>NC_135478.1:87795695-89000359 GCF_052094955.1 Ictidomys tridecemlineatus | reverse complement strand
AGAACTAAATTAGAAAATACGTCCAAATACATAGAATGATGCTAAGAGCCCTAAGTGGATCTCGCTTTGCCTTTATGAGGCATGAGACTCATCGTCAACATAATGCTCTTCAAGGAAGCAATTCTCTCTTCTAACCCTCTACCTCTGAGAGCAAAATTTAATTCAGGCAACAAAAGAATTAATAAAGATGATATGCTACCATAAATATGGTTTCATAAATGAAAGTATTTTTGACAGACTCAGTAACTGAGACACACACACACACAAAATTTAAAGGGATGTTTGGGTACAAAGGGCCACATTAACAGAGTTCACAATGCTCTTTGCAATGCAGCAAGACGAAGAGATGGAGCCAGAGTTAACTACTGTTACATTAGTTTTCTTTTACAATCACATGCCACTCAGCAACAGCTACCTTTAAGGTCATTTATACACTGAAGTCTGAGAATCCAAGAAGGCAACTTCAAAACTTAACTATCGGGCTGGGGCTGGGGCTCAATGGAAGAGCACTTGCCTAGCATGTGTACGGCACTGGGTTTGATTCTCAGTACCACATATAAATAAATGAATAAAGTAAAGATCTCCATTAACAATTTTAAAAAATATATTTAAAAAACACTATCAGGGAAGGAGGGGACAGGGCTAAAGAGTGACAGTGATCAGATTATATTGTCATATTGTGCACATATACAAATGTGTAATAACAAATTCCATCAATATATGCAAGTATAATGCACCAATAAAAAATGAAAAAACAACAACTATTTTTGCCTAAAAGTAAAAGACTTTCAAGCAGTACTTTTCAACAATATCACTTACTTACAAGACACAGGAACTGATGATAAATACCAGTTTCCTGTCCAACCATTCTTGCCAGCATCAACATGACCCTTAGAGAAGAAACAGAAGCAATGGACTCCACAACCCATTTCAGAAGCCCTGAACTACTCAGGATCCTCCAGCAGTAGATGAGTTCAGTACTATATCACAGGGAACAGGAAAAGGTGAAACCACTTAATCACCAACCAAAGAATCCAGGAATGTGGGTGCTGGACAGGGGACCAAAGACCCAAATGTCCAACCTTGATTTATAGGGGAGAGATTACCATCTTAAAAAATCATAGACTCCCTCAAAGACACTGAATACACCAGCAAGGGACATGCATCAGAATGTAGCTTTTCCCACTGTAAGAGCATCCTGACAGGACTGTCAGACCTGCTGCACTGATTCTAGGTGAAGCCAGGTGGTCTAGTCATTCCTCTGAAAAACAGAGCTGCAAAATAATTACACAAAGGACAAAACAAGTCACATCTCAGCACATCCTTCCTGGCCTCATTTTATTGTGATCCTTCTATGAAGCCAAAAGGAGAAAAGGTATCAAGGAACTGCCAGGGGAATGGGATGCATTGCCACCCACCAGTCTCCAACATATAACTTCTGTGGAGGGTAACAGCTGTCAGAATTACCAAGGCACACATCCCTTTGACCAAGCCAGTTTCCTCTGAGGAATTAATCCTGCAAATGCATTCATGTAGACCAAGTGTTGCCTGCAATACAAAAGACTTGGAACAATCAAACATTCACCAAAGTGGAGCTAGCCAGATTCACCAAGGCATCTCCATAAGGTGCAATACAAAGAAAAGAACACCAGGAAGTTCTGTGTTTCACTGCATAATCAATCGTTGCCCCTGCATTAAAGCATATTTACAGGTATTCCTTGCATCCTAATCTTGTACCAAAGACAATTTAGTAATAAATGATTTTAAAGTAATATCATCACAGGGCTGGGGTTGTGGCTCAGTGGCAGAGCATTTGCCTAGCATATGTGAGGCACTGGGGTCGATTCTCAACACTGCATATAAATAAATGAATAAAATAAAGGTTCATCAACATTTAAAATATATTTTTTTAAAAAAAGTAATATCACAGTTTTTTTAAAGCTTTACATAATGGTCACACCTCACTTCTTTGGAAAAAAAATTTGGCATAAAATCTGTGATGATGATGATGCAGTAAAATACAGTTCTTTATTATCTCCAGAGACGGGGTACAAGGAAAAGCAAGGTGCAAAACAAACATACAGTATTTTTACCATTCACATTTTTTAAAATGGAGAGTTCACGTAGAGTAGAGTACCCAGGAGTACATAAACCACCTCTGCAAGGATACACGAGGAGCTGCCAGCAGTGATCTGGCTCTGGGAGGAGAAACTGGGAGGCAGGCTGAAAGCAGTGGGAAGGAGCCTGCCCATAGCACACCCTGTCTTCTGGTTTCTGAATCATAAGGTTGCATCACTTACTTTTTAAAAAAGACATCTGAAAATCTGATATTTAAAGAAAGGGCAAAAATAACAGCCATTTTTATCTATGACTTTACGTAGCCAACGAAAATGCTGGCAAACCTGAGGGTGGCCCCTTAATTCTAACCCCTGAAACCCAAGTGTGGGAACTCCTGCCCCAAGGGCAAACCCAGACTGCAGAGCACTAATTCAGCCTTTTCCACTGAGCTGGAGAGGATCAAAACCCAGCTAGACTCACAAGCCTTTCTCTAGAGATTAAGCAGATAAGCTTTTGCTAAATTACTTTGTTTCTTCTCCTTAGAAAAGTTTTGTTTATTAACAGAGCTTGCTTGGTTGCTTGACAAATACTAGTTTGTGAAAATCTGTGTGTAATGCTGTTTTAACACTCCAATGCCAGGAACACACTGGTGCTCAGTGAGTATTATGATGCATACACAACAGACTGGCCAGTAGCATACATGACTGGGTAGGTCTGAACCATTATTACTCAATGCTCATGCAGCTGTGGTGCCTATAACATGCTAATGTGGTCAGCATATGGTGCAAGGACATTTTCTACCTAAAAGTTACCACCACCTCTGGAGTGCTTCTACAGTTAGGGAGAGGTAGGTTCTTGGCTAAAATTCTATTTCAGCATTTGCTTTTACTATCTACTTTTATCACAGTTATAATCAATAATGCACTACAGCTAAACCCCAGTTCTGTATCAGGTACAAACAAAGATAAACTAAACCCTCTGTTCTCACAAAGCATTCATGTGAATCCTAGATATACAGGCCAGAGGCACAGACACAAACCCCAGTGTATCCATGGCTCCAGGCAAACTCCACTGCTAATTGTCTCTCACCAACCTCATAAAATGTGCCCAACTCATGTTGCCAGGCAGAAGCACAGACATAGCCAAAACATGGTAGTCACAAGCAAAACGACTCTGAGCCTTACACATGAGACTATTTGGGAATTATGACATTACATTATAGAATAGCAGGATGACACTAAAATTTCACAGAGCCACCCGTTACATGGCTTAACTCACATGGAAACTGTACCCCACAATGCTTAAAAAATATAAGTTTTTTTCTGAGGAAGCAGAATATCTATTAGAGTCAAGCAGATGGAAAGTGATATAGAGGAAGCTTTGCATCCATCTTGCTCTGGAACGGGTGGCATTCATGTTGGAGACTCATCTCAACACAAAACTCTTATCAGCCAATCACTCACGCAAGGATCTGGAGTTTGGTGTCGTGCTCACAAAACATTTGGATGATTAAATGCTACTGACAGTTTTCCAGTTGATATTTTAAAACATTCTGTAAAAAGACTTTCTGCCACTCCTAATTTTAAAACAACAATGAAAAATATCAGGTAGTAAGTTATTTGAAAAGGAGGATAGGAGGGAAAAAGAGGAAAGATCATGAATTGAAATCAATTTTCATGCATGTATGAGTTTGTCAGGTTGAACCCAACTACTATGTGTATTATAAAGCTCTAATTAAAAAAAAAGTTATTTGAGAGACTACATAATTTTATTTTATTTTTTTAATATTTATTTTTTAGTTTTTTAGGTGGAACCAATATCTTTATTTTATTTTCATGTGGTGCTGAGGATCGAACCCAGTGCCTCCCACATGCCAGGTGAGTGTGCTACCACTTGAGCCACATCCCCAGCCCGGAGAGACTACATAATTTTAATCATGAATTTTATTAAAATTAATGTATTAGCCAACTGATCTCATAATTAATGATTTGAAATAGGCTGAAAATTGAGAGTCATCAAAAACAAAAAAACAACAACAACAAAAAACATCTGCTTATATCTGCATCTAAAGGATCCTTCCAGAGATGTGAATGTAGCTCAGACAGTGTGCCTAGTACCCTCGAGGCCTGGGGTCTGATCCCCAGCACTGAAAAGAAAAGGAGGGGAATCCTTCCAGTCCAATTTTATGCTGAACTATTCCTTTAACATTGAGTTTCTCAAATCTATCCACTACAATTGTCTCTTTATAGTAATAAATCCATTCAATAGGACCTGCTGGATAAAAAATTTATTAAAAGTTTGAAAAGGGGTTGGGGGTGTAGTCAGTCCATGCTTAGCATGTGGGAAGCCATGGGTTCCATTCCCAGCACCACACACACACACACAAAAATTAAACTGGATTGAAAATATGAAAAAATTGGGCTAGGGGTATAGCTCAGTGCTAGAACTCTCACCTAGCATGTATGAGGCCCTTGGTTTGATCCCCAGTATCACAATTTAAATAATATAAAAAAGGTCTTTCAAAAATATATATGAAAAATTTAAAAATAGTCTCTTTCTCAATAAGTGAGCTTACCAGGATCAGAAAATAAAGTCCAGAGCATAAAAAAGGAAACTGCCTTAGAACTCCAATTCTTACTGCTTCCCTCTTCACAAGGAGTTTTGGCACCACGGACTTCCCAGCCACAGTGTATCAGATCTGCTCCAGCCCAACAGGCTGACCCCAGCACCTGAGATTTCAATATGCCACACATATTTTCTCAGTCTTCTGGGGTGAAGAATATGTGATTAGAATTCAGGAGGCTTCAATTCTTGAGTACTGACTAAGCTGTAAAAATAGGGGCACGTACAAAAATGACCTTACAGGTTAAATACAAAGGATGTGAAAATCACCACCAGAGACCATAGTCCAACTGAATGGTAAAAATAACTAGTCAGCACGGAGGGATAATTAACACTCTCCTGTGCTAGGGACTGCTGCTTAAAAGCTTCACATGTATCTTTTCATTTAGTCCTGCAACAATGGAACTCCATTTTATAAATGAGGAAACCAGCATAAAGAGGGTAAGCAACCTGCCCAAAGTCACACTAGGTAGTAGGCGAGAGAGCGGAGCTGTGCATGTAGAGAACCTCGTTCTTTCTGTATTCACATACTGCAGTGTGGAAAGGAGTCTCCTTCCTTAGGAGAAGTCTGCTGCCAAAGGAGTCCTTGGCTTCAGATGTTCCTTCCCAGGAATCCTACCAACTGCCAGCCATGATGGGAGCAGACAAATTGGAAGAAACACAAAACCAAACAAAAACTTCATTTCTTTCTCCCCGATCCCACAAAAGCAGAGTTCTATAAATCAGCTTGGTCTACAGTCAGAATAGTAAAAAACAATGGAATAATGAAATTTAGTCATCATTCAAAGAATTTCAACTAAAAATGTGTCTCTCTGTGTCTCACTCAAAGAGTACCAGAAGGTAGTTTGATACCCTGTTGGTGAGAATGTAAACTTTGATGCAACCTTTCTAGAGTGCAATTTGGCAATGTCCGTCCACATCTCATGCACATCCTACAGATACACCACACAGGATTGTTTTCAAATTGCAACATGCTGTGCAGCATTGCCAGTGACAGCCAAAACAATGAAAGCAAGGGAAAGGCTAAGCAGCCTGTGGACCGTGAACACACACTGGATCTGGGTAAGAGAGCCTAGTATACTGGAACATGAAATGCTCTCTGAGGCATGGTAATGAGTGAAAACAATGGATACAGAATAGCATGAATATTATCAATACTATGATCTCATTCCCACAGATATGTTTTTAGTAAGCAAATGTACCTATCTATGAATTAAACTTCACTATAAGAATATGAAAAAATTACTAATGGTTTCTTTAGTGCAGTGGGGTTAAAAAAAAAGGGAAAAGAAAGGAAATAATCACTTTTCACTTTGTATCTTTGGAAGTGCTTGAATTTTTTTCCTAAGCGGATATATTGCCCTAATACATCTGAAAAGAAATAAGATCAACTTTAATTTTTAATTGCTTTATGAAAAATAAAGTCTGTCTTGCTTTTTGTTAATCGTGCATCTTTCTGTACCTTGTTTCCTTCATACACCCATCCTAGACTCTTTACACCAAAAGCCACCTGGTTGGCTGAGACATCTAAACATGTGACAGGCTGGCCGTAGACATAATGGAGGGTTCTGGCTGAGTCTTCAGCTTTTAGCAGGTATACCAGGTCTCCAGCAGTGGCCACTGCCACAGGGTACCTTCCAGTATCTGGAACTATTTCAAGGTAGTCAACCTGTTAAAGGATAAGAGTTGTTTAGTCCTACAATGTCCTCCAACATGGTCAAAAATAGCAAATTTTTCTATACATCAGTAAGAAGACCAGCAACTCAACAGAAAAAGACAAGCAACGGGACTGTTTACAGAAATGAAACACCGTTTTTAAAAAAATATTTTTTTAGTTGTAGATGGACCCATTTATGTATTTATTTATTTACTTTTATGTGGTGCTGAGGATGGAACCTAGTGCCTCACATGTGCTAAGCCAATGCTCTACCACTCAACCCCACAAACAGTTTTTGCTCAAATGAAATGATGTTCATAATGAAAGATACACAATATACCCCTGAAAAGTAAAACACAAGAGTGAAATCTCATTGAAAACTCATTTTTCACCTGTCATATCAATGAAGATCAGTAAGTCTGAGAACACATTGGGTTGGGACACTCATGTTTATGGTTACCACTTGCTATTGGTGGGGATAAAATCTGGTCCAGCTCATCAAAGGAAATCTGACAATTCTTCCAAAAGGTCAAATGAACACACTCTCACACCCAGCAAGTCCACTTCTGAGAATGTACTTGTAAATAAACTCATATGCAAAACAATTGTGGGCAATGTTATTCATTGCAGTGCTATTTTGTCATAGCTAAAAACTGGAAAAGTTTCAACATTCACTACCAAAAGACTAATTAAATAACTTAAAATACATCTATATATTGAGATACCATGCAGTCACAGAAGAAAGCATGAAGATATTTTTTATAAACTGATATAAATGGAATACCTCCAAGATAAATTTGAGGGAGAAAGTAAGGATGCAAGCAAGGTAAGAGGATTTCCAGTGTGCTAATGTGTGTAAAAGATGGGGACAGAGAAGTATACAATGCATGAACCTTCCCACAATGCTTTCCTTCAGGGAGGGAAATGGGCTGTGAGACTAGGTGCCAAGGGGACTGCCCACTGTGTTTCCCAATGTGTCTTTTGAATTCTGAACTGTGAGGGTATACTAGCTATTTGAAACAAAACAAAATATATTTTTATTTTTGAACAAGAAACCAAGAAAATAAATCCATTCAGTGCAAAATTAACAAAACCATATTTTAACAAATTTGTGTAAATGCCATAAATATGTTACAAAAAGGTTAAAAAAGATTATCTGAGTTAACTGCTATCACCCAGTTTCCATGTCAGGCAATGATTCCAAATGATTCCATTTGGCCATCTAAGGGTAGGAAGCCAGCATTTCAGTACTCCAGACTATACTAGACTACACTAGATTACACTAGTGCTAGCGCCTTCTCTAATTTGCAAGGGATGAGGAAACTTTAAAAAATTATTTGCTTTCTTCTATTCTTGAGGAGCACATTTCTTTCTAGTGCAGTTCACACCAAGTTTTCCCTCCTCGAATAAATTATGAGAGCATGAGTGCTGAAGGTGAGACACACTGTGTAATTATGAAAATCCACGGTGTAAAAGAACAGCACTGCTCTGACAGCATGCCAAATGAGTTCAAAATCCTGAATTCTGAAGACTGTCCAGAGGAGCTTGAAAGACAGTAAACATCCGGGTCACTCTACTAATCCTTGGGCTCAACCATGTAAGTAGCAGCCCAACACCCTGAGCCATGGGTCCATCACAAAGGACGGATGCTCCAGGCTAACACTGCAAACCTGGGAACACTGCCACTGCTATTCAGGAAGCATGTCTGGGGAAAAAGAAAACGTTCAGCTTTCTGGGCTAGAGAGTACTTTTTCTAGGGATACCCAGCACATCCTGTGGCACCTCCTTACCCAGGGTAAGAAATAGACATAAAAATGTATTATAACATACACCTCCAACAATTCTTCATCTCTTTTCTAAAACTCATTCCTCATTTTCCTAAAGTGGACATTCCAAGTCCAGCCATTTAACTTCATCTTGACGTTGGATTTCTGACAGACCAAAAGGCTCAGATTGACAGTGGTTGTGCCATTTGCTGGGAGCTGTAAAGTACTTCAAAAAGCTTCCAGTCTATGCCAGGACACCTTATTGCCAAGGCAGGATTTATACCTTATAGGGGGATTCGCATTTTTTTTTTTAAATCAGGAATTGAATCCAGAGGCGCTTAACCATCAAGTCACATCCCCAGCCCATTTTATTTTTTATTTAGAGATAGAATCTCATTAAGCTGCTTATGGCCTTGCTAAGTTGCTGAGACTGACTTTGAGCTTAGGATCCTCTTGCCCCAGACTCCCAAGCCACTGGGATTACAGGTATGTGCCACTGTGCCAGGCTTGAATCTTAAATAATCATCTTAGTTCATATAATTATTGCTGGTCTATAGTGTCCTTCAGTCAGAGACAAAATAATAAGCACTGTGGCAGTTTACACAATAAAGAGAGAGATTGTACTTTCATTTTTAAAAATAAAACCCCAAAGATAAGATGACAGCATCAGGCAGGTTGCAGGGAATACTACTCCAAACTGCAGAGACCTAATCCTTTTTTTGGGTGGGTGGGGGGCTGGTACCAGATATTGAGTTCAGGGACATTAACCCTTGAAGGGACAAGAAGTCTGAGGAAGTGAAATATGCCTTGGCTTTTAAGGTATTCAAATTTAACAAGATTTCTACCAGAGAGAAAATTGAGAGAGATTAAGGGCTGGTTCTAGGTTAGGCCATCAATTCATTATTCAATGTTGGCTTTTCTGTGCACTCTCCCAATTAGTGCCAAAATCCAGTTTGTTTACATTAAATCCAAATTCAGCACAGATACTTACTTCCCACAAAATCATCTCCATACAAAATCAGATTCTCATACAACTGCACTCTGAAATAAGTTCTATGTAAAGATTCCTTAGCTGGCTCAGCTTCATATGTGGCATCCTGGAACATGGCTACTCAATTAACACTGACTCAAATCTATTTTCACTCAAGAGTTGCTCTTAATCCCAGGTTTGACAACCTTAGGACAAAGAAAGTGTAGGATGAAAACCTTCCTTCCATATGGACCTGGACAGCACTGTTGAACTCATTTTCACTTCTGCATTCAGCCAGAAACTGATCTCAGACTTCCAGGGGTGAGCAGAAGTCTACCATTTTAGTCCAGAGGAGTGTGAGGACCACAGTGATGAGAAACTCTGGCCCTGAAATCAGTCCTGAGGTTGGCATATTTTGGGTTTTCTTTCTGCAGTACTGGATCAAATTCAGGGCCTCCCACAGGCTAGACAAGTGTGCTACCACTGACCCAGGCGGCCCAGCCCTGAGATTTAAACCACAACTTCTTAGCTCTGGGGCTAGGCAATTTACCTTAAGCCTCTCCTGGATTCTGGGTAAATGGAGAAAATAATACCAACTATTTTGCAGGCTGACATGAGATTTATGGAAATAGGAGCCTACAGGAAGCCCCAGGTGAACAGGAGCTGCCACCATCCTATTTGTTTATAGTAGACCCAGAGACTCCAAGAAGAGAAAACAAGTTCACCAGAATAAAGGCTTACCAGTTTCTGAACTTCAAATTCTGCAGCGATCTGCCAGTACCCCTCTTCATTGGGATATAACATCACAACATCAAAAGCGGAAGCTGTGGCAACTGTGGCATCGTCCTTGCTGAGGGCCAGCGCCTGTATTCTTGCATCATGCTCAAAATGATGAATAGGATACTTCCCAGTCCTCAAGTCCCAAATATTAAGAAATCCTAGGTAGAAAGAAACCATGCAGGTAACAACTTTAAATTCACTTAGTATGGATGATCTTATAAGAATCATACAATCATTTTATTTTTCAAAATTCAACAAGAAATAATTGCACGGACATAACAGAGTCTACAGCTATTTGGTTGAATCCAGCTCCACTACTTGCTAACTGTAGGATTTGGAGGAGTTACTCCATAGTTGTGAGTCTCTTTCTCCACCTGTAAAACTAAAGGTAACATTACTTACTGCACAGGACTGCTGGGCTTAGGAGACCAACTGTATAAAATGCTGAGGAAGGGCCATTCCTAGTTATCTCCAATTTGTATGCATCCTATAGTGCCTGCTGTGTGTAAGTGTATTTAATCTACCAATAATGCTAATTTCCTTTCTATTGCTCATCCACAAATCCAGTCCCATTTCCTGTAACTTCCTATTGCCTAGAATAAAGCTCTTCATTTTTTTCTCTTTCCAATCTATCTTCCCATCACCCTTTGCTCTTGCCTTGAATTTGGTCTCTGAACTATAAATGCCTTGAATTTTAGGTTCTTACTGTAAACTATCATTCAGCTCACATAAAGTTAAAAGAAAGTAATACATCTGGGCCACTTTGCAAGACTTTCAAACTGTCAGTAGCCTAAGCAGGTGAGCACACAAAAGCAGAGCTTTCCTCAAGCTCAGCGTTAGAATATAAGACAGTGTGTTCTCTAAGGAGATGCAGATCCCGAAAGGCTCCACGGAACGACGCATTCCCCTGATGAATATTTTGCCAAATTCTCTCCATTCTGACTCAGAGGGAAAAGCTGTGCCACAGGAAATGCCCATAGTTTGCCCATTAGATAGGAGCTGGGCTCTCCCAGTCCAGGAAGTGCTGTCTTCACAGGGGGCTCTCGCAAATGCTCTGCACTGCATGTGTCTGCATGTGCTTTGAGACATTGTCACCAACAGTCAAGAGAAATAAAAGCTGCTACTTGCATGGAGCTTTCAAGGGTCCAGACTCCTTGTCTCCTCTCAGGGAGGCACATCAAGAACTCACTTTGTGTAAGAGAAGAAACAGAAGGTAAGCTGAAATTCAACTAGAGAGGTGCAGGATGAGTGGCTACGTTTACAAGTTCATGAAATAACAAGGAGCGTGCTGAGTAACTGCCATACACCAACAAACTCACCCCGTTCTGCCAAGCATGGAGGCTGTTGAGCCACAGCTCACTCTAAGCACACATGGAGTTTATCTATAAACACATTTTTCACTATTGATTAAGTATTTTGGTTTTGTTGGCATCATTTTTCCAACAGAACTGAAAGAACTGGATGCAATAAAATACACTTTACCCCCCAAAGTTGAGTTTCACAGAGCTATCTTGAGAAGGACTTTTTTGGGTTTTTAAATTTATTTTGGTACCAGGGATTGAACCCAGGGGTGCTTAACCAGCCAGCCATATCCATAGCCCTTTTTAATATTTTATTAGAGACAGGGTCTCATTGAGTTGCTTAGGGCCTTGTTAAGTTGCTGAAGCTGGCTCTGAACTTATGATCCTCCTGCCTCAGCCTCCCAAGCTACTAGGATTACAGGCATATGAAACTGCACCCGGATAAAGACCTTTTTAGGGCTGGGGCTGGGGCTCAGTAGTAGAGCACTTGCCTAGCATGTGTGAGGCCCTGGATTCAATCCTCAGCACTACCTAAAAGTAAATACATAGAATAAAGGTATTGTGAAAAAAAATTCTTAAAAACACAAAAATAGGACTTTTTTAGATAAAAATATATTCCAGGGCTCCATGAATTTAATGGCCATACAGTTCTTCAACATCCCTTTTAATGCCTAAGCATTAAGGACTGGTATTGCTTTTTGAAGAACTGATCCTTTATGATAAAGCAATGCCCCTCTGTACCCCTGGTTATAATTTTTTCTGTGAAATCCACTTTTTCTGTACTTGCCAAAACCACTCCAGCTTTCTTCTGGTTACTGTTGGTAGCTGGATCTTCACCGTTTTACTCTGCCTCATGTCTTCAAAGTGGGTTTCTTATAGACAGTAAATAGTCTTGCTGTTAGCTGGGGTGTTTAGATTATTTAGTATACTTAATGTGATTATGATGAGGTTGGACTTAATCTACCACTTTGCTATTTGTTTTCTGTTTGTTTCTGTTTGTCCTATCTGTTCTTTGCTACCTTCCCCCCCCCCTTTTGATTGTTTGGGTTGAGTTTGCATTGATATTATTTTGATTCCTTTGTTGGCTTATGAGTCAAAATTCTTCATTGTGTTATTTTATTTATTACTTTAGCATTTTAAGATGCATGACTGACTAAGCACAGTCTCCCTTCAAGGGTATTTGTACCTCACAAAGTGGAGAACTTGACAGCAATATGCTTGCATTTCTCCCCTCCCAGCCTTTGTGCTCCTGGCATACTTTTTATTTCTGCATTATGTGATAAGCCTTGCATACACTGTTATTTTTGCATAAGCAGGCAATTATTGTTTAGACTGATTTAAATAATAAGAAAAAGAGCCATTTCTTTTTACCCACAAAATCACCACTTCTGCTGTTCTTCTACTTACATTAACATTATAAAATCCTGCAACTTCTGCAAGGTTTGCAATTTCCCTCTGAACTGTGTAGCTGGGTATGTGACCCAAAAGCACAGCTGCAAGAATGGGCACAGCAGCTGACAGAGAGGGATGTTTGAATGAAGGCTAATATTATAAATGGTCAACTTATTAGTAGTTAATCATGGCTACTTTTACAACCTCAAAACTTCAGAGACTTAAACTGTGAATACTTGAATTATAAAAATATTCTATAATACTGTAGTTGATCATCATCCATGTTGATAATCAAAAAGGAATTAATGTAATAATGCATTCAACAAATATTTATTGAGCCCTGCTTGGTGCCATGCACTGCTGTAGGCACTGGGAATGCTGTAGTGAATCAGATAAAACAAAAAAGTCCCTGATTGCATACAACTGACATTCTAGTGGCATCTACAAAGTACCTCACCTGGGAGCACATAAAGATTAGAAGAATGTAGGGTTGGGGTTGTGGCTCAGTGGTAGAGCGCTTGCTTAGCATGTATGAGGCACTAGGTTCGATTCTCAGCACCATGTACAAATAAGTGAAAATAAAAAGTCCATCAACAACTAAAAAATATATTTAAAAAAGATTAGAAGAATGTGATCCCTATTCTCACAAAACACATACTAGAAGAAAACAAACATTTTAGTTACTAAAATGTAAAATTAAACACAACATAAAGTTTAACCTTCTGTCACGGTATCACTCCATTTTCAGGTCCCCAAAAATGGAGTGGCTAACTTTTCCAAAGACTTCAAGTTGAACTAGGTCCACATTCACTGCATGACTAAGGAAGAACTAGTCAATGCCTCTCAGAGCCAAAGAAATCTGCTTTTCAAATAGGTCTGTTTTAAACAAAATCTGATATAGATTCATTCAAAAAACCAAGTTTTCTCATACTGCAGACACAGCAATGAAGAGACTAAGCTTTGGACATCGTGTGGATTTATAAAAGTGGCAGAGTTGTGTCCTTCTCTGCTCTCCACAGCAGTGAATTCTGAGTGCTGAACAGGGCCTAACATCAGTGAAGGCTTCCTGGATGTTTGTCTCACGTTTCAGTAAGGGAGCATTTGGTTGTAAGAAACAGAATCCAGTGAAATTGGCTTAAACACATCAGGAAAACAGACCAAAAAGGTACAGCTGTCATATAGCCCAAGGGTAGGAAATGCAAGAGATCAGAACCAGAACAAGGAAGACACTGGAAACAAGGCAGAGCTTATCTTCAGTTCTAACAGTTTCATTTTTTCTCTCTGCACAATCCAGCTTTCTCTTGTCCCTGAGTAGATGAAGAATAGTGGCTATCCCCATTCCACAAGGTCTTCTACTCCGAGCCCACAAGTCTGAGTCCGAGTCCATGAAAGGTTTCCCCATCCCTTGTCCAATCAGCTGAGGCCAAAAGGCAACTCAAATCCTACATACCTGCCTTCCTCTAGAGGGGCTGCAAAGGGATTTCAAAGCAAGGAGACACCCCAAAGGTGTCTACCACACCCACCCTGCATATTACACCAAAGGAAAACAAGAAAAATCCTCAGCAAAGGCAAAGGGAGGTTCTAAGCAGCTTCTCGGTGATTTAAGAAGCAGGTCTCAGTTACCATTTCCTGCACCAGCCATGATCTGCCAGGCATAAGCCTTAAGAGTCAAAGTTGATGACCCCCACTTTGCCTCACATCAGACTAGAAGGTGGAGCAGGTGTCATTCTACGTTGAAATCTGATGTGGTGCTGGGATGAATGGTACTGCTCTCCTCCCAAGAAATATGAAAGGATGCAGACAAAGGAAACTGGGTCTTTCTAAGACTCTGAAAGAAGATAATGAGGACAGACCAAGGCCTCCCAAATTAGGTGGGGGCAGGGTTTGGCGGCCCCACCTGCTTCCTGAGCTCAGGACTCTCCACCTTGATGGAAAGGAAAGAAGACTTGACGGAAGGAACTCCAGTGGCCCTAGACTAGCAACAGCCATTAATGATGACATGAGTAATGAGGGCGGCTTTTGGAGGAGACATAAAGCTGCTCAGCAGCTGTGGATGGGCACCCATGCCAGTTTGCAGCACGCCCCTCCCACCTCCCAGAGGAGGCCATCCAGAGTGTGGTAATGAAACTGCATATAGTGGAAATGGGATCTAAATGAGTTTAAACTGATTTATGTTAGCTTTTGTAAAGATTACTAGGTATCTGGAAAGTGCTACCACTGTGAAATAATGTTGACAATCCTTAAGACCTCTGCCTAATGGTACTTGCACAGAGTATTTATATTCCTCGTCATGGGAACAAGGACCATAATGGATACCATTTTTGTTTTATTAGGGATGCATATTTAAATTAATCTGCTATTTGCCTAAACAATTAGCTGCTTCTGTTTGTGTGCACAAAGCCAAAACTGCAATTAGGCTTCCATCAAAAAGATAAGTCCCAACTAAAACTGTCCCGGTGGAGCCATAAGAGCTCAGGGCACAACTTTCCAAAATTACTTTTTAGCATAATGGTAATTATGTTAATTGCTTGAAAGGTAAATAACCGCTGAACTGGTTTTGGAAAAAAAATACAATTGGTATTGCCCCTCCCCTTTGATCTTTTCCATGCACCATAAAATTTAAAACAAGTTAACAGTTTAAAAAGTCAAATGCTGGTCACTTCTTGAACTACAGCTTGCTTGTGCCGTTTGGTGCCTTCTTGATTAGAACTCATTTTAGTTTTGAGTTCCTCTTTGTGAGCTTACACCTGAAGTTTGGTTTCAGTTTCATAATAGTTAAATAGAGAGGATCAATTAACTGTGTTCAGAGACACGAATGAAGCTGAATGTTTATAAATACAGCTGGCAATCTCAATTTCCACCATGTAAGTAACATAAGAAATTAAGCAGAAGTCAAAAGAAATCCTACAACAAGGGAAAGGCATTCTAACAAAAAGTGAAACTAAGCAACACAATTCACAATAGTTAAATTGTGGAGCCAACCCAGATGCCCTTCAGTAGATGAACGGATAGGGAAACTGTGGTATATATTCACAATGGAACATTACTCAGCATTTAAAGAGAATAAAATCATGGCATTTGCAGGTAAATGGATGGAGTTGGAGAATATCATGCTAAGTGAAGCAAGCCAATCCCAAAAAATCAAAGGCCGAATTTTTCTTTGATATGAGGATGCTGACTCAGAATGGCGATGGGGGGAGCATGAGAGGAATGGAGGAACTTTAGATAGGGCAAAGGGGAGGGAGGGGAAGGGAGGGGCAAGGGGGTAGGAATGATGGTGGAATGAGTTAGACATCGGTACCCTAGGTACATGTATGAAGACCCGAATGATGTGAAAATATTTTGTATACAATCAGTGACTTGAAAAACTGTGCTCTATATGTGTAATATGAAATGAATTGCATTCTGCCATCATATATAACAAATCTGAATAAATTTTTTAAAAAGTTAAACTAAATGTGTACCTCTCCATTCATCAATTCCTCACAACAGCACTTGAATTGTGGGCCAGAGACACAAGGAAGTATAAAGTTTGAGAGGACAAAAAAAGTTTTGCTCTCATTGAAGAGGGGCCTGCCAATAGGAGAGTAATACCAGAGAAAACAAGGTCATGAAAAAGAGCTAAGCCATGAGGGTCTTGACAGGAAAAAGCTGAATGAAGTGCACTCTTGCCCAGATGCTGAGTGTTATCCTGGACAGGACAGCTACCACAGTGCTGAGGCTGGACTCTGCTGCCTACAGCAAACAAATAAATAGGAAGTATTCTAGAAACTGCATGTTAGATTATGATCTGAATGGGCTTAATTAAGACCAGTGAAGGGACTGGTTAGGACATAAGCAAAGCAGAGACCAGATATAAGATCACCAAGCAGAAAGGGATGACAAAGCAAGAGGAAGGAAGGATGAATTCCATATTTAGTACCTCTCAAGTTCAAAACAGAAAGAACATCTGAGAAAGAATAAGAAATTAAGACACAGTAAACTGCAAAGGAGGCAAATGGTACACTGGGAGACTGTGGCAATAAGAGTCAAGGAAAAATGGATGGAGAAGCCAAAGATTCTGGACTGGCTCTTCTACAGAGGCAAGTACTGAGTAGGCAAATAATATGAAAGAGACACCACTGCACACACAGTCTCTGATGCCTTGTACTTGAACAAAGTAGAAGATATTCACCAGAGCGAATCAGGGACTGGTCAAAGCAGAGGCCACAGGGAAGAGACTGGGGAGTCCAGAGGGCTGGGGGACTGCTTGGTGGTGGGTAATAAGGGAGGACTTATTTTTCACCATGTACTCCTGGGTTATATTTTAATTCTTTCTATGTGTAATACTATGTAACAAATTATAAATTTGGGTATACAATTTTATAAGTAATAATTTCATTAGTGACTGGATTTTTCCAATCATAATCTACATCATTTTAGAATCAACATTTAATTTTGGTGTACAAAAAATAAAATAAAACTCAAATTCTACCTATGGACCACTGATGATGGGTTTAGGTGAATTAGACTCCAAAGGAATCCAAAACATCACTGCCACCCCCTCCCCTGGACCAAATGGGAGCAAGACATCCCAGCACAGCACATGGCCCAGGGCCAGCGTGCATTAAACCTTAGACTCTGTTCCTTTTAAAATAGATTTTATTTCTACAAGGAAAGTATGTATATCATCAAAAAACACCCACGTAGTTGAGTAACACCACTATGCAATATTTAGAAACAAAATCTCAAAATAATGATGATTCCTAATGGATATATGGGAGTTTATCACACATTCACTTCAATTTTGTATGTTTTGAATTTTTCATAATAAAAGAGTTTTTTAAAAAAAAAAACTTGAAAGGTTAACACTAAGAAGTAAAAGTATATTAACTTGCATTTTGTACATTTCCTTTCTACATGTATTTTACTGAGAATAGAACCCAGCATCTTGCACATGGCTAGGCAAGTACTCTACCACTGAGTTACATCCCCAGTGCCTTCCCCAGCCATTTTTTTTTTTTTAATGAGGGCGGAGGATTAAACCCAGAGGTGCTTTACCCCTGAGTTATATTCCCAGCTCTTTCATTTTTATTTCAAGACAGGGCCTCCTTAAGTTGCCCACAGCCTTGCTAAATTGCTAGGACTAGTCTGGAATTTGTGATTCTCCTGCCTCACCCTCCCTAAAGCAGGGATTGCAGGCATGAGCCACCTGGCCCTCCCCTTTTTTTCTTGACAAGTTTCCAGGTTAGTCTTGAAGTCACCAACTCAAGTATTCTCCTGTATCAGCCTTCTGAGTAGCTGGGACTAGAGGCATGTCCTTCCATACCTAGCTTACAAACGTTTTCAGTAGTCACATTGCCAAATAAGGGCCTTCTCAGATTTACCATGAAAATCCAAGATATTTGCAAACTTTAGAAATCCCAATTCAAATCTTCAAAAGATCTTGAAATTATACCTTTCAAGCAAAAGCATGAAGAAACTCTACATAAGATTCTTAGATTATAGCAAACTGCAGTTGGTTTTGAGTTACCTAAGGCAAATGAGAATCAGAACATTGAATCCACAGAGAATCTAATATCTCACTCAGGCATTCAGATTCAAATGCAAATTTCCCCAGGAAATGGGTGGTTTTGCCACAGGAACCCTGGATGTTTGGGATGGGGCTCTTGGGTTATAATCTATTACTGTCACCATATTTTATTGCTGACATTTTCTCTGCTTTGGCCATTGGTAGCCCAATTAATTACACTTGCCCTATCCCTGTCATTTTTTTTTAAACCCTTTTTTTCTGGTCCCACAAAGGTGTTCCACCTTGTACTTACCTGCCCTACCTCTGTTTCCTTTTATTTAAACACTAATATTTAGAAACTCAAATCTGGGCACTAGTTGTACTCAGCATTACTAAGGTAGCATAATACTTTTAAAACATTTAAGAATTAGAATGAACAAATCCAGGTCCTCAGCTGAAAGGTCAAAAGTCAGGCTCAGACACTATCCTTTCTTGCTGGGCAAAAAGGACTAACTTTTCTTTTCTTTTTTTTTTTTGTCTTTAAATGCAAACTTATATTTGATCACACCATTCATCAAATATAAACAATTAATGCAAAAAGTGTTGGGTGTGCTGGAACACCCCAACTAGCATTCAGTGCACACTAATTAAACACTATAAGCAGATAAACAATTAATGCAAAAGTGTTGTGTATACTAGAGTACCCCAACTAGCTTTCATTGCTCATTAACTAAATACTATAAGCAAATCACAGAATCCTAGGGCAACCACAGTTCCAAAATACCTCCGATGCCACATGACTTCTCTTCCTTGTCTGGTGGTTCTCTCCAGCTGATGGCTGGACGTCAGGGAATGGTGGAGTAGGTCCAGGGATAGACAGCAAGGTCGCCAATCTCACTGACGGCCTTGTAGCAAAACTCTTCAGTGTGGCAGGACCAGCAATTTAAATACAATTCCAAGTTGGTGGTGTATGTTGGTGATTGGTTACACCCAGTAAAAGTCAGCATCCATTGGTTATGTCCAGTGAGGTGATGTAATTGCAACTAGGCATGTTCCAAAAAGGACTAACTTTTCAAGAGTGACATCAACTATACTGCAAAAAGTTATTAAAAGAACTCTTTTTCTTTTTTTATTGGTTGCTCAAAACATTACAATGATTTTGACATATCATATATCATACATTTGTAAAAGAACGCTTCTTCTTTTTTTTGCCTTTCAAAAAATCAAATCAGTTTTGCAGAGGTAAAATCTACATGCAAAAAAAAAAAAAAAAAAGAAAAAGAAAAAGAAAGTGAAAGCCATCCTGGTAGGCTGGGGATGTAGCTCAATGGTAGAGAACTTAACTAGCATGAGTGAGGTCCTGGGTTTGATCCCCAGCACCACACAAAAAAATAAATAAATAAGTAAAACCATCAACTTTAAGTTGTAGTGGAGCTTACAAGGCTATAGATACTTGTTCATTCTCATCAAGCATCTATAGCCTTGTAAGCTCCACTATAATCATAACATAGAACACTGTGTCACCCAGAAAGTTCCCTTATACCCCTTTGTAATGAGTCCCTTCCCCTGGTCCCAGCCCCTGGTAACTGTCCCACTGTTTGCTGACATGGTTTGCTTCTTTGAGGACTTCAGATAAATGAAATTTTATATAGTGCATACTCCTCTGCAAGCAGCTTTTCTTTATTTAGCATAATGCTGCTGAGATGCATTACACGGTTGCATGGAACAGTGTTCCACTGTGTGTCTACACCACAACATATTTATCCACTCACCAGCTTATACACATCTGAGTTGCTTTCAGTTTAGAAACATCATGGATAAATTTCTATCAACAATCAAGTACCTTAAGTTGTTATGTGAGCGTGTTTTCATTCACTGGGATAAATATAACAGTGAGACTGTTGAGTTATTGAGTTTATTTTTAATTTTATACAAAAATGCCAACTATTTTCTAAAGTGCTGTCCCTGATTTGCATTCCCACCATCAAGGAATGGAAATACCAGTTACTCCTGGGTGACCAAAACACTGGTATTATTAGTATTTTTAATTTAAGACATTACAGCAAGTGTGTGATGATGTTTCCTAGTGGTTTTAATTTGTACTTGTTCAATGACTAATGATTTTGAGCATCTTTTCATATACTTCTTGGCCATTCATATATCTTCTTTAGTAAAGTATCTATTCAAATCTTTTGCCATTTTTAATTGGTTGTTTGCTTATACTTAAGTTGTAAAAGCCGCCCCCATGTGTATTTTTTATATATACATATACACATGCATATGTGTGTGTGTATATGTGTGTGTGTGTGTGTGTGTATATGATATATCTACATGATACATGCCATGTAGCAGATATGTCTTGCAAATACCATCTGCCTGTCAATGGCTTGTCTTTTCATTTTCCTAGTGGTCTCTGAAGAGAAAAGGTTTTAAATCTTAATGAAATCTAACATTTTTTTTTTCTATTTTGGCTTTTCGTGCCTGAAGAAATCTCTGCCCAGCTTAAGGTCACAGCGACTTTCTACTTTGTTTTCTTTTACAAGTTTTACACTTAGGGCTACAATCTATTTTGAGTTAACTAATATATGGCATGAAGGAGAGGGTCATTCTAGGGGTGGGAGGCATACATATACCCACTTGTTCCAATACCATTTGTTGAAAAGATTAATTTCTTTATTGAGTTACTGCATTTATAAAAACATCAGTGGGTGGGTCTCTCTTCTGTGCCTCTGTTGTACAGGTCTCTTCCAATGCCAGTAACACACTGTCCTGATTACTGTGGTTTACAGTAGATTTTCAAATGAGGGGGAAGAGTCCTTCAACATTGTACTTCTTTTCTCAAATTGTTTTCAGCTCTGTACATTTTTAGACTTTAAATTCTTTTTAGTCTTAAATTTTAGGACTGGTTTATAAATTTCTATGAAGGGGAAAAAGGCCTGCTGGGATTCTGACTGGGATCAGACTGTCTCTCCAGATCAATTAGGTGAACGATGACATCTTAACTGTTAATCTTCCAATCCATAGTCATGACAATTCTCTTCATTTGAGTTTTCCTTATTTCTCTCAGCAAGATTATCTCATATTTTTGATGCAAAACCAGTTTCTTGCTGTTTGTTGATAACTTGGAAAAACAACTGATTTCTGGACACTGACCTTACATTCAATGACACGCTAAACATACTTTCTAGATCTAGTAAAATTTTTGTTGAGTGTTTAGGATTCTACACATAGATATTCTAACCATGGACATGTTTTACTTCTTCTTTTCTATTTGTCAGTATTATATTTCTTTTTCTTTCCTTTCTGCACTAACTAGAACCTCCACTACTATGTGAGTAAAATAATGAAAGTGCCTTATTTCTGATTTAAGAAGAAATCACCATCTTGTACCATTAAGTATGAAGTCAGAGGAGGATTATAAGTTCAAGGCCAGCCTTAGCAAGTTAGTGAGGCCCTAAGCAACTTAGTGAGGCCCTGTGTCAGAAAGGAGAGGAGGAGAAGGAGGAAGAAGAGGAGGAGGAGGAAGAGGAGGAGGAGGAGAAGGAAGAGGAAGAGGAGGAGGAAGAGGATGAGGAAGAGAAGGAGGAAGAGGAGGAGGAGGAGGAGGAGGAGGAGGAAGTAGTAGCAGTAGTAATAGTTGTTGCTGTCAGCTGTGGGTTTTATACAGATGTTCTTAAGCAAATGTAAAAAGCTCTTTTCTGTTGATAGTGAGAAAAGAGGTTTTGTCATAAGAATCAACTTCTGCGTATGCCAAAAGCCCATAATAACACATTGGTGTTATTTTTACGTTAAACAGACCCATTAACTTTTTTTTATATATGACAGTGGAATGCATTGCAATTCATATTTCACATATAGAGCACAATTTTTCAAATCTCTGGTTGTAGACATAATATATTCACACCAATCATGTCTTCATACCTGAACTTTGGATAATAATGATCATCACATTCCACCATCATTAATAACTCCATGCCCCCTCCCTTCCCCTCCAACCCCTCTGCCCTATTTAGAGTCCCTCTATTCCTTCCATGCTCCCTCTCCCTATCCCACTATGAATCAGCCTCCTTATATCAAAGAAAACATCCGGCATTTGGTTTTTTGGGATTGGCTAACTTCACTTAGCATTATCTTCTCTAACTCCACCCATTTACATGCAAATGCCATGATTTTATTCTCTTTTATTGCTGAGTTATACTCCACCCATTTACATGCAAATGCCATGATTTTATTCTCTTTTATTGCTGAGTTATATTCCATTGTGTCTGTATGCCACATTTTTTTATCCATTCATCTACTGAAGGGCATCTAGGCTGGCTCCACAGTTTAGCCTTTGTGAATTGTGCTGCTATAAACATTGATGTGGCTGTGTCCCTGTAGTGTGCTGTTTTTCAGTCCTTTGGGTATAGACCAAGGAGAGGGACAGCTGGGTCAAATGGTGGTTCCATTCCCAATTTTCCAAGGAATCTCCATTCTGCTTTCCAAATTGGCTGCACCAGTTTGCAGTCCCACCAGCAGTGGATGAGTGTGCCTTTTTCCCCACATCCTCACCAACACGTGTTGCTGTTTGTCTTTATGATAGCTGCCATTCTGACTGGAGTGAGATGAAATCTTAGAGTGGCTTTGATTTGCATTTCTCTAATTGCTAGTGATGATGAACATTTTTTTTTCATGTATTTGTTGATTGATTGTACATCAGACTTATTAACTTTTAAAGATATAAAACAAAAATATCTTTATATTCACCCACATATTTACTATTCGCTTCTGCCATTCTACATTCCTGTGTGCAGATGCACAATTGTGTTTGTTATGGACTTCTTTCTGGCTGAAAAATTTCTTTCATGGTTCCTGGGGTGCAGGTCTTCTGTTAATGGCATCTCTCAGCCTTGATCTGTCTGAAGAAGAATATGTGATACTACCCTGACAGGTCGATGAAGCTCTGCTCAGTACTTCCCTCTGCCTTTTTCTTTCTGCTTTTAAGTGTGCACAGTGTCTATTTCTACACCTTCAAATTCACTGATATTTTCTTCTCTACTGATTACATCTAGTACATTTTCATTTCAAGAATTATCTCTCTTCTGTGGAAATTCCACTGGGGTCTTTTTAAATCTTTTCTTTCCTTATCATGCTTATGTTCTATGCTTTTAGAAACCTATGCACCTATTTATAAAAGCTATTTTAACACTGTTATCTATTAGTTTTCTGTTATTTCTTTATTCTCTTTCTGTGATTGACTCTCTTCATTTTATGGGTTGTATTTTTCTGCTTCTTTATATGTTTAATTTTTTATTGAATGACAGATGCTGTGAATTTTTCATGCTGCTTCCTGGATTTTGTTGTATTCTATTAAATAGTGTTGGATTTGTTCTGATACAAAATTAAAATTAGTTGGATCCTTTTGAGGCTCACTTTTCAACTATTTTTTAGAGTAGCTTCTAGACAGCTTTTACTCTAGAGCTAACTTAATCCCACTACTAAAATGTGATGTCCTTCAAGGATTGCTCCCAACAACCCATGAATTACAAGGTCTTCGCACACTGTCTCATAAAAATACTAACTATACCTAGCCCTGAGTGAGCTCCAAGAACCACTTAGATTCTCCTCCCTTGTGCTAAGGTGTTTCCAGTTGGAAAACAATTAACTATAGGCCTGCTTTGTTTGTTCACCTTTTCTAAGGGATCACAATGTTCAAAAACTGTGGCTTAATATATTTTTTCCAGCTTTCCAGTTGCTTAAAGCAGAAGGATAACTTCAAATTCCTGTTATATCACATTGATCAGAAACAAGTATTTTAACTTTTTATTTTGAAATATTTCAAAATGACAAACTGCAAGAAATTCTATATATTCATTGATCAGATCCCACAGCCAAATGTCCCAGTGGCATGCTTTATAGAAAAAAGATCCAACAGAATACCCTTATTGTCATGTACATCTAAAAAGAACAAATTTTTTAAAAAAAAAAAAATGTAAAAAAAGATCCAAGCCAGGATGACCCTGAACTTGGCTGACATGTCTCCATTGTCTCCTTTAACTAGAACAGTTTCCTAGATTGTCCTTGACTGAGGAGATGTGTGGCAGTTTTAAAGAGGGCAGGTCAGTCATTGTGTGGAATGTTCCTCAATCTGGGTTTGTCCAGTATTTCCTTAGGACTAACCAGGTTTGACAGTTTGGCTGGAATCTCACAGAAGTGCTTCTGTGTTTTCCTAACTGCATCCTATCAACATGGTACAGGATGACAATTTGTATCACTACTGATGATGTTAAGTTTGACTGCTTTATTAAGATGTTATCTGACAGGCTTCTCAATGGCAAAGCTACTTTTTTCTCTTTTTTAATTAATAAGTGTTCTGTGAGAATATTCTTCGAGACTATGTAAAATCCCAACCATCATCCCATTCTTTTTTTAAAAAGATTTTTAAAATATGGACACAATATCTTTATTTATTTTTATATGGTGTTGAGGATCAAACCCAGTGCCTCATATATGCGAGGTGAGCGCCCTACCGCAGAGCTATAACCCCAACCCCCATCGTCTCATTCTTACTCACTACTTTTATCATCAATTGACTTTTCTGTCTGAATCAATTAGTACCATGGTTACCAATTAGTGATTTTCTAATCTCATCATTCTTTCTGTAGTTTTTAGACGACATTCTACTTTAAGAAATTTCTTCTCCCTTTTTATTCATCTATTTATTTTTAAAAGTGTGTACTTGAGGATTCCTGTTTTGTTTCATGGCATGTTATATTCTGTTGCCATCAATATTTACTTTGATACTCAAACTGTCCCAGAACTGGCCAAAAGGAACCCTTCAGGCTAGCCCCTGTGTACTGCCGACAGGGTACCATCATTCCTCAGACCCCTCTTCATTTCCTGGTGCACACCGCTGTTTCAGCGTTACTTGGTTCTTTCCTGCCCAGCCCTGCAGTCAGCACTTCCAGCAGCTCTGGCTCCTCTAAGTACACAGCATCTTTTCAAGAGCTGGGTACTAGCTATGCTCCTTGTTGCTGGGCTGATGATCCTACACCTCCTCAGCAACAAAGCCAGGACAAACACGAACACACACACACCCCATCTGTGTACTTCTCTTCCTATCTGTACTAAAAATCATAAATTCCACACCTATACTCCCCATGCCAACCTGGCCCCACAGGGCTCACTCTGGCCTCCCCCGCCCTACTTCCTTCTCCCACATGAGAAAACTGGCTCCCATCACCCACTACACACTTACCAGCTCAGCCTTTTCTGTGAAGTGCCAACCTGCCAAACCACCATGCTGCTGCACTGGGGCTCTCTCCTCCTCCACCTGGCCCCTCAGGGCCCTCCCTCCCCTGTGGGACCTGCCTAGTGGCTTTCTCACTGAAAAGGCAAGCAGCAGGCACATTTTGCTTTTAAAACAGAAATTCACTCATTCCACGAATATATTTCTTTCTGTTTTGATAAAACTCAAGGATTGAGAATGGAGCAAACACTATAACTAAAACTGCAAGTACTGAGAGGGAAATTAAATTATCTCACTTAAAACCAGATCTATCTTCCTCAAAAAAATCAAACTTATGGTGGCTTGTCAGTTGGCACATTTAAGAATTTGAACAGTTTATTTTTTAAAACTATCTCCCAAAAGCTACCTTGTGCTATTTATTATTCCTTTCAATTTTTAACTTCAACTGCAATAAGCCAGGAAGCTACTCTGAATTTATGCATCACACCGTGTATTATTAAAAATTAGTTTTCAATAAAACAACCTCTAATAAACCAAAGGATTAACACTAAATCTTATATCATAAATTGAAAGTGCCACTCCTTTTAAAAATTTCTTAGTTTTCTTAGAATTTAATCATCTGCTATTCTGTACCTAATACAGTGTTGCTATTGTTGTTGTTTTTTTTTAATTTGAGAGCTTGCAGAACCCCAAGAATTATCTGTGGATCCCTCAGTATGAAAAACAATGTGCTGTAAGGTTAACAGGGGCATGTGGGTGATCATCCAGTGCCAAGAGCCTGCAAACACAAATGCACACGCTGAGATCCCACAGTGCAGCTCAGTTACAGGGTCAAAAGACCTACGTGGGGCTTTCTGAGATTGCCATCAACATAAATACGCAGATTTTCAAAAGTTTCCTAAAGACTCACAACTCTTGCCCAAGACCATCTCTGTTGACTCCCGCTGAAGGAATACTGCACCATTATTCAGTTATAATGCGTATTAGCTCAAAATATATATAAATAAGTATAATTTCAAGCTCTTCTTATTGAATAGAAAAACATTTAAAGGAATAGCTTCCTCCATCACATAATACAGCCTCTGTGGCTTGCGTATGAGACAAACTCTGACACTCTAGAACATACCAGGTAGGAATTGCTTTAAAGCTTAATTCTCCAAGAAATACTTCCTGAACACCCACACTGCCTCAGCTCAGAACTCTGCATTTATTTTTTACTATTATTTTTTTTTTACTTCTCCACAGAATATTTTTTAAATGTGGGCACTCCTTCTGTTAAGAAATTGCTCAAATGAGACAGACCAGGGATCAGGTCAGTGGTAGTAGAGTGCTTGCCTAGCATGTCCAGGGACCTGGATTTAACACCCAGTACCACAAAAAATAAAAAGAAAGAAAATTGCTTAACTGTGTAAATGTACCATATTTTTTTAAAAAATCTTTTTAGTTGTAGATGGACACGATACCTTTATGTATTTATTTTTATGTGGTACTGAGGCTCGAACCCAGGGCTTCACACATGTGAAGCGAGCACTCTACCACTGAGCCACAACCCCAGTACCAAATCTTTTAAAAGGACTATTCCTAGAATTTTTTTAGTTTTTGTCAGAAAGTTGTTTCACTTCATTCTGTTTGCCAAGTATCCAATTGAAAGGTGCCTGGGTCTAAAAGCAGACATCAATATCAGACAAGAATTGATTAATGAAACTTTTAAGAAAAGTGACCAGAAAAGAAAGGCCTTGAAACCAAATAAAATTCTCCACAACCCACAGTCAGCTGTCCCAGGCAACTCCCAAGTAGCACCTCAACATATTACTAATCCACCTCTCAAACTTCAACTTTGACCACAAGAAAGGGAGGCAAATTGTATACTGCACTCATCGTCATCATCAGATTCAAACAACGGGGCTGGGGTTGTGGCTCAGCGGTATAGCGCTCACCCAGCATGTGCGAGGCCCTGGGTTCAATCCTCAGTGCCATGTAAAAATAAATAAATAAAATGAAGATATTGTGTCCAACTAAAAAATAAATATTTTAAAAAAAGATTCAAACAAGAGACATATGTAGGGCTGGGGATGTGGCTCAAGCGGTAGCGCGCTCACCTGGCACGCATGCGGCCCGGGTTCGATCCTCAGCACCACATACCAACAAAGATGTTGTGTCCGCAGAGAACTAAAAAATAAATATTAAAAATTCTCTCTCTCTCTCTCTTTCTCTCACTCTCTCTCCTCTCTCACTCTCTCTTTAAAAAAAAAGTATTTTAAAAAAAAGAGACATATGTAAAATAATCAAAGAACTGATTTTTTTTAATTAAACACAAACTTATTAATGAAACTTTAGAAGCACCTTGTCTCTAGAACTACATAACTACACCATGGTCCTACTGTTTATGGTTAACAAGCAGCTTGCAGAGAGCTGCTCCCAACCATTGTCCCTACAAAAAAATCACTTGTCACTTCAGCCCAGGAAAGGCTGGGCCCTGGACAATGGAGCCTGTGTATGCTCTGACAATTGCACTGGGACTGCTGCAGAAGTGGCTAAGCCACCTTGCCTCACTTGATGGCACCACAGAAAGAGGACTGTTGGCTGTCCCATCTAGGTCCCACATGCTAACATGCACCTGGTCTCATCTTTCCTCTGCCCATTTAGGGGGACAAATAAGAACTTCTTTGCATATAAGAAGTGTGTAATCTCACTTCTTACCAAAGAATGAGTTTTTAAGACAAACTCTGAGCAGGGAGTGGGCTTCCAGCACACTGCCATTCCCTAATGCTGTGGCTCAAGGCCAAAGGCAGGCAAGCATGGAGCAGATGGAGTCCTGGCAAGGTCTCTGCTGTCCCTGCATTAGCAGCATCTGCTCATTACTCAGAACCTTCGCCTGCTTTATCTAATGCTCCAGGAAAAGCATTTTGATTTGATTCATTTCGGTACGGTAACGTGCAACACAATTAGTGGTAAAATCAAACTGGAGGACAGCCAGTGCTGACAATCGGAAACAAGGCAGAAGAAATATGAGGCCAGTGGGTTGGAATTCAAAAAATCACAACTGTGGATCACCTTGCCAAATCACCACACCCCAGGTGCATGTGCAGTGTTCCTACAGGGCAGGGAAGTGGAAAAGGAAAAGGAGGTAGGGATGACTTACTTTTTCCCAAAGCAATTTCCATCTCCCCTCTGGGTGAGATTTCTTCTGTGGAGAACATGGTACAGACCATGGAGAGGTTCGATGACTACAGAGCTTCACTTTGGCACAACCAGAGAGCTGGAGTTCATTAACTCATTTTATTATCTTACTCTTCTTTTTTGTGAGGCACAGTCACAAATTTTATATGGCAGATCCCACAAGGTAAATTTCCCCTTCGACATTTTTTGCCAAAGAATAGCCAGTTAAAAAAAAAATAGTGTGCATTTGATTGTTCAAACCTGTCTTTGCTCAGAACTAGCTATTCATGAATATGTTGACATATTGTGCCAATCTTATAAACTAAAGTAAGAACAAAGGTAATGCCACCTGAGGTCTGGGGAAAGAAAGCAATTGCTCTTTATCACAGAAAAGAGTAACAGCCTGTATCAGATTGGTAGGATGCACTCAGAGAAAAGCCAGAAAACTCAAGAACTCTAAGAGAAATAATCCTTAACATCTAAATGAACTTGAGACAAATCAAAGACTTCAAGATGAAGTAACCATCTTCCCAAGCATTATGTGAAACCTAAAAGGACAAGACAGACAAACTCAATGATATAAACGTAAACTATCAGACAAATCAACTGAAATATGAAGTATGAAAACAGATTGAAACACAAAAAATATTTTCATTTCTACAAGCTTGTAAAGGCAGATTTCTGATAAGAGACATGGAAAAAAAGATTCCATTTAGATCCATATTTTCTACTAACCCACCAGGATAAATTCTATATGGATCAAGATTTATAGCCAGATGTGGTGATGCACACCTATAATCCCAGTTACGTGGGAGACTGAGACACGAAGAATTGCAAGTTCAAGGCCAACCTGGGCAACTTAGTGAGATCTTGTCTCAAAATAAAAAATATAAAAAGGGACTGGGTGTAGTTTAGTTGTACAGTGCCCTTGGGTCCAATTCCTAGTACCAAAAAAAAGAGAGAAAGAAAAAGATTTAATTATTTAAAAAGTTGTAATGGTTAATGGAGAAAAAGAAGTAGCAGGTACACATATGAAAAAAAATTCAACCTCTCTCACTCTAAAAGAAGTATAAATTAAAACTATACTCAGATTATTCAGATACTAATTCTTATCCAGTTGATAAATACCCAAAAGTCTGAAACACAATTCAATGGTAAAACTGAGAAAATGGGCACAGTCTCACACTATGCACAATACCCTGTTTGCATTTACCCTTTAACCCAGAAACCACTTCTCTAGGAAACTACTCTTTTGCCCCCATGTAAAATGTCCTCTGACAGTTTTCTACCACAGCACTGCTCATACAGCAAGTGACCAGATGCAACACAAGTGCTCCTCGACAAGCCGTAGTGCTTACATACAATGGGATGCCACAAGTGTGTAAGGAGGGGCCTTCCTCTGCACAGACAAGGGCCACCTTTCTACACTTTCAAGTGTAGAAAAGCCAAGATGTGGAAGAACATATGGCAGTACACTACCTTTTGTAAAAAGAAAAAAGTGTGAGGAATAAGAATAGATATTTATATTTGCTTGGAATTGTAATACCAAAGTACTGGAAGGACATATAACAAAATATTGTTCTTTAGAATGGAATGGAAAAAAGTGGGTGAAAGCAAGATTTCTCAATGTATAATTGCCAATATTATTTTGATCTTTGATCCCTTAATATATATGAATCAAAATTATTAAATCACAAAATAAAATTTATTAACCATTTAGAAAATTAAAATCAGCCACTAATTTCTAGAAAATAACATAAAACAAAGTCCATTCAAGAATAAATGATAAAAAAATCAGAAATATGTAGGACCAGGGTTATTTCCTTAGCCTTTTCCTTTCGGTCAAGAAAAGAGAAAACCGAAAGAAGAAAAATGGGAAAACACAGGAACAAGCAATTTGCAGTCAAAGAAACAGTAACAACTAAACACATAATGAAAAGGCATTCACGTAAACTTGGAGTAAAGTAAGGCAAACACAAGAACAAGGAAACGCCACTTCCGCATGTCAGACACGAGTGAACAGTCTCCCTCACATACCTTTGTGAGACTAGACTGGTGAAACCATTCTGGGGAGCAATTCACAATATTCATCCAAACATAAAACACCCCCAGTCTTCAACCCAGCAACCAGTCATTTACCCCTCGTGTACGCTTACACAAGTTCACTGTGGTATTTGTTTCAGGATGCTGCTTGCAGCATTGCCTTTTTTTTTTTTTTTTTTTTTTTTTTAATTAGTAGCAGGGATTGAACCCAGAGGCACTTAACCAACGAGCCACATCCCCAGCCCTTTTCATTTTTTATATTGAGACAGGGTCTCCCTGAGTTGCTTAGGGCCTCACTAAGTTGCTGAGGCTGGCTTTGAACTCACGATCCTCCTGCCTCAGCCTCCAGAGCTGCTGGGATTTTAGGTGTGCATCACCATGCCTGGTGCAGCACTGCTTTCAATCACATCCTAAACAGCTCAAATGTACATCAACAGGGGCCCTAACAGATGGACTGAGGACAGCCACACAGAGCAACACTACAGGCACTAAAACAAGATGCTGAAAAGAGTAGAGAGGGAGCCTGCATGTAAGACCACGTAACAGCAGCACTTCAGCTTCTCTTCTGATATATTTCATATACATTTTTGCCATCTGAATTTCAATTATGATTTTAAGACCAAGCATGTAAAATATTTTGACAATCATTCGCCACATATTTACCAAACAAAATCAAATTTTTTGTCATATCTACTTTGTTCCCCAATATTTCTGTGTAACAATAGGGATGAGGGGGATAAAGACAATTCTTATTAACAATATAAAACCAGGGTCTGAGGGTATAATTGAGAGACAAGTGTAAGCTGCATATGCCAAGCCTTGGTTTAAAACCCCAACACCAAATGCACACACACCCAACCAGCAGAATACCTGAGTATCACCTCAAGCTGTACCTTGCAAGTTCAAATATGAAACAAGGGCAAAAAAAAATTGAGTGCACAGTTCTAGAAGAGCCTCTGAGTTTGGCATTGCAAAAACAACACTAAACCTCCTCGTACAATCTGGGATTCACAATCAGAGTTCTGGATTTACTACTGGCTTCAACCTCAAATCTATTATTTAGCTGGCTTTAGGCCTGTTTCCCCTTTGGTAAAATATGTGTGTACCAATGTGTATGTGGCAGCAAGAAGTTCCTAGATCATTCTAAAACATGCTAACTTAAAAGTGATACAACTTTCATATAGGTGTTTATATTTTAAAAAAAAAAACCTCACTGTTAATTTAAAAAGTAGCAAACAAGCTCAAGCTGCTCTCAGACCAGTTTATAGAATTTCAGTAACTATAGATGAAATAATAACTATACAACAGAAGCAGCTCAGCTGAATTTCTATAGGCTGAAAAGACAAGAATCTATCAACAGTGCCTACTAACATCAAACCAAAAGAAGAGCATCCACAGTGCTAAAATAATAAAGATTCAGCTCTAATTTTCATCCTTGAATGACATATAGATATAAAATTCCCCATTAGCTATTTCAGTTTTGTCCTCTGAGGCAACAGACAATGTCACACTGACTCTGAGGACGTGCCTCAGCGCCCTGACATGAACACTAACATTCTGAAATACACTGCAGTCTACCTTCAGGCAAGTAGGGAGACAAGAGATTCAGTTTCCAACAGAGTGGACATGAGGAGCATGAGAGGCGGTCTTACAGGATACCACAGCCACTGAAATGATTATTTCTATTAGCTATAAACTTCCAAGTGTTTCATTACTTCTGTAAAAACTAACTTTAGACTATTCTCACCTAGTTCCATAAGCCCACAGTTGCTCACACACAAAAAGAACCCTCTCAGTACCAGAGAGACAGCACATTGCTATCAAATATCTTGTATAGTATGTAAGTGCCCAAAAAAAAGGTAGGCACTGATTGTTATTTTTCTATTTCCATATTTGTCAATAGATTATCTATGCTATCCCCTTATCACTATTCCTTTTGGACTGAACAGAGGCTAAAGGAAAAGTAGGCCAAGTATATTTAATATTTTACACCAAACAAGTTATTTGCTTAAGATGGCTTGGCCAGCCCTGTCGTGTCTGGCACCAACGCCCAGCCCAACAGTTCCAGTAGGAATTAAACACCGGTTTTAATGGGTGCTGTGTTCCAATGCCTGCTAACGCACTGAGGGTTCCTCGCCAGCTTCTTCACATAAAGGCAGGAGTGAGTGTGTGTGTGCCCACGTGTGTGTGTGGAGGGATTACAGGGGAGCCAGCCACAGCTGCTTAATTTCTGTGAAGCTTTTTTTCCCTTCAGAGGGAGGAGGGATGCGTTACTTACCATCCTCATAAGCTGCTACCGCCAGCGAGCTGTTGATCCTCACAAAGGAGACATATGGCTGCATTCCAGGCTCGTCCTCCTCATACTCTGATTCCAGGAAGGGGGCCACATAGTCCCAGGTGCGGGTGTCCCACACCCTCACTTCCCCTGATGTATATCTGGAAAAGAAGGATACACTTGGTTCCAAAATGGGATTGGAGAGAAAATGGGGAGGGCCTTGAAACAACAGGGGAGTGAGATCTGGACAGCAGGGAACACTCCTGTGACACTGTTTGGATGAGTAACTCCAACGCGGGAAAATGTCAACTGGATGACAGAAGGCTGTGAACACGGTTCACATTCTCACAGCACAATGGTGACAATTTCAAACAAGAAACTATAATAAGAAAGTGGGCATCGAGATCTCCTCGCTTCCCTTTTTACACTGTTAGAACCAATCTGCCACCTTAAGTTCTCCCACTAAAGGGCTCACTAGCAGAAATCTGTAGGAGCAAAGAGATTCTCTCTCTCTCTCTCTCACACACACACACAGACACACACACACACAGCAGAAGGAGATGCTGCTGGGATACTAGGAACTGATGGTCTTACAGGCGCAAGCTTTCTAATACCTCATCCATGCATCAGATCTGACTGATTAAAGTCCCTAAAGACTAATTGATTTGCTGAAACAATTAAATCTTGCCTTTAGCAGCCAGACAGCACTGCCTCCTCATGAAACACTCTTGTCTAAATGCACACTGGTTGTGCCCTCTTGGAAAACAAGAGCACTTGCTCGGTCCTATCCCTACTGCCACTCCCACAAATGACCATCTCCATTAAAGCCAGGTAGGGCCAGAACCTGCTCAGACAGGAGGCCCTTAGGGTAACAGAATGCCAATGATGAGTGGGGCACTGTCTGCCACTGAGGGCTTTTTCTTTCTTTCTTTCTTTCTTTTTTGTAGTAGGGATTTGAACCCAGAGGTGCTCAACCTCTGAGCCACATGTCCAGCCCTTCAGTTTCATTCCTGAGACAGGGTCTCTCTAAGCTGCCTAGGCTAGCACTGTAACTTGTAGTCCTTGTGCCTCAATCTCCTAAATTGATGGGATTATAGGCATGCACCACAACACATGGCCTTGCCACTGAGTTATTCAAGTTCTTTTTTTTTTTTTTTTTTGGTACCCATAGGTGCTTAACCACTGAGCCATATCCCCAGTCCTTTTTAATATTTTATTTAGAGACAGGGTCTCACTAAGTTGCTTAGGGCCTCACTAAGTTGCTGAGGCTGGCTTTGAACTCACAATCCCCCTGCCTCAGCCTCCCGAGCTAGTGGAATTACAGGTGTATACCACCAAGCCCGGCCTTATTTAAGTCCTTTCCATCTGTTACACAGGTTTAATACCACATGTAAAACAAGTGGCAGGAGGGTTAAGGTTGGAAGTAACTTTGAGTACCTCATGATGAGCCCACATCACAAAGACAGGCAGGTGATTCTGAAGAGTTTCAGTCTTCCTAAGGCCCTAACCATTCATTGTTCCTTTGGGGTTTCACTGTAGAACTGAACAAGATAGCCTCTCAGATCTATTTAATCACTGAAATCTATAACATGACATATATAAAGCAGGCACACAAGTTCAATCTCAGTTGAGATTTTTAAATAAAGAAACAAATAACACTGATTTGGGAGTACTTTGTTTACATTTAATAGCTTTTCCTCCAAATTATTACTTTATAGTAAATGCCTGTATTATACAATCCACGGGTTGTCCTGTCACACCAGCTCCCTAGGCTGAAGAACTTGCTCTCCATCTGGGAGATGGGGTCTGGAGAGAACACGTGATGGCCAGAGATGAATAGGAGAAATGTGCTTTCTAACATGGGCCTGCTGCCTCTCTGACCACTGAAATGCTCGCAGAAATAAGCATCTCACAGAACCCTCACACCATCAACATCCTTAAGCCTAGTGATGAGAGAGCAAGGGAGGCTGTGGCTATCCCCCAGGCCAAAGCACACTTGTGGGCTTCCCAGGCTCTCCAGGAAGCTGTCCACATCACCCTCTTAACCGTGAACCCGACTCAAGAACACAAACCCCACACCCCACTGCATCAAGACATCGCACTCAACTTGACACCCTGAAAATGACTTGCAATGTTCTCTGGAGTAAGGCCACTTGCTTAGCTTCAGAGACACTGAATGAGATATTTTAATTCCTAGACTGTGTGATTAGAGTCTTAAGGTTAAATTCCAGGTAAAAGGAACTAGTTAGTTTGGAAAAGAAAGGTTAAAGGATGGGACTGTCTCTCAGAAATACAGAGAAAGGCAAGTGAGAGAAAAAAGGGGAATTTAGATCAGAGAACTATGGATCTCTGAGGAGAAAAGAGTACTCAGCCAGGAAATGTTATGAGCCAGGGTGGTTCTGAGTACCACACCACACCCTCAGCTTCCTGCTGCTCTCTGTGGTACCCCCTTGAGGCACAGCGGGAGGCGCAGGGTGTCCAGGACAGGATTTCAGTGGCCAGAGCTGCAGTGCTCACCTCAACACCATCAGTCAGTACCCCCAACACAGAGTGCCCCAGCAAAGCAACAACAAAACTGCAAAATATCCGGGGGAAAGGCGAGGAGGGCTTTAACTTCTGAACCAGACAGAAGGGAACTGTGAGATACAAACTGTTAATTTCTCACTTTGAGGGAAGAGGAGAGAGGCAGGGCAGGGGTCCCAGGGAGAACAGTGCTCTATTGATATCTAAAAGGCAGCTGACAAGCCTCTGCTTCCCTGAAGGAAGCTGGGCACTCACAGTGACTCCGCACATGGAAATAAATGCATGTTCTCCTCCAAAAGCTCCCACTCACTGCCACACTAGTCAATTCCGAATTCCTTGTTTTTGTCAATGTTTTCGTCAGTCCCAGGTCACTGGTACAAAAAGAGAGAGGCCCCTTCAACACCTCCTTTGCCATGATGCAACACTCCCAACTGTCACAGCGCCCCTGTGTCTAAGCCTCTCCCATCTTCAGTCAACCCTGCTACGCCAAGCCCTCCAAACACCAGAGTCATTCTTCAGGAAACACTGCCAGTTTCCCCAGCCTCTGTGTGAGATCATGTCCCCACCATGATCTACCTTGCTAGCAGCCTGGACTTGTCTCTATGACAATTATTTGGTGATTACCTAACTGTTCCTCTTCCTACTCTACTCACCTCTCAGTGTCTGAGACCAGGGTATGGGTCTTGCTCACTGCTGTACCTCCATCAACAAGAACAGTCAGACCAGAACAGTGCTTGACACTCCAGAAGCCTAGGCCAAGTCTCACCTTGGAACACCTTAATGAATGAAGTCGGAATGACAGGGCCTCCTGAAAACCCTCCACAAGCCAGCCCCTGCCCTGTTCCCCAGCCACATCCTCTCCTCTCTCAGGGCCAGCCTCCAGACAAGGTTCCCAGCACTCAGAGGAGATTTTCCATAGATACTCATTGAAATTAACTCCATTTTTCAAGTTCAAAGAGCATGAGAATCACATAAATGTTTTGCTACAATATGACTCAGGAAGTGAAACATAAAAGACTGACTCCTTTATTGAAGGGAATGGAGAATAAAAGACTGTATTTCGCAGGTACTGAGCCATGATGTGGCAGCAGGCCATGAAGCCTAACACAAGTAAAGAAATGACAGCAAGGGAGTGAGACGCGGTGCTCATGAGCACACTCACGTTTTCACAACTGCAGAACACTGGTTGTGGCAAAGGGGCCCGGATCTAAAGGAGCTTACTGCTGGCCAGGAGTAGCAAGAACAGATACTGAATGGAAGTAGGAAAAAAGGCTGATTTTTCTCCAGAGCTCCAGATGTCTTTATCGCTGCCTAATGACAATTACACTCAACCAATTAAGACACCACTATGATAGCTGCATTGTCAGTAAGCCTTTGGACCCCAATGTTGATGGCTCTAATTAGTGTCTGCAAAGTACAACTGCAACTAATACATTAGCTGATGTAAAAACACTAAAGAAAAACCAAAGAAAGAAGCTTTTCCACACGAGTAAAGATGTGCCCCAGCCTGTGGCACAGACCAGTGACACAGTGAAGCTGTGTGCTTTCCCAGTCTTTTTCATGCTTGGCAAGGCTGAGTTTACCTCTAAATAAATAGGTCAGGGACCACAGCTGATTTTTTGTTGAAAGAACGGGAACAGAGCCTCTCCCAAGCTTGGCATGCCAGAGCCAATTGCCAATTTAAAATGATTTACCACCAAAGAGCTTTCATTAACTAGTAAGTTTCCAATAAGCAGACTACTTATTTGCACTAAGAGGCCAGGAGAAAAAGAAGAAATTCTGTACAGCTAAAAATAACCTTTAGCCTTTCTTCTTGTGTGAATATCCAGCAGGGCTTCCATTTTGCTTCCAGGTGTCGGCTCTTATTTGCTAAAAACAAATTTGTTCATGGCTCTTCATAAAGATGCAATGGGGAGGAGTGTGTTTTGATTTAAGAATGCTGAGAAATAAGGTTAAATGACTTACCCAAGGTCACAAGAAACATTTTAGAGGCACAGCTGGGATCAAATGTGCCCAGGTTTTATCAATGTGCTGCTTAGCTAGCACGCCACTCTGCCTCCTCAGATGACAGTGTCTTTAAACAAATACTGCTTTTAAGAGCCATCTCCATTTAAGTGCAATATAAGGAATTTATTGTTTTCAACATTGTGACTCAGCCTTGCAGGACATAACCCCTAACCCTAATCCATCAATTCACCACTATATTTCAACTGAAAGGTGAGAAGCAGTACAAGAGATTCATCAGCTGGTAACAGGAGAGTGGGGTGGGGCAGATCAAGCTGCCACACTCGATTCACAGGTACTGTGTGAGGACATACAGAATAGTTAGTAACACTTACCCTTTATAGGATTGTACTCAAGCAGTCAACCTCAAATCAAGTCCCAATTCAATTCTGATCAGACAATTCAGCTTCAGGCCAGGGACAGTAAATGATTTGTGTGTTTTAAAAAACAAACAAAAATGTAGTGGCTACCTAGAGTCCTATGTTGAGAAGGATTCTGAAGCTATACTCCAACCAGTTCCCCAGAAAAGTAAATGCTGTGGTGAATTATAACAAACATGACTGGTTCAGGAGTGAGAAAAGGCAACTCCCCAACCCCACCAAGTCCTGGTCATCCCTCCAGACTCAGCTGAAAACCACTTTCCAGGAGGGACCTGGCCTGAGGCTGAGTATGTGTGAGGTGCCTCTCCAGTGTGTTCTGGTGCTCCGCTCTCCCCAACTCCATGCTCTCCCTAGTCATATCCGGTCAGCCTTTTTGCTTCTCACAAGCAAGGAATGCCCAGGAATGTGGAGACTCATCCATATGCTGATGTTGATGGAGTAAAGGGATCTGCTGACTCAGCCTAGAAGCTGGAGGCGGTTTAAAGCCTGCTGAGCAATCAGGCAGAGACCCCTAAAAGTAAAGTACCAAATTCTAAGAGATACTATGCCCTCGGCATGTAGAGGTTTTAAGAACTGTTTACTTGTTCCATACTTTCTTTAATAATACCAAAGATCACAAATCAACTAAAGCAAAAGTATTTGCTTACTATTTTATATAAAATATGACTGTTGCATTATGCAATTAACAAAATGAACTTAATCCCACAGTGCAGCCATTCTGCAGAAATGCACTACAGCAAACATTGAGTACGGTTGAGATGCATCAATTGAAAAATAATGAACGTCTTAATGGACCTTACGAGATGCATGCACCACACACTTAAAACTGTTTTCCATACATCTTGGTTAATCACAATCAATAGAGTCAGAGTCAATGATGATCATGCAGTTACTATAGCTGTGGCCCTTCCCTTTATTCCTTGGAGAAGCAGAGATGGATAAATGCAGCCATGAGTTCACCAGTATTTATTAAGGATATTCTGGGGCTCCTTCATTAAAGATATAATAAATGTAATGCTCTACTCAAGTCACTTATCAATATCTTACCTCAGACTTATTTACTAGAAGAGCATATATACCTCACAGCAGAAAATAAATAAGTAAAAATAATTTTAAAAAGAGGTCCCTAACGGGTAATGATCAAATTCCTTATGGGAAACAGTCCAGTGACATAATAAGCAGCAACACAAAAAGCATACAAAACAAGGTTGAAAGGAAAACTGTAAAGAGAAATTGTTTTCTGAAAAGGAGAAAGCCAGAAAGCATGTCCTGAGTTACATATAAACATGGGTGACATTTATCTAACAAAGCTTCATCCCAAGCTACATTTAGAAAGTGTCTGTCATCTCAAGAGCCTCAGGGCAATCCACAGGCATTATGAAACTAGCAGTTTTCTAGGAACACTGTGAGTTCCTGAACAAAAAATATTTTCAAATTCAGGGTAACTATATACCATTTCAGATTGAAGCCTCTTTTAACACTTTGGAATGCCACATGATCCACATAAAGGTACATTTTTCAATTAATGGAAAAGATGGAGGAAGAAATGGCCAAAAGCAAAGCACTCCAAAAGTGACCTTAGATGACTACGTTTAAACGAATATTTCCTAACAGTTTTTATTATAAAATAATGATAAAATTATTAATGTTAAAAGTATTACAAGGAGCCTGGGTTGTGGCTCAGTGGTAGAGTGCTTGCCTAGCATGCATGAGGCACTGGGTTCAATCTCTGGCACTACATAAAAATAAAAACAAATAAAATAAAGGTATTGTGTCCACCTACAACTAAAAAATATACATATGGAAAAAAAAAGCATCAAGGGCTGGGGATGTGGCTCAAGCGGTAGCGAGCTCGCCTAGCGAGTGTGCGGCCCAGGTTCGATCCTCAGCATCACATACAAACGAAGATGTTGTGTCCGCCGAGAACTAAGAAAAAATAAATAAATGTTAAAATTCTCTCTCTCTGTCCCGCTCTCTCTCTTCACTCTCTCTTTAAAAAAAAAAAAAAGCATCAAAAGGCAAACTAAAGCTATCAAAGATTCAGAGAGCAGTTGATCCCCAGGGCTGCCAAAGGGAGGGGGAAAAAAAATATATATATATATATATTGAACTGGGTCGTGCCTGGCAGCCAAAGCAACAGCCAGAGTTCATCATGTTGTCTGAGAGGGTGGGGGAGGGAGGGAGGGAGGCCTTTTGTTGTACATCTTCTCAGGCACACTTGCCTCAAAGGGAATGAAACAAAATGGGACAATTAAATATTTTTAGAGAAAGAAGGAAGCTAAATTTTTGCAACATTAAATGATAAATTCTTCCCTCCAATTCCATTTGGTAGAGGAGAAACCTGAACAAAGAGTCACTGATTCTTCCAGTAAGGACAGGAGCTCATGCTGAAAAGGCAGATCACAGTAGAGGAAAACCAGGGGGCAAGCATCTAGAAGTATTGAACAAACTTCATCATACAGGTTGTTTAAAATTTTTTTTAAACCAAAAGAGGGGAAATTGATCCTCTCATGTGAAAATTTTTTTAAAAAATGTGTTTCTTTATACAAACTGAAATGCTCCAGATGTATAATTTTAAGTAACAGTGAGGAGGGAGTTTATTGCAAAACACCACCATACTCCTGGGCATCTGATAAAAGCTTCTGTGAGCTATTAGCTTAATGGCAGCAGAGCTGGCACAGGGACTCCAAGGAGCCCAAGGCTTGCCTCTCTTCCCAGGTTTACCTGGGAAGCTCTCCTTCACTAGGTGGCTCTCCTTCACTACTTATGGCAAACCCTACTGACACCCCCCAACCAGGTCTTGTACTGTGACCTTTCTGAACTCATGATGTCATCTGTTTGCAACTTGTAACTTCCAGAGTGCAGCTGGGGAAAAGGAGAACAGTCCAAGCATCACAAATAGAACAGGGATGTTGTCTCTCATGCCCCCTTTTCTTCTATTCTTTTTTCCTCAATGAAAAAAAAAAAACATGTAATTTTATTTTGTTTTTGGTGTTGAGGATCAAACCCATGGCCCAACATATGCCAGGCAAATGCTCTACCACTGAGCTATACCTCCAGTCCCAACACATAATTTTTAAAACATTTATTCTAAGTGTTGTCACTACTCAAAACCAAAATATAATTTTTAAAAAAGGAGCAAAGACATATTTCCCAATCTCTTGTTATCAACCAACTTTCTAGATAACATCTCTTCTTCTAAAATACACAAAAAACACACATGAAACCTCATTAGCATTTCAGGGGGCCATCACATCACACAGGAAATGCAGACAGATGGAGTTTTGATAGAAAGTCAGGTGGCTTATTCTGTACTATTGAAAGACTTTATTTTTAAAAAGTATTTTTTAGTTTTGGATGGACACAATACCTAATTTATTTATCTTTATGTGGTGCTGAAGATTGTACCCAGTACCTCAAACGTGTTAGGTGAGCACCCTACCAGTAAGCCACTGCCCCAGCCCCTGACTGAAGACTTCTAAACACAAATTCTTCCTAAAGGAAGGTCACTGCTATGTCTCAACTGCTCAGCTACAGATGAAGGAACTTCTGCTAGTTCAGGCATTTTCTGGGATGCTGCTTAGGGCGGCAAAGTGACCAGACAAGACCACAGAAAAGCAAGAGGAAGGGCTAGAGACAGAGTGCAGGCAGGCCAAAGGGAGCCCAGAGTGCAGGCTCGGCATGAGGAGTCTTCATTCTACATATTTGAGGTTCCCAGATTTCTAGGTGCCAGGACTGGCTTCAGGCCCCGAGGGTACAAAACTACTGACTATATGGTCTCCATCTTTTCAAGATGGTGCAAACAACAAGATCCCGCACTGGCAGAGGCTCAGCAGGGAAGTCTACTCATTCACCGACCAAAAGACCACCAATGACCTCAGAGGGCTCAGCGTTATTTCTGGCATTGACAGGAAGCAGGGAGGTCTATGCAGGAGTGAGCTTGAGGGACAGTTTGTGAACTTCAAACCACATGGTTAAACTGGAAAGAAATTGAGGGCTATGAAAGTATTTAAAAACAATTTTTTAACCTGGAAAATCATAAAAATCAATTTATCTAAATATAGTAATCCCATTTATGGATTTTAGCCTACGAATGAATATAACCTGGAATGCAAGGACAATGGAAAAACTAACTCTTTAATCCTACACTCTTACACAGAATTCAAAGTTTCTACAATAACATGTGTCTTATAATTTTCAAATAAAGAATACTTATACATACACTGCTTTAAAATAAGAAAAAAATATGCAAATCTCTGTATATAAAATATTCATAACATTATAGAAATATATGCCACATAAAGACATTTGATCAAGAGACCACATATACGATGTGATCCTAGTAGATTATATGGTCTACTGATGTCAGTTATCTTAGTTTGTATATGTTCGTTCTATAGTATTTACCAACAAAACATTTCTCAAAACATACCCTCATTGTTAAACTATGTGAGACTGTATAATACAACGTAGGAAATAACTTTAATGTCTACTATTAGGGGAACAAATGAGAAAATTAGGGTATAATTATTCATGGAATTTCGCAACCAATCAAAGAAGGTAATGCAAAGTAACAACATGAAAAAAATCTCACCAGCTTAGTGAGGAGAAAAAGGTCAAAGATTTAATAATGCAGGCTATGATTATATTATTTTTAAAAAATGTATATAAAAACCAACTGAAAACCAAACGGCACACCCCAGAGATAACAACCGAATAAGTTATGCTACATGGTAGGACTTAAGTGGCTTTCTCTTTTCCACTCCATAATATTTTTACAAACATACATGGTTTTAGCTCCACTATTATTTTTAAAGAGAAAAGAAAGATGCATACCACCAAAGAAAAACCAGAATGACACAATAATAGAACAGCTCGAGACTAGCAAACGAGGGCTTTGTGGAGATCTCAGAGGCACTTGGTGCACACACGCCCTGCTCTGCCTCGGACGACTCACACAGATGGGTGTTCTGGGACCAGACCAGAGGTTCCTTCCAGGTTTAAAATCACATAATTTTTTAAGTTGAAACAACTAAGAAATTAGAGAACAAACAAGAAAAAAACGGGCATTCTCCAGTTATTCACTATAATGGAGTATATAAGTGGTGGAGGAAGGGGTCATCTGTATATTAAATTTTTGTGCTTATTCCAATAAAATAGTACCCACGCACTACAGAGCATGTCATGGAATATTACAGAGCATCCCTAGCTAAGATGCTCAGAAATTACTAGAAAGCAGATCCATGCTGTAAAGTTCAATGTTATTTCTGAGTGAAACTGTAATTTAAAAAAATACTGAGACAACAAAGCCGCATGGTTAGTGGCTCTAGGTGCTACAGCTAAGCACATGTCCAGGTGCTGTGAGAGGAACAGCACTGGGTGCAGGGCAGCTGTTTATTAGGCTAGAGTGCTATGGAAACCTCTGGGAGGAGCACAGGCCTTAAACGACAGGGACTGGGTTTCTGCTCAGTGTGGTGAAATGTTCTGGAATTAAAACAGTGGCAGAAGCCGCACAATCTTGGGAGTTTACCAAAATTCACCCAATTTTCCACTTTTAAAAGGTGAATCTTACAGTATGTGAATTACCTCTCAGTTTAAAAACAAAGATGTGTGGGGCTGGGGATGTGGCTCAAGCGGTAGCGCGCTCGCCTAGCATGCGTGCGGCCCGGGTTCGATCCTCAGCAGCACCACATACCAACAAAGATGTTGTGTCCGCCAAGAACTAAGAAAAAATAAATAAATGTTAAAATTCTCTCTCTCTCTCTCTCTGTCCCCCTCTCTCTCACTCTCTCTTTAAAAAAAAAAATAAAATAAAATAAAAACAAAGATGTGATCAGAGATGACTAACTAGAACAGCATGAAAAAACCCAAAATGTACTTGAGGGGAGTAATGAGGAAAAAGGTAGATGGGAAACAAATGTCAATGAACTCTGCACATCAGGAAAAGATAACCACAGATTATTCTTAAGATAGGGAAGCAAAGTCTCTTGGAAAAAAACTGCAAGGTCAAAAGCTTAAGAAATAATTTCTGCACATGGCTGAAAAAGCAAGCACAGGTTGGGGGGCACAGCCACATGACAGGTGCTCTACCATCTGTCAGTGAGTTCATAAGTGAATGACTAAGGTTCCACTGACTGGGTCAACTGTGAGTCCAACTGCAAGAAAAGTTAGCCTAGTCCTGTGCAACTTGACTCCAAACCTAGGACATTTACACAGAGAACTGAAAAGATGGACAGAAAAAGAAATATTGCATATCTTTGCTCTCCACCAATTATGTAAGATATATTTAATAGGTTTAAATGCAAAAATGGTTTATAGTTACATAAAACAAAACTTCTGAATAGGTTCCACTTGGGTAAAAAAGAGAAAAAGGAAAGGCAGAAGGGAAATGAAAAGAACATAGGTAAGTACAAGAGAAAGCAAGGTGAGGTGGCATGTCTCTTTAAGAAGCTCCTTGGAGATGCATAACTGCAGAAGGCCTGGTGAATACAACATTGATTGGGAATGAGGTAACCACAAACACCATCGTCTCAAATGAAAAGGGATTCGAGAGCTGACCCAGAAAACAAGCATCGTAACCACCAGATAAAATTTTAATGATAAACACGAGATGCTCTACATACAAGCAAGATTGAAGGATCCCATGCTAAGCCATCAACACAAGGTTCTTAGAAAGAGGAGCCCTGAGGAGCCTCTCTGACCCACAGCTCAAGTTTCATCTTATCGATCCACAAAACTCTGCCATTGCTGGGCTTTATGCTGCCTAATCTGCAGCGCTGAACAGACCTCCAGGGAGCTGGGAGGCAGGGAGGCAGGGAAAGGAAGACTGGCACCTGGCCTCAGAGACCATGACCAGATAACAAAGTTGTATAACTGGCTTTCGGGATGAAAGTCTCTCCTCTATTTCTAATCTCTTTTTAGGACTGTTCAGTCTAATCTCAGAATTCTGTCCTCAAGCATCTTCTTACACAGGCAGAGAGAGACTCTTTTTAAGTCAGAAGGATATAAATACATTATGCAGTAGCCATTGACTCTCGGACTTGGGGGATGGAAGCACCATGCACAACGTGAGCTCTGAGGTCCACATTTCAGCCATGAGGGGCAGAAGCCTGATGACCTACTGATAACTGGATGGAAGGAATTCCAGATTTTTGACCATTAATCTTTCTAAAAATAACAGTGCTACAGTTCTCCCAATAAGGACATTAACCTCTAAATTATAGCCAGTGAAACAGAAGCCAAAAAGAAGTGTCCCTCCTGCATATAGCTTGTTTAAAACAAATAATTTTTCAGGGACATGGCATATCATAAAATATTTAAATAATCTATTTGGAATTTCAATTCAAATAGTGCTCTTCAAGGAATGCTATTTAAGGAAAGTTTTTTTTAAGAAAAAGTCTAAGCCAAGGTTGGTTTTGGTTTCCTGTAGGTAGGACCTTCACTGAGGCAGCTCAGCCAAAGCCCATGGAGACTCAGAAGTTTAAGGGTTCGGGTCTTCACATTTGAGCATACAATTTGAGATGGTAAAAGCATACAATCAAAAGTTTACAACTGCAGACTGTTGTTCAAGACACCTTCCTAATCCACAAAGAAAATTGATCTTCTTATAGTTCATTAAAGAAATACATAAATGCACCTCTGTAGTAAAACATGAAGAATTCATGAAAGTGGTTTTTGGAACAGAAGCCAAAGGAATTTACAGAAGCTAAAATTAAATTTCTCGGCCATGGAGACACATAAAAAACCTAGTTCCAGACAAGTTAAATAGCAAATACATACTATGTGGTGGGCAAGGAAGATTATGTCTGGCCGCAGCCCTTCCTCATAATAAATGCTTCAGAACAAGAGAATAAGAACAGGACCTGATTGTGCCAACACTTATTATTCTTGCTTGACTTTTTTATGTCTTCATAAAACACAAACTGTTTGCCTTAATGAAAATCTAACATAACATGCCACGAGAGTGATTTAAAAGCCAGGAAAGACATATTAAGACAAATGAATCACAAATCTGCTCCACACTATTTGCTTCTCTCTACTTACTACTGAGCTCTCAAATCCTAAAGAAGAGAGTCAGAGATTCTCCTCCCTACGCACAGCTGTCACTGGGGAAGGTACATGCTCTCACAGGAAGATAAGGTCACTGTGCTCAGAGGGCAGTTCTTGAAAAATGAAAGGCTGTAAGAAGAAGAGCAGTAAGTGAAAATTGCTTGGCTTACCCAGCAATGACAACACCATCGTGAGAGTGCACATCACATAAAACCGCGTCAGGAATGTGTTCCAGCTCACTCACAGCACCTTTGCGATTCTGTGTGAGAAAAAGATGCAGTTTATACTATTCTTAGGGCAGCCAGGAGACAAAGCACTTCACCTTCACCCACCTTCCGCAGAGATTTTTCTATGGCATGAATTGCATTCAAGTTACCTGGGCATTCAAAAGGACAAAGATGGCAACTAACATCACGTTCGAGTTACCACATACATCAAAGACACTGAACCAGAGGGCAAGGTCAGTGAGATGCTGGACCTGTCCTCAAGGAGATCACTGAATATAAAGGAAGTATGTGCACATAAATAGCCACAATCCACAGTAAGCCAACCACATTTGCTGGTAATCACAAGTATCTGAAGAAGTATATAAAGTATGTTTAAAAATTCAGTTCAGCAAAGAGAAAGTACCTATTAACTCTTACAAGGACTCTCAATAAAATGAAAAATGAAAACACTACATATCACAAGAGATAAAGACCAGGAGGTAGAAAGAGAGAAGAAAAGATGACATTTCTGATTGAGCTCAGAAGTCCCATGGAAAACCTAAAACCTAAACTTAACCTAAACAGAGTCTGTGGAGAGAGAGGTAAGGGAGTGTTATTTTCCACTATGTGTGCTACTCTGACTTTTGAATTCTTTTTCCAAGATCATTCATTATTGATTGAAAAAAACATATTAAACGATTACTTTCAGGGGCTGGGGATTGGCTCAAGCGGTAGCGCGCTCGCCTGGCATGCGTGCGGCCCGGGTTCGATTCTCAGCACCACATACAAAGATGTTGTGTCTGCCGAAAACTAAAAAATAAATATTAAAAAATTCTCTTTCTCTCTCTTTAAAAAAATTACTTTCAAAATAAAAATCAAGGGAATCTGAAGGGATATAAAGTCTTTACAGGTGGGAAATATGAAAGAGTAGACAGTTAAGCCAAAAAGCAAGCATGAATACAGGAATTTAAAAGTACCAAATGATCATAATTTTAGTTTTGCTGCTTTGGCCCAGGATTAGAAATAGTGTGCTCAAGTGTCACACACAGTTCTTATCATTCAGCAAGTACACAGTAAAGGTAGACATTAATATTACTGCTTATATTAGGGAAGCAATGATGACATTCATCCCATTAAATCCATATTTATTAAGCAGTTATACTCCAGAAACTGAGCAAGAGAATCTGCAATGGTGGTCATTACTTCATCTGAGGATCAAGTCTACAGCTGAGGGATAAAACTGCACATATCCAATAGGAGCTCTCTGACTTGCGGAGTCATGATGAGGGAAGGGAAGGATATGGGTACAAAGCAGAGAGAAGAGCTCTTTTGACAAAAAAGGTATTGAAAGAGGAGAGCCTGAGAAGAAAAGCTGCCTGCTGCTGGCACTGACTCATTCTGTCCGGGGGCTTCCCTCTCCTTCTTGGGCTCTGATCCCTCACTGATATTTTAGTCATAGAGGTCCCAGAATGCCAGTGTGAAAGAAAACACTACGCATACCCCAGGAAGAGCAACACTGTGGCCCCCACACACCCACTTCATCAAATCACTTCCAGGGTGAACTGCAGGTGCAGATAAGTGCATGCATTCACAGGTCACCCCTACACAGAGTGACCTGAGAACTCTGGGATTCCTTCTGAGCTTTCCCCAGACATTGACCAAGAAGGTATCAAACCAAATCACCTGCCCGGCCCATTCTAAAATCTACCATAAATAGGATGGGAACAGTGTATCTGTGTACAAAGGCTTAAGAGCCTTGAGAGCAGCCTTGCCTGAGCACGGAGCATGGCCTCCTCAGCAGAAGGAGCATTAGACTTAGGACACGGATGTCCTTGCTTCACTGTGGGGAGCAGTGTTAGGTGTAAGCCCTTTCTAGATATAAGAAAACAGAGGAAGGCCAGAGCTAAGCCATGTGCCCTAATGTGACCTTTCATGTTCTGATGAAGCACTCCTTCATTCTAAAATTACAGTAAAATCCCATCATTATACTTAATGAAAGAATCATGATTTAAAATTTCACCCATATTGGGCTGGGGCTGGGGCTCAGCAGTAGTGTACTTGCCTGGCATGTGTGAGGCACTGGATTCGATTCTCAGCACCACATGTCAATAAATAAATAAAGGACTATCAATAACTTTAAAAAAAAATTCACCCATATAGTCCTCATTATTACCAGTGTCAGGAAATGAGCCAGAGACACTCCAAAGAGAAGTCTCTCTCACTTTTGCCTGTAGCACTACCCAGTTCACTCAGTGGACAAACATTCCTTGAGCGCATATGGTTTTGTGCTTGTTAGAGAAAAACAATAAATAGACATTTAGTTAAATTGTTTGTAACCTGAAAACTGTAATTTGGTGCCAAATGCTTCACTGCTGTCACCCCCAGCCCAAATGAGGTGGTGGTACTGCCTGCCTGCCTTGTCTTCTCCGCCATCAAAGAGGAAGCAAAAATCTTAGCTGCCATTTTTCTCCCTCAGGATCTGAAATCTCTGAATTCAATCTAAGGGACACTGAATATCTCCAGCTCTCACATTCATAAATCTCAAAGGATCCCTCCTTTCTGAACAAAGAGGTCCACGTTAACCCCCCTCTGGAGCTTCCCCTGAACAGCAGCCTCTTCTATTGGGATCAGACTCTCTGCTCCTTGCCCCTGATTGTCTGAATGCCTTTGTCTGTCAAACCTTCCTGCCTGCCTCTCATCTATATCTGTCCATCATAAGACCTAACCAAGCTCACAAGCAAGAGAGCTAACAGACCCCTCCAAATGAGTTTACTACCTTTGGTGAATGCAAACAAACATGGTGGGGAGAGCATGACTTTCTTAGGGGTGGTGTCTTAATGTCCTAAGAAAAAATACCTGTACTAATTCTCCTTAGAATGGCAGGTCTAACAAGGAGCAATTCTGCCCCCATGTGACATCTGGCAATATCTGGAGACATTCTGAATTATCACAACTTTGGGGGAGGATGAGAATACTATTGGTATTTAGTAAGTAAAGGCCAGGGAGGCTGCTTGACATCCTGCAATGCATAAGGCAGCTCCCTACAAAAAGAGGCTGGCCCAATGTCCCTAGTGCCGGGGCTGAGCAACCCTGAATTAGAGAGACACTGTTCTGGCTAATGTTGCTAGAACTGCATGAGGTTGCCCTCATCAAGCATATCAGTCACTAATCAGGTTATAAGGTGACTAGGGAGAGACATACACATAGGCAATATGTCACCATCAGTAATGAGCAAAAGCCATTCATGTTAAAATCTATTAGGATTGACTTTATGGGAGAGAAGAATGTGGTTCTCTCTCTTCTCTACTCATGAATATCCAGTTTCCTGGGCAGGAAAGAAATGCTGCTGCACACCACCGCCTTGTCATGCCTCTCACAGCTCTATGTAGCACGCTTCTCGACAGTTATCCATGGAAACACTTCTCTGTGCAAATTCTTAGCTGTGATCTAATATTTCTGTAGAGACTTTTAAGTGATAAATGCAAGGGCAGCAAGCCAATGGGTTACATGAGGGAAGAGAAGACAGCTCTTAAGGATGTGCAATGATCTCCCTCTTACAGTTACTAAAATGGCATTTGCAGCTCCTCTTTTGTGTGCAGGTGGTGCTTCTGCCTTCTTGGACTCTCCAAGAAGGTGACAAAAGTGAGAGAGAGCTATATCAAATATGACTCCAACAACCCTAACCAGCAGAGGGAAGTGACAGGCAGCCCAACCTCAGCTGTCCTTCCCTGGATAATAGGGGGATGCTCTCAAACTTTGTCACTGAAAACAGAGGCAGATCTTCCAAGGAGGGACAAAACAGGTCATCAATAGTGATCAGCACACCCCTCTGCCTCTACTTCTGGCAATTAACCTCAGGCTGCAACTGAAGGTTTAGACTCCCATGTCTTTGCAAGCTATTTTTCCACAGGTAAAGTTATTGGCCACTGCCTACCTTCCAGTTGGTTCTTAACATGTGCTCCTTGGCTCGGCACTCTTGGAAGATGAGCTTCCAGCACGAATAATCTGAGATGCTGCTCTCCGGAAGGTGCCCTTCCTGCTGGCACAGCCTGTACCACAGCACCTCATCTTCAGCAATCACCTTCCACGTCTTGCTCACCTAAAGCAGCAGAAGTGACACAAATGTCGAAATCTGCAATTAGAAGGGCCCCTCACCATCCAAAAATCAATCAACACCTCCATTACTGCCCTGGGTTTATGGCAGTATAAAATGTCTCATTAACAAAACACTCCGAGGTGGAAAAAAATACAAGCAAATGTTTCCAGTTTTATCTTTCAAGATTTCAAAATTGTTGTACCACCATGTAATCTCACATTTTAGCCTGCTTGATTAAATTATTATCTAACAAATGAGACAGAAAAAATGCACAAGTACATAAAATGCAAAAAAGAATTATGAACTTTACTATGGTAATTAGCTACATAATCATACACAGCTCTTCAGAACAGAATTTCTACTTTTTACCAATAGCACTTATATTTCCATCTTATATAATGGAAGACTGGCCTCTGAAATGAGAGGCTATAATAAAATAAATACCCATAAGTCAAATCTCTGGTCATATAAAAATCCAAAATTATGTTACAAATGAGAACTTAGATTTTAAATATATAGATTTTAAATATATGGTTGGGGTTGTGGCTCAGTGACAGAGCACTTGCATAGCATGTGTGAGGCACTGGGTTCAAACCTCAGTACCACATAAAAATAAATAAATAAAATAAAGGCATTGTGGCTATCTACAACTAGAATTTTAAAATATATGTATTACATATGTAAATATATATATATTTAACACAAAACTCAAAGTTGTTAACCAGGCCTGCAAGATCTGGTAGACAGCAATTGATGTTATGTTGGGCCTGAATCTCAATCCCAACAGTATCCAGCGGAAAAAGCTGTTTTAGCTATGTTTTGTTTTCCAACTATAATTTAGGGGAATAATGGATTTACTTCATCACAGGATAATGTACAAAGCTGGCCAGATTGCAAAAAATGACTCTGCTGGCAAGAGGAGAGAGTGATTCAGAAGATCAATAGGATCCAGTTTATGATACATGCTAGTAATGCAGGATCAAGCAGGTTGAAACTCATTCCTAATAAAGTGAGTGGTAACCAGCGGTTTGTAGGAATCTGTGCTCTTTAGCACTCCTTGGGGCTAATTCATGAACCAGAGACAGCTGAGAAGAGAGAAGCATCAGAGAGTGAGAAAGAATGTGCATCATGCACAAGGCAGAGTCTCGTTGCTCAAGGGGGCCTTGGTGGATGAAGCACAAATAGGAAGCTAACTTTTGCATCTCTGAAAATCTGCTCCTCCATAACACCACACAGAATGCTGCCCCAGTCACAACTGACTTTTTCAGGACTCTAGATTTAATGAAAGGCTTGATACACTCTAAGGTGCATGTAATCATGAAAAATGGCTGCATATCAGTAAGATCTTCGACTTTCAACTTGTACTTAAGCAGCGAAGTGACACAAGGCAGCCTTGAAACAACAGCCTCACAACTATGATACTGTAAAAACCAGCAGCCCAGCAGCCACCAGAGGCTGCCAAACAGGTTTAGATCTCCCTAAACTCCAATCCCCAAAGGATTTGGCTTGTCTGGCACCTGGCTGGAAAACTGTTCTTGAAACTAGTCTTTATCTGACCTCTCTCCCATCTCCAGGGCATTTGTTTAAAGCAATAAGTGTTAAGTAAGTTTAGCACTATAGATGCCAGAGGAGGCACTGCCAGTAGAGCTAACAAGAAGCTGACCAAGAAAGCTTAAATTTATAAAGACAGGAAAAACTGGGGGATGAGGTGTTCTCAGGGTTTGTCTTTGAAAGGCTCTCATATATTTATTCCTGGGAGTCTGGAATGTAGGTTCATGTGCAGTACTGTGCATGTGCCCAGAAAAAAACCGGATGGGGGCCTGATCTCTCAATTCTGGCTGACTTGCCCTGCACAGGCAGGAAGTGAAGGCTAAGGCAGAGTGGTAAACTGTTGGGATAGTGAGGGGTGTCCCAACATACAAAGAACACCTGAGCACATTTAAGAAAATCTCTGTCCAGTCACTGGCTAACCAAGCAGAGACCTCAGTGGCCATAGAGGATAAAGAACAGAGACTAGGGAAGTCACTTAACAGCAGCAACCAAAAACAATAAATGGTAATAACAACAAATTCTTCAGAGGTAGGAAAATCTGATTATCAGAGTTACAACATTATTTTAAATGTCCAGTTTTTAACAACCATAACAATAAAAAAGTGCAAGACATTCAAAGAAACAGGAAAGTAGGACATATGCACAGGGTAAAAAGCAGTCAGTAGAAAGTGTCCCTGAGGAGGTAGGTATAGACAATGAATTTATCAAACAGAGACTTTAAATCAGCTATTATAAACATGTTCAAAATACTAAAGGAAAGCACGTCTAAAGAAATAAAGGAAAGTGTAAGAAAAATGTTTTACCCTATAGAGAATATTGATAAATAGACAAAAATTATTTAAAACAACAACAACAAAAAAAACACAAGTAGAAGTTCTAGTGTTAAAAAATACAACAATTGAAACAAAAAAATCACTAGAGAGACTCAATAACAAATATGAACTGGTAGAAAAAAAAATCAGCGAATTTTTGGATTATCCAATCCAAGAAAGAATTATTAAAAAATGAAGAAGAAAATGCACAGAGCCCCCACAGACCTATGGGACACCAGGTTCCAAGTATTTCAATGTATGCAAAATACAATGATAATGGAGCAGTTCTTGGTGTCTATTAGAATTAAGTAGGTATTGGGGCTGGGGATGTGGCTCAAGCGGTAGCGCGCTCGCCTGGCATGCGTGCGACCCGGGTTCGATCCTCAGCACCACATACCAACAAAGATGTTGTGTCCGCCGAGAACTAAAAAATAAATATTAAAAATTCTCTCTCTAAAAAAAAAAAAAGAATTAAGTAGGTATTAATCCAAACTATATTGTTTTAAGATGTTCACTCAAAAACAATCCAGTGAAAGAAACAAGGGGATTAAAGTGCATAATAGAAAATATCTATTTAACACAAGAGAAGACCATAATGAAAGAATAGAGGAATAAAAAAGGACATATAGGAAGAAGCTAAAAGTCAGAAATCAAGAATGCAGTCTATCTCAGTCTAAAAATTTTTTGACTTTCCATCTCAAGCAAGCTATATAAAAAATAACCATTATACCTTATTCAACCAAAAGGAACACTGAATAATTTAACACTCTGATGGCACATTAAGTTCTGGTTTCCCTAATTACGTGTCTGCCGTACATGTGTGCATACAAGCTCCACATGTGATAAATAGTCACATCATGTAAGTCACTTTCTTATAGACACACAGGCTGTGCACTTCACATGAAATCCACAGCTTCAAACGTGGCACAAATAAATGGCAAAGCTTCTGTCATTTTCCTTAAGTGTCACACTGTAACGCTGAAGGTGTCACACAGGCTCAAGCCTCACCCACCTTCAATGGTTTAGAAATGAAGAATTATGAGGGCGCTGGCAATCAACTGGGCACATCTCCCCACTGCAAGAAGGCCTCTCACAGCTTTTCTGAACAGCAGAGGTCCAGGCAGTCCTGGAATGCTGCCAGTGAAGAGCTGACCTTCTAAATCACTTGGGTCTCTCACAAGGCCATCTAACTATTAGAATGTGCTTCCTCCATTGTGATGAAAATGACTTCTACTCATGGCCCTGATTTTGCTCTTTGGATGAAGAAAGCTATTTAATCTTCCGACAGTCCCTCACGTAGCTGAAGACAGTTATCACACGTCCCTCAGCCATTTCTTCACTGGTCTAAATATTATCCATTTCCTTCAACTATCTATGACTGATTTCCATACACATCACTATCTGAATGAACCCTAATAGCTGTGCATTTATAGAGTTCCTCTTCAGCTAAGGTACTCAGAACCAAACAATCCTCCATATATGGGTTGCCAAGTGCCACAAACAATATGATCTCATCAGACATTAAGGTTTTTTGGTTTTGTTTTTTCCAGTGCTAATTCAAGCATCACAAATGCCTGTCAGATACCCTACCACTGAGCTATATTCCCAGCCCTTTTTGTTTTTTATTTTGAGACAGGGACTCAAAATAAGGGCCACACTAAGTTGCTGAGGCTGGCTTTGAACTTGCAATCCTCCTGCCTCAAGCCTTCCAAGCCACTGGGATTATAGGTATGCACCACTGCATCTGGCTACACCTAAATTCTTAACTTTCTAAACTTCTTATCTGTTTTAAGGGCCACCTCATTGCCTGTCCAATGCCCCTCAACATTTTAGCCCCCTCAGATCATCTCTGAATCCTGTTATCCACCGTACTAGCTAATTCTCCCATACATAAATGCCCTGCAAAATATGATATGTGGGCCTTCGTGTCTTAATTATTTTTTTTTACAAAAATTAACCAAGATGAGGCTGAGGCTGGACAGGGCCCTGTGGCAAACCACTGGAGTCCACCCCACTGCTGACATGGATCCATTAAGCAACTCACCCTGGGTAAGGCCACAGCATCAGTTACAAATCCACTTAACCACACTGTCATCCCACACTCTTCCATCTTAGCCATAAGGGCTCAGGAAACAAATCCTCATCTGATCACAAGTGGTCAGACAATAAAGAATGGAATAATGACTCAATAACACTGGAGCCCCAGTTTTGACTAGACAGAACACTGTGGTTTTATTTTTGGCATATGTGATCCACAGCTGAGCCTACCCATGACACCCTGGTAGTGTCTGTCCATCTGTCTGTGCCAGAGTGAGTGAGTCTGAGCAGTAGGCATTCAAGAAGCACAGAAAGGGATGGACCAACATCAGCTGTGATAGAGCCAGACCACAATTCAAATAATTTCAGAGCAGAGTACACCCCCTAACAGATCTCTGGAACTCAGGAGCAAATGAGCAATAAGATGAGGAGTAACCTATAGAAATCCTCCCAGGTTCTCCAAGGTAGAAAGTGCTAACCAAACACAGAGTAACTAACTCTGATCCTTGGGATACATGAGCCCTTTTTGTAAAAATTATAAAACAAAAATTTTTATAAAAATGTAACTACTGAACAAGACTCAGAATAGCAAAGAGGCCATAAAAATGTCATTATTACCTCATTAAATAGACCAGCACTACTCAAAGTGTGTTCAGCAGAACAATAGCTCCCCAGTGTGCTGATAAATTTCTTTTTTAAAATTTTTTTATAGTTGTAGATGGACAGAATAGCTTTATTTTATATATTTATTTGTATGTGGTGTTGCGGATCGAACCCAATGCCTCATGCATGCTAGGCAAGTGCTCTGCCACTGAGCCACAGCCCTAGCCACAACCCTGATAAGTTTCTTTAAAAAAAGGGGGGGTAGGGCTGGGGTTGTAGTTCAGTGGTTGAATGCTTGCCTGGCATATGTGAGGCACTGGGTTCGATCCTCAGCACCACATAAAAAAAAAATAAAGATATTATGTCCATGTACAACTAAAAAATTAAAAAATTATTTAAGAAAATAAAACTTAAAAAAAAAAGTATTCCACAATCAAGTCAGTCTAGGGAACATTGGTTTAAACAATACTAAGCAGGATTCTTTGTTGCAGTACTTCTCAGAGCTTTTCACAGACTGCTTATCTCTAAGATGGGAATGTAAGAAGCTGCGTTTCCCAGACTTTTTTGGTTCCCGACTTCTTCCTCCAAGGAGTGTTTCAAAAGCCCAGTGCTCTGCAGACAAATCAGTCAAGATGTAAGTTGGGCACCAACTACATCTATGACATTAAGGTCAGCAACTCTCATCAATACTTTACCTCAGTCTGCCATACTGACACCTACCTGCATGTGAGACCCAATCCACAGATGTACCCCGACTGAGGGCTGCTTCCCATTCTTGGGGAAACTATACATGGGAAAGTTTGGTTCCTGCTCATACAGTCAGTCTAGGTCAAAAGACTGAACCCAAAGAGAGACCTTTAAATTCTGGAGTCCAAAATCTTTTTTTCTCCCCTTCTCTCAGATGGAGCTTCTAAATCACTATTTTAATAGCATGCAAACCCAGTGCTCAGTGACTACAAATTAGAAGATCCCAAGTACATTAAACATGCTGGATGGGTTGTCATAAGAACTAAACCAAACATATTTCAGCCACTTTAAAATGGAGAAAGTTTATGCTCACTTTGGCAACACATATACTAAAATTGGAATGATACAGAGGTTAGCATGGCCCTTGCACAAGGATGACACACAAATTCATGAAGGGTTCCATATTTTTAGCTCAAGAATTAAAATCAAGAATCAATAAATGGGATGGATTTAAACTAAAAAGTTTCTTCTCAGCAAAAGAAACAACCTGTGAGGTGAAGAGAAAGCCTACATCTTGGGAGCAAATCTTTACCCCTCACACATCAGATAGAGCACTAATCTCTAGGGATATAAAGAACTCAAAAAGCTAAACACCAAAAAGTAAATAACCCAAGCAATAAATGGGCCAAGGATCTGAACAGACACTTCTCAGAAGATGATATACAGTTCACTCAATCAACAAATATATTATTGCTAGCAATCAGAGAAATGCAAATTAAAACCACTCTAAGATTTCATCTTACTCCAGTTGGAACGACTGCTATTATACATATAAACAACAATAAGTGTTGGTGAGGATGTGGGGAAAAAGGCACACTCATACACTGCTGGTGGAATTGCAAATTGGTGCAGCCAATATGGAAAGCAGTATGGAGACTGCTTGAAAAACTGGGAATGGAACCACCATTTGACCCAGCTTTCCCTCTCCTTGGTCTATACCCAAAGGACTGAAAAACAGCACACTACAGGGACACATCCCACATCAATGTTTATAGCAGCACAATTCACAAAGGCTAAACTGTGGAACCAACCTAGATGCCCTTCAGTAGATGAATGGATAAAGAAAATGTGACATTTAGACACAATGGAATATTATTCATCAATAAAAGAAAATAAAATCATGGCATTTGCAGGTAAATGGATGGCGTTGGAGAAGACAATGTTAAGTGAAGTTAGCCAATCCCAAAAAACCAAATGCTGAATGTTTTCTCTGATATAAGGAGGCTGATTCATAGTGGGGTAGGGAAGGGGAGCATGGGAGGAACAGACGAACTCTAGATAGGTCAGAGGGGTGGGAACAGAAGGGAGGGGGCATGGGGTTAGAAATGATAGTGGAATTGATGATCATCATTATCCAAAGTACATGTATGAAGAAAAAAAAATGGAGAAAGTTCTCAGTGGGACTTTCAGGAACCGCAAACATCTCAGACCTTCTATCAGCTCCAAAGAAGATCCAAGTTGTTTTAAATAACAATCTGAAAACTGCAAAACAGGTTTACGAACTAAAAAACTGAGAATAAAAAGTTGACATTTTGGTGCATTATCCATATCACTAATGCCAGAACTCAGTTCTTAGTCTACAAAAAATAATATTCAGGATCCCGGATTATACACACACATACACACCCCTATATGTTTGAGGGATTTACAAAAGGTAGAGGTGAGAATTACTTCCAAAAAGGGATCAGGATTGTACCCACAATTATGCATTAAAAATGAAAGTATGCCAGCAATTTCTTTAGCAAACTATAAATGGAAGGTGCTTTTTAACTTCTTTTAAAGGAGAAGAAAAATGACAGCCTTTAAGAATTTAATTCTGAAGAAAAAAAATCAGCAAGGATCTAGTTAAAACTTTCACAAGCAAAATTTAAAGGGGCTAACCAAAAGAAAATCTTTCTAATTGTTTTGATTTCTTGACTTATATTAAATGTAGCAAGTTTACAAGCCTGAATTTTCCAAAGGTCCAATGGTCTTTCTTTAATTCACCAGAATTGAAAGGCCCTGGCTCAGTGAAAGCCCCACTGAGTGAGCCTCAGCTGCAAGAATTTGCTAATAAAAGTGTCTCTAGCATTTTGTTTTATAGCACCACTGTGAATCACCACATTTGGGGTGGGGGATGGGGAGGAGTGAGCTGGTGGCTGGAAAATTAGCTGTGTTAGCTCTGCCTGGATTAAAATTATCAACAAAGATTACAAAAGGGAAATGTCATTGTTCCATTCACAACTTCACATACCACATCTGCTTGGGGAGAACACACCATATCCATAGACATCCCTGAACACCCTCCTCTTCCCACATGCACTTCCTTCATGTTCTCTTGAGTTACCTGCCTCAAATACTATTGACGTGCAAAGGGCTGGCAAGTTAACATCTCCAATCCAGAGCTCAACCCAGAACTCACCTTCAGCCTCACACCTGACTACTGGTCTTCCCCTCAAACCTGCTCATCACACAGTTTTCACCTTCTCAGCAAATTGCAAGCTCATCCTTCCAGTTCCTTAGTCCACACCTCAGAAGTCTTAGCTGACTTTTCTTTCTCTTCCTGCATTCAACCCATCAGCAATTCTGACTCTGCCCACTTCTGCTGAGGCAAGCCTGGCCCAGCCAACATTCTCTTCTCTGGATGATTTCAGGTCAGAGTGGTCTCTCTACTGCCATGCTTATCCCCCAACAGCCTATTCCCCACACAGCAGCCAAAATGATCCCACTTAAAAAGAAAGTCAGGGGCTAGAGGTGTAGGTCAGTGGTTGAGTGCCTGCCTAGTATGCACAAGGCCCTGGGTTCCATCCCCAGTACTACAAAACAAATAAAATAAATCAAAGTAAGCCTTTGTCACTCCTCTGCTCAAAACACTCAAAGCCTTCCCAGGCCACTCAGAATGAAGCTTCAAATTCTTTTAGTGGGCTAAAACGCCTTTTACATTCTGACCATCCTTCCTCTTATTCCCTCCCACTCTATTAGTTTCTTCCTCTTATTCCCTCCCACTCCATTAGTGCCACTCTATTAGTTTCTCATGGTTACTCTAACACACTACCAAACTTAGTGATGTAAAACAACAGAGATTTCCTCTCACAGTGCTGGAGGCCAGAAGTCTAAAATCAAGGTAGTAGTTGCATTCTTCCTGGAGGCTCCAGGGGAAATATATTTCTTTCCTTTCGCAGCTTCTAGCTGCCATCTCTACTCCTTAGCTTGGACCCCTTATTCCATCTTCAAAGCCAGAAGCAAGTTACCTCTTCTCTGAGCCTTGTAATTACATTAAGCCCACCTGGATAATTCAAGATAATCCCCCATCTCATCTCAAGATCCTTAACTTAATCCTATTTGCAAAGGCCCTTTACCATGAAAGCATGTTCACAGGGTCCAGTGACTAGGACATGGACACATCTGGAAATCCATTATACAGTATACCACAACCCAGTCACTCTGACTTTCCTGCCATCCATCACATACCACAGACCCTGTTTCAAGTGAAACTCAACTGTATCTGCCTCAGGGCTTTTGCCAGAGTCCTGTACAGTTTCCTCTGCCCTACCTTCCAGTCTCTGCTCAAAGGTCACCTTCTCTATGAAGTCTTCCCTGTCCTCTTAAAAGTGCAACATCACCTCTGCTGTCTTGTTCTACGACATAGCACATATCACATACTCTACTTTTGCTGCCAGGTTTGTCTTTTAGGGAGACATACTCTATATAATGAGGTGTTTATTGCATACAATGTAAGCCCTCTGAAAAGTAGGGGTTTTATCTGAGATGTTCACTGCTGAGCTTGCTGTCTAGAATGGCATCTGGCACACAGCAATCCTCTGTAAATAATCAAATGATATGTAAGAATAAGGCCAACTTTTTAAAAATTCAACTTTAAAAGAAAATTGCTTTCATTTTCAAAGTTCATATAAACAGCTCAGTTCCTGACATGGGCTGCCCTCAACAGGCTCTGACTTTCTCACTCACAGCCATTCTCTTGCTTTCTGCTTTTATTATCTTCTTCTTCAACTTTCTAATTATGGAAAATTTCAAACACACAAAAGTCAAGTGAACAGAGTAAAGAACTCCCAAGTAGCTCCTACTCAGTTTAATGACTGTCAATACTTGGCCATTCTTGTTTTCTCTAGGTCTAGATTTTTCTCTAGGTCTACTTTTTAGAGTTGTTTCGGCTTTTCCTGAACCCCTGATTTAAGAAGGCAACCACTGCAACCAGGTGAATTAAAAGTGCTTGGGTCGTGGACATACACGGGACCTTCTACATCTCTCCCTAAAAGACAAACCTGGCAGCAAAAGTAGAAGTTGAGAACTAAAAGGGAATCCTGCCAACAACACAGATCTGCAAAATCATTGTTGCCTGAGGATTAATGCAGCCTCACTTGGATATGGATTCCTGACTGTCAAAAACTTCACTAAAATTATAATGCTTTAGCTATAAAAACACAGGATTTAGTTTTTCCTATGTGAACATATAGTAAGATCATGAGATCACATTCCTTGAAACTAGAAATATCAATCTAATATATTGAGCCTTAGCTCTAGAATTATTTATTTTGCCATCACCTACTTCTTCCTCACCAATATTATCACAATCTTTAGTTTTTCACCTCTGCATCTTCCTGCCTTTCCCTTTGTTGCTTTCTTTATTTCCATTTTCCAGCCTTTTACATGAAAAACAAGACATAATTGCCTATGCAGCTAAATTTCTAAGTATTACAAATGAGTAAATACATACAATGAAAAATATTATATCTTTTGAAAAACTGAAAACAAAAACAGACAAAACTATAGAGATGGAGAACCAATCAGTGGTTGACAGGGGTTAGTGGAGGGGATAGAAGGTTAAGGTCAGGGTAGCTATAGAAGGATAGCACAAGAAATCCATATAATTATATTGACTGTGGTAGTAGTTCATGGATTTACACTTGTGATAAAGTCACACAGAATTAAAATCACACCTGTAAAACTGCTGCAACTTGAATACACTTTGTGGATTGTCAAAATGTCAACTTCCTGGTTTGATATCATTTTATAATTATGCAACATATTACTGATGGAAAAAACTAGGGGTACTATTTTTTTGCAACATCTCATGAATTTATAATTATTTTTAAAGTTTTTAAAAATGCATACTTAAAAAACCAACCCTCCTCAGTCCAGTCAGGGTTGGTGCCACATGTCTGTAATCCTATGTACTGAGAAGGCTGAGGTAGAAGAATCAAGGCCAGTCTGGTCAACTTAGTGAGACTCTGTCTCAAATATAAAAACAAAAAAAAGGTTGGGGAAGTAGCTCAGTGGTAGAGCACTTGCCTTACATAAGTGAGGCCCTCAGTTCAATCTCCAATATTACCAAAAGAGAAAGAAAAAAAATTATCAGTGTTGTAATGTAACAGTAAACTTAACTTTTCTCATTAAAGCCAAACAATCTGTAATTCTAAAATTGATGATTTTGTCACTATTATCCAGTTTAAAATATTAACTTTTAATATGCCAGGAATCCTGTGTATATGAAAAAGGATGAACATAAAATTATAAATAACAAAATGATAAAGCTGTTCAATGAAGGGTCCAATGAATAACTTTGCTTACTAACAGCCACACTGTGTTTCAGGATGAAGCACTCCCAAAGATACTAAGTCCCTTGAGGGTTATCCAACAATAACAAGAAGCTAGAGAGGTCAGCATCAGAAGTGCACAAGAATCACCAACCAAGGTAGAGGACTTCAGTTCTGGAAACATAAAGCAAAAAAAGGAGGGAATGTGGAAACAAGGCAAAGTCGAAGCAAAATCAGTTCTCCAGCAGAGTTTGAGGCATAATTAAATCTCAAAAGGCCTCCCCAGTAAGGAACCTCACTGTTAGTTACCAATTTGGCATAAAGATCTAAGCAAACAGGTTTTCTCCAAGGCCGTATACATAGTTCATGATGCCAATTCCACATAACTGGCCCAATTTCATTAAAATCCCAAGCTACCTAGATTCAAAGAGAAAAAGACAGAGGAGACAGAGAGAGTAAGCCCCCTCTAACACAAAAATCGTAAAGCAGCAGGACATTCCAACCAATAGAACAACTGTTCCCCTGTTTCAAAAATAAAAACACCACAAGAAACAAATGAAAATGCTACTTATATTTATTATTTTGTGGTTTATTTTAATGATTGAAGAAACAAAGCCAATTCTATAAACTACTGCATGTCCATCATTATCTTCACGTCAAAGCTCTAGAAAAATCCTGGTTACACACATCGCAGCTAACTTAGCCACTGGTATTTTTTAAAATATTTTTTTAGTTGTTGATAGACCTTTATTTATTTATATATGGTGCTGAGAATCAAACCCAGCTCATACATGCCAGGCAAGTGCGCTAATGCCAAGCCCCAGCCCCAGCCCTAGTCACTGCAAGTTAAAGGGGCTCTGTTTAAGAATATTTTCTATTCTTATACATGTGCTCTTAGACCTAGGCTAACAACAATAAACAAATCCAACTGGCCAAAGAAGGAAGAATTCTGGTGGACAATTGGACCACTGTGTTGCAAATTATACTGTTCACACCTGCAGAATAATCTCACCAGCATAACCAATCTATCCTGAAATACAGCTCCACTGTACCAAAAGGGGGATCTCTTCTTCCACTAGATCCTATCTTCCACTGAAAAACTCTTTGGATGAGAAAATCAGCAACAGATGTGAAAGCCACATGGCTTTCGACAAAGCGGGAAAGCAAAAAGCAATGTAAAAAGAAATTATTCCTTAAACAGCAGCTCACTATCAAGAATGAAGATTTTATCGTCTAATGCTGACTTTGTGTAAAGCAGCTAGTTATTAGACCCTGTTCCAAGACTTCAGCTAACAGCATCAGGCTCAAATCCAGGAGCTGGACTCATTTAGCAACACTCTTGTTTTCAACTCTTGGGAGCAGGGCCAATGTGTAAAGTTAGAATATAACAAATCAGATTTCCAAAGGGAAAGAAGACAATATAGGTACTCTTATTTAATACAACTGATAGGCTCTGGGCCTGGTTCACACTTCAGCACATTGAGTTTCAGTTTTAAATAATTTCCATCGTTTCTTAAAGACACACACTACACATCCAAAAATATTTGCAGCATCTCCACTGAAGTAATACTGAGGCAATTAAGAATACTGAAAAATTCTTTCAAACTCACATTTAAGTAGAAAAAAATGATTAAGCAAAATGTGTCATGAAAATTAGTATCACACCACAAACTCTCTAAATTGTCCTGTATCACGTGTGATTTCACCCAACTGCCAACAACATAGCAAGTTCTATAGTCCAAATCTGACTTTTACCACTCTCAAACTGCCTTAATATCCTGGACTTCACGTTCTTGGGGTGCTTTGGATTTTAGTGTACAGTCTTCTTACTAGTGAATTTTACCAAACCTTTCCTCTTGGAAGATATCTCCACCTGTGTAAAATGCATTATAGAATCCAAGGATGAAAATGGTAACCACTAAACAAAATCATTTTTTGGCAGTCAAGAGAATGGATCCTCCAATATCTTCTAGGGAATATCATAAAAAGCATATGATCTGCATTCATACACACTTAATAAAAAATCAATGGGAATCCATAAATGTGATATACATGAACAGAATGAAGGACAAATTCATATGATAATCTCAAAAACACCAAAAAAAAAAGCATTTAATGAATTTCAACATCTTTTTTATGATAAAAACTCTTTAAGAAACCAAATATAGAAGGAATATACGTCAGCACAATGACAGATAAGTAGCATCACACTCAACTATAAATGCTGAGGGTTTCCTCTAAGACCAGGAATAAGACAAGGGTGCCCACACTCCCCGCTTGCATTCAACATAGGGCTGGAAGTCCCAGATGGAGTAAGGGGACGTTCAGATTGGAAGGGAAGAGGTCTCCTTGTCCCTGTTGGCCTACAGTGTGATCTTTTATATATAGAAAACCCTAAAGACTCCAACTAAAATACAGTCAGAACTAATAAATAGATTCAGTAAAGCTGTAGGATACAAAAATCAACATTCAAAAATCAGTAGCTTTTGTATTATGTTAACAAGGAACTGACTATTCAAAAAATAAATCAATGATCCCATTCACCATAGCTACAAAAAAAAAAAAGCAAAATACTTAAGAAATGAATTCTACCACAAAGATTAAAGACTGAAAACTATAAACATTAATGAAGGAAACTGAAGGAGACATAAATAAATGGAAAAATACCCGTGTTCATGAATCAGAACCATTCCATCAAAAGCACTCTACAAATCAATGCAATACCCATCAAAATTCCAAAGACATTTTTCTCAGAAAGAAAAAAATATATACAAAATTTGTTACCACAAAAGACCCTGAGTAGACAAAGTAATCTTGAGTCAAAAGAAAAATACTGGAGGCATCATACTACCTGCCTTAAAAACATACCACAAAAGCTGACCAGAGTGGCACAAGTCTGTAATTCCAACAACTCAGGAGGCTAAGGAGGGAGGATCACAAGTTCAAGGCCAGCCTCAGCAACCTAGAGAGTCCTAAGTAACTTAGTGAGACCCTTCTTGGAATAAAAAATAAAAAGGGCTGGGGATATGGCTCAGTGGTCAAGCAGCCCTAGGTTCAATTCCCAGTACAAAAAAATGCACACACACACACACACACACACACACACACACACACACACACACATATATATCACACATATACACATACACACACCATAAAGCTACAGTAATTGAAGCAGTATGGTACTGGCATAAAAATAGATATACATAGACCAACAAAACAGAACAGAGAACACAGAAATAAACCCCTGCATTTACATTTAATTGGTTTTCAACAATGGTGTCAAGAACACACAATGTGGAAAAGATAGTCTAATGAATCACACTGGGAAAACTGAATATTCCCACACAGAAGAATGAAATTAGACCCTTATCTCACACCCACATACAAAACTCAACTCAAAATGGATTCAAGTCTTAAGTGTAAGACCTGAAACGATAAAACTACTAGATGAAAACAGGAGAAAAGCTTATTGACACTTGTGCGGGCAATGATTTTTCTGAATATGACCCAAAAGAACAGGCACAAAAGCAAAAATAGACAAACAGGATGAGAACTGTTTACTCTGTACAGCAAAGAAAATAGTCAACAGAATGAAGAGACAACCTATGGTATAAGAGAAAATATCTGCAAATCACACATCTGATAAAGAATATCGAAAAACATCTAAGGTACTCAATAATCAGAGAACAAGTAATTTGATTTAAAAATGAGCCTAGCACCTGAACAGACATCTCTCAAAGATATACAAGTGGCTGACAGGAATATAAACATCACTAATCAGGAGACAAATGCAAATTAAAACCTCAAGGAAACACCACCTCCCACTGTCAAAATGGCTGTTATCAAAAAGACAAAGGATAACAAGTCCGGAGAGGCTGTGGAAAGAAGGGAAGCCTGCAACTCTACTGGTGAGAATGTAAATTGGTAGAGAAAACTGTGGAGGTTTCTTTCAAACAGCAAAACTACAACTACCCTGTGATCCAGTTGTTTCACTGCTGGGTATAAATCTAAAGAAAAGAAAATCAGCAGGTCGAAGAGAGAGCTTCACTCCCATGCTCACCACAGCATTATTCACCAGAGTCCAGACACAGAATGAACAGATGACTGCATAAGGAAAATGGGGTGCATACGCACAATGGAATACTAGTCAACCTGAAAAAAAAGGAGCTCCTTCCACCTGTGACATAAATGTGTCTAGAGGGCATTATGTTCAATGAAATAAACCAGGCCCAGAAAGACAAATACAACATGATCCCACATGATCCCACATGATATATGTAGAATCTAAAAAAATTGAATTCCTGGTAATTTCTGCTGCTAGAGAGGAGACAGAGGTTGCAAGGAGGGATCCAGGAGTTGGAGAGATACTGGTCAAAGGATATGTCAAAAAAGAGGAAATAGTTCAAGATTTCTACAAGAGATCTACTGCACAACATGATGACTATAGTTAATAATAACGTATTGTATACTTGAAAAATCCCTAGAGAACATATTTTAAAATGTTCTCACCACAAAATAACAAGAGTATGTGAGCTAACACATATGGTAATTAGCTTGACTGAGCCATTCCACGATGTATACATATTGTACAAAATAAGTAAGATTTTTATCAATTGAAAAGATGAATTAAGGGGCTGGGGTGGTGGCTCAGCGGTAGAGCGCTCGCCTAGCATGTGTGAGGCTAAAAAGGATAAAGAGAAATCAAGTATATACTCTCAGCCAAAATGATGAGAACAAAAGAACAACTTTAGTGACATAAACACTTGCCTCTCAAAGTGTGGCCAAAGATAAGTGGTGACACCTGGTCACAAATGTGGACCACTGGGCCCCACCCCAGATCTCCTCAATTCAAATATGAATATTACAGATATCCCCCATGATACATGCACACAATGAAGCGTGCCCTAGATGATATCTCCCAACAATCCACCCCCTGGTAGTATGCCCCAGAGTCAGCATTAAATGGGTGACATTGATCTTCAATTCCCTGGTGGGTCTCAGTTTTCACATACCTCTACCTCACTGAATGGGATTCTGGAGCTTAAAGGGTAATTTGGACTATATGCCTAAAACATGACTTCACTGTTCTGTCCCTGAACTGACCCTCAGCTCCCATCCTAACAACTAGCCTGATTTAATCAAGGACTCACATCTTTGCACTAAAAACTGTGAGTACATTAACAGTGTAGGCAGGCTCAATAAAGGCGGAGCCCAGAACTGTCAGCTTTGAGCTCAGTGCCACAGGTCAGCCACAACTCAGAATGCAGGAAGAAGAGAGCTCTTGAGTTCACAATCACAGAAAGATAAACACCAAGTGGTGATGTGCAGCACGGTCCTTTCTTTAAGTTCAAGGTTGCCTTCCTTCAAATAAAGTCACTATGCAATTCACTAATCCTATAAAGCTTGTAACTCTATAAATTTCTGTTATCCAGGGGTTTTAATCACACATGGTAGAAAATCTGAACATCTGTTTAATAACAGCTTACCTGTGCACACCTTCCTAGCTCCTTCCTGTCCAGATACTGAAATATATTGATTGCCAATTCATAAGGCAGCTGGACATCAAAGAAGGGCACATCATCCATTTCATTCTGAGGAGAAAAAAAAACAAGCTTAAAATTCTGAAATATGAAAATAACTCACATCTTCAGGCCTTTTAAGTTACCAGAGATACTCTTAGGTGGTAACAAGAGAGATAAGGCTGTTTCCCAGAAGGGAAGTACTCTATTTCGCAAAGAAGTCATGGGACTAATTCAGAACTTGCCAGCCACTCTTAATTCTCTGACCCCCCACAAACCTCACATACACTTACAAAATCCACATGACCTGGGATACACTACAAAAATAGATGCAAAGGTTTATGGAAGGCCTCCTGCCTTCTAAGGCAAAGTGAGCAGCAGCCGTCAAGAAAGTGAGCCTGCAAGTGAGGGAAGCCACCCCTCTTTCCAGGACAACTGCTACTCTCCCCACCTCAGAGAAGGGGCACACCCAAAGCTGGAGAAATGCTGACCTGGGTCACTGAAGTGTTTTCAAACCAGGGAAAGAATAGGGCAGTGAACATGAGTAAAAAGTCAACATGCCCAATGCTCTCTAGATGGAGGTGAACCCGTCCCTCTGCGAGGTTTCCTAATGCTCTCAGGGGCTTATGCTGGTTAACCTGAGCAAGCCAGTGCAAACAAAGAGTTCTTCTTCGGTGTCATTTATTAATGCAGAGAAATGAGAGCTCGCCTGCCTTTGGGTAAGCAATTAGAGATGAGGTAACAGCTTCAGCTCGAGATAAGGCTGTCATGACGACCCTGGTGGCACAAAGCAATACATGCGAGAACAGGGAAAAGCCAAGTGTGCATGTGTGCCCCTCTGCCTGTTCCCAAATCCACCTGCCAAAGCTCACTGTGGCATGGTATGTGCCTTGCAAAGCTAGGGAAAGCTGTGCTCTTTATCCCGGCAGAACTCACTTAATAAAATTCATTTTTAATAGGCTTTGGCTGACATCAGTGACTTATTGGTTGCAGGCAAATTGTTAATTCACTACTCAAATACAACAGTTTTGTGTGTTGTGAGACTGCAGTCCCAAAATAGAAAATAGTCTCAGCATTGTTAATGGAGTGTGAGCGCTAATTTAGACCCCACCACAACCCAGGATAAAGATTATTCTGGAATTGTATTCCTATTCATTTAAGAGTCTCAGGGATAAGGAAACTCTGGAGCATAAGGAAATGTGGTGCTCAACTGTAAAAACAGTGCAAGGTGAAGTATGAGAGCCAAAAAAGCTCTCTAGAGGGAAAAAAAGTGAGAGCTGACAGTCCTCTGTGGACAAAGAAGGAACAGAATGTTAAAACAGGAGAGAAGCGTTGGCCATACAGACAAAAACAGGAAAAAATCTGCAAGGGTAATTGGAAAACACAGGATCTTTGCCTAGAAAAATAATGGAAAGTCATTGGTCTCGCTTCAGGCGAGGTCCCCTCCCACAACTAACTGGCTTCACTCAGCTCAGATACACCTGGGGACACCTCACAACCCACCAGAGGGAGTCCCAGCTGGTCAGGGAAAGCATGCACAAGACAAGACTGCTGCGCGCACCTCTGGACTCCCTCCTGCTCTCCCCTTTAGATTATTAAGACCGTAGTAAAGTAGAAAGGCCTACATTACCCACTTAGAAAGAAACAAGAGAAAACTGTTCCTTATCCTCATACAAGCAGAAAATACAGAGGGAAAAGCCCACTCTTCAAAACTGAAGTCTCCTTTTGTGACTTGTCAGGACTTGCTTTCTTCAGTAGGTCCCGTTCAGGATGCTCCATGACCTAGTTTCTGGATTTGATACTCTGATGAGGAATGAGACATCATCATCTTTGTTTTTATTCTGGTGCAGAAAAGTCACACTTTTGGTGGCTGCAGTTCCTGTCTTAGGTCTACACAGCTGGCCTATCCTCCATCCTCATTCTGGAAGACAGCACCTCTATCCTAGCATACCCAACCCTGCCATGGTCCCTCTTGATCCCAAACACCACCATCTCTAGGAGCCTTGGAGGCTCAGAGCAGATCCCAACTGGTTTCAACTGATGATAAAGCTAATTGTTACCTTACTAGCCAAGCCAGCAGTCTAACTTCATCTGAGTTTCCTCATCTATAAAACAGACCCAGTATAACAACCCCATGAACATGTTATTACAGATAAAATGAGATAATACACGGAGAGAGCTTGGCACATGTACCAGGACTAAGCATGCAATATATGATTGTGAATACTGCTATTCATTTTCCTTGAGGGACTTTTGTCTATTTCTTCAACAAACAGGTGTTCCCCCTCTCATGACACTCCTAAACCAGCTTGTTTACACATTATATTTATTGTCACATACAAGCAGATGACAATCAGAGCAATAGCAAAAGGCTGGCAGAGGCTAAGCTACTCAGAAGTCTGAACACCAAGTACAATACAACAGGGATTCTTTAAAGTTAAAACAATCAACTTTAAAAGGGCAGTCCTCTATAGTGAGTCAGGAAGGATTCCTTCTGGTGCACACTGGATGGAAAGGAGGCATTTCCCCCAGGCTGCAGTGACCAGTAAGTGGTGTTATGGCCACCATTACAACAGTCAGTCAGATGCTACACTGGTCTGTTAATGCACAGGCAGTGATGGATAATTTCTAAGTCCTGGAGAGAAACCAAAGCATTATATTGTAAATATGTAAACACCAACAGTCCAAAGACAAACTTTTTTAAAAATCAGTGTGCTCTTAGAATTACATCTCATCGATCATCAATCCAAAACAGATCAAGTCCCAGACTTTCATATAATAATAATTGATTTTCCCTGTTGTTCCACTGACTAGAGAACAGCAGGAAGATCCACATCTTAAGACATACATAGCTGGATGAGGTGGCACATGCCTGCAATCCCAGCTATCAGGAGGCTGAAGCAGAAGGATCACAAGTTCAAACCCAACCAGGGGCAACTTAGATGGTGTCTCAGAGAAAAAAAGGACAGGGGGCAGAGGGCTGGGGACATGGCTCAGTGGTAGAGCTAGCATGTTCCAGGACCTGGGTTGGATCCCCACTACATAAAAAGAAATATGTTGACCCACAAGGTCAGGAGATCAAACGTTGCAGCTTCATGCTGCACAAGGCATTCATTCAATGGCTCTAGTAGTGGACACCGCAAGTCCTCCTTCAGATCCGATGAACTCATTCTACCTGATGAAAATGCTACCTGCCAGTGATTCAGAGCTGAGTGATTCCTAGACACTACCCTTGGCCAAAGAAGCTTCCTTACCAAAGAAACATCTCCTCCCAGAGGGCAGCCTGCATCTGCTGATTAGTCAGTGCCTATATACAACAGCCCGGCCCTGTTGCCTCAAAGCTGGATCTTTCCAAAAGACCAAGCCACTAAACCACCTACCTGAAATATCTGTCTCAGAGTCTGTTTTGTGTAGAGTAAAAACTTTTTTCTCAAACCAACAGAAATGGTGGTCTTGTGTCCAATTCATCCCCAAGGATTCCTCTGTACAATTCCAGAGACATCGGTCTAGGAAACCTACTTCCCACTCAAGGAGGTATATGAAAGGCAGGTGAGGATAATGTCATTATACCAGCCAACTAGAGTAGATTAAAGTTTAAGTAAATGATTCATAAACCTCTTTTTGTTATTATTAATAACATACCACTTGGGAAACAACTCACAGAAGATTAAGAGTTATGAACATGTGGTTGAAAACACAACTCTTTTATAGTATGCATGACTCAATAAGGACAGGCAGCCACGTCCTGGGCCAAAGCTGTAGCCCCAGTAACCACAGAAACTCTCCTGGTTGCAGCAGGGTGTCTGAAGCACTCAGATTAGTGTTTACCACAGTTCATGGACATAGATAAAAATATAACTTGCTCCTAGAGAAATTCCTTGTTACCTAAAAGAGAGCTACCACACTACCACCTAGACTATGGTGAAGCACACTCCACCCAAAGAGTTTTGAGCCATTTTAACCCACCTCAATATCTATTCTGACTTAAAAACATGAAAATGGGCAACTCTGAATTTCAGAAACATACTCGAAGAAAAAGGAAATTAAAGACATTGAGGGCTGGGGATAGTGCTCAGGGGTAGAGTGCTTGCCTAGCACATGTGAGGCTCCTGGTTCCATCCACAACACTGAAGGAAAAAAGGCACTGGAATTATTAATACAGGAGAACTAGTCACACTATACAAAAATCAATGTAACTATACTGATAAAGCAATACACTATTATTGTGCACTCGCTTAATAGTTCCCATCAGTGTGAGACTTGCCAAATTTATGCTCTAAAAAACCAATGAATTCAAAGAATTAATATTCTTCAAATGTAAGGAAAAGTGTCTTTCTGATTACACACAACCTGGTTTTTAATGCTTTGACCAACGGCTTAGATATTCTCTTACCATTCTTAGTGACTTCTGTCACCAAAAATGGTGACTCCTATCAAAATCATCCATAGTGATTTTTGTATTTGTTTTATTTTGAATGCTGAGAACCCACCTAGACCTACTGCCCCAAATTTCAGGGAAGGTACTCAAACATCACCTTCTCAGGGGTTCCTCATGCACATTAAAAACTAAAAACTACAGCCCTAAATCATAGCAGATATCAAATCCATCTACCGGCTTTCCCAAACAAGGGAAACACACACACACACACACACACACACACACACACGGGTAGTGTTACTTTGTTAATTTAAGGTCAGTGAGTACAAGATTTTCCCAAAGTCTACTGGACTTACTCCAAAAATGCTGAGAGAAATTGCAAAGAGATCCATCCCCAGGGAGGCTGATTTGCACTCCTATGTGCTAATGTAAGACTAATTCTGTAAATGGATTGGTTTTGTGCCTTACTGTTAGAAATTTAATCTGTCTTCTCTTGTTTAATAGAAGAAGGGATAATTACTAAGAGACAAATCAGTACAAAGTGAAGAAACTGACTTAAGGTTTTTGTTCTCAATGTATATCTCCAGGGCAAACAACATGAAGAGCTCTCTAGGTGGTGTTTTGAGAATCTGAGAAAAGAAATCACTTTAGGTTCAAATAAGAGATCTGCAGTAACATTTCTACTAAATCTGTTATGAAAAGGAGACTGTTTTCTAAAGGAGTTTATCTCAACTCTCCACATAACACAAAAGTAGAGCACAGTTGACCTCACAATCTCAATCAGTAGGAATGAAGGAGTTCCAGTTTCTCCTGTGTCTTTTTTTATATATAGCAAATAAGGGCATTTTTTTATTTTTTATTTTTATTTTCTTTTTATGTGGTTCTGAGGATCGAACCTGGGGCCTCACATGTACGAGGCAAGCGCTCAGTCACTGAGCCACAATCCCAGCCCCTCTCCTGTGTCTTCTTTAAGAAAAAAAAAAATGGCTGATGCAAGGGGATCCCAAAATAAATAGACAGCCATTTTGTCTTAAAATGAATATTCTTACATATAAGAAGAAAAACAATTTCAGAAGTACACCAAAATGTGAACAGCAGTAGCCTGAGTAATGACATTAGAGGAGATTTTTGTTTTCTTCTTTCCTTCTAAATTTCCTAAATATTTCTGTAGTAAGCATGCTACCCACTAAAATAGGATAATTTTTTAAAATATTTATTTTTTAGTTGTAGGTGGACACAATATCTTTATTTTATTTTTATGTGGTACTGAGGATCAAACCCAGTGCCTCATGCATGGTAGGCGAGTGCTCTATCTCTGAGCCACAACCCCAGCCCAAAATAGGATAATTTATGTTCAAAATACTATCTGAATTCAGGGACATGACCAATGCAGGGGGAGGGGAGGTGCTGTTAGCAAATGTATAAGTATGGGCAACCGCACTCAAAGAGCTAAAATCTTTTATAGTGATAAATCATCGTCATGTAAAGCAGAATAAATACACAAGACTATGAGAGGCAATATAGATAGTCCCCTAAGGTATTCCACAGTTCATTAGTAAGTCAGCTATTTAGAACTTAGAAATCATTTCTCCAAAGAAACAATGCTATAAAGAGAGGTTAAGCTCTCAAGCAGTCCACGAAAAGCCAATTTATCTCTTAACGTTGAACCTAATGCCCACGTCTAGCTGTAAGAGCAAAAGGTATGCAATAAATATCTGCTGATTACCTGTGCAAATAACCGAACTATAATATTACCAAGTCAAACCAGCCCAGCACTAGGCACATGGTAAATGCACAAAAATGACTGTGATTTATTTTTTTAAACAGGATTAGGCTTTCCCACTCTGAGACACATTCTCATGTTTATGGCCTATTGGTATGACTTCCCCAGGCACTCTGGCAAGGGAGAGAGATGGAAAATGCCAATCCAAAGGACTTGGGGAGTAAGTGCTGGGGGGAATCCCAAGACACTGGGTGTGGCACTAAAGAAAGTCAATGTGAAACAAAACAGGCTGGACCTCTGCTGTCAAAGCTCCCTGAGTCTACACTGGACCCCAGATTTGAAACAAGGCAAGCACAGAGTCAGAAGGGAGGAAGAGATCCCGTCAGAAGCTTCAGGTCCCAGAGGCATACTACTCATGGCTGTGGATTTGTTTGGTGAAGTTACTCCAAGCACAATCCCACCATGGGGATCAGATGTAGAATTTGGGGGGCCCAGTGTAAAACAAAAACGTAGGTTGTCTTAGTCAAAAACAGTTAAGAACTTCAAGACAACACAGAGCTTTAACCAAGCACAGGTCCTTCTGAGCACAGGGTCTTTTAGTCACTTTTGGGCCGCACGCCCAGGAGGCTGCTGGCTCTGGCCACCATAGAACCTTTGCACCTACTGTTCTCTGCCTGCAGTCAATGTGAAATGTTGATTGCCCATGCCCCACATCTCTTCATGCCTGCTTCCTCCCCTCCTTGTCTTCCATGAAAAGTGATCTTGCCAAGAAACGCCTTGCTGGACAGCACCATTAAAATTATAGCCCCTACCCTACTACAGTCCCGCTCGAGCCCCCTATCTGCTTTTTTCCCAGAGCATTTATTATTTGAGAACTGTCTAGCTCCCTCTTTCCTGGAATGTAGACTATAAATTTTCAGTCTTGTTCACTGCTGTATCCTTGGTGCCTAAGAACAGTGCCTGATACTAAGTTAAGCCATTTAATAAGTTAGTTAAGCCTCTTAACATGTATTGTGGAATGAATGAACCCATGACCCTTCCAGCCATCAGAACTTTCCAGTGAAAACATGACCTAAGTTACAATTGACATATACACAGACTATTTCAAATGCACTAAGTAGAGACCTGCTAATGCATGAAAAAAAAAAATGACACTGACAATAAGACCTTTTTCAGTTAGGGGAGTGGAGAAATTTGGACTGAAGGGATCATCAAGGAAGAGTTAACACAAGAGGGGGAATTCAAGATGAGCCTTAAAAGGAAGACAAAGGGTAATAAGAGGAAGGGGAGTCATTCCAGGTATGCCAGCACATGACTCCACACCAGGAGAGAACCAGTCAACAGCACAATCTGAAACTCAATGCTGGTCCACCGACTCTAAGCCCAGGACCACACCCAGGCTGTGCTGGCTCCATTAATGTTGTTCTTTAAGTTAGAAGAGGTGGTCTCCAAGGGCAGGAACTGTATCAATTCTGTTGATTGCCCATGCCCCAGCACCTACCTGATCAACAAGTATACAGAGACAGATGAACAGAAAACAGTCCTACAGTGCTGCTCCAAACAGCCACCTAAAGTGGACATCAGTAATGGCCACAGTTGCTTGCCCCACATTCATTCTCTCTTCTCTTCCCACTCAATGTGATTTAAATGGGACTGACCCCACCCTTATCTTCAGGAGTGGGCATTAAATGCAAGCCTGGACAATTTTAAGCAGAAATTGGCTCCAAATTGGTCACATGACCCAATTTGGCCCAATAAGAACTTAGGTTCATGATATCTGTTGCATACCACAGAAAACACACTCCTTACTCTCCCCCTGTATTGCCAAGCTGGTAGAATGTAGGACTGCAGATGCTGGCCATTTTGTCCCTAGTGGGGGAGAGACTGCTGCAAGTAAAACCAACAAAGGAAAGCGGTACTAAGAGGAGGCTTCCAGTCATGTTATGTTAACACCCAGAACAAGCACAACCACCTAGAGGTTTTAGTCACATAAATTGATGGATTCCAATTTGGGCTTTTTAAGACAATTTGAGTTGGGGGGAGATCTGATATGCTACCTAAACAAAAATGGGACCAAGCAATCATACTCAAGTGGCTCCACTAACCTAAGGAGCCTGGGTTTATGGACAGGATGAAAGACTAAAACAAACTGCCTACTGCCTCTGGAATTTGGACAAGGGGGATGCCATTTCTTTCATTAGTTTAACCATATGTTAAACCAAGTGCCAATTTAGATATTCCTACCTCATTACCTAAACAGAGATGGTTTCTAGGTGCAATTATTAAAAGCCTCATAAGTCAGATGAGGTAGTGTAAATTCCAGCTATTCAAGAGGCTCACAAGTTCAAGGTCAGCCTAGTTTTTTGTCTCAAAATAAAATGGACTGTGGATGAGCTCAGTGGTAGCCCCTGGGTTCAATGCCAAGCACTTGTGGGGAGAGAAAGAAGACCAGGCTCAGGAGAAGTTATTTCTAAATTTCATTTCAGCTGCACTTGTCCATCAACATTCTGGCCTATTCCTAGCCAGATAACATTCCAAGTCTGTTCAACTGCTCAACAAAAGGAACTCAACTTTTGGCTGATAACTTAGGTGCTTTCACTATGGTGATGATATGGAAGTCTGAAGTGGAAGAGACTAGCCAAAACCATAACAGGATGCACGAGTAGAAGCCAGTTGCCAAAAGTTGGGGGTGAAGTTTACCATTTTTATTTCCCTTTCATGACTACTATGTCAGTCTCTGGGAACAGTTTCTGGGAAGTCCCAAAGGAACATAATCTTTCCAGAGTACAACTACTTTGGAAAATATCAACATCTACCAAGGCTGTTACCTGCATGCTTTATGACCTAGTAATTCCACTCCTTGGTGAATTCCAAACATACACACACACACACACACACCAAAAGATGTATAAAATGTTCGTAGCAGTGCTGTTCCCAATAGCCCCAAGCTGGCTCTTAACAAACTAGTTATCAATAATGCCCATCAACAGTAGCATGAATAAATAAAATGTGGTAAATTCACATAGATCAATCTCACATGCACAAGAACCACCACACAAGAGTAGACACAGTATGATTCCACTTAAATGTAGTTCAAGCTTGGTGTTAGAAGTCAGGTGAGTGTTTACCCTGAGGTGAAAAAGCACATGGGGGCAGGGATGGTTCTGCCAAGCTAGTGATGCTGTTCTGTAATCTGCCTGCTGCTTCCATGCTCACGAACTCTTCAAAATGCATCAAGCTGTGCAGTTATGATTGGTATACTTCAAAGTGTGATTTAAAAAAAAAAAACTTTTAAAAGTGAAAAAACAAAAACAAAGAGAGCCATATTTCAAGAAAGATAATTCCTACCCTGACATGTTTAATGTCAGCTGCCACCATGAAACAAATTCTACAAACTATGATAAAATCTGGAAAAAATACACAACAAAATGCCTGAAAAAAAGATACTGCTGGGGCGGAAAAAGAATTGAACAGGCAATACCTAGCCTGCTTCACTCAGTTGCATTACCTGTCTGGACCCTGTGGGTGATAGGGTTTGCAACCACTGATGCAGGTAGCCAAGCTTTTTCTGTAAATCATAACATCCGTTCTCAGACCAAAGATACTGGATGGGTTTACTGACCCTAACCAAGGTACTTTCCTAATCCTCAGGTTCCAAGTGCAGTTGAAAATGGCCACCGTGGAGGGTTACTGGGAGAACTGAATGAAGTCTCTGAGCCCTTAAGACAGCACCAAGGAGAGAGTACACCTGTGCTTAATGAACAACTACTACTTTGTAGCTGTTATTTATAATTATTAAGTATTGTTTAAAAAAATCAGAGATGCCCCAACTTGGATGCTGCCTCATCTAATGTGGTGACTATGAAGGGAACAGAGAAGCCCACCAGGTCTCATCCCAGGGAATTAGTGCAGGCTTTTTTCGGACTACATATTAGATTCTAATGTGCTCCCTGGATCCTTCCCAAAGGAGGGTCCTTCCTTTTTTGCACACTTGATTTATTTCTCCACTATTCTTGGGAACAATGTCTATGACTATTACAGCTGGAAAGCCTTGAGAATCAGGATTTAAAATTCAAAGGAAGAAAGAACAATGTCTCAAATGTGTCTGATCATTCTAATCATCAGATCTGGGGCTCTCTTCCCTGACCACTGATTTCATAGGTCTGAGGAAGACCCAGGACCTATATTTCAATAAGGCCTCAGGTAATTCTTATGCCAACTCAAGTTTAACCTGGTGAATTAGAAGTCAAAAGACCTTACTCTAATTTCAATTCCCATTATTTGTTGACTGGGTAACCCTGGACAAATCAGAAAATTTTTGTCTCTTCATTTGTAAAAGGGATTGTTGTATTAAAAGTAAGTCAGGGGGCTGCGATTGTGGCTCAGCAGTAGAGCACTTGCCTTGCAAGTGTGAGGCACTGGGTTTGATTCTCAGCACCACATATAGATAAACAAAATAAAGGTCCATCAACAACTAAAAAAATAAAAAATTTTAAAAAAATAAGAGCACAGAAACAGACATTTGTTTTTTAAAAAAAAAAAAAGTTATGTTACTTGAATAAAACTACACACTACATAAAAATAAGCCATTAATTCTTGGAACAACTCCCACTACACAATAATTCCCAACTGGAAAGCTGTAGAAGGTTCTTTTGAAACTCGTGTAAATCAGGCTATTAAAGCTTAATGTCCTCTTCCAATTCTTAACCTGGGAGCCATGGATAAGTGCCAGGTAGTCCTGATCCTCCCACCTTGGTGAAGGGGGCCATTTTTATGGCAGGCCTCCAGATTCTCCAAAAGATCTATGCCCCCTCAAAACAACCTCCATCCTAATGATCCTGCCTAAAGGATTTTTCCTCCTTTTCTTCCTTTTTCCACTTTAATTTTTTGAAGTTGGAAAAAAATTAAATACAAGCAGTACACAGAGAAAAGTTAAAAGCAATTATTTCTTTCTCACTGTGGCTCAGGAGCTGAGGCAGGAGGACCCCAAGTTCAAAGCCAGCCTCAGCAAAGGCGAGGCGCTAAGCAACTTCGAGACCCTGTCTCTAAATAAAATACAAAATAAGGGCTGGTAATGTGGCTCAGGGGTCAAATGCCCCAGAGTTCAATTCTTTCCTATCCATTTCCTAGGCCTTCTTTCTCCAAAGACAGCCTCTGTTAAAAAGTTTAGGTATCTACTTTCTTGAGTTCTCGAACTCCTACTGACATTTTGGGCGGTTAATTTTTTCGTGGGTCTATTCTATGCATCGTAGGACGTTTTCGAGCAAACACTGGATGTCCAGAGCTTGCACGCTCACACCCACTGAAGCACCCCAAGATGTCTGCAGACACTGACAAATCTGGGGACCAAGCAGCCTCGGGTCTGCAACCTATGCACACACGAACATAGGTGAGTACACGACTACTCTTTTTTATTTTACTTTTTTTCCAGTCGGTGGCCCACAGAGAAAGTTGCTTTACAACTCCTGAGTGGTTAGTTCCGGAGCGGGGGCAGGCCCGGGGCCTCGGCAGCAGGCGACCGCCACTCACCAGGTCGCGGATGAGCTGATCCACCAGCTGCTCCCCGCCCCCCGCGGCTTCGCGGACAGGAGGGGAGCGGGAACGGCTCGCCGCGTCCTGCCTCTCGGCCCGGGTCGCCCGCACCGCCGGGGGCCGCCCCGCGCCCTCCAGGAGGCCCTGAGCCAACGCCAGGTACCCCGAGGCCTGCTCGCCGCGGCCGGGAGCCACCTCGGCCCGCCGCGGCCGCCGCTCGGCAGCCTCAGGCCGCCGCCGCTTCCTCAGCGCCTGGGCCTGCGCCAGCTCTTCCTGCCAGCGCCGACGGAACTCTTCCAGGCTGTGATCGTCCATTGTCGCTGCTCTGGAGCCTCCGTGTCCTCCTCAGCCCCGCCAAGTGCCACGGGATAGTCCCTCCGCGGGAAGTGTCCGCCGCTGCCGGAAACCGCTGCGGGTGCGGCTCTTAGGTTCCGGGCGGCGATCACGCCCGAGCCACGCCCCCTCGCTCTGCCGGGGGTGGCCCGGATGCTTCGGCTTTTACTGCGAACCGCGTTTGCCAAGGCCGGACTTTGCGCCAATCATTTCCCTTCATTCAAGAAATATGCACTGAACAACTACTATACGCCAGGCATTGAGAATTTAGCATGTAAATCTACCCGCCCCCAAATATCCCAGACTTTTTGGAGTTGTCATTCAAGTGGGAGGGAAGATTTTAAACAAATACGAATGTTTGAATCAGTATTAGGAAAGAAAAAGTAATAAAAGTGGTTGACCACGGGAGGGGATGCATGATGGAGGACGGTTGGTGGGGGCCTCTCTAAGGAAATGGCATTTCAACTAAGAGCCAAATAAGGGGGAAAAAAAAAAAACAGCCATGGGACTATCAGACCTCAAGAGAAATTTCTAGAAGGAATCACACAACTTAAAGAGCGTTAGGTGGAAAAGAAAGTGGCCTACGGTTCCATCCGTCTTGAAAATGCTTTGCACCCACCCTTTTCTGGGCAGGGAATTTTCCTCCCCACCAGACAAGGCCTACACATCTTCCAGATGTACACGCACACCCCACTTGCTCTTGCAAACCCCGTAAATATATAAAAATTAAAAAAAACTTCAGGCCCCTCCCTCGCATTCATTTTCATAGCATCCTGCATTTCTCATTATAAAACATAGTGCAATTTTATAATTTTATATTTGTGTGAGTATTAATACATCCTTTCCTTCTAGACTGACAACTCCTAACTTGGAAGCTGGGATTAGTAGGCACTGAATAAACATGTAAGGAATGACTAGCAGCCCTCTGAGATGAGAGCTATTGCTCTCAGTTTACAGGTGAGAAAACCGAAGTACAAAAGCTTGAGAAACTTGTCCAAAATCAAGAAAGAAAGAGAGAGAGAGAGAGAGAGCCCGAAGGAGAGAAGGACTCTAGACCTAACTTGTTAATCATTAAATCACTCAGCCCACATCCCTAAGTCATCTAGGAACCAGGTACCAACCTCTGATTACCATGACTTTTTTTACTGTAATGATATGAATAGCATGGATGTTAATAGCCTTGGCTCCAGGGCAGATAAACCAATCCCAGTCTTCATTTTCGTGGGTCCTATTCTTTCAGCATTTCCACTTGTAAGAATTTAAGAATTTGGCCCTGCGGTGGTGCGTGTAATGCCAGCCGCTGGGGAGGCTGAGGCAGGAGGATTGTGAGTTCAAAGACAGCCTCAGCAATTTAGCCAGGCCCCAAGCAATTCAGTGAGACTTTCCTCTAAATAAAATACAAAAAGAAATGGGCTGGGGATATGGTTCAGTGGTTAAGACCCTGGGTTCAATCCGGGTACAAAAAAAAAAAAGAATTTTTCTAGTCGGGCTCTGTCGCTCACTCCTGTAATACTAGCAGCTCAGGAGGCTGAGATAGGAGGATCACGAGTTCAAAGCCAGCCTCAGCAATGGCAAAGCACTTAGTAACTCAGTGAGACCCTGTGTCCTAATAAAATACGAAATAGAAACGGGGATGTGGCTCAGTGGTTGAATGTCCCCCTGAATGGTTGAGTTCAATCCTTGGTACAAAAAAATAAAAATGTATCCTAAAAGCAGAAAATCGAGAATAAGTGTAAAGAATACTTAAGTGAATGTTTATTGAATGTTTATAGTACTGAAAACCCCACAATGGGATGTTGGGTAAATAATTATGCTCCATTAGAATGTAAGAAAGATCCTGACCATAAGGCCAGCTGCATAGGAGCAGAGGTCTGACCTAGTTTGTTCCTTTCTGTGTTTTTACTTTACAGATGAGGAAACCAAACTGCATTTGGGCTGTAGCCGCTGCTTACTATGTAATGAATAAGTACTGTAAATGAGATACTGTGAAGCTATGAAATCTCACACCGTTGAAGAAAATGTCATCCTCACATGAAGATTTTCACAATATAGCAAAAGTTTAAAAAAGAAAAGTCAGGGTATATATCAATTATCTATGTGCTAGTTGGTTTTCCGTTGTTGATAACCTAATCCCCCAGACAGGATAAGTTTTAAGGAAAAGAGGTTTATTGGGGCTCGTGGTTCTGGAGGTACCCTGTGGGGGCTTCAACCCAGGGAACAGATTCATGGTCCCAGCACACAGAAGAAGAGGCAAGAGGCAGTTAGGATAGTAGATATGCTTTAGAGGTGGCCACAGCTCAGGCTTCCAGCCAGTCCCATTTTGCCCCCGTTGAGCCCCTGAGGCTTTTCCATGGCCCCTTTGCAGACTAAAAAGAAGGCACACTGCCAACAGGCTACCTAAGGGGGCACGTGCTCACAAGTAGTGCTTACGACCTTGAGTCTATACACTGAGTCACAGTTTGTCTAACTAACCATAACAGAGCTGGTTCCCAGCCCTGGCTACACACTAAAAACCTAATGGAGCCCACCAGAAGCCTCAGCCAGGGAGCCTAACTAGACATTTTGACCTGCCCCAACAGGAAATCAAAGGTCTCAGGACCAACTCTGGTCTTATTCCTGACAGAAGGTAGCATCTCATAGCACCAGGCAGGGAACATGTAGTTCTATGTCCGTCTCTTCTGATCTCTTTTCTTTTTGTTTAGCCACCAAGACTCAATTGTGGGGGCCTCCACCTTAATGGCTGTAATCCTGATCACCTTCCAAAGGCCCCACCTCTGAACACCACAGTTGATTGGGTTTCCAACTCTGGACACCTCACACTGCAGATTAAATATGAACCCTTAGGGACACAAACTATATTAAAGCCTTAGCAAGACAGTGTGATCCCCTTTATTGTGTATGCATTTTAAAAGGAAGAATATTCCTTTTCTAGAATTCCTAAATTCTAACAGAAGAGATCTCTAGAGAAAACAGGATTGTTCGTGATTTTAGAGTTCTTTATCTACACATTCTAATTTTCTACCATTCATGTTGTCCTAGCTAGAGTTCCCCCGGGAACCAAGACTTGATTCCTGCGCTTGAACGCAACTAGTTTATTTGGAAAAGTGATTCCAGGAAATGGAGTCAAAACCCAAGAAGACTGAAAGAGGGACAGCTGATCTGAAGAACAGTCTTGTTCTATTTTTTTGGTACGGGGGATTGAACCCATGCCCCCAGCCCTTTTTTATTTATTTATTTTTTTTGAGATAGGGTCTCACTGAGTTGTCCAGGCTGTCCTCCAACCTGTCTGTCCTCCTACCTCAGCCTCCTGAGTCACTGGGATTACAGGTATGCTCCACCGCAACCAGCCCCCCAGAGTATTCTTGGGTTGATCCAGCCATGGGCTCCACCCTCACCCAGGATCTTCTAAGGAACTTTAAGAATACACTTTGGGAGTGTCCTCCCAAGAGACAAAGGGAAAATTTATCCAAAAATTCTCATACCTCGTTGGAGAAAAGTTGAAGCCAGGAGTATTTTTTAATATATTTTATTTGTTCTAATTAATTATACATGACAGTAGAATGCATTTTGACCCATCATACATAAATGGTTAAGGCAGGAGTAAAAAAAAAAAATTTTTTTTTGGTACCAGGGATGCTTACCATGAGCCACATACCCAGTCCCCCCATTTTTTAATTTTAAGACAGAGTTTCCCTAAATTGCAGAGGGCCTTGCTAAATTGCTGAGGCTGGCTTTGAACTTGCAATCCTCTTGCCTCAGCCTCCCAAATTGCTGAGATTACAGGCATATGCCAATGAGTCCCCCTAAACCAGGAGTATATTTTTTTTAAAGAGAGAGAGAGAATTTTTTTTAATATTTATTTTTTAGTTTTCGGCAGACACAACATCTTTATTTGTATGTGGTGCTGAGGATCGAACCCCGTGCCACGCTCACATCCCCAGCCCCCAGGAGTATTTTTTAACAACTTCCACTTCCAAGCTGGATATAAGTAAATGAGTTCCCATTGATGTCCCATACCAACACAATGGAAATGCTCTGGGGTAAAAAGCAATAGATACTCTGCAGATAACAGTAGGGACTGTCAAGTTACTCATGCACCGAGTCAGTTGCTACAGATGTATAAAGTAAATAAATATGGATGGTTTTCTTCCTCTGTAAAGGTTTTATCATGCACAGAAAGGGGAGGGGCTCAGACCTTGGCAGCTGCTTTTTTCCTGGGGTCAGACATGGTTCACCTCTTTCTTCCTCTTGGTGTAGATGCATGTCCTCACCCTTTTCTTGATGAACTCAAAAACCCACTTGTCCTTGGAGAACTTGTGCAGCTCCAAGGCAAGCTGCTGGCGCAGCGCAAAGGCACACACCTCTGGTCCCCATAAACTTTGTGTACCGTTGCTGCACCTGCGGCAGCAGCAATGCCTTATCTTGCTTATGTTCTTGGTCCCTCTGTGGCCCTTGTCAAGTCCCACAGCCATGACCCAGCACAGAGCTATGGCTGCCAATCTGCAGTGTCTGCGGCCACTCACCTATCCTTTTTGTCATTAAAATAAAAACAATAAGCTGTTTCTCCCCAAACATTCAGCTGACCTCCCCCCAATCCAAAACATGCTTTATCTACTTGCGAGTCAAAAGCCAAATGTGGCTTTTCTGATATCCTTGGAATTTGTAGTACACCTAACATTTAAAATACAAAGCAAACTAGGGAATTTCAAACACCAAATTACACACACAAAAAAAAAAAAAAAAAGAAAAAGAAAAAGGAAAAAATTATACTGGTCTAGGTCAATGCTTCCTCTCACCCCTTTTAAAGGATTTTTATGGGGTCAGGTGCAGGCAGGCTGAGAGAACCAATAATCAGTGAAAGTTAGTGGAAAACAGAGAAAGAAACATGCTCAGAGGAAGACAAATATTGTTCTTTTCTCCGTGGTGCCTCCCAGGCCCTGATAATGTTTATGTAGATTTATTTTATGTCTTTCCAACAGTAAATCCCTGGGCCTCCATTTCCTCAAATGAAAAATCAAAGCATGTTCCCTTCAGAGTGCTGATAAAACGCCTGTAAAATTCCTAGCATCTCGTAGGGTAGGCACGTAGTAGGTATTCCAGAAACAACGGCTCTAATGGAGTCTTGGCAGATGGACGGTGAGTCAGACCTGTGCTCTGCAGGTCTGTTCCTCCACCGGCCCCACCTTTTTCCATATCAAAGGCGTTCATTGCAAGCTCAGTCCATTCAAGTTCTTTGATTTCAAGCAACAGACACCAGGATGTGCGGCTTAAGCAAAAAGGAATTGAATTTCAAGGGTGGCTCCCAAAGTTAAAGAGGCGTGAGCAGACCTTCAGAATGCCAAGAACCAGGTCAGGTTCCTGGGTTTCCATCAGAGGAGCTCCATAGGATGCACTCACTGGCCTGTCTTCCATCTTCTCTGTGACTCACATTCGCAAAGCAGGAAGTTCTCAGCGGGTGGCACGTGAGTGGGTGCTCACTTGGAGGGCAAACTCTCAGTTCCATTTAGTAAGTCAAAACCTCTGGGGCTGGGGATGTGGCTCAAGCGGTAGCGCGCTCACCTGGCATGCGTGCGGCCCGGGTTTGATCCTCAGCACCACATACCAACAAAGATGTTGTGTCTGCCGAGAACTAAAAAATAAAATATAAAAAAACAAAACAAAACAAAAAAACAAAACAAAACCTGTGTGGTGCAGCCCCAGCCAACTGTTTTAATAATCCCTCCGGGTGATTTGAATGTTCATGCCAGTGTGGGAAATCACACCCTTCAAATGGCCTGAGTCACATTCCCTGCTCTTGTTTAGAGGTTAGAGAGGGTCACAGCTAGAGAAGAGCAAGAAACAGAGGAGACAGAGTTCCCAAAGCTGAAGAAAGGGGGAAGGTTGAGGACCAAATTAAAACATCTGCAAGGCAGTCCTAGGAGGGGGACTGTGGGAATTCAGTCTTAGTGTCTCCCCAGGTTCTTCTCTGCCCATTATTGATAGGTGGTGTGTTCCCTTAGAAGTCCCAGCCCCTGCTGGGGTTGGGGCTCGGTGGTAGAGCACTTGCCTCCCATGTGTGAAGCCCTGGGATTCAACCCTCAGCACCACATAAAAATAAACAAATAAAAATAAAGATATTGTATCCATCTACAACTAAAATTTTTTTAAAAAGAAAAAAAGAAGTTCCAGCTCAACTTCTGCTGGACCCCCAGAAAGATGGCTGATGCAACCTTTTCCCAAATTCCTCCTGTCCCGCCTGCATGTTCCTCAGAACAGCTACACCCTGAACTGCAAAGGTTCAAAGCTTCTTTACTCCAGGGTCAGCTAGACTCCAAAAGGGATTGAGGATGGGGGACAAGATCGTAGATTGTTAATTTGTTTATTTTCATAAAAGGTAAGAAGGTATATTAGTCACCTGTTGCTGCTATAACAAATAAAGTAGCTTAAAGCAACCTGTAATTTTTCCCAATTCTATGCATGGAAATTCCAAAAATCAGTTCTGCTGGACTGAAGTCACAGTGTTAAAAGGCCCATATTCCCTCCAGAGACTCTAGAAGAGAATCCCTTTCTTGTCTATTTCTATTTCTAGTGGGGTAGGGACTGCCACAGGGACAAAGGGCAAATGCATTTGTGGGCCTTGGCTCATGTCCTGACAGCTGGCCCCAGGAGGTTGGTGCATGCCACCCTCACCAGGGTCAGTTTTGCGACATTGATGTCAGGGTGTGCTGCATGTGTTCTCTTGAACAGCTGCAGTATCATCTTTAGCAAAGGGTGAGATGCTTGAGTTGAGCACAACTAACACCCCATTAACATTTCCACTCCAGCAAATAACCAAGAACCTGAGCCCCCTTCTGTTCAGGGAGGCAGCCTGAGGCCTTCCTGTGAGAGCTGTGTTTCTCTTCCTAAACGGAAGCCCCCGAAGGCCCGAGAAGAGGCTTGCCTGCATGTTTGCTGGGATGGCTCCATTTAATTGACACCATCATCAGGTCCGAAGATCCCAGTCACTAGTACCACGTTTCTCACCTTCTTGGGCTTCTGACCCCTTCCCCCCACCTTCAAAGCCAGCATGGAAGCTTTTTTTTTTTTTTAATTTATTTTTTGATTTGTTGACGGGACTTTATTTTATTTACTTAGAGAACTGAACCCAGGCAAGTGCTCTGCTGCTGAGCCACCACCCCAGCCCCATCAAAATCTTCTTTTAGCTGTCACATCACCTTCTGTCTCTGTGTTCATATCTTTCCCCTCCCTCTTAGGAGACCAGTGATTGCACAGGGCCCACCTGGTAATCCAGAATAAACTTCCCACCAGATCCTTCATTTAATCACTTCTGCAAGAACATGGGAATGGAGGCCCTGGAGTCCATCCCCAGCATAATCATAATAATATAATTAATAATTCTATAATCCAGAATTATATTATTATGTGATCATATAATTACATATGTAATTATATAATTAATAATCCTATAATGATTATTAACAATTGTATAATATGTAATAATTATTTGTGGTTATTATATGATTATTTAAAATTATATTATTATTATTATTAAAAAGTTCATCTAAGGTAGCATTTTCAGGTTCTAGGGATTAGGACCTGGATATCTTTGGGGGCCATAGTTTAGTCTACCACAGAAGCACAGTGGTGACCACAAGCTCAAGTGCTTCTAGATGACTCCAGAACACAAAAGTGAAGCAAGATGGCCAAGTGTTGGGCCAGATGTTGGGCCACGCCAAGCTGCAGGAGGATGCCTGTCTAGAATGGGAAACCCATAAATACTTTGCTCCACTCAACTGCTGGATTTTAGCCTGGATTTGCAAAAACAAAACCAAACAAACAAAAAAATCAATACCTTGACTTTAAGTGTTAGCAACAAATTCCATTTTTTTAAAGGATAAAATTTTTTTATTAAGAAGCAGAAGTTGCATTAAAGAAGCCTTCAAAGCCCAACAGAAGTTCATTCTTGAACAATCCATGAATTGAATCCAAACTGCCGTTGTCTGACGTTGATTCCTTCTTGGCTGTTGTCAGAAAACTGGAGACGCACACCTCACTTTGGCATTGCTAACAGGTGAGGGACACCAAGAGACTAACTTTTTTTTTTTTTTAATATTTATTTTTTAGTTTTCGGCAGACACAACATCCCTGTTTGTATGTGGTGCTGAGGATCAAACCCGGGCCGCACACATGCCAGGCAAGCGCGCTACCGCTTGAGCCACATCCCCAGCCCCCAGGAGATTAACTTGAGGACAAACATAGGAACTGTGATATATACTGTTTAGTCACCTGAGCAAAAGCATCAGGAATGGTTACCCTTTGGATTGTCACCAAGACACTGGTGCTTATGCTAGGAGCAAAATATAAAATACTGTTTAAGAAAAAGTCAGAAAAAAAATTACCTGTAGCCAGAAATGATATGCTTATTTTGACTGCATTTAAAAAAAAAAAAAAAGCTACACAGATGAATTTCAGTGTGTCAGCTGCCACTTACAAGCTTAGTCACTTAAAAGAAAGTTGTTCCCTATAGACATGGCTCTTTCTTCCCCTCCCCATCCTCTCTGGTGCTTTCAATCCTGCCAGGCTGGTTCAAAAGATCCCTCCTTCTGAAAGTGTTACCCTCCCCCACAACAGGAACAGTTTTGTCCTTGGGTCCTTTTTGTTTGTCTTGAGATTTCAGCCTCTTTTCCAGGTTGCTTTGTTCAGCTACTGCTGGCACCGAGGTGATGGCTTTGCTTGGAGGGAGAGTGCTTGTCCTCCAGCTCAGCCTGAGGACATCAAGAGCTGATTTCCTGGCCCGCTCCACCTAGGAAGCAGCTCCAAAAGCTAGCATGAAGAGTCCTCCCAGTCTGGTCTCTGGTGGAAAAAAAGGTGGTTGTTTTTTTTTTTTTTTTGGTACTAGGGATTGAACTGAGGTACTCAACCACTGAGCCACATCCCCAGCCCTTTTTTGTATTTTCTTTAGAGACAGGGTTTCACTGAGTTGCTTAGCACTCACCATTGCTGAGGCTGGCTTTGAACTCAGGGATCCTCCTGCCTTAGCCTCTGGAGCTGCTGGGATTCCAAGCATGCACCACTGTTCCTGGAGGAAAAACAAGGTGTTCTTGTTAGCATGACTTTGACCCTGAATCCTATAAAACAGCAGCCCAAACATTATTTTTTAATTCCAAATAATTTCTCCCAACATTTTTTTTAAAAATCCAAACCCTCTGTACTATCTTAGCTCTTTTCAGCCCCAACAAAGTCTTTCCATTTTGGCAAACGATGCCACCAGCCTGATGTTTTGGGCAGGACCCCCAGCTCTTCCTCTCCCTCCCGTCTCACACTCTCAAGGCCTGACAATTCCACCTTTAAATATGTCTTGAATCTGTCCATTTCTTTCTATCTCCTCCACTAACTAACACCCTAGTCCAAATAGGATTGTCAGATAAATGCAAGATAAATAATTTTAAAGATAGAAACATGTTCATGCACAATTTTTTAAAAAATTTTCTTAATTGTAGATGAACACATTACTTTTATTTTTTTAATTTATTTTTATGTGATGCTGAGGATCGAACCCAGGGCCCCACACATGCCAGGCAAGCGCTCTACCACTGAGCCACAACCTCAGCCCACCATGCAGAATTTCAATTTTGGATAAGCAAAGAATAACTCTTGTATAAGTATGTCTGGTGCAATTTTTAGGATCATACAGTCACCCCTTGGTATCTTCAGGAACTCCCTCCCAAGGATACCAAAATCCATGGATCCTCAAATCCCTTATATAAAATAGTGAATATCTGTATACAATCTATGCACATTCTCCTATATACTTTATCTCACTTCTGGATTATTCCTAATCTAGATTTCTAAAGTCTAATACAATCAAAATAGTTTCAATACTGTTAAGAGACCAATGGAAGGGAAAGTCTGTTCAGAACAAATACAATTTTAAAAAAATAAAAATTTTCCATTCATCGTTGGTTGAATCCACAGATTATGGAACCGACCAATTCAAAGGGCTAACTCTACTAAAATATTCTTTACTTATCTGAAATTCAAATTTAACTGAGTGTCTCATGTTTTGATTTGCTAAATTTGGCAAGCCTACATCCAAGGCACGGCCGTCAAACCTGGACCACAGCATAATTTCCTACTGGTCTCCCCACCCTGGCTCTCACTCCTGTGGAGGAACTTTGGAAAAAAGTGAATCTGTTCAGGGCTCTGCCTTATCTAAAGCACCTCGAGGTGCTTTTACTCTTCTGGAAATATTGCCATCTTTTTTTTTCTTTTTAGAGAGCAGCTTTATTAATACACAGGTTGTACAATTCACCATTTTGAAGTACACAATCCATTGGTTTTTAGGATACAAATGGTCCCCCACTTACAATGGTTCTGCTTACAATTTTTTGACGTTATGAGGGCACAGAAGTGATGCAGGTTCAGCAGAAACTGTTCTTTGAATCCCTTCCATGTTGTAGCACATATCAGTTTTTCCGTCCTTTTTATGGCTGAGTAATAATTCCATCATATAGACAGACCAAAATGTATTTTTTCATCCATTGATGGACAGTCGAGTTGTTTCCATCGCTTGACTGTTCAGAACAATGCTTCTAAGAGAAGAGATTACTAGGAGCTGGGAAGGGGAATGAGAAGTGAATAGAGGTACCTGGATACGGGTACCAAAATACAAGTAGGCAGAAGGAGCAAGTTCCAGTGTTCTACAGCACAGCAGGGTGTCTGTCATTTATAACAACATATCTTTTGGTTGGTTGACTGAATTAATGAAAAAATGAATCAATGAATGATTGAGCACAAAGAAGGCAGAAAGTGTTTCTGAGATCCACTTCCAAACATAGTTGGTGCTCAATAAATATTTGTGTTGCTGCTATGAGAACAGAGGAGTTTGTAAGCTTCAAATACAAAGGAATGACAGGTGGCTAAGGAGATGGAAATGCTAATTACCACACAGGCCAGATCATGACACATTGTGTATCTGTACTGAATTACTATACCACAGCCCTTAAATATGTATTTTTACTAGATGTCCATTAGAAAAATTTTAAAAATAATGCTTCTGTGAACGTTTATAGACAGGTTTTTGTGTAGATGTATGTTTTCATTTCTTGTAGGTACGTATTTATGCATGGAATTGCTGGGTTAAATTTTGGGGGTGGTAGGGTATCAGGATTGAACCCAGGGGTCCTTAACCACTGAGCTACATCCCCAGCCCTTTTTAATTTTTCTTTTGAGACAGGGTCTGGCTAACTTGCTTAGGGGTCTCACTAAGTGGCTGAGGCTGATCTTGAACTTGCAATCCTCCTGCTTCAGCCTCCCAAATTTCTGGGATCACAAGCATGTGCCACCATGCCCGGCTGGCTTAGATCATTTTTGATTCAACAATTGAGAGATGGCAACATTGCTTTTTCAAAGTGTGTGACCTGACATCCCCAAGAGCGTTGTACAAGGGTTCCGGCATGTACTTTGCATCTTCCTACGCAAAACTGTCCATAGTCTGAAGAAGCGAGGCCCTGTTCGGTCCTGCGAGCCTTTGCACATATCCCCCTCTTTCTAAATCACTCTTCCTGGGTCTCTCTTTTCAGTGAGGCCTCACCCTTTACCTATCAGCTCTCACTCCAAATGTCACCTGCTCAGGCCCTCCCTGACCACCCCATCTAAGGAATGCATCCACACACAATGTTATCCATCACTGAAATGGACTCTTATCTTAATGGGTAAATGGTTTTATTTGTATTTATTTATTTATTTTTGTGCATCCCCAACTAGAATGTGTGCTTCCTGGGAAGGTAGAGGCCAGGCCTTCTCATTCATCTTGTATTCTCAGCTACTCACAGGGAGTCTGGTTCCTAGGATCTGCTCAGTAAATCTCAGTTGGTTGAATGAATTGATGAAAAACATGAATCAATGAACTGTTGAGCGCAGAGAGGGCAGAAGGTGTTTCTGAGATCCACTTCCAAACATAGTAGGTGCTCAATAAATAAATAAATAAACACACACAACTACACACACACACACACACACACACACACACACACACACACAGAGTAACAGACAGAAAAATGAACTCACTCCTTCAAGAGAGATGTGACAGGTGCCACAATAAGCCTCATAAATCCTGACACAAATGCCCAGGCAAGAGACAGATGAGATGTTTGGCGTATTTCACTTGCAATCAGCTGAAGAGATGAGCCTTCTTTCTGGTTTAATAGAAAAATCGCTTTGAGCACTTTGGTGCACAGAGCACTTTGAAATTCTAATTACAGGTGACACACAAATGGAAAGAAAAATAGGAAATCAAACATGGGAGCCAATACCGTGGGATTTATATGGAAGCTCGATAGCAACAAATTACCTCTGACTGCTCAGAATTTTCTCAGAGCACTTTGCAGATGGAGTTCATCGGGGCTGGCATGAGGATGAGGTTGGGGACATCGGTAATGCATCCGAGTTCTCTGCAGACATGTCAATGTCCTGAATCTTTGGGTCCATTTTTGCAAGATTTCCCCATGGCGGAGATCACAGAAGACCTGCTGTGGTCTAACTCTAGCCACCTCCAGATGCTGCTCTCCCGACATGTTCCCTCCTCCTCCAGCCTCCAATCATCTCAGCCTCCCAGCCTCCAATCATCTCAGCCTCAACTCAGAAAAATAAAATAAAAATAAAAATAAATATATAAAAAGCCTTGCTAAAAAGAGAAATCATTTCTGCTCTGAGAAGTCCAGGGATAGAGGTCAACTCAGGCTCCCAACAAGGCTTCCGGATCTCTCTGGTTCCTTCTATCTTCCTCTCTTTTATCTCCATTGGCCTCACTTTTTTTTTTTTTTTTTGCTGTTGGAAAAAAAAATTGCTCCGAGCTTATTATATCATTCCAGTTTAGCAATTCCAGAGAAAATACTTGCTACACCCAGCACCCATACCCAAATGGCTCAGGGAGGGGCTCTGATTGGCCTATCTTGGGTCACATGGTCACAATAGGATCCAAAGGGTGTGGCACTGCAATTGGCCAGGCCTGAGCTCCTGTGTGCCTGGTATGCATGTGTTCTATAATCACTAGCCCCAGCAGAACCCTCTGGATGAGAAATGGTCAGTTCTCTAAGAGGAACAGGAATGCTATTATCCAAAGATGTGGAGGGTCCCAGCACTCAACAGTTATATTAGGTGCTCAGTAAGGATCTATGGAACAAAGGCATGCCACCCGCTAAGGAAGAGTGTGGGTTCCACATTCTCTGCTCTCCTTCTTTGATTGGGTCTCTCTTCCTTCCTGCATCAAAGCCCATATTGTTAGTATAAGTTCATTGGGTGCATATATCATACTAGGCTGTGCAGAGATACGAAAATTCTTTTTTTTAATTTTTTTTTTTAGTTGTAGATGGACACAATACCTTTATTTTATTTATTTATTTTTATGTGGTGCTGAGGATTGAACCCAGGGCGACACACAAGCTAGGTGAGCACTCTACCACTGAGCCACAACCCCAGCCCACAAAAATTCTTTTTACTTAAGGAGTTCATGTCTAGATGGGAAGGTAGGCAACATGCATTAAAATGAAAATATCAGTTCAACCAGGAAAGATGGCACATGCCCGTAATCCCAGTGGCTCGGGAGGCTGAGGCAGGAGGATCATCAGTTCAAACCAGCCTCAGCAATTTATCAAGGCACTTAGCAACTTAGCAAGACCCTGTCCCAAAATACAAAGGACTGGGGATGTGGCTCAGTGGTTAAACGTCCCTGGTTCAATCCCCAATACTCCCCCCCCAAAAAAAAAAGAGCAGCTAAAGAAACAACCGCACTGTAAGGCCCTTGATTTTAATTTCCTTATCCATTACATGTCAGTCAGGGTTCAGCTGTACAGAAGGGGATCCCTTCTAAACAGAAAAGGAGGATCACACTAGGTTAAATCGCTTGCAGGCTTATTAAGACATTTGAAGAAAGAGACGCCAGGCTGAGATTTCAGGAACAATTCCAAAGGCCACCTCTGAGAGGGGACTTTCTTGTGCAGCAAGCAGGAAGCTGGCCACGTGTCCCTTTCCAAGCAACCACTGAGGCCAGGCAAGGTGTGATGGCCCATGGTAGATCAGCTACCCACCTCAGTAGCCAAGGGAGCACAGAGGTCCCTCAGGACACTGGTCTCTGTCCAAATCACAAGGTCAGAGAAAGGGAAGTATTTCCCCAAAGGCAGGGGCTGGACTCTGGGCAGGCCCAAACAAGACGTGTGTGTTGTCCTCTGGACACTGTAACAACCATGAAACCACAAGCTCTGCGGTCTCCTTACCTGAGTACTTTGCCTCCAAGTGAAGCAAGATGATGCCTAAGGACCCAGGTGACCTTCACTATCAAAAACCTCATCATCATGCAGGGCTCGGTGGCACAGGCCCGTGATTACAGCCACTGGGAAGGCTGAGATAGGAGGATTGCAAGTTCGAGTCCAGCCTCAGCAATTTAACAAAATCCTATCTCAAAATAAAAAAAAAAAAAAAAGAAAGAAAGAAAAGAAAAAGAAAGGGCTGGGGATGTGGCTCAGTGGTAGCAATGCTGAGTTCAATCCCCAATATCAAAACCCAAACCAACAAACAAAAAACCCTTGCCATCAAATTCCTGAAATTCGAATAGGTGGCAAAAGCACTTAATTCTTAACAAGTACATGGATGTCATTCCCAATTCCCCTTCGTCAACTGTCCTGGTGTAGTTTCTACCCTCCAAATCTGAAGGCAAATCCAAAACCACCTTTGTGAATTTCATATGCATCTTCCAGTCTTTATTAGAGGAATACGTGGGCCAGGGGAAGGAGCAGGGGAACTTGTAGTATTGCTTCATGTGTATTTCAAATTTACATAAAAAGTACCAAACAGTTACCTTAATCTACTAAACATGCTTTTCACATACATCTATGTATAAATCTAGCTTTTTTCTTGCAATTCCTGACAGTATGCCATAATATGAATATACCTTGCTTTGTTTACTTTCTCTCTCCATGAATGCTTCCAAATTTTGTCTATTTCAAACAAGGCTTCAGGGAACATCTTTGAGGATCACTGGGAGAGTTTGTCTAGGGTAGCAGATCCCTCCATTTCTTTTCTTCTTCCTTGCCAATAAAACCTGAATTTTGTTTGGACATCTTTGTATGCAGCCTCAAGAAATAAATCATAACCTGTCCAAGATAGCAATTGGTGATTTTTTTTTCTGTAAAAGGCAATATAATAAATCTTTTAGGTTTGCAGGCCAGACAGTCTCGTTTTAAGTGCTCAATTCTGCTATTGTGATGTGAAAACAGACTGGGATGATACATAAATGAATAGGGATGAGTGTGTTGCAATAAAACTTTATTGAAAAAAATGGGATTCACCAAAAAGGATGCAGAAACAACAAATAAGCACAAGAAAAGATGGTCAGCATCATCTAATACATATAAGACTAAAGCAAATGGCGATAAATAAAAAGTAGCCACAACACCAAATGCTGGAGAGGATGCAGAGAAACTGGATCCCACTCACATTACTGTCGGAAATGTAAAGTGGTACAGCTAGTCGGAAAACAGTTTGGCACTTTTTCTTAGAGAGTGAAATATGCAACTACCATATGACCCAACAATTGCACTCCTAGGCATTTATCCCAGAAAAGTGAAAACTTATGTTCACACAAAAACCTGTAAACAAATGTTCATAGTTTTATTTCTTGTAGCCTCAAATGAGAAACAACCCAGATATTCTTCAATAAGGGAATGGTTCAATAAGTGATGATATAGCCATGCCACGGAATCAATCTCTTTACTGCAGTAGTAGATCCATGAATCTACAAGCATGAACACACACACACACACACACACACACAAAGTATAGTTAAAACTGGGGAAATCTGAACAATATCAGTGGACTGTGTCCATCTCAATATCCTGGCTATGATATTATTGTACAGTTTTGCAAAATATTGCCATTGGAGAAAATTGGGCAAAGTATAGAAGGAATCTCCCTACATTATTTCTAATATTGCATGTAAGTTTACAATTTCTAAGTTAAAAAAAAAAGATAGAAGGCTGAATATGGCCTACAGGGTATATTTCTAAGGCAGTTGTGTTGAGATGGAGACCATGATTTACCTGCTAATATGTGTTCTTCCCTTCCCGGTTAGTACTCCCACATGTATTAGATAGGCACATTGATGCCTAGTCAGAGACTACATTTCCCAACCTTCCTTGCAGTTAGACATGGCCACATGATGAAGTTCTAGTCAATGGAATGTACCTGAAAATGTTAAGTGGAATTCTGGGAACGTAGGAGCATGGAGGGAATTCAAGCAGCCATCTTGGATCATGAGGCAATGTGGAATATTAGTGGAATGTGGAATCTAGAGCAAGATCCAAGGAGCCCAAGACCCAGATTTCTGTGTAGCCAGACCCATATCACCTTCCTTGGGCTTCTCTATGAAAGGGGAATTCATATAGGAATTGGGGATTGAGCCCATTACCACTGAGCCACATCCCCAGCCCTTTTTCATTTTTTAATTTTGAGATAGGGTTTTGATAAGTTGCCAAGGCTGGCCTCAAACTTCTGATCCTTCTGCCCCAGCCTCCCCGGTACCTGGGATTACAGGTGTCCCCACCACACCCTGTGGGAAATAAAAAAATTTCTCCTGTTAAGCCACTTGTGATTTGAAGTGTTCTGGGTTATTTATCGCCTAACTATTCCTAATTTATAAAGCAGTATATTATTTTCCTAGCTGTTGCTACAAGTAACTATGGAATGGGTGGCTTGCAACAATAGAAAATTTGTTTTTTCATGGTTCTGGAGGGTAGAAGTCAGAACTTAACATGTCACCAGGGCCGTACTTCTTCCAAAGCCTCGAAGAGAGAATCCTTCCTTGCATCTTGAGCGTCTGGGGATTGCTGGCACTCCTTGGTGTCCCTGCACTTCCATCTCCACGGGGCTGTGCTGCCCTGTGTATCTGTGTCCCCATTTCCCCTCTCATTTACGGATATCAGTCTTTGGATCAGGACCTGCCCTCATCCAGAATGACTTCATCTGTAAAGACCATATATTTTTTAATATATATGTGCACACACACACACACGCACACGTACACACACACACACATCTAGTTGTCAATGGACTTTTATTTTATTTATTTTTATGTGGTGTTGAAGATTGAACCCAGTGCCTCACACAAGCTAGGCAAGTGCTCTACCTCTGATCTACAACCCCAGCCCCATATTTTCTTATTTGCAATTCTGGAGATTGAACCCAAGGGCCTTCTACCACTGACGTACACCCTCAGCCTGTTTTCCTTTTTTTTTTTTCTTTTTTTTTTTTGAGCAGGGTCTCACTAAGTCATCCAGGCTGGCCTTGAGCTTGTGATCCTCCTGCCTCCTCCTCCCAAGTAGCTGAGGTTACAGGTGTGCACTGGCAGTAAAGATCCTATTTCCAAAGTTTCCAGTTGGAAATCAACTTTTGAAGGACACTATTCAACTCAGTATAAAGGGCAGTTATATTATCTGTTGCCACTCATTGGTGTAACCAGTAAGATAAAGGAAAGTCTGCTGGGAGACTTTTTTTTTTAAAGAGAGAGAGAGAGAATTTTTAATATTTATTTTTTAGTTTTCGGCGGACACAACATTCCTGTTTGTATGTGGTGCTGAGGATCGAACCCCGGCCTCACGAATGCCAGGCGAGCGCGCCACCGCTTGAGCCACATTCCCAGCCCCGCTGGGAGACTTCTAAGAAAGGTTTTTCCTCTTACTGCTTTGGATATTTCATTGAAGATGTGATAGCTGGACTGTGGCAGCCATCTTGAAGCTATGAGGCAACAAGCACGAGGGCCAGAACTAATAATGCAAAGGCTGATGTAGTGCAAGCCTAGGTATAAAATGATTGTTGTTTAAATATTTGTACCACAAACCCAACCAACCTTGGGCCTGCCTTTCTCTGGACCAGGACTTGGCACATCTTTTCTGTAAAGGATCAGATAGTAATTACTTTTATGGACCATACCATCTGACAAAAACCATTCAACTCTGCTGCTATAGCACAAAAGCATCCAGATATAAAATGCAAATGAATGATCATGACTGAATTGCCATAATGCTATTATAAAAGCAGGCTGCGGGCCAGAACGGCATACAGGTGTAGTTAGCCAACCCTTGCTCTAGACTTGTCAAGTAAATAATAAAAATCTGTATGATTCAAGTTGGATTGATTTTGCGTGACTTGCACTGTATGCATACTAATGGATAGATCTAAGGTGAGGTTTCTCACACTCAGCACCATTAACCTTTTGGGCTAGATAATCAATTCTTTGTCTGTGCCTTGTAGGATACTTAGTAGCATCTCATTCCACTCACCAGATGCAAATAACACCCTTCAGTTTTGACAACCGAAAATGTCTGTAGACATTGCCAAATATCTCCTGGGGAGCAACACTGTGCCCGGTTGAGAATCACTGGTCTAGAGTAAACAGCTAGAAAGGGAATCACCAGGTCACAGGGCATATGCATCCTGTTTTTCCAGGTCTGCCAAATTGTTCTCCAGCATTTATCCTCATTTACATGCTCATCAGTATAATTTCAAGTCTAGTGATTTGCTTGTTTAACCAAGCTCAGTTGCCTTCAATAAGGCGATCATTGCCTGAGCAAAGGACAATATGTCTGAATTTTCACAGCAGGGGTGCAAGTTTAATCAACCCTCTCTCTTGTGACTCCTAATCAAGGAATTAGGTTTTATTTAAGTGAGGTTGGCCCTTTATGCTTAAAGTATTGATGAGACTATAATTAGGGTCTGGTTATTTTTTTTTCCTTTCCTGCTGTGGACATTCATCTGCTCGTGTCTCTTTACTCACAACAACAAGATCCTTAGGGGGAGGTAGCAAATGAATCATTAAGAGGTCCCTGGAGAAGGGGCTACCCCCTCTTTTCAGGTAAGAGAGGGTTAAATAGGATGAATGTGAGAGCCAAACGCTGTCTGGCTCCGGGTCTGTCGGATGGAGGGGACCTTCCTGGGAATTACTGCCAGGTAATTCAATATTGGACTCAACTGAAACCTGAATCCTTTGGTTTTCCCGGTGGGTTTGGGTCCAGGTCCTGATTCTGCTTCTTAAGTGGATACTTAATAAGCCCCTGATCGCAACAAAGACCCTAACTAATATTTATTGAGTGCCAAGCACTTTACGAAACACTGGATATACATTCTCTCTTTTGATCCTCACAACAACCCCATGAAGTAGGCACTAGTATTATCATTCCCATTCTACAGATGGGAAAGCAGAGGCTTAGGAAGCCCCTTTACCTCCACCCCCCCAAAAAAAATAGTCTGCCCCAGGTACCAGTTATGGCATCCTGTGGCTGGGGTGCAAGCCCAGGTCTCGCCGGCTCACGGATGCAAACCACTCTGTTTTGACTGGGAGTTCAATTCAAGTACGCCGTGGTTCACCAAGCAGTCTCCTGGCACCGACCTGGCCTTGGCATTCATACATGGCTCCAGGAAGCACAGCTGTTTGGAGGAGGCACCAGCTGTTCATTCATTTACCACTTCACCAAGCCACATGAATTAAAACGCCATACGGTAAGGCTCACTTGGTCTCAAACACCAGGACAGGTAATTATTGTTTTAATTAAAGAAAAGAAATACCCAACCTCTTCCAGCTCCAAGCACGGAAGTATTTATTTCTGGAGGAGACAAGGGAATGATTCAGGGCAAGGCATTTATATAGTTCTAATCAAGTGTATCTGTATATGCAAATCAATTATGTATGTATTAATTTATAGTTTTAATCAGTTATGTGTGCATAACTCTATGTGTGATCCTCTTGTATGTTTGAAAGAGAAAAAAGGCAAATTAGGATGGTTATTTTCTCTCTTTAAAAATTTTTAGTTGTAGATGGACACAATACCTTTTATCTATCTATCTATTTATTTATTTATTTCTATGTGGTGCTGAGGATCCAATCCAATACCTCACACGTGCCAGGCAAGCGCTCCACCACTGAGCTACAAATAACCAGCCCCGGATGGTTATTTTTCTCTTATTCATTCATTGAGTTCGTATCTCAACAAATGAACGAAACTTCACGGAGTAGAAAATCTGTCTGTATTTTTTTTTCCCCCCTCTAAGCGAGAGTCTGTACTTCCTTGCAACTGGTAGGAAAATTTTCCCTGAATGAAATTATCAACTGAATTTCCACAAACTGTTTTCCAAAATAATCCCCTAAAACGCCTCCTTCCTTGAAGGTCTCCAACAAAAGAGAGTACAGGAAGGAGGGGAACAGGCACACACCCTTTCTCAAAAACCCAGGAAAGAATGCCCCAGCGGCCAATGTTGGGGGACACGTCAGCTTCCAGCTGCCCACTTAGGGCAGTGCCCCGCTCTGTATTGGTTTTCCAGGGTTGCCATAGCAACGCACCACAACCAGAGTGGCTTAAATAACAGGAACCGACTGTCTTGCCGTTCTGGAGGCTGGAAGTTCAAGATCAAAGAGTCAGCAGGGTTGATTCCTTCTGAGGGTTGAGAGGGAAAGATGGATTCCACGCCTCTCCTGACTTGTAGACAGCCCTGTTCCCTCTGTTGTCCCCACGTTGTCTTCCCTCTGTGTGTGTTGGTGTCCTTCTTTCTTTTTTCTTTTTAAGTTGTAGATGAACACAATACTTTTATTTTATGTATTTATTTTATGTGGTGCTCAGGATCGAACCCAGTGCTTCACACATGCTAGGCAAGCTCTCTACCACTGAGCCACCACCCCAGTCCCATAATTTCCTCTTTCTATAATCTGTCTTAATGGATTAGGGCCCACCCGAATGACCTCATTGGATCTGAATTACCTTTTAAAAGATTCTGTCATCAAATATAATATAGTCATCTTCTGAGATACTAGGGTCAGAATATCAATATATGAATTTGGGGGTACCGGGAGGGATACCATGTAGCCCCCAAACAGCCTCTGTCTCTCTTCTGGAGTCCCCAGTGGTGACAAATAATAAAGAACACAACTTTGGGGCCAGAGAGCCGTGAAATCTTAGAAAACTTACTTAATAACTCAGTCTTGATTTGTTCAGTCTCCATGTTGGACTCTAGTTAGTCTCCATCTTACAGAGTTACAAGGAGGATGAAAGAGCGAATAAGTCCAAGGCATTCCTAATAATGCCTGGCACAGAGTAAGCACTCTATAAGTGTTTATTAAATATTAAAATAAAACCTTTTTTTTTTTTTTTTGCAGTGCTGGGGATCAAACTCAGGGCCTTGTGCACACTAGCTAAAACTCATTTTGACTAAAGTTTTAGGATTGTTATGTAACTCTCCCAAAGAATTTCTTTCTGTGGGCAGTGTTTAACAGAGAGTCACCAATCCAGAACAGGGAAACCATGTAGTTATGAGGGTGCCGGTTCTCCAACCTTCTTCAAAGTACGCCACTCACGGACTCCATGGTCTACTTTAAGATGTGAACAGTAGCCAACATTTTATTAAATGTGAACAATAGGCTAGGCATCATTCTCAGGAGTTAGCAGTATGATCTTAATTAACCCTGTTGAGTTAGGTATTCTTATTGTTCCCACTCTACAATTAAGGAAATGGAGACTTCAAAAGGCCACATCTCCAGGCCAGGTTCCCCAGTGAGTAAGTGCTGGGGGAGGGCAGGGCAACTCTAGTGTGCTTTAGTGTGTCGGGGACATGTTCTTCCCTTGTCTTCCACTTATCCATAACCCCCTTCTCTTCTCCCTCTGGTGAATGATACATTCACATGTGTTCCCTCTGCTACAGAAAACATGCAAGCTGCTGGGACCGGACCCAGCGCCACCTTGTGAGCCCAGCATTTCGAGGGGCAGGCTTCCAAACAGGGTAATAATCGTCCCATTAAAATTAATGTCCATGAAGTGAGCCGTTAAAAGCGTGCAGATTAAAAAAAAGGGGGGGTGTTCAATTTAAATCCGAAGGGCTTTTTAAATAGACACTGTATCTTCATTCTTGGAACGCTCCACTCGGGCAATGGATCAGGGCCCCTCTGCAAAGACAAGGGGAGGATTAAGGAGGTGAGTCCCAGGAGATGGAGAAGTGGTTCTGGCCAGAAGCAAAGGGAACCAAGGTTTATCCAGGGCCCACTGCATGCCAGGTGCTTGGCATAGATTTCTTTCATTTAGTCTCTGCCCCAGTCCTGGAGGGAGGTATTATTATTCCCAGATTACAGGGGGCAGTATAAAACCGCAGTTAAGAGCTTAGCGCCTGCAGCAGAGTGCCCTAGTGTTGATCCAGGCTTCACTTTTTACTAACTCTGGGAGCATGAGAGGACTTAACCTACCTGTGCCTCAGTTTCTTCATCTTTAAAATAGGAAAATATGAGTGCCCTTCCCCCAACAACACAGAGTCACTGGGAGACTCTTGCAGGAGAAGAGGCCAGGGCCTGGATTCAACAAGGGTTGGCTGTTGTTAGGGTCGGAGACCAGGGCTCAGTGAAGGCCAAGGCCAAGGAAATCAGATAGCCCAGGTGAATCTGAGTCCTGAATCTGTCATTGCACCATGCTGCAGGCCAAGGGGGAAATAATCTCTCCTCTCCTCATGACAAACAGACCCAAAACTAAGTTCAGCATCTTAAAGAAGCTTTTCCAAGGCATCAAAGAATCCATCGGGCCGTGGCAGAACTGCCAGTGGGAAAGAGAGCACTGAAACTTCCCCCACCAGTTCCCAGATCACTGGCTGGGAACTACCTCTGGGCTTCTCTAGTTGTTTGACCCTCAAAGGATTTCACATTGCCCATCTGCACCTTCCCCATCAGGGACAACTCCAAACTTCCCAGAGACTGTCAGGACATTGAGCAGCCTGGGATTGGAAAGCTGGGGATGGGGAGGTTAAAGTTCCCCACGTCACCGCCCCCTCCCCCACCATCGTCGGTCAGCTTCACTGTACATTAAATCTGGATGGCCATCATAAGCTATAACCCCGGCAGGAGAATCATATTCACAAAGAAAGCAGGCAAAAAGAAGTTTCCATCTAGAAAGAGCTTTGTGAGGGGTCTTTCGGGTGCCTACGCGTCGCACCCGGACTCAGGACCGAACTCTCTACGCAGCCACCCAGTCACTTTGCCTCCATCAGGGGCTCTAGGCACGCGCCAGGGGAGCGTTAGGGTCAGGCTGCTAAGCTCAGCAGTGGGTGGGGACGTGGGTCGGGTGTCTTCAAACCCTAACTGTTCAGGTGACGAAGTCAGACCTGAAACGAAGCACACTGGGTAGAATATGGCCCTTTCACAAGATTTTTGCATCCACACACCTCCCCAAAACAAAACAACAGCTCCGGAATATTTTTTGAATAATGCAGACGAATTCGATGTCAGCTTCATCCCCAAACGGCAAACAAGCCCGCTTCCCTCGCCAAATCGGAACTGGAGCTGAATTCAGGAAAAGGAAAAGGAGAAAATCTCCTCTCACGTGCCTCGCCACGGCGGGGGTCCCCGAGACCCCCAAAGCCCCGGGCCCGCTCCGCAGGGCGCCTTCTCCTGTCCCAGCGCGCCGCGCTCCTCCTCGCGAATCGCGCGCCCTCTCGCTGCTGCCGGCGCGGCTAGGGTTAAAAGTTACCTCTCGGTTTCTTCTGCCTGCAGCCCCCCCCCCCGGGGGCCGGATGATGTAACCCCCTCCCCGCGCCCTCCCCGCCCCCCTCCACCATGTGACACTTTAATTAATAATAGCGCCGTCAGCACAACAAACGCACAACACAAGGAGAAACTTGGTGTCCAGGGGAGGCCCCCGGCTGCTGGAGCGCGGCGGCGGCGGGCGCAGAGGCCGGAGGCAGAGGAGGCGAGGGGCGGCCCGAGCGCGGGGAGGGAGCGAGGCGAGCGGTCATGTGCCCGTGCCCCCTGCACCGCGGCCGCGGCCCCCCAGCCGTGTGCGCCTGCAGCGCGGGCCGCCTGGGTCTGCGCTCCTCCGCCGCGCAGCTCACCGCCGCCCGGCTCAAGGCGCTCGGCGACGAGCTGCACCAGCGCACCATGTGGCGGCGCCGCGCGCGGAGCCCGAGGGCGCCGGCGCCCGGCGCGCTCCCCACCTACTGGCCCTGGCTGTGCGCGGCCGCGCAGGTGGCGGCGCTGGCGGCCTGGCTGCTAGGCAGGCGGAACTTGTAGGAACGCGGGGCTTCTTGGTGGGGCCAGAGCCGAGACCCAGCCGGATCGAGCAACAGGTACGCTAGCGACCGAGCAAGCAGAGCCAGGGCGCGGCAACTGGGCACGGCAAACGCGGGCCTGGCCCGGGAGCGGGAGAATGGCAAGTTGGGCTTTCTTCTCTTACCCTCTTTTTTCTTCCTCTGCTCTTTTCTCTCTCTTACAAGGATCTTCGTCACCCTCTCCTACCTAGTCCCCATCCGTCCATATAAGTAAGGTCCACCGTTTCTCTCCCAATCTCTTGGTCTTAAGTGCACCTTGCCACTCTTTCTAGCGCGGTGGCCTTACGAGGACTTAAGACTCCAGAATTCCCACCAACCCCACAAGTATACACACGATGCAAGTCTAAAGTACATGATTACAAGCCACGCCAAGTGTTATTATGTATTGGGGTTTCAAAAAGGTCTCCAGGCCCCTTCTAACATCTCTGCCCCCTGCCATTCCTAAGTCGCCCTGTCTCCATCACTTCTACTCTCAATCACCTTTCCAGTGCCTGGAAAGTGTCACTTGTCCAGTGTCTGGATCTTTATTCACTCCAAGCTCATCTGGCCACTTCCTCCCCCTCCAGGTTTGCGGCTGGCTGGGTCTTTCTCTCCAAGGCCCGCGCACTTAGCGATTTTCCCTCACCCTGCTAACTTGGTCGCTCCTTTTCTGGAAAGGTGTCCAATTTAAGGAGCTTGGCCACCTGTAACCAGACAGTTGTAGCTGCTATAAGGAGAAGCCCTGGAAGTCGGATGGAATATGAGGTTCTTAGGGAAACTCCAAGTAGATTTAATAAGAAAGTATTTATTGAGCTTCTGGGTACTCTGCAGTTCAGGGTGGGGATGTTTTGAGAGCATCTAGGCTAGGCACTGGCCAGGGGTGGAAGTGGGTACTGAGTGTCCAGTGGGCTTGGTGTTAGAGAATTGTACCAGGCCCTTGGGGTGGGGGCAATTATTGAGCACTAGCTGTGCGCCTGGCACTGTGCTAGGGCTTGGCGGGGTGGGGGGTGGGGGCAGAAGTGTTCAGGATCGTCTTTCCAGGCTCTGGAGTTGGGAGGAACGCTGCAGAGAATGGGGGTGGAGAGAATCAGACTGAGCCAGCCTAGTTGAGCCAAGGGGCAGAAGGCGAAGATTAAAGGTGAGATGGCCAGCAGCACCGGATGCCCGGCCCACGGATGCACAGCTCTGTGGTCTGGGCTGATCCCCATCGTGCACAGACACCTTAGGAAGCTGGCGGGGCGCCCGAAGGCGAGGCTCGGGCGTCTGCGCCCTCAGGGAGAGGCGGCAGCCGGAGCGTGGGGGGTGGCAACGCCCGGGGAGCTGCGGGGGTGCGCAGGGTGTGAGCCGGGAGCGCGGGCGACAGATGTCGCGTGGGCCCGCGCAGCCCGGGCGCTGGCGAAGAGAAGTGCGCGCTTTGGGGCGCTCTCCTCGCGGCTCCCGGGCGCCGAAGCTCCCATCCGCTTTTCCCCCGCCTTCCTCCACTCAGGCAAGAAGGGCCAGACTGGGGCCGCGGAATCCCAGGGCCCAGACCAACATTTTGGGTCCTATGCAGGGGGAACAGAAAAAGGGAACCGAGCGACAGATTTGAAGGCCAAATCGTGTAATTTTGCAAAAGAAAAAGCAACAGGCAAGGAGACCAGGAAAAGGAAGGTTCGGAACCTGGAGAAAAGAAGACGTTGTCTGAAGAACAAGTCACAACTGGAAAAATGAGAAGGAAAGATGGGAGGGGAGGAGACTAACAGAAACGGGGAAGGGGCTTTGGTTCTTGGGTTACAGGTGGGATCGCCGAAGCGCTCACTTTCAGGGACCAGGTGGTGCTGGCATTCGGGCGCCCCACCCAGGAGGCAGGGGACCCCGGCCAGGGCCTGACCGTGTGCCTACGCGGGTGTTCATGAGTATTGGGGAGTGAGTGTCACCCAAGAGAAGGCTGCGGGGAGAGCCCCGTGCGCTCGCGTGCGCCCGGACGCAGTGGAGAAGTTGAAAAACTGCGGCCCACGCTGCAGGGGAGGGGTGACTAGGAGTTTCGCTAGTGAGTAGCGTTGTACGAGGGTCGGCAGGTAAGTGTAGCGGTGGAGTCTACTTGACCATCTTCACTCTGTTTCTGTGCCAGTTAGTTGCATGCTGTTTCCTGACTCTGGACTTCCTCCCCACACCCATCTCTGGATTGCCCTAGCACCTGCTGTGCCCCGCTGCAGCGTCTGCAGGAGCCACACCCTGCAGGGTTCTCTTGCCTGTAGTGCGATGACCCCACCCGGCTTTCCTCCAGCGCTGCCCTCTCCCGCTCTTCAGACACTAGTAGATTGTACATCACCCCCTGCCAGGGCAGGAGTCCAGGAGTCCCCGATGTTTGGGTTCCAGGTCTCTCCCTTCCGCCTACGTCCGGACCTCAAGCTGAGTGCAACTCTGGCCTTCCTGGTATTGAGGCTGAATTTTTTCAGTCTTTTCCCAGGTCCAGTATATTAGGTAGAAGTGAAAAGAAATTCATGGAAGAAAGACCATTTGTTGACTTCTGTGCTCAATGTAGGGTGCTCTCTCCACTTTCCCTATACTGGTGGAGAAGTGGGGACCATCACACCCTACCTGGATGCCTCAGGGAGTCTTGTATCTGCCACAGAGGGCAGGAACCACTACTTCCAATTCTCCTGGGTTTAAGGGTGAGTTTAGCTATTTGCAGAATCAGTAGGTCGGTTGTACCTGTTCTGGACTCTATTGTGAGTGGGAGACACTGTTCTCAGAAGCCATCATTAACAACAGCAACAAACAGAAACAAATCCCAGAGACTCAGTTTTCCCATTCATAAAATGGGGACAATAATAGCATCTGTACATTTTGCATTTCACATGTTCCTTTCCCAAAGCAGTCGACATTTAACCACTGTTATTGCTGGGGATTCCACACCGTTCCTCTTGTCCTGTATAGGTGCCAGACAGGGCTGGGGGTGTCACTAAGTGGTAGAGCCCCTGCTGAGAGGCCCTGAGGTTGATCCCTAGTTTTACTTTAAAAATAAATAAATAAAAATGAAAAAAAAAAAGGAATTGCCCAGTTGCTTGCTGACAGTGTGGCCTTGGGAAAGAGCTATTGCTTCACTGAATCTCTCTGTAAAGTAGAGCTGTGCTCTTCCAGGTTTTTTTTTTTTTTTTCCCAATGCAAGAACATTCATTAAAAAGTGTCCATCCAGTACAGAGCCTGGTTCTTAGTTCACTGCTTGGCTTGAATTGAGGCTTGAAGTCCTACTGACTTCAAGTGGGAACCTGAGACAGAGCGCGTCCACCTGATTGAGAACTGGAATTGGGATTTCTGTCTTTGAGGACCCCAGGACCCCTTACCTGCCCCCTACCACAGGACTTGGGGGCTGCCAGGAAAGAGAAGATAGCTGGGAGTAGTGGGGGGGTGCATGGTGGATTCCTGCACTTGTGAGATTCCCTGTCTGAGGGTGCCTGGGGAGTGTCCTCCCAGGCTGGGGAGGCCCAGGATGGGTATGATTGAACCAGTCACTGGTCAAAGATTGGGAGAAGAACAAAAGAGGCTTTCTAGTGTGCTGGCGTGGGAGGGAGGGAGGGAGAAGCCCCGGAAGGGAGAGAGAATGGAGCCCAGGAATCTGCCTGGGAGAGGGGGCTGGAGTGGGCAGACCCTGCCTTGGGACCTGGGGAAAAGGAGAAAGGGGGACTCGGTGGCCCCAGAGGAGACGTGGTCAGTGGCAAGGAAGATAATGGCCCCGGCAGGAGTCTGCTTTAATGAATTAATGAAGGGCTGGCCCGCCAGCCAGACAAGCTAACCGGTGCTTGGCAGGTACTTTGGGGATTAAGTGGTTAAACCTGGAGGCGCGACCCGCAGGCAGGCTTCCCTCCCAGCCCGGCACCCCTGCCAGGATTACTTTTAGCGCTTGAAAGCTTGGGCTTCTGCTTGGCCAGGGGTGAGCGCCAGCCTGCAGGAGGACAGCTGTTGGGAAGGCACCCCCGGGAAGGGGCCAGATGTGCAGGACCGCGGCAGCCTTTCTGCCACATGGCTGCTGTCTGGAATTATCCACTTGCCCACTGAGAGGCCTCAAGTGCACAAGTGACTGAGCTGTGGATGTAAAAACAGCCCCCACTGAGGGACAATTAAATACGCCCTTAGATGAGGGCTGAGTGGATTTGGCCATGGCTCCTTCTAGGTTTTGAAACGTCAGCTTTTCAGATCTACTTTGGGAGGCAAGAAAGGGAACGACTTGTGCTTGTGTGATAGGGTTTCACGGGATTCTAGAGGTAGCTCCTGGTGACTTCCTTGTCACTGGTACACAGCTATGTGCTGGAAAAAAAAAACAACACACAAAAAACAAACAAACAAAAAAAAACCCACAAATCACTCAGAAACTAGGCAAGACAGTTTTCTGTCCCTGCCCCCTGAATAGAATGGACACCCTCCAGCCCTGGGCCTTGTGCATGACAGACAAGCTCTACTACTGAGCCACATCCTTGGCCCTAAGATAATTCTTATTTTTCCCCCAATTCAGCTTCTTGCTCTTACTCAACTAGGAATAGTCAACCATTATTATTGCAGTGCTGGGGACTGAGCGCTTCAGCATGCCAGGCAAGGGCTCCACCACTGGGCTATACCCCAGCCCTCAACTATTAGTTAATGAATGCCTACTGGGTGCAAGGCACTGTAGATACAGAAAGGACCAAGATATTGAAGCCCTGCTCCCATGGCCCATTTAATTTAGTGGAAAGAGAAATAAATAGTACATAAAGCTTGTTCTGTTTACTATTATATAATGAATTACTCCAAAACTTAGGGGCTTCAAACAGTTCTTTTATCATGCTCATACATGCTGTAGGCTGGGAATCTGGTCAGGACATATCGTCAGGGGTTCCATAGTGTGACTCTTCCCGCTGCAGAATGACTGGGGGCTGCGCTTGAGACGGGGTGGCAACTTTATTTTCATGTCTGGCTGTTGTTGCTGGGAGGCAGCTGGTGCTGTCAATCAGAGCCTCGTATAGTCTGGGCTCCCTCACAGAATGGTGGCCCTTGAGATTGGATTCTGAGATGGTGATTCAGAACTTCAAGAACAAGTGACCAGGGAGGGGGAACCAGGTGAAAGCTGCTTTGCTTTCCTGACACAGCTTTGGAAGTCACTTTAGTTAGAAGCAAGTCATAAACCAGGCCAGATTCAAGGGGAGGGATTAGACTCCGGGCCTTGAAGAGTGACAAGGTTCTAGAATAGTATGTGGGACAGGAAAATACTGTTGTGGCCATCTTTGGATTATGCAATATAACACAGAGATAATTTCAAGAAATACTTGAGGGTTGTAAAGGTGATCTGTGATGATAATGCAGTAGAGTACCTGCTGAGGCGTGGGGGAGAGAGTACCACCTTGGGGAGGAACCAGGGGAGTAGTGGTCTTGGGTGACAAGGAGGAGCTGGCCTCGATTATAACTGGAAGAAAGATGTTCTAGAACAATAGCAAGTCCAGTAGCCTGGAGGTGAGCCTTCACATTGTGTATTTTTCAAAATATTTATTTATTTTTTCTGCCCTAAACTGGTGCCCGTGCTATTGAGTAGGGGGAATCTCTGTTTTGGCCTATATCAGTAAAATGCCTCCTTAGATTACTACTGGATGACCAGAGAAGAAGGACACTCTTCAACCTTCCCGAGTGGAGAAAATGGGCTTCTCCAAGATGGCTGCCTTACAGCGCTTTGCTCCCATGATCCTTTGCTCCCTAAGTCAGAGACTTACATTTCTCTGGAAAACTTCCTGTAATATTCTTTTTTTTTTTTTTATTGTTGGTTGTAATATTCTTTTTTAAAGGAACTTTTTTCTTGATGACCCCCAAAATTACAAGTTCATGGTCAACTATTTAGAAAATGTTGAAGAGAAGAAAATTGTAGTCTTGTCTCCAGAGAAAAGAGGTCTGGCTTTGAGCAGAGGGTCTGACAGCAAAAGATTCCCTGCCTTTGGGTAAAGACCAAAGAGCTTCTGAGCTTCCCATTGGACCCAGCTTGACTCTTTCATGGTGCGATTTTCTGACTGCCACCTGATGGTGACACCAGGGACTGTCTACCTGGGACTCTTATTACCTTAAGCCTACACATGTTAAGCAAGTGCTCTACCCCCAGGCAATTGGGAATATGGTGCACCCTTTTCAGGCTGGGTGAGAACTGTGGGACCCTGGTTCCTCCACACACCTTCCTGGACCGCCATTGCTGAGAGAGGCTCCCTAGAAACCCTCTTGTGCCCGAAGCAGACGTTGGCGAGTTAACGAAGCAAATAGGAAATCCGTTAGTCTGCAGCTTTACTGGGCTCATTCTCTGAAGGTTGCAGTGTTAAGTGGGATAAATACTGTATTATCTGTATTTTGTTTTATTTATTTGTTTATTGTGGTACTGGTCATTGAACCCAGGGGCACTCAACCACAGAGCCACATCCCCAGCCCTTCTTATTTGTTTTATTTAGAGACAGAGTCTCGTTGACTGTCTCGTTGCTTAGGGCCTTGGTAAGTTGCTGAGGCTGGCTTTGAACTCACGATCCTCCTGCCTCAGCCTCCCGAGTTGCTGGGATTCCAGGTGTGTGCCAGGCACCCAGCTGTATTTTGCATTATTTAAATGGTATATGCTAGATAATTTGAAAATGTTTCATGAGAAAGCAGTTTCCTGGAAGCAGTTTGCCTCCCCTGCCTTTTTATAATAACATTACCTTGGACTTGGGGTGTAGCTCAGTGGTACAAAAGGTGCTTACATGTACGAGTCCCTGAGTTCCATCCCCAGCACCAAAAACATACTTCTACTAATTAAAAAAACAAAAACAAAAAAAAAAACCAACACTTTCTTTTGAGAAACAATTTCTACTTTGAAATCATATCAATAAAAGATGTCTATGCACTTATGTCTCTTGTCTCTTTTTTTGTGGTGCTGGGACTGGAACTGGGGCCATCCACATGTTAAGCAAGTGCTCTACCTCCAGGCAATTTGGAATTCTTTTAATAAAGATCTGCATTCAAATTTTAAAAGAAAATTGTAGCGATTGGTTTTATCTCACTCTCTACAGGTGTATTTCTTTCTAATATAAAACAATGGATAAGTACTTTAGCAAATAGATAAATATATTATCACATAAACTGACTTTACAGATTATAGGTGTGCACCGGACTTTTTCAGTGTAGAGGGTCCCTCAGTATCCGCAGGGCATTGGATCTCCTTGGTGACCAGCATCTAGACGTGCTCAAGTCACTTATACAGAATGGTGTAGTCTTCATACATAACCTACACATATCCTCCTGTGTCCTTTAAGTCATTCTAGATCACTCCTAATACCCAATACCATGTCCATGCTGTGCAAATAGTTGTTAACTGTGCTGCTTAGGAATACTGATAAGAAAAACATCTGTGTATGTTTTGCACAGATGCAGTTTTTTTTTTTTCTGAATATTTTCAGAAATGTTTTATTTTCAGAAGGTTGGTTGGAGTCGCCGGGGGCATGGGGTTCTGCCTGTTTTCTCTGGAAAACTTCCTGTAATATTCTTTTTTACAGGGACTTTTTTTTTGATTACAAAAAAAGTTGAAAGTTCATGATCAACTATTTAGAAAATGTTGAAGGGGGGCTGGGGATGTGGCTCAAGCGGTAGCGCGCTCGCCTGGCATGCGTGCGGCCCAGGTTCGATCCTCAGCACCACATACAAACAAAGATGTTTGTCTGCCGAAAACTAAAAAATAAATATTAAAATTTAAAAAAAAATGTTGAAGAGAAGAAAATTGTAGTCCTGTCTCCAGAGAAAGGAGGTCTGGCTTTGAGCAGAGGGTCTGACAGCAAAATATTTTTTCTGGACACCCTTCTTAAGAGGTGGCACTATTTGGCCATTACAACATTTATGTCCCACTGTTCTTGGGCATTTCGACTGGCAAAGGCCTTCCTTGTGGCTCACTGTACACAGCAAGAGTCATGTTTATGAGATATTCCCTGGATGATTTTTCTAAAAATGCTCACAAGTGCCACTGTGATAGAGAATGTTAATGTCCTTACATTACAGAGGTTGTCCAGAGAGTGTAAGATGGTGGTAAAGATTCAAAAGCGCTTTCTAGACCCACACTGTCATTCATGCCGTCTCTGGTCCGTGGCTCTGGCCTGTGTACATAACGGGCCTGTTGGCTGGGCTCCTGAACTGGCTGTCACTCTCTCAACAGTGTCCGTGGAACCTTCTTCCAGGACTGCTCCTCTAGCCAGCCTGCGAGGTGGGGGACTCCTAGCACAGCTTTGGGGGAAGGCTCCAAGTCTCAGTCGGCAATGTCACCATGGCTCGGAGAGATTCCCTGCCTTCTGGTCACCGGTGGGGGAGCAAGAGTCATGTTTATGAGATATTCCCGAATCCAGCTCTTGGCACTTACTGAGTCCTGTAGGATGCCAACAGACGGATGATGGGGGCACTTTTGTGGCTTTTGAGGGGAGTGTCTTTGGGGGTGGATCCCTGCGGTGGATTCAAGAAGAGGTTCTGTTTTCAAGGACCTCCTCGACTGAAAATACTATCCCTTGGCAGACCACAGAAAACTGAACCTCTGATAACTGTTTACTTTGTTCACCCCAATTTTATGCTCCATCAGATACGGCTGTCATTTGCCATTTACGAGTGGTGTGACCTTTAGCAAGTCCCTTTGCCGCCTGAGCCTCAGTTTCCTCCCCTGGGGACTGGGAATCCTGATAGTGCATTGGGAGGGTCTCGTCATAGAGAATGTGGAGCAGCTTCAGGAGACCTGGCCCTTTCCACTCCCATGACTGGGCGGTGAGCTCCCAGCGCACAGGAAGCGGGCTGCTATGGGGTCAGTGTGGCGCGAGCTGTGTCACAGGGGTTCTGAGGATGTTGAGGGACAGCCCAGGATGAGTGTTGTCCTTTTGTGGTTTTAAGTGGTGCTCATGGGCCCATGTTCATGGCATGGACAGGAGCTCCAGGGGCTTCTCTGAGCCTCTTGCTTCAAGCAGATGCTACTTCTGCCTCCCCCCCTCTCCCCCGATTTGTGACCCGCCAGCAGCCTGCTGGTGTCACCACTCCAGGGCTGGGCAAATAGCTGCGTGGTGTACCATGGCTTGGAGGGACCCGGTTTCTTCTTATTTGGTCATTACTCCAGGTCAGGGCTCCTGTCCTGGGCAGCACAGGCCTCTAAGCCCTGTAAGGATGCAATCCATCATGTCTGTTTTGTCCCTCTCTGTGTCCCTGTGTCTGGGGGGCGTGGTGACTGGCCCAGAGCAGGCATTCCCTAACTACGGAGTGAAGGAAGGTGGGCAATCCCATAAATGATATCAACAAAATCGACTGATGACATATTCCTCTTCTTCCGCCTGTTAAAAACCAGGGTTTGGGCTCAATTCTCAAAAGATCTGTGTCCCCAAAAGGTCACGGTTCTAGAAACATCGCTAGAGTTAGGTAAGACATTAGGGCCCATCTAACCCACCCCCCCCCTCACCTTGCAGACAGGGAAACGGAGGCCCAGAGGTAGCCCCTGAGGCTTGTGCCAAGGAGGGCTTAAAAGCCAGCTGACCCTAAGAGCGTCCCAGCGTTTAGGGCTGAGGTTGAAACCAGTCCTTTCCCAGGTGACTGTGGCTTGAGTCGTATTCGACTTGCATGTTTTTTCTTTTCTTTTCCTCCAATACTTAAAAATCAGACAGTCTCAAGTAGAAACCTGTATTTCCAGTTTTTCTCGAGTCTGCATTCCCCTGGCAGGCTGGACATGAGTGGCCCCCTTAGATGAGACGAACGGTCTGGTGTCCCAGGTGCATTTTACGGGGCTCAGTGCATTTCCTACATGACCCCTGACTTCAGGGATCACCTACCAGACCTTCCTTGATACACACACCCACGCGTGCATCCTATTTGAAGCACATGACTTCATCTGTTTCTCCTGCTGTTGCCTCCAGTAGAAGCAGGCTGTTGAGATGGTCCCATGTCAACACAGAAAGCCTTTCTGTATCCTTGTTTATGTTCATATATATATATTTGGTACTGAGGATTGAACCCAGGGGTGCTCAACCACTGAGCCACATCCCCACCCCACCCCCCTTTTAAAATATTTTACTTAGAGAAAGGGTCTTCCTGAGTTGCTAGGTGCCTTGCTAAGTTGCTGAGGCTGGCTTTGAACTCAAGATCCTCCTGCCTTAGCCTCCTGAGCCACTGGGATTATAGGCGTGCACCACGGAGCTTGGCCCATTTTCTAAACAGCATAAACCAGGTTGCAGGGAGCACTCTTGTTTGGATAACTTTGCGATTGAAAAGCGAGGTTTCTAGAGGCAGAACGCAGGACCCAGGCAGGCGCGTGCTCAGGGGCTGCAGGTGGGCGGGAGAGCCTCTACAGACCTCTACAGAGCATCTGAAACCCATTCCGCTGGGTTCCCTTCTGGGATGAGCTACTTCTTCCCGACTCTGAAGGCTAATTCCTGTGAAAGTCAAGTTAGTCTGACACTCAAGGCCCATCTGCCATAATTTTGTAGTGAGTAGCAGCCAGGAGTCCTGGAGTCCCTCCCTAGACTTCAAGGAATCAATTCTGCTCATGGATAGCATTGAGAACTAGTTCCTGGTTGCAGGGGGCTGGGCAAAGGGGAGCAAATACTTCTTCCAGAGGCTGACAAAGGGGCTCGTCCTTTCTCTACCGCCCAAAAGGTCATTTGCTTTTCTCAATCCCCTTAGCACAGTCTCCTTGGCTTCCTAACTGGCCAGCATGAGTGTCCCTTACTAAAGTGACATCATGGACTAGCGCAATCTGGACGGGTGGCTTGCCCCCCAGTTCTTGGGCACTGGGATTGCTGGAACTGCCCGTTGAGGTCAACCTGCTGGAACCAAAGATGGAAGAACTGGGGGCGGCCACCTGTGTTCCTTCGCACGCACACTCACTCACCGACACTCAGCAGGTATTGAATTTAGCATGTACTGTGCCCTGGGCTCTGGGGACAGCATGGTAGGAGAAGGGGAAAAGGATGCCGGTGTCTGTAAATGCACAGAAACACCTGCTGCCTCTGGGCAGGGTGGCGGGGTTTGGGAGGGCGCAAAGGGGACTTTGGTATTCTTTTATGTTGCCTGAATGTGTAATTTACTACTTGGGCAAATAACAATAAGAGCAAAAAAAGATATTGTAAAAAAAATTTAAGTGGGGCCACTTAGCAGGGAATCCAAGAGTCTTCTTGGATGCAGGAGGGAGGGGTGCGCCTCCTGCCCGTGGGGGACCTCCCAGGTAACACAGCACCATCGCTGCAGCCCAGCAGGCAGGACCTGGGATGTGCACGTTGCTCCCTCCCCTTCCACATGGTGGGTGAAGAGTGGAAACAGGAACATTTTCCCAAGACAGTTCATGAATCTCTCCAGTGAGGAGCTGTGCTTGTGAGTCAGCATCTGAGAAAGTTCTTTATGAGCCAATGTTGAGGGGACGTATCCCAGGAGCAGAGCAGTGGCTCCCAGGGATTGGCAGACTCGATGTTTAACAAACAGTTTCAGCCGAGATGCCATGGTGCTCGCCTGTCATCCCAGCGGCTCGGGAGGCTGAGGCAAGAGGATCATGAGTCCAAAGCCAGCCTCAGCAATTTAGTGAGGCGCTAAGCAACTCAGTGAGACCCTGTCTCTAATAAAGATACAGAATAAGGCTGGGGATGTGGGGATGTGGCTCAGTGGTCGAGTGCCCCTGAAATTCAATCCCTGGCACACACCACCACCAAAAAAAAAAAAAAAAAAAAAAAGAATCTGCCATCATCCTGTCTCAGCGCGTTTGGGTGGGTCTGTGTCTTTCTACGGCACATGTTTAACTTGTGGATCTCTGCTGCTACTGATGACCTCATGGGTTGTTCCAAATTGCTGTGGTTGCAGATCAAGCTACAGGGATCCTCCTGTGCCTGTTCATGTGACTAGTTCTGTGCGCTGGATCCCTGGCATAGGGTGCGCAACTTGAGATCCCTCCAAAAGACCTTGGTGGGAGTAGGTTACGTGGTGTCCACAGTGTGGGAACGCATGCTCCTACGCCGGGGTGTTTCCTAGGCTCACGTCTGACCTACAGTAAGTGGGTTCTAGAGTCTGTCCATTTAGCAGCCCAGGACTGTTTTGGATCAATGTCCCCCATTGTGTTAAAGGCTTGATCCCAGCCAGCAGTGCTGTTGGGATGTGCTGAAACCTGTAAGAAGTGAGGCCTAGTGAGAGGTTTTCTGGTCATCGAGGTGTGCCCTTGAAGGGGATACTGGGACCCTAGCCCCTTCTTTATCTCTTTTGCTTCCTGACCATCATGAGGCAAGAAGGTTTGCTCTATCACACATGACCCACCTTGCCACAGGCCCAAAGTGATGGGGCCAATCCATCATGAACTGAACCTGTAAATCTGTGAGCCAAGATAAACCTTTCTTCTTTATGAGTTGGTTATCTTGGGTATTTTGTTATAGTAACAGAAAGGAGACTGACACACCCAGGAAGTACTTGGCCAGATTCACGGTAGGCTCAATGACTTACAGGTTGGGAAATTGAAATAAATTTCTGGTCTTATCTAGCTCTGTATGAAAAACACCATTACTTTGGGGAATGTAGTAGATCATAACCTTAAAAATAGTTTGTCTCCTCTGCTGAGACCATTGTAATTTTCCTTTCATCATGTGTCTTCAATGAACCTATCCAACACAACTTCAGTTCCTCCAACTTTCTGATGCAGGTTCTTGCTCACCGTGGCCCTCTGAGCCATGCTTCTCTCTGCCCACACCTTGCTTGGTCCCTTCCCCACCTGAACGACACCTCCTTCTTCCAAATACGGAGAAAGTACATATGTGTAACTTCAAATGTATGCAAATCCTGCATCCTCTCTGAACCTTCCCTGGTGAATGCAACCCCATCCTGACTTCTGGGCTGTCCATACACCTGCCAACTCTGGTCATTTATAGTACTGGCCTCTGGCTTGTCATGTCTTCCCCGGTAAGACTGGAGGCAAATTGAGGGCAGGCACCTGTCTTCTCCAGTGCAGAGAACGATGCTTAGCATCCAGCCACCATACTCATTGGCTCTTAGTAGTTGCTCAATAAACATTCCTTTGCTCCCTCCATCCCTCCTTTTTCTGTACCTGGGCTTCAGGCACTGAAGGTTCCATTGTTCATTCTATAGATTTGTGGCTAGAAAACCAACTGGGAGTTTTAGGTGGCTGCAAAAGCTAGGTTTTAAAAAATTATTTATTTATTTATTAATTTATTTGAGTTGTAGTTGGACACAAATACCTTTATTTCACTTATTAATTTTTCTGTGGTGCTGAGGATTGAACCCAGAGTCTCACACATGCAAGGCGAGCGCTCTACCGCTGAGCCACAACCCCAGCCCCAAAAGCTTGTTTTCATAAACTAAGTCAAAGGTGTCTCTCCATTGTGCTAATTGATGTCCCTGAGTGTTCTTTGAAAATAGAAGGTGGCTACCCAGGATGCAGGAGTCCTGTGGTGCTTATGTCCTCCAGGGGTTGAAGGGGAGTTGGAGAAGGGGCGGGTTGGGAGGACTTTTGCTTCCCCCTGAGCAGGTCTGAGGTCTGAGGTCACCGGTCCTTGTGACTGTCAGCTAATGTCGGTGGTGGGAACCACGTGTGTATGATTCACCTCTTTCGTGCAGTCAGATGGATTAGTCAGTGTCCAAGTTAGAGGCAGAGGTGTCCCCGAATGGAGTCATCAGAGAGTTTAGCAAGGGTTCCAGGGGAAAGATGTGCACAGGGTTTAGGACAACAGCAGAGATGACGCAGCCCCCCGGGGTGGTGACAGAGGGGAGCTAGTACCTCTGCAGAACAGGACCTGGAGCTGGCAGGGGCTGTGGCCAATCTGTAACCCACCAAAGAGAGTCAGGGAACGAACAGCGAGGATCTCACCTCCCACATGTGCCTCCTATTGGCCAAACCCAGGGGGAAGCCAGAGGCCAGAGGCTCTCTTGGGACAGAACTGTACAAGTCAACTAGGGGAATTTTTCTACCCTGGAAGTAATCAAGTGGCCGCTCTCTGTTTCTCTCCTGATCCCTCAGTCTGTGTTACTCACATGGAGCTTATTCCACCTGCTCCAGAGTAGTGTGGGGGACATTTTTAAATCTCCCCTGATAATTTGTAACCATAAAAATCTACTACTTTTTTTTTTTTTTTGGCAGTGCTAGGGATTGAACCAAGGACTTTATGCATGTTAGGCAAATACTGTACCATTAAGCCACATCCCCAGCCCCAAACACACCTTTTTAAGGCATCCAAGTCAGTTTTTAGTGTATTCACAGAGTGGTGCCACCATCCCCACCATCAATTCCAGATATTTCCTATTCCCTTAAAAGAAATCCCATACCCATCAGCATTCGCCCCAGCCCTAAGTAGCCACCATTCTACTGGCTGCCTGCAAAGATTTGTCTGTTGTGGACATTTCATACAAATAGAATCACACAATAATTATCCTCCTGCATCTGGCTTCTTTCACTCAGTAGGATGTTTTTAAGGTTCATATCCATCTTGGAGAAATTATCAGTAGTGCTTCATTCCTTTTTTTTATGGCCAAGTAATATTCCTCTGCATGGATAGACCCCATTGCGTTTATCCATTCATTAGTTGATGGACATTGGGGTTGTTTCCAGTTTTTTTTTGGAGATGATGCATAATGCTGCTATGAACATCTGTGTGCAAGTTCTTGTGGACATATATTTTCCCTGGTCTTGGGTACGTGCTGGTTTTCCTGCCTTGCCAGGCGCGTTCATTTTCTTATCTGGATGAGTTCCCCGACACCCTTCCATCCTCAGCAGGGGCCTGCCTTTTCCTATGGGGGGACTTATCTGACGCCCCTTCTCCCTCATGAGCTGCCTGCCCCCTGGTCTTTCATAGCTCATGTCTCCCCATATTGTCCCTGTCCTTTACACAAGATTACATCATCAGTTTCTCCCCCAGCTCCCCATCGGCCTCTGAGCCCCTCAAGAGCAGGAATCAACGACATGGGGCAGGCATGATTTGGAAGGAATGAATGAGAGGGCAGAGACTGTCCCCAGTTCTGCTTTGAGAAGGAATCTGTGTAGGGAATAGATGAAGCAAAATATGGCATCGTGGCTCCTGATTCTGTTTTTCTTTTTTAATTTCAGAAGATGCCAATGTAAACACCCAGGTCTGCAAACAGAGCCGGATGTGGGCATGCAAACGTCTGTCTCCCTCAGGCTGCGACTGTGGGCAGCGATTCTAGTGGGTGGATGGTGGGGGGGGGGGGCACGACTTTCCTCCCAAATCCCAGCTTCCAAAGGAGCAGCTCCCCTCCCCCTCTGACATCTGGGGCCCGCGGTGCAGAGGCCCACGGCGCTGACGTCACCCGCGGCAGCTGTCTGCACTGACCAAATACAATTCTTCTGATTTCTGCAGGTTGGCGAAACCCTGCGTCCTTGGTGAGAGCTGCTTCCCATTTTCCTGAGGGGGAGCCCAGAGCTTGACATGCCGCCATCGGCGCTTGGAGAAGGAAGAGGAAGATAAAGACAGCATCTGGAGCGCAGCGGGACACGGGACGGGACTGGGGACGCCCTTGGGAAGCCCAGCTGCAGAAACAGACACCCCAATGCTATTTATGATATAGCTCTATATATACAAAAAAAAAAGAGAGAAAAAATATGAATATTCCGTATCAGTGCATGCCTTGTCTAGGACGTGGTCCCCTCCCTTTCGACACCTCGGATGTGAACTCTAATACTTGGTCATGTCTGGGGCACCAGAAGACAGATGCCTGCTTCTGTGCATCTAGGAAATTTGCAAAGACTGGTGGGAATTGGCCTCTGCCTTCACCAAATACCCCGGGCGCAGATGCTAGTGGGGTTGGTTAGACAAAGCAAATGAGGACTTGGGGCCAGTTTTGTAAGGACAGTCTGGGATACCTCCTTTTCTTGACACGTCCTAGTCTCTCTCTGTCCCTGTCTAGATAGGTCGCTAAGATCCTACTGTCACAACCAGAGAAATGGGATGTGTTTTCCCCCGCCCCGGCTCCTTGCCAATCTGGTGTGTCTGGTGCTTTACTTCCATTTTGCCGGTGCTAAGTGTGTCCTTTCTGGTGTCCCCATGATCTTCTGTAGACAGACCTGGAAGCCCAGGGGACGAGAGAGATTTCTATTTTGCTCTTTGGATTTTTTTTTTCCCCCAAAGGCATGAGTTGTAAAAGTGCCATCTGAGAGTCTCTTTCTCCACGTGGGAGCGAATGCGCAGAGTTGCTTGGGGGCCAAGCCTGGGCTGCATTCATGACTGTCTGCTTGGGAGGACAGAGAAAGCTGGCTTCAGGTGCCACTTGGTGGCTGTCTCTTCCACCCCCAACAGAAGTCTCCTGGGACTTCAGCCCCTGGCCTCCCCCACTCTCTAGGGGGATTCTAGGGCTTAGATTTTATGGATTTAAGAGCCAAGAAATGGCGACACTTCTGGTTGGGGGTGATTTATAAGGGAGGGACATTGGGGGAGGGAGTGGGTCATTTAAATGACATGTACCAGCATCTCACTGACTGTCAGAGGCCTGATTTCCTCGCCCCCCCACCCTTGGATAAGCTAACTATTTTCAGAAGTTTCTAGAAGGGCTAAAAAAAGATGTGTGCTGGACTTGGCTGCAAAGACTCTTTGGGGAGCCACAATTGCTTTTGGCTTTTATTTTTAAAAAAATCTAGAAAAAAAAAACCAGGTATTATTCCTTGAGGCAGGCAGGGTCTCCCTGCCCCTCACCTGCCCTGTACTTGTCCTGGCTAATGATGAGGTGAAGGTCCTGCCCACAGACTCAGTCACTCTCCAAGGCTGGATTTGCAGGTCACCACCCAGTACCTAGAGATGGGGCTCCCACGGGCTGATTGGCAGACACCCCTGCAGTTCTAAGAAGCCAGCGCCGGGATCCATAGTCGTTAAGGTACATGGGACTGGAGTGACCCCCCTATCTGCCTGGCTGAAGGTTATTACCGGGTCCTTTACACAGCACGACCTGTCAGGGTTGCTGCAAGCAGGGAGCTGGGTTTCTTTCTTCTGATTTTTTTTTTTTAACCCATTGCTTATGCTTTTCTAAATAGCCCCTTTAAAGAAAAATGCGGTTCAGAAATGGCTGAAGGTGAGGGAAGCTCACACACACACACACATACACACAAACACACACACACCCCAGCGCTACACTCAGCAATGCAAAGCAAGCAGGCTGGTTTCTGGAACACTTGTTTCTCTCATCACTCCAACCTTCCCCCAGCAGAGGCTTGCAGGGGACCCTAGAGCAGGAAGGGCTGCAGAGGATAGAAGGGGACGTCCCCACCCAGCCGGGAACTTAGAGAGGGGGCAGGTTCACTGCAATGGTAGAAAAGAGTTTCTGCTTGTATTTGCTGACTTTCCCAGCCAGAGACAAGAATCCTAGCACACCCATTTTTTTTTTCTCTCCTTTTTTTCTGGGAATGGTTTCCATTCCTACAGTTGTGTGCATCCGGTTCTCTGCTTCTTTGAGGCTGTACCTTCAAGGCTTCAGTAGGGGGACAGACTGACCCTGTAGATCCAGGAAAAGGGTGAAAGGTCAGAGGATCCTTTTTTTTCTGACCCTGACTTGCCAGACTAGCTGACCACCTTTCCCTTGGAGGACCCCAGACTCCAAACACAGGGGCAGGCATTTGGGGCGATTTCCATTTCAATGAAGCCACTTTGCTGAGAGAAGCGGGCACCCACCCGCCCCCTGTGGAGCTTTACAGCCAAGTCCCTTGTACATAGTCTCATGCATTATCAGAACTGGTGTCTTTATTGAATCCTGGCCTTTCCTTGCACATCATTAATTTGAGTGCACTTCTCGACTGCCCCGATTTTTGACAGGGGGTTGTTTTTAATGCTTGTTTTTATATGAGATTTGACTTCTTGATGGACCTTTGTATTAGGAAATTGAAGCATGATATATATATGTCTATAATGTCTCCACCGTCTCTCCTGTTGCATTACTTGGATTGCATGAGATAGTGGGATGGGATTTTGTTTTGTTTTGTTTTTTTTTTTCCTACAAAAAAAAAAAAAAGAAAGAAAGAAATATTTCCACCGTGTGCGAAGGCTGGCACCAGCCCTCCCGTTCTCTCCCCCCCCCACCCCTTTCCTCCGGCTGCCAAGGAGCCATTGATTTTGATTAGCTTCACTGCAGAGCGTCTGTGAGGAGAGGGAAAGGGAGAGAGGGAGGGAGGCTTTGAAATAAATTTTAAAAAAGACATCATATCGGGTTTCAGCAGACAGCAGTGTGTGAATGTGAGTGCGTGCGTGTGCGTGTGTGTGTGTGTGTGTGTGTGTGTCCGTGCAGAGCAGAGGGAGGCCTCTGAGATCATCGCTTAGGTAGCTCGCTGTATAATGAGGGGCCGTACACCTCCTCCATCCTGGTCTCAGACGGCGGGGGTCCAGGGGCCATAGGGGCTGAAGCCCCATGGGACTTCAACCTTTCAGATTCTCTTGTCACCCCATCCTCCCCCAGGCTCGTTTCAAATCTGAGGTTCCATCTTCTGTTCCTTGAGCATTGGATTCTTTGGGGATCCCCCCCCCCCGCCATTGCTGACCCTGCTGGATGCTATCTGTGGTCCTAGGCTGGGGGCCCTCTCCTAAAGGCAAGGCCTGTCCCCACCTGGATCCCTTCATTAGCACATGGGGGACTTCTTCTCCATTTCTCCCAATGGTCTTGTTTTCTTTTCTATTTTGATGAAAAGGGGGAAAAAAGGGGTGGTTTAAACATTGCTGTCACAGAACAATGAAGCTGTGACTGGTTTTACAATTCATGTAGCTGATCTCATGTTCTTCTAACTCTATTGTCACGTTTCTGACAGTGACAACATAGCACTCTTCCTGCCAGTGAACTGGGGTGGGGGGAGTCCCAGTGTACCCTCCTCCCATGCAAATATCTTTTGGGGACACTGCAGCACCCCAGTGGACATTCTGAGTATCCACTTGGGGTTAGAATCTGCAGGGACCAGCCCATAGGCTTTGTTCTTCTGTGGATACCAATTTCCTTTCTGAAAGTTCCCTTAAGTGAACCTAATAAGGCAATGAGTCAGCACTCGGTCAGTAAGTTAAAGGGGACAGGCCAGACACTGTGGCCGAGTCCCACAGAAGCTGATCAGAAGCTCCACAGAGGGAGCAAGTTGATGTCAGCGTGTCAATTTTAAAACTTAAGCCAAAGTTTATTTTTAACATTTTAATTGAATCATTCAACACATATTTATTGAGCATCTACAGTACGCTAGGTTGCAGAATTCCACCTCGGAAGACTGACTTACGGATCCTGCAAGGGCAGTCCTGCCTGGAACCAGGCCATATGTGAAGCGCCCTTTCCAGTCTGGTCCACAATTTTTTTTTAAACAGATTTGTCAGGTCACCACTGTGACCCCAAGCTTTGCCGGCAGATTGTTCTATAGTATTTACTGTGCGCCACGCTACCAGTTGAAGGCGGTCAAGTGAAGCGGGCGACCTTGACTCGTTTCCCAGCATGAAGACTGGTCCTGGCTGCTTTATATCCTAGTCAGAGCTCTCCTTGGCGAAGAAGCTTTTGCCACTACCAGACACTATGTGAAGTGCTTCCTGCACCTTTCCTCTGCCATCCCTCACACCCTCTCTAGCAGATTCTACAGCCAGGGAGCTGGAGCTCAGACAGGTGTGCAACTTAGCCTAAGGCCACCTGCGTAGTGAATGGCTGAGTCCAGCTGGGACTCAAGTCTTGGCTTGGTCTGTGACCCCGAAGCCCATGAGCTACCTGCTCTGCTACTCTGGACCTTTTTGTGTGCTGCTGCTAGTTCAAGGGCAAGAGTACATGTGGCCCTAGCAGGGAGCTGGGGATCTGACGTTGGCCTGCTGTATAGTGTCATGTCTGGGGACATTTGAGACTAGAGGGGTGAGTGTGAAGTTTTACTGACTCATTCCCCACCCTTTGTGTTCCTGTTTGCAGTGAGGGCCAGGGCCAGAGCATCTGACTCACAAATAGGGCCTGCACCTCCCTCCTGTCCTCTGCCCAGGCCCCCTTGCTTCCCCACCCCCCATCTTTTGCACTATGAATGTCAAGGAGCCTGTGTGTGTGGCAGGGATGGCTGGGAGGGTATTTGGAACCCAGGTGGGGCTTCTGGCCCAGCTGGAGAGGCCATCAGCTTGGCGACATTCCGTTCTGGGTTCTGACGTTGTTGGTTTGTTGTGCTTTTTGTAAGAGGGGTTTCATACCTTGGAGATGCTTTGTACATATTTGTAATGATTTTATTAAAAACTTGGTTGTGCACTTCTAGCCAAAGTCCTTTGTGTTTTCATTTCCTTTTGGAGGGTCGGTACTCAATGTCCATGGGACAATCTGGCTGCACGATTGATGGAGATCCCCTACCCCTGGACCCTGCACACTCTGATCTCTGTCCCTGCCCCATCCCCAGGGCAGAAAGCCACACACTTACCTCACTTCTCGAATTCCTAAGTACCCCTCAGGGGAAGGAAGGGTTTGCTGAGATAGGACCCAGGCAACAGGTTTGAGAACTTGCCCAACAATTCAAAGTCTCAGCTTTGGGCAAATAGGTTACACTGGGTTAAGAACTTTCACCTGCATTTGTGGGGTCTGACACATACCAAGAGGCCAGGTTCTAGTCTCTTCCTAAGAATGGTGAGTCGCGGCAGGATTCTTAGGGGGAGGTGTTTTTAGAGAAGAGATCTTCTCTTTTCCTTTGGAGTCTCACCCCTTCCCCACTCTCTCGTGACTTTGAGGGGCTGACTCCATGCTCCCATCCCCTCCACCATCACCCCCCAGGGCTCCATACCTGACAGGGCCCGGCTGGTACTCCACTTCCCACAGGCCAAGGTAATTGGTCTGAAGACAAATGGGACACTTTCTAGAACTCTGGGGAGGCAGAAGCTCTCTGTGGTGGGGTCGTTCAACTAGCGCAATATATGCATAGAGTTGAGGGGGGAGGGTCATCTTACCACTACAGGGGACCCAACTGCCTGGGAGGAACACAGAACTGAGGAAGGAAAAGAGACATGGTCATTGCTCCAGCCCCTGAATCCAGCTGTACCTGAAGTCCATACTATTATAGGAACCAAATAAAGTCCTTTTAAAATTCAAGCCATTTTTTGCATCGGTTTTCGGACAGTGGCAACCAAAAAGTTCCTATGATGTTTTTCTGGCTGGTATCATCATGCTACCCTGAGAGGCATAACCTGTCACCTAATGCCAATGAGTTACATTTAGACATCCATTACTGGCTGACACCCGGGCAAGTTCTCTTGCATCAAACTGTCCGTTTGGGGCCCACACAACCGATAGCCCCCATGGTAGGCATTGCAGTTGCTCCACGGAGGCCCCTCTGGTCCCTTTTACCAATTCTGTGTTCCCGTCTTGCACCTCAGTCTGCTTTGCTGGGGCCTGAGGTCTTCAGAGACTTCTCTTGGACACAGGCACCTCCTCAGTGCAGAGCCTGAGGTGCCCCCGTCAACCCAGAGCCAAGGATCCACTGGTATTTTTATGAACTCAAAAACCTCAAGGTAGGACCAGCTCTGAGATGCAACTTAGACTCAGGGCTCCATGTGGGATGGGGCTGAGGCTGAGACCTCCCCAGAAGTCGCTGCTAGCTTGGCTCCTTCCCCTGGCTCATTCTATCCTATCCAGTCCCTCACCAGCTCCTCCTGGGAGCACGTCCCCAATAGACCACATGCTCCTCCACAGGCTCTGCTTTGGGAGCAACCAGGAGAAGATAAGGACCCGCCCCATGAAGCCCTGCCTCTCATCTGACCTGAAATGGTTTCTCCTGTCTTCAAGAGGTGACAGGAATCATCAAGCCAGGAACCGTAGCTGCATCAACAAATGAGATTTATTGGCAGATTTATTATTAAGAAGACACAAAGACACCAAAGGCAGCAGTTTGTCCTACAACAAAAGGTGACTCTGGGACTAGATTCACAGTTCTTCCTTAGCAGCCAGGCTGTCCCCGGGGCTCGGTACCTGCTTCTCTTTTGAAGGCAGAGAACCTGTTACATCCGGGTCCAAAGTATCCCCTTTCTCATTCCTGCACATTTATGATTCTAAGTTCCTTTTACATGAACAGGACCATTCCTGAGGACTTCATGGAACTTAAGTCAGTGAATCATAAAATATTAAGAGCAGGACCCTGGGAACCTGACACTGGATTGACCTATATATAACAAATGAGCTGCATGTCAGCCCGGGAGCAGGGGAGGAGCCTTGTTCCTTTTCACGGGGACTCGTGGCTGCTTTTACTCAGGTGTTGGAGAATTCAGGTAGCCTGGTATTTGGAAAACTCTGCCTTAACCACAGTAGCCATCCAGAGCCGTGAAATGCTCTGACCCGAAAGAAAACCTACAAATGGGATGTTCCCCCAGAGGGTAGGGAATGAGTAAATAAAATCCTAAATGAAACCATCCCACCTGCCCTGGAGGGTCCCCCACATGGGACATTCTATAATGTCAGAGTCGTGGCTCATTATTTGTAGAAGGTTAGAAAATGTGTGTGTGTGTGTGTGTGTGTGTGTGTGTGTGTGTGTAGGGGGGGAGTATAACTGGCAAAACCATTAGTGTGAATACCTATGCAGTAATCGATAGTTAGTATCTGTGGTTCTGAAGGATAATACACTAGATTTTGTCATCTTCACCATGGCTACGGGAAGTAAAGTGACTTCCAAAGTCATGTCGAGTCTGCCGTCAGGGTTCCAGGTCTGCCCCCCCCCCCCACAGGCTGTCCACTCCCTTGGTTCCATGCCGTGCTGACACTTTATTAAATCTTCCCCAGCTCTGAATTCTGGAGCTTCTGACAGCTTCTGCAGGCAGGGTGATCTTTCTGATGAAAACCACTTGCAGACGATCCCCTGGCTTCCCTTGGGTTCTCCCTCCAGGCACAGAGAACAGAGCCGCTGCAGCCTCTCAGCCCGCTTCCCCTTCCCACCGGCTTCTGCAGGCAAGTGGGATTGTTAGCAGCCTGGCCATCGCCATAGTAACAGGGCTTGAAAGATGCCACGCTGGCCTGCCAGGGATGTCTTGCTGGGAGCCCGAGATGTCAAGCAAAGGAGGACATCCTGGTGTGGTGGCACCCAGGGGCAAATGTCCTGAATCTAGTGGGGGAGGTGGCCGTGAGCCTCCCCATCCCCCCCCCCTCCCGGGCCTTGCACACTCCTCTGCTCACTCGCCACACAGTCCGCCTTCCTGGTAATGCTGCTGGCGCCAGCCTGTTGTGCTGAGGTTGACAATGAGACAAGAAAACGGAGAGGGGCAGGGCGGGCAAAAATCCCAGTGCTTCTACGTGGTCACCTGCACCATCTCATCCCGGGTTCATAGGCAGGAGAGTTTCACAGGCAGACAAGCGGCTCTCACTGGGATTCTGGAACGGGGATGGCTGCTGGGCTCCGTGCAGCTCATGGAAAAGTCCATACTGTGCATTGTTCCTTCTGCTCGGAGGGTTTTCAGGGGAGGGAGCGATGTCTACAGGAGCTGTGGAGGCCTGAGACTTAAGGAAGGGAGAGGACAGACGAGGAGGAGGAGGAGGAGAGAAACCATGATGGGAGACCCAGTGGTACCCACATCAGGGCCACAGTTGACTCTTTCTGAAGCCCAAGTGGGACTGGGCATCCCACACAGAGTCCAGGAAAAGAGCAATTTTAAGGGCCACGTCTTGCCGTGGACCCAGCCGCAGGACTTCCAGAGCTGGTGCTCACCATTTGCATGATCCGCAAGGTCTGAGGCTAACATCCTGTCCACCTGGCCGCTGATTCTTAACCAGGGAGGGGCATCAAAGTCACCTCTTGTGCTTTTAACACACCAGGTCTGGTGGCCCACACCTGCAGCGTCAGCATGCTGGCTGTGGGGCAGGCTCTGAAGCCACACGGGGCCAGTGTTGGACACTGGGTTCATCCTGGTCAGCTGAATGACCCTGGGAAAGTTACCACACCAAGCTCTGTGCCTCGGTTTCCTCACCTGTCAAAGGCAGGGACCAAGAGCACCTCCATCCCGGGGCTGTGGAGAGGATGACAGGAAGTCACCCCAGCAGGATGCGTGACACTGTGGGAACACACGAGGTGCTTGGTGCATGAAGCTATCCAGGTAGATGGTGGGGCTCGGCATTTGCATTGTGAAAATACTTCACTGTGACCGATCTGCAGCCTGGGCCGTGGGCAGGGGGAGCAGAACCTCCAGGGTGCTCCCGGGCTGGCAGCATCTTGGACTAGCAACGAGGTACCAAGTGAGAGCTACCAGGTAGCACCACCTCCTTGACTTGGAGGGGGCTGGATGACCTGCCGGGTGGAGGCGGAGGCTAAGTCAGGAGGCCCCCCTTCCAGAGGGGAAGGCCACACATACCACCAGATACAAGACGGAGGTGAAGGAGAGGAGGCCAGGAGCTCGGCTCCGGGGCTGGAGGTGGTGGAAGGCGGAGGCAGGAGGTAAGTGCTGGAGGCTGTTTCTCAGGAAGTCCCCAGCGCTGGACCCAGGAGCGCTGACCCTTTGGCATCCATCTGGACGCCCTCGGCGTTGGGCCCTAGTACACCTGGAAGTGCGCCGAGGTGGCCCCGTCCTTCCAGCAGCGCAGCGTGTCCACGGCGACCGAGCGGCAGAGGGGACAGGTGCGCTCCCGGTCCAGCCACAGGCAGAGGCACTCCTCACAGAACACGTGCTGTGGGGACAGCAATCGGCAGGACTGAGAAGCCAGGGGCAGCAGTGGGCAAAACAGCCCCTGATGCCCTCCCCAGGGCACCCCGAACGTCAGCCAAACAGTGGAGGCGGAAAGGGAGGAAAGGGGGCCTGGGGAAGCTTCACCAACACATGGGCATTTGGGTAAATCGGGTTTTTATTTCATTTTTGGTGCTTGGGATGGGACCCAGGACCTCATGCATGCTCAGCAAGTGCTCTACCACTGGGTTACATCTAGAAGGAAAATGAGGAGTGAACCCTGGTAACATACAGGGGAAGAGCTCTCCTGGCCAAGGAGATAGCATGGGCAAAGGTCCTGAGGTCAGGATGTGCCTCCCATGCTGGAGGAACTGCAAGGACAGTGTGGTGAAGCCAGAGGGGCCGGGGAATGGGAGAGGGAGATGAGGTCAAAGGGCTCATGGGGACTGCAGGCTCTGCAGGGCCCTGCAGATCATTCTGAGGACCCTGTATGATGGCACCCTCTCCTTTTCAGACTCATCAACCCTGGGTACCCAAGGTCAGTGACAGGCCATGTGGCCTTCAATACAAGGTTAATTCACAGCCTTTGCACAAGCAGCGGACCTGTTTATTCTGGAAGGTTCTGTCAATCACACTCCCCTGTTCCCTCATGTCTCTCCAACCCCAACCCTCCACTCTTGCACCACATTCTGGAATGATCTGCAAATACGCTTCTGAAATTATCTGCAAACACGTCTGTCTTGTCACTAGATTGGGGTTTTCTGGGGTCCAGAAGCAGTTTTACTCTGAGAGCAGACTGCTCAGATGCTCAGTAAACATCTGTTAAATGAAGGGACACATGTTCTCTCCTGGAAAGAGGTACTGATGTGGGAGGCTGCAACACACTCCTGTTCACACGAGGTTCTCAGTTGGATTAGGGAACAGGGACTAGTCATCGGAGTGGGCAGTCCCTCTACCCATTCATTCAACACAGGTTCAGTGAGGCTTGCACTTTTTTTTTTTTTTTGGTACTTGGTATTGAACACAGGGGCACTTTACCACTGAGCCACATCCCCAGCCCTTTTTATTTTCTATTTTAAAACAGGGTCTCACTAAGTTGCTTAGAGCCTAAATTGCTGAGGCTGGCCTGGAACTTGCAAACCTCCTGCCTCAGCCTCCTGAGCCACTGGGATTACAGTTATACTCCACCATTCTCAGAACTTTTTTTTTTTTTTTTTAAACGGGGTCTTGTTGTGTTGTCCAGGCTGCCCTCAAACTCCTGGGCTCCAGGGATCCTCCAGCCTCAGACTCCCAGTAGCTGGGACAAAAGGGGCATGTCTCAGCAACTGGCTTTACACACTTTTAATCTTTACACACTCAAATACTTGGATCATAAGGCCAAACATTCTGCATCTCACCACATGATTGTTGAGGATTTTATGTGGTTTTTTTTTTTTTTTTGCAAAAATGTGGTGTGCAACCATTATGTGAAGCTTTTCTTTTTTTTTAATATTATGTATTACTGAACAGTCACTTATTACTAAACTGTCTTTGGTGCATGCTCAGGGTGCATGGAATACTCATAATGTGGTGGCAATGATTATGTGGTGAAATATGGTTCTCAAAGATCACTGATGACCTCAAGGAACTTTTGTTCTTGTGAGCTAAATCTGTCTATATATACTGTATTGAAAATAGAAAATGAGCTGAGCTCAATGATGCACACCTCTAATCCCAGTGTCTTGGGAGGCTGAGGCAGCAAGATTGCAAGTTTGAGGCCAACAGCAGCTTATTGAGATCTTGTCTCAAGATAAACAAATAACAAGGACTGGGGATGTAGCTCAGTGGTAAAGCATCCCCAGGTTCAATTCCCAGTAGCAAAAAAAAAAGAAAAGAAAAGAAAGAAACCGAGTCATATTTAAAACCTATGAATACAGACATAAGTACACATTCTACCAGAACGACGACCTCATCATGGGTCATCACGACCTCTGGGAAAACCCCACTGTATGCTCTAGAGAGATAAAAGCAAATGATATCTTAATATTATTGTAAAACTAGTTTTTACCTTGTAGACTCCCAAAAGGGACTCTTGGAGGTAGTACCCCTGTGACACTTTGAAAACACATTCTAATTGCTTTTTCTTGGTACCTGCCCCGCCCTCTCCAGGAGAGTAGCACAGCTGTAACTGTCTTCCTCCTGTCCACCCCCAAACTTGGGCAGAGCAGGAACTCCACTGGTATTGCTGAGCACTGAATTCAAATCAGGAGAGAGACCCATGGGACACTAGGCTGGAGAAGACCCAGTCCCTGCCCCCAGGGACTCAAGATCTCTACTCCTCAGAGCATTGCAGATTCTGCTGCTGAGGAAGTTCCAATAGCTAGGACTGCCCAGGACCTGGGTAACCTTGAGTTCCTTCTGCATCTGAGAGAGATGAATCCTACAGACAGAGGGAGGGGCTCCTTCCCAGATGGGGTGTGTGGAATGGGCGGGTAGCACCGGATGGTCATGTGTCTCCTGCCTGTGTCTCCCGGGTCAAGAGTAGCAGGCGGGGCCTGGGCTTGGACCAGCACCCTGTCCTCACCCAGACTGTGTTTTGCCCAAAGGCTCAGAGTAGGTAGGAAAAGGCAGCGGGGCTGAGGACAAGATCCCCCCCAACCACAGAAGCCAGGCCCTATGTGAAAAAAGAGACGTTGAGTGGGAACAGAGGGCCATCTCTTGACCTGGCACTTGACTGTGGGTGTGCGATAAGAAAGAAGGAAGCAGCAGCCAGGCCTGGGCACAGGGAGATGGGTGCAGGTGAGGAGTACAAGTCATAATTGTGACACTGTGCAAAGAACTGCTAGTGACCTCCTGTGCACTTCACAGCCCTGTCACGTAACAGACAGGTCACAAAGACCCAGGGAAGCCACGTTGTTCCCAAGGGCACACGTGTGGCACGGTGGGCAAACACATTCCAGCACAGTGGGATGGAATGCAACTTCAGACAGGTGGCAGTCCGATTTCTATGGCATCCACCGCCTTGGGCAGCCCCCTTCCCTGAGTAAGGGCTGCACCTGGTGACTCTCTTCTAAGCAGGAGAATACAGCAAAGTCCATGGGATGTCACTTCCGACACTAGCGTACTCTCTGACTCTCTGCTGCATCTTGCATGCTTGCTCCGAGGCAGCTAGCTTGGTGAGAAACTTGGGGTGGCTTCCAATCACCACAGCCTGAGAGGAATGGGGGCCTCCGGTCCCGCGGCCCTAGAGGAGCGGAGTCTTGCCAATAACTGCAGGATGGAGCTGGAAGCGGCCGCTCCCCGCTGAGCCAGAAAATGACCATGGCCCTAGCTGAGACTGCGCCGGCAGCCCCTGAGAGACCCCGACGGAGAGGAGAGAAGGCAGTGAAGCCATGTCTGGATTTGGATCCTGGGAAACCGTGTGATGACACATGTTTGCAGCTTTAAGCCACTAAGTTTTGGAGTCATCGGTTATGCAGAAATCAGTAAGTGACGAAAGAAATGTCCCACTCCCGATCAAAAATTCTTGCCTATACGTTCTATCCCGCAGAGTGTGCATACAGGGACGGGGAGGGAGAAAGGTTTAAAGAGCTTGATTATGAAAAACGACATTACTGAATATGTGGCCACTCCCATAAGGGGACACACACACACACACACACACACACACACACACACACACACACACACACAAACCTGTAACCACAGATCCCCTTTAATCACACAAATCAGGCCTGCTGTGTTCAGACTCAGTCTTCAACACTAGTACTGAATATTGGTACAACATGCTCTGCTTTTCAAAACCCGTATGTAATTATGTATTCCGTCGCGGGTAACTAGAAACACCTACAAGTTACCTGGGGCAAGCATTTTTATTCTCCGGTGACAGATGACATGGACAGTTAGTGTCACTGTGAAATGTGTTGCTCGGGGCTATCCAATCATGCTTGGGATACTGTTGGCACTCAAAAGCCCCTGATGCAGAAGTGAATGGGTGGAGGAGTCGTTGCCAAACCCAGCTCAGCCTTCATTTTCTGAGGAGGCCACGTGCAGGTTGGCCTGGGCAGAGCTCAGCATTCTTGAGGATTTCTAGAAAAAGCACTCTGGTTCTTTAATGCAGCCCTCAGGACATCTCAAAGCCAAAGGCCCAGCCTCAAGGAAATGGCCTAGCTGGTGGCTTTAGGGGTTCTGGATTGGAATCTGGGTTCTGCCACAGAGAGCAATGAGATCTCAGGCAAGGGCACCCCTTTGCCTTTCTGAGCCCGAGTTGCCCCTTCTGTCACACAGCAGAACTCTTTCCCTCCAGGGCATCCGTGAGGACTGAGACAACTACGGCCTCTAAGTGTTAGATGGGAGCACCTTTTAAGTCCAAAACTAATAGGATCCACCCTTCTCTTGTTGAATGTTTATAACATACAACACTCAAAAAAACCAAACTCATAGTGACCAAGAGTTGGAAAGCAGTTTCTTCTCAAATGCACGCTCAGCTCACTCTTCTCTTTGCCAAAGGAGTCCTTTAAACAAGCCAAGTTTCTGACTTTGTGTTCAAAATGCCTAGCCCCTGCTCCCTGGTAGCCTGGTGAGAGGCTATATGCCATAAACACCATAGAGACAAACTAAAACACGTCTGAGCCGAGGTCCAACCTCTGGATGTGTTGGGGTCTGCCTGACTAGTTCAGTGGGCAATCTGTTTCCCAGGCCCTAGCTCAGGGGATGGGGCGGCGGCTGAGGAAGTGACACACTGAGTTTCACTAGTGACTCTCTGAAGGACAGACAGGATGCTACGTAGCTAAGGGGGTTCTTCATCCACCCACTCATTCATTTGCCCCTCCATCCATCTACCCGTCCACCTATCTACACATCTGATATTCACTTATCCAATCACCCATCTGTCCATCTGTCTATCCATACAGGCAGTCATCCACCCTCTTATACCTCTATCCAGCTGCCTTTGACCCTCTCATCCACCCATTTACATATCGGATTTTTATCTGTTTACCCATCTGTTCATGTTTTTATCCATACATGGAGCTACCCACCCACTTATACCTCTACCCACTCACCTGTGCACTCACCCATCCACTTGTCCACCTGGTCACCGTCCTATCCAGCTGTGTGTCCATCCATTTCACCCATCCCATCTGTCTGTCCATCCAGTCCATCCATCTACCTGCCTATCCATCCCATCCCATATCCATCCATCCATCCATCCAATATTTACTGGTCCATACTGTGGCTCTGTTGCTAAGCAAGACAGCCATAGTTTCCACTTGCAAGCTGCTTGAAGTTTGGCAACAGAGAGACAGACCTTCCACAACCAGTCATCCACTGGATTATCTAGCTCGCCACTGGAAAAAAGTGCTGTGAAGGAAATGTACCAAGCATATAGCCGAGAATGTGACTCATCTGGGGAAGCAGAGTCAGGAACACTTTATGGATGAAGTGACACCCAAGCTGTGTCATTCATTCCTTTGTTTGTACATCCAGTGGATTTACAGGTCAGCAAATCCCTCTGACCCATGCAAGTCATCTCTGCCCTTCCAGGCTCAGCTCCTAGTGACCAGGTGACACTGAGATGTGGGTTCAGCCTGATGATGTTTGTGGTCTTCAACCACCACTAGGTATAGCTGTCACTCCTAGTCTGGGACAATGGGGTCTTGTCTGAACCCCCCCCCCAAGAATTTCTAATCCAGCTGTGGGAAGAGTGTGGTGGTACCAGGAGAGGAATGAGAAGGAGACAAACAGATTGATGCTCAGAGAGATTGCCAGAAAAGAAGAAAGACTTTCACCTTGACATCATGTTCAAATAAACCCGGCAACTGAGAAGAAAGTACAGATGGTGCCGAAGCATATGAAAAGATGCTCAACCACGCTCGTAATTAGGGAGATGCAAATTAAGTCATCGCTGAGATAGAGTTTGTCACCTGTCAGATTGGCAAAGCTCACAAGAGGCTTGATAATGCTGTGTTTTGAGGCGGGAGGGAACAAGAGGCCATGTCACACTTTGCACTGGAGGTGTAAGCGGATACTCTCTTTATGGAGGGCAATTGAGCAATACCTGTCAAAACTGTGTACCTGTGACCTGGGAATTCCACCTCGAGGAATTTATCCTACCAAGAGCTCATGCACTTGTGAAATGGAATGTGTGTCCCTAAGAGCTGTATGCATTCAACCATGACCATGTGCCAGGCACAGCTTTAGATATTTCACTTGAATTAACTCATTGAGTCAACCTGACGCAATTAGGTAGCTAGAACTGATCTCTCCATTTCAGAATCTTTGAGCTAGCCATATCTGTAATAATAGAAGATAAAAGCTACTAAATGCCTATCGATAGAACAATGGTTAAATAAATTTAGGTTTATTCATAAAATGGCATCTTATATAGTTATAACACAGAGTAAGGAGAGATCCTAAGACAGAATTGCAAGGTAAAAAGACAAGTGGGTAAGAATACACTTTATCTGAGTTTGTGTATGCATATGTGTGTGTGTGTGTGTGTGTATGTGTGTGAATATGTATATACCTAACACATACACTGTGTTGGTAACAGTAACAGTAGTAGTAGAATTTGGTAACAGTTGCTTGTGTAGATTGACAGAGGATTAGAGAGATTGGGGGACAGGGGAGGTGGCCTATTACCATCCTTTGTATGTATTGCAAAAAAAAATTTTTTTTAAATAAACTCTTAATTTTTGGATAAATTTAGGCTTACAGAAAAGTTGCAAAGACAGCATAGAAAATGTCTGTATCCCCCTCACCTAATTTGTCCAAATATTATCTCTTGCATCGATGTGGTACATTTGTCAAAGCCAAGAAATCCACACTGGCATATTACTATCAACTAAATCCCCAACTCGATTCAGGTTTTATAAAGCTAGCTTTCCCAATGTCCTCTCTCTGATCTGGGATCCAAACCAGGTCCCAGATTGCATTTAGCTGTCACGTCTCTTTAGGTCTTCTTTTTTGAATTTCGATTCATGCGAACACGTTATTGAGTTACACGGAAACAAGATCAAAAGTTAAATGAAAAACAAATTCCTTTACAATCCCCAAACAGCAAACGACAAAAACATTTTCGCTGGTGCTAAAAGAAGACCCCGTCTCCTGTCCCACCTTGAGGGAAAGATGGCGGGCCATCTGCTTTTCCAGTCCGTCTGGTCTCCAGGCTTCATGACTCCTCCGAAAAGCCTTCCCAGCCTGGGACTCATCGCTCTGCCCGGGTCCCCTGGGACGCTGCATGAATCTCTCTTACACAGCACTTATCACCGCCTGCCTGGTTTCATAGTTATTTATGTATATGTCTCTCTCCCCAGGGAGACCGTGAGCTTCCAGAGAAGGGGACAGAATCTGCATGTCCTTCGCCTTCTCCTTCCAATACATCTTGGCTGAATTGACACCTGGTTCCTGATGTCAGGGAAGGGAGGACGGACACATCTTGAGAGTTGAAAGGGGCTAACCGGCATTTACCACCATGGTTTGGTGATTCTCAACTAATAGTGAAAACAAACGCTTATAATTACCAACAATAAGAAGTATAATGTTATCAACTTATAGGTTAAAAGATCAAAACTTAGTCCTTTCCATAGATAATCTCATTGAATCATAAAAGCATGATGCAATAGTTATTATTAGTAGAATAATATTATTTTTTTGAAGCTGGGAATTGAACCCAGGATCTTGCACATGCTAGATAAGCACTGTACCAGTGGTACTAGATTCCAGCTCCCTGAAGTAGGTATTATAATTAACATTATGCTCATTTCATACATGGCTGGGGGAGAGGCAGATGGAGATGGGAATAGTGCTAGGATTTGCCGCAGCCCGGCTGGCTGGGCAAAATAGCTGGGGGGTGACGAACAACTTGTTTACATTGATATAGCAGGAGTGGGAGCCATTTATTGTAGGACAGGAGCAGTATTTATACATTCCACACAGCTTATCTTAATTAGCATAAACTAGATATATCAGTCAACCAATAAGAAATTTTCACACTTAATGGCTCGCTGGCATTACTTTACAAACCACTCCTTCTGGCATTTTGCCAGGCGCCATCCAGACTTGTTTACAGACTTTAACATTTGCCAGGTGCCATCCTGACTTGTTTACAGACCCTAACAAGGATTCACACTTGGACTGTTCTTACATGACTCCACACTGAATTTGGCAGTTTTACATTTTATTAATGACAGGAGGCTCAGAGAGGTGAAGTCATCTGCCCAAGGCCAGTCAGCTAAACAGGAGGAGCTGAGATTCAAACCTGGATCTAACTGGCCTTGGGCAGTTAGGGTACGAGCCACCGGTCTTGACAAGGTTGCTCCCAAAGACCCAAGCCAGAGCCCTGAGATTTGGTCATGGGGCAGCTTTTCCAGGGACAGGACCTTGCTGTGCCTCAGCCCCAGTCCCCTAGGCCCAACCTGAACCCCTCTCACCTGGCACAGGAGGATCAGAGGTTCTCGGAACTCAGCCTGGCAGATGGCACATATGTCACCAGCTTCTGTGCACTGCTGCCCCGTGGCTCGGACCCCATAATTCTGTTTAGGAAAGAGAGAAAGAAAAACAGTTATAGTCCCTTGTGAAAGTGAGGCCCTCAGGAGCACTGTGAGAGCTGGGGGGTAAGTGGGGGCTGCTCCTAGTTCCCATGACCTTGGTCAGGATCACCTGAGACCAACTCACCTGGGAGGTGCAGAGAAGCTTCAGGGCTTTCCTAACTCCACCCACACGGCCGCAGATATCAAATGACTAAAAAGGAGAGAAGAATGACGGCTGAAAAGTGTCCAAGACTTGCTTGGCCTTTGTCTTGCTTCCTGAGACCCACAGTCTCCCCTGCTACCTAAGCCACCACAGAAAATAAATGGCACACATACAGCTCTCTTCCCCTCCTAAATCCAGAGCAGGCATCACTAATCAATCACAGCACACTTCTTCTGAGCCCAGGCAAAGCCTGAAGGATGATCTTTTTCCATCTAGCACTCCACTCAGCCACTACCAGTCGATCCACGAGCGAGCAAGCAGAATAGATCCCCTTGACCGACACTGCGCAGTTGGGTGGCTAGTCCCCTGGGAGGAAGGAAATAGAAGGCATGCATTCTCCCAGGATCTGCTAAAGCCGTAAAAAGAGAATGCTTCAAAAGAACAAGAGAATGTATTTGTTTTTAGGGGAGGGGGAAAATCCTGATTTGTACTAAAAATGAAAAGTACCAGTGTTCTGATTTGAGGAGTTAGGGCATGCAAGATGAGAGGGATAATGTTTTTGAGATAAGGAGTTAAAGGAAATACAGTGACAAGGAGGTGAAGTGCTCTGGGCTTTGGAAACAGCCTGCCTGGATCTGATGCTTGCTCTGAGTGACTGTGGGCAAGTAACTGCATCTCCCTCAAACCTCAGTTTCCTCACCTATAATATAGGAGTCCGGAGGGTACGCAGGCTGGTGGTTGTGAAGATGACTGTGTGAAAAGGCAGCATATGGTGAGCTTCCCAGGCAAGAAATTAGGCTGGACTCAGCCATTATAGGGAGTGACATGTGCTCTCCTGTGGGTGTACCTCAGACGCGGTGAGCTTAGTGAGGGAAGCCAAACAGGAAAGGTAGTGGTGCATGGAAAGATTCCATGTATATGAAGCATCCAGAATTGAGAGATTCAGAGACGCAGATCAGGGGGTGTGAGGGCCTGTGGGAGGGATGGCTGTTTAATAGGTACAGGATATCTTTTGGGGGTGAAGAAAATATCTTAGAGAACTTAGGCTGGCTCGCCATTGTGAATCTGCTGGATGCCACAGTCGCACACTGGGATCCTCAGAGGGTAATCTGATGTTGTGAATTTTACCTTAATTTAAAAATGAAAGAAATGACTCTGTCATTCCAGGCTCACCAACAGCCCCCACCCCCTGTCTGGCTAGGGAATGCAGCCCTGGGGCCATCTCACCTTGCAGACACTGTAGAGAACGATCAGGACCCCTCCCAGGAAGTAGCTGTTGGAGGAGTCGTCCCCCATGATGTATTTGTACCACAGCTGGATGGGGACCAGCGATCGGAACAGCTGGCTCAGCTCCTCGATAACCAGATAGAACTTTCCCTGCAGCCACACAAAGAGCATCAATTATTATTAGCCATAAAGACCCAGAGGACCGAGCTGGGGGTGGGGGGAAACTGGCCCAGCAGTAATGACATTCCAGGTCACAGGCAGGCCATTAATCAGCTTTGGAAAGCACTCAGGCCAGCTCTAATGGGGCCCGATATGGCCAGGGAGACTTGGCCCCTGCCCGATGTCCTCACCCAACATCCACCAGCCCAGAAGATCAAAGCACTGAGGATCAAGTTTCAGGGAGGGAGAAACCCTAGACTTTTCTGGTCGAGGGCTGGAGTGGGATCACTCTTGGGTTCTTGCTGTAGCTTGGAGGGCTGAGCACTGGATGCGGGGAGATGGTCACTCCCTCACTGCCCCCCCAGACCACCCTAGAGGGCTGGTGGAGGCAGAGGCATTGCAGGTGACTGTCCCAAGGGAGCAGGTGAGTCCAGGAGGAGGCTGGGGACAAGGAGATACATGTCCCTGTCACTGCCAGCTGAGGAGGCAGGATGGATGGCGTGGGGCCTCCACCAGGCTGGGTGTGACTCTCATCCTCCCACAGGCTCCCAAGCCTGAGTCCTCACCTATAGGACGGGAATCCCATTGCCCACCTTATGGAATTTCTCCGAGGATCAAAGCAGATGAATGGACAAGCACCTGGCACTGGGATTGGCCTCCAGTTCTAGCCCCTTTCTTCCCTTTGCTCACTGATAAGTCCCTGGAGCTTTCTGTGGCTTGTGCTAGAAAGTGGAGGTGAAAAGAAGCCCGCCCTGTTGTGTCTAGTGAAGGTGAATGCACACCTGTCCTGTGGCCCTTTGATTCTACCCTGAGGTATCATCTGCCCAAGGGGAATGGAAACTAAGCCCCAAATGTACACAAATGTTCTCAGCAGTTCTGTCCATAAAAATCCCCAAACTGGAAACAGCCAAAACGTCCATCAGCAGAAGAACAGATAAACAAATTCTGGCTATGTTTATACAATAGGGTCCTGCTTGGCAGTAACAATCAACAAATGGCTGATATCTGCCGCACTGTGGATGGATCTCATAGATGTTATGCTGAATTAAAGAAGACAGCTATTAATGACTATATTGTAATTCTGGTTTGTATAAAGTCCAAGAAGAGGTAACACTCACCTGGGGTGAGAGAAGTCAGACCTATGGCTTCCTGGAGGGAGGGTTGGGAGGATGCCCAGCAGGCACCAGGGCATTTTGGAAAGTAGAAATATCCTACGTGTTGATTGGGATGGTGGTGATACGGGTGTATGCATTTGCTACAACTCACAGAAACATATGCCTGAAATCTATGCATCTTGTTGTATATATTTAAGTTATACTTTAATACAGTTGATAACAAAAAAAAAAAACCATAAAAATAAGCATGTAACCCTACCCCAGGCATCCACAGTCTTAAAAATGTAAGTAACTTTTTTGGGGGGGAGGTACTGGGGTTTGAACTCAGGGGACCTCAACCACTGAGCCAGATCCCCAGCACTATTTTGTATTTTATTTAGAGACAGGGTCTCACTGAGTTGCTCAGTACTGAACCTGGCTTTGAACTTGCGATCCACCTGTCTCAGCCACTTGAGCCACTGGGATGACAGGTATGTGCCACTGTGCCTGGTATAAGTAACTTAAAAAAACAACAACTTTTTTTGTCCTTGTAGATGGATAGCATGCCTTTATTTTGTTTATTTTTATGTGGTGCTAAGGATCAAACCCAGAGCCACACACGTGCTAGCCAAACGCTCTGCCACTGAGCTACAGCCCCAGCCCCCAAAATGTGAGTCATTTTTTGCTCCAGCAATTATATGGATAAAATAATTAAGGAAACACGGAAAGACGTACCCTGGGGAATGGTTGCCACAGCATTCTTTGTTACAACGGCAAAAAAGTCACAAACAAAAATGCTTAAAAAGACGGTCGGTCTGATTATATTAGAGAGCTATAATGGAAAACCAGACAGTCATTAAAAAAATCATCCTGAAAAATAGCAGCTTTATAGTAAAGAAAGCAAACATACCACTCTCACTACACACCACATTAACCAAGGAGTCAAGGTTAATATCCATGGTAATAGTCCTAGTGACGTCCTGAACTCTCTGATAGGATGCGCAGGCAAAACATGGCACCCTTCTGTGGGACTCACATCCAAAATATGTAACCTCCATCTAATCATCAGAGAACAAGGGACAAGTTCAAATGAGGCACAGTCCACAGAGGAACTATACGACCATCTTCACATTCATCTCTGATCAAAGACAAAGGAAAGACCAAAAAATGGTCAGATAGGAGACTAAGAAAGGCACACGGGATCTTGGACTCAATCCTGGACCAGGAAAAAAAGGCGCTCACTAGGCAACCAATAGCATCTCGATAGGTTGTGCAGGTTGGAGAACGATAACAGGACTGATGCCCATTTTTCTGGCTTGGTTAACTGTTCCATGGTCACATTGGATGTTAACACTTGAGGAAGCTGGATGAAGGATACTTGGACTCTCAGCACAGCTTTTAGAACTTTTCTAAATCTAGTTATTTCAAATTACAAGTTAAAAAAAGAAACCATCCTGCTGGGCACGGTGGTGGCATGCCCAACATCCCAGTGGCTCGGGAGGCTGAGGCAGGAGGATCTCAAGTTCAAAGCCAGCCTCAGCAACTTAGTGAAGCCCTAAGCAACTCAGTAAGACCCTGTCTCTAAATAAAATGCCAAATAGGGCTGGGGATGTGGCTCAGGGGTTGAGTGCCCCTGAGTTCAATCCCTGGCACCAAAAAGAAAAGAAAAGAAACCATCCTGATAACTGTTATCTATTGACCTGGAGAAATGCTTATTTTATAGTTCCAAGTGGAAAAATGGTGAACATAAAAAAATACTCATCTTTCTGTTTTTCTGCTTTTTTCTGTTTATTTAAATTAAAGGAGGAAAGATTATAAAAACACGTTGCTTTATATCTACCTCTTTAGATCCATCTTGATGGTTGGGCACAGGCCACTCAGGAGGGGACCCCTGGAAGATGTATCACACATGCCAAGGACCAAGAAAGGGATCCACTCGTCTTTATCTTTGCAACTGATTGCTTCTCTGTTGGAAAGTCAGAGTTTCCCAAAGCGCCTTTCTCTCCCACCAGCCCCTTTCCCCTAGAAACATTCCTGGAGGGATGTTGTGGGAGGCGGAGATGGGAGAACAGGTGTGGGTGGCCGCCATGTTTGTTTTACACGGACAGTGGAACAGCAGCTCCAAGGATGGCGATGTCTACCTGAACCTTCCACAGCCTGAGAGTTGGTCCCAAGCTCTCACTTTGAACTTTGTTTTCCTGTTTTGATCTTTCTTTTCCTGAATTCCCAACTTCAGCTGCCCTAGGCATTCTCCATGTCTCCCAAATTGCTCTTTTCTAAGATCTCTCACCTCCTGATTGTTCCATCTGATCCTGGACCAGCAACCCAGTCTCACCTAACTTCCAACATTAACCTGTTGGCCACTCCACCCTGAATTCAGTGCACCTCTGGGGAATTCTTTCTTTTCTCTTCTTTTCCTCCCTCCTCTTTTTCATTGTATACTTGCATCCACCTAATCATCTGTCTGTTCATCCATTTATCCATCCATCCATCCATCCATCCATCCATCCATCCATCCATCCATCCATTTATCCAACCATCCATCATCCATCCATCCATCCATCCACTCATTTTTCCATCTACCCATCCATTCATCCAACCAACCACCCATCCATCCATCCATCCATTTACATGGACAGTGGCACAGCAGCTCCAACGTCTGTCCATCCATCCATCCATCAATCCATCTATCCATCCATCCACCCAACCACTCATCCACCCAATCACCCATCTGTCCATACATTCATCCTTTCTTCCTTCCTTTCCTCCCCTCTCTCCTTCCCAACCAATGAAGCTCCCTTCCTTCCCTCTCCTCAGAACAGGAAAGGATTTTTGGCTCTGGATATATCCCCAGCATCTATTCCCATAATAGGTGCTCATTTAATAACCAGGGTCCTCCAAAGCTGAAGATTCCACCCCCATTACTTATGCCAACTTCCTATAGTTTGCAGACAGTGAAGGAAAGCTGAAACACTGGCAAAGGAGAGTTTGGAACATCAAAGAGAGAATGCTACTTTATAAGCAAGCACCAATGTCACAGAAAATAAAATTAAGGGAGTGAGTGCCTACGTGACACCATGTTAAAAGTAGCAATTAGCTGCTGGTGGGGTGGGGTGGGCCACTTTGAGAGAGAGAGAGATCAAACCACCAGGGAAAACTGGGCATATCCCAGTGAAACCATCTCTCCGTAATTAAGCAGTTTTATAATTCCTGGTTTCTTAAGCGTGTTATTTCTGAGGACCATCAAACGGAACGTGTGGTTTCTCTGGGGTGTCAGAGAACAAGGGAAGCGATCCGAGCGTGAGCTGTCTGGCCTGCCTGTCACCCGTGTGTGCGGGAGGAACAGTGGCAATTGTTGCAAGCCTGGCTGGGGCGCAGAGGTTCTGGGCTCGGATTCCAACAGGGGGGCAGCAACAGTTGAGTGGGGAAGGCGGATTCTATTTTGACTTCCTCGCTGCCAGGCTGGGGGCGGGACAGAAGTGAAATGGGAAACTCGGAAACAACAGAGGCTGGCGCAGAAGGCAGTGGTAATGAGGGAGAGTGGGATGCCGGGAGACAGAGACAGGAACAGAGGAGGGGGCTCTGAGAATAATGCACCTAGCTGGGAAAAATGATGGGAAAAATTATGGGGGTGGAGAGGAAGAGAGAAGAGACCTAATCAGATCCTTGTTAGCTGCTTTCACAGGGAGGAATTCACGGGGAGTAATGAAAGCCTTGAGCCTTTTGTCCCCCTCTGTATCAGGCTCAGTAATGAATATTTATAAAGTTTTGCCTGTTGACGAATCTTTTTGGTACACAGGGCTGCACAGTGGTTAGTGGCCCGGGATGTGGGATTCCAAGCTCAGATCTGCCACCTGCTAAACTGGTTGATTTGGGACAATAATTGAACTTCTCTGAACCTCAGTTTCTTCATCTATCCATGGGGTTAAATATATATATATACATGCACACACACACATGCCTACCATGGTGTGCTGGCTACCCAGCTCTCTGGGGAGGGGGAAAGGCCCTGATCTGTTTGCCGATCTGTGGTGTGAATACTCCCACAAGGCCAATTTTAAGGTGCTAAGAGTTTAACAACTGCACGCAGATTTCCTGAAAATTTAACCATGAGCCCTTGCAACCTGGATCCCACTCACCAGGGTGATCATAGGATTAAATAAGGGAGCAAATCTAAACACGAGTTCACAGGGAGGGCACCATGCATGACACGGCTGGAGCTGAGCCTTGTGGTGATCCAGGCACGTGGGTATTCTGTTGTCACCACCTTATTTTAGAGATGAGACAAAACAGGTCCAAAATAAATAAGGTGCAGGCTGTAGAGCACATGCCCCACATCTGTCACACACACCCCACTCTGCATGCTGGTCTCATTTCCTATTGCATCTGTCGCTGAACAGTGTCTGTGTTTCACTGTTATATCCCAAAATGTGGGGGCTCGGTGTCCTTTGGCAGTGCCATTTCTGTCAGCAGAATCTGGAAGAGGGCTTGGGCATCCAAAGGGGTGCTCACTGCACATATACTGAATGCACTGGTGTGGCTCTGTGCCCACATCTGTAAGCTGGAGCTAATACCATGGAGGGCTGGTCCCCCAGCAGGTGTTAATACAAGCACTGTGTATCAACTCATTTAATCCTCACAAGGACTTATAGATCGGAGCGATCACTCTGTTATCCCCATTTTACTGAAGGGCATAAGACACAGAGAAGTTAAGTCCCTTGTTAAGGACACAAAGCTAGGTAAACAATACCATGGGAAGGATGTGCAGTGTAGAAGGAAGGAAGGACTGTGGTATTGGATGTGGGTGCGAGTCTCGACTCTGCCTTTCCAAGCAGGGAGAGGGGCGTGAACTTTGGAATCAGATGGCTTGGGTTTGAAGCTGGATTCTGCCTCTCACTGAGTTCCCTGGGGCGAGTTACTTCATCCGTGTATGCCTCCCTTTCCTCATTGGTTATATGGGGCTGATGGTGGCCCCGGCCCCTGGGGGTCATGGGAGGATAAATGAGCTAATGCCTGTGAAACGTTGAGTTCAGCACCTGGCACGTGGTAAGGGCTCAGTGAGCGCTGGCTGTAGTACCACTAGCAGTCTGGCAAGTATAAAATATCCTTCAGATGAACTGAATTAAGCCTGCTTAAAGGGAATGGCAGAGGCCCAAGAAGGCAGAGTGGGAAAGAATTGATTTTTCTATGTCATTGCTGATAATGTAAAAACAGTGTTAAAAGTACCGTTTGGAGTCAGAGAGTGAGGGGTGCATTCTCAGTGGCTCTGTGACCCTGGGCAAATTGTTCTCTCCTCCCTGGGTCTCAGTGTTCTTCTGTTCTGGATGATGGGGTGTGGACTCAGCTCTGACACTGTGGGCTTCCATACACTCTTAACACAACTACTCGGGTCAGTTTTGGTTGTGACAGAATGCTAACTTGAAGTTAGCTTCCTTCAAAGAAGGAAATGCATTAGGTCAAAAACTGGGGAGGCAGGGACAGATCTGGTTTCAGGTACCCCAGGAGATGACACAATGTACACATGTCTGTTGCTATAAATCCATCACTCCTTCTCTTCCTTCTCTTTCTCCCAGGACCTAGCTCTCTGTAGGTGATGACGATGAAGATGACTGAACTCTGATCAGGTTATGTATGTGACGGGCACCAACGATCACTGGTTGGCAATCATGATCACTGGTGGGCACACATGATCAAGTAGGTGCTATTGAAAATCCCAGTTTACGGGTGAGAAGATGGAAGCCCAGAGTGGTTAGGTAACCTGCTCCAGCTGACACAGCTAAAAGGGCAGGATGCACCTGTATCTGTCATGAAAATGGCAGCCCCTTAGAAAGAGGGAATTTTCTGTTTTCCTTGGGCCCATTTGTCAAACTGAACGGCAAGCTTGGATGGCCCTTGGAGTCAAGCCTCTGCTTTGGAACCCAACTCTGAGCCAAATTTGGTCATGAGGTTCTCTGATTGGCCGGTCCTGGTCACATACCCCATACAGTGGGCGGGACCCGTGACTGACAGTCCCATCAGACCTACCAGGAAGGACGGGGCGGGCCCCCGAGGTCAGGGGTGTCCCGCAAAGGAGGATGGACAGCTCTGCTGGACCAGGCTGGCGCACGGCCGCGGCCGACCTGCCTTGAATGTGGGGAAAACAAGGCTTCCAGCCTCCCGGGCCAGAGGAGTCCCTCGGTCTCCACGGAGACTTTCCCTCGTTGCTGTCCTTCCCTTGGACGGCTCCTTTAGCTCCCGACTGCCGCTGGGGACGAAATCCCTGAAATTGGGGCACTGGGCTGGGCTGGGCTGGCGCGAGGGGCCCAAAACAAAGGCTTGCTTTCCGGGAATGTTTTCCTGGGAAGGCGGCCTGCGGGCCTGTTGGAATTGTGGGGCCGCGCGCGGGGAGGGGGGGGGCTATCGCTGACAGCGCCCCTCTAGACAAAACAGCCCCAGCGCGACCTCCGAGAGGCTGATCCCACCAGCAGGGGCCAGCGGGCACCGGCAGGTCTTCTCCATTCGGAGAAGGCTGGGGCGGGGACTGGGGACTCAGAACCACTTCTGAGCAGTGTGACCAAGAGTGGCACGGGGTGGTGGGGGGGAAGGTGTTGATGGAAAGAACTGTTGACAAGAAAGGTTGCTAGGGAGGAGCGCAGGAAGGGAGCGAGAAACAGAAGGGGAAACGGGCTGTGGCAGAAGAAAAGCATAGAGCCTCGATACAATGGCACCCAGCAATGCAGACGAGGAGAGAAGGAAGGGTGCAGGGGTATGGCAAGAAGGCAACTATTAAGCACATACCATGGGCCATTTGCAATCAGATGGCTCTTGTGGGTAGTTAGGATCAACTTCCATTTCTCAGATGAGAAGCTCAAACACAGAGGCAGGGGAGGGAAGAATAGAGAGGCAGAGGCTAGACCAATGACAGCCCTCTAAGAAGAGAGAAATGAACAGAACAAGAAGGCTTGGCTGGCTTACAGTCTGGCATTGAGAGTTTCTCTGTAGAACTTAATGGCTGCATTCTGGCCCCAAACTCTGAGCACCGGAAGAGATGGACACTGTTATTATTGGCACCAGTTAACAGGCGAACAAAAGGCTCAAAGAGGTGAGGTGTGTGGTCTCAAGTTGCTAGACAGCAGTAGAGCCAGGATTTAAATCCTGTCTGATTTCCCATCCGATGCTTTAAGCCCTGTGAAAAACAGGGAAGTGAAGGCCCTAGTAGATCAGTAAGATGCAGGGGGAGAGAGAGAAAAGATACAAGGTTTGGAAAGAGAGAGATGGAGAACTGAAGAGGGTGGATAAGATTCAGAACCATGGGTGCCCTCGGTGAGGGGAAGCTGGAACAAAGGAGCCTGGTGAGTGCTGCAAATGTTCTACATTTGCAGAGTCCAATACAGTGTCCACTCATCACGTGCGATCATTGAGCACTCACAATGTGGCTACTCAGAACTGAGATGTACTGATAATCTCCACTACCCAGGGAATCCCAACGTGTTAGAAAAGCAGCAATACAGAGGTAAAATACCTCGTTGCATTTTTAAATAGATTACACGGTGAAGCTATTTTGAACCTATTAGGGTTAGTTTAAAAAAAATCAAAATGAATGTCACCTGTTCCTTTTTTGCTTAATGTGTCTCCTGGAACATTTCAAGTGACTGTGTGGCTTGCCTTAAATTTCTATTTACTATTGGACAGCGCAGTGGATACCTTTATCTGGGAGGCTGCATACACATGTAGTCAGAGCGTTTTACAGCACATACTTCATTGCAAAACGAGGGGGGAAAGAAGAAAGGAAAAAGGACGAGTCTAGAGCCTGGCGGGGGGCGGGGCCAGAGAGGGGCGGGGCCGGCGGCGCGCGTTGCCCGGCAACGGGCGCTGTGGGTGACGTCACCGGGCAGCGGCGGCCATCAATCCCCCTCTGGGCGGCGCAGGCGGGCCGGGCCGCCTGCCTCCTCCCCCCGGGCCCCGATGAGATCACCCTGGCGGGCGGCCGGCTGTCCCCGCGCTCCTAGCAAATCGACTCCTCGGCGAGCGCCGGCATCTCATGATCTCATGGCCCCGCGGGACGGCGCCGGCCGATGAGGTCACAGCCCCGCGCCCGGGCCGCCCGGCTGTGCGCGCTGCCGACTGCGGCCGGGCTCCCGGAGCCCTGGTGCCGGTTCCCAGGCCCCGGTTCTTGGCCTCGGCGGACAGCGACCTCCGCGAGGCTCAGGGGGCGAAGGGATCTGCCCCGTTACCCGGCCAGGGCCGCGTGGCACAGGGACTGGCGTTCTTCTCGCTCGCTGTGCCCCAGGCCCCTGCCCCTTTGCCCCCGTTCCTCCTGGCCTTGGTGGGAGCAGTGATGATGGCCTTGCTGGCCGGGCACTTTCTGTTCACAGTGACTGTCGCGAGACACCGTATTATATGGAGAGAAGGCTCAGAGAGGGGACGGGACCACGTTTACTTGACCCTACAGGACCTTCCTACTCCACTATACTACTCCACAATGGCCCTTTCCCAGGAACAGGGGGACTAACATCCTCCCTCCCTCCCTCCCTCCTTCCCCCAGGCTCAGTCATCAAACCCAGTCAGAGGAGGTCGGGTGAGACGCTATTAGAGGGCCTCACGATTCGATTCACTTGCTGGCAGATCTCCCCTCTTTTAACTGCTCACCCCAACACACTGCCAGGAGTGCCGGGGACATCAGGGAAAGGGGGGAAAGAGCACTGAGTGGCTGTGCTGAGAACATTCCTGGCCTGACAAGAACAGCAAAGCTAGGACTATTACCAACCGCCTTTTGCAGATCAGAAAACTACATTTATTTTCCCCCAAGTCAGATGGTGAGGGAGTCCTAGTTTCAGCTCAAATATTATTTCCATAGAGAAAGCCTTTCCAGTTGACCTAAATGCATTGTCTGTGAGTTATTTTATTTTCTTCCTAGCGCTTATTGTAATTTCATGATTTGTGCTTGTGTTTCATGGTGATCTGCCCAATCAAATGAGAGCAGAGACCTCTTCTGCTTCAGTTGGTCTGGTTCACTCACCATCTTTCCCCCATGTCTCTGCAGTGCCTGTCATCCAGTATATTTTTGGAGCAAAAGCAGAAACCTGTTGGCTCAGACTGATGGGCAGTGTGACATCCAAACCCTGTTTTGAGTGTAAAGTGTGGGCCTATTCCATACTTTCTAGGAAGTGCAAGCCCCGTGGCACAGGTACTTGACTCACGGTAAAGTCCCCCTGGTGCTTGCTCAGAGCCTATTAACTGTAAGTCTGCTACAGTACTGACAAGCTTGATGCTCTCGTTTCCCAACTAGCAGTGTGTCTGCTTGGTAGCTGAGAGGAGGAACTTGAAGGGTATCAGGTGTAGAAGGGAGAAGGTTTTCGTTGCCTGTGCCTGTTACACTTATGACTGACAGCTCAGCAAGGAGGGAGATATAAAAACCACACAAAAGCAGACACAAGGGAAACAAGGGGACGGCAACCCCAAAACTCTTGTAGGGCAGAGGGAGGGAAGGAGATGGATGGAACCTAAGAGCCGTGCTCGGGATGGCCAAGGCCTTCGCATGTTGCGCTGGGGACATGGCTGTTTGTTATTGTTTTTTACAACTGTTATTTTTAAAAAGCCACAAGCTGAAAATTTGCTTGCTCATTTTAAAAATTGACTGTAATTGCCTGGTGAGGCAGGGGGAAAATTATGAACCCAATTTGTAAGTGAGGGAAACAGGCTCAGTTTCAGAGAAGTTTGTGGGACCTGAATCCATGTCTCTCTGATGTCAGTGTGGATCTTCTCACGTACAAGCACGTCAGCCTCAGGAGCAAAGCCTAGAGTTGTGAAAAATGTGAAAAAAAAACCCAAAAAAACACTTTCCTTCAAAAGTCCTTTCTCTGCTCTTCTGGCTCCCATGCCCACGATGAGGAGGCCAGAAAGCATACCAGTGGCGGTGATGTCTCCTGGTGCTTGACCCTGGGGACCAGCTGACATCTGTCCCTGGGGCTGGAGTGAGGCTCCCCAGGAGTTGCCAGGACGTGAGTAGAGATCTGCTCAGCAGCAGCAGCAGCAGCAGGTGAGGCCCAGTTTCATTGGCCACAGTTCCCTTGATCTGAGCGCCTCGGCCCCATGAACAGAAAGGCCCAGGCCACGTGCCCCAGCAACTGTGTTCCAGGAGCCTCCTTGCAACAGGGCCCTGCTCCCAGGACCCTGGAGAGGCCCAATTATAAGATGTTGATGATTAAGCCCCAAGTGGCCTGGGACCCTGTTAGCTGTGGAAAGGCGGCCTCTTCCCTCTGTCCTAGTCCCAGGTGGATGGATGTGCTTACATGTCCCCATGTCAGCTACAGTTGTAGGCACAAATGCTCTGCGCTGCAACTGCCCAGCACCGGCAGGTCTTCTCCAGAAGAGAAGAGGCTGGCGGCCTCTTCAAGCACTAGGGGACAAGGTGCAGGGAAGGACAGAGAGATTCAGAGGGCAGGGGGTGCCTCTGTTCCTGGTGGTCTAGATCCCAGCACTGTGAACCATATAGACAAGGGCACCACTGTGGATGAATGTCACCATCCCAATGACCTTCCTTGATCACTATTGAAAAAGTAGCCTCAACCTCAGCATTTCCTGTTTTATTTTTTACCACTGGACACGGTGCTTATTTATTTCAGTATCTTATGTGTGTAAGTCCCTTGAGAGCAGATAATCTGCTCACTCACTACTAGATTCCAGGACATAGTCCTGAGCCTGGCACAGAGTAGGGAGTCAAAAACAAACAAACAAACAAAAAAAAAAAACACTGGTTGAATGAATCAGCAGCTAGATGGATGAATCAAAGAGCCCAGGACAGTGCCAGCATGGAACAAGTGCAGAGTGACTGGCTTCTGTAATGTAGCAGTGACAATTACTATCCTCTACTCCTAGGGAATGACGGGAAGGGTGGCAACTTCCTCCCAGTTCCCCTTCCTCTATTTACTTTGTTATTTTCACTAAATAATGGACTCTGGCTACTACTTACTGAGCTGCAGTGATCAAAAGGCTCTGACTGACATGATCTTGCTGAATCCTGACAATGGTGTAGTTAGTATCCCCATCACACAGACGAGAAAACTGAGGTTCACCCAAGGCCCATGGCTAATTCACAGAGCAGCTGAGACGAAACCTGCTTGACTGAGCCTAGCAGCCCTTCCCAAACACCACCACACTGCCTGCCTCAGAAAACGTGCCTTCGCAAGGTTCTCATGACTTCCGGTGCTGTGGGCTATGCCAGAGATGAAATGAAATGCAAGAGACTGGATTCCTCTTTAGTGGGTGTGAAGTCTAGTGGGGGAGAGAAACCAGCCATCACAACACCCTGTGATGCATTCAGAACAGAAGCAGCCCGGGGGCTGTGGGAGCACACTGGTGAGCCACCCAGCCCCACCTGGGGCCAGGGAAAGGCGGAGGCTTCCCAGTGGAAGTGGTGTCTAAACAGGAACCTGAGAGAGAGCAGACAGGCTTGGGGTTGGGGAGATGGTGTTCCTGGTAAGGGGAGCAAAGCCTGGGGGCGACAGAACAAGAGCACAATTTGGGGTTGGAGGGGGGTTGAGAGAAACTGTAAATGAGTGTTGAGTGACCGATGGAGGTCAGGCTGGAAGGAGAGGCCAGGGACAGGGCAGGTGGGCAGGTGCCAGAAGGCTGCAGGCTGTCACAGTCCTGAAACTCTCAGGATGTTGCCTTCTTCCTCTTATGTTAGGAACAGCCCTAGATCCAGGGCACCTACCCCTGCCTCAGCCAGAGCAGGCAACTCTTCTCTCCATGCTTGATAATTCCAAGCCCTGGGGGATTGCAGTGACCTGGTCAAGTCCATAGGCGAACAGACGGCACCTCCTCCTTTCCTTAGCACCCCTGCCTCTGCATCTGTCCCAGTCACTCAGCATGTATTTTTGAACCAAGAGTGGGGACACAGAAGGGAACAAGTCTCTGTCCTAGGGGTGGACTCCCTGGGTCCTAGATCTTTCATTCCCTCTCCCCACCTCTCTCTGCCCCTTGAAGTTAGAGCAAGGTCACACCCTAAGCTAAGATTCAGCAGGAACTGAAATCTCTAGTGCTAACCCTCCCAAATCACTGATAGATTGAGCATCCCTAATCTGAAAACCTGAAACCCAAAATGCTCTAAAATCTGAAACTTTTTGAACTGTATAGATTTTGGAGAATTTAGGGTTTTGGATTTTTCTGATGAGGGATGTTCAACTGGTCAAATCTCTGTGAATATTGCAAAATCTAAAAAACCCCTGAAATTAGAAACACTTCTGGATCCAGGTATTTCCTCAACCTGCATCAACAATCATGTCTTCAGAGGAGGCAAGGGAGCTGGATGCCATGAACTGTGCACCCAAGGGTATGCAGTTATGGGGACAAGTCTGCCCGGGGCTGGGCACTTAGTAAGCAAAACATGTTCTTCTTTCTTTGACTCATTCAAAATTCCAAACATGGTACTTCTGGATCCTGAGAAGAATTAGAAGCTGGCCAGGCCTCAGCGGGTGGCTCACGGGGCGGGGCAGGAGCAAGGCCTGGCTTTGCCCGGGAGGGCCGTGCAGAAGGCACAGGAGGAAGAAACAAACATGAGTGTCTACATGTGCCCAGAATGGCCGAGAGCTCCTCTACCTCTGCTGCCCGAACTTATGTTTTAGTTCACCTAAAAATTGTCCCCCAAATCCTGAGGGGAGACAAGGATTAGTTGGTTCTCTTCTGACACAGGAGGTGAGACACAGAGTGATGGGGGTATCTGGCCAGAGGGAATCCTCATGGAAATGGCAGAACTCAAACAGACCCGGAGCCCTTTTCAATCCATAATGGACGGAATCTTTTAGGCTTCAAGGCTCCCTGAGACCAGTCTCAATGCTGACTCCCTTTCCTCCCTGCCCCCTGCCCCCAAGGGGAGGAGGAACATTGGAAAACATGGCAGCAGGGCCATCCCGTCCACTCAAGCAGCGGAAGCCAACAAGAGGCCACCGCAGAGCACTAGCCAGGCATGACTCCAGGGCTGCCCAGGACAGGGGGTGGAGTGGACATCCCTGGGGCTGCCCTGTGGAGCTGGGCAGCCTCCCTAATCATTCGTCTGAAGGAGCGCACTTAAGCTGGCTAACAAATCCCTGCCCACCCAGGATAGAGAGCTGGTGGCCACCATGCACCCACAATGTGGCTGGAAACGTAGGACCTGGAAGCCAAAGACTTGGGCCTCCCTGTCCTGCCCAGGACGCAGGTTCACATCAACTCCTGACATCCACTCACCCTGCGGTCACTGCACAGCGGCTGTGTCCCTATGTGTAGCAGACACACAACAGACATCATTTTTGCCCGCATGGGGCTTGTCTCCAGGGAATGTGATGTTCTAGAGTTCTCTGGAGAAACGCACACACCAAGCTGCTGCCCACCTCCATGCCACGGCTCTGGCTGACCCTCTCCTTGGTATCCCTTTCTGGCCTTGCATGGCCTGGATCACCTCTGTCATGCTTCAACATTCATTTTGGATGTCACCTTCACTAGAGAGGCCTAGCTGGGGTCTGGCATAGAGGTCCCTCTGTTTTCCCAGAAGGCCCTGGGGTTACTGCTTCCCTATGTGCCTCCCAGTGAGTGTTTTGGGCTGAGTCCTGGGTCTGGGCAGTACCCTCTGGCACAGTGCCTGGCACTCTGCTAGGATCCAGTAAACATCTCAAGTACAGGAGAGGATGTACCACGTGACCTGGAAGCAGTCACTGCAGGGCCTCGGCTTCCTCATCCGTGGAGCAGGTCTTTCTGGGTCTAAGAGGCTGCAAACATGAGGGTGGGGGTGTATCCTGGTCTTTGAGGAACGGGCCAGGTCTCCAGGGTGTCCAAGTTGGGTGTTCATCATCTTGGCTTGGCCCCCACCAAAGCCACAGGCGGGCCAAGGCCTGCAGCAGCCTTTCCCGGGGCCAGCTCCTCTTTCAAGTTCCCTTTATCCACAAGAACTGCACCAGACGCCCACCTACTTCAGCATAAGGGGCCTTTGGAAGGTTCTGGATTATCTGAGGCTTCAAAGAAGCACCACACCTCTTGGCCACAGGAAGAGAATTCCAGACTCCTCAGAGCAGAAGTTCAAAACCTCACCTCTGTGCTCTGCTTCCCCAGCTTTCCTGAGCACCTGGTTCCCTGGGGATGGAGTTAAAATGTGGATTCTGGTGAAGCAAGACTCGGGCCCTGGCCTGTGCGCTTCCCAAGCAGAAGGAGTGGAGGCGCTTGGTTCTCAGTGCACCCAGCTCTGTGCTCTCCCATTCCTGGGAGAGGGCACTGGATGGGTCCTGCCTGGGCTGGGTGCTTCTCCAGGAGAAGCCACAGCCCCCATTCCCAGGTACTCAGGCTCTCCCAGGGAAGGCAGGCCCACATGGGAAGGTTCCCGGAGGTGACGGCAGCTGGGGTGGAGCCAGGCCCTTCTCTGGACAGCGACCATCCGAGCTGGTAAAAGTGATCATCTTTCAACCTGGAAATGGATTTCCAGAGGCCCCGCGATGGGGACAGGAGTGGGGTGGAGGTTGGGGGGCAGGAGGGGGAGTGCGGATTCGCAATAGCAGCTGTGTTCCTAATTTCCCCAGGAGGAGGCCTGGCCGCCCCTCCTCCGCGCTGAGTGTTTGCCATTAAAAACAAACAGTATCATTTGGTTCAATATAAAATGAATTAAAGGAAATTAAACTGCGGGGGCCATGTGGCGTGCCTTGTCTCCCATTGTCTGGGGCCGTTTTTCATCTTCCCCAGCGGGGAACAACAGCTTGGGGGGTGTGGAGCTGGGCAGGACGAGTCCAATAAATAAGGAACGCGGCCTCCTACACACCCGTGGAGGCTGGGGTTCAGGAAATCCCAGGTGCCCGTGGGGCCCTGTCCCTGCCAGGTCCCTTGGCGGTAGAATGTGGCCTTTGAGAGTCTTCCAGGAAACGGAGTGAAGGAAAGAAAACAAAACAAGAACAACAAAAAAAATGTGTTGTCCCCAGAGACAGAGAAGGGGGTGCTGGGTGGCTGAAGAAAGAGGCTGTGGGTCAGAGGGGGCCAAGCTGGAGCGGGCGGTGCCTGGTTGGCAGGGCATGGTTCTGATGTGTCCTGTGGTGTGGAGCAGTCACGCTGTCACTGCAGTTGTGGCAGCTGGGCAGCAGCATGCAGGTGGGGAGAGGCAGCAGCTGGGCAGTGGTTAAGGATGTTCATTCTGGCAGGGCACAGGGGCCCATGCCTGTAACCCCAGCAACCCTGGAGGCTGAGGCAGGAGGATTGCAAGTTTGGGGCCAGCCTCAGCAACTCAGCAAGACCCTGTCTCAAAACTTAAAAATAAAGAAAAAGGGTCTGGGGACATCACTCAGTGGTAGAGCACTCTCCTAGCATGCATGAAGCCCTGCCCCTGCCCCAGAAAGATTGTGGGTTCTGGAACTAGAAGCCAGAATTCAACTCCCAGCCCTGCCACTTATTTACTAAATTTGGCAAGTCACCTACCTTCTCTGTGCCTCAGTTTCTTCATCTGGCAAAATGGTGGTAAATATGAGTATCTACCTTGTAGAACGCTACGAGGATGAAATAAGTCAATAGAGTCAGGACAGTGCTAGGCGCATTAACTCCCTGTCATTACGTTCTGTATTACACATAACATTTATTATTCTATTTTTGCTGTAGGCTCCGGGGGGCATCTCCTGTGGCATCTGAAAGACTTGGCCTTTCAATTCATTGCTCCAACACAGACTTGCTGTGTAACCCTGGGTAAGGTAAGATGCCTTGCTGAGCCTAGGTCTTTCATCTATATATGAGGGATAAACAAACATCTGGGGATAGAGACCGCTGGTGCCTCTTAACATCCCTTCTTCCCTTCCTCTTTCAAAGTAAGAATTCTGACTTTTGCTTAGGTCCATTGGCACCAGCTGCAAGAGGACAGTCTGGTCTGCTAGGCGGCTAAGGTGACTGAGCAGTAGCCAAGGAAATGAGTGGAAGCAATGAGAGCAATTCTGGGGACGTCACCTCCAGAGATGGAGGAACACGCATTCCAACGAACGCAAAAATCTTAATAGGACAGAAGCATGCAGAATCCAAAAGCCTGGTCAAAGGAAAATACATCCTGCTTCAGGGGAGTTCGTTCCAGGACACAAAGGCTAACGGGAAATCTGCTAATGCAGCTCCACATAGCAGTAGCTAGGAGGAGGAAGATCAAATGGTTTTTGCTCTAACTCAACAACCACTTTAGATTTTTAAGATGTTGATAACTGGACTGGATATGTTCTTGACATTGTAAAACACTGGCTTTGACCTCAAAGATGGCACCTGGTTGGATGGGGGACTGAGAGGGTTAGGTTTCTGAGCCAATTCAGCTTGCCAGGCCCGACACTAATCTAAGTCTGGCCAGAAGGGTGTCTTGTGGGTGTGGTGAACATCTATAGTCAGGTACCTTAAGTAACAGAGTTTGTCTTCTATCATCTGGGTGGGCCTCATCTAATCCACTGAAAAACCTTAAGAGCAAGACTGAGATGTTTTTCCTTGGAAGAGAAAATTCTGCTTCAGGCTGCAGCAGCAGCACCTGCCTGAGATCCCAGCCGGCCCTGCCATCATGCAAGCCAACTCCTTGAAATAAACTTCTTAGGTGCACGTGTTCTACTGGTTCCGCTTCTCTGGAGGAGCTGCCTGGTGCAGGCAGGTGAGGGGCATTCCCAGGGAGGTCGGCTGCCTCGGCCAGGCAAGCACACATCAAACAGCAAGGGACCTCCCCAGGGCTGAGGATTCTGGGTAAAGCTGAAAGCAGTCCATCCTAAAATCTAGCAGTTCCATTTCTAGATGGTTATTAGAGAAACTTCTGTGTATGTGTGCAGAGATGTTCGTTATTGTACTGTTCATGATAAATAGTAAAACACTAAAGAAAGAGTCTAACAGCTCATAGTAGGGACTAGGGGACTGGATGGCTAGACCATGGGAAATATGACCCTTAAAAAAAGAATAAGTGGAGACTTAGAGCTACCCATGTGGGTGATGATCACTGGTATGCATCAGATCATCCAGAGTGTTTGTTAAAGCCCAGGGCCAGGCCTCAGCCCTTGAGTCGCTGACTCAGGTCATCTGGGGCAGAGTCTGTGAATTTTTAACAAGTTGCCGGATGATGCTGAGATCGCCAGTTCAGGGGACACACTTGGAGTGGTGCAGATGAACACAAACTTCGAAAATACAATGTAATGTTGCAAAATGATGTGCACTCAGTATCACTGGTGTTAATCTGTTATGTCGGAAAACATACTGTATCTTGTTTATGGATATACATGTGTAGCAAATAAACTAAAGTGGTGACCTCTAGGGTGGGAGAGAGAATAAGTACATTTCAGAGGATGTGGCAGAGATACTGCCATTAAATTCCTCAAATCCCAAGCAGTTTCCCCAGGCCCTCAGGCCTCAGGAGGGCAAGAGTCTCCCAGATTGCCGTGCTGTTAGGTGAGGCCTCCTAACTGAGTCCTGGGCAACAGGGGATCGAGGGTGCAGTGGATCTGCCTTACTTCCTGGTGCCTAAAACTTTCCAGGCACTCCTCTGAGTTCCCCTTCCTTATTGCCCTCCTTGGTGTGAAGCTTCCTATGTCCCTTTCGACTCAAAGTGTGGCCCATGGGCCAGTTATATCAGCATCACCAGGGAGTTTGTTAGAAATCAGAATTGCAGAGGGAGGCCCAGGAATCAGTGTGAACAGCTCACCAGATGATTTTTATGTACATTTAAATTTGAAAAACAGGGTCCCAGGGGAGTCCTAGGGGATGGTGGTTTCACTCCCTAGGGAAGCCTGGATCCCTAAATGACTGCATGGAGCAGTTGGAGCATCTTGGCTGACTTGCACTAGACTATGGTGACAAGGCAGTAAAGCACTGGCCTCTGCCATTGAGACTCTGATGTTCTTTGGCAACAGTACGTGGTTTCCCCTAATTAATACCGAAGGGAAACAATTAATACAGGTGGTATTAACTGTATTAATTAACAATTAATACAGTGAGGCCAGTTGGGTGGGGTTTAAGCTCTTTAAAAGAGGAAATGTGGGTAAGAACAACAAGAGTTATAGGTACAGAGATCTATTATCTATCCTTTTCAGCACGTTTGTAATATTTTATAGCTTAAAAATATTACAAAGTAATCTAGAAATGAAAAATCTCAGATTTATACAGGTGACCGACCAGGGACAAATGGAACAAGGAGGGTGTTATGGTTTGGATTCGAGGTGTCCCCCAGAAGCTCACATGTAAGACCATGCAGGAAGGTTCAGGGGAGAAATAACTGGGTTGTAAGACTCTAGACCCAACCAGTGATTTAATCCCCTGATAGGGATTAAGTGAGTGTCACTGAAGAGGTGGGTGTGGCTGGAGGAGGCGGGGATTGGGGCGTGGCTTTGGGGGTCTATATTTGTACCTGGCCAGTGGAGACCTCTCTCTGCTTCCTGATCACCATGGTGGGAGCCCTGTCCTCTGCCACAAGCTCCGCCATGATGTTCAGCTTCAGCTCTAGGCTGGAGAAATGGAGCTGGCCTTCTCTGGACTGAGACCTCTGAAACCGTGAGCCTCCAATAAGCTCTTCCTCCTCTGTAGTTGTTCTGGTGAGACCCTTTAGTCACAGCAGCGAAAAAGCCAACTAAAAGCCGGGGAATGAGGATAAAGCACTACCCAAGAGACAGGTGGTGGCAGCGCACCCCAGGGCGTCACTCTCTCCACTGGGGCCCATACGGCCAGATGACTCCTCTGCTGCTATGGGTATCGCTGGCAAGAGATGGACAAGTTCCTTCTCTGATACCTACAGTGGCATAATCACCTGTTATCAGTTTTTGGTGACTGCTATTAACAAAGCACCACAAACTGTAACAACACAAGAGACATTCACTCTCTCAGCTGGGAGGCCAGAGTTCTGAGATCAGTTTCAAAATCAAGGTGTTGAGGGGCTGGGGTTGTGGCTCAGTGGTAGAATGCTCGCCTCGCACAGGCGGGGTCCTGGGTTCGATCCTCAGCACCACATAAAAATAAACGAAATAGAGGCATTATGTTCAACTACAACTAATAAATAAATAAATATTTTTTAAAAAATCAAGGTGTTGACTGGGTCACGCTCCCTCTGGAGACTCAGCCTCTTCCAGCTCCCTCCGGGAAGCCCCCAGCATCCTCTGGCTTGTGGCCACACCACATGATCTCCCTCTTCACATTAACTTCAAAGTCAGCAAATTTTTCCTTGAAGGAGCAGACGATAAATATTTTGGATTTCTTTCAATTTTTCAATCTCTGTCACCTCTCCTCAACTCTGCCATGGTAGCTCAACAGCAGCCACAGACAATACATTAGTGAATGGGCGCTGAGTGTGTCCCAATAAAACTTTATTTACAAAAACAAGTAGTGGGCCACAGAGTGTAGTTTGCAGATCCCTGATCTAGATTCTGGAGCACAGTGTGTCCTGTGCCACTCAGGAAAAGGGTTCCCTGGTTGAGAAGCTGGGAAAATGTCAGGGAGAACCAAGGGCATGATGGATTGCAGGACTTCTTGAAGTCTTCCCTATGATAATGTGAGAGGGGGGATGAGGTACAGAGCATCTCTCCATTATGTGACCACAGAACATTTTCTTATAAAATGGCTCGGAACATCTCCTGACAGCCCCAGAATTACAGGTCAATGAATTTTCTTTCATTCCACCCTGATTCTGGTTAGATTAGGACTTTCTTGCTTGATTTACACACAGATGGCTAGTGCTTCCGACTTCCCTAGAACAACCATAATCACCTAACCCTCCAGCACTTGACCCGGGGTAGTTAATCCCCATGTCGGTGTGCAGAGGTCAGTCCTGCTAGGCCCACTCTAAACATGGGAACACTGAGGCTCAGTGGGGTTAATCCCAGAGGCAGATCGGGGTGGATTTAGAATTCGAACCTAAGTTTAATTTCAGAATGTGTGTCCTTTCTGGGACCCCACCAAGCCACCAGAGTTAATTTCTTTTTTTTTTTTTTTTTTTTGAGAGAGAGAGGAGAGAGAGAGAGAGAGAGAGAGAGAGAGAGAGAGAGAGAGAGAGAGAGAATTTTTAATATTTATTTTTTAGTTCTCGGCGGACACAACATCTTTGTTGGTATGTGGTGCTGAGGATCGAACCCGGGCCACACGCATGCCAGGCGAGCGCGCTACCACTTGAGCCACATCCCCAGCCCCAGAGTTAATTTCTTGTCTCTCTCTCCTGCTTACACACTCTAGATTCTTGGCAATGACAGTGAGGAAGTTTTCTAAAAGCATAACACCCACCAAACATCAGGTAATGTCAGTATTGCTAACAATGGTGTCCCTGTCTCTGGCTTTCTGTTCTGTTTGGCTGAAATCCAATCACAAGAGGACAACACCTCCAAGAACAGCTGCAGGTAGACACTGTACCCTCGGGCTCGGCCCCTGGCTGGCTGCTTACAGCCGGGTGGCTTTCCTCAGGATGCTCAGTTTCCTCATCTGTACCATGGGACTGATAACAGTACCTACCTCAGAGTGCTGCTGTGAAGATCAATGACATATGCAACGGGCATATTTCAGATGGTAGGTAAATACACAAATAGGAAGAAAAGCCAGGTGACATTAGCTGCTCTTTAGGGTTTGAATCCTACTTTGCCATCTGCAGGCCTGGGGACGCCTGACAATCTAGTTGGCCTCCCTGAGCCTCAGTGTTATCTGTCCCATGGACTGAAGTAAACTTGGCCAGCCTCCTGAGAGTCACTGTAAGGGCTTTTTAAAGGGATGGGCTATCTCAGTGAATAAGACAGACCTGTAAATGCCCCTGAGACTTATGGTCCAGTGGGGGAGAGTCTGGCCACATAATTACAGAGCAGCGTGGTAAGTGCTGGGAGAGAGGAGGAGCTCATAGGAACTTACACGAATGGGACCCACATTATCTTAAAGGGATCCAGGGGGAAGTGACATCCAAGCTGAGTCCTGGAGAGACACAGTCAAAGGGTCAAAGAGGGCTACGAAATCCAAAACCATACAAGTGTCCACAAAGGAATCCGTGAAAATATCTTTGCCTGGGTGTAGTGGCACACACCTGTAAACCCAGCTACTCAGGAGGCTGCGGCAGGAAGATCGCAAGTTCGAGGCCAGCCTGGGCAACTTAGCAAGACCTTGTCTCAAAGTGAAATGAAAAGGGCTGGGGATGCAACCCAGTGATAGAGCACTTGCCTAGCACTTGAGGTCTTGGGTTCAATCCCTAGGACTGACGAAAAAATCCATAATAAGGCCAAACGGCTTCCAGGACATACAAACCCAGCTGTTTTAAAAAGGGCTGTTATGTACGTAAACCAGGAGCACTGAGGGCCACCTCACCATGCTGTCTGAGGTTGTGTGACGGGCACCCCCCCATCTTAATGCCCAGGACTGTGGCCATAAGGAAAAAGCCCACCTGGATGATGGTACAGGCCATGTGACCAAAGGGACTTTATAGATGGCAATAAGGTTACTGGTCAGTTGAGTCTGAGCTCATGAAAAGAGAGGTCGTCTAGGTGGGTCTAATCCAATCACTTGAGCCCTTTAAAAGCACAGTTTTCTCTGGCTGGTGGCAGAAGGGGAAACCAGGGAGACCACAGGCAGGATCTGATGGGCTGGACCGTCATGTGTCAAGATCAGAGAGAAGCTTCCAGGAGCTGCAGATGACCCCGGGAATCGCACCAAATTCTGTCAACCACCTGAGCAGCCTGGGAGTGGATTCAAGTCTAGAACCTCCGGATAGGAGCACTCCCTGATGAGCCAAGGCTTTGACTTGGCTCTTCAGACCTTTGACCTCCAGTCAAGTTGTTAAGTTAGAGGTCACTGAAAAGTTAATACAAGGACATGTGTGTGTGTGTGTGTGTATGTGTGTGTGTGTTTACTATTATCCCAATTGATAGGTGAGAAAATGAAAGCAAAAAGAAGAGAGATGATCTTGCTAAGGTCACACAGCTGGTGAATGGAAAAGGGATTCCCAGACAGGATCTGGACCCAAGCAGCCAGTTCCACCATTACCCCAGGTTAGGGGAACACTCTCCAGGATGGGGAAATGGGTCCCTGAAGCCAGCAAGCTGCGGCTGTGTGTGGACAGCTCCTATTTGAAGATTGTGAGCTGAGCAGGAAGCACACTGCGTGTACACAGGTAGGTGTGACACAGCTAGGAAAGATTCAGGGTAGCGTTTTATCCTCTAGAAGGGGAAGTGGGCCTCTGGGGGCAGGAAAGAAGACTTCTGACTGTATACCATGTCCTGTTTTCCATGTTTTGAACTTTGAACCCTAGGATTATGTTTCCTATTTACAAAATAAATAATGATGAATAATTTGACTGTGGTAAAAAGACATCTGAACCAATACAGAATGCTTTCCAAAAAGCAGAGAGCTAGGGGTGAACTGGTCTGAAGTATATTAGACTATTAGGTGTCCTAACGAGGCCTGAGTGGCTTTCACAACATAACTAAGTGCCAGAGGCCGGAAGCCCAAGGTCAAGGTGTTCCTTCTGAGGCCCCTCCCCTTGGCTGGAGGATGGCCGCCTTCTTACGGTGTCTTCATATCACCTTCATCAATGCAAGTCTGTGTCCAAATGTCCTCTTGGCATAAGAGGAATATTCCATGAGGGCCCACCCTAGTAACTGCCCTTTCACATCATTACCTGCTTAATGTCCATATTTCTAAATATAGCCATAATCAGCCAGACAAAGTGGCCCAGACCTGAAATCCCTGTGAGTTGGGAGGCTAAGGCTAGAGGATCACTAGTTTGAGGCCAGCCTCAGCTACTTAGTAATTAATTAATTAAAAAAAAAGAGCTTGGGATGTAGCTCAGTGGTAAAGCGTCTCTGGGTTCAAACCCCATTAACAACAACAGAAATCAGGCACTTTGGGTCCAGACTATAACATAAATTTTGAGGGACACAATTCAGCCCCTATTAGGGGAGCTGTCCCAGGGCCCTCAGCAACCTTTGACCCAGTTTCTTTACTTCAACGCTACGGACATTTGGGGCCACGTATTCTCAACCATGCCACCGTCCTGTGCACGGTAGGACACGTAGCGACGTCCCTGACCTTTACCCAATAAATACCGGATGCACTTCCCCGCCAATTGTGACACAAAAAACACATCTCTAGAAATTGCATTCACCTCCCAGCAGGGTGGGGGAGACAGGAGATAAATAAAGACAGAGCAATCGGAGACCCATCAGGGACTGGCACACACAAGGAAGGAGGAGAAGTGACAGTGAATAATGCAGGGTGGGAAAGCCACTTTCAACAGGAGGGGCCCTCCGAGGAGGTGACATTGGAGTCAGGCTCTGAATGATGTGACAGGGACAGCCCAGCGAACAGCAAGAGGAAGACTGCCCAGGCAGAGGCCACGGAAGTGCCGAGGCCTGAGAAGGAAGATGCTGGGGGCAGGGGTAGGGGACGTCCCCGGGTCACCGGGGTTGCAGGTCCAACGTGAGCAAGGTGCGGAGGGAGGCGTGGGGCAGAAGGCAGATCCAACAAGCCCAAGATGTACGAGTGACAGAAAAGTCATTTCCATCTGAAATGACAAGTGGCAGCTCAAGACACCCGGCCAGCCAGGGTAGGGTTGAGACCGAGGATGAAGATCAGCGGCCGCCATCGCTCACCCATCTTGGCCTTCCAAAGAGCCTGGCTCTCCTAGGAGGTCCGGGTGGGAGGCTCCCACGGCCCCCTTCATGCTGGGAAGCATGTGGGAATCGGCGTCTTTGGCAGAGGGAAGATTAAGCAAAGGAGGAAAATGAAGAGATTCCCAGAGTCCCCAAGCAAGGTGGCTCGGCCAGCCTCACACGCCAGGGCCATCCAGCAGACCCCCATACCAAACCCTTCCACGGCCATAATTATAATATTAAAAACCAGCCCACCCTCTCAGCGGACAGCACAGAGGCCCGGGAAGCGCAGCTGTGCTGTGAACTATTAGGGGGTCCCTGACAGATGTGTCTCCCCGCAGCCCCGGCCCAGCTGCAGATGAAGACCTGTCCCTTTCTTCCTCCTAGACAAGGATTGATGAGGACTCTCCAGAGCACTCAGACAGGCGAGGAAAGGCTGCGGACCTTCTCCCCGCCTGCAATTTATCTTGGGGGGTCTATTCACATCGTTTCTTCCAGGCTGGACCGTGCTCTGACCCGGCACATTAATCTCTCCGAATAAAGTAATAATCATCAAAATCATGGAACTGGACGGTTGCCAGGGAGGCATTAATAACTGTCACCCACACCTCGGCGGTGCAGGGAAGGGGTGTTGGGGCCCATCCCCGCCCCCTTGATGTAGCACTATTGGAGAGGGAAAAAAGTTAGGGTGGCTCTGGCCTGGATTTGGGGGAGTTTTATACAGATGTGTGTGGGGATGCATCTGAGGAGCTCCCCAAACAAATCTGGGAAACACACATGGGAAGAAGGAGGGTCGAATAACAGAGCAGGTATTCTGGAATTGGACTGCCTGAGTTCAAACCGCAGCTTAGCCACTGACAAGCTGTGTGACCTTGGGTTACTTCCTTAACCTCTCACTGCTTGCTTCTCTCCTGGTGAGAAGGTAAAAGCATTTCAGCTTCTGTGGGCAACAGTTCAGTCATTTTTCTAAGAGTTAAGTAGAACCACCACAGGACCCGCAAAGTCCACCCTTAGGTGTCTTCCCAGAAAAACTGTGTTCCCAATAGATGCTTGGACTTGAGAAGCCCTCCTGGCCACACGGTTCACAGTAGCTCGAGAGTGGCAATAGCCCCAATGTCAATGAGGGGGAAATGGCTACATAAATGGTCTCTGCCGACAGGGGACACGATTCAACCACAGCAGGAATGAAGTGCTGATCCCGCCACAGCCTGGACGGGCCCGAGACATGACTCAGTGAAGGTCTCGTGTGGTATTTCCACATCTAGGGAATATCGAGAACGGGCGAGTCCTTCAAGACAGAAGGGGTGGCCTGGGGCTCGTGGGAGGGGCCGTGGTGTGTGAGTCTGAGGGCTCCTTTGGGGTGATGACAATAACCTGAAACCAGATAGGGGTGTTGGCTGCAAAACACTGTCACCACACTAAGTGCCACCAACAGTATTCTTTGAATGGCTAATTTTACATTGTATGAGTTTTTCCTTAATTTAAACAAAAACAATAATGGCCCGCGCCTCACAAGCCTGATGTGAGAAGGAAGCAAGCCAGGGGGAGCTGGGCCCCCACGAGGCTGACCCCACGCTGGTCGCTCCCGGGCTGCTGCACGGTCTCCCTGGGGTTGATGACCTTTGCCAAGTTACTTAACTCGGTTTTCTCTCTGGAAAGAGATCTACTCTCTGCAGATTGATCGGATTAAACGAGGCCATGGCTCAGGAGGTTCTGAATGAAGATGGAAATGTTGGCCACCTGGTTCCCTAGAGAACCACCCATGCCTTCATCTGAGTCCAGCCCACACCCAGTGATCCGCAAATATTTCTAGAACAAATGGCATTGCCGTCTGACTTCTGATGATTGCTTCACAATAGTTAGCTGTAGTAATCACTCTTCGTTTGGCCACCAGATTACTTTGAGAGGCCCTTCATGGCCTTTTCTAGAAAAGAGGGGTGTGTAGAGCTCTGCTGGTAGATTTCTGAGTTCATGACAGACTTGTTTGGAAACCTACCGTAGAGGCTTGAGCTGAGCTGGAAATGGAATCCAAACTCTCACTGTGTAGCTGGCCAGCCTAGTCTCCATCCACCTACCCATCCATCCACCCACCCAACCAACCATCTGTCCGTCCATCCAACCATCCATCCAACCATCCATCCACCCATCCACCCAATCATCTGACCATCCACCTATCCACCCCCTACCAAACTATCCATCCATCCACCCAACCAACCATCCATCCAACCATCCATCCATCCATTAATGCATTCTCCTATCCATCCACCCATCCATCTATCCATCCATCCACCCACTCCATAATCCCCTGTGTACCCTCCCTCCCTCCCCCATCTAGTTGTCCTCACACCCACCCACTCATGGATCAATCTGCATAGGTACCTACCTGCCATCCTGCCACAGCACATCCATCTCCCTCTGTATCCACACACCCACCCCTCTACCCACTCTCTCTCATGCGCGCGCGCGCGCACACACACACACACACACACACACACACACACACACACACAGAGCAAGTGCTTCTGAATGCATCGAAGATGCTGGTGATCCCTCCACCAATCACCTAAATTCATTTGCTTCGAGGAATGGAGGGTCTGCATTGTGGGGGAGTGGGGAGAAGTGACAAGAAGGATGACCGGATTAATTGTTTATAAGAAGACAGCTCTGGCTGCAGGAAGCGAAGGGAGAGTGGGGCAGACACACCAAGGGAAGGGTGAGGTCTCAAGGCAGTGAGGACGCTGTGGTGGCAGTAAGGACGCTATGGCGGCGGTGAGGATGTTATGGCGGCAGTGAGGATGCTGTGGCGGCAGTGGAGATGTGGGGGGAGGCTGGATTCAGAGTCTCGGGGGAGGCAGGGCAGACGGAGCCCGCTTGCAGACTGGGAGCAGCAGAAAGAGAGGATAAGGCCGCTTCCAGGCTGCTGGCTGCAGGAGCGGCCACAGGGCAGCACACGCAGAGATGGGGACACGAGAGAGCCCAGGCTCCAGGGAGACCCAAGGCCACCTTTGGAAAGACCCCACTTTTCTGTATCTGGTCCTCCTGCTGAGTGCTTCCCTCAGGAGGCCAGTCCAGACCACCCGCCGGGCCTTCCCTGGTGACAGCTGATTGGATGAGGGGTGAGCACGTGACCAGTGGAGCCCCTTCCTGGCCAGTCACTGGGCCGTAAACCAGCTGGTACAACAGAGGACTCGGGCTGGCCAGGGCCCTCGCCTAGGCACCTGAGGGTGGACCCAGAGATGGCATGAGCTGCGGTCGGAGCCGGGAGGCCTTGTTCCTCCGGCTTTGCACTCTCGGGTCTAAGTCTACTTATGACGTGGCTTTGTGACAGCCTCTCCTGACAGCCCCCGTTTTGGCTGCAGCAGAGGGATTCAAGCTCAGGCAGAGGGGGGTGGCTGCCTGATGGTGTGGATGGTCTTCGTGTCTGGCTGGGTGGCCTGGGGCAAGCGTAGTTCAGTTCCTACAGGTGTGAAAAGGGGGTGGGCCTTGGTCCCCAGGGCAACGGTAATCAGAGTACTCAGGACAGTGACCAGCGCCCGGGATGCACCCTGCCAGGGCTGGCTATTGCAGCTGCTCCTGCTCCTCACTAGAATGGGCTGACAAATGACTTTCTGTGACAGTCTGTTCTCAGGCACCAACTACCATGGGCTCCAGCACAGGCTCTGTCTCTCCTGCCCCGGCCCCACCCTGCTGGCTGCACAGAGCCAGGAGCTCCCAGCAGGTGCCCAGGTAGGCGGGGGCAGGGAGGCCCTGCCTGGGAGGTATCAGCCCCAGCCCCGCCCCGGCCAGGACTGTGAGGCCAGGGCTTGGTGTGGCTAGTGGCCAGGCAGGGGTCTTAGTGCTCAAGAGAATGACAAGCCCCATGCCTGCAGGTGGCCGAGGCTGGTGTCCCCTGGCAGGAGATGGCCCACTCTGTCTACGTAGGTGATGGCTAGAGGCCATTCCAGGCACAGGGTCCCCAGAGAGCTCACCGTGTAGCTCTCACCCTCCCTGTCCTACACGGTGCGAGGTCCAGGCAGGTGCATGGAGGAGGAGGCCCACCGGAAGCGTCTCCCTGGGGGTTCCAGGCCTAATGACACCAATGTCGGGCACATGAGTCTGTGGGAACAGTCACCTGGCCGGGGTTCTCAGAGATCAGACAGCTGCAAGAGGCCCCCACGTGACAGTTTGGATAGGAGGTGTCCCCGCAAGCTCGTGTGTAAATGCAGGGGTGTTCTGAACGGAAATCACTAGGTTATGGGGCTGTGAGCTAATCAGGGGACTTGGCCATTTGATGGGTCAACAACTGAGAGCACTACCATGCTGGGCACTTATGATCTTCCCCATCCTTCCGATACCTCCCACCCCTTCAGCCTCCAGAGTCACTAGAACTACAGGCTGGGCCGACTCCCTGTGGGAGTACACTCCTGTCCCTGGCTCCTTGTGGGACTTTCTCTGCTCTCCGGCTGCCAGGAGGTGAGCAGCTCCCCCGCCCCCACCTTCCACTATGACTTTCTGCCCCGCCTCAGACCAGAGCAACGGAGTTGGCCCATAGTGGAATCTGCCTTGGAAACATGAGCCCTAAATAAACATTTCCTCCTCTTAAATTGTTCTTGCTATGCCTTTTAGTCACAGAGATGCACAGGTGACTGACACACCCTGGATTTGGTGTCAGTCAGGCCTGAGGGCAAACTGTGGATCGGCCAGGTGTCTGCAGGGATCTCTGAGCCTTGATCTCTTTGTCCATATAAAATGGGGAGAGTGCCCACCTTGAAGGGAGTGGGGAGACAGCAGCAGCAGGAGGAGTAATGAGTACAGCGGTGAGTCAAGATGATCATCCGCTGGGTGGGGTGGTGCATAGTAACCCAGGAGACTGAGGCAGGAGGATTGCAAGTTTGAGGCCAGCCTCAGCATCTTAGTAAGACCTGGCTTCACACACACAAAAGGGCTGGAGATGAGGCTCAGTGGCAGAACGCCCCTGGGTTCAACCCCTGGTACCCAAACAAAAGAAAGGTCCTCCTGGTGGCCGACATTCATGGAGCATCTGCCCTGGGCCAGGCCTGCTTGGATCCTCATCATCTCTTCACCTTCAAAACTGCCCAGGGGGGGTCTCATGGCAGGCCGCGTAGGGGCTGGCCGCGAGGAGGGTGGGATTCAAGTGCTGGTCACGAAGGTGTGGACCAGGGGTAGGGGAGCCACCGGGGGGTCTGGTCTGGAGAGCCCTGTCCACACAGCTGGCTCCATGGAGATGAAGGGGCGAAGAGAAGGGCCAGGCCAGGCCTGGCAGAGAGCTGCTGGAGAAGCTGCCCAGGCCAGGAAGGGCCCACTCTGAGGAGGGACGGGAGGAGGGACAGCACCCGCTTCACAGGAGGTGGCACACATTCGCGAGTTGATGAGTGTCCAGTGCTTAGTGACCTGTGGTTAGTGACCTGTGGTGACCCGGAAGGGAGGAAGCCAGGTGTGGTGGACGGAAGAGGAGCCCCCACCACGGGGTCCCCATCCCAGTCCCCACAACCTACGAAGACACCAGCTGACAAGGCCCAGGGGACTTTGCCTTGAGATGGGCCCAGTGTGATCCCAGGGTCCTTCTAAGGGGAAGGCAGGGAGGCCAGAGCCAGAGAGGGAGAGGTGACCAGGGAAGGGAGGTCAGAGAAGATGCAGGAAGGACCCCACCTGCCACCCTGACCCCACGGGAAAGGACAGAGCCCAGGTACCACCTGCCACCCTGACTGGAGCCCGGCGAAACCCAGGTCGGGTTCTGACCTGGAGAGGAATGGAAAAGTCGATTCACTTTAATTTGCTTTCAGCCACCAAATTTGTAAGAGTTTGTCACAGCAGCTCTTGTTGGGCCTACCACTGGCTGAAGCCCCCTGGAGGACGGTGGTCTCAGTGATTCAGGAGGTTGAGGCAGGAGGATTGCAAGCGTGAGGCCAGCCTCAGCAACTTAGGGAGGCCCTAAGCAACTTAGTGAGACCCTGACTCAAAAGAAAAAGGGCTGAGGATGTGGGTCAGTAGTAAAGTGCCCCTGGGTTCGATCCCCAGGACTTTGTCACACACACACAAAATACACACAGGTCTGGGCAGAGAGCAGGGTGAAGAAGACAGGTTAACTGCAAGATATCAGCTGTAAAATTATGATCCCCCTAACCTCTCTGAGGCACAGAGAGGTTAGGAAACTCATCCAAGGCCACACAGCTAGTCAATGCAGAGCTGGCAGTCACAAAGGGTAAATGATATCAGCAAAGGCCGAGCACACCTGACCCAATAATCTGAAATTTGAAAAAAGTTACAAATGCAACATCCCCCTGCCCCATGATGAAATTTAGCGTCAGAGAAGCTGCAACTAGAGTAACCAGGAAACGTGTTCACAGAGTGCATGAAAAGGCTCTGGCCAAAGCCACACTCAGCTTCCAGGATGACCCGGGCCGGTGACAGAGCTGCCAGCTACAGCTCTGTCAGGTACAATGACACAAGTAGAGAATCCCACCCCTGACCTTGTATGATGATCCTGGTCAAAACACAGGTGCACTAAAAATATCGTTCAAGGCACCTTCAGGCTCTGTGTATCAGGAATATAGGAAACAAAAATGCATCCCGTGTCCAGACGAGGGCATAATCCCCGAGATGACTCATTATGTACACAAATATCCCCAAGTCTGGAGAGTCCTGGTCCCAGCACAACCTGTCCTGTGAATTGAGCAATTGACTCTGCACTGGATCTGAGGTACAGCACTTGGTGTGTCCCATACCAATGTTCTTACGAAATGAGTACCTTAAAGGAAGACGGACGAGGAGACTAGGACTCAGAGAGGTTGTTACCTGCCCAAGTCACACAGCTAGGGAGGAGTCCAGGTGGCCCAGGGTGTGGATGTGTCTGAGGTCAAATTCCACCAGAGTGAACCCGGGCCCGTGCTGCTTCCTGCAGTCAAGGGGGAACGGGGCCTGCGGCCACTGGCAGGAGCTCAACAGGCAAATGGTAGTGGTCATGAGGGTCTTGGGGAAGCAAGGCGGGCACCTCAGGGCCACTGTTTGTCTCCTGACTTTCCTTCCCGTGGGTCTTTTGATCTTTAAGTGTCTTAAGCTTTCCATCACTGGCTTTGGCCTCCGAGTTGTGGCTTCATCTCAGAAAACCTCAGTGGCTTGGGGTTTGGCTCACCCAGATCAATACCCAGCAGGGAGCGGAGACACGGGCTCGAAGCTGACCCCGGCTAATGGGCTGGGTCCACTGTCACTCAGACGGATGGTCGAGTCTGACCTGCTCTCTGCCAAGCAGTGTCTGGGACAAATCCTGAGCTTTCTGAACTGGAGAGATGGCTGTTTTTTTTTTTTTTTTTTTTACGGAAAGGGAAGCCGGGCACTGGAGAGATGCTTTAGTCTGCCTGCCTCTGTCCAGGGTCCCTTTGGGTCATCTTAGAGTCACTGGGAATCACGGTATCCCACGGTGGCATTTTGCCTAGGCCTTCTCAGTCCTCAGAACTTCAATGGCTGTTTGCCAAGACCTCTCTGCCCAGTGCCCGCCTGCAGCCCAGACCCACGGCAAAGCCTCACGGCTGCCTCCACCAGTCCTGGGTCCACGGCAGACATCACCAATCAAGCACAGAGCCCTTCCTTTGGAGCCTCAGCCCCCTTAACAAAAAGAGCTGCTAGAAGACAGAGAGTCAAAGCCCACCAGGCCACCCTTCCCTGGAGGAGCAGGACAAGGACACGGCAACATCCCCTCTGCCCCACGATGCATTTAGCATGAGAGAAGCTTCAACTAGAGTAACTAGGAAACACTTTACAGAGTGTGAAGGTGCTGGCCAAAGCCACACTGAGCTTCCAAGATGGCCCCGGCCGGTGACAGAGCTGCCAGCTCAGGCTCTGTGCACTTGACAAGCTGACCTTGGCTCTGCTCTTGGCCGATTCTTTCCTCCTCTAAAAGGTGCCCAGGATCCCCCACGTGATCCATGTGGCTGGGGGCGGCGGGTGGCCGCAGCCAGGACCTACCTTGGACTTGACCGCCAGGATGATCTTGGGCAGGGCCACGACGAGGCACTTGAGGGCAATGGTGATGTACTTCAGCACAAAGTCTGCGATCCCCACGATCCACAGCAGGTCAAAGAAGTCCAGAGTCTCCAGGTTGGGCTTCAGGAAGATGAGGCTGGGGAGAATTCACAGAGCCAAGATGTTTACCCAGGGTCTGGCCCTCGGTAGTTCTGCCTGCTCACCCGGGAGCCTTGGAAATATTACCTACAGAAACAGCACTGACCTCTGTGTCCCATTCCTGAGTCTGCTACAAACCTGCTGTGTGACCTCAGGTGGGTCTCTTAACTTCTCTGAGCCTCAGTTCCCTTGAGGGTTATAGGGAGAGATGGGCTTGGAAAATCGTTAAGTTCCCCTCCAGTTTTATGGGTCCACAAAAATCTTGACAAAAGTGGGCAAAGGAAGGAAGAAGGGGAGAAGAAGACATGCCAAAGGTGCAGAGGACGAGGGGGACTGCTGGGTAGGTACTGGGCTACACCCTACACTCAGTGTATCTCATTAAATCTCCCTCTCCAGCAGGCACGGCTAACCTCTATAAAAAGGACTGAAGTGTGGAGACACAAGTCTCCCAAGGTCACATTAAAATAACATAAGGACGCTAGTATCCGACAGACTTGAGTTTGAACTCTGGCTTCTCCATTTGCAATCTTCTGTATTTCCTGGGAAATACAGTTTTCTCTGCAAACCCGAGTGTCTGCATAAATCCAATGGGAATCACACCCTCCCTGATGGTGTTCCTGATAGGCCTTGGGGATCACAGACACACTGCAGACCCTGCCAGGCTGCGGTGGCAATGGTAACAGCAATTCCAGGAGGCAGGTGCGTTTATCCAACCCCCTTTGCAGATGAGAAAACTGAGGCACAGAATGGCAAACCAGCACAAGGTGGTACAGGTACTAAGGGATGGAGGCAGATGAGGTGCAGGCTTCCTGGGTTAACGCTCTCCCAATCCTTAGTATGCACAGGGCAAACCCATTTTATCTATCCGCGGCCAGCCACGTTAGACCTCATGCTCCATATCTGTTCTCAACTCTTGGAGACACACAACAAGCAGGGTTCAAGTTGGCAGCTGTCCACGGACCACACTCTGAGCAGCACCGCTCTCATCACCCCTGAGGATGAAGGTGTTATTCATAATTATGTGAACGGTAGTCGTAAAATACCTTGGCTTCTCACTTCATGCCGGGCCTGCTCTGTGGACTTTCTGCGTCTCACCTTCCCAAGATTCTGTGAAGTAGGAACTCAGATGCTCCCATCCTGAGGGGAGGGCACTGGGCATGAGTCACCTGCTCATGGGGGCTCAGCTAGAATGTGGCCCTGGAGTTGGAATCTGCACCTCTCCTTCCTTCCCACTGGATTAGAGGCTCAGAGCCAAGGCCAGGATGGGTCCTGTCGGTCGCCCAAACGCTTTGGAAATACCTTGCTGGCTGGGCAGACAAGGGCGGGGAACGAAGCCTCTTTTTTCAAGTATCCTAGGAACAGATCCACCTGTTTTTTCCCCTTCTCTTTAAGCAGCTAGAGTAGGGAAAATCCAAGAGGACCCTCTATGGTGGCAACCGCTCCCCACACCTGCAGTGTTGTCCACATCCCAGTCTGTCTCCCTGGGACCCCTCGTCTCCAAGTTCAAGTGGACACCCACGTCGTAACACAGGAAGAGGACTGGGGCCTGCGCTCCCCTCTCTGGCTCCACTTGGTTCCTTCCTGGGGATCCCAAACTGGCTGGCTGATTGCTGCACTCTGCAAATTTTTTTATGTGAATCCGACTGTAATATAACAAGGTTCGGTCTCAAGCTTTCCATTTCATCTCAAAGACACCAGTTGGCGTTTGACTCACTTGCCTGGGTTTTGCCCCATCATCTTGGTGCTTTTCCTGTGGTTTTTTTTTTTTCCTTTTGGTGGGGGTGGAGAGGGGGAAGTGGCACATTTCCCCCACAGAGAGTTCACTTGTTTCTAAAATGCTCCAGGAATTTTTAACGGGCTGACAGATTGATGGTCAGTTTTGCTCATTAGACGCCATCATCCATAATTATAGTAATTAACCCTAAAATAATATGATATGACTATATGTCAACTACTTTATAGTTCACCCAGTTCCTTCATGTATTTTCTGACACCTGGCCTTGCTACGGAGCCTGCTCAGGTGGATCAGGAAGAACTAACTCGGCCCTGGTTTCTCAGGTGAGGAGAGGTTCTAGGACTTGCCAAGGGGCAGAATGCAGGCAGGGGTAGAATCAAGGTTCCCGGAGGTTGGTCATCAGAGTTCAAATCCTGGGAGGATCCAAGGTCACTCCTAAGTGCTGTCTCTGGGGCTGAGGATCCTTAGTAAGGTGCTGTGATCTGAATGTGGTTTGTGCCCCCAAAATTTACGGTGGAGGGCTTGGTGCTCAGCGGGTGATGAGACAGATGGTGGGGCCTTTAAAAGGCAGGACCTAGTGGGAAGCCAATATGGGTCCTTCTTCTTTTTAGCTTCTGGTCTCCAGGTTCATCTGGCCCCAGGTCCTCACCGGAGGCATGCCAACATCAGTGCCTTGCCCTTGAACTTCTAGAACTGCGAGTTAGATAAACCTCATTTCCTCATAAAGCACCCAACCTTGGGTGTTTTCTTATAGTAACAGATAACCATTCTCATCCTTCTGGATCTAAAGCCTTGGTTTCCTCACTTGTGAAGGGAGGATATGACCCTGCTGGGTCACTGGGAGGGCTAAATAAGATAATGGCTGTTGGCAGCACTTACGTGCACACTGTAGACAGGTGGTATCTGAAAGGACAAGGACTGAGCTCTGTTGCTTTTCTCTTAAGCCACTCTCTCTCTGGCTCTTTCTATGCTGCCAGTTTGACTCAGCCCTGGTTTGATGGGGCCACCGAGGTCTGAGCCTGGAATATGATCATGCCCAGAAAATGGCATGAGTGGGAAATCCCTCCAAGCTTCTGGGAAACTCCACCCCCTCTACCCTCCACCAGGACTGGAGATTCTGGACCACATGACCAAGGCAGGGAGTGAGATGTGTGTTGATGTCTTAGGATGAACTCCAAGGGCTGCTCTTATAGGGCGGCCTCAGAAAGTGTCCAAACTACTGACTCCTCAAAGTCCATTTTCAAAACAGGGGGACGTGATCTGCAAGCCCAGCTTGTTTCAACCCTATGCAGAGGCCCTTCCTCCACCCTCCACGAGACAGCCTTCCCTCCGTCCTGGCAGCCCTCAGTTCCGCACAGAGCGGGAATATTCTGGTAACATACTCTTAACACTGTTTCAAACACTTTTTCTAAAATGAAGAGGAGTGTTCCATTGACAGGGTTGTTCCTTTTTTTTGGGGGGGGGTGGATACTGGTATTTGAGCTCAGGGGCACTCGACCACTGAACCTCATCCCCAGCCCTATTCTGTATTTTATTTAGAGACAGGGTCTCACTGAGTTGCTTACCGCCTCGCTTTTGCTGAGGCTGACTTTGAACTTGCGATCCTCCTGCCTCAGCCTCCCCAGCTGCTGGGATTACAGGTATGTGCCACCGCGCCTGGCTCAGGGTTGTTCTTTATTCTTAATTAATTCTTTGTGGTTAAAATACCTCATCTTATGAAATGATGCAGGTGGTAGATGATCTTTTTTTCCTAACTGGCAAAACACACATCATAAAATTTGCCTCTTGGCCATCGTTATGAATACAAGATGCTCAGGCCGTTGACAACTCACTCCCAACTAGTGCCAGGGTTCCGCATCCTGCAGAACTTGAACCCACACCCATCAGACAACAGCTCCCACTCCCCTTCCCTTGGAAACCACCCTGCGACTTTCTGCATGTATGAATTTAACTATTGTAGGTACCTTGCGTTAGTAGAATCCTGCAGTGTGTTTGTGTGTGAGAGAGTGTGTGTGTGTGTGTGTGTGTGTGTGTGTGTGTATGTGTGAGACTAGCTTATTCCAATTTAGGAAATATCCACAAGGTTCATGCATGCTGTCACCTGTGTCCAAATTTCCACCCTTTTTCTTTTTTCGAGGCTGAGTAATATTCCATTACATGGACAGAGCACATTCTATCCATTCATCTGCCAGTGGACACTTGGGTTCCTTCTACCTTTTGTCTCCTATATGATGATCATTTTGAAATGTGTTTTTAATTGCAAAAAGCAAGCTGCTGTCTACATGGTGGACTTCTGAATTTTGGCTGAGGGATGCTTCACTGGTTTGGGAAATCTCCAGGTCTGAGGTTTACAAAATCTTGTGGGTGGTGTAGGTCTGTGGTTCGGCTCCCCCCTCGGGTCCTCCCACAAACAATTCTCAGATTCTGCAAAGCTGCATCTGTGGCATCTGAGCACGTGACCCTCCATTCTGAGATGCAGTCACCACTGCCATCCTCAAGGAAGCCATCTGGTCCTTGGTGACCTGGCCCTTCTGGCCACAGGCGCTTGGGCAGGACTGGACCCCTAGCCCATGAAAAGCCAGTCAGGCGCTCTCCTCTTTCCAGGAATTTCTCTGGTTCCTGCCGTCCAAGGCCTGGTTGTTCGGCTTTCCTAGGATTGAGCGAGCCCCTCACTGGAGCAAAGCCTGACATGACAGCATCCCAAAGGGCTGGAGTTGGTAACTTTTCTCAGTTCAGGCCGAGCATCCCTGATCTCCAAACTTGAAATGTGTAATGCTCTAAAATCCGAAGCTCTTTGAGCATTGTGATTTTGGAGCGTTTTGGGCTTAGGATGATTTTCAGATTGGGATGCTCTGTGGGTAAAGTCTACACAAGTGCTCCAGAATCTGAAAAACTCCCAAGTCTGAAACACTTCTGGTCCCAAGGCTTTTGGATAAGGGATCCTCTGTATAGTCCTGAGAACTGGCACCGGAAGTAACAATAAAGGCAACTTGTGGATTTAAAGTGAAAAGGTGGTAAATGAAAGAGAAAGTGTCATGAAGTGGTAAGCTCTGCATGTCACCTCCTCTAACAGGTACACACACACCTGCAGAGAAACATGTTAACCTGGTGGCAGTTTGGTGACAAGAATAGAGGCAATTTTGGCCTTTTAAAAAATGTGTCTTCTTTCTAACATTTCACCACTTAAAATAAATTACCTTCAAAGTCAGAAAAATAGATTACTTTTAAAAGGCTGAGCTGGGTGAAGTGGTGCACATCTGTAATCCCAGGTATGTGGCAGTCTGGGGCAGGAGGACCACCAGTTTGAGGCCAGCCTGGGCAACTCAGTGAGACCCTGTCTTAATAGGGCTGGGGGTGTGGTTCAGTGGTTAAGCTCCCTGGGTTCAATTCCTGGCACCAAAAAATAAACAAATAGATAAATAAATAAAAGGACAGGGGTCAGGGTGCGGATCAGTGATAGAGCACTCATCTAGCATGTGCAAAGGCCTGGGTTCAATCCCTAGTCATGCAAAAAATAAAAATAAAAATAAATAAATATTTAAAAAAGAGTTACTCATTTACTTATTTGAAAAAAATAATGAAACAACTATGGACGTTGTACAAGGTACCTGGGAAAGTGCCTCGCTACCAGGAAACAGGAGGTGGCTGGTAGCCCCGAAACACTCAGGAACAAGTTCTGACAGTGTGACAGGCTCTGGGAGTGGGGTGCTGCCCGCCTGGACCTGCTGGAGCTCTGGCGAAGCTCACTGGCTTCAGAGCACTTCCCGGGGCTTGGTTGCCAAGGTGATGGGATATTTTAAGGCAGCTGATGACCAATCAGGGCCAAGCAGTCCATTCTGTGTCTGTGGCTGAGCCTCCCACCTGCCACCGTGTTGCCCAGGACTCTGAGTCAAAAAGTCACATGAGAACAGAGTTCCCAGGTCAGGTGATGTGTGTCTAGGATAGGGGACCCTTGTTCCTGCCCAGATGAAACCAGAGAGGATAGATATTTTATCTCTTAAGAATTACAAAAGCACTGCTATTATTACAAAAAAGTCTGTCCCTTATAAAAACATTACAAAATACGGACAATACAATAAAGCATTACCATTACCCACACATTTAACCTCCAGAGGGCCATGGCTAATATTTTAGGTCGGGTGCACAATTTTGCTATGAAAGAATCATGACCTGTCATCCCAGCTACTCAGGAGGCTGAGGCAAGAGGATCTCAAGTTCAAGGTCATCCTGGGCAACTTAGTGAGACCCTGATTTAAAATAAAATATAAAGGATTAGGGGCATAGCCTAGCATCCTAAAAAGGCTCTGGTTTCAATACCCGACACTGGAAAAAAATATTTTAAATATTTTCAGTTTTGTCTGCTATATGGTCTTTGTTCGACTCTGTCAGCCAAAAGCACTCATACATCACATGTACGTGCATGAATGGATGGGTTGCAGCTGAGTTCCAATTAAATGTCATTAATTAAAAATACATGGATGGCTGGAGTTTGCCAACCCCGCTTTAGCATGTATCTCTAGATTTTTTAAAAAAAGTACATATAGGGGCTGGGGTTGTGGGTCAGTGGTGGAGCGCTCACCTAGCATGTGTAAGACCCTGGGTTCGATCCTCAGCACCACATAAAAATAAATAAAATAAAGGTATTGTATTCAATTACAACTAAAAAATAAAATATTTTTTAAAAAATGTATACATATTAGTACAATAAAATGCCTTTAAAAAGTTGCTACATTCACAGAGAAGAAAAAAAATTAAATAATACAAACAGCTAAACAGTTCCAACCAAGTTTCTGATCTGCAGTGCCCACCCCAGAGGCAATGCTGCATCTAGTGTCTCTGGAAATATCCAGACCTGCACTGTCCACACACTGACCATTCTGAACACTAGAAATGTGGTCAGTTGGTAGGAACATGAGCTGTATGTGTAAGATGCCAAGTTACCAATAATGCAGAAAAAAATGAATGTACAATATCTCAAAGAGTTTTTATCTTGATTGCATGTTGAAATGATAGCATTTCCAATACTGAGTTGTCCCTCAGTGTCCCTTGAGGAATTGATTTCAGGATCTTCTACAGACACCAAAATCCAAAACGCTCAGGTCTCACAGTGAAAATGGCACCGAATTTGCATGTAACTTATCACATCCTCCTGTATGCTTGAAACCAACTCTAGATGACTTATAATATCCAATAGTACAATGTCAATGCTGCGTGAACAGTGCTCTACTCTATTGGTAAGGGAATAATACAGGAAGCAAAGTCTGCACATGGTTAGTGCCGATGCAATCAGCATCAGCATCATCATTATTATTATTATTGGTAACAGGGATTAAACTCTGGGGCACTAAACCATGGAGCCACATTTCCAGCCCAATTTTGAATTTTATTAGAGAGACAGGGTCTCACTGAGTTGTTGGTGCCTCGATTTGAACTTGCCATCCTCCTGCCTCAGCCTCCTGAGCCGTTGGGATTATAGGCAGGCGCACCACCACACTCAGCATCAGATACAATTGTTTTTTCTGACAACTCCCACCCAAGGTTGGCTGAATCCTCAGATGTGGAGGCCGAGTGTACTGGGTTAAATAAAATCTATCAGTAAAATTAGTTGTCTTTTTCTTTTTTATTATTTTTCTTCATGTGGCAGTTGGAAAATGTAAAGTTGTGTGTTGGGCTGGTGTTACATTTCTGCTAGGGTACCTAGGCGCTGGTGTGTAGCAACAGACTGGAGTCCGAGAGCTGAGACATGACACAGAGCTGGTGTGTCCTTCTCAAGTGCTGGGGTGCGGGCCCCAAACCCAGCCAAGCCCCCCGACTCTTCCACTAGAAGGGTGTCCCCCGCTCACCTGTTGTACAGCTGCTGGGAGCTGAATGTGTACAGCACACACAGGGTGTTCCCTGCCAGGAAGGCCAAGATCCACAGGATGACCAGCACTGACCTCTTCTCCTGGAGACAAAGCAAGAGATCTGTGGGGATGCTGCAATGACCAAGGCACACCTAGCGGAACATTCTGGAATGTTCCCCCATGAGTGGAAACCTCACGGTCTCACAGTTTTGGAGGAAGCAGGGCTGATGGGAAAGGGAAAGGGCACCAGCATCTTTCCATCTCACTGGGACCCAAGGAGTAGGCACAGAGAAGGTGACACAGTAGTGCCCACCAGATTGGAGAACCAGCTGAAGAGGGGAGGAGCTTGCGGCAGAGACCCTGGAGCTAGATGGCCGGGGTCGAATCTGTGGTGGGCTACCAGGGAGCTGGCGGTCACGGTTTGGAATGAAGTGTCCCCCAAGACCTCATGCACTGTAAACAGGAGAGACGGTGCAGGAATGTTCAGGGGTGGAATGATTCGCTTATGAGGGCCCAAACCTAATCAGTGGGTTACTTGGTCATGGCGGGATTCGAAATTTGAATGGATGACTGGGTAGTGACCACAGGCAGGTGGGGAGTGGCTGGAGGAAGAGGTCACTGGGAGTGAGGCCCTTGGAGATTACATTTTCTCTCTCTCTCTGCTTTCCTGACAGCTTGCCCTACCCCACCTCTCAGCCATGATGTTCTTATCTCAGGCCCAGAGCATGGCGCTGGCCGACCATGGACTGAACCCGTGAAACCAGGAGTCCAATATAAATGTCTCCTCGTCTTGTAATTTGGTCACAGCAAAGAAGAGCTAACACGCCATCAGACCCTGGGCCAGCTGCTGATCTCTGCACCTTCCTTTCCTCATCCGATCAGCAAGTGCTTGTTAGGACCTACCTTGTGGAGTCACACAGGCTTAGAAGAGCAGCTGGCAGCAGTGTTAGGTGACACTTAGGGTAGAACTGGGCACAGAGAGGTTAGGGAACTGCTGCTCAAGGGCACACGTTAAAGCCCAGGTGTCACCAATTGAAGAGGGTCCTGCCGTTAGGGATGAAGTCACACTGAACGTGTAAGCAGCGGTCATCCTGGTTTGGACTCGTGTCTGGCTCGCTAAGGGGCAGGGCCTCTGACAGAAACCCCACAACCCGGGAGTGGATTCAGAGCCAGGTGGTGGAGACTTCTGCTCCCACTTTTTGTCGCACAGACCTCTGGGCTCTCTCCTGGCCAGCAGTTCAATGTGGGGCCGCACTCCTAGGACAGGGTTCACACTCATAAACACGGCTGTCACAGCCTTTCACAGTCCCTGTCGGGTCCCTAGGAAGAAAAACTGAAAACCTTCTCAGTTTTCTGTTTCCTGGCAGCTTCAGGGCCCGAAGGCAAGAAGCAATCCTGCAAGATGCCCCTCAGAGGAGGCACGGAGACCCGGGAGACGCCAGCAGACCCCTCTGCTCGGATTCCCAAAAGCTGCTCTTCTTCCTGGCCGGGGCGGCTCCTTGCTGGAACAGGATGAGGTCATAACTTTCCCAGTGTGACCGTCCCTGTGGTTTCGGTAAATGCTCAAGACACGCTGTCTGCAGACGGCCCAGCACCCGCTCCCTGCTGCAGCACAGGTTTCCAGAGGGTGGACCCAACAAATGCATCTCCATCCACCCATTATTCTGGGAGCGGTCAAGGTTAACGACTACAGAAACCACCTCCAACCGGCCGACTCCTGGCTGTGGGATGGATCCACTCAGCAGCCCCCTTTTCCCTCAATAAATAATAGATCCTGGTTGAATTCCCTGTAAATCTAAACCAGCAATGGAACAGAAGGAGGACTGGGAAAACAGTGCACAGGACAGGGATGGTCCCTAGTAATGAGCTGGGATTTGTAAGTGCACTGAGCGTCACGCACACCAGCAAAACATCACTTGTGTCTTCACGGGGCTCAGGGACCCTGGAGGTTTGTCTATGAATCCAGGCCTCCTTTCAGCCCCTAAAATTCAAGTCAAGGCACCACAAGGATGTTACGTGACAGGACCCACTCCCCAAAGCCTCCCTCTGTGGGGTTAAGTCAACCAGCTGTTCTAACAGCAGCAGAAAGGGGCTTACATGAAGATGAGACAAAAGGTCAAGAAGGACCTCTGGTTACCCCAGCTCTGGACTTCAACGTGTTCATGTACAAATGGAGACAGAGCTGCCCTCCAGGCTGCAAGGATCTCCAAGTGCTTTGGTGAAAGCAAAAGATGCTGTGGAAGGGTCAAAGAAGATGGCTTTGGTTACAGGACTGCCTGTGCCACAGAAAGCACACGTTTTACAAAAGAGCTCAAATGAAGGCTTCCTGTGTATGTGGGTGCTGTGCTCAACTACTTCTCTGCAGTATCTCATTGAATCCTCTAAATGCAGAATCTCATTTGGCCTTCTTGATGGATCTGTGAATCGGTGTGACTACAGGTAGGTGCTTCTTGACTTACGATGGGGCTCTGTCCCCATAGACCCACTCCAAGTTGAAAACAGCATTAAGTCCAAAACACCCTGACTTCACCCAACTTGCCCAATACCACGCTCAGCAGCACAGCACGGCACCTAGACAGCCGATGCTTCCCCCGGAGATGGCCAGCCGACTGGGAGCTGCAGCTTGTGGAGCTGCCCAGAATCACAGAAGGATCACACCAAGTATCACTCGCTTAGGAAAAGACCCAGGGTGAAAATTTGGAGTGGGTTTCTAATGAAAGCATATTGCTTTCTCACTATTGTAAAGATGAAAAACAATGAAGTCAGACTATCATAAGTCGGGGACCATCTATAAGCCTTATCCAGAGGTGAAGGCTGAGGCTGAGATCGCCAGGAATATCTGGCTGAGGGGCTGCAGGTGGTGAAGGAGTTGGATTTGAACTCAAATAAGCACAGGCTCTGGGCTGAACTGCATGGGTTCAAATCCCAGTTCCCACTTGCCCTGCTGTGTGACCTTGGGGTTAGCATCTCTGAGCTACTGTTTCCTCACTGGGGAAATGAGTAAGAATGATTTTTTTCTTTCCCTCTCCTTATCAGGTCACAGGGAAAAGGTTGGCAGGGCGAAGGCTGGCACGTGTGGGATCTGCCTGGTGGCGGCAGGCAGCATACCCTGCCGAGGAGAGCCACTGACCCCTAGCAGCTGTGAATAAGTTAGGGGACAGGTGGGCAATTCGGGCTGCAGGTGGAGTTGAAGTTGTCAGCTGGGCCTCAGGTGGGAACAGTCACCTGGATCATCCAGGTGGGCCCCGACTAACCACAAGGGACCTCACAAGTGGAGAGGATGACCCAGAGGAGGGCCACACTGCTTGAAGGGCCACAGGTGACTGTGGAGTTGCAAAAGGTGAGGAGGTGCTCCAGGGACTGCAGATGGAGCACGGCCTGGGGACAGCGGGACTGTCACTGAGAGCCCACGTGTAGGCCATGCACCATCCTGCTCTAAGCCACTTGGGGTGTGGACAGCATGACGCAGTCACAGGAGCCTTCCCCCCCCCCCACTGTGACTCACCTTCAGAGAGACCTGTTCCCGCAGCGTGGAGTTGGCGTAGGCGAAGGTGCTGGCCATCCCGATGCACACAGCGATGCCTGCGGTAGAGGGTCCCGCACCCACTTAGTCTCACTGGGCCCAGCGATGTTAGAAAAAGACCTCCCCCTGAGCCAGTAGGTGAACCACGGAAAGGGGTGGGATGTGACTCACAGGGAGCCTCGAGCCACCGTGACAGGGACAGCGTTAGGCCACGGGAAGGGGAATATTTAGCACTAGATCAGGAGCATGGGCTGTGCCATCTAGCAAGACTAGAAACACCATCCTTGCTTTGCCATCTCTACTGTGTGAGCCTGGGCAAGTCACTGCACCGCTCTGAGCCCCAGTTCCATCATCTACAAACTGGACAGAATAATAACAGTGCTCACCTCCCAGAGGGATCGGCTTATAGAAGATCACCTCCAGCCCTTAGGAAATAGCACCCATTATTCTTTCTACTGTCAAAACCAATCTGTGGATGTATGCTTTTATTTCAAGCACATATGAAATAAAAGCCTACATCCACAGACAAAGCCCAGGAAATCACAGGAATTAAAAGAACACTAAAGGGGGGGAATTCTCAGCTAAGAGGTAACCGTGACCCAGGCGGATGGGAGAACGGCTGAATCGGATTCCACAGCTGCCGCAGTGCCCAGCCCGCATCTCGGGACACTCCCTGCATGATGACTTCCATCCTACCAACTGTAAGCAGAATTCGCTTCGCACCTGGGCTTGGGGGCCACCTGCTTTTTCATTAGTGTGTGGACACCAGGCCTTCTCCCACAGCCACTCCGGAAAAGGGGTTTATCGTTTTTCACTGGAAACATAAAACCACTAGTAACCCTATTGTTCTTTTTTCCAATTTCCTTTTTGATGAAAAACAAAGCACAAACAAAACCAAAATACACTTATTGAAAAATAAACATACTCAAGAAGAAAACTTAGCCGTGAGTCTGCCAGAATTCGGGGTGACTTGTTTCGTTTTTTGTTATTGTTGTTTGTTTTTGTACCAGGGATTGAACCCAGGGTGCTTAACCACTGAGCCACACCCCCAGCCCTTTGTATGTTGTATTTAGAGACAGGGTCTGACAGAGTCGCTTAGGGCCTCACTGAGTGGCTGAGGCTGGCTCTGACTGGCGATCCTCCTGCCTCAGCCTCCTGAGCCGCTGGGATGACAGGCGTGCGCCACTGTGCCCGGCTTCAGGGTAAGTTTTGGGGAACATGCTGGCTCCTGGGAACCGAAAGGGAAGGACTCACAGGGAGGTACTCTAGTGAGGAAGGAGAAGCATGGGAGCAGGTCAGAACTCACCCAAGAGGGGAAAACAGGAAACCAAAGATGGCCTAGACAACTTGTCTTCATGTGTGGGAAGAGAGTAATTCTTACCACCGTTTTTATGACAGGATTAAATAATAGTCCACAAATGCTGTAAGGCCAAGCCACACCACCATCTAATAGAAATAAGTACAAATAACAACCGTCCTGTGCCAGACACCACTTACTGACTGCTAAGGGTGTGTCAGCAGCAGACTAAGCCCTTTTGTGAATCGTCCTCTTACTTCCTAACACAATAGGGAGTGTTTATCGAACACTTGCTAAGTGCTAGGCTCTATGCTAAGTATTTTCATGTGCGTTAATAAGGAATATAATTAAGACAGTGATGCCAGGCACAGTCCTAAGTACTTTCTACACATTCACTTGATTTAATCTCACTGTGCCTCTGAAGTTCAGTGGTCCCCCATGTCATCTGGGATTGGTTCCAGGACTTCCGTGGATACCAGAATCTATAGATGCTCAAGTCCCTTATATAAAATGCACAGTATTTGCATGTAACCTACACACACACTTTCAGCAATCTTTAAATCATCTCTAGATTCCTTAGAATACCTAAAACAGTGCAAATGTCATGGAAATAATTGTTAGAATGTGTTTTTGGGGATGACATGGAAAAAGTCTTACATGTTTAGTATATATGCAAATTTTTCTCTGAAAAGGTTCCATCTGTGGTTGGTTGACTTCATGGATTCAGAGCCTGGAGCTATGGAGGGCTGACTGCAAATGCTCTTTTTTTTTTTTTTTTTTTTTTTTTGTACTGGGGAATGAACCCAGGAGCACTTCACCACCAAGCCACATCCCCAGCCCTTTTTATTTTTTCTTTGGAGACAGGGTCTTCTAAGTTGCTGAGGCTGGCTTTGAACTCACATTCCTCCTGCCTCAGCCTCCTGACTATACCCAACTTGCCCAATACCATGCTTAGAGCACAGCATGGCACCCAGACAGTCGATGCTTCTCCCAGGGTTACAACCACTGCAACAGGCTGTATATGCTGTCTTAACCCCTGGTTTACAGATGAGGAAACTGTGGCCTGCAACAGGCTGTATATGCTGTCTTAACCCCTGGTTTACAGATGAGGAAACTGTGGCCTGCAACAGGCTGTATATGCTGTCTTAACCCCTGGTTTACAGATGAGGAAACTGTGGCCTGCAACAGGCTATATATGCTGTCTTAACCCCTGGTTTACAGATGAGGAAACTGTGGCCTGCAACAGGCTGTATATGCTGTCTTAACCCCTGGTTTACAGATAAGGAAACTGTGGCCTGCAATAGGCTGTATATGCTGTCTTAACCTCTGGTTTACAGATGAGGAAACTGTGGCCCTGAGATTTAAACAACGCATGGTTAGGAAGGGGCAGAGTGGGGTTCAGATCTCAGAAGTCTGAACTCCTAGTTACACCCTTTCCACCAACTGGCCAGCTGGGGAAGATTCTCTCACAACCCCCACCCGTGGCAACTAAGGGTCAGAGAAGCCAAGTGACTTGCCCACAGTCATACAGCTGGTCAGAGAACCTGACCCCAGGTGTGAGGGCAATCCCATGCCCTCAGGCACTCTGCAGGCCACAGCCTCTGCTGTCTTCCTCTGACACTGGGCCGCAGAACCCCCACCCATGAGCTGCAGGAGCCCTCTGTGGGAGGCGGAGGCTAACAGCAGTGTCCCCAGGGACTCACCTAGCTTATGCTGGAAGCACACCTTGGCCAGGAGGATCAGGATGAAGGGCAGCCCTTTCTGCAGCCAGCAGATCACAGCCTTCAGCTCGGACAGGGCAGGGGCCGGTGTCCCGGGCTGCTCATCGCCACCTTCCTCGGGGTGCCCGCGGTGGTCGCCGCCCACGTGCTGCAGCAGGGAGCCGCTGCGGTGGCCTCCGTGGTGGAAGTGGTGGTGCGGCGGGCGGTGGTGGTAGGTGCCCCCCTCGCTGCCCCGACTGCCGCCTTCCTCCCTGGACGCGGGCATCTGGATGAAGACGTCGCCGCCGCCGGCTGCGGGCCCGAGCACCAGGCTAGCAGGGAAGGGGCTGGCGGGGAGGCCGCTGGCCAGGCCCGAGAAGAGCGCAGGCGGCGAGGCCGGCTCGGCCTTCAGGCTCTCGAACACGCCGCCCTCATCCACGCTGGCCTCGGGGCTGAGCGCCTGGCTGCGGCTTCTGCGCGACAAGGTGGTGTGCGGTCTGACTGTGGCCAGCAGGTCCCCCAAGTCCTGCTGGAGTGCCGTCCCCTGGGGAGCTACTAAGAGGGCAGAGCTAGCCCCACCCCGGGGTGCAGAGGGGAGCCCCTAGGAGGTGAGCAGGGCCATGTGAGGTCAGCAGGGAGAAGTCCCTACGATGGGATCCTGCTGGAGGGGCAGGGACCACAGGACACATGCCAATAATGCTATGGACCCAACGGTGTCCTCCCATGGGGTTAAAATGAGGTCATTAGGGTGGACCCTAATCCAGCAGGACTGGTGTCCTTTTAAGAAGAGGCACTTAGGACACAGTCACCCACAGGTGGGGACACAGCAAGAAGGCAGCCACTATGCAAAGCGCCAAGGAAAGACTGGGGAAGAAATGAACCCTGAGCACCTTGACCTTGACCTTCCAGCCTTCAGCACTATGAGAAACCTCCACTGTTGAAGCCACCTGTGGCCCCCTGCGCAAGCTCACCCAAATAAATACAAACAGTCACAACAGCAGGATCAGAACCTTTACTGCAAACTATGTGTTGGACAGTTTTTTTTTTTTAAACAATACCTTTATTTTAATTATTTTATAAGTGGTGCTGAGGATCGAACCCAGGGCCTCCAACGTGCTAGGCAGAGCGCTCTACCACTGAGCTACAACCCCAGCCCTGGATAGTTTTTTTAATGTGTTACATTGATCAACTCATTAAATCTCCCTCTCCACCCTGAATTGGTGCTGATAACATCCCCATTTCACAGATCAGGAAACTGAGACACATGGATTATTTGTCCAGAGTCACATGGCTGCTAAGGGGTCGGTCTGGCAGGGGGATTTGGACCCAGGCAGACTAACTCCAAAGCTCGTTTTCTTAACTGTTCTGCTTCACTGAAAAGCAAGCACAGAATTGTATAAACTCCAGGCCCTGGCGCTGGAGCTTCCCAAAGGGTCAACCTCGGTCAGAGTTGGTATTTGGTGGGCAGCTAAGAGTCATGGGAAGACAAGTCAATAGAGGAACCCACATTGGAACCCGGACTTCATCTCTCCCAGGGCATTATGATTCTGTACTCAGTTTCCGTGCTAGAAAAATGGGCACAAGTTCCATTCATGTCCAGCGTTCCTGGGGGGGAGTATCAAATTTAAAACATCCATTGCAATGAACTTGGACTGCATTAAGGGCTCAGCGCAGGGAAACTGTTCTCTCTAGGCCTCTGGAGATCTCCAGGGCCAAATTTCGCTTTCTAGTTCCAAGCACAGGCTTCTGGGGTTGGAATGAGGCAAAGGATTTGGCGGCTTTTTCGGAGCCATTGCCAAGGAGCAGAGAGCCCAGAGTGACCCCTCCAGGAACGGGGAGCCCAGAAGTGACAGCACTTTCCCACGAACACTGTGCCCTGGAGTTCTGGAGGCCCCCATCCTTCTCTCAGGCTATGTGGACTTGAGTCACACCACAGACACGAGGGGAGGACAGGCTCAATGTGTATGTGCGGGGGAGGAAGGGGTGGGCACAGAGCCTCCCCGCCTCCCTCCCCTGTATGTCCCCGAAGTAGGTGTGGCAGATTCCCCCTCAGAACCCCAAGGGTCTCCAGATACATCAGGAGCCGCTTAAAGGAAAAGCCGGATTGCATCCATCCTCTGGACCTCATGACCCAGGGCATTCAGTAGGTGCTTAACAAACACATACAAGCTATCATTCAGTCATGCCATAGCCATACAACGGAGGCTATGGGGAGTTGACAGCTGCTCTCACACTTGACCTCTATGGATTCTCTGCTCATTCTGCATAGATTTGATGATTTCACTATCCCATAAAAATCTTATCTATAGGCTTCTCAGCTTACACTTCCCATTCTCAGATAAATCCTAAAGATAGTACTGACAGCATCTCCATTTTACAGATAAAGAAACTAAGGCTCAGAGAGATGAACTTGCCTGGCCTCAGATTCCAAGGTCATGACACCCTTCTTCCTCGCTACTCAGGGGCTTTCCGCCTACGCCGTCACCCCACCCCATCCCATCCCGGCTGCTGACGCTCATCCATGAGATTCCAGCTGAAATCTCTCTTCCTTGGTGGGGTCTCCCTGCCTCCCCCAAAATGCCTGCACCTGCTTCTGGTTCTCAGGTACCTAACCTCCCCTGCCCAGGACCCGTCAATCATCAATGTATTGGGTATCTTTCCTGGAGACTTGTGGCCCTCAATCCTGGCTGCCCCTTATAATCTCTTGGGAGAGCTTTTGATAAATAAAGGTGCCCCAGCCCCCCCTGCAGACTAACTCAAACGAAATCTTGGGGGTAGGCCCCAGCACCTCAAGTTCTGGAATCTCCCAGTGAATTCTAGCATGCAGTCAGTACTTTAGACTGGGCATGCTCCGTAGGGTCAAGGACCATGACTGTTTCTCTACCACACATCACAAGTGCACTAGCACATAGACTATGCTCAATAAATGCTGCTTTAAAAAGAAAATGAATAGCTGCATGCTAAGGCGCCTGTAATTCCAGCTACTACGAAGGCTGAGGCAGGAGGATCGGAAGTTCAAGAGCAGCTTCAACAGCTTAGCGAGATCCTGCTTTAAAAACAAAAAAAATATAAAAAGGGCTGGGGATATAGCTCAGTGGTAGAGTACCTCAGATTCAATCTCCAATGAAAAATAAAGAAAAGAAAAAAGAAATGCATGATCCCACTAAAATCTCTGAAAAAGCCTGCAATTGAAAAAAAAATTGACTTTATTTAAGCCTGCTGGTTCCCACAGAATTCCTTCTGTGCTTTTGAGGCAAGGTCTTGCTCCGTTTCCCAGGTTGGCCCTGAGCTCCCAATTCCCTTGCCTCAGCCTCCCAAGTAACCAGTAAACAACTGTTTGTGCCCCACGCCCAGCTCGCAGAATTCTTTTTATCCATGGAAAACCTATGAATGTCTTGCAGAAAGTTTGTTAAACACAGCAGGGGACATGCTGGTCTGGAGAAGTCTCAGGGTTGGTCTCTTTGGCTTTACAAACTGAACCCGAGGAGGTACATTCTCAGCAGCCTGGCACAACCTCCCCCTTTCCCCCCATGCTCCTTCTCCATCAACTCCCAAAGCCTGGGTAATGTGTGTCCTCCCCCCTCCCCCCGGGGGCTCTGGGTAATAATCATGATAATATTAATAATGACAACAATAACAGACACCATGGCTATGAGTCTCGAGGGTCAAGAGCTTTTTCTGAACTCCAAGAAGCTGAGCTCGGAAAGCACAAGTCCTAAAAAAAGAAAGCACAAATCCTGGCAGCGGCCACACTGGCCCATGTGGATACCTGCACTGCCCCACGGGGCTCTAGAAAGCCCTCCTGCTCCTCCAAGCCCTGAGTTCATGGCGCTCTGGCACAACCAACAAGACTCAATCCACCAAGAGCTTTTTATAGTTGGTCCCCCTTCCCTGAGCCTCTCCCGGATGGCCAGCTGGGATTTCTTCCTAAATGGGAAAGACTATTCCTTGGGGAGACACAGAGGCTGCACTTCCAACTTAACCACTTAAGGTCTGGACCTGTGGCATCCCAGAACAAGTAGAGCTGCTCAGACAGGAAGCACTCAAGAATGTGGCATCTCAAAGCACAGAGTCTGGAAGACAAATAGACTGAGACCCAAATCCACTTCCTGGTCATTGACTTCAAGTGACTGACTTCCCCTCGATATACCTGTTTCCTCATCTGTAAAATGGACACAGAAACAGCCCTGACCTCAATAGTCTAACAAGAGGGTAGTGGGGACAGTCACTACTTGGTGGCCATTATTTTTCTGCTATGGTCTCTGCCCTAAAAGATCTCATGGTCCACTTGGGAGCAGAAGGCAAAGCTGTCTTCAGGGAGTGGAAGGCTCCAACAGACTTGCTTCTTACAAGCTAGATATATTTGTGCATTTTCACACTCATTATTTACAAGCAACTCTGAGTTTTATCATGTGCCATCTGCTGATGCAAAATTTGAGACGTAGGGGTGAGGTCACTTGCCAGAGGCACCATGGGAGATGTCCTTGTCTGTTTTCTGTTGCTATAACAAAATGCCTGAGACTGGGTAATTTATAAAAATATAGAGGTTTATCTGGCATACAGTTCTGGAGGCTGGAAGTCCACAAGCACAGGGTTGCTTCTGGTAAGGGCCCTCATACTGCATCATCACAAGGGGGAGGGCATCCCATGGAAGTAAGTGCGTGGGCCCAGCTCTCTCTTCTTCTTGTTATAAAGCCATTAATGCCACCATGAGAGCCCCACCCTGAGGACTTTAATCCTAATGACCTCCCAAAGCCCTCACCTCCAAATCCTATCAACATCTGACTCTGGGATGATGTTTTCAACTCGTGGATTCTGGGGACACACAACCCGGAACCACAGCAGGTGGGAAGTGATTGAGCTGGGTTTTTGGCCAAGGGTTGACTGCCTGGTAGCCAGCGAGCGACCTTCCTGCAGAGCAGGCAGCTTCATCCCAACCTTGGTCCCAGAGCTGGGCCTGGACTGACGGATACAACTTGTGATTTTGGAACCCACCTGAGTCACAGGGGACCGACAGTGGGATGTGAGGGCAGAAAAGCCTGGCTGTCTGCTCCACGGACAAGGAGGTCTGGGCTGGGATGACATTGCATCCTGAAAACAGGTCCCCATGGGGTACACTCTCTTGGATTTAAACAGATAGCCATTCTAGGTGATGAGCACTCTAACTGTGTGTATGGGTTCCCTCTGTCGTGATCTACTTGGCATCTGTGAATCACAGCCACACAAGGGACCAGAGTTGTTCACATCTCGCCTGCAACCTGGGGCTAGCCCGCCTCTGACTTTTTAACCCTCACGCGTACAAGCCAGTGTTTTCTCTGCCCTAAGTGACCCAGCAAACAACTAGAGACCGCTCTACAGCCCGGAGCCCACGGACACCATTCAAACCACCGACGGCAAGCTGTTTCCCTGCTTGGATTTTCCTGCAGAAAACAGAGTAAAGACAATGGCCGGTGCCCCGCTCTGCATGTGACCCAGTCAGTGCTTCCCCACATGGCCCTGCGTGCCCCTCCTGTCAGGGAACCTAAGCAATGAAGAGCCTCCTTCACAGTCGTTGGCCTCTCTGTGTGGGTCCTCGTGTGTCCACTGAATGTTTCTGTCTCCTCCAGATTCAAGTGTGGAAATCCCGACCCCCTGAGTGATGGTCCTAGGGTGTGGGGCCTTTGAAGATGAGTGTGCCATGATGATGGGGTTCATGCCCCAGGACAAAGGCCACGGAGAGATCCCTGCCCCTTCTACTCTATGGACATGCCCCCAACCAAAAAAAAAGAGCCCATCTCTCCAGCAGGAAGCAAGCTCTCGCCAGAATCTGCTGTCACCTTGATCTTGGATTTCCCTGCTTCCAGAACTGTGAAACATAAATGCTTGCTGTGTAAGCTCCCCCGCCTGTGGTATTTTTGTTACAGCAGCCTGAATAGACTAAGGCATCTCTATAAATTAAAACTCCATGGGCTGGCACAGTGGTGCATGCCTGTAATTCCAGGGGCTCAGGAGGCTGGGGCAGGAGGATGGTGAGTTCAAAGCCAGCCTCAGCAGCTTAGCAAGGCCCTAAGCAACTCAGGGAGACCCTGACTCTGAGCAAAATACAATAACGGGCTGGGGAGGTGGCTCCATGGTTAAGTGCCCCCGTTCAATCCCCAGGACCCCTCCCCAGAGAAAACAAACAAACACATTCCATGGGTACAATCATTGCTAAAATGAGTCAAGTAGCTCATCTAACACAGGGTTTGAAAATGACCATAAAAGTGAGAGCAAGCTCTTATGGGATGGGTATTTAGCATAAAGCCATCACTGTGTGCTATGGTTTAGGTACAAAACGAGTGTTCCTCTAAAGTCCATATGTAAAGACTTGGTCCCAGTGGTGGTGGTACTAGGAGGTACTGTGGACCTTTAAGAGGTGGGGCCTGATCAGAGGTCCTTAGGTGCTTGGGGGTGTTCCATTGAAGGGGACCATGGGAACCCAGTCTCTTTCTCTCAGGTATTTTCAGACGTACTCGCTTGTTCCCACACATGGAGCCACCATTGCCAGCCATGCCATGAGGTGATGAGGCCAAGGAGTGATGCTGAGCCTGGGCTGTGCCATTGAGAGTCTCAGCCTCCAAATCTGTGAGCTAAATAAACCTTTTCTCTTTGTAAAGTTATCTGCCTCAAGTATTTTGTTGTAGGAATGCAAAGGTGACACTCTTCAGACCAGGTTCCAACTGGGTCTCCTCTGTGACTCTAACAATTACCTCCAAGTGGCAGATCTTTTCAATCCAGTTTTGGGCTGTCCTTCACTACTCAAAGCCCGGAGCCTTTGGGTGCAACAAAACCCGGGGCCACCTACCTTTCGGGTGGGATGGTGTCTGTGTTGCTGCTGTGCCGCCTCTGCATCTTCCTTAACACCTGGAAGCCAACACAGGAGTGAGCCAAGCCTCCCACACGCCTCTCACCTTTCAGGTCACCAGAGCAACCCTCAGCCAGTCCCACCTGTATCCTGCATCCCTAGAGCCCTCTGACCTTTTTCAAACTTTGTTTCTTTTTGTGGCCACTTGATCCTCAGTTCAACATTTATCTCTGCAGGAAGAATGATCACATTTTGCAGATGAAGATGTTGGGACACAGAGGTGGAGGAGGTGCTCACGGGGAAGGAGACAGGAAGGAAGAGAGGTGTCGGATGTGGTGAAGGGAGCAGTGGACAAGTAGTCAGGGGATGGGTGAGTGTCCCTAACTGGCTGTGTGACCTTAGGCAAATCAGTAACCGCTTTCTGGCTCCAGATTCCCCATCGGTTCCACTGGTGGAGTGGAGTGGCCGAACACCAAGCTTCCTGCCATCCCTCGCATTTACTGAAGCAGTAATGAAGGTTGGATTCTGATGGAGACACGTCACCTGGTTCACCGTGAGGAACCACATGGACTTCAGGCCTCCATGGTGACGACGGCTGAGGTGGATATTCAGGGCTCCTGGTGGGGATGCGACCACTGGATCCTAGAGAAAGCAGGCCTTCCCTTCCTTTTCCTCTCCAGAGGGACACACAGGTTAGGGAACTAATCAGACTCCAAACCCTGGAGGCACAGAACGCTTGGGTAAATAATTCACATATAGTCCAGTAGACGATGATTCTCGTGACATCAGGGCTAACTGTACCCATCTACTTATTATCTCTGGGTGGCTCCTTATGGATCTCTCCTTGAGTCTCTCTAGGACAATTATAATCTGAATGTATTTTGTCCTGTTGACAAAAGAGGAGCCCTTCTGATTGGGGAATTCAGAAAATATGGCTTCCCACAAAATCCAGAATAAAACCCAAAGCTCTGCTCACAGCCTACAGGTTCTGCCTGACTTAGCATCACACACTTCTAACCTCATTTTCTTCCATGCTCTCTTCTATGATGCACCTCCAGCCTCACTGGTCTTGCTGTTCCTCCAACATGTCTGCTGGTCCCTGCCTCAGGGCCTTTGAACTGGGCTGTTCCCTTTCCCTGGAATGCTTTTCCCTCTGTATGTTGAAAAGCTAGCTCCCTCAGGTCAAAAGTCACCTGGGGTGGGGGGCCTTCTCTGTTCACCCCCCCATTCCTCCCACCATTGCACTGTTATTTTCTCCATAGCACTTAACAGTTATTTACATGTACATTAGTTAATTTGTGATCTCTCCCCTATTAGAATGTAAATTCCACAAAAACAGGAATCCTGTGCACCTGGTTTGTCCCTTTATCTCTGCATCTAGAGTGCTGCTGGTCACAGAGAACACTCTGCAAATATTTATTCAATAAATAAAACACCCATGAGTCTCCCACTTACCTTTTTCTAGATCACGTGTTCACTGTCTCACCTCTCACATAACAGAAGAAAACACTGTGGTACACTTTCCATGAATAGGTTTGGCCTCTTGGAATATTTTCCTGTCCAGGACCACAGATGGTCCCAACTCTTAGTTTAGGGCACCATAACTGGCTGTTGAATGACTTCCTACTCCTGACCAGGCTTCTTAGGGCCATAGAATAGACAACCCTTTTCCTTTTCCTTTCAGAACACTAGTTAAGAAATGGGTCAGCAGCACCATCTTTATGTATAAAGGAAAGATCATTACATATATATTTTCCTCAGAACTTGCAATCTTGCTTAATAACTTAGCTTCAACCTTCTATCTGCCATCACTTGCAAATAAATCCTTGGAGAAAATAAAATACAGCATCCCAAGGTTTCTAACCACAAATTTGGCACAACCTCCTAAATCGAGTGCCCAACACTACTTTCAGATGCTTGCTTTTGAAGGGTCTTCAGATTCTGTGTTGGACGCAGGCCATACATAACTATTTCAACATTGAATTCTGGAATAAATTTTTGTACCTAAATAATTGAATGAAACGCCTTTTAACCCTCTGCTCCATGCATAGTTCTAGCTCCCTATGAAGGACCACACCGAGACTTTTCTAGCCGTTACTAGGCTGCCCCAAAGTGCCCGCAAGGGAGCATCTCCTGCATCCCTTGCACTGGAAGAGGGCAGGTGCACTTTGGATACAATGTCGACATGGCTTCTCATTCCAATAACCCCATGCACAGCGGAAAACACTCTTAAGACTCCAAGGGCTTCACAGACCACGCGGGGGGCGGGGGGAGCCGCGTACTCTTTTTTACCTGCCCAGACAATTCAGCAATCACAGCCGCATCATTCACATCCAGCCAAGCCAATCACTCGCCGGTCCTGTGCGTCACGTGACTTCCGAGTACTTCCGGCCTCTGAGTAGGTTCTGTCTCAGGTTCCCAAAGCCGGACACTAGGATCCCCTCACAGTTTCACAGTCGCACGCGATTGCCCGCCCCCTTCTCCTAGCTTCAGCCAATAGGAGGCCGTCTCTTCTCAGGAACCAATGACGAGACGGCCTTGAGGAGCCGACCGGTGACGCAAGCGGAGCGGAGGCGGGGCGTGGGCCGAGGTCACGTGGTGCGACGCGCGCCGGCTGCCGGGAGCTGGCTGGGCCGCGGACCGCGGGGCCGGGGTTGCGGCTAGGGGTCTGGCCGTCCGGTGTGTAGGGGCCATGCCGCCGGGTCCCCGGGCCTGCTTTGCTCCGCTCCCCGGCCGCCGCGCCCCGCGTCCCCGCCGGGATGGTGAACCTGGCGGCCATGGTGTGGCGCCGGCTCCTGCGGAAGAGGTGGGTGCTGGCCCTGGTCTTCGGGCTCTCGCTGGTCTACTTCCTCAGCAGCACCCTCAAGCAGGTCAGTGCCCGCCCGCCCGCGCGTCCTCGCTCCCGGCCGCCAGGTTTCTGCGTCTCGGGGTCGCGAGAGGTGGGCGTCCCTGCCCCGGGTCTCCGGGCGGGCCAAGGGTCCTGCGGTTTCCGCTGGTGCGTGGGGCGGAAAGGCGGTGCTGGGCCGGGGCCGAGCGGGGACTCGAACCCACCGCGGGGGGCCCTCCGGGGCGCTTATGCCCTTGATTGGCACCTGATTGCTCCTCACCTGGCAGTCCAGGCCTGCGGCGGGGTGTGGGGGGGCGTGCCTTTCCTCACGGGATTCCCAGCGGTCCAGGGAGAGGTGGGCGTCCCCGCTTTACAGCCAGGGAAACCGAGACACGAAGGGTTGGTGGTGGCCGGGCCAGGCAGTGGTCAGGTGCGAGGCCAGCGCTGGCGTGCCTGCTCTCGATATAATCATGCGCCTGGGTGTTGCGTGCTGAGGCCATCTGGGTGACTGGACGGAACTCCTTTCTGTGCACGACTTGGTTAAGTGGAGTTTTCTTTTCATTCCCCCTTTCGGTTTTTCTTCCACATGAGACTTTCTGGAGAGCAATGGCAGCGAGCATTAGTGGGAAATGTTACACGGAGTTTGTTTAGAAGTCCAACTTGAACTCTTGAGTTTCAAGGAAGGGTGAGCATATCCCAAGATGTGCCAGGGACATTCTTTTGGTGATGCGGTTGTCCTGATGTAGTTAAGAGCCTGTCTTTCCACTCTCAAAGGTCAAATTCATAAATTAGTGCATAAATGCAAACTATGTTGCCCTGGTTTTAGTGGATGGGCAGGGAAGCCAGGAAAAGGGAAGATAGGGAATTGTATCCTGCCTCCCCCTTTAGAGAACAGAAATGTTGCAAGTCTCTTGTTGGCCGGGATCCCGTGTGGTGACCGTGAACGGCTGGGCTTCTGTGACTTATGCTTTCTGGTACCTCTGGACACTTTCCAATCATGTGTTGCTTCTTCTCCGAACGGTTTGGACTTGTGAGTGTTGTGTGCCAGGACTTAGTCCTCTGGCTTCCTCTCTATCTGACCCAGGTGATCTCTAGCACCATTGTTTACCAGCTGTATGCCGATTTCCCAATTGATAACTTCAGTCTAGACCTGTCCAGAAAATCCCAGATTCTTCTGTGTAATGGCCTACTTTATTTTTTTTTCCAAAATTTTTTGTGATAATCATAAATTTCACTTTTTAAGCCACTATTAAGTGTACAGTTCAGAGATAATAAATGTATTTGTCATGTGTAGTCTTTGCCACCATCCATCCCCATAATTTTCTTCATCATGTGAAAAAACAAACGACACCTGTAACAATAACATCTCAGTCCCTCTTTTTTTCTAGCCCCTGGCAGCCACCATTCTACTTGACAGCTCTTCCTGATGGTAGTGTAGGCTTCTCACACTTGGCCAAAACAGAACTCTGGATTCTCTTCTGCCAGTGTTTGTTCCTCCCCAGTCTTCGAAGTCTCACAGAAAGGCATTACTATGCACCAGGTGGTCCAAGCTCAGACATTTCTTTTCTGACATTTCCTACATCCAGGATATTGGCTCTGCCTCTGCCATGTGGCCTGAACCTGTTCATTTCTCCTAGTTGTCACTCTAGGTCAAGCATCTGTCATCTTTTGCCTGGACTATTGCAGTAGCCCACCAGGTCTCAGCTTCCTTTCTTGTCTCAGGATCTGTTCTGTACGCAGCAGCAGGGGTGATAATCTTTAAGAAGATCAGATCATGTTACTCTCCCATGTGTAATTCTGTCTGCTCCTGTTAACAGGCAGATAAAACCCCAGATTCCATTCTGGGGTTGTGTCATTGAATCTTTTCTGTCGTTTCAAGTCAGGCTAACTCTTCATACTTGGTTACTTAGGCCATACGTGGAGACCCAGTACTCCTTGCCCATAAGCTTTATTTATTTATTTATTTTTGTAGGAATCACCAATGGAACATTTCTTGTTCATTTACTTGTTTGTCTGCCTTGCCTCACTCACTGTTTTCAAATGTAATTTCTTTGAGAATAAGGACCTCATGTGTCTTGTCGGAGACCTTCCAGCCCCTGGAATATTGCCAGGCACTTGGTGAGAACCCAAATACTGGTTGAGCAAACAAGTGTCTTTATACTTGGGATGGCGTTTGCTTTCTTCTCAGGCTTGCATACTCCTGATTTTTCATGTCCTGTCTCAGATGCTGTTTCTTCCCTATAAACCTAAGTATCTCAGGGCACCATCTTCTTTATTATTATTTTTTATTACAGTGTCTTTGTTTTTTACTTGTGATCTGTGACCATAAGTGGGTTTTGGGGGGGTGAGAACAAAGGCATGACTGAAGGCTTTGTAACTCTTGGTAGAATTTTTGCCTTGTAAATTTCTTTGGGTCTAATTTCTCAAAACATAAGAAGCGCTGATCTGTTGTCTGCCTGTGTTGAATCATTGCTGTGATCCGTCCTTTCTCCCATTAGGTGGCTGAACTCTGTAAAGAGGGCATTGAACCAAAGGCGGGGCTCATTACCACATGATGGGGGCTCAGAGGACTTGTGAGTCTCGATCCAGGCTGTGGCAGCAGAGTACCATGGACAGGGTGGCTTGAATAACACATCCTTGTCCTGGAGGCTGGGAAGTCTGAGGCTTCCACCTGTGCTGATGTAGTATGTGTCTGGTGGGGACCTCGTGTTGTGGAGAGCTCTGGCCCCTTCCTCTCCCAACAAGGCCATCAATCCCATCACAGCTGCTCACCCTTGTGACCTCCCAGAGGCCCTCCTCTAAATATGGATGTCACTTCCCTGGCTATCACATTGAGGACGAATACATTAGCATAGGGCTTTTGGGGGGAAGCATCCAGTTCCTAGTACAGGGTGACTGCATGGATCAGCTGTTTATAAGCTGGCCCTGGTGGCCTGTCAGATGCTGCTCCATCTTGCTTCCCCCTCAGTAACACAGGCCTTGGAAGGGAGTGCATAGGGCCATCCTGTCCGGTTATGTGGATGTAGGTAATGAGGTGGAGTGCACCTCCCCTGCAGTTTGATGCGTGAGAGATGGTGCTCACGTTTTCATTTTATGTTGATAGGAGCAACACGTTGTATACACTCAGGCCACGGGGACTGCCTTTCTAGGAACAACTAGTTGATGTCTTTTATCTTCACCATTTTTCATGTTTAAATCTTTGTTTTGGAATTTATTTTTGCATAGAATGTTATCTTGCCTTAAGTTCCCCTTACTACTGGAAATGTTAAACATCATACTGGTGATTCTACAGCTCCCCTCCCTATTGTGCCTTATATTCTTTGACCATTTTACTCGTGGGTGTCTTTCTTTCTACTTTGTAGGAATTCTGTGTGGCTGGGATTATTCCTTTGTGCAGGTGCAGGAATCTCATGCAGGGCTGCCTGGTTTTAAAGTTCACATTCTTAATTGATAACATTGTGACAGAACAGCTAACGTGCAGTATTTGCACAGTAGAGTTTAAAAATATATGAAATTTCAAATAAATTTCTTCTCTGGCTTCTTTTGAAAAATCAGGAGATTTGTTAGCACTAGATCTACTGGCAACAGTCAGTCTGGAGAAATCGGAGCAGATCTGCACCCATAGATTGTGGGCTGTATCCTTTCCTCTAGGCTGCTCACCGGCATGTCATTTCCTGGCCTCCTGTGGCAGATATCAGCATTAGACAGCTGCTTTACCCTTGTGACCTCCCAGAGGCCCTCCTCTAAATACGGATGTCACTTCCCCTGCTGTCACAATGAGGAAGAATACATTAGCATGGGGCTTTGGGGGGAAGCATCCAGTTCCTAGTATGGGGTGACTGCATGGATCAGCTGTTCATAAGCTGGCCCTGGTGGCCTGTCAGATGCTGCTCCATCTTGCTTGCCCCTCAGTAACACAGGCCTTGGAAGGGAGTGCACAGGGCCATCCTGTCCAGTTATGTGGATATCATAATGAGGTGGAGCGCACCTCCCCTGCATCAGGGGTGTTCACAAGCCGTAGCTCAGTCTTCACCTGGGCGTGGGTGGGATCGCCTCTTCTACCCTCTTTGAAGGTAGCAGTGGCCATGTGGCTGGCTTTTTTTCCTCCAGTGTTAACTGTCCTTTCCAGGTGACTTTTGGATACTGCTCCCCCCACCCCCCTGCTGCAGTGAGCCAGGAGTCTGCATGTTGAGGGGACCCTGCTGCCTGAGAAACAGGATGAGTAGAGCCCCTGACTCACCTGTGTGAGACTTGTACCATGAGCAAGAGGTGATCCTTCCTGTTGAACCATTGAGGTTTAGACTTTAGAGAAACCTGGTCCAGCAGTTTCCGGAATGTGGTCTGTGAATGCTGGAGGGTTCCTGAGAATCATTTTCAAAATAGCCCTAACATGCTTTTTTCACAGTGCTGACCCTTGAACTGATGGAGCAAAAGGAATGGTGGGTAAAACTGGTATCTGAGCCCGACCACAGCCGTGGCGCCACATTATCCTAGTAGCCGTGGCATTCCTCACTGTCACGCCTGTGGTTGAGAGCCTTATTTCCCCTAAGACTGCACAGTGAGCATGATGAGTTTTGCTGATTGTTGATCAATCTTGCTCTTCAGTACCTGTCGTTCTGCCTGACAGGAAGGGAGATCCCTCACCCAGCTATCCTCTGCGGCTAAAGTGTGGCTATTTGAAGGAGGGTACTTGGCGACTGAGTTGGGAGCTGAATTAGTTATTGTTTTCAGGGAACACCCTTTTCACCTGAAACAATGAGCAGTGCACTGTAGTTATTCAGATGGGGTATTTGATAGACAGTTTCTTGAAAACCAATAAAGCAAGCCTGTTACTTCACAGAAAACATCTGATGTTATTTGTTGCCAAAGATAAAATTCAAACTTTCAAGTGAAAATTAGAATTTTGGGAAACATGTTTGTGCCATCCTGAGCTTGATGACTTCCTAACACTTAAGGAACTATTCCATTTGGTCACTGGTGATATTAACAAATGTGACCTTTTTGATATGTATAGGAAAATGTTGTCAGCATTTGGAAGATCTGCATAAGATCTGTTCGAGTGCAAGAGAGAATCGTGGATTTTAACAGTGCATGAAAAGTTCACAGGCACGGTTTCAAAGTCCATATTATACAGAACTGTTTTTTGGCGACGGTTTTACTGAGATATAATTCACGTTTATATGATTATATAACTCATTTTTAAAGTGTACAGCTCAGTGTATTTAGTGAATTCACAGTTGGGAAGCCACCACAGTCATATTTTAGAAACTTTCATCATTTTTCTGTCCTTCCCTCTCAGCTTTAAACAGTCACTGACCTGCTTTCTACTTGTATAGATTTGCCTATTCTGGATTTTTCTTATAAATGGAATCTCAACGTGGTCATTTGTGACTGGCTTCTTGCAGTTGACCTTCATCTGTGTTGTGGCATGGATCAGAACTTCATTTTTATGCCTGACTAGTCCATCGTAAGCATCTGTTGAATTTTATCCATTCATTGCTGGTGGCATTTGGGGCTGTTATGAACAGTGCTCCTATGAGTGTCCATTGACAAGTTCTTGTGGGGCATGTTTTTGTTTCTGTAGGGTACACAGCTGGGAGTGGAACTGTTGGTCAGATGGTAACCCAGTGTTTAACTTTTTTGGGGAACTGCATGGCTGTTCTCCAGCAAACCGGATAAAACTTCAGGTTTTGGTGCCAAGCATGGCATAGGATCATCCACTATCATCTGTAAAAGCTGCCAGGCTCCCCTACCCTTCCAGCCACACCACAGGTAGTTTTTCTGCCTGCGCTTCAGCCCTGATTGCAGATTGCAGCACATTGACTGCAGAGGCAGAGGAGAGACTCCAGCACCTGACTTACGCCAGGCGTTAGTCACAGTGTGTAAAAACATTGCCCCTCATCTCATGTGTGTTTCTTGAAAAACTTTTTTCCTCCCCAAATGTGTTAACATGCCATGAGTTATTTTTATTTTTAAATGAATTAACAGTTGGCTTAATGTAAATATGTTAAGAAAGTTTAATTTTTGGTAGGATCAAACACCAGGAGCTACAACTCACAGAAACCCACATATTGGGATCCTGGGTAATTTTTCCAAGCATATTAAGGGCCAGGACCAGAACTTTGAGCAGTTCTGCCCTAGGCCACCTTGGCTGCTGCTCTCCTGCCTGCCTTGGCCTGTGCGCCCTGGTACTGCGACCAACTTCAACTGGCGTCTGCCAGTCTGCGGGGATGTCCCTGGAAGTCAGTGTGCTCCCCTCACCTGGCCGCCCTCTCCAGGTTCTCCATCTGCAAAATGGGGCTGGAGAGCTGGAGTTGGGGGCTGGGGGAGGAAGGTGTTTGCCATTAATTGAGAAGAAGCCTGGAGACTGGGAGCTCTACGGGATCCTCTGCTTTGCTTGGGGAGATGGGAGACGGCAGATGCAGCAGGGCGGTGCTTGGTCCAGAGGTAGTCATTAGCTTCTGCTTCTTGGATCCCTCTTTTCTTTGGTTTTCATGTTAATTAATGCTTTGGGGGATAATTTAAGTTTTTACAGATGGGAACACGGGAGAAACTAGTGAGGGTGGTGTGGATGCCATTGGGGCACAGGGTTGGGGGTGGCAAGTGGTGCCAGGTAACTTGGCGTATTCTTTAACAAAGTTTTGCCCCTCTGGGCATGTGCTGCTGTATGTTGGAGATGGCGCACATTGGAGAAGGCTCACCGGCAGGCAGATGTCACAGGCTGGGAGGAGGAAAGATAGGAAGTCAAAGGGTGAGAGATGATGACTCCAGGGCTTTGGGCCTGAGGTCAGGGAATCCCAGTGCTGGCCAGACGGTCCTTAGGTCCTCTCAGGCAATGTTCCCTGCTGGCTCCATGCGGCAGCTCCTACAGTTCAAGGGACTATTTGCCTAGCTCCTTGAAAACACATTAAGTCTTTGGCTTTAAAGCAGTTAGGTCTGTGAATTGGAGCCATCTTAGATGCTATCTGAAGCGAAGTGCAGTAAATCCTAAGATTGTGTTGGTTATCTGGCTTTGTTTTGCATTTTCACTGATCACCAAGATACACAAAGGGCCTCACCAGCCAGCAGAGGGAACAGTTACTAGTAATCTCACCAACCAGAGGGGTCCCCTGTTTATTTTCTTCCTGTCATTTTTCATACTTTCTCTGTGTGTAATTGAAGCCTACTGTTTCTTCACAGCATATAAGCATTTTCTTCATCTTGAAAAAAGCTCTTTTAAATTTTTAATAACTTTGATTTTTCATTATTGGCTGCAACTCCCAAATATTAGGCATTTGGGAAGTTCTTCAGCTTTCCTCCTTCCCAGTTTCCAGACACTCAGGCAGATCTCTTAATGGCATCAGTGCCTTGTGTTTAAGTGCTTTCTCACCCACGTGGGACACTATTTCATTTGACCTTTATAACAACCCCTGAAACTTGCCCAGCACAGTTCTTAATACACCTTTTGAAAATCCAAGGCAAAGTGACACTCATTAGCAATGAAGATATTTCTGCACTCCTTACAATTCTAAAAGAAAGTTCTCATGTGTCTTTGTTCCTTTTTGTTCCTGCCCTTTCCTTGGTGCCCTGGTGTACCACGGGACATCTTCAGCCTGTCTGCAGTGGTCTGTTGCACTGATTTGGGTGCAGACCTCTTTGCCAGCAGCTTCAAGAAGGTTTTGGAGACTGGAGCACCTGGTCACCTTTGTCCCTGTAGCCTTTGTACTTTGTGGAAGTTCCATACCTTTGACTGAATCTTGAATGAAAAAAATACACATATTTGGTGAAGTGCTTTAAGCTGAGACTACTTGTAGGGTTGGGGAACAGTTTGAGAAAAGTTTAAACTCCCATCTGAAGGAATAAAGTCCTCAGTGCTCCTTCCCCCTGCCCTTTGCAAGACTGGGCCATCCGAAAAGGAACTGGGGCCAGGTCATTACCTTATGCCATCTCCGCCCTCCCCACACAATTCTTTGGCAGGGTCTTGAATATTCATGTTTGAAAACAAGTTCAAGCGCTGGGAGAATTGCTTTCCTGTTTACCAGGATATTGTTCTGTGGCAGAGAGCCTTCTGAGATCACTTGGCCATGAACTCTTGTTTCTTTCAAGACAAATAACAGGATAGCTTGGGAATAATGTTAAGGACACTTTTAACCTTGTCGTAACAGCCAGTTTACTGCACTGTGACTGGCCCCTTAATAGTCTTTATAGCTATTAATTTATCCAGGGTGGCATTTGCAGCTCAGGTTAATGTGCACACAGCTTGATGATGCAGTTAGCTCGTGTGTCCCAGTAGAGCAGCGGGGTGTGACTTCACAGGTAGTTAAGCAGGATGCACCTAAATGATTTGTCCCAGTTCCCAAGACTCCTGCACTTCACTCCTCATCTCCCACTGACCAGCAAATGCACCTGTTCTTGTACAACCTGCCATGTGCAGGCTGTTGCCACTTTTTCCTTTTAAAACAAAAAGCCACCTTGAAAGACCATTTACATAGTAAATTAAAGAACAGAACTGGTCCTGGTGGAGTTGTGGCCAAATCATAATTAGTGGCATTTAAATGCTGGCGGTATTACACACGGTAGATAGAATTTTTGAGGAGTTATTCAGCATCGAATGGCATTTACTACTAAAAATTATTCAACAGTTTTTTAAATCCTCACATTTTATTGAGAGCCATCTAGGATAGCAAAATCCCTGGGTGTTCTCATGTTAGTCTACGAGGATGTGTTTACTCAGGGCACATCAGCATGATGGCGTTATGTAGACTTGAAAATGAGATGATCAGAGATCCTGTAGGTGCTTGGAAATGTTTTACTATCCAATTAGTGTCAAGAAGAGCTGAATGCAAAGCACCCTAATTTGTGACATCAAGTGGGTTTAGAGGCCAGAAGTTCATGTACAGATACAGATGGGGTTTTATTTGTGTGATGGGATCGTGGGTAATTTCTGTCTTTAATGTTGATAATTATTTTTAAAAACACCTTTTAGGGCTGGGGATGTGGCTTAAGCCGTAGCTCGCTTGCCTGGGATGCACGGGGCGCTGGGTTCCATCCTCAGCACCACATACAAATAAAATAAAGATATTGTGTCCACTGAAAACTAAAAAATAAATATTAAAAAAAATTCTCTCTCTCTCTCTCTTTCTCTCTCTCTCTCCCTCCCCCTCTCTCCCTCTCCCTCTCCCTCTTCCTCTCCTCTAAAACAAAAACAAAAACACCCACCTTTTAGTCCGAAATAATTACAGCTGTACAGAAAAGTCACCAGGACAGTGTAGTTCCTGCAGGCTCTTCACTTCATTTCTCCTATTATTCACAAGCACGTCTTAAATTAAAAATAAGATTATTCCAAAAATGATTAAAGATAATTTAAGAATCACAATCTCCTTCCATGGCAATAATTGGGAGTAGACTTTCTAAGCTTTTCTCAGTTCTTACCAACCTATATGTACATGTTGTAGTTGTTATCAGAATATAATGTGTGACACAGTGCACACTATTTTCAACTTACTTTCTCGCTTAATATACTGTAGACACTCAGTGCTCTGCACCCTGTGAAAATCATCTGGGACTTTTAAGAACACTGATAGCCAGTTCTCATCCACAGAGGTGTTTTCCTCATCTATTGGTAGACTCAAGAGTCAGAATTCATTTTAAGCTGTACAAAATTGAATGTGGGAGTCCGGGTGAAGAACTACTCTAGACAGCTGTCAGTCCATTGCAGCCTGTTGTAAGACCACGTCTGTACTAATACTTAGTTCTTCTCTGTTGAGCTTCTAGGTTTTTCTACCTTTTAAACAATGCTGTAGTAAGTACCCCAGTACATGCTTACACATTGGCATTGTCTATAGGGTGGCCTTCAAAAAAGGGTTTGCTGGGCCAAGTTGTTAATATATATTTGTTTTAAATGTTAATGGCTCTTCCCAGATTAGTTTTCTAAATAAATTTTAGTAATTACAAAGGTGTTTCTCATTTTTTAAAAAATTATGTAAGTTTTGCCATCAGATTTTTTAAAATATTTTTTTCAGATGTTGATGGACCTTTATTTTTTTACAGCTGTGCTGAGAATCGAACCCAGTGCCTCACTCATGCTAGGCAAGTGCGCTCTACCGCTGAGCCCCAGCCCCAGCCCTTGCCATCAAATTTTCAAAGTTAATCCTTTTTGCTTAAAAAGTGACAAAAGACAGGTCTATTTTCTTTGGCGATGTGGAGTTTGAACCGAGGGCTTCTCACATGCTAGGCCAGCACTCTAACACTGACCACATCCCCAGCAGACCCCTTCCTTTTTAAAGAAAAGATCGAGAAGCTCCTCCTGTCTCTGCTTTTCACACAGCTGGGCTCACCAGCGGGCGCCCTGCGCCCTGCCACAACAGATCAATCTCAGTGGTTCAAGCCTCAGAACTCTGTTTGAACGGTGAATGTTTAAAGAACATAAAGACCTTCAGGGGAAAGTCTTTTGCAGTGGTTTGTCCCCTGCTTCGCAGGCTTTCTGGCACTTGAGCACCTTCCTCCTCAATGATTTAGCAAACTCCCCGCCCAGCATGGCTTCAGGGCTAGGAGACAGGGGGTCAGCTCTTGCTCAGGCAGCTCCTCCTCTGGTCTGCTGTGGAGGTGCTGTGGGTTACATTCTCAGGATTCCCACACAGTCAACTCCTGAGATGACCGCTTCATCTTACCCTCTGTCGGCCCCAACTCAGTTTCCCATACTGTGTCTTTGAAATACCCTCACTGCAAATGAAAGCGACCTGTGCTCCAGATGTGTCTGCTATGCCTGAGGTGACAGTCACAAAAACGTTTCCTTTTCTGTTTACACTAAAGTATTCAAATTTTGCATTCTATTCCACATGTTTTTTTTTAATATGAAAAAATTCAAAATGACAGGCCATCAGAAAGAAAAAGTTCAAAGCTTTTTCCCTGCAAATGAACACTTCTGCACATTTGTCATGTGCACGTCGTTCTGGGACCTTGCAGGTAAACCTGCCAGGTATAGGCAAATAAAACCTTACGATTTTTTTCCTACAATTCTATTTTATGACCCTTCTCGGATGTTGTTTCTACCAGCAGAGTACACGTTCCTGGGGGGCAAGCTTCTTATGATGTCCTCTTGCTGCAGTCTCTATGAAAAATTGGTGAGATCACAAGAAAAGATACTTTAACCTTTCCATTGATGGTCTCTTTGCAGGAGGAGAGGGCAGTGAGAGATCGGAATCTCCTCCAGGTTCAGGACCACGACCAACCCATTCCATGGAAGGTACAGTTCAACTTGGGCAATAGCAGCCGGCCAAGCAATCAGTGCCGGAACTCCATTCAAGGGAAGCACCTCATCACTGACGACCTGGGTAAGGCTGGCTCCCCGCCCTCTCCTGGCAGCCAGGAGGCAACGTGCTGGTGGGGCCCTTGGTGGGGTTGGTCTCAGCAGGCGTTCCTGTGCAGCACGTCTCCCAGCGTGCTCATTTCTTCTCTGTCATGCCCTGCTCACCATTTCTGTTCAGTGTCAGAGAAGCCTGCCTTGGTGGTTCTCCCTCCTCCTAACAGTTGCTGTGTCTGCAGCCCCCAGTGTCAGCACTTAATTGTCCATCAGTCCCTGGGCCACTTCTGCCAGTCTCTCTCCAGCTCATGTATTTTCAGCTCTTGACAACCTTTTCTTCCCATCTTGATGGTGAACTCTGTAAGGTGAGAGTTCAGTTTAAAAATCCTTGGTAGCCTGAGTGAATCCACCTACCGTTGACGCTCAGGAAATGTGGTTGTTGATAGACTGACTGGTCAGTTTCAAATGAATCATACTCAAAATGTGTTCCTCTTAGAAATTGAGGGATATTTTCTCGCTTCTTTTTAAGCTATAAGAAAAGAAATTTCTTTGGGGCGAGGCAGCCAGACCAGACACCTGCTAGAGCTCATCCCCCTTGAAGCCTTGCTCAGCCTGCACTGACTGAGCTCCTCCAAGTGCTGGGCACTGGGCATCAAGTGTGGATGTCTTGCATTTTTTTTTTTTTTTTTTTTTGTAGCAGACCTGTGAAGGTAGGTATTGCCAGCCTCATTTTGTAGGTGAAGAGAGAGGCACCAGGGCTTAAGTGCTTGCCCAGGATTGCTAAGGACCTTCATAAACCATAAGTGCAGTACTATTATCACATCAGAAAAAGTGCTAACTTATCCTAAATGTTAGGTATCCAGACAGTGCTCAAAGTTCCCTGATGCTTTATAGGTTTTTTTTTTTTCTTAGTGATTTGTAAATAACATGGTTTCCTTGTTTGTTTGCAAACAAATTTTACCATTTAAAAGAGTCTCAGGATAGATGGATTGTGAACAGGACAGTATTGGAGTTGTGACAGGTGAACCTTTAGTAGAGTCTTCATCTACACATGATGAGACCAAAGTAAATGAAGACGTTATTGCTTTAAAAAACATTTAGAGACCCTGCAAAATAAAAATAAATAAATAAAAACTTTCTCAAAAAGATCCCAAAGTCATGAAACCAGAGATGAGATTATTTGGAAATGAGGGGGGTCAGAGGAAAACTGCTACCTAAGATAAGAGAGCTGAAAATATTTGAACAAAAATATACTTGCAAATCAGCAGTGGTACCAGTGACAAGCTCTTCTTAAGGTCACATTGAAAAAGCAAATATTGCAAAAGTCTTTTTTTTTTTTTTTTTTTTTTTAAATAGTAAAGTTTAGCAAAGGGAGTTAGTTAACTGACAGAGAGAGTGCAGCTGGATAGGACTGGGATCAGATGCCTTGACATAGTGGAGTTCCGGGCTTACTTCAGATTTAGAAGACCTGACATCTTATGCCTTGACTTTCAAATTTAGCATTGAGTTATAAACACAATTGTCATTTTCTTTGATTGTAGCTAGCAAAAGAATACTTTTTTTTTCCTGATTAATGTATGTGAGACAGAGACTCACAGACTCTTTAAAAAGTTCCAAGAATCAACTCATCAATCAGTGAAAATCCCAGAGTCATAGGTTTTATTTCACTTCTGTGGATGTGGGAGAAGTGATTTAAGAAATAAAGAAAGCTCACAGCACTCACGCCTTTCAGCAAGCAGATGCCACCATGAATATTGCCTGGGTAACACGTTATTAAATAAGACAACCAATTAGAATTGCAGACCTATCAAAGGTTGGAAGTTAATTTCCCAGGCAGTGCAACGCATTTCAAGGTTGTGATCTCACTGGTTTCCTTGTTGGAAATAACATTTGCATGAGTAGCCCATGGTACAGAGCAAGAGGTCTTGAGAACTTGATGAACTTTCCAGAAATGAGACCTGCAGATTCCAGGTTTAATGCTGGACAGTGGCACTGGAAACAAAAAGAAGGCCTGAAATACTGACCCAGTGTGGAAAAGGAAAGCACAGAAAGCTAACTGGACAAATAGCGTTTCGGTCACATAATATTTAGATCTTCCTGGCACAGAGTTGTTTATAGTTATCACTTGGGGCAGAATTTTAAGAAAAGTGCTGACTTGCTTGGATTGTTTGTTTGTTTGAATTCCCTATAAACAAAATAAGTAGGAATAGTTGGGAGAAACTCCCAGAAACATTTACTATGCCATTAGAATCATCCTCTCCTAACCTAGGAGACGAAATAACAGTTACACAACAGCAAAGGGTACCAGTTTCCCAGGTAACTAGGTCTGTTCTCCTGAGGCCTCAGTTTCTCAGGTGTTGAGCAAGGGCCCCCTTGGTCCCTTCTGTTGTCCTTATTCCACAGGTGCCTCCTGCTTCTGCCTAGGCTTTGTTTTCCAGTGTAGCTTCTGAAAACAACCTGCACTACAACGAGTCTCATTCTCTGAGGACCAAGGAGCTGGGGCATTTGAGTGGAGTGATGCTGGGAGCAGCTGCTCTGCACCTGTGGACCCATGCACGCACCTGTGGGCCTGAACATGCACCTGGGAGTATCTTAAGAGCCCAGTGGTGGCCCTCATGGAAGCCTTCTGACATTTTTCTGTCCCACTCCTAGAAGGATGTGGAGAAATGTCTGTGTCAAAGCTCTGAACAAGAAATCAGTTTCTGTGGGGGAGGTGGCCTTAGGCATGAGGCCACTGGGCTGGAGGGGATGGCTGCATGTAGTTGAGTGGAGAGACTCAGGAGGACGTTTTCTCTTCCTTGGGCATCTGGGGGCAGCATCCCCTAACTCCAGGGTTAGCTGAGTCCCCAGTATTTCACGTGCAAAGAGCCTGAATCACTTTACAAAGGTAAAGTATGACTATTTCTACTTGGGAAATTCTCCAAATTACTAAATAAACAGCAAGTACTTAAAAGATGTTGTAGAGAGTGTTTTGTTGTTATTTAAGTCTAGAAAGAACTTTTGTGAGTGAATGCCTTGGTTTTTCCTATTTTCAGATTTTTATTTGAAAAAGAGTATTCCCTGCATTGCAATAGAGGGAAAAAGGAAGGAAGAAAAGGGGACATTTTTCTTGAGGCAGATGAAAGACAGGGTGGCTTGCAGAGGTTAGAACAGTAAGTTGTGGGCCGTCTCCTGGTGTTGACGAGGTGCCCAGATGAAACACCTGGCTGTGGGCTGACAGGCATCGCAGTGTGGAGCCAGCCCTGGTGGAGGAGCCCTACTTCCTGTTCACTCTCCCTCTGAGGAAGCCGGCCCTAGTCACATGTTCGCATCTGGCTCCCCCATGCTGAGGCTGCCCCGTCGCCAGCTTCTGTCCTTGTGTCCATGTCCGTCGTCACACTGCTCCGTGCTCACTGCTGGCTCCATGCTCACTGCTGGCTCCATGCTCAGACTCCTCTCTGACTTGCAGGGTACGTCTGTGAACGGAAGGATCTGCTGACCAACGGCTGCTGCGATGTCAGCGTCCCCAGCACAAAGCAGTACTGCTGCGACGGCTGCCTGGCCAATGGCTGCTGCAGTGCCTACGAGCACTGTGTGTCCTGCTGCCTGCAGCCCAACAAGGTAGAGCAGCTGTGGCTCCAGGCCTCCCTGTCTGTCATCCTTTATTTCAGGGTGACCATGAGGCTCTTCTGAGGTTCTGCTGATTATAGAACTTAGAAAGGAACTTTGTGGGATCAGAAATCACTGCTGTGCAGTAGGCTTTGCCTGCAGAGAGAGGAGCTGGTTCCCAGGGACTGAAGGCTCCCCTGCCCCTGCAGAAAGGCCCAATGTGTTGCTAATCAGAGGCCTAGTGAGTAAGGGACTGGGCCCCCTCTGTCTCTATGTCAGCATCTTTTATTAACCTGTGCTTGCTCGCTGTGGAATTATTACAGGTACTGACTTTTGTTTCTGTAGCAACTTCTCCTGGAGCACTTCCTCAACCGGGCAGCGGTGGCATTCCAGAACCTCTTCATGGCAGTGGAAGATCACTTTGAACTGTGCTTGGCTAAGTGCAGGACCTCTTCCCAGGTCAGGAGCCGCCATCTGTACTGGCGGGGGTGGCGGGTGAGAGTCTGCAGCTGGAGAAAACTAGCAAATGTACATGGGGCGGAGTGATGGAGGAGAAGGTTCATAGGAAGCCTTCCACACTGCAGTCTGGTGTAATGACAGTGTTTACAGTGTCAGCACCAGATGGACCCAAGTTGGGAAAAGTGAAGCCTTTATATTAGCTCAAGGCCCAGTCACCTTGCACATCTCCTGTCTGCTGGGCATGTTTGCACTTTTTTTTTTTTTTTTTAAATATCTTTTATTGATTTTATTTTATTTTTTAAATACACGACAGCAGTGGAATGCATTACATTTCTTATTACACATATAGCACAGTTTTTTGTATCTTGGTATGTAAAGTATGTTCATGCCAATTTATGCCTTTTCACATGTGCTTTGTGTTTTTTGCATTATAATTTTAAATACACATATATACCACAATTTTTCATATCTTTGTTTGTATATAAAGTATATTGACATCCAATTTAAGTCTTCATACATGTACTTTGGATATGATGTCCATCACATTCCACCATCCTTGCTAATCTCCTGCCCACCCCCCCCCCGTTCCCTCCCACCCCTCTTCCCTATCTAAAATTCATCTGACCCTTCCTTCCCATGCTCTCCCTCCCTACCCACTATGAGTCAACCTCCTTGTATCAGAGAAAACATTTGGCATTTGTTTTTTAGAGATTGTCTGACTTCACTTAGCATTATCTTCTCCAATGCCATCCATTTATGTTTGCACTTTAAATGGAAGCATAAAATTGGTTTTTAAAGTCTGGGTGCAGTCTTCTTAGTCCAACTATTAAGAGAGATTTTTCTTCTTGTCTTTGAATGAAATTCAACTCCGGTTTTCCAGCAGTCCCTCCACTTTAGAGTGAGCAGTGATTTGTACTGCGACAGAGTTGTGGTTTGTTTTAGGATTCAAGGGGCCAGGGCAGGTAAGTGTTTGATACAGGAACACACCAGTCAGTTGTCAGGCTCAGAGAAGGACGCTCACCTGTCCAAGAGTCACAGGAACAGCAAAGAGCAAGGCTTTACTGTTGAGTACAACCGGTGTTTTATCCCCTCTCCCAGCTCCTCATTGGCTGAGTACTCTGGGGTGCACAATCTTCCCCAAGTCACCTAGGTTTTTCCCGCTCCTATTGGGTTATTTAAAGGATTGTGTCTGTTAGTTGTCCCACCTCTCTCTGTTCTCTTGTAGTGGGACATTCCCCTTGGCTGAGTGCCTTTTGGCAATTTCACAGTTTATCTCTGTTGGTCAGGGCCAGGTGGGCCCCTTCCTTCTCACCTCCTGTTTGTCAGGGGCTGTGAGTTTTGACACTTTGGTGTTAACTGCTTGTAACTTTCCATCCTGCTCCCCTGGCCAGCTGCCTTTCCTGCATCCTAAGTCACTTTACATTTGAAGCTGAACATGTTCTGAAAATGGACAGCCAGACTTTCTATTTCTCATCAATCCCCCCTTTTTCTTTTTCCATCTTTTGGTCTCGTTTTCATTTTTGTTCCTGTACCCTTTGGTATTGTCACCTATCTTAGTCATATTTACTTTTTGAGGTGGAAACCACCCATGGAAATAGGTTCACCCCTTTTAGTAGTTCGGACAGCTGTCCCAGGCATCAGGAGCACTGGTAAGTTCCTTTTCAGATGGGTGGAAACTTGTCTTCTTTCTTGGTTGTGGCTAAAACCAAGTCATAAGGCTGGAAGTGGAAGTGATAACTTTTCAATCCTGGAGGAGGAGTCTGAGCAAGGAGTCCCTTTAACTTGAGTGATGATTAAGTACAGGCTATGGCCAGCATATATTTTCTTAGAAATTGGCCTTTAGTTTCCATGGTAGAGAATTCTGTAGCTTTTTCCCAAGTAGGGGAGCTCATTAAGCAGCTCATAATAAATATTAGGGCCAGATAATCATACTACCACCACCAACAAACACAGATTAAGTCACCGGTGTAGGAGGTTAAAAAGACTTGTCCATCTTAAATTGACTCAGAACAGACTTATGACTCAGGTAGAGCTGTTTGTGATATTCATCAGGCACTCTTGTATAAAAACTCTTCCTTTATAACCTCTCAGTTTTACTTAATTTTGGAAGGACTGACACTAATGTACATCTCTAGTTAACCATTGTCTTTTCTTTAAAATGTCTAAGCATGGCTGTGCTGGCAGATATTTAAGACCAGTTGGTCAAAATTGACCTTGTTCTTATCTACTTTTAGAATCAGTTGAAATTCCAGAGACCATTCTTGGGAACATATGAAAAACCTCTTGGCTTCTTTGGTTTTCCTCTCCCAGTTGTACTATCTCCCAGGATGGCTCAGGATCTTGCTGACCACAGTTGGCTTCCCTTGGTAACATCAAGGCATTTCCCTTTCGAGTAACCTTCCTCTTGGCAGAGTTTGCACTAAACGGCTTCCTGTTCTCCAGGGTCCTCTTGATTCCTCTGATCGGGAGAGCAGGTGATCTTAGAGGGTTCTCATCATTCCTGGGTCTTGCTCATCTTAGACAGCAAGGGCCAAAATATTGATTGCCTTTTCCTGGGTCCTTTTACTTTCTTGACTTTGGTGTCCGTGTTTTTGGTTTTAAAAATTCATCAGGCCAGTTTCACCAGTCTTCAAGTGGGAGTGGTGGGTTTTAACTTACATGTCTATAATTTTAATTGGGGTCAGTATTAATACTGGAAGTTAGCCTTATAGCCTGTCTGTCCTGTAGGTAGTGGTTTATTGTTTCAGATTAACTCAGGCTGTTCTAATAGAAGAAGTAGCTCTGCAAATACCAACAGGCAACAAGCACAAAAGGAAAATTTAAAAAAAAGAACAGAAACATTCAGTAAGCATAATAGCTTTGAACCAATAAATATCATTTCTATAATAACACTAATATCTTTTGTATCTATTTGCCTCCAGAAAGATCCATAAATTTATCAAATCAATCATATATGAGATCCTTTACAATTTTACTTTAAAACTTTTAAGACATTGTATATCTTTTATAATTCACCCAAACCTTTACTTAGTTTTGAATTATGTCTCTTGTTTATTTTGAGATTACGGTAATCTTTACAACAAAATATGTTTTTTGATCTCAACTATTTTTTAATTTTATTGATTCTTTTTAGTTATATATGACAGAATCCATTTTGATGTAATTATACAAGCATGGAGCATATCTTGTTCTAATTCAGATCCCAGTACCTTTCCTTTCCCTTCCCTCTCCCCACCCCTGCTACCTTTCCTCTTATTGATTACTGTCATTTACCCACATTTATTTTTAATTATTATTATTATTATTTTTTGTGGTGCTGGGGATTGAACCCAGGGTCTTGTGCATGTGAGGAAAGCACTCTGCCAACTAATCTATGTCCCCATCTCATGGTTATGTTTTTTTAAATGAGTTTTTAAAGCTAGCCTTCTTGAAGTCATCCTAACATGAAGTAAGGTGAGAGGCAGAGCCTTTATCAGGTGAGGCAGGGGTCTTGACTAATCTTAGGTAAAGTGTTTTATTTCTGAAATTGATCTTGCCTCTTCCTTAAATATAATTTTACAGAGTTCTCATGTGTTGTTTCCTGAGTCTATATGAGCATCAGTCAATGCACTATAATATGACATCTAAAATATGGATCAAAGCAGAAGCTAAGAGAGCTTTTGACTTTCTTTTTGAGGGAAAAGTGGTAAACTGCGTCCACATTGTCAGCCTTTAAACAAGTTTAGACTCTCCTGATTGTCTTCCAAAAGTACATTTAAATTTCTATCTTATTCTAAAAGGTAACAGAAAATTCTGTATATAACTTATTGATAATGGGTTACCCATATCCAGTTCCAGAATACTTAATGACATAAATCTGAAGGAGATTATTGCTACAGACAATTTTAGTTTGGAGGACATAAGCTTGGTAAAGTGCTTCTCTGAGCTAGACTTAAATCTCTTTTACATTTAGAAAAAATACTGTTAATGATTAGAAATAGACTTCACCAAAGCAAACAGATATAAGTCAGGTTTTTAAATGGGAGTGTGACCCTTTTATATCAAATATAGTGTATAAAAGAGAACAGTTGTTTATTTAACCAGTTACGAAGTAATCATTTAAAAGACTTTAAAACAGGTACAAATTCTAATTCCTTTCAGACTTGCTTTCCTTTAGTAATAAAACCTAACAGACACAAATTCTCTTGATGAAAAAGAACAACTCAATGTTTTAAACTTTGTTTCATATCTGTGCCTTTAAATTGACCTTAGAAAAGCCTTTAAATAATTTTTTCTGACTGGACTACTCATAGTCAACTTAATCACGTGCATAAACTTTTTGAGAGTTACCTTCCACAAACCTTTTGCAACTTAGACATTCTACAGCTTGTTTACATCCTTAGCTTTGTCCTTGCTTTCACATAGACTTCAGCACAAAAATACTACTTTATCATACAAAATACTTCTTGTTCAAAAACATACATTTCCATACCTGTAACTTTTTATATCCCTTCTTCCAGTTGTTGCCTCTTTCTTAAATTTACATTCTGAAATTAGACAAATTTATGAGATTTCTGAATTCAGGCAAATTAGTCCTTTTTTTTAATAAGATTAAATACTTTATTTACAACACTTTAATGAAAACATAGCTGAAACTTTTTGTATTCCCAACATATAGAATTACACCTATTAGAATCTTAACTCTTAGCAACCTTGCTAGGCCCAGAAAAGCAACTTTAAGACTGTTTTTCCATTTCCCAACTTATAAAGATATTTAACAGACCCAAATATATGTCAACTTCTGGAATTCAAGAAGTCACCAGCACTTAAATTTAAACTTAGCAGTCGATGTTTTTAACTTTGCAAATTAATCAGACGTCTCCTCTAACAAACACATTCATAAATGTTGTCCCACTTAGATTGAATCTAATTTACCCATTTTTAACCATAAAAAACAAGGTATCAGACAAGTCCAGTTAACACTTTAAATCAATTATTCCTGCCAAATAAAAATCCTTAAAGTAATGAACATTGTACTTTAAACATTTTATAGAAACTAATGTTTTGTTGATTGCCTGGCCAACTAGAAAAAAGTCCAGGTTAGTAATTTCAAAGACCCTTCATTCTTACCAATGTAAATTGACCTTTAGAAATTAAAGCAGAGCCTGTCACAGATTTCTTAGTATGACCCCCGACATGGAAAGGGCATGTGCCATTGGGAACATGAGGAATGGACTCTGACAGCCATGGTAGACGCTGACATGAGCGGTCAAGCTGGCCACTCGTCCTCTACAGGACAGATTCACTCTAACTATCGCCACTGTATATTTTCCCTGCCTAGGACTTTTTAAGAATATTTTTTTAGTTGTCAACGGACCTTTATTTTATTTATACGTGGTGCTAGAGATCAAACCCAGGGCCTCACACATGCTAGGCAAGCGCTCTACCACGGAGCCCCAGCCCCAGCCCCAGCCCCAGCCCCCACCCCCGTGCCTGGGACTTTTTAAGGGAGAAGATTTCTTTCCTTTTCTAGTGAACTTGAGAGTTAACTCTTGAATAAGTACCTGGCGTCCATATAAAAATAGCACAAAAGAAAGGCAGAGCTGGAATCTCTGTGAGACAGAACAAGACCGGTCAGAACAGAACAGTAAAGAATGCGGGGTCCATGAGTGCTTAAATGTTCTTAAAGAAGATGGGTACAGGTGGGATCTTTCCACTTGCCTTCCCTTTCCCTGGGCCTAGAGTTTTTATTCCCCATTCTTGCTAGGTTCCTGTAACCTCGTGGACTTAACCTCCCAGTGCCCGTGTGCTCAGTCCCCCTCACCGGGGATTCCTTGTGCTCCCTGGGCCACACACGTGCTCAGCCCCCTCAACGGAGTTTCCTGCATGAACTGAGCTCAGTCAGTCTCCAGCCATCCGGAACCACGAGTGGGGCTCTGCGAAGTGCCCAGGATGTGTTTCAGTCATACATATTCAACCTCCGAAAATTCCCAACCACTGGAGCAGCACTCCTGGTTCAGTTTCCTGCCTCAGCCAAGGAAACCCATGTTGCTCCCGCTGGGGGGAATGGGACATCTGGGCAGAGCAGGCCACCCAAAGTTGGGTGGGACGCATCTCCTCCAGGACAAGCTCCCGGGTTGTAAGAGCCATGCTCACCTGTCTAAGAGACACAGGATCAGCAAAGAGTGAGGCTTTAATGATGGTCTTGCAAGATTCAGTGCCCACTCGGTGCTCAGGGACCCCCAGGTTGGGTAGGACCAGTGTTTTATCCCCTCTCCCAGCTCCTCATTGGCTATACTGTCTTCCCCAAGTCACCTAGGTCTTACCCGCTCCTATTGGGTTATTTAAAGGAATGTGTCTTAGTTGTCCCACCTCCTTGTGTTCTCCTCTGGTGAAGTCCCCTGGGCTGAGTGGCTTTTGGCAATTTCACAGTTTATCTCTGTTGGTCAGGGCCAGGTGGGCCCCTTCCTTCTCACCTCCTGTTTGTCGGGGGTTGTGAATTTTGACACTCTGGTGGACTGCTTGTAACTTTCCACCCTGCTCCCCTGGCCAGCTGCTTTTCCTGCATCCCAAGTCACTTTACATTTGAAGCTGAGTACTGTTCTGAAAGTGGACCACCGGGATTGTCTGTTCCTCACACAGAGTGCACCTGTCACCGAGAGGTCTGAAGGCCCTTGGCTCTCTGCACTCTGCCCTCAGCTTTGAAATCGCCAGGTGTGTACGTTACATGCGCACCCCTGCCTTCCATCATGTGCCACCAAGATTTCACTGGCTTCCCTGAGGTAGCAGCTCATTCCCCATGATCTGGAACTCTTGTGCCCTTTGCCAGGCTTCTGTGGCCCACCTTTTGATTTTATGCCCCTTCTGATGTCTCTGGTCTGCTCTGAGAGCACGGCAAGTGTTCCAGGGTGGAAGGAGCATTTGAGAGCATTAAGAAGTTCCTGGTGGCCTTGTTTTGCCTGAGGAGCTTTCCGCTTGAGTGGGCTTTAAAGAGGAAGGCTGGATGCAGGACTTTGATTCACATCGTTCTCATTCCGAGAAATGCAAGAAGAGGCCAAGCATTTTCTTTCCATAACTGTAAAACCCAGAAGTATTTCCAATCTTAAGTGAAGCTGTTAGCGAAAGCTCAGTCCTTGTCCCTGATGCCAATTTAATAAGGAGGACACGGTTTTAGAAAAAGGAAAAGGAAGGTTCATATGCTAGCAAAGGAGAAGCACAAGGGACCCCTCTCCTAGAGGCTGTGGTTCTGTGCGTCAGGGAGAGCAGAGGGTGTTTTAAAGAGGATTCAAAGCCTACATTCCAGGTGTGCCCAGTGGGGTGGGTCCTAGGTGCCCTGATGATGTGGAGATTCACTCGTTAATTTGGGAGATAGTCACTTCCTGGATCTTCCTGTGGTGGGTGTGTGCTCAAGGACAGACAGCTAGGCCTAAGGTACAGAAGAAAAGATAACCCTGTCTCCCCAATCCTGTTAGGGAGGGGAGAGGGAAAAGAGGGGGGAAAAATGTGCCTTTTAAAATGAGCTTCAGAGCAAGGAGGGCTGTATTCATAAGGTGAAGTGGACCACTGGTACAAAGCTACTCTGCTTTTTGAGTTTCATTTTATTATAAATGGAGAATTCCCAATTGCCTTTCAGTTTAGTTTGATAACTAAACATCCCAACAAAGAGGAGGTTTGGCTGTATGGCTGTCAAGTTGGATTGATACCTACTTAAATTGGATTAATACTTCAGTCGCTTCGGTCATGGGCTACTTAATGAACCTGCCTAAAACTCAAGTTGCTTGTATGAAAACAAAGTTCTGAAAACTCAGTGCTGATTTCCTTCCTTGTTCAGAGGGTCCTGGGAGCCTCCAGTCAGACACCCTGGAGATGGCTTGGACCGGCCTCCTGCGGGGAGAGCCTGCTGGCCACCTGCTCCTGCCCACTCTGCCTCTCACCCTGTGCCTGTCCCCCTTTTGCCTACAGAGTGTGCAGCACGAGAACACCTACCGGGACCCCGTGGCCAAGTACTGCTACGGAGAGAGCCCGCCGGAGCTCTTCCCTGCATGACGGCCGCTGCAGCCTGGGCCCTGAGACACTGCTGGAGGATGTGCCACCCAGGGCCAGACTTAAATGTCCCAGCCAGTCCAGGGCAAGGAGACAAGGTGGCATGGGGACACTTTGACTGTGACCACTTCCTGTGCTGTCCACGGGCACTGCCCACCATTGGGCTGCACCTGGCAGAGCTTTTCTATGAAGCGGACTGGAACCTCGGGCTGGGCCCAGGCAGGAAAGAACCGTGGGCTGAGCTGGGGGTGGTGTCGGCCTCCCTGGAGACTCATCTCAGCACCCACACAGGGGCCTGTGGCTTGTGTCCATTAGGCTCCGGGTGTTCACTTCCATTTTGATGTGGGCTCTTCTCTGTAAAATTATTTATTAGATTCCTTTGGAATACTGGGAAAACCATAGTGTTTTATGGAGAAAAATGCCTTATCATTCTAGTTGAATATATTCAAAGAAATTATTTTTGTTGTTGTCCTCGGGTCCTAGAGTTTCACGAGTTAAATTGTCCCTTCACTCAGATAAAATGGCTTGTCCCTTGGAATGTGGATCTTCCCACTAGGGAGTTATTTTTGGTTTTGACAATGTCTTCCAGAGTGGGTCTCGGATACAGTGGAGGAACCATATCCTGGCTTTTAAAATCATCTGAACACTCCGAACTGCTGCGTTGTAACCTCGGGCAGCGCTGCCAGCAGTGGCCCTGAGGGCCCTGGGCCCTGTTCTGGGTTTCCATGTGCCATCTGCCTTAGGACTGTTCCAGCCACGGTGGTGACGTGTCCAGAGGTGGTCCTTCTCCCTTCCTGCATCACTGTGGAAGGACTGGGATCTGCTCAGTGTGGCACAAGGGGGCCTCCTCCCCTCTCCTATCACAGAAGCCCTGTGCTGAGGCCATTCCTGGGCACACAGCTGTTTACTGCTTCAGCGTTTTTGTAGCAGGTATAAATGTTCAGTTTTCCTATGATTTTTGGAGAAGAAAACCCAACTTTCTAAGAGTGTTGTGAGAGTTTCTTTTTTTAATTTGTTTTTTATTTGTTCTTTTTAGTTAAACATGACTGTAGAAAGCATTTGAGAGTTTCTTACATTTGTCCTCAGTGAGAGATGTGTTTGGTTCTCACAGTTGAGAGTGCCACACACACAGGTGCCTGGCGTGTCCTGGATCTGTGTGCTTAAAGTCAGTGTCTCTGACTCAAGGCCTGGAGTATTTGGTCTTATGGTAAAAGCATCATGCTCCTTAAACATCCTGCCTGAGAGTTCAGGAGGCCTGTTAGCACACACCTCTTCCCGGCTGCTTCACTCACCCCAGCTTGGGCAAGGTCTTTTTGCCTTTTTTTTTTTTTGGGGGGCTGTTTGGGTTCATCTGGGAGCAGGTGCTAATGACCTGCTTCCAACAGTTTTTTTCCCAGTGGAGTGTTTTTTTGAGGGGGCCACGTTCTCCTTCTAGATGTTTCTGCAGCATGTAGTGGTCATTTCTTTTAGCCCCCCCACTGTATCTCTTACATTTACCTTCCCTAAGGGATCTTTGCTCCTCGGTGAGTTTTCCTGCAGGGTAAACTGCCAGCAGTTGTTTTTCAGTGTTAGATCCTAACAAATCAGTTCTGTTGGCGTTGGACTTTACCAATTCTCTGGGTTTCCCATGGTGCTGAAGCAAGCTCAGAGAACCAAGGCACACCTGAGCATCTTACCCCGCACCTTATGGCAGCTCCATGTGGAGTCTGAGGGCCAGTCTTCCCTTGGTTACCGCTGCTGGCAGCCTGTCCTTCATGCTCAGCGTGCTGTGGAGCAGTGGACAGCTGCATCAGAGGCCGGCCTGTGTCCACCTGCCGGTCCTCCCCAACTTTGCACTAAACAGCACCTCTTCGTGTTACTGCTGTCACACAGATGCTGCAGCCATCGATAGGACATGTGCTTCCGCCTTGTGGATGAGGAAATAAGGTGAAATGACCTCAAGTACCCACTGAGACTTCATGCTGACCCACACCGGAGCTCGTCTCTGGTTCTGGTCCTGTGTGCTTCCCAGCACCCCTGCCAGCTCCAGGGCTGACCAAGCTCGCCATCTGCCCCCAGAGCCTATGGCTTTCAGTTGTCCAGGCCAGAGGAGGAAGTGGTGGCTCCCATGTCCACATTAGGTTGATAGCTCAAAGGTCATTTTCATTTAGATGAGGAGTATGATTTTTTTGTGCTTAAAAATCAGTGGGGGGTATGCACTGTTTTGGAGATTGACAGCAGGCGCAGGGTGAGCTGCAGCAGAGACCTGGCATGGCCCAGGCTCCTGGCCCAGCCCGCACTGCTCCTCTGCTTTGCTCATGGTTTCTTGGATCAAGGCTTCTCACATAGGAACCTTGTCTTAGCTGCGTGTTCCAGAGCCTAGCAGAGCACATGATACGTGTTGGCAGTTTAGGAAAGAGAAAAAACCTTTAGTTGAGAAAAATATTATCGAATATTGAGTGCTTTAGGCAAAGGTGATTGGGCAGTGCCAGGTATTTCCCTCAGTGCTAAGTCTTCTGTTTGCCATGCTTGTTGCTAGAGCTGTACAGATGTGTGAGAAGCTCGTGGTGGGGTAGAGAGGCTCTGAGACAGAAATTTCAGAGGAAGGCCTGGCCACCTCAGAGCTCCTGAGTTCTTGGAAAAGCAGAGGCTTTCGGAGCAGAGATTGCGCCCCTCCGCATCTTTCAAAGGCTGACTCGGGAGCTTCTTCCTGGAAGTGCCTCGGTTGGTGTCTGCTCCCAGGGAACTGTGGGGAACAGTGGCTCAGTTTGTGAGATGTCTGAGCAGATTTTCCCAGGGTTTGCAGACTCTTTGTCGTCTGGAAAGATCGGTGCCTCACAGTCAGTAACTACTGCTTATTAATGGTGCAGCCTTGGACAGTCGTCTGTCCTCTTCTGAGTCTCAGGCCGCCCTGTGTTACATGGAATGACGTCTGCTTCTCCCAGGCCAGCGGTGAGGTGTCTGAGCAGGGACCCACTGCTTGGCAAGAAGTCCAGGCCTGCAGCCCATCCAGGAGCAGCACAGGTGAAAGGCAGGGCTGGGGACAGACAGGCTCCTGGGGTTGGGAGGGCAGTGAGTACAGAGTGCTCATTATTTATTTATTTATTTTTTATGAGTAGAAACTCCTTCTACAGACACAAAGCTTCAGATAATGCAGACAAACCAAAGGCAGAAAGAAGAACCTGAAGTCCTATAACCTAGAGATAAGCACCAGCTGTTTTTCGCTTCCAGGACCTTTCTAGACAACATGGAGGGTGTTTTTGTGTTGCATATGTGCCTATGTGATTCTTCTCCGTGGCCACATGCCTTTTTCATAGATCTGAAGTACTATTCTTCGTTCCCTACTGATGAGCACATTAGCTAACATGTCCCAGGTCTGTTGTCGCTTTTGCTACTACAGATAGTGCATTGGTGATGACCCTTGTGCAGACATGGGTATCAAACCCTTGCCACAATTTACTTTACCCAGAGTGCCAGGGGTACTATTGCCATGCCTCTGACAACCCTGTATTACCATTTTTAAACTCTTTGCTAGTGAATCTCAGTGTTCTCATTTGTATTTTAAATTTTTTAATCATGATATTTGTCCTTCTATATAAGGATCAAAACTCATATACTGAAAAATGAGTTGCAAATATTTACTTTTTGCTTCTGTCTTTGTTCATGAGTTAAAAACACACAAGTGCTATTTATTTGTATTTAATTTCTATGAGGTAAACTCCATCCCATGTTTGATTGGTCATTTATCGTTCACATGTGGTGAATTGTGTATTTCTGACAACTTTTCCCTCTTTTCTTCCTGATTACTACAGAACATTGCGGGTGGAGGGGCTTCAACCCCTTATCTTTTTCAGTCCCTGAATCTCAGAAGCAAGTGGCTCCCCATATTCACAAATCAATTTTCCAGTAAATCTAGGGCAGTGGTTTCTCAACCCAGCAATTTTTCTCCCAGGGGACATTTGGCAACGTCCAGAGACATTTCTGACACAACTGAAGAGGGGCAGTGCCACTGGCCTCTAGGGGGCGCAAGCCAGGCATGCTGCTCGCTTCCCATGCTGCCCAGGACTCCCGTAGCACAGGGCGCTCTGGCTGCCACTGTCACCCCAGTGCCGTGGGCGAGAAGCCAGCCCCCCGGGTCGTGTCTACCCCTCAGGCTGCACAGAGGAGCTCCGGGACGTGCTGACTTCATTATTTCCTTGCCCTCGCGTTCTGCGGTGCTGAAGCGCTGCTGATTAAATTACCCTGCCATCCCCACGGGATGTGTTACTTTCTCACAGGTCTCTGGCAGCCCAGCGCTGCCGCAAGGCACCATGTTATTGCCCTGCCACCGTGTCCTTAATGCGCTTGGAGAGCCACCGAGTGCAGATACCGTCCTGTCTGCAGAATGAGCTGTGGTCTAGAAACGCCTATCCTCCCCTCCCCTCTGTGAAGGACTGGCTCCCCCAGCACGAAGGGAGTTCCAAATGGAGTGGCTTTGTGGGTAGTGATGGGGAAGAGGTATGGACCTATCATTATAGATTTTATTTAGAATTCTAGATTTTCTGCTAAAAAAGGTATAAAGTACAATCAAATTTAAAAGGTAATTATATTCTGAGGGTTTTCTTTCTAACAAGATTTCCCTGCATCTCTGACATGTCAGGCTGTCACCTTCTTGGCGGGTTCTTCCCAGCTCTGCATGTTCGCAGTTTATCACTGTGTGGCTGCGGGTTTGCATCCCTGTACCTGTTTGCACTCTGGTGTGTCTGCAAATTTCTCATCCAGTCTGCTTTCACACATGAAGAAGAGCAAGTAGCCAATGGTGTCTGACCTGAGCCCAGGACCAGAGTGGCTGTGTTCAAGGGTCTCAGGAGAACCTCAGTGGTCATCATGTGTACAGCTCGCAAGCTTCTGATGTTAGAATTGAACTTCACATATATACAATGAAAGTACAGCTTTGAACACCATAAAGGAACTGAGTCCAGTTATGTCATTTGTTGGGCTTGCACTTTCTGAGGGATCAGATCATCACGCCTAGAAATGTGTTGTTTGTAAGTGGACAAACAGAAGGGCAAACAGTTCCTTCCATCTTGGAATTTTTTTTTATTCATAAATTCTAATGCAGTGTTGAAGGTAAGTTTCTGGCCACAACACATCTGTGATTTGATTCCCAAATCAAAAGTAGTGGTGGCTGAGTGAGAAATCACTGTTGACAGTGATTCAAAATTCTAGACTATGTTGGTTAATGGCAGTACTGAGGATTGAACCCAAGCATGCGCTACCACTGAGCTACATCCCTAGATTTTTAATTTTTGAGTCAGGGTCTTGCTAATTTGCCAGAGCTGGCCTTGAACTTGAACTTGCTATCTTTCTGCCTCAGCCTCTTGAGTCTCTGCAATTACAGACTGCCGCAGTCTGGCTAGGCACAAAATCACGAGCCACTCAAGCAGAAACAAACTTTATTTTTTGAAACTGCCGCCAATGCCCCGTAAGCCCCTGGGGAAGAATGCCGATAGATCCACGAGTGTTCCTAAGAGGAAGTTCCTCCTCTGGAAATCCCTCCTACCGCACTTCCCCAACCAATGGGAACTCTCTAGGAGTCCCTTAGCAGGCCAAGGTGGACAGCAGGAGTCCAATATCCATATGAATGTAAATCTTAACATAATCATATCATCTCAATGGCTAGCTGGCGTTACCTTTCAACCAAAAATGCCATGCATCATATTACTTGGCTGTGGCTCTTAACAACAGATGTGCACCTCCATACCCAATTTCATATCTCATATTACTAAGGTGGTGTGTTGTGTGTGTGATTTTTTGGGTTCTGTTCAGATGGGACATTTTCTTAAGCTGTATTAGGAGGTATCAAGACAGAAATGTTGAAGAAAATGCTTCTTATTATAGACATTTGATTGGATGCTGTTTTGGATGGTGAGTATGATATGCTTCTCTAGTATGACCCTCACACCCTGGCCGTGTGTGTATGCATACGTGCGAACACGTAGGTAAAAATAGCTGTATGAGGTATGTGAGTAGCATCCTGATTAAACTGACAAGAGCTCAGGCCTTGAGTACATTGACCTTGCTGGCTTTGGTTTCTTCATTTGTCAGTAATTGCTAAGAAATTTTGCAGATCCAAAATTCTGACTTTCTGTTTTCAGTTTCCCACCTCTTATTAAAAACCCAAGCCCCTGTCACGTAGTTGTGGGCTATGATTTTTACGTGGTGAGTGGAATTGAGTTGTTTGGACCCCTTCATCTTAAACCAGGGTTGTCCTGCTTCTCTTTTGGAGATTTAAACTGGGGCCAACCACTTTCTCCTCTTCCTGGATTTCAAATAGACATCTTTCTCTGCTGGGACCAGCCCATTATGTGTTGCTACCCTGCACCTGTGAAGACAGCTGCAGCGTGTTCGCTCATGAAAACACCTGTCTTTTGGCAGGAAGCACGGAGCTGCCGACCCGTAGATCACCTGAACACACTGCTGAGTTATTTAGGTCTGCTTAACTCGGGTACCCAGAGCATCTTGGAGTTTGCAGCAGGGCTTCTGTAGGCAGACCCTCTTCCTGGATATGTAGTGCTCAACAAAAGGTGGCCGTTTTTCTTTTGCATCACATGGCACAAACCTTAAAGTGTACAAACCTACCAAAAATTAAATTAGGTCAAATCAGATTCCTAGCTCCCCAAAGATAAACACTGATGAAAGTTCTGATGATAAGTTTTGCCCATATTTTGCACATTAGTGTGTATTTTGTGTTTGTATGTAAATAAAGATAGAATCCTGCTGTACGTGTTATTTTAAAGGAATTGGTTCTTGGTAGATTGATTTAATCCAATTATAGCTAATTCATTACTGAGCAGGAAAGTGCACTTTCTACTTATATCATCCTGCCTTGAAAATTGAAGCCCAGTTAGAGGTTAAAACCCTTTATAATTGCACTTGAGTTTGGCTTTGCATTTCTGCATTCTTTTTCTTTGCCTGATTTAACACAGTGGGGAAAAAAGTCTTTTTGTTCTTCACAAGGAGAGGCATTTTCTGCAGCCAGAGCTGACCTGCATGAGGCATGCTGAAGATCAAACCCACCAAGGCAGGCTGCTGCATCTTGGGGTTCCACCTCTGTTCTCCTGAGAAAGCTAAAGAAAGGCAGCTCAGGGAAACTCCACTCCAAATCTCCTAGGTCCTCCATTAATCTAGTGAATCAACGTATGCAGAAGCCTGAAGAATGAAAAGTTCAGGGAAGGATCTGTCGACCCTCTCCCTGGACATGTAGTGCTGTAAAGGTGAGCTGAGCTCAAGCCCAGCTTTCTCCCAGCGCTGGGTCTCAACAGTGGTGCTCCGGAGTAGAGAACTTCCCTTTTTAAGGTGTTCCTCAGTGCCTTGGTGTTCCTACAGGCACTGTTTGGAGCTGGGATCTGCATTCCCCTCCTGGCGCTCAGAGGCACGGGAGTCTCCCTCAAGTGTGGACTCAGTTTCCCCTGCGGGTGTGCATCTGAACAGGCTTTCAGCACGAGCCCCCTGGGCTCCCTTGGTGAACTCCATACCTGCCTGCAGCCTACTAAATGCCAACTCGGAAGCCCAAGATAAATAGTCCTGCGGCAGCTTAGCAGTTGGTCAGGCTAATTTATTTGACACAAATAAGCTCGTTGACCTGATTTAGCACTGGGAAGGACTAGGAGCAAGTCCGCTCTGATCTCAAAGCGCGCGCTCTCACTGCAGCCTGTTCAGAGCTGAAGGACAACAGCGCAAACGGCACTTGTGGGTGCTATTTCAAGGAAGCCGGGGGGAGAGACATGGAGAGATGGAAAGGGGCCAAGAGGCGCAGCGCCTCCGGTGGCGCACACACCAACAATTGCTCTCTGTGCCACTTGGTGGCACCAATTCCATAGGTTTTCCATCCTCTCCGTGATCCTGTGTGGAAGCTGGGGCCTTGTGCTGCATGGAGCTCCCTCTCCTGAAGACAATGAAGCTATTTCTATAGATGGAGAACCATCTGGTGTGGTGACAGATCAGGACCCTCTCCTGGGGCCTGGCAGTGTGAGGACAGGGACTCAAGAAGGGAGCCCGTGGAGAAAACAGAGGCCTGCTCTGGTGCTCCAGGCGTGCCCCCAGCCACCCTCGGCCACCCCTTTCCTCTGCCGCCATCCACCAAGACAAAGTAGGTGAGGCTTTGGGGCTGTCCCAATCCAGTAGAAGTAAAGTGGCCCTGGAGCCCCTCCCCAGGCACTGCTATGCGCATGTGCAGCACCGCTATGCCAACCTCTCCCAGGCACGTGCTTCTCTTCATGGGATGGAGGAGGACACGGATGCTCAGGTTCGCTTCTGCTTAAGGCTGCTCCATCGATGAAGGAGCCCCATGCAAACGGCCATCCCAGTGTGGCTGGCCCTGCAGGCAGGGACTGCTAAAAAATCTGCTTGTTGAATAGCCCCAACAAGTGGGCTGAGTGCGTGGCTCAGAGGTGGACACTTGCCTCAAGCGCACAGAGCCCTGGGTTTAACCCCTAGCACACCCCAAAACATGACCTAATCCAACCCTTATGTGATAGGTAGATCTTAACCCCCCCCTCCTTTAAAGAAACAAGCTCAGAGGCAGAGGCACACAGGGGGTCCTCCTGGCTTAAACCAGGGTAGTGATTTGAACACTCCTGACCCCTGCCTTGTAGTTAGGGTGGGGTCCGTGGAGGACGATGGTTGTGGCATTTGCCATGAAATCTGCTGCTGGCCCTGGGATCAGGTCATCCTTGATTTAAGCCAAGTGTAGTGCCTGCTTGCTGTTGTCCCTGCAGGGAGGGCTTGGGAAGGATGTGTGCAGCAGGATTTGAACACTTTAGGATGGCCCTGGCGAGAAAGCTGTATCTGAGTGTCCTTTTTTTGCCTCTGAGCATAATCCTTAGGAGCTGAATTGTGTCCCCCCAAATTCTCACCTTGAAGTCTGAACCCCTAGTACTTCAGAATGTGCATGTGTTTGGAAACTATGTCTCTAAAGAGTTGATTAAGTAAGAAGGAGGCCATTAGGGTGGGCCTCAATCCCATATAACTGGTGTCCCTGGAAGAAGACGAATTATCACCAGCAATGTGCACAGAGGGACGACCATGTGGACACAGCCAGAACGTAACCACCTGCAAGCCCAGGGGAGAGGCCTCGGGGTAAATCAACCCTGCCCACACCTTGGTCTTGGACTCGAGCTGTACCAAAATAAGTGTCTGGTTGGAAGAACCCGTCTGTGGTGTCCTGGGCATCCCTGGCTCCCTGGCACAGCCCTCAATGGTGCTGCGTTCAGAGTCACTGTACAAACCCTGAGGGCAGCACTCTGGGAAGCACCAAGTTGTGCTGCTGGGTTTTTCCTGGCTTCTGTGCCTCTTCTGGGTCCACGTGCCTATCTGTGAAGGGACCGTGCACAGGGACCTAGGCCTAGGATTGTAATCAGTGCCTTCTAGAACCTGGGAGTGTGTCTGTTGGCTTGTTTTTCACAGGGAGGAAAGCCTCTATTGAGAAGGTCTTGGGCACGTGGGCCCCCATCCGGCAGCAGGGCAGCATCTTAGGTGAAGAGGCGGGCAGTGTCGTCAGCCTCTGAGAAGACCCACGCTGCATGGGTGACCACATCCAGCACACCCTGGTCTCAGGCGGGCTCCTGCCCCTTCAGAGCCTGTGATGCCTCGACATTTTATACGGAAAGGTCCAGGCCAAACCTCACCAGCTTGCTGTCAGAGCCTCCATAGATGTTGTTGTCACCTGCAGGGTGCACAGTCAGGCTGGACACACACTCCCAGTTGGGCACCAGCTTTTTGGTGAGCTCCTGGTGCAGGAGGGGCTGGGTCGGGTGGAAGCAGCTGCTGCACCTGTCCCTGGCTCAGAAGTCGGATCCCCAAGATGAATTCACCAGCAGCACCACATCTTTTACCCTGTAGCCCCCAGGCTGGGGGAGGGTTCCAGGCATCACTCCTCACCCCACCCCACAACAAACTTTCATGCAGCAGGCATTGGCACCTTCCAGAGCCACCCTGATCCATCTGACCTGGAAACCAGCCACCAGCCCCCTGGGAAGACACTGAGGCAGCAGACAAGTCGCAGTGGCCCCTGTAGACCAGGGCCTGGTCCCTGGGGAAAGGCTGCAGGTATCTCAGCTGAGACAGTTAGGGGACGAGGTCTTCAGGATCTCGTTCATCTTTATTCAGTGCTCAGAATGCTTCTGGATAAAGTGGCGGTGCCCAGGAGGGGCCAACCGGCTCCGGAAATTCCGGGGCAGGAAATTGAGGGTTCTCTTTCCGATTCCTGCTGGTCCAGGCAAGCGCTTCTCCTCGCTAGGCAGGCATCTGGGAGGGGGACTGCATGACTCGGCGTGGCCAGGCAGGGCCAGCTTGGGCGGGCGCACATGCATCTTGTGGCACCCCAGCACAGCATTGCAGTGTCGGGGTCCTCTGCCACCCACAAGTCCTAGAATCTGGGGGGGGGTCTCTGGCCAGCGAGGCTGAATCCAACTCATCTGATGGCATGTGTGATGTGAGGCACCTTTCCTTCTCCACCAGGGACAGGATAGAAGCTGTTGGTCAGCAGGGAAGTTGGTCACCCAGTGGATCATGATGTCCCCCCGAAGAAGTCCACAGCCGGCTTTTAAGAGTGGAAGCTCATGACCTGGCTGTAGCCACTGCACTGAGGTCACCTGCTCATCAGCAGCCTCACCGTGCCCGTGTCCTGTCCTTCATTGTGCCCAGAAATCAAGATCGTCCAACTTATCCAGAAACTGGTTCAGCCCGTCCCTGGTCCACAGGGGCTCGAGGATATGCCTGCCATGCAGGTCACAGCCCACGGGCAGGAGTCCTGGTACCACTCCAGAGGCACGATGCCCACTGATCCTCTGGATGTCCTCCTCACCAGAGCTGCCCCTCGTCCCTGTCTCCAGGCAAGGAGGTGAGCCTGTGCCCCCTCCCCAGAGGTCTCCTCCGCGCTACCATTGCCTTTGTCATAGCTGCTCCCGACCCCTTCCTCCTCATTGTCCTCGCTACTGTCCCTGCCAGGATCTTCCAGACCTGAGAATATGCTCGCCTGGCCTGAGAAAAGCCGGAATCGCTGCCATCATTGTGGTCGGGAGCGAGGTTGCAAAGGAAGGGAGGGCTCCAGCCCGGGCACCCTGCTTGGTGACTCTGCAGCTCCAGCTCCCTACTGATAGCCACTTACCATGCCCCCGCCCCATTTTAGGGAGAACCGGGGATTGAACCCAGGGGCTATCGACCGGTGAGCCGCATCCCCAGATCTCGCTGAGTTGCTTAAGACCTCTAGAAGTTACTGAGGCTGGCTTTAATCTCGCGACCAGCCTCCCAAGCCACAGAAAAATATATGTATAAGAATATATAGAGGAATAGATATAGGAATTACATCCAGTGCCTTCCGCTCAGAATGGGGAAAGGATCACTTGCCCTCAGCTAGAGGAGGTGAAGAGTCCCCAAAATATGAAACTAAAGACCATTACATAAATATATATATGAATACATATATATCAACAAGAATATATATGATGCCTATATGAATATCTATGTGAATCTATACAGATGAACACATATGAATATATAGAAATATATATATTCATCTGTGGGAGAGGTGTAGGACCACGTGGGGGGAATAGACCCACCTGTCTTTCACCCCCTGAGGGCAGCAGAGCCTCATGCCCTCCACCTGTGAGGGGAGGAGAAAGATGTATCCTTGACCTGATCAGAGGATTGAATCCCTGGACCCTCCATCTGATGAGTTTCCATTCCAGAACATGCCAGTTCAACCCCAGGAATACCAAACTGGAGAAGTCAGAATCTATGGAGATGAATCTATAGATAAGTGATACACATATTCATATATACATGTATTCATATGTGTATTAATATATGTATGTTCATAACATATTAATATATTTACATATTCACATATATATGCATATGTATTAATATATATAAATTAATATATAGGTGAATATATGTACACACATGCATATGTATAATATTAATTATATAATAATATAATAATACACACATATAGTCATATACATAAATTAATATAAATTGGAATATATGCATATAAATTAATAAATATATAGGAATGAACATATATGTTCATACATACGAATATATATAGGAATACATAAAAAAATTGTAAAAATGTATATGCACACATATGAATATTTATGAATATATGTATGTGCATATAATGAATATATATTCATACATATTCATGTTCATATTCATATACTACATGCCTATATAATTCTATACAGGTATATATAGGCATATATGAATATATGGGAATCCTATATAGGCATATATATAGTAATATATATTTATATGTCTATATATTTCTATATATTCATATGTGTTCATCTGTATAGATTCACATAGATATTCATATAGGCATCATATATATTCTTGTTGATATATATGTATTCATATATATATTTATGTAATGGTCTTTAGTTTCATATTTTGGGGGTTGAACTGGAATGTGCTGGAATCGTAACTCATTAGATCAAGGGCACAGGGACTGACTCTCCTCATCCAAAGGAGGACACATGGTTCTATTCCCCTCACCATGTGGAGGGCATGGGGATGGACTCTCTTGTTGGGGACCGACTCCCCTCATCGGGTGGAGGACATGCAGAGCTGTGCCTCTCATCTAGTGGAGGGCAAGGCGGTCCCTTCCCATACTGAGCGAGGGTACTGGTATCTAATTTCACACACGTATCTATATGTGTGTTCATATATGTGTTTCCTTATGTGTTCATTCATGTATCCACTTGTATATTAATATATACATTCATATGTTTAGTATATCTACTTACATATATTCTTATATTCATACATATATCATATAAACTCATTTCTATACTCATATTCATATATATGTTCATATAAACTCATATATATTCAATCATATATTCTCATATATAAAGTTTTCTCCAGTATTGTATTTTAGGGGTTGAACTGGAATGTTCTGGAATGGGATCTCATCAAATGGATGGTACAGAAATTATCTCACATGATCAGGTGGATGATACATGATTCTACTCCCCTCATCAGTGGAAGGCAGGGGATCTAATCTCCTGAGAGCACAAAGAACTCAGGGACCTACTCCCATTGCAGGCTGGAGGGCATCACGCTGTGCTCCCCGCATCCACCAGCGCCTGGTGATACGTTTCTGATACTGGGGGGAAGGCACTGGAACTGTGTACTTACATATATATTCAAACTTAGATTCATACATATATTCTCATATATATTCACACAAATGTTCACAAAAATATCCACATATATGTCATATATCTGTCTTCTACACTTTCATACTTCAGGGGTTGAACTGAAATATTCTGGAGTGGGATCTCATCAGATGGAGGGTATAGGGATTAAGTCCCCCGTTCAGGTCAAGGATACATGATTCTAATCCACTCACCTGGTGGAGAGCGTGGGGACCTATTCCCCCGGAGGTGGCCAAAGCCTTCAAGGTGTGGAGGGTGCAGAGATCTACTCACCTCATGTGGCAGAGGACACGGTGATCTATTCCCCATGTGAGCAAAGGGCACAGGATCTAATTCATATACATATGTGTGTGTGTGTGTATTTATACCTGCCTTTTAACATATTCACATACATATTCATATACATGTTCATCTGTAAATTCATATCATAATCACATACATATCATATTCATATTCATGTTCATGTACAAATTCACATTCAAATTCATTAATTGAATTTCAAATTCAAATTCAAACACACATTCATGTGTACATTCATTTCATATGTACATTTTCATGTATGTTTGCCTAATCATTTCATATCCATGTGCATGTACTCATTCATATTCACAGTCAGGTACGTGTACATATTTATATTCATGTACAAGTACATGTACATACCCATATTTATGCACATATTTGTATTGATATTCATGTTCACGGGTTCACATACATGTTTATATTTGTATCAGTATTTATGTACATGTTAATATACATATTCCTATTTGTATGTACTCACATTCATGTTCATATTTACACTGATGTACATATTCTTGTGTATAAACATATTCACATTCATCCACACATTCATACAGATTCATGCCTTCTCCAGTTCATACTGTTAGGGCAGAACTGGAATAATCTGGAAGGGCAAATCACTATCAGGACTGTACTGAGATGGGCTCCCGTGATCAGGTGGATGACACGTGGTTCTACACCCCCACCAGGTGGAGGGCATGGGGACCTTTGCCCCTCGGGTCATGAAGGTCATGGGGACATATTACCCCCAAGGGGAACTACCCCCGTCACTTGCTGGAGCGAGTGGAGGTCTACTTCCCCATCTAGGGAGGGTACAGTCACCAATAACATCTCCAGTTTCACACTCGGGGGGTTGACCTGGCGTGTTCTGAAATAGGAACTGATCACATGGAGGGTACAGGGATTAACCCCCTGCTCAGGTGGAGGATGCTCGTTCTCCTCCCCTCACCAGGTGGAGGGCGGGAGGTGTGATACTCTCAGAGGGTGGACCTTCACCTCTCAAATGGCAGAGGTGGGGGGATGTACTCCCTTCATCTAGGGGAGGGCACAGTGATGGGAGTCGGTCCCCACTGTCCTTTACTCCGTGAGGGGCATAGATTCCCATGCCCTCTACCTTATGAGGGTGGTAGAATCCTGTATCCTCCACCTGAGCAGGGGAGGTAACCCCTGGTCCCTCCATCAGATGGGTTCCCATTCCAGAACATTCTAGTTCAACCCCCAAAGTATGAAACTGAAGAAGAGCTATATATATCTTCATGTATGAATATATGTATGAATATATCTATGAAGCCATATGAAATATACATATGAATAGAAATGTGAACAGAGTGGTTTTGAATTGCATATCTTTGTTGGCTAATTATTTTTAAGCTCTTTTCTCATGCTTGTTGGCCATTTGTATATATTTTTTGGAAAGATCTATTTAAATCCTTGGCCTATTTTAAATTATTGACTTTTCTTTTCATTTTGCAGTTATTAGAGTTCTTTATGCATCCTGGACCCTATTTGTAAACATTTTCTTTCTTTCTATGAGTTGTCTTTTCACTTTGGGGGCAGGGTTCTGGGAAGCATGAAAGTTTAATTTTGATGAAGTTTAACCTGCCTGATATTTCTCTTGTTGCTTGTTTTTTGTGTGTGTGTCAGACCTAATAACACTTGAATCTTCCCATTTTTGATTGGTGCATTATATAATGTTGGGATTCCTTGTACCTGATTGTGCATGTGCATGATAGGATGACATAATTTGGTCAGTGTTGGGACCCCTACTTTCCTTTCCCTCTCCTTCTCCTGGTCCCTTTCCTCCTCCCTATTGGCCTCCCTCCAATTTTTATGAGATGTCCCCCCTCCCCACTTTCTTGTTTTCCTCTGTAGCTTCCACATATGAGAGAAAAATATGACCCTTAATTTTCTAAGTTTAACAAAACTGCTTGATTTTCAATGAATGATAATATTCCTTGGAAAGGAAGTGCCGTAAGTGGACCATTGCTCAATTAGGCACTTGTAGCTGGGCGCGGTGGCACACACCTGTAATCCCAGTGGCTCAGGAGGCCGAGACCGGAGGATTATGAGTTCAAAGCCAGCCTCAGCAATGGCGAGGCTCTAAGCAACTCAGTGAGACCCTGTCTCTAAATAAAAAAATACAAAATAGGGCTGGGGATGTGGCTCAGTGGTTGAGTGCCCCTGAGTTCAATTCCCGGTACCTCACACCCCTAAAAATTAAGCTACTTTGTGAAGCAATCTGTTTTCTGTAAGGGGAGGACACTTAATGTACTTCTTGCTCCGTGAACAACTCTCGGTACTTGAAGTTTCATCACTGAGTCAGAAGCAGTACTTTGTCTCAGGGGACAGAGGACAGTGGGTACAGCTCATATAATGAATCATAACAGCATGTTGTCATGATTCTATTTGATGCATGTCTGGTTTGGTAGAATCCAGAACACACTCCAGTGCACAGTCCCCACTTTCCTGATGAGGAGGATGAGGTCCTGAAGAGAGAAATGATTGACATTGGCATCAAGGTTATTTTTTAATGAATGACAGTCTATTCATGTCTGAAATGACTAGTACCTAGTGTAGCATGTGACACTTTGGAGGTATTTTAACAAGGATTGAATGATCAAAAATGATCATTTTTATGTCCTGACCCAAAAGTCCTCAATTTTTGCCCACCACCCTCATCTGCTCCTCCTGTCTTCACCATTTCAATAAATATTTGTAATATTATTCAATGAGAAGCATGTGTGCATAACTTTTATTTTGGTCTTTAATAAAAAGGATGAAATATGATATTAAAAAGCATATAGAAATCTTGGACCTGAATGCTCATGGCAACACTAGTCATAGTAGCCAAAAAGTAGAAACTGCCCAAGTGCCCATCAGCTGATGAATGAGCAAACAGAATGTGGTCTAACCACATAATGGAATATTAGTTGGCCATAAAAAAGGAATGAAGTGCAGACACAGGCTGCAACATGGATGGATGATCCTTGAAAATATCCTGCTAGGTCATGGACAGGAAGCCAGGCTGTGTCTGGTCACATGTTGTATAATTCCAGTTCTAAAGCTGACTGTGAGGATGGTTGTGCACTTGATATACTAAGAAGGTATATGAAGAATACATAAACCAGTCTGAATCTTATAGTATGTCGATTTCATCTCAATGAACCTGTCTAAGATCTGCACAGAGCAGCTTTGCGAAGGGTTGGTCTATGTGTTGTTTGGAGAGAGCAAGGCTCAGCCAGGTTGGCCTGGGTGTGCTAAATTGCTCAGAAGCTTTGATTCTGTATTTGTAAACTAAGCGTGAGAATATCCTCCACACAGGCTTTTTGTGGATTAAGGAATCCTTATCTGCCAGAGGTGTCTGAAGGTCCCCCATTTAGATGCCCTCTGTAAGTTAGGGGTTCAACTTGGGACCCTCTCAGCAACACTGCCAGGTCCTGACTGTGGATGGTGGTTGGTGTGAGCCTGTGGGACCCAGGTATTCCTCCTGCCCATCCCCAGAGTGTGCCTGGCCTCTGCAGGGAGGCTGCCTCCTCTGCCTCAGCCCCAGCCTGCCTTCTCCCAACTCCTGCTCCTCTGGGGCTCTTTGTCAGAGTAGCCTGATTGCAAGGAGAGTGGCCTCTAGAAGTTTTTCTTGACCCCTGAAAGCAATTTGTCCTATATGAACAGGGACCCTGAATTATTCCACATAAACGGTGCATTAAAGGAAAATCAGGATGTACTTAGGAAGCTGGAAGAAATGTAAATGGATGTGTAGAAATGTCTCTGCTGTCCCCCAAGCAGACAAGTCCCATCAGTCTTGCCTTCAGACACCTCAGAACCAGATGAAATTGGTTCATCCCTGACCTCTGACCTCTGACCTCTTCTGCTGAAGTCTAGGCATCCAGGTGGTCATGAACTCATCCACCAAGAACCAAGGCTTGGCTTTCATTGAGAAGGGTGTCCACAGTGGCTAGTGCTCAAAAGAGGGGACTCCATTCCCCAACATGGAGTCTGTGGATTGGGTGGATTGAGTGGGTGGGAGCCATGAGAGACAAATGTTTTGGATAAGCTGAAGGATAGGGTACAACATGTAATTCTAACAAAAATGAAATAAGTAGGGAGAAATATTTTATTGAGGTTTTTTTTTTTTTTTTTTTTTTTAGGGATTGAACTGAGGGGCATTCAACCACTGAGTCACATCCCAGCACTTTTTTGTATTTTATTTAGAGACAGGGTATCCCTGAATTATTTAGGGCCTCGCTAAGTTGCTAAGGCTGGTTTTGAACTCACGATCCTCCTGCCTCAGCCTCTTGAGCTGCTGGGATGACAGGTGTGCACCACTGCACCTGGTTTCTGAGTTTTGACAAAGCCAAATTCTTGCGCTTTCACTGAGTGAGTAAATTCAGATTCCTTTTCCTCGGATAACTTCCTACTGATCAGAGACGCTCACTGGAGGCCTTCATTTGGGATCTAGTGCTAATAACAGTGATCAAACTACAGGAGAAAGAGAGAGTTCAAGAACCAGGAATGGGGGTTCCTTCTGATACAGGGATGCCAGGAAACAGGGTCGGTCTTCTTCTCTGGGGTGGGGGAGGGAGCGGGGGGGAGGCAGGGGGAGGCAGGGGGGGCTTGAAGGACTCAGACCCAGCCCCTACCTTTTCTGCTCTGCCTCATGGCCTCTCCTATGAGGTGTATAGCATTAGGCATGGCAGGACTTCAGAGAAGTCCTCTCTTACCTTCTGCCAACAGCATCAACAAGTCACAGTGCAACACCTCCCTGTCAGGCAGATGCAGAGACAGCTTAGTGCAGAGGTCAGCAAACTTCCTTTCAGGTTTGCAACCAGGACAACATGTCAACAAATGGGCATGGCAGTGTGCCAATAAAACTTTATTTACACAGACAGGCCGAGGGCCAGATTCAGCACTCAGGCTGTGGGTTGCCAATCCCCAGCTTAGTGGGCTAGCCTTAATTACTGGGGCTCTTTTCCCATGTTGTTCCTTATTTTAGATCTTAAGTGCTAAAAAGTTCAGAGTCTTTTTCCAAATGCTCCCAGGCAGGTTGCTAAAAACTACAAAGAGCCAGGGGTTGACCAAGTAGAAGCAGCAAGAATTGGATTTTTCACCCTGTGCCAGATGCCCGGAAGTGACGATTCGGCTCTTTCCCCACCGTCCTCAAATGGAAGGCTGGGTGTTTTAATTAGTTAATGTTGGCAAATTGCTTTGCAGAAAATTGTAAAATGTTGCGTGTTATAAGTGCCAAAGTCCTAATGAGCTTTCCTTAAAGATCCCACCTGGAAGTGTGATATTTCTTTGCTTAAGGTCCAAGTGTGCAAGAAAAACCTGCAGATGAAAAACCAGTTTTTAAGCCAATGTAACAGGAAAAAATAAAATAAAAAGGATCTCTGCATTGAATGTCACATTCTCTTCCTTCTGTCCCACCTGTGTGCCTAGCACCTGGAATGTTAAGCCCCACAAGCAGAGGTAGTCGTTGTCACTGTGTGTGTGTGTGTGTGTGTGTGTGTGCGCACACACGTGTGTGTACCTGATAGCAGTGAAACAAATGAAGCCGCACCTTCATTGTGGCTGACACCGGCGGCTGGATTCTCAGCCTGTGCATGGGAAGCCCTGCTCTGGCATGTCAAGGTCACAGGGAGAAGGGGGCTGGCAGCCACTCAATCATACCAGGGCTGCTCCCAGGTACCCGAGTCGGGGAGCGGTGTCGGCAAGCCTCGTGTCTCCTAACAGCTGGATAATGAATTTCCTCTCCAACACTCTTGTTTCACAGGGTGGCAGCGGGGACAGCAGCAGCTGATCGGCGTCACTGTCAGAGCGAGTGAGATGTAGTTAATACAGACTAGAGCCACCAAGATGCATCCACTGGGAATCTTCAGCCTCGATGAAGTCCCTGCTAAATTGTCAGGGCTGGGCCTGTTGTGAGAGGGGGTGGCAGAGGTTAGAGATGGGACTAGAGCAGGAATCCCGAGCTGACATTTGGGGCCAGGTGGTTTGGCTGCTTCTCTGTGCACCCCAGTGTCTGGAGCAGCACCCTGGCCCCCACCCACCAGATGCCAGGAGCAGCCCTTATGTCCAGTTGTGACAATCAGAAAAGTCCCCAGGCATGGCCAAGAGGGGAGGGGCACAATCACCCCTGGTTGAGAATCGCCAGGTTAGGGTTAGGGGGAGCCTTAGGATCACTTTTGCTCAGGGACACACTTGGACCAGGGGTCCAGGAGAAAGTCAGCTCCTAGGGTCCTCTTGACTCTCCTAGGGTCCTGTCTCCATCCATCCAAACCCCAAAGACCAGAGCCCTGTGGACATGTTCTGAACGGAATCACTTCTCACCAGCCAGCCCCTGCTCTCCTTCCAGCCTCTCCTCTGCTGGCTTCCAGTGCTGGCTTCTCCTGCCATTGATGACATCTGGGGCCGGGTGATTCCTTGTGTGTGCGTGTTGGGGTGGGGGAACCCGTCCTATGCATTGTGGGCTGTCAGAACAGCATTCCTGTTCCCTGCTCGGCAGATGTCAGCAGCACCCCCTCCCTCAGTGCAACAGACATTGCCAAATGTCCCCAGGGGCCTGGGTTGGGACACGCTGCCCTCCTGCTGTGTCTCTTATTCTTCCCCTTTGTCTTTCCCACTGGAAGGCAGCTTGTGTAGAGGCAGAGACTCAGATTTGTCCCTTGCTGCATCTCCAGGCTTCATATGTAGTAGGCGCTCAGCCGATTGCTGGGTGCGTGAGCTTGGTTTTTCTGCACAAGGAGTGGGGCGATGGCAGCATGGATTGGGGCAGGACTGGCCTGCAGAGCGCATTTTGCTGATTCTAGGCATCTGAATCTTGTGGCGCACAGTGGCTTGGTGGCCCTGCCGTGCACAGCCACTTAATCCTACTTTTTGTTGGTTTGCTTGCTTGCCGTCTCTCTACGTGTTTACAGGGAGAGTGGAATGCTGTCAACGGTGACGATTAGGAGAAACCTGACTTCCAACTGAGGTTCTTCCACTATCTGTGCATCTTTGGGCCAGTTACTTAGGTTCTCTGACTCGGTTTGCCCCTCTGTACAATGGAATGACTCCCAGCTCTTGGTTTTGCCGTGAGGAATAAGGTGCATTGGCAGAGTCCCTGTCCGGGTCTGGCCACTCTGAGTGCCCTCTCTCCGGGGGCCCATGGACCCCTTCCTCTTGCTGGAGCTCAGCCCTGCCAGGGTTCACCTGCTTTTCCTGTCCCCCATTTCTGCTGCCTCCTCTGTGTCATCCAGCTCCAGGGCTAGCTGCACCCCCTCGGGCTCTCCTCCCCCTCCCCTCCCAGCATGCGGATCTCATCACTGTGATTACGCTGTATTAGCCACAGCGATTGTTCCATGCCTTGGCACCTCATTACTGAAATAAAGTTAACATTAATGGGAGTCCTGCCGCTAATCCCTCTGCTCACCTCTCCTGAAATGCATTCCGGTGATTAGCGGGAGAGACACATGCATATATTCATGTTAAAACCCTTCCCCTTCTCCTGCCCTCCCTTTGCCTCTAGAGGTGGAGGCCAGGGGGGCCTTTTAGCTGCCAACGGGCAGAGGGCAAGGCGCTGAGACCCGTCTGGACCTGGGCTGGGCTGGCGTTGGGGGGCAGAATATGTCCCCCCCTAGAAACAGAAAACAGTTCCTCTGGGTGCAAGAAAAACAGACAGCCAACAAAACACACAGGCCTCAGAGTGGGACAAACCCTCTGGGTGTCCTGGGCCTGCCCCTGACTGGACACTAGTTCACCTCCTGAGCCTCAGTTTCCCCTTCCTTTGAAGCAGGCTGCTCAGGGAGGATCAGGTCAGGCCAGCTGGAGCACAGCCCACACCTCCAGCCCTGGGACAGTTTGGCTCCAAGCCCATGGATTTAGGGGTCCCAAGGGTCCATGGGAGCTCCCAGGGCCCCTCCCACCCCCAGTGCTCCACTCCAGGACCCAACCCACCCATTCCAGGCAGAACACAATGAGGACCAATGTGGGGGGGTGAATTGTCATTTATAAGAACTGCCGCCCCCCCACCCCAGGGCACATACTTAGGACCCAGGAGCCTGGCTCCCAGGTCCGCCCAGGTAACCTTGGGCCTTTGGAGCATTTTCTCTGGGCAGATTAGCAGTGGGACTGAACTGAGATTGGCAGGTGCCGCTCCTCCTCCTCCGCGTCCAGGAGACGTTCTCAAAAAGGACTGAGAGGGCAGCCAGGCAGATCCCTCTGCCAAAACCCCAGGTGGAGGCCCCTGGAGTGCTGAAGCCGGCCTCTGTGAACGCAGCAGTCCGTGTGCACAGGAGAATCCCGGCTCCCGCCTGGCGGGCAGCTGTTCCCACCAAGGGGGACAATGGCTGGGCCCCATCCCTCGCAGAGCGCAGCCCCTGGCCGTCGAGGCCGCTGCCAGGGCTTTGATCAGTTCTCACTGGGGACCTGGAGGGCACGTTCCAAAGTGCTGCGGGCCGTCTGCCAACAGGCACCTCAGCAGAACGTGACAAGGGCCCGAAGTGTCACTGTCGGAGGGCGGCAGCTCACGGGGTGCCTTTAAAAAAAAATTGTGTTTGAATTTTAAAAGCCATCTCCCTATATGTAAGTGGATTCATTGATATGGAAAACCAGGCTGGTCCCTCTCCCTTTTAATATTTGATGCCACTGCAGCCTTCTTGCAGGGGACTCAGAGTCTGCAGGACTTTGCAGGCGCCCGGGGGGAAGGAGGACGCCCCACCCAGGCTGGGCGCTGTTCTGTCTCCCCCAGTCCCTGTGGCCCCCGCTTCTGTCCCTCAACCAGACCCTTCGTGGCTACAGTAGTTGCAGAAGATTTGAAGGGACGAGGTGAGGAATGAGATGCCTGAAAATAATTGGGGGGGGGGTTCCTTGTCAATAACAATAGCATTTATTTTTCTTTTTTGTACTGGGGCAAACTATACATCACATTCACCACTCCTACCGTTTCTAGGTGTCCCGTGCAGGGGCATCCAGCACATGTGCACTGTGGGGCACCCGTCCCCCCCAACTGTCTCCAGAACCTTCTCCCCTCCCTCCCTCCCTCCCTCCCTCCAGCTCAGATGGCCACCACGCCACCTTGTGTCTCCATGTCTTTGGCTACAGCAGGGGCCTGGTGCAGGTGGAAGCGTTCTGTACTCTGCATCTGGCTTCTTTCACTTAACACAGGAGCTGCAAGGTTCATTCATGTCCCCATGGTCCTTCCTTCTGAAGCTGGACAGGATGCTGTTGTACTGTGGCACACTGCATCTCTGTTTATCCATGTCCGTCTGTGGACATCTGGGTTGTCTGGCGTTGGTTGGATAGTGGCTGACCCGCCCAGCTAGGTATTTTAGTTACTTGGGGACATCTCATTCAGTTCTCACCAGAGCTATTGTGCAGTTGAGAAATGAAGGCCTGTGGGTGGAGGATGAGCCTGCTGGGGTTGGGGAAGCTGAGGTTTGGTTTTAGGGCTCTCCCACTCTGAGACTCTGGTTATCAAATGTTGGTACCTTCCCAGAAGCACATAGGAAAATCAGTTTAAAAGGAAGATTCTTGGGCCCTGTCTTGACCTATTCTGATTCAGAAGGTTAGGAACAAGACTCAAATTGAGAAGGTCCATGGCGCACACCTGTAATCCCAGCCGGGCAGGAGGCTGAGGCAGGAGGATTGGGAGTTCAAAGTCAGCCTCAGCAAATTATGAGGCGACTCAGCGAGACCCCGCCTCTAAGTCTCTAAATAAGATACAAAAAAGGGTTAGGGGTGTGGCTTGGTGTCCAGTGTCTCTGAGTTCAATCCCAAGTACCAAAAAGAAAAAGAAAAAAAAGAAATTGACAAGCTCCCTGTTCCAGTGTAGGTCATCAGAGACCCAGAGTTTGCTAAATGTTGTCTCCACTCAGGTTGTGACCTCTGACTCCCGTGACCTCGTTCCTAGCAGAGGCAGCTTCCTGGAAAACATTTAAGACAAGACACACAAACACTTCCTAGGTCAAGGCAGGATTGGGAGAGACTTATTCATGGGATCCATAAACAGCTTATGTGTAGGAGCCTGTGTGAAGGGCTGCAGTCTGGGCTGCACCTGGGACTGTGAGCTTCTTAGTGGCCCAAGCAAAGAGTGAAATAAGATCAATCCCAAGATCAACACCGTTCCTGACATGAGGAATACCTCCACAAAATGGATGGAATTGGAGGGCATTATATTAACCAAAATCAACCAGGCATGGAAAAACAGATACCCACCGCGTGTTCTTTCTCATGTGAAAGCTAAATAAAAGATTTCAAAGTAGAGAAGAGGGAAGGGCAGGGGGCTGGATATTGATGTCCAAACACAAGAGGAAGAGGTTCCAGGGTTCTGTAGCACAATGGGGTGTCTATAGTTCACAATAACCTGTTTTAATAGTTCTACTTTAGTATTTAAATTTTTTTTTGTAGTTGTGGATAGATAGAATGCCTTTATTTTATTGGTTTATTTTTATGGGATGCTGAGGATCGAGCTCAGTGCCTCACACGTGCTAGGCGAGTGCTCTTCCACTGAGCCACAACCCCAGCTCCTAACTCTATTTTATTTTAATAATTCTATTTGATGAAGAGCTACAAGACTCCAAGTCTCCAAATACAAATAAATGTTAAGGAGATGGAAATGCTCATGACCCCGATTTGATCACGACACATTGTGCCTGAATTGAAATATCCCACGAATATGTACAGTTATTATGTGTTAATTAAAAAAGAAAATGAGTAAACGGACTTCCCTGCATCCTGGTCTGAGAGCCCCTCAGGGAGACCGATGCTCTAATGGAATGGTCACAAGGGCCCTAAGTCAACAGGTGAGCCAAAGCATAGACCCACAGAAGCCCGAGCTGAGCCGTGGGACCAGCTTTCCCACGGGGACATGATGGAATTCTGCGCCTGGCCTGCCTCCGTCTCTCCTCTCTGATTCCTGTCTTGCATGGGCCCCCCTACCCCAGAGACAAGATCCCAGTGGGGGCCTCTGCCTTTGGGACAAGGGTGCTTGTCTCTAAAGTTTGCAAAGCCCTTGGTCTCCAACCGCTGGCCGCTTTGGCCCCTCTTCCGCCGGCATGCAAGAAAAGGCGCTGTCTGCTCGAGTGAGCTCTGCTATAAATCAAAGTGTCACCACTTAGCCAGTAGAAGTGATTTAATTAATCCGCTGTGCTGTCCCTTGAGCATCACTCCACCTGACTGCTAATCAACTTCCATCAGCGGGAGGAACACAGGCCCCCTTTTTCTGAACCGCATTGCCTGAGATGAAGGAGGAGAGGGAGGGAGGGGAAAGTTAATTGTGGCAGGAGAGCTCAAACTGTCACAGGAAAAAAGTCTCTTGTCTGGCATCTGTGGGCTGCCTCATTCTATGCCGGCGGGCCCGTCTCGGGTGAGCGGCAGGAGGGGAGCACTTTGGGGTGATATTAATATAGACATTATCTATTGTCCATATCTATTTATCAGAAATAATATCTCGCCTGGAAACACATGGTAGCTGGCATGTTGCAGAAAAGTGACTGTCCTTTGACCAAGCACCGCATATTTAGACCTTTAAACACACACACACACACACACACACACACACCACACCCTCCACTGCTAATCAGATAAGACTGAGGGTGTGGATGACCACACCAAAATTGACAGATGACCACCCCAAATTTCTGTCGCATTCAGGCAAAATAAATTCGAGCCCTTTCCCTGGAATGTAATTAGGCAGGTCTAGTTAAGGCTACATAGTGCTTTGAAGGTGCAAGGAGCTACCACCGTGAGAATTCCAAATCCAGGGTGCTTAGAAGCTTCCAGCGCCTTGAGTTTCCTTGAATCTCTTCACGGATGGTAAATTGCCTGGCTCCATTTTACAGATGGAAGAAACAGAGGCAGGCAAGGCGGAGGGAAACTTGCAGAGCCAGAATGGCTTTCTGAGAAGAGGATCCGTCGCTTGTGAAGGAAGAGGTGTTACCTCTAATTCTCCTTGAAAGCACCGGCTTATCTGGAATTTTTTTCTTTTTTTCCTGATTATCAAGGACTTGCACTGTAAAAAGCAACTTGTAGAAAATCTCTTTGGTCAAAGGAAGACCAGAAAATCTTTTATCTGATCCAAAATACAACATCTTGCATCAATTATAGGAAAAGTTTGGTTCTCCCCAGCCGGCCCCCACCTCCACCCCCATCCCAAGTAAACTTGGAGTTCCTGCCCTGCTGACGGTGGGAGGGCCTTACATCTGTCAAGGGCGGGGACAGTGTCAGCTGCCCTGGAACACTGTCTCAGCACAGATGTGCTTGGGCTCAGAGCCTCGGCTGTGCTTGCTGATGGATGTGCTTGCTAAAGGAGGGAGAGCCCTGGGATCCTACTCTACCGGCTTTGAGCATTCTGTGGCATGCCAAGGACCTTGCAGGCACATCCACCCATGACCTGGTTCTGTGCATCTTGACTGCTAGGCCAGGGCCTCACGCCTACTGTGGAGCTGCACATCTGTGTGCAGCCTGTCCAACACTAGGGGGCAGTGCAGTGCCTCCCCTGCTTGACCCCCAGGCTTCTCTGGGAACAGGTTCTCCCCGTCTGGGCAGAGGAGACGGGGTGCAGCTCTGGGCGACCCGGGGAAACTCTCCCCTTGCAGAGAGGAAATAGAGGAAATCCTGCCCCTGTGCATTGCTGTTCCAGGGGCCCGGTATGGAAAGGGCTGAGACTGGAGCTTAGAGCAGGGTGGAATTCGGACTGTACCACTGACTGCCTGTGTGTGTACCTCCAATGTCCATCTTCCAGAACAGGCGCCCCATTCACCCTATAATCTGTGCTCTCACATGCTTGATTGGACAGCAGGTACTCAGATCCCAAATGCCGCCACCCCTGCTTTCCTTGCAGGCCACTCATCTGCCGGCGCCAAGGATCCTGGATTCCCTCTGTCTCCTACCCACCCAACAGGCTGTCTCAGATATAGCTGTGTCCACGAGGGCCTCTCACTCCGAGGGTTGCCCCTGGCTTGCAACTGATGCCAACTCTGCAGAGACCAGCCAGGGAGCCTGTCTCTAAATAAAATACAAAATAGGGCTGGGGATGGGGCTCAGTGGTCGACTACACGTTTATTCCTTTGTTTATTTTTACCCACAGTTTAGAAACATCTGTTCTGACATTTTCCAGTTGCAGACAGGTGGAGAACAAGGCTGCTATTTCTCTGATGCCAGGGCCTTCGTGCTTCTGGGGTTGAAAAGCAAAACGGTTCTCCTGTTTCATCTGAACGAGGGGGTGGAGTCCCTGTGGCGGGGGTTATGTCAGAGGTGAGCAGGTACTCACAGCGTTCGAGTCAGAAATGCTCAACGTGGTGGATACCCGTGGGCAAAGGCTGTCTTTCAGACAAAAGATGGCCACTGGGCGTCCACCTTTTCTACGCTCTAGGATGGTGGAAGGAAGCATGTTTGCTTTTTGTCAGTGAATCCCCTTCTTGCAACGAAGATGATACAATTCACTAAGGGCAGGTAAGCAAATGGATCTGTTCAGAAAAAGTGTTTCCTGAGCACCTACTCTGCCTGCATCTGGGCGAGGTGATGCCTATAACATGGCTTTTGCCCTTGGGAATGTTACAGACCATGGGAAGCAGATTGACATGTGACCCAATTATCATCAAAGTGGTGGAAATCCCAGTGGGCAAATGAGTTCACCATATGGGACTGTAAGAGCAGTGGCCGGGGGAGGGCTTTTGCTTGTGAGGTTGAAAAAGGGGAGAGGGCCCTGAAGTAGAAGGAAGGAGCATCTCTGAAGAGCAAAGAGGAGGAATGAAAGAAAGCCAGAGACACCGATGGCATTCCTTTCATTAATTATTATATCACATTAAATACCGAGCAGTTGAATCCTGGAAGCCACATCGTCTGCTGTATCCTCCACGAAGGAGCAGGTGGGCTTACCCTGTTTTATGGATGGGGATGCTCAGGTGACATTGGGGGGAGGTGGAAATGCTTGCCCAAGGTTGGGCCCCCCTAGTCTCCTGCTCCTAAGAGCCCTGGAGGGGAGTAGGGGACACACTGCCGAGGACTCTTCATGCTGTGCTGCAGAGTTCGGACTTCTTCCTGTAGACAGTTGGGGAGCCAGCAGAAGTTTTTAAGTGGATATTGATTCTGTTACCGATGGGAGATGGATGGGAGAGGCACCCTGTGTCGAACTGAAGCCTGGAGCCTCGACCACGTTCAGATTCAAGGTGCTGTCTGCCCAGCTGCCCCATATGGCCAGCTGTCCGCTCCGCTGATAGGACCAACCTCCTGCCCCTGTGCAAAGGAAGTCATTTTCTTCCTTCCTTCCTTTCTTTCTCTTCTTTATCTTTTGGCTCACATAAGCTCTTTAACATTTTGCTATAAAAACCACAATTGGTGGTATGAGATTCCCTGATGCAGCACCATTAATAATAACTTCTTCTATAGCTTTCCTTTACTCTCATGTGAGGATGTGTGAACATCTAGGCTTCTTTGGACTTTTTCAATTGTGTTGACTTTTGACCAGTTAATACGTGCCATGCTTTGACATTCCAAAGGGTTTACCGTGAAAAATCTCACTCCTGTGGCTGTCCCCAGCCAGTCTCTTCCCCTCCAATGTCATCATTTTCTCACATTTTGGTAGATTATTCATGCATATGCAAACTCATATTTGCATGTGTTATTTTTTCCTTTAAGTGCAAAAGTTACAGAGCATGCTCCATACACTCTTCTACTTCATGATCGTAATTTTTGAAATTCCAGTATTTAGATGGTACCTACTAGGTACCCTCAACGTATTAATTGGTCAGAAGTGGTGCAATTGAATGGTACTTACTTACTAGGTACCCCTTGCAAGTATTTCCTGCACATTATCCCATTTAATCCTTTGATGTGGGCACTGTTTTGTCCCCCCTTAAATGGATGAGGAAACTGAGGCACAGAAAAATTGAGTGACCTATCCAAGGCCATTCAGTTAGTAAGTTAGCCCTGACCCCGTACCAGAGCTGAACAATGGCAAGGAAGGGGACGCCCAAGTGTCTCAGGACTCCTCGGAGGATGCCCAGATACTATTATTACCACCATCATCATCGTTATTATAGATCATCTTGCTGAGCTCTCTGTATGAGCACATAGGTTTCCTAGTTCTTTTTACATGGCTGGATACCTATTGCCTCTTGATAGATATTCTGGTTTTGCTTACAGTCCTCCTACCAATTCTGCTTCAGCTGAAATGTCTTCCACGGGTGTCTCAGAGCACCTACCATGGGTAGAATAAATCTCTTGTAGTGGACTATGAGCCCTGGGCTCTGCACACTTTGAATTCGGGTCCGTGTTGCTAAATCACACTTCTAACAGCTGTGCCAATACGTGCCTCTCTAAGAATGAATGCAAGCGCTGGCTCGGCACCCTCTCCCGCCCTGGGCATTACCAACCTGTTTCATCTTTGCCAATCTGACTGCTGAAAAATTAGCTCATTTTCATTCGCCTGCGTTAGGAGAGCATTTTTTTTCCCACGCGTTTATTGGCCATTTATATTGCTTTTATGAACTTTTTTTCGTGTCCTTTGTACATTTTGTATTTGGGCCTTGTCTTTTTCATAGAGATCTATAAGAGCTCTCTGAATACTAAAGAAATGTGTTACAGATATTTTTTCCCGTTTATTGTTTGGACCTGTAATTTTTCCTCGCCCTATGCAGGGCTTTAATTTTCATGTAGTTAGATCTATTCATCTTCTCTTTATGGTTTCTGGGTCTTCTGCCTGCCTTTTCCACAATTATATATATTTTTAATGATCAATTCTTTTTCTTCTCAGTCTTTTTATGGCTTTAATTTTTAAATTTAGCTCGAATCTATTTGGAACTTGCTTTGGGGTGAGAAGTGAGATAGGGGTTCAGCTTTACCTTGGGGCTTGGGGGGACCTCCCTAGCTTCCCTGGTACCCCAGCTTTCCCTATTGGGTGGACACTGGAAGGAAGCTGCAGATTGGGGGCAGGGGATGAAGAGTTCCTTGGGAAGGGCCCAGGCCACAGCTGGCCCCTAGAGGCTGCCGGCCCTTCTGGCTGATTCTATGGTGACATGAGGCAGCCCTGGGGTATGTGTCTGGGCCAATCCTCCCTAAGCCAACCACAGAACCCTTATCTCCATATTCCCAGTGCTTCTTGTAGATCCAGGCACATGACAGGTGCTTGGTAATTGCTGCCCTGTATGAATTACACAAATTCTAACCCAAGCACTGCCACTGACCTGATACAGGGGACTTGGGGACCTTCAGTAGGTCCCTTCATCTCTCTGAGACATGCTTTCCTCAACACGATACCTACCTCCAGGAGTTGTTTCAAGAAGTTCCAAGAAAAAAGGGAATAATGGGGTGGCGGCCCTGGGTGACACCCAATGAGCGCTACCTCTTTGCTTCTTTTAAGATGTGTCTGTCCCTCACCATCTTGGTGGCTTTAAAACAGTACAGTCATCTTTTAGGAAAATTCTTCTCTTCAGTAAAGCAATCAATTTGAGTTGCAAGAATTACCCTTTATCTCCTTGTGGGATGTAGCAGGGCTTTTAATTTTTAATGAGAAAAGGCAACTTGTAAACATTGTTTTTCTTTTTCTGAATGGGTTCTTGTTTGAAGTCATGTTGCTCCATACATCTCCAAATCCCCTCTTCCTGACATTTGAGGAAGTGGATGGGCGTGGGGTGGGACGGCGGTGTCAAGGAGAAGCAGGTGACCACGCGGGTGGAGCAGGGGACTCACTGACCATCTACTCCTAAGGAAGGTTTGGGCACTCCAGTGTCGTCTGATTCAGGTGAGATTTGGGTCCCCTGTGTGCCTCAGTTTCTCCCACTCGGTGAACAAAGAGGCCCCCCCACTACAGGAAAATGGATCTAGAATCGCCATCTAGACCAGGGGTTGAGAGAAGAGGTGCCAGGATCTCCCCCACCAAGTTCAAATCCAGATGTGCCACCTTTTCCTGTGTAGCCTGGGGCCACCCACTGACCTTGGTCCTACCTCCTGGGGATGGTGGGGACCTCTTTATGGGGCTGTGGGATGACATCTGTCTGGAGCTGCAGCAGAGCTGGGCAGGCGGAGAGTGCTCAACAAATGTCCCAGTTACATCTTCAAAGGTTTTATTGGCATCGAAAAGCCTGTTTATGGAGCAAGGCAACTTTGGTGCACAATGTCACAGCAGGGCACTGTGGGAAGCCAGGGGTCGTGAATACCAGGTGAGGGACGGTCCTCGGGAACATAGGCTCCCATGGAAGAGATGCTGCAAACACATGGGAAAAGCCAGAGGCTGAGGACCTGACACCTGCAGGGAACGCCAGGCACCGGACAGGGCAGATGCATCTTCTCTCCTCTCTCTCTCTCTCTCTCTCTCCCCCCACCTCCTCTCTCTCTCTTTGCCTACTGAATCACAGAGGTAGAGCCCTTTTCTCTGCCCCAAATCTGCCTTCTTCCTTTACCTTGAGGCAAGCTTAACGAGGTGGTCTCACACTTGGTGGAGGCCCCGCTATGGGTAAGTGGTTTTTATCTATAAGAAAAACAACAGGGCTGAATGCCATGGCGCAAGCCTGTCATCCCAGCAGCTCGGGAGGCTGAGGCAGGAGGATCAGGAGCTCAAGGCCAGCCTCAGCAAAAGCGAGGCGCTAAGCAACTCAGAGACACTCTGTCTCTAAATAAAATACAAAATAGGTCTGGGATGTGGCTCAGTGGTTGAGTGCCCCTGAGTTCAATCCCTGGTACCCCCCCACCACCACCTCAGCACCCTCGGCATGTAAGCCATCTTGAGTCTTCAGTGCCAATCAGCCCACTTTGCAACATGGTCGCATGAAAGGCAACTGTATTTTTCCAAATCACTGAAGTGTTGTACTATTACACATTCTGCTACTCCAGGTCATAGGCTGCATGATCCATCCACACAAAGCTGCCCCTTAAGAAAAGATCAGATGGCAAGTGGAGTGTTTTCGTACAGTGTGAGTTTAAAAGAAAGATCTGCAGGATTCACTGCAGCCCAGGATGGACTCTTAATGCCAATTGATTTTTCTTTTTTTTTACAAAGCACTTTATTGAAGGAGGATTGACGTACAAAAGCTATACATATTTAATGTATATAACTTGATGAGTTTGGAGATAAGTATACCTGCATGGAGCCATGGCCACAGTCAGTAACTTAAATGTGTCTGTTACCTCCAAAAATTTCTTCTTGCCCTCTTTATCATTATATTATTTTTAATTATTTTATAATAAAAACATTTAACATAGGATGTATGGGTTTGTCAGCTTCCCATTACTGTGACAAATAGCTGAGATAGATCAACTTATAAAAAAGAAAGGTTTATTTGGGCTCAGAGTTTGGAGGTGTCAGCCCATGGTGCATTGGCCCTATTGCTTTTAGACCTGTGATAATAAGCACATCCTGGCAGAAGTGTGTCAGAGTAATGCTGCTCATCTCATGGCTGGGACATGAAAAAGAGAAGAGGAAGGGACGGGGGTCAACTGTCCCCTTCAAGGGCAGATCCTCGACGACCAGAACTCCCACAAGACCTTACCTCCTTAAGTTTCCAGAACTTGTGGGGGACAGTTAAGATCCAAACTGTGGAGTCTACCCTTTTAGCAAAGTATAAGATACAATATTATTAACTACAGGCCCTACGCCGTATGGTCGTGGCTCTCTAGGACTTCCTCAGTTTGTCTGACTGGAGCTTTGCAATTGCACCCGCCCCCCAGTACTGGGGATAGAACCCAGGCCCTTGTGCACGCTTGGCAAGCACTCGACCACTAAGCTATACCCCCAGCTCTTTAAAAATATTTTTATTTTGAGAAAGGGCCTTGCTAAGTTTTTTGAGGCTGGCCTCAAACTTGTGATCCTTCTGCCTCAGCCTCCTGAGTTGCTGGGACTACAGGCATGCACCACTATGCCCAGCTTGAAGCTTTGTATATATATATTTTTAATCAACATCTCCCCTTTCCCCCACCTCAACTCCTGGCATCTACTTGTCTAATCTTTGCTTCTATGAGTTTGACTATTTAAAATTCCTGATGTAAAGGAATCCTGTAGCTTTTATCCTTCTGTGTCTGGCTTGTTTTAATTAGCAGAAGGTCCTCCAGGTTCATCTCTGCTGTCTCAAGGGACAGGATGTCCTTCTTTGTCTTTTTAACATGCTACAGGCCACATTTTCTTCCTCATCCGCCCACGGATGTGCACCAGTGGCCTCTGTGTCCTGGCTACGGAGAAGAATGTGTCAACGCACCTGGGCGGGCAGGTGTCTCTTTGGGATCCTGATTTTCATTTCCTTTGAATATATACCTGGAAATGGGATATCATCTTACACTAACCAGGACGGCTCTGTTATTTAAAAAACAAAAGATACCAAGTGTTGACGAAGGTGTGGAGAAGAGGGTATGCTTTTTTGTTTCTGGTGGGATTGTAACAGTGCAGCAATCGTGGCAAACACTTTGGAGGCTCCTTGAAAAATTACAAATAGAACTAACATATGATATCAATTAATTTTTTTGACAGGGACTCCAAGAGAATTCAATGGAGGGGAAATAGTTTTTTTTTTTTTTTTTAAACAAATGGTACTAGGACAATCTGCTGGCTACTTGCAAAAGAATGAATTTGGACTCCTTCCTGCCTCATGCCATTCACAGAATGGGTTGAAGATCTAAATGTAAGAGCTCAAATTACAAAAATTCCTGGAGAAGACAGAGGAGGCAATCTTTGTGCCCTTGAGCAGGGCGATGGCTTCTTGGATATGACACCAAAAACAAATGACAAATTTTTTTTTTTTTTTTTACTCAATGGAAGTAAAACCCTGTTGTTGCATATTATACCATCAAGAAAGTGAAAGACAATTTACAGAAAATCTTTGTGAACATCGTATCTGATTGTATATCCAGAATATATAAAGAATGCTTACAACTTAATAATTAAAATAATACAACCCAATCAGAGTATTAGGGAAAGATTTAAGCAGACACTTCTCGGAAGAAGACAGACAAATGGCCAAATAACAGGAGAAGATGCTCAATATCCTTAGCTGCTAGAAAAATGGAAATGAAATCCACAGGGGACCATTTTATGTCCAATGGGATAGCTGTAATTTCATAGAACATAGAATGTATTATAATAAAAAATGCAGAATGTAACAAATGTTGTCAAGGATATAGAGAAACCGGAACCCTGCAGATCAGGATATGAATAGTGCAGACACTTTGGACGGCATTCTGGCAATTTCTTAGAAAGTGAAAGCTGTGGATGGATAAACAAAAGGTGGTATATCCATACAATGGAATAATACTTGACCAGGAAGATGAATGAGGTATATAGTCCTGCTAGCTGCTACGACGTGGATGAATCTGATGGTAACTGAAAGAAGCTGTCCCTAAAGACCATATATCATCTGATCCAATTTGTAGAAATATACACAAGAAGCAAAGGCAGAGAGGCAGTAGGTGGTGTTGGGATGAGGAGGGAGTCTTGGCATAGAGTTTCTCTCAGGGAACACAAAAATGCTCTCAAGTGAGATTGTGGTGACGGTTTCACAGCCCTGTGAATATGCCAACAACCACTGGCTCGTGGGAACTGCATGCTGGGTGAATTGTCCCTGAAAAAGCTGTACAAATAAAGAGGTCACTTGGCACATGCGTTGATGATCTTTGCCACATAGACAGTATCAGTCAGTGTCATCCTTGAACGCAAAGGATGGTGACCTAACTGCTGGCAGTTGCCACCCACTCGTGCATTAACAATCAGCATCCATTAGCAAATGAATCCGGGTTCAGACTCCCAGGACGAATCTCAGGGTGTCTGCTCCATTCTTTGCTGACATGATTTAGCAGGTTCACGTAAACAGCACCGTAGGCAGCCGTATCTATTTCAGGTCTGCAGGGACAGGGGAATTTGAAGACATGCCGGTGGCTCTTCCCATGATCTGCCCAGTTCCAACGAAGGGAAGTCCCAGCCCCCGTCCCACCAGGCCACAGTCAAATGGGAGCCCAGCGGATCTTGGAAGGAGGCCACTCCCCATCCTGTTTGCTCCCATCCACAGTTTAGAGGGTGTGTCACCAAGCTTTCCCCCTGGTGTCACCCGGACTTCCCCTGTATAGCCTTTACCCTCTGACCCCATCCCTCCCAGGGCCCGGGAACCCCAGCCGTGAGAGTGACCGGACGGTGGCCTGGCCATATGAATGAGGACCGCAGACTGGCCAGAAGCAGGTGCCTGTCTGCCAGCGGCCTCCCTGCCTCCTCCCCGTGGCCTCCGTGAGCCCGTCTCTTCCTGGCTTGACCCACCTTCTGTCCATGGAGGGAGCAAGTGTCTGACGTGGACGGGGGCCTCTCTCCTCGGCTGTCCCCTGCTCCCCTCCCCTGAGCAGAAAGGACACCGGTGTCCTTGCCTCTCCCCAGAGCACCCTGCCCAGGGCTTCCTGCCCCAGGCCTTCCCCAAGTTCACCCGTCTGGTTTGTCCCCACCTCTCTCTGAGCTCTGGGGTCAGCCCCCGGCCACCTTTCCTCTGGCCTTTGCTGGCTCCGTTGTTTCACGTGGGACGGTCACTTAGGAACTTCCTGCCCGAATGGGGAAAGTCCTCCTAATGAAAGTCCCCTTCACCCCGGGGGCCTCGAGCTGCCGTGGCCTCCGCCAGCAGAGACCGCAGGACTTCCAAGCTCTGAAGCACTTGACCTGCATGTAACTACAGTGTGACCTGCCAGACAAGGAAATGTTTGTTTATGTGAAATCTCTGCCACCCCTCCCCCGCCTGTCCCCAAGGGGGACCTTGGGGACCACCAGTCCTCCCACATCCATTGTGTGGCTTTCCTCTATGTTTCCGTCCTGTCCCCTCCCTCTGGTTCCGCAGGCCAGGCAGGCAGTTAGAAGGGGATGGAGGGCATGCTCCCGTGGGACCTCAGGTGCAGGACGACTGTCTCCACTTGGTCAAGTTCCAGGCAAACATTAATTGAGCAGATACTCTGTGCCAGGCCCTGTGTTGGAAGGGACAGTGAATATAGGTCAGTCTGGTGGGGCCCCTGCTTTCATTAGGGGACAAATGTGAAATGACAACTGTGGGGAGGACTTAGCAGAGGCAGAGGGTACAAAGGAAGCCCTGAGCAGGAAGCCCTACCCTGGTAGCCTTACGGGGCCAGGCAGATGTCAGAAAAGTCCCCAGGGACTCTTGCCTTCGTGGGTCCCTCTCTCATTAAGAAAAAAGGTTTCCAGTTTACAACTTCATTGATATAAATCCAGGTTGGTTTCATCATTGTATACTCATTACTATAGCCACTTTTTTTCCTTTAGATTTTAAAAGAAATTAAACACCCCCCTTCCCACCACAGGCCCCTAAAGGCATCTATCAATCCTTGGCACCGTGCCTAATGGAGAAGTTGGCCCTAGAACAGGCTGCCCGGAGGAAAAGAGAACTGAATTGAGAACTGCAGAATAAACAGGAGTTAATTCAATGAACCAGGTATGGGGTGAGATCTAGGCAAGAGAAAAGTAGGAGCAAAGGCCCTGTGGCAGAGGGAACTAAAGGTTTAAAAGAGTCTCAGTGAGATATTGTTCAGAGAGCAAGTGGAGCTGGATCAGGTGAGGCTCAAGAGTGGGACCATGAGCAGCGGAAAATCATTGACTGGTCTCAAGGCAGGGGGTAGAATGACATCAGAGGGTGTCCCCAGGCAAAGCTGACCAGAGGGACAGAACGCCCCCCGACTTTCCTACTAAGTCTAATCAATGGGGCGGGATCCAGTCTGGAAACGGTCAGGCGTGAGTGGTGCCCAGGTTAAGAGATTGAGACGGTATTTTCCCCAGACTTTTTTCTGTCCCCATCCTAGTTCAGGTCCTGAGGCAGGGCCCAGGGTGCAGGGTCCGCAGGTGAGCTGGTGTGACTTTCGGTCCACATGACTTTACTGACGGACACTGAGATTTAAATTCCGTATAATTTCCATGTTTCACCACGTCTTTTTCTTCTTTTTACTTTTGTCCTCCAACCATCCAAAAATGTCAGAACCATCCTTGGCTCGTGGGCAGCAAGGGTCCAGTTGGACATCCCCTTCCCCTCCAGAGGGACTCAGGGACTCCTGGTGTTGAAATCCCTGGTGTTGGAGTTGTCCCCTGTGGCCTAGTGACAGCTCCCTCCTACCTGGAGCCTGCTCACCAGGAAGGTGGCAGAGGGTTGTTCTAGAACCAGGTCCCTGACACGGGGCGTGCAGAGGAGTGGGAGGGGCGGCGTCAGTTCAGTGGCCACTGGTGACATTTCGGAATGTGACATGTCCCAGGTGCTTCTCACCACCTGCTCGTCTCTCAGGCCAGAGCCGTGCACAGGTCCAGTGGTGGCAGTTGACATGGAACGGGGTGCCACCCTGGAAGCACAAGAGAAGGACATAGGGTCACAGTTGGGTCGGGATATTCGGGAATTTTCCTCAGTGTGAAAGTCACTTGAAACCAAGAGCCAAGCCAAGCTGTCCCCTTCCAGTCTTCCTTTATGGAGGGACCAGTGATACCCTTGTGCACCAGGCTCTCCTCGACCTACTTCATTTGCGCGTGCGTATGAAGTGACCCATGCTGGTGGCACTCTTGCTGTGTCCCCTGAGGGGACACCGCAGTCCTTGGGGTAGGGTTTGCCCACCACAGCTGCCAAAAGGACCTTCTCTGCTCCAAAGGACAGGACTCCTCTCTCCAGCCTCCTCCGCCCCATCCCCACACCAACGCCAGGGACGATCACAAGGCCTGGGACGTCCCTCAACAGTGTGCAGACTCCTGGCTGGGTGCAGTCTGTTTAGCATCTGTGTACGTTTACTTTAACGTTCTCTCTAAAGGAGGGTCTAGCAGAGTCCCAAGATCACTGAGTTTGTTGAGTGAACTGTGTTCTTTCCATATTTAGAGAGTAACCAGCACTTTGGCTTTTTTTTTTTTTTTTTCCATTTTGGTACCAGGGACTGAACTCAGGGGCACTTGACCCCTGAGCCCCATCCCCAGCCCTATTTTGTATTTTATTTAGAGACAGGGGCTCACTGAGTTGCTTAGGGCCTCGCTTTTGTGGAGGCTGGCTTTGAACTCTCCCTCCTCCTGCCTCAGCCTCCCGAGCCGCTGGGGCGACAGTGGAATGCCACCTCCAGATCCACTTTGGCATTTAAAGCATCCGAGTGGATCTGCATGTAGAGGTCTGGTTAGTTTCGTTTAATTCCAAATTTCCCAAACTCACGTGAAGATGGAAACTTTTGTTTCTCCCAGAACTAGTCTTCCAGGATTGGAGAGTTTAACACAGACACTTTGTGTCCTTATTTATAAAACACAGTAACCGCATGCCCAGGGCTTCCATAGAACGCTCTTAACCCGAGCACTTGGACGTAGAGCTAGGTCATCACCAAGAACACGAGGTCGGTCTGTAAAAACGTGCATTGGTAATGCTGATGTGCACAGATGTGGAAGTGTTTGAAGGACACGGTTGCTCGTGTCACTGTGTTCCCTCAGGTCCCCCATGCAGCGCCCACGGGGAGGGAGGGGCTCACGTGATCATTTTGCTTCCTCGAAGACTCACGGTCCTGGGAACCTGGAACACAGCAGTGAGCAGAGCAGACGTGGTCCCCGAGCAAAAGGACCTTCTCTGTGTGGATGTCAACCAATAAACTAACAGAACCTTGAACCCCTGCCCCCTCCACACCCAGGGAGAAGCAGGTCAACCCCCAAGATGAGGAGGCTACTAGGATCCTTCAAGGTGACTTCCTGCTCACAAATGGATTGTTCATGAAATAAAATGATCCAGGCAGAGGCAGGGGGTCCTTTTATGGAGACATTTTATAGGGGGGGGGGAATGTGTCCTGGACAGAGTTTGTATAAATTTCAAAACTGTAAATAGAATCCTATTATCTGATAAATGCACAGACCATCTTCTCGGGTGTTTAAACCACTTCTCATGAATCTTTCATTCACAGGGAACAGATACAGAGAGCCTGAGAGCCCGCCCTTCCCTGGGTTGGTAATGACTGATTTTAAAGTTAAAGCTGAGCCTCACAGTGGGGGTGGCGGTAGAGGAAGGAGCGTCCCCTCATCCCCTGTCAACTGATTCTTCCTCCCAAATCGGTTCTGTCTGCAGGTGGGGGATGTGAGAACTGTCCAGGTGAACATTGGGAGAGCCCCCAGGTGACACGGGACACGTGCCCTCTTCTCCCTGAGCACCTGGTGCAGACGGGCTGTCCACAAGAGCACCTTGCAGATAAGAGAGCTGTACCTCAGAGTCCCTCTTAACCCAGCTCCCAGGACACTGCCTCTGGTCGGTCAGGACAGGCCCTGAAGAGGAGGAGGGGCTCATGAGCATGGCCCTGGTTCTTTGTGCCCTCTGTGCCTCCAGAGGGGTCCTTCCCTGCCCAGAGCCTCAGTGACCCCCACTGGGAGAAACAGAGCGCCCACCTCATCCTAGAAATTGAGTCTTCCTTCCTGACGACGGAACGTTGAAGGGGCCACAGAGAAGCCACAGAACCCTGTGCGGCCAGGGTCTTTCCCAGCCTCGGTGCAGAGCCTGGGAAATGTGGAAACTGCGACCCTGAATTGAAAGTGAAGGTGCAGGGTGGGGGAGGGGCAGCCCGACCTCCCCAGGGACCCAGAATGACTGGTGATGACAAAAGCCAGCCCCCTACAGGACGCTCACCCAGGCCAGTCCCATCCAAGCACTGAGTAGGAGTCGGCAATCGTGCCCAGCCACCAGCCCAGAGAGATCACTGTGGTCATCTGTAGCTGCACAGCCCCAAACGGAGCCAGGCTCTCTTGTCTACACTGCTGCTACTACTACTGTCACAGGGCCAGGATTGGGCCCCAGACAACCTGGACTCCAAGTCTACGGCTCCAAACCACTGCACTACTGGGCAAAACCATTTTCCACCCACCAGACTAACCAGCCATAGGTTGGATGCTATCAGGTGCTGGTGAGGCCTTGGAACCTAATTACCTGGGGAGCCTGCAGGGCTGGGCTGGGGTGGAGGCTGCGGGCTCTTTCATCTTATCTGTGTTTGTTTTGTCCTGCAAAAAAAAAAAAAAAAAAGAGTCTGGCCATCCTTGGGTGCATAACCCATTTAAAAAGAGACAACTGCAGGAGGTCTGGTTAAGAGAACCCAGGACAAGGGAAACGGAGGCTTCCCAGAGGGAGTCCAGAACTCGGTGACCTCTGAACACGGCCTCCGGGTTGCAGAAGCCGCCAGCTTCAAGTCTGCTGTGCGGTTTTATTCAGTGTGTTTTCTGAGAACCCCTCTGTCCCAGTCTCAGTGCCCGCTTCCTGGCTGTTTCCCAGTGAACCCAGGGTGTGTCCTCCCCGTCTACTCTCTGGATGCCTTTGTGGCAATAAGGTCACAGCTGCAGGGAGAGGCCAGTGCTGCCCTCCGCCCTGATTGGCTGTGGGCTGTTCCCCCAGAGCAGCTGCAGCAACAACATTTACTTTGTACAGTGGCCAAGAGAGAAGGAGAGAGAGGGAGCGAGCACACACACACACACACACACACACACACACACACACACACTCACGCACAGCCTACCCCATCCAAAATGTTTCCGACAAAAATCTGGTACTCCTGGTTCTAATCAAAATACTGAACTTTGGAACAAATTAACATTCCGCAGCCTGCAGGGAAGGGGGAACTCAGCCGAGACAACTTCGGCTCACAACCATAACAAAAATAGCTCCTCCTGGGGAAGACACATTCTGCTAACAAGGTCACTTTTGTTTGGCTTCTCCTGCCATCTGGCTGAGTGGCACCAGGGGCTGGCTCTGGGACCAGCTAAATTCTGCAGCATGGATGGGAGCCGGGTGGCACCGCAGAAGGCTTCTCAGCCTCCTGGCAAGAAAAGTCGGTGCAAAGTTACCTTCAGACACCCCAGAAAGTGCACGGGCAGATGGAGCCCGGGTTTCACCCAGCCCTGCTCTGCTCGGCTCTGCACTGAAGCTTGCAGGAGGTGTCACTCCAGAGACAGCAACAAGCAGGTGGGGACTGGAGAAGGAGGCGGCAGGATGGGAGAGCTATCTTTACCTCACAGAACATTCCAGAACCCAGGGCTGGCTCCCGGGGGCTGGGAGTCTGAGTTACAGGAGGAGGGGGACAAGCGGGGCTTTAGTTTTCTTCTCCTCCTTCTTCTCCTCCTCTCCTTCCTCCCACTCCTCCTCCTGGGACCACGGGGACATTCAGCAACCTGCCTCTCCTCCAGGTCCTCATCTGTAGAATGGAAATCACTTGCCCACACCCTGAGCAGCTATGGGGAAAGGGGACAAGGAGGGCGAATGTCCTGGCCTAGAGCACCTGGCTGAGGTCCCCTGGAGAGAACATGCTGGAATCCTGAGCTCTGTGTTCATTCCCAGAGGGCTTGCATGCCGAGGAAGCTTCTGCAGCACTTTGACGTGACCCAGATGGTCTGGCTGGAACTGGGTGTGAAGGCAGGGCTGGGTCTTGAGCATTGGTACTTTTCCTTTCCCCCCCAAAGATGATGCATCTTTGATGCCAGTAATTTTGTCTTTTAAAGTAGCTTGAAAAACAATGAATGCAGACACGAAATATTGCTTACAGCTATAAGGAGTTTGTGACATACTGAAGCCATCTATCTCCTGGGAGGAATCCAAGGGGTCCCAGAATATCTCCTGGGGACCAAAGGAGGGGAACAAAAATCTTCAATCCCATAGAGGAAGAAACTTCAAATGACCTACTCTCAAGGAAAACAGGTTGATAACACATCTTTTTCAGGATTTAATATTTTTTTAAAAAAAAGACAAATGAAGGGACTTTGACTTCCAGGTGAGCTGAATCCAGTCTCCAGGGGGTTTGAAGCAAGGTGGTTCAGGGGCCTGGGATTCTACAGCTGGGGTGGGGGATGACAAGGAAGTTGTAGGGTTTCCCCCAAAGTGGATTGGAAACTTTACCTCCTGTGTGACAGAGTTGGGAGGCGGGGCTTAATGGGAGGTCTGTAGGTCATGAGGGCTCCAGGACCTTTGTGATCAATGCCCATTGCAAAAGGGCTTGGGCTCCTGTTCCATCTCTTGCTGGCTCTCTGTCACCTTATCTTGCCCTACTACCTTCTGCCACAGGAGTATGCAGCACCATGCCCCCCAGCAGATGCAGGGCCCTCACCTGGGACTTCCTGGCCTCCAGAACTGTAAGAACAAATTTTTATGCTTCTAATTATCCAGTCTGTGGTGTTCTGTGATAGCAACGCAAGGCAGAGCTCCTCTAGAGATTACCCACCACTTCAAGTACACGCAGCAAGTATATGTGGAGCCTTAGTTATGCCAGGCAATGTGTTCAGGTCTCGGTACACGGCAGAGCAGGAAAGAACTTGAAGTCTCCTTCAGTGTGGACAGAAGAAGTGAGCCAGACGTCTATCACATAGCCACTCAGAGAAGGGAGGGGGTGGGCCGAGGGCAGAAATCGACATCCTACGTAGGGAAACAGAGGCCACTGTAATATCTCGACATAGAAAAGGACAGCAGTGGACCCAGAATGTTCTTATTTAATGGATATAGGTTTTTGTCAGAGGATCAGAAATTCCTCCCCTGCCCACCCCCTCATTTTCTCTCTCTCTCTCTCTCTCCCTCTCCCTCTCCCTCTCCCTCTCTCTTTCTGTGCAGAGGACTGAACCTAGCACCTTGCACCTGCTAAGCAAGGACTCTATCCCTGAGCTCCATCCACAACTCGGCTCCTGAGTCTCCTATAGAAAAGATAGTCATTAGGCTGGGCTGTGGCTCAGCGGTAGAGTGTTCGCCTAGCATGTGTGAGGCCCTGGGTCCCATCCTCAGCACCACATAAAAATAAAATAATAAAAAAGATAGGTATTGTGTCCAACTACAACAAAAAAATAAAATATTTAAAAAAAAGAAAAAGAAAAGATATTGATAACTTGTCTTGCAACTCAGTGTAAAATAGCACTTTACAGGATGTTGAGGAAACGAGAATCGCCTAAATCAGAGAATGAGAAGGAGAGGAACTGAAGATGGAGATGGTGGCTGCAGCCTGTGCCAGGCCTCTGGACCCTGCTGTTGGGAAAGCCCTTGCTACACCTGGGAGAAAGGAGACCCCTGCGATAGGGAATCCTGGACAGAGGAGAGTTCAGGGCACCAGATGACAGGAGAGGCATCGGGGGCTAATGTGGAAGTCCTGGAGGGCAGGATTTCCACAGGGGGAATCTGGGTCACCTGTTTCGGGCTTATGGCAGGGGCTGGTTGTCAGTGCAGGTGATTGGGGCTGCTCACACCTGTGGAATCCACATCTCTGGGAGGCCCTGGGGATTATTTTATGCATGGGAACTCATGGTTCGCAGTAGGCTCTGGACTTCATCCTACAGGCAAAGGGAGGCTCTGGAAGGGTCTGGAAGGGAGGATGTGGTGCATTTTGCAGATGTTCTGCCTCTGGGGCCGGGGTTGAGTGGAGGGGGATGATGGGGAAGCCAGAGCAGAAGGCCAGCTGGGTAGACCTGCTCCTTACTCCAGTCATCCGAGTCCCCAGGGTCTGGCTGCACTCCAGAGAGACAGGCACATTGACCCTGGCTCTCAGGTTGTCCACATCTTGGGCCTCAGATTGCTGGTCGCCTTTTAATGTGCTTGTCCCTCACTGTCAGCCTAGCAGTTGGTGGTCCAAGGATTCACCTCCTCCGCCGTCTGTGCACGATGGTCCAGGAGGTGAGAGGTCCTCTGTGCTTCTTCTCCGGGTTGTCTGGCCTCGTGTGTCTGTGATCTGAGCTCTGCTGAGGGTGGGAGTACGATTCCCAGGCTGAGGTCAAGTGCATCCCCAAGGGCTCCTGCTGTGGGCCTGGACAGAGAGGAGCCCAGCGACTCAGCTCTTCCCAGTCAGAGGCTGGACTCAGCAACTCCCGTCTCAGGCTGGTGCTATCCCAACGGGCCTCCATCTTTCAGGTAAATGACACATTTTTTTCAGTCTCTCTGTGTTTTGAACAAGAGGCCGACAGAGAGAGGAGGCTGTGAATTACAATCAGAGTTTCCTGCCGCAGAGCACACAGATGAGCATTGATCTCAGACTCTCTTACTGTCATCATTTACTGAGTGCTGGAAAGACTTGCACATAATTCAGCGGAGGAAAACAGAATTCTGGTCGCCAGCCGCATGTCAACAAAACACCCGGATGATCTGGGCGGCTGAAACACAGAGAAGCAAGCCTCCACCCAGCCCAGCCTCCTCAGGCTCCACAAATACCAATCTCTTTGCCGAGGCTTGCAATAGTCTCCAGATCAACATTATCGGGGTGTGATTTACATGCAATAAACTACAAAAAAAAATTTATGATTTGATGCTTTAACAAATGTGCATCTCCAAGTAACTATCACCTTGATGGAGGTATGGAATATTTCTGGCACCTGCGGAAAGTCCCGCCAGCCCCTAGAAGCCAGTCTCTCATTCAGGGGTGACCTGCTAGCTGTCACTGTAGCGTTGCATTTTTATAATTTCATATCGTGGAATCATATCGGTGATACCTCTGTGTCTCACTGCTTTTACTGATATTTGAGATCCACCCACATTGTTCTGTTTACCCTTTTACTGTTAAGGTCTGTTTCACAGTTTGTTTATCCATTAGCCTGTGGATGGACATTTGTTTCCAAGGTTTTGCATGTGATGATTTGAGCTGTTATACATATTAGTGTACAAGTCTTTGTGTAGAGTTATGTTTTCCTTTCTCTTGGGTAAATATCTAAGAGTAGCTGGGTTGTCTGGTAGGCATTTTTTTTTTTTTTTTTTAGAAACTGCCAGATGTGTTTCTGGAGTGGATGCACTATGTTTGCATTCCCACCAATAACATGCAAGAGTTCCAGTTGCTCCACATCCAGGATGGTAAGTGGGATCATGAGTCTTTCTGATTTTAGCTATTCAAATGGGCATGTGGTGGTACCTCATATGGTTATTACTTGCATTTCCTTGATAACTGGTTTAGTTTGGGTCTGGAACTGAAGGCCCATGTGCTGTGGCTTGGTCCCTATGCCCTGGTTCTATGGGAAGAAAATTTAAGAGGTGGGTCTTAGTCAGAGATAGGGCATTGGAGGTCAATAGAGGTGTGCCTTCAAATGGAATCATGGGACCCTGGTCTCTTTCTGCCAACCAATCAGGGACTGGAACTTCCAAAACTATGAGAATAAACCTTTCCTCTTTTTTAAGTTGATTAATTCAATTTTTTTGTTGCAGTACCAGGAAACTGGCTAACACAATGGTTATTTTTTTTTTTGGCATATTTTCATGTGCTTTTAAGAATTCATATGTTTTCTTTTAGGAGTGTCTTTTATATTTTTTATCCATTAAAATTAGGTTGTTTGACTTATGATTCAGGTGTAGAAGTTATTTAAGATTCTGCTATAAACCACTTAGGCACATGTATTTTTTCCAAGTCGTGTTTTTGTTTTAATTTTTTTTAACTATGTCATTCATGAAACCAAGTTTTATGTTATGATAAAGTCCCACTTATCAACTTTTTATTTTATGATCTGTGTCTTTTATTCTAGAAATTTTTGCCTACCCAATATCAGAAATTTTCTCCTATGTTTTCTTCTAGAAGTGTTATAGTTTTAGCTTTCATATGTAAGTCTATGATCCACTTCAGGGTAATTTTGTGCATGGTATATGGCAAGACTTGATGTTTACTTTTTTCCACATAGATACTCAGTTATACCACCACTCTTTGTTAAGAAACTTTCTTTCCTCATTGAATTATCTCAATGCTTTGGACAAAAATAAATTGGCCATATGCCTGAGGGTATATTTCTGAACTCTTTTTCATATCCCATGGATCTTTCTTTGAACCAATTTTTGGGATCTATTTAATTTTTTTCTATCTATCTTTTCAACCACTACCACACTGTCAGGTAAGTTCTCCAACTTTGTCCTTTTTTTTTTAAAAAAAATTGTCTTGTCAATTTAGGCATTGCCTTTTCACATAAATTTTAGAGTCAGCTTTTCAATGTCTACAAAACACCTTGCTGGGATTTTGGTTGGGATCCTGTGGAACATATTCTATGGATATATTTGGGGAGAATCAACATCTTAACTACTGTGTAAGTCAGACTTTCTTTACTGTGACCAAATACTTGGCCAGAACAACTTACTACAGGAAAAGTTTGCTTTGGCTCATGGTTTCAGGTAACTCCAGTTCTCTGGGAGCTCAGTGAGGCAGAACATCATGGTGGAAGGGAGTGGCAAAGGAAAGCATTTCACCTCAGGGTATCTGGAAAGCACAGTGAGAAAGTGGAAGGAACCAGAGACAAACTATGTAACCCTCAAGGCATGTCCCCAGTGACTCACTTCCTCCAGTCACACCCCACCTGCCTACAGTCCCCACCCAATGATCCATTCAAATGGATGAATCCAATTATTAAGTTACAGCTCTTGTAATCCGATTATTCACCTCCAGCATTAACACAGAAGCTTTGGGGGGACACCTCATATCCAGGCCATACAATTTAATTCCTCCCAACCATGAACATGGTATACCATATCATTCATTTTGTTTAGGTTGGCGATATCTTGGTTGAGTTTTTGTTTTGATGACCTGTCTATTGGTGGCAAGGGTGTATTGAAATCTCCCAGGATTATTGCGTTAGGGTCTATGTGGAATTTAAGGTTGTGAAGTATTTTTTTTCCATGTAATTGGGCATGTTGACATTTGGGACTTCAATGTTTCCTATGGTTATACATTCTTGTTGGATTTTTTTCCCCTGAGTAGTATGTAGTGTTCTTCTTTTTCTCTTCTGATTAATATTTGCTTGAAATCTACTTTGCTAGATATGAGAATAGCTAGTCCTATTTATTTTCTTGGACCATATCCCTGGAATATTTTTTGCAACCCTTTTATTTTCAGCCTGTGGGTGTCTTTGCCCATAAGATGGGTCTCTTGTAAACAGCATATAGATGGACTTTGCTGAGGGCCATTGTCAAGTAGGAATGACGCATCGAAATTTCCTTGCCAAGCGTACCCCATGCTGCTTAGAGGACATTCGATGGGACATTGCATGCATGCTTTAATAAGGTGACCTTGCTCAAGGACCAAGGCGGATCCGGGTTTAGAGCTGATCAGGTTTGAGGAAGTAACCGGCTCCTTGAGTTTAAGGCATTGCCAGTTTAAGACAATGGGTTTTAGGGAAGTTGGCGGTTGAAGATTATTGCTGGGATTAGGGTGTTCCTGCTGCTTGTTCCCGTTGAGTTCTCGTGAGATTAAAAGGGGATTTGGAGATAGCCTCGTGAGTAGGTGAATTGTGCGGGAGACGGCAGAACGCGATTGCCCCTGGACCTGTGTGGAGGCGGTGTGAGAGCGGGAATAAAGAATTGCTGTTTGAACCTACAAAGGTGTGTGGTGGCTCGTGATTCTGGTGCCAAGCCGAGACCTTGGCAGGACTTCATTTTTTGATCCATTCTGTCAATCTGTGTCTTTTAATTGGGAACTTGAGACCATGAACGTTCAGTGTTAGCATGGATATGTGTTTGTGGTTTCCTGCCGTTTTGGTTTTTTGCTGTATTTTACCCTTAGTTCTCATTTAGTGGCTTATTCTCTATTAAACATCCTCTGTTTTTGAGCTTTGGGCATTGTTTTTCATTCCTCTGTAAAGTTTATCTTTGAGTATTATTTGTTGTGCTGGTTTGTTGCTCATAATTCTTTTAGTTTCTTCTTGTTGTGGAATATTTTTATCTCCCCTCAAATTTGAAGCTGAATTTTGCTGGATATAGTGACCTTGGCTGACAGTTGTCTTCCTTTAGGGTTTGGAATATCTCATTCCAAGTATCCCTTGAGTTTTAGGATATGAGTAGAGAAATGACATGTGAACCTTGTTGGTTTGTCTCTAAATGTGACCTATTGCCTTTCTTTTGTGGCTTTTAATATTCTTTCCTTGTTTTCTGTATTAGGCATTTTGATTATGATAGATCTTGGCAAGCTTCTAATTTGGCTGGGTCTATTTGGGTTTCTGTAAGACTCTTGTATGTGGATGTCTACCTCATTTCTTGTATGAGGAGATATCCACATACAAGAGTCTTACAGAAAGTTTTCTATAAGTATTTCTATAAGTATTTCACTGAAAATATTTTTGAGAAGTTTTCTATAAGTATTTCATTGAAAATATTTTTTATGCTTTTAGTTTGTATGTCCATGTTCTCTTCTATTCTGGTGATTCTCAGGTTTGATCTTTTAAAGTTGTCCTAGAGTTCTTGTATAGTCTGGTAATGTTTTATATTTTCCCTTTACTGCCTTCTGCGTATTTAAGATCATATAACCTGTCTTCTATGCCTAAAGTTCTGTCTTCAAGGGCTGAGGTTCTATTTTCTATACCATCTAGTCTGTTATTGATGCCTTCAAGTATAATTTGATTGATCTTGTCTTTCAAGATCAGTTGAAGTGGATTCCTTACCCATTTTCCTTAGAGCATAGTTTTCAGTTGCTAAAATGTCCTAGATTGATCTGGATTGAGACTCTTTATGGGTGTGGTGTCCACAGCCTTTGTGTTATTTCTCTCTGTTTTTGCTATAGAAATGAATGTCCTTAGGTGGGACTTGAGGGTCCATCTCCTGCTGTTTCTTCTTGGAGCCTGGACATTAGTATGGATTATTGGGCCTTCTATTCTTTGTATTAAGGTATAGCTGAAGATTGAATGTTATTGATTTGTGGGGGGGGGCGAGGAGTGCTGTCTTTTGGCTGAGTTTAGTTCAGCAGCAGAGTTTCTACCCTGTGAATTTGTAGCATCCCTGTGGGTCTCCAGTATCTCACAGAATAGATGGAAACAAGCAATAGCAACAGCAATGCAAACAATATATAGCATTAAATAAACTAAATACCTGGTTCCTTCTATGACATTCACACTGTTAGTTGTCACAAAAACCCAGAAATGCTATAGTCAGCAATTGCCATCAGCACAAAAAATAAGGGACCATGAACCATGTCTGGTATTAAGTCAAACAACAGGTGTCAACTATGGCATCCATAGCAGTAATAATCACAATAGCATTAATGATGGGAGCAGGCATTACATAAATCAGTTAGTGCTAAAATATTATAAGAATTCAGTTAATTAAGAGAAAAGAAAATGTGACAGGAATATAGGAAAAAAGTATACAGAGAATGCAGAAGAGATGTAGGATGTGATGGTTATAAGGAAGGAGGAAAAAAATAGAAGTAACAAAATAAAGGGAAATCAAGAAAGAGAACAATGGAATTTGATTGCTATGAGAATAGACAGAAAGAGAAATAGACAAATGAAAAAATAATACAAAACCAAACCAAAGTATTAATAAAAAACTCTAACCCTCAAAAGGCGAGGAAAAGTCGCTATATTTTTAAAAAATGCTACAAATGAGAAAAAAGGAACATATATATATATATATGTGTGTAGATGTTCATGAACCAATCAGCACACACACACACAACCCCCCCACACAAACACACACACACAAAAAAAAAGAAAAAAAAGGGAAGAAAAAATAACAAGAAAAGAAAAAAAAACAGATTTTTAATTGAAAATTAAGCACTCATTCCCTCTGAGGTGGCCAAAACACTCAATGCAAAGGTATTTTCACTGTCTGTGTGTCTTTCTTGCCATTTCTTGCCTCAGTCTGGCTGGGCACAAATCACAAGCCACTGAAGCAGGAACAAACTTTATTTCTGAACTCCACCAGCACACTCCACACATGCTCCCGGGAACTCCCCGAACGCCACACAGCTCCTCCAGGAACCAGCAACCGGAAATATCCCTCCTCTGGCACTTCCCCAACCAATGGGAACTCTCTGGGAATCCCCGCAAGAGCTCAAGCGGAACTCAACGGGAACTCCGCAAGAACTCAAGAGTCATCATCTTAATGGCTCGCTAGCGTCACCTCTCAACCACTACTTCTGGCAAAAATGCCATGCGTCATCCCGACTCGGCTGTGGCCCTCAACAATTTCTTCTTGAGCCTTGTCCTGAGCGTGAGAGTAAGGGCAGAGGGTTGTTGAACTCTTCCTCTTTCTGTGTTGCTCACCAAGTTTTCAACTGGAGTTTATAACTTCTCAGCTTCCCTTCTCCCCAGTACGAGGAAGGATGGCATGGGAAGTACTGTCCGCTGGAATTCTGTCTGCACAGACCAGGCCTGTGCGCTCCAGGGGTGGGGCTGCTGTGGGTTCTGTAAGCGGAGCTCCTGAAGGTGGGGCCTGGTCTAATCAGGGGGCAGCAGCTGTGGAGAAATTAGGTTAACACACCCCTGGGGGCTGGCAATCGCCAATCCTGGCGGAGAGTCTGGATCTCAGGAGTCTCCCTAGGATTCTACTCATGGGATGAGGGAGCCAACCCTTGACCCCTGTCTGTTGCTCATGAACACAGGCTGTCCAGGATTCCTGGGCTCAGTCCCTGGGGGTATTCACTCCCACCTGCTCACATTCCCACCAGCTTCAGCTGGTCACATGAGCCTCCAGACTTAAAGGGGGAAGCCAGCAGGGCTCCCCTTCCTGTCTCTGATTTGACTCCCCCTGGGTAGAATATTCTCTATCCCCGTTGTGCTCTTGTTTTTCTAGGAACACCCAGGTCACGCTTGCCAGGACAGTATAGCACTATCTGCTCAGATCTCCAGGCTCTGCACCAGCCGCTGCAGCATGGCCACCTCAAGATGGCTCCATCTCGACTTTCCATGGCCAGTTGGGAAACATGAGTGCTTTTTATGCACCAGTGCACCGTGCGTGCAACTCTGGATGCACTAAGGTGGGCTGCTTTTCTGATCTCGGGATTTCTCTGCACCGTCCCTCTCTCTGTGCCCAACCCCTGCTGCTGCTGCTGCTGCTGCTACCAGCTTGGCTCCAATGTTGGCTTTCTTCTTGGTTTAATGTACCCAAATGTCTGAGTCTCTAAGACATTGTGACTGTCCCATATTGAGTTTCAGTGAAATCCCTCTCTCACCCACTCTGCAGAGAAGCAGTATTCCCACTCCTTGAATCCTGGGTCAGGGAGCCACAGGGAACGTGGCCCCCCCTCTAGCCCATCTTCTGGAATCTCCATCTTAGCTTTCCACTTTGGGAATTTTATCCTTAGGAGCTCCTTTGAATGAATAAGCATTGGGGGTCATATTTAAATGTCTTCCTATGTGGAATTCCCTTTTTTGATTGACAGCACTATGGGTAACGTAGGAAATAAGAATAGTGTTTTAATGTCAAGGCAGTATAACTCGGTTTCCTTTTTCTGTCTTTGAGGGGCTGCTGGGGTTGAAGTGCCTGGGCTTTCTACCCTTGGCACTGTTGACCCTCTAGGCTGAATAGTCTTCATTGCGGTGGCTGGGGTTGGGGGTGGGTGGGGGATGGTGATCTGTGCATGGCAAGGTGTCAAACAGCACCCCAACCTAATGGACGTCAGTAGCACCCACTTGCCCCATTGTGACAACATAAAATGTTTCCAGACATTGCCCCCAAGGGGTCAAGTCACCCCAGTTGAGAACAACTATAGAATAACCTAAATGGGTTGGAGATCTAAAATTGTAAAAATCACCTACATTTTCTCTTGATTTCACTTTCCTCTCAATTCTTCCCATGTCTTATCAGGCTGCCCTGCACTGAGACCCCCGGCACTATGCGCCCATTACGTGACTTGGCTTTTCTCGGCTCCCTGTGCACCTGAGACCTGAGGGTGGTCTTGTTGATGAAGAGGGGAAATATTAAGGTCCCCGTTTGTTATAAAGACTTGCACATCTGAGGAACCAGACCAGTGCTTTGACGTGCACAGCCACGTGAACTTCACCCTCGGTCCCAGAAATTGCTAAAGCCCTTGCTGAGCTCCTTCCTTGCCCTGCAGGAATGTGTTGAGGTTTTGGAAGAAAGATCTAAAAACCTGGGCTGCATGTCATCGAGGGGAAAGTTCAAATCAGCACTGCAGAAGGGCAGATGGGAAGGGACTCAGGCAGTCCCCAGAGTTGTTTAGAAGATGTGGCTTCTGCAGGGGTCTCCAGGCTGGGCCTGGGCAGAGGGAAGGGGCTGTCATTTACAGAAAGATCCGTGTCGTCGTTTCTGTTCTGTGGCTGGAACAGCGGGAGGCAGAGCCTGCTGTCCGGCAGTGGTCTTGGCTGTGCTTCTTCCCACAACTCTTTGGTTTCAGCCTGAAAACTTCAATGTTGGCTGGCGTGGGAAGCTCCCCTCGGACGGCTAGCCAAGTCCCTGAGGGATTGGGAGACGTGGGTCTGAGTAGAGACCTACCTTGGGGCTTGGGATATTTACTGAACCAGGATGCTGTTCCTCTTGTGCTTTTTAAAAATTTGAGATCAAATTCACCTAACATAGAAGTATCCTTTTGAAAGTATAGTATTCACTGGCATTTAATACATTCCCAATGTGGCACAACCGTCACCCCAACTAGTTCCAAAAAGTTTTTATACCCCAGACAGGGAGCCCCTGCCATAGGCATCAGTCCTCCTTCCCTCTCTGTGACTCCCTGGCCTCCACCCACCTGTGCTCTGTCTCTGTGAACTTTCCTGTTCTGGACATTTCCTACAGGTGGAGTCATATCATATGGGTTTTTTTGTGACTAGCTTCTCCCATTTAGCACAGTGCCTTCCAGGTTCATCCACATCATGTCATGTCTCAGCATTGGTCCTTCTCACGGCAGGGTGATGTTCCAGTGTATGGACAGATTACATTTGGTTTATCAATTCATCCGCTGGTGAACATTTGGGTTGTTTCTGTCTTTTGTTTATTGAGAATATTGCCTTTTTTTGGGGGGGGGTAATGGAGATGAAACTCAGGGGTGCTCTATAACTGAGCTACAATCCTAGCCCTTTTATTTATTTATTTATTTTTTGAGACAGGGTCTTACTAAGTTACCCAGGCTGGGCTCCAACATGCAATCCTCCTGCCTCAGCCTCCTGAGTGAGTAGCTACGATGACTATCATGCACCCTGATACCTGGATTCCCAAAAGCTCTTGCAGTCTGTAGCCCTCAGCATAATATCCTAACTCCTTAGCATGTTGCTTATTGTGAGGCCCCTTCCGTGTCCTTCACCTGATACATACACGTCTTAATGGCCTCACCACTCAGAACAACCCACAGTACCTGGAATTCAGCTAAATGTGCTCCAGCACATTTTGTGCAGGTGAGTCCTGGCTTGGAATGCTTTCTTTGTCCCTTCTTTACCTTGTGTCCTGGTCTGTTTTCTGCTGCCATAACACAACACCACAGACCAAGCAGTTTAAAAAAAAAAAGAAAAAGAAAAGCAAGAAAGAAAAAGAAAAAAAGAAATCTATTTCCCACAGTTCTGGAGGCCAGAAAGTCCAATACTGAGGGGCTGGTGCCTGGTAAAGACCTTCTTTCTGGTCATTCCATGAGAGCAGGGGAGCTTGTGTCAGCTCTGGTCTCTCCTTCTCTCCTAATTAACCCTTTAATGCCATCCTAGGGGTCCCCTTCTTAGGATCTCATCTGGTCTTAATTGCCACCCAACATAAATTTAGGGAGAAGTTTTCAGCACATGATCTTTGGGGACAGGGTCCACCATAGCACCTGGCTACCTTTTACTTGTCCTTGAAGATTGGGATGGAGTGTCAGACCTACCTGCGGGTCTGGAACACAAAACAGCTCACTTCTGATAAGAAAAAAAAGAACCCCAGTGAACAAAGAGGCTGGATTAAATTTCTAGGGGGCACGAAATTGGATATGATTGTTATTTGCCTTGCTTATTCACTAGAAGTTATTTATGTTAAATAACTGTAGGGCCTTTTGGGTTCCCAAGAATTGAAAATGCATGAAAGAAGGTATATTGCCTAAGGAAACCAGACCCATTCTTTTTTCTTGAGCCTATTAGACTGAGCCTTTAAAAAAAAAAAAAAAAAGAAAAGAAAAGTTTATTGAGATGTTATTCACATACCATATAATTGGCCATTTAAAGTATCCAGTTCCGTGGTTTTTAGTATATTCGTGAAGGGGTGCGACTATGACCCAAAGAATCCCATATCTGTTGCCAGAAACTTCCTTTCCCATCCCTCCTCCCCATCCCTGCCTGTGTATCCAGTTCTCTGCTTTCCTGGACTGAATCTTGAGGACGCTGAGCCTGAGGCGCCCCTCCCTCCCGCCCTCCCTGCCTTGGACGTGGGCTTTGGACATCTGTGTCAATGAGGAGGTTTTTCCAGGCAGAGTTTGAGAGTGTATTAGTCTGTTTTCTGTTGCTAATAACAATACCACAGGCTGAGTGAGTTATAATGAAAAGAGGTTTACTTTGGCTCATGATTCTGGTCTCAGACTGTGGGGCTGCATCTGGAGATGACCTTTCTGCTGGCCCAGTGCCAAGAGAGCACAGGGCGGGGGGAAGGGATGTGTGTGTGCTTGTGGGCAGTCCTGTGTGTGTCTTTTGGTCTCTCTCTTCTTATAAAGCCATCAGCAACCCACCCGGTGGACCCACCCCATCCTAATCACCTCTAAACTCCACAGTAGATTTAATGTCTCACCTTCTTTTCTTTCTTTCTTTCTTTTTCTTTTTCTTTTTTCTTTGTTTTTTTTTTTTTTGGTACCAGGGATTGAGCTCAGGGGCACTCAAACACTGAGCCCCATCCCCAGCCCTATTTTGTATTTTATTTAGAGACAGGGTCTCACTGAGTGGCTTAGTGCCCTGCTTTTGCTGAGGCTGGCTTTGAACTTACGATCCTCTTGCCTTGGCCTCCTGAGCTGCTGGGATCATAGGCATGTGCCACTGCGCCCGGCAAATTCCCACCCTCTTAATACCTCACAATGAGGATTAAACTCCCCCATGGGGTTTTTTTTTTTGGGGGGGGGATATGCCCTATTTAAGCAAAGGGGGTGAGGCAGAGACATACAGGAAACTGGGACCGCAAGGCTAAAATGTGCTTTAGAAGAAAAGAAGGAAGATGCACTCAGAGGGATGAACCTGTAAGACAGCCCCTGGGCAAGTGTTCAGGGCTCATTTCCATCAACAGAAGCAATGATGTCATGAGCGCTCGCTCGATGGAGTTGGGAACATTATTGGAGTGCGTGTTCCGTTGATTATATGAGCTGCTGACCAATGGTAGCAGCATCGGGGCTGGATGATCTCTCCCAGACCCCCCCCCCATCTGCGAGAAAGTGAAGAGCATCACCCGAGCCCCCTTCTCACCCACACCGTAGCACGTATGGGGTCAGCCATCTTCCTGCTGGATGCCAAGTGTCCCCATTTAATAGGCTCCAAAACACTCAAAATATCTACCGGGTCTACATGCTACAGTCAATGCAGGTGTCCATCTTTTTTTTTTCCTGCTTTGTTTTTATTAAAAATAAATAAATCAAGCAGTCCACTCAGAGGACGTTTCTTCCCTCTGGTGGATGAGGCAGGGCCTTAAGGGACTCTGGTAGGGAGATGGTGACCTGGCAGAGATGTCCACGTCCTAATCCCTGGGACTGCGGATACAGTGCTCTGTGTGATCACATCAGCAAAAGGGACTTGTCAGTTAAAGGTCTTGAGATGGGGAGGTGACCCTCCTAGGAGGAAGGCAGGAGGGTCAGAGAGGGAGATGGATGGTAAAGGCCAACTTCAGAGCAGGCAGGACCGCAGCCCAGGAATAGAGCTGGCCTCTAGGTGCTAGAGGAGGGAAGGAAATGGAAATGGACCCCCATGCCCACTCCAGAGCGTCCAGAGGAGCACCCTACACTTCTGACCTGCAGAACAGTGAGAGAATACATGGCGTTGCTATAGGCCCCTCCCTTTGTGATCGCTTGGCCCAGCAGCCCGAGGAAGCGCATGGCGGTTTTGAGGTAAAGTTTGAGTCTTCCTTGGAGACAGTGGCTCGTCCGATTGTAGCAACACCTCACAATCACCGAGGGTTAGAAAACGCTAGAAACTGCTCCCGATGCCCAGCCGATCCCGTCTGAGAAAGAGGTCACCAGCATCAACCTTATTTTGTAGACCACAAACTAAAGCTTAGAGCAGTCTCTTTTAACCAGAGTCAGTTTTGACCTCCAGGGGACACTTGGCAATGTCTGGAGACTTTTTTGGTTGTTACAATGGGGGGTCAGGGTGCTCCTGGCCTTGACTGGGGAGAGGCCAGTGATGAATTTCTAGGGAGCTCCTGGGGGGCAGCCTGCTCTCAGTTTTCTTCTGAGTACCTGCATTTGGCAGGGTGCATCAGGTTATTGGTAAATGAATGTGCATTGTGTGTGCACTTGGGTGTGTTTGTGCTATGTGTGCACATGGGATGACAAGGGGCGCATGCAGGGTGCATGTGGTATGTGCCCGTGTGTGTGTGTGTGCGCGCGCGCGCTGGTCCGGGAGGTGAGGAGGGAGAGAGGACCCTGCCCCTATCTCAGCCAGAAACCAGGGTGACCAGCATTCCCCAAATATACTCTGCATTTTCTCACAACTGTGCCCCCTATTTCGTGCCCCCATAACCGCCTGGCACCTTCTCTCTGTTCTCCCAGCACCACCCTCTGTAACTGCCTCGAAGCATTTGTCTCTGCCAGGATTATGCCCTTTACACCTGGCTCAGGCACCAACACAGAATCCAGGTAAAACGTGTGACACCCACAGGTACGTCCATTTTCATCTCTTTAGGGAAAAATAAAATAAAATTTATGTTTAATTTCCTCATGAGTGACAAAATATATTGGTGTTATTTATGAAGGATTTTAAAAGCACGGGTGATTATTATTATTATTATTATTATTATTATTATTATTATTATTATTATTATTATCTATTGCTGGGTAACAGTCTGTTCTCCAAATTAGCGACTGAAGCCAATCTATTATCATAGAATTTCCAGCAGTTCTGTGGGTTGCCTGAGAGCTAGGGGCCACTCTTGGAACCTCTGTGGCATTGCAGCCCGGTGGCAGCCGAGCCAGAGTCTCCTGAGGTTCCTTCCCTCCCTTGTCTGCGGCCTTGGTTCAGATGGCTGTCACAGCTGGAGGTGGCTGGCATCTCCCTCCACGGGGCCTCTTCTCTTGGCTTACGTGGACTCCCTCCCAGCATGGAGGTCTCAGGGAAGTTGGACTCTGACATGGTGACAGAGTTCTCCCACAGCCAGAATCCAAGAGAGCCAGGCTCCTCGGGAACTAGCTTGGAAGTCAGGCAGGATCACACCTGCCATATTCTATTGGTTACCCTGGCCCAGGCCAAATCCACAGACTAGAGTGTGGGCACCTCCCTTCCTGTTGTTCCCCAGGACAGAGACTGGCTACTGCTTTGCAAAGTTGTATAAAAATAAAATTACATTCTCCATTAGATGCATCTAATCACAAGAGACAGAAAACATCTTGTGTCGAGAGTAAGGTACTAAACACATAAGATTTGTGGACTATACAATCTTTGCTGACTACTGAACTCTGCTTCCATAGTGTGAAAACAATCCCAAACAATATGTAAATGAATGGACATGGCTTTGTTCCAATAAAACTTTATTGACAAAATGGGTGGTGAGTGGGATTTGCCCTGCAGGACAGAGTTTGCCAACCCTCTGGCCTATTAGATGATGTAGACCTTAACAGCAAGAATTTATTAGGTACTTAGCCAATGGGTGCATTCATTTCCTATGGCTGCTGTAAGAAATCACCCCAAACCTGGTGGCTTAGAAAACAAAAACTTGCTCTGGAGGTCAGAAGTCTAAGGGCAGTTTCACTGGCCCCAAAGCAAGGTGCTTGCTGAGCCTCTCTCTCCCTCCTGGGGTTCTGGAGACTCTGTTGCTTGTGTTTCTGGAGACGAGTGAGGCATTGCACATTTGTTCCCGGCTTCTGAGGACATCTGGGGATCCTTGTCTTGTGGTTGCATCATTCCTGTCTCTGTCTCCATCTCACACACACTTCTCCCCCGTCTCCCCCTGTGCACATAGAATCTGCTTCTGATTCTCTCCCATAAAGATACAAGTTGCACTTGGGATGCGCCTGGATAATCCCATCTCAAGATCCTCAGGTTAATCATCTTTCTCATGCCATTGAAGGTAACACTCACAGGATCCTGCGTTTAGGAAACAGATATATCTTTGAAAGGCTACTTTTCAGCCTACCACAAGGGAGCAAGTACTTTATACATCTTTACTTTTCCTACAGAGCCTAAGAGGTAGCTATTAGTTTTGCTATTTCACAGATTATTATTATTATTATTATTATTATTATTATTATTATTATTATTATTTCACACAGGAAATTGAGAGCCAGAGATACTTCCTAACTAACCTGCACTTCTCATGCAACTGCTAAGTGGCTCAGACGCTCTCCATTTCCCCCCAAGGAATATTACTGGGAGGGATGCCGGCCGATACACTATCCTGTGCAACTTTTTAAGGAATTCACTTGGCTTCACACTATCCTGTGCAACTTTTTAAGGAATTCACTTGGCTTCTCCCACCCTTCAGTATTTCCATGTGTAAAATGAGAATTATACCCTTCCTGACCTCAATCAGATGAAATTAGACGATTTTTATGACAATCCCTGGAAAACGATTACGCCTTCTATAGATGCAGGGGGTTATTTTTATCTAGAGTGGGTTCATCAGAAAGTCTTAGAGGAAAGAGACCACGTGGCTGAGCATCATGAATAAAATGCCAAAATATTTCTAGAAATTATCAGCAGCTTCAAGTGCTGGGGCTTCACTTAAAAGATAGTGAAATTCTTATGTAGATAGATTTAAAAAGTTTCCCTGTTTGAGGAATTACACCTGGAAGCCACTTCCTACAGAAAGATAGCAAGAAATGCTGAATTATTTCAAGATGGAAGGAGGAAGGAAGGTGAGGTTTTGTATTTTTTTTTTTTTTTTGGAGTTGTAGATGAACAGCATACCTTTATTTTATTTATTTTTATGTGGTGCTGAGGATCGAACCCATGCATGCTAGGCAAGGGCTTTGCAACTGAGCTACAGCCCCAGCCCTCCAAATCATCCACACGAAACGAGTTCTCTTCTTTATGAAGATCATCTCCTCCCCATCCTGGCCCTTCATAACCAGCATGTTAGGTGGATAGCAGTCGTTCCAGGTGCTGTTTGGGTCTGTTAACTTTCTGCAGTGTGTCTGTCACCTGGGTACTGGGGAGAGAATGGTGGGAGAACAGAGCACCTGGAGGTTGCAAAGGTAAGCAGGCAAATGAAGAAAGGGGGGAAAAAGGGCAGGCACGGTGGAAAAACACTTAGGAGGAACCTAGACGTCTTTATCAAAATTGATTTTAACTGGACAGGCCTCTCCTCTGCATCCATGCCATATTTATAAATCTAGATGAGATTGCAGAAAACACAGGCACTTAGAACACCGCGCAGCCGGCAACACAGCAGACATCACCAATCAATCACAGCGACCCAGCACTCCAGGCAGTCACTACCAGTCAATGAATTCTATCCATCACCTCCGCAGCTACTTGATAAGCCTAGAACATAAATTTCACTGCATTAATTAACTGACTTAATTCAAAAGGCTTTTTTACCTGCTGTTTGTACCCAAGCCGTAGCTGCTCGTTTACTATTTTGGTAACTGCCTGGTGTATTTGCAACACAACAATATCAGCTACTGATGGCTTGCTGTGCACTGAATTCACTGCATGGAATTCTCACAAATGTTAGTTTTCTAGGTAGCCAGAGCTCATCTGAATAAGATGCCAATCTAAGGGAAGGGTTCCCCTTACTATGTGTTTGAAGACTGCTGCTCCAGCCAGTCTCATTTCTGTAGAGGAGTGAACCATTCATTGCACGACCTTCTTCTCCAGTTCATTGCTGTGTTTATTATTAGATGATTTGGGGAATGCAAAAGAAGTTATTACCCTCCACAACACAGTGGGGGCAAGATTGGAAAACGACACCTTGTACTTGTGTAGACACAAAGTGAGGACATCCAAGCAAACCAGTAAAATGTAACCATTGTTGACTGTGGGTGGAGGGAGTCCAGGGATTCATTCTATCAACTTTGCTGTGTGTTTGAAACTTTTTACAATGATAAGCTGGGGGCAGGAGAGTGGATTGAAATACAGAGAATAGATACAGTTAAAAAGCAAAAGTAACTTCAGCTAAAAACCCCTTCATCCATGGGCTCTCTGCCACTTCTGTTTTTATTTATTTATTTTTTTTTCAATTTTTACTGAAATACAATTTGCATGGCATTAAATTCTCCCCTTTAAGGTAAACATATCAGTGCTCATTTTGTTGTGCGACTCACACTTCTGTCTAATTCTGGAACATTCCCCATCACCCCCAAAGGGACCCCAGCCTGGTCTGCAATTTGTCTCAGTTTTCCCTTCCCAGCAACCTCTGATCCACACTCTGCCTGTGAATTTGCCTGTTCCAGATATTTCATTTAAATGTGTTCACACAACATGAGACCCTCTCTGACTGGCATATTTTGCCAGTGTGTTTTCAAAGTTCTTCCATGTTGGAACTCGTATCAGAACTTCATTCCTGCTGATGGTTGGATAGTCACAATATGTCACATTTGATTTACTCACTCATCCCTTGACAGATGTGTGGGTGGCCTCTCTGTTTTGGTGATGGCAAACACCACTGCCGTGAATCTTGGTGTTTTCCTGGATGTGTCTCCAGTTGTCCTGGATCTAGACCTAGGAGTGCAATTACTAGGTCATTGAGAAACTCTGTGCTTGAACTTCAAAGGTCCTGCCAGAGTGTTTTCCCACCTGGTGGCTCTATTTTGCACACCCACCAGCAACATTTGATGGCTCTGATTTCCCCACACCCTCACCAACAGTCCTTATTGTCCTTTTGCCTTAAAAAAAAAATAGCCATCCAAGTGGGTGTGGAATGGTAACTCAATGTGGTTTGACTTACTTTTCCCTCATTTCAGTTTTTATTTTAATTCTGGTGGATTTAGGGGAAACTGTCTGCTGAGATACTGAACCTACAAACGCAACAGGGGACCTTAGGAGCGCTTCCTCCCGAGCCTCCTGCCATTGATTCTCTTCTTTCTTTCTCCCCCCACTTCCCACCTGCCCCCCTGCTGAAAGGCAAATGCTCCGCCCTGAGCTACACCCCCAGCCCCTCTTCTATTGATCCTTAGGCTTCATCCTGCATTTCTCCTGTTGTACCCCAATTGGTGTTTCCCTAATCTGAAAATCTGAGAGACTCCAAACCCCAAAACTCTTAGAGTCCTGACACGATGTCACAAGAGGACAAGTCCACACCTGACCTCACGGGATGGGTCGCAGTCAAAACCCAGGTCCAATGAAGATGTTCTAGACCATTAGCCTTCGGGCTGGGTATGTAAGGTATGCACGAAACAAAAATAAGTTTGGTGTTTAGGCTCGGGTCCCATCCTTGATATAGCTCACTATGTACGTGCAAATATTCCAAAATCTGAACTGCTTCTGATCCATGCATTTCACATAAGGAATGCTCAACCGCTACTCGTTCTCTTCGACTGTCTAACAAATGACCACAATCCTGTGGCTTCAAACCTTTATTGGTTCACAGTGCTGTAGGTCCAGCTGGGGTCTCAGTGTGTGGCATCAGGTTGAAACCAAGGTGGCGTCCTAGCTGAGCTCTCCTCTGGAGGTTCTGGGGGAAATTCCACGGAACTGAGACGCTCAGCTCCAGGAGACCACCCACATTCTTTGCCTCATGGTCCCCTCCAGTTGGCAACGGTGGGTGAAACCCTTCTTGTGCTTTGAAGCTGACTTTTTCTTATGAGTTTTAAAGTGCTCTTGTGACTAGGTCGATCCTGACCAGATCATCTCTGTAATTTAAAGTCAACTCTCCTGAGACCTTGTGATTCCGATTCACCTGCTAAATCCCATCACAGAAATACCTCCATCAGTGAGTAACAGGAAAAGGTGTGTGTAAGTAGCGCCTGGGAATCTTGCTGTACAGCTGAGAACTTTGATTCTGTGAGATCTTTGACATATACATTAAAATAAGTCTTTTGCTAGCCACGGCTTAAAAAACAAACAAAAAAATTATTTAGTACTAGAGATTTTAACCCAGGAGTGCTCTCCCACTGAACGACACCCCCAGCCCTTTTTGTTTTTCATTTGCAGAAGGAGGCACTTGTGATCCTCCTGCCTCAGCCTCCTGAGCTGCTGGGATGACAGGCATATGCCACCGCTCCCAGTTAGACATTTTTAAGATTAATGATCGAGTTTGTTTCTCTTTTGGCGGTGCTGGGGATCAAACCCAGGGCTTCATACATGCTAGGCAAGCACTCTACCACTGAGCCCCAGCTCCAGCCCTTCAAAAAGTCTTCACTCGGGACTCTACAAGGACCTCAGCCTGAAGGCTGATGTTGGGTAGCAACTGTTTAACGTATGACAACGACCTGCCAATCCACTAGTATCATCTGTCCCCTGTCTGTTGTTGTTGATTGCTGAGCCGATGCTCCTGCTGGCTTTGGGGGCTCTTAGCATGTTGATCAGGACCTTGCTGAACTTCGACAGAGTGATAAATTGCACACTTTTTTCCCCTCTCCTGATTCTGTGGCTCCTTTGAAAAGACGATCCCTCTGATGTGCCCAAGAAAATTCTCTTTGATGTTGCAAGTCGGGACACTTGAGCTTTTAAGGAATTTTAAGCAGAGAAAATTAGTCTCTGCCCATTTTGAGGCAAGCGCGGTCTTGCTCCTCACCGAGGACCTTGGCTTCAAGAGACGCTTTGTTCTCTGCCGTGTCGTTTCCGACTCCTGTCAACGAGTCTAGCTCCCATATTCTGAGACAGGAATAAATTGTCCCTTGTTATGTTAAGTAGAAGAAACTAAAGGGTGAACATGTGTGAGAGGTAAAGTGATTTGGGAAGAGAAAGCCGATCAGAGAGTGTTCCCATTGCCAAGGTCAGGTCAGAAGTCGCTAGTGATTTCTTTCTTTGATGCTGTCAAAATGTAGTAGGTTTTGACTGGTCCAAAAGCGGCACTTCCCAGTGTGTTTCCCTGAGACACCAGTTTCATAAGATGAGTGACAGGTGGGAAAAATTCTATGGTCAAACAGGTTAGCCATTATGGCTCGTTATGAATCTCCCCCTGGGGAGAGAGAGTCCGCTGTGATTTCCAAGCTTACCCAGGGCTTGGATGCCCAGTTTCCTGTTAAGGAAATACTTGTGAGATCAGAGCCGAAAGGAGCACACTTTGAGAAGGATTTGTGTCGAATTAATTCTTTGGCTTGAGATAATAGAAACATGCCAACCAGTCAAGAAAGAGACATATCTCTCCATTTAGGACACAAGTACATATTTGGGTCATAGATACACATAGAAGTATAGTCATTTTTTTTTGTATCTTCAACATTTCCTATTTATAGATGATTAATATTCTCCAGTTGAGGTCTTTGAAGCAACCTTGGACTTCTCAGTAACAATTTTATTTGCAGTGAATGGAGAAGACAAATAGTTCTTGGCCATCTCCAATGGCAGGGATGCTTGGGTACATCATTCTGTTTAAACTTTGTGATAACTTGACTGATGTAAGTGTCAATACCTTCAGTTTGAAAATGAAGACAGGGAAAACCAGAGAGGTGAAGTTTGCCTAAGGCCACACAGTTTGTAAGAGCCAGGGGGGGTGTCTGGATGCTGTGCAGTCTGACTTGACAGCCCGTCCCCTTTCCTTCAGAGCACTGGGTTCTCTGCCTTTCTCACTGATCTTCTTTAATTTGTGCCATAATGGAGTACGCTAATAATTGAATGTAGATGGAATATTTTGAACTGAGTTGTATTTCTCCACAGATCAGCATTAGGATTTCAGAGAAAATCATCTTCAACGACGAACAGTGGGTTTGGGTACGTGTGTTCTCAGTTGCCCCATTCCTCCTCTATTCTGAATGATCAGGGGTGGGGGAGGATTACATAATGCACCAGGAAACTAACTCTGATCTCACTCATTTCCCGATTTCTCTCTTCATAAAGGGAACGCTAGCTTTTCATTTATTGGTGAAATAATGCCGGCTCCAACGTCTTATTTCTGTGCCTGTTTCCTCCTCTCTAAGATGGGAGCCGTGATGTTCCGGGAGCAGAGAGAGGATCCAGCAAGGTCGTGAAATGGGACAATGACTTTCAAGTCCTTCCGTAAGGGTGCTTGGTGACTGCTAACTTCTCATCTGCCTTCTCATTGGGTCTGACTTAATTTTAGCAATTAAGAGAAAATCCAAGAAGTCAGAGGATCAGGGCCGCCCTGCAGGGCTGGAGACTAGTTACAGAGAAGCTAGACCTGTCCTCTCCCTGCCCTTAATTGGCTTTGCGGTGACTTAAGGGATGGCCGGTCAGTCCCCGACTCAGAGCAGACTTGAAAACTCAAGTCAACATGAACATACATTAATATTAACCAGAGAACAAATATTTGTGAAACTCCCTAGTCCCTTCATGTTTACCTTCGCTCTGGGAGACTAGTTAGCAGAGGTAACATCAAACAAAAAGAGTATTCCCCTCTTTGGGAAAGTTACACTCCTGGCTCTGGCCACCGGCCTTAGCCACTCCCTGTTCCTATGGGCAAGACAGCTGGCATGTAACCCAAACACGTGTCATTTCACAATGCCCCCAGGTGTCTGCAGAGCGGACACCGTGCCCTGCCCGTGATTAGGCCGCCTTATGGAATTAACGAATATTTACAGAAACACGCTTCCTTCCAGTACTTTCTCACATTTAACAGGTTTTGAGTCCGAAAATAGTTTAGCTCCTGGAAAATTATTTTCCCCAAGGAACATACAGGGTGGAAGACGAAAGAGTTTGACTTGGCTTAGAATGAAGCTAGGCCCATATTTGGCCACTGTTGGTGACCAGATTCACCAGCCCTGACCTTCAGCTGTTTGAGACAGACTCCGCTGGACCTCTCACTTCTGCCTGAAATCTTAACACACACGCACACACACACGCACACGCACACACGCACATGCGCACACACACACGCACACACACACGCACACACGCACATGCACATGCACATTCAGATCGTCAGCGTCCCTGTTCACGCGTCCCTCCTTCCCTAGGGTAACTAAAAGTGCCACAGCCATCTGGAAGCTCGACGCCTTTCCTCCCTGCTAATGGAGCCTGTCCTCGTCGTGTTCCCGCTTCATGACCCTCTGTGAGGCGGCTTCAGCGCACCTCCTCATCTTGGGCCAAGGCCCGTTGGCTGGGCGCACAGGGGGCGGAAGGTTTTCCCATCCTGTGGCCTCTCGCTCTTATGAGCCCTCTGACCCTCGTCCTCCGCCCCCAGTAGATTAACCCCATTATGGCGGGTCCACGCGGAGCCCTGGTGAGGCCGGGCCCACCACCGAACTGCACAGCCTAGGAGGGAGCGCTTTGCACAAAGCCCATTAAGGAGGTGACAGCTGAGCCTCCGTCTAGTAACTCACGGTGGCAAATCGGAACAAACTGTTCCTGGTTTTCTGTATTTGGAGGAGTCAATGGGTTGGGCTGGGCAGAGTGGGGAGGCTGCCGGTGGTGGAGGACGCAGCCTCCCCTTTCGCTTATAGGGGATTTAAAAATAGTGTCTCAAGAAAATGGTTGCAGACCAGAGATGGCAGGGACCAGTGTGGCTATCTGTTAGCTGCATGGGCTGGGGCGGCGGGGGATGGGCCGGGCCAGCAGCAGGTTTTGTCTTCCAAGGCTGATGACCAGTGTTCCCCAAGCCCAGCACAGCGCAAGGGCAACAGACCCACGGTCCTCCTTCTGTGCTGGGCAGGACCAAGCAACAGGACAGAGGTCCAGACAGCCTGGGACAGCCTCTCCTTGTGGGACACAGCTCCAGTCCTCCCTTTCTTTTGAATAATTTATTATTTTTTATGGAGGTAAAATATACATACATAAAAGCTACCTTTGAATTTTTGTTTTGTCTTTGTCTTGTACCAGGGATTGAACCCAGGGGCGCTTAACCACAGAGCCACATCCCAGCCCTTTTTTTAAAAAAATTATTTTTTAGAGCCTTGCTAAGTTGCTGAGAAAGGCTGGCCTCCAACTTTCAATCTTCCTGTCTCAGCCTCCTGAACTGTCTGATTACAGTTGTGTGCCACCACTCCTGGGCCTTTGAATTGTTTTTAAGTGTGGCATTAGGGTATTCATGTCATTGTGATGGTAGTGATAACTACCATCAAGCCATGGAACTCTTCCTTTTGCAAAACTGAAGCCCTGTCCCAACGAAACACCAAGTCCTATTTCCTGCTTCCTCCAGTCTGTACTCCTTCATCCTACTTTTTATATCTGTGAATTAAGTTCATAGAGGTGAACTACTACTGCTATTGTAGTAGCAGATGTCAGGATGCCCTTCCTTTTCACAGCTGAGTAATATTCCATTGTTCGGAGAGACTCCATTTCATTTATACATTTACCCATCAGTGGACACTGGGTAACTGCATTTTTTAAATTTTTTTTTTTTTTTTATATCAGGGATTAAACTCAGGGGCACTTGACCACTGGGCCACATCCCCAGCCTTATTTTGCATTTTATTTAGAGATAGGGTCTCACTACTTTGCTTCTGGCCTCCCCATTGCTGAGGCTGGCTTTGAACTTGCAATCCTCCTACCTCAGCCTCCCGAGCTGCTGGGATGACAGGAGTGCTGCCTTTTTGCAGTTGCCAATCATGCAGCAACAAACATGGGTGAATTCCAGTTCTTTTATAAAAATTCTCGTCTTCCTCTATTTCCTCCCCCACCCTTGGTAAGTTATTTTTCAGAAAATAACTCGTGACCACAAAGCAGGGGTGCAAAGCCTGCAAGTGACGTGGGGAAGTCCCTCCGTCAGACTTCAAACCCACAGACATCCCATCTGTCTCTTCTCAGAAGAGGCTTGTGTCTGGTGGCCTCATGTCTCTGTTTGCCCAGGATGGTCTCGGGTTACACCTGTTGTCCCCGTGTAAATTTTCATGGTACAACTTTGCACTCTCAGCAGGATCCTGAAATTCTACTGTTTGGGGCACTTTCAGTGTGAATTAGGGTTGAAGGCAGTGGTTCTTCATGGGGGGTTGCCTCCCAGGGGACAGGTGGCAATGTCCATGTCAGCATGAGCAGGTGGAGACCAGGGGTGCTGCTGAGCACCCTACAGAGCACAGCACAGCCCCCACCCCCCAAAGAAGTACCTGGCCCAAGGCCCACTGTGCAAGGAAGAAGGGAGAGAAGGAGAGGAAGTGGACGTTGGCTGGATGACCGGAGGACAGAGAAAAAGAGACGAGCTGCCCTGCAATAACCACAGGCCTGCAGGCTCGGGGATGAACTTGGCCTCCCTCCCACCTCTGCTTGGAGCGTGGCCCCTTTTGAAATCGCTCAGTCCCATCTCCATCTCCCTCTGGGCAGAGCCGCTAACGCAAGCCCCTGGTCTGATGGAGAGCGAGCTCCTGGCGTGCAGAACCCTGAGCTCCAGGCCACCTGCCAGCATAGGTTGTCACCCCCACCCAGACCCTAGAGGTGGGAGGCACAGGGTGGGGGAGGGCACGGCCCATGGTGAGCCCACTCCACTGACTCTAGAGTCACTGCCCGAACGCCTCCATTGATATTCCCAGAACACCCAAATGACGTGTGGCCGTTCCAGGTCCTGTGCGGTGCATTTAACAGCGTCTGGGTCACTGATGGAATGCAGAGGAGACTGGGTCCTGTCCTCTTCTGTCCCATGCAGGCACGTTCCAGCACCAGATTACGTAATGGTCCTGGTCGTGAGTGAGCACTCACCCATCTGGTCTGAGCTCAATTTGCAAATGCCACCCCCCACCCCCCACCGTGGGCTCCTGTAAATATTCATCAAAGATGAGGTCAGATGAAGCTTCGGACTTCAGCTAAGGATCATTATTAACACAAACCGAAGCCTTGTCCCCACCTGGGGAGGGGGGAATGACAATACGGTCAAGGGCGGGCCAAGAATCACATTTCAAGAGCTTAGGAGAAATCAGGCAGTGCTTAAATGAAATCAGGCAGAGCTTAAGTGAAATCAGGCTGCAGGAAGAGGCACGAGATGTTAATGGGGGGGGGGGACCCTGTGCCCAGTGACTGATGGAACTCTTCCTTAGGAACTTCACTGCCCCCACCGACTCCATCATGGTCATTTCCCTAAGTACAGTGGACACGGGTGAGAAATCTTTATGTCAATAAACAATATTTGCCAACCACATTTTCTTCATCGTGTTAATTCGGTCAGCCCACCTAGAAGGCTGGCTTATCTACTGATGAACTGGAAAATCAAAATGACCACAGAACTCACCTCCCGTCAGGGGAAAAGGGACTGTGGAAATACCGAGCATTATTTTCATGAGTCCGTAGGTCACACACGAGCAGCTTCTACCGTCCGGGGTTTATGGGCCCTGGCGTGGATCTCGGGACTCTGGGGAGGGGGAGGGGGAGCCGCCTCAGTTACAGAGAAAATAGATGACTAGCCTGGTGCTAATTAACCTCCCTTTAATTGATAATTAATTTTAAAACCTATTTACTCTCCCTGGAACAGCTGAGACTTTAAAGAGACCACTGTGAAAACAAATGGTGGATAAAGTCTTCTCTTAGGAAATGAGTGGGGCCTCCAGGGAGTGGGGAGATCCGGCCCCTTGGACCAGTCATCTTATTAAAGGATTCTGGATGCTCACGGAGGGGACAGACCAAAGTCACAGGGCAGTGACGGCCTTTCCAATTCACTCTCTTTGAGGACACTATCCTCACCTCACTCCTTGGTAGGGTGACCAACTTGTCCCCATATGCCTGGGACCAAGGAGTTCCCGGGACATGGGGTTTTGGGTGCTAGAGATGGGATATCTTCAGCCCCACTTCCAGAGCCCCAAATCCCTTGGGTGAATTCCTTCCAAAGCTCGCCTCCCTGACTCCAGGCATTTGCCTCAGTTTCCCCTTGATGCTGTTTGGCGACATTCTTTGATTTAAACCTCCCAGTGGATTACCCTCCTCGGGGACCCTTATAGCTTTGAATCTTTTTTTTTTTTTTTTTTTTTTGGTACCAGGAATTGACTCCAGAGCCTCTTCACCGCTGAGCCACATCCCCAGCCCCTATTTTATATTTTATTTAGAGACAGGGTCTCGCTGAGTTGCTTGGCACCTCGCTAAGTTGCCGAGGCTGGCTCTGAACTCGCGATCCTTCTGCCTCAGCCTCCTGAGCTGCTGGGATTACAGATGTGTGCCACCGCACCCAGCTGATGCTTTGAATCTTGAGATGCCACCAAAGAGCAAGTTTGCAATGCATTAGGTACTGAACCTTCATGGATAGGTTTAATTATATATTTTTTTTCTGATAGCAGCATGGTTACTGATAAAGAATACAAACAAAAAAATACGAGAGAATAGAAACGTCAGTGAATATAAATAACAGAGAGCAGAGTGGCTCATGGAGTCTCAGCCCTGTGGACGATGCTGTCAGCATGTTTGTGTAGACCCTTTATTCATCTTGAAGACACTGAAGTCACGTGTCTTTGGGTCAGTGTGGCATTTCCTCCCTTCCTTCCCTCACTCTTTACTGGACTGGGGCGAATAGAACCGTGGTCCTCACCCGTTCCCATCCTGATTACCCCAGCTGCTTGGCCAGTCCTTGGAAGTGGAGATTTTGCTATTCCTCACATGCTCTCGTGGTGTTTTGATATTTCCTACTGTAGTTCATGAAAAATGCATTGGGGCTTGTCAGGAATCCAGCTCAGAAAGGGTTCGGGAGCTAAGAGAGTTATTAGCTGAACGCAGGAGACTCGGGATGCGTGGAGGGCTCTCCTCGGCTGTGGTCCGGACCCCTCCACCTGCCCGGGCGGCTGCTGGGGAGTTCAGATTAGGAAGCTAGAGCTTCCTCTCCCGGGGTCCCTCCTTTGCAGGAGGGTCCGTGGCTCAGCATGCAGTAAAATATCCACGGCTCTGAGTTTGGAACTCTGATGAAATGTGGAGGTACCGATACTTGCCAGGGGGATTGGTAAATACCCCCGGGAGGACACAGGCCCATGGTGAGTGACAGCTCCAGGCCCCTCCAACCCAACCGAGTAAGGCCACCCCAGGCTTTGGGGGAGTTTCAAGCTAAATTATCTGAGACCTTGAAACTGCTACCCAGGGTCAGCCATGGCCAGGACTGAAGCAGAGGCAGGAGCAGGGACCACTTGAGCTAGACCCAGGGGGGCTGCAGGGACCAGGGGAGGTGGGAGGAGGTGGGCGAGCCCCACCACAGGGTCTTCAGGGGGTTCAGGAGGCCAGAGATGACCTTGGATTCCAGGTTTTGAAAGATCATTTTGACGGCCGACCAGCGCTCAAATGCAAAAGGGGCCTGTTAGTCCGCCCTCAGGGTCAAGGACAGATTGGACTCCAGCTCCTCTAAACAGAAGGGAGATTTTATTCATTCAAGGATAAGTCGCTCACGAAACCCTCAGGAGAAACGGACAGACCCAGACTTGAAGTGAAGCTCCCAAGTTCAGCCCCCCCCCCCAAAAAAAAGATGCCTGGGTCGAATGCCAGATGCCATCAGCTGACTCCGCTGGGCACCGATGTCATATTTAGGCCTGGCCTGGACTTGGAGGAGATGGACAGAAGAACCAGGGGTGACCTCTCCGGTCTGGCCTCTAGGCTACAGGTGTCCCAACCATAGTTTTCTACCTAAATGTCTAAAACTGAAGATTCTTTGCCTGGCGACAAGATGGAATATTGAAATAAAACAAGCCTTGGGGAACCGAGTCCCTGTGGGATCCCTCCACGGTTCCTTGGTGAGCTTCCCAGTCATTCAGAATATTCCTCTGCACCCGCTTTTCTAGCGCAGATTAATTATTCCCAGACATGTCAGCAAGGAACCCCTGGGGGAACCCCTGGTGACGCCCTGATCCCTGCCCCCCTCTGCCGATTCTCTTAGCAGGCTCCCAGGTGGCAGATGGGGCCGGCGGGCTCCTCCCTGTTGGAGGTGCCCACGGGTTTGAGCGTCAGGCAGGGGAAGGTGGCAGAAAGCCCTCCTCCCTGGGTGCCTGCGGAGGAGCCCCCAGGCTGTCCCAGCTCTCTGTACTGGTGACGCTCTTTGTATCTAAGGAATCTTGGCGGGACTAGTCGGATGGGACCATGTGAAGTCAGCAGCTCCAGCGCTCCTGGGGCCTGCCACCGTCCAAACACAAGGCGTAAGTCCTCGGGCCTGGCCCCAGGGGCTGCGTGGCGTGTGGGAGGGTGGAGTCGGAGAAGGATCGGGAAATGAGTTAGAAGCAGGTGACGGCCCGAGACCCCCAGACCTTGTTTTGCATCTTGATGACATCCCTTCCCAAGGTATCTGCATTCTTGAAAAGCAAAGGGGGACAGTCACTGCCATCGCCCAGTCCTGGGGCTCCATGCTAGCTCTAGAAAACCCTTTCCACCACCCTCAGCCCACCCCATGGGGAGCAGCAGCCTCCCCGGCCTCCGCTGCCACCCTGGGATTGGCTTTGCTTTGAGGTCAGCATCTCCTTGCTCCCCGGTGTCCACGGTGGCCCTTATCCCACATCACTGTGGTTAGGCTCACCCACGTTTCCCAACAGCCCTGCCCTGAATGTTTCCCGAGAGGATTGGCTCAAGTGCCCTTGGTGGAGGCTTTAGAGGGTGGAGGAGAAGCAGCCGCCATTTTGTAGCCCCTCCCCCACGTGTGGCCCATCTGCCGGCTCCCCTGGGCCTGAAGCAGGTCTGCAGACCCTCCATGTCCCCCTGGACTCCCCCCAGCTCCTCCGACTCCTGGGCCAGGTGTGTGTGTTCAGCTCCGGGCAGAGCCCCTTGAATTCCTCCAGACACCCACGCCACTCATTACCAGAGGCAGCAGCGTAGGTGCCGTCACCCATGACCACAGACAAGGTGGCTTAAATAATAGAAATTCCCCTTCTCACAGTTCTGGAGGCTGAGATCAGGGTGCTGGGATGGTAGGGCTCTGGTGAGGACCCTTTCCCAGCTTCGTCAATGGCTGAGTCCTCACCGGGTGGAGATCAGAGAGAGGAAACAAGCTCTTTTAAAAATGAAGTCACTAGCCGGGCACAATGGTGCATGACTTCAGTCCCAGTGACTCGGGAGGCTGAGGTGGGATGATCGAGAGTTCAAATCCAGCCTCACCAAAAGAGAGGTACTAAGCCACTCAGGGAGACCCTGTCTCTAAATAAAATACAAAATAGGGCTGGGGACGTGGCTCAAGGGTCGAGTGCCCCTGAGTTCAATCCCTGGTACCAAAATTTTAAAAAAATAAATAAAAAAATAGAGTCACTAGTCCCATCACGAGGACTCCACCCTATGACCTAATCTCCTCCCTGATGAGTTATCATCTCCAGGTACCTTCCCACTGGGGTTTATGGATTCAATCTAAAAGTCAAATACCCTTTATCCTGAAGGGTTTCCGATTTGAGATTTTTTAAAATTTCAATTTGGGGATGGGACCCAAGTCTAAACCCCAAATTCACTAATGTTCTATCGGCTTAAAGACAACTTTATATATTTTTAAAAACTTTATGCACACAACAAAGGTTTATGGTGTGGAATTTCCCACTTGGCATCTTGTTGGTGCTAAAAAAAAATAAATTTCTGATTTTGGAGCATTTTGGATTATGAATTTGGTGGGGGGGGCCGGGGACACCCACACTCAGTCTAGAGCAAATGGCCGCAGGTTCCCACCTGTCCCTGGGTTCCAGCATGTCCTGGGGTCTGTCCCTCACTTCACGTGGATTGAATAATAAAGAATCTCATTGGCCTTCCCTTGGGCCCCTCGGGGGAGACCTTGAATGGCCCAGGTAACAGGAGCTGCCCTGGTATCCGTGACCCCCCGTAGACATGGAAGGTTATGCTAAGGAAGGCTCAGGACAGGGCTGGTCACCAGAAGGGTTGGAGCCCTGAGCCAGCCTGGCCTCCAGGAGGGCGTGGGACTATAGACCAAGTTCAGCCCCACGACCAATAATACAATCAATGCCTAAGTGGGGGTGCCCGATCAAACCGCACCAAAGCTGGGGATAGCTTCCTGGTTGGTGAATCCACGGATGATCCCAGAGGGTAACCTGCTCTGATGGCCACAGAAGCCCTAGGTGAGGGACCCTTGTGGACCTCCCTCTGTGAGTCTCTTTGTGCCTCTGGCCCTGGCCTATAGCCTTGATGATAAAATCTCATCACGGGTGTGTTCCTGAGTCCACGACTTACTCTGGTGCCTTATGAGACACACAGGGGCCGTGGCAGGTGTACGCTGCACTGCGTGGCAAAGGAAGGACACACCGCTGGAGATCTGGGCAGGCTGCGAGGAAATCAGGCATTCAGCTGGCATCAGAAGCCTGGGGGAGATCGCCGTGGGCTGGGAGTGGGGTGAGGACTTGGCAGGAACCTTTCCATTCTGAGAGTTTTTCTGACCCTGTCGAAACCACACAACCTGGGATGGTACACGATTTCCCTCGCTGTTTGATTTTCCTTTTCCCACCCGACTGTCATCGCCAGAATAATTGCTGCCCTTGGTAAAGGGTCCCAGCAGCAGCAGGCACCTGCTGTAGATATCATCTTTAAAGCTTCCACACTTGGGTGATCCGTTTCACAGATGGGAAAACAAAGGCTTATGAAGTCACATGCTGTGGGTGTACCTAGGGCCACGTTAAGGCAGAGCTGGACTCGGAACCCAGGTCTTCGGGATCTAAAGTCCAGGCTACGTTCTTCTTTCTGCCTAAGCTCCGTCAGCCCCGGGGAGACGCTTCAGGGCCCCTGACACCCAGGGACGCATCTGCCAAGCGCTGCTACACCTGGTGTCGCCTGGATTCACCCCCTTCCCCATCACCCTGCCCTGAGCTGGTTTGTCTTTTACAGGTGACAAGGAGACGGAGGGAAGAGAGGCTTCCCTGGCTTGCCCCTCATCCAGCGACTCGCTGGGTATTTTAGCAGCCTGGGAAGTCTCCCAGTGAAATGGGGTTTTCAACTTGCCTTGGGGCCCCCCCTCCCGAGCCCCCCTGCAAAAAAGGTTTACGGTGACTCTGTGATGTTTATCAGCTCACTCAAGCCCTCCCAGAGCCCCGGCCCTGATTTCTTGCCCATCTCTGTCCTGTAGCAGGAGATTTTTCAGCGGCCCCCGTTGGCCTCCTGGACAACATTAGTTCTAAAATAGCTCCGGCCCAGCTGGGAGGATCTCGGGAGGCCTCGCCCGGGGATTTGTACTTGAAGTCGTGGAAATACATTTATTTTACCTTCCTCTTTCTCCCCCCTTTGAGGGATTTTAACACAGCATGCAGGAGTATTCCTCTCGTGGCAGGAAAAAAAAAAACTTGCTTTGCACAGAAGACAAAGAACCGAGTGTGGCTACGGCGGACAGAGAAGAGCACCGTTGGGGATCCCCCATGGGCGCCTCGGGGTGGGGGGAGATGAGGGAACTCCTCAGCGCTCCCCCTACCCCGGGTGTCCGCTGCAAATCAGCTGTCAGATGAGAACATCCTGTGGTTTAAATGCTGAAGGAAGGCGCATCCGAGGTGCATCACCTTGCTAGTTTGGGGGTAGCAGGCATGAGGACGCGTGTGTTGGTCAGACTTGAGCCTGTTAGATGACAGGGGCTCCCCACCTGGCCCTGTTTACCAACAGGACCACTAACCTTCAGGTGTCCAGTCTCTGGGGCTGGGAGAGCCACACACCCACGTGGATTATGTCCAGAATGAAAGGGACAACTCCAAGCTGAGGCCAGCAATGACCTAACTTCAAAGAAATCACCTTCTCTCCTTGTCCCTTGTCCCAACCTCAGGGGACCCGCAGCCAGGGATCTACCACCTGTGAGCTAGCTCTGCTGGGCTGGAGATCTGGAAAATCTGTTTATTTCCCCCCGCTTCCCTGGCTCTTCCCTTTTGCCTCCCTTCCCTTCCTCCCTACCTTCCATTGTGTGTGGAGATGCTTGGGTTTGCTCAGAATCCCCACTTGATGGACATTTAGGTTGCTTCCAGTCCCGTGCAGCTCAAGTCATGTTTCAGTGAACCAACTCGGGCACACTCACGTGGTCCCTCCCTGTTGGAGTATGTCTATGGGAAGGAGTCCTAGGAGTCGAACCGCCAAGAAAGAAGTCAGATTCACTTTCCCTGGTGGCATAAGATGACCTGAATTCACTCCCTCACACTTTGCAGGGGGGGCCAGAAGTCTGAAAGCAATTCTAGTGGATTTGGTTCCCCTGTCTGCTCCTTTCCCCACTCCTAGTGGCCACTTCTATCCTTGGCTGGTGACCCCTTCTTCATCTTCAAAGGGCCCAGCTCTAAACCCTGCTTTGGCCTTCCATCCCCCTCTCCTCCTGATCTCCTGCCTCCCTCCATCAGGACCCCTGGGACGACACCACGCCCACTCTCCATATGGACATTCCTAACTGTGTCACCTCTGCAAGTCCTTCCTGTCGTGTAGATAGCATTCGTTGGTTCATTCATTGATTCATTCGTCCGTTCATTCATCCATTCATTCATTTGTTCATTCATTCATTCATTCATTTGTTCATTCATTCATTCCAGGGTTTAGGGTGTGGCACCATTTCTCCGCCTACTTGGCAGATCTTTCACACTTTGCTTCTGTGGTGCGGGGGATGGGACCCAGGCTCCATGTAGCCAGGCGGGGACTGGACCAGTGAGCCCCCCACCACGGTGCTCTGCGGCCTTTAAGGGTGTCTAGGTCTATACTTTTGAAAATGGTAGATTGCTCTTCCTGGAAGTTGTAGCCTCTGCCTTACCCACTGTCAACAGGAAGGGTGGCAGACGGGCTCTGTCAAACCCATCTTGGCAAATTTGCTGATAAAGTATCATCGCCGTTGACGGTTTTAGTCAGCACTCCTCTCACCAGTGAGATGGAGGCCCTGTTTGGAGGCCGTGTTTGCGTGGGAGGCTGCGGGCTTCCGCTTGGGGGTTTGGTGTGCCCTCTTTTCAAGTCCCGGCCTTGGTTTTCTTTGAGTCCTTGGGCTTTTCCTTGGTGTGGCATTCCTCAGAGCAAAATCAGCCCTGCAGGTTGAATTGCAAATGGTGCTGTTATTACCAACCCCTCTTTACAGATAAAGAAACGGAGGCTGGGGACCTGAAATGACAAGCTCCGGGCAGCAAGACCATGATGACAGAGTCAGACTTGGAGCTGTCCTGATGTGAAGCTTCACCCCTGCTGTGTTCCCATCAGCTGGTGGCTCCGTAGATTGTCTCTCTGTCAGACCAAGCGTCAGAAATAGCATATAAACTTCCCCTGTCAGAAAACGCTTTTGCAGTGTTCCAGGGCTTTTTTTGGTGCCAGGGATTGAACTCAGGGACACTTGACCCCGGAGCCACACCCCCAGCCCTACCTGGTGTTTTATTTAGAGACAGGGGCTCACTGAGCTGCTTTGCACTGGCCTCTGCTGAGGCTGGCTTTGAACTCGCCATCCGTTCACCACCCCCACGAGCTTCCACTAGCCCAGCTGACACATGAGGAGACTGAGGCTCAGAGGGACTTGGGAGCCCGGGCGTGTGTAAACCTGAGGTCAGAACTTGCCACCAGCTCCGGGCCTTCCCCTGCTGATGTCCACCTTTTGTGATTTCAAGTAGGTCAGGTTCAACCTTATAAAAACTTACCCTGCCTGTGTACGACCACACAATGATTTATCTACTATAATTTTTCAGTTGATCACATTCTATATGCTTTGCTTCATTCTAATCAGTAACAGTGTTAAAAATCACAGGTGTGACAGCATTCCTTCTTTGGTCCCTAATTCCACATATCTAAGAATTTTCACACCTACCTACCATCTTATTTCCCATAAGCACTACATGTTCTGGAAACAGGGTGTTAAGATTGTAGGGCCTGATGGAAAATGATAGACCATCACTCTGGCTGCTCTTGATCAAGTGACTCCTGAATGCCAGCCAGCTTCATTTAATCCAACTCTAAATGACAGACACAGGTTTTTGCAGTTCATAGAGGAGGAACCAGAGGCTCAGAGAAGTCAAGCAACTCAACCGAGGTCACACAGCTGGAAAGCAGCGATGGTGGGATGTGAGCTCAGATATTTCTGACTCAGAGAGCCGTGCATGGACCTGCACAGCCCTGTCACCCTCCCCTGGTCTGGACATTAGTTGATGTCCAGTTGGTGATGGCTGACCAGGGCAGTTATCATCTACATAAGGCATTTTGCTATCTATCTCGCTGCAGGTAACTTAGTGAGAACTGTCTCAAAAAATAAAAGGGAGCCAGGAGGGGAATAGGAAAGACAATAAATGAAATCAGACATAACTTTCCTAAGCTCCTACGTGAATGCACCACCTCAAAATGGTGAGGAGTCGCACCCTGCGTAGGTATCCTATGTCACAACACACCGTACTGTCAGGTATATCTGAAAACAGCAAGTAAAAATAAATAAACCAAAGGGGCTGGGGATGGGGCACAGTGGTAAAGGTAAAGCGCCCCCCAGTTCCATCCCCAGTACCGGGACAAAAAGAAAAAAGGTTGTCTGAGCCAGGCTCCCAGGGACTGAAGGGCGTTTCCCAGTGGAACCCATTGTACCAGTGAGGACGACGCAGAGGTCACATGATTCCCCACAGTCACCCTGTCCAGGAGCAGCGTGGCCAAGAATCATAAATAATATGATTTCAGGAGACTCCAGCTCCGTAACCTAAGGGCTGCCCTGGGTCTGGGCCACAGAAGGGGCTTCCGGCCTGACCCTGCGACAGCAGCGCTCCCCCCAGGCGGGGCCTGGGTTCTGAAGGCTGCCAACCTGTTCCCCCTGTTGCTCTTTCCAGTCACAGCTGGACATTTTCTTTTCTTTCCGGGAGGGGAGCCGCACTCCACAGCTTGTAGTGGTGAACAGGATCCAGACCTTTGCCTGATGGCACCCTTGCAGGTGGCGGTGCAGACGAGTGGGTGAGCTCTCTAGGAACACGTGGGGATCCCAGACGGGCCAGGCTGGGGGGCTGCTCGGCTTCTTTTCTTTTTTTATGATGTAAACTTTACATACAGATAGATATTTTATCGTGGAGAACGACGAGGATGTTGGCCTCCGTGTCTTTGGGTTAAATTTCAATGAATGAATTTGGATGGAAACGGGCTGCGTCCTGCCCGGCCTGGGGTGGCCGCAGGGGGCTGGAAGAGCCAGCGGAGTCCTGGCTCCTGAGCCGCTTCCTCGGACCAGCCGCCGGTTCCTCTGATACCCCATCTTGTGTCTTGTCCAAAATAAATGATGGCAGCCGAGCCGCTTCCAGTAGCCTGGGGAGTCCGTCTGCTGGTGCCACCTGATTCCTCAGCGGGTGGCAGAGCTGCACAATCCCTGGATGCGGCGGCCACCAGGGCGGATTTATAGGCTGCAGGTGGTGGATGCCACCTTGCCCTTCACGCAGGGAAAACGACCTACAAAGGGGGAACGCCTCATGCCACCTCAGGTTCCTGCCCCCTGGACCCTTGCCAGGAGGTCACCTGGAACCTCTGATCCTGCAGGATGCTGCCTGTAGGACAGACTGCCACCGACTTGCTGTGTGACCTTGGGCAAGGTGCTTTCCCTCTCTGAGCTCGAGTTTCCTTGGATGTAAATGGAGAAGGCATCATCCTAGTTAATGGGTGCATCCTGGATTTTCTCTTAGTACCTCCAGCAGCCCCTGTGGGGTGACCACCCATCTTATTTTGCAGACCAGGAACTGCCAGGCAGAGGGGTAAGCACTTGTCCATGCCATAGAGCTTAGCCAGAGCAGTCCAGTCCTTCCATCCCAGGCTCCTTGGCCGGGTCCGCTGCAGAGTCCTTCCCAGGGTGCACCCTGGGGTGGCCACAAGCCGAGGGGAGCGGGCACTGTTCACACATGTCTTGTGCAAGGCAGGAGCAGAGACAGACGAGGTGCCCTGGGACACACAGCTCCTGAGCAGAGTCGCAGGACTTGAACCCGAGACTTCCTGAGCCCAAAGCCCCAGTGCGCCAGCCCTTGGTCACCCACCCCGACCCTCTGCCCTGGCACTTGGGCCCACTTTCTTCACATGCTCCTCATACTCTGTGGCCCCCTGTCTCCCCTGGGCTGGGTCCTCTGACCAGGTGGCCTGTCCCCTCATCCTGTGGTCAGCTAGCTGAGGGGGCCAGCTCAGGGCTGACCTCTTCCAAAAAGGCTTTTTAAAGTCATGCTATCCCTCTGTGTCCTCCCAGCTCTGGTGACAACGAGATTGTTGGATGACAGTTCAGGTGGTCCTAGTCACCCTTCTGCTGTGAAACTGTGACCCTCACTGTGCAGTCAGGGTGGGCCAGGCCAGCGCTCAACGTTCACGCAGGAGGGTCACAAGTTTGAGGCCAGCCTCCGCCGACTCCGCAGCAGGACCTTATCTCGAAATACAAAGGGCTTGGGGACGCACAGGGGCGGAAACGCTTCCCAAGGACGGGGCTGCCGTCGTGTGTCTGGGGGGGACCCGGTCCACCACTGTCCGTGGGGATGGGCAGGCTGGACGTTCAGGGTTCAGAACCATCGAGAGTCTGCAGGCCCCTCTCCTGGAAGGTTGGCTTGTGGACCTCAGGCTCCTAGCGCTCAGCCCGGCCTTTCTGTCCCCCACGGCAGGTCAGTGGGAATGTCACCTCGACTCGTCCTCCTGCAATGAATGGCTCTTTCTGTCCAGATAAGGGACGATTGTGTCTGATTATTTGTGAATCTCTATGGAAACAGACATCCCTAAAAGTACATTGACTTGGATTTTCCAATGGCCGAGTCTTTGGGGCTTCTGTCTGTGGTCGACACTGAGAAAGGAGGCGCCTGCCCCGTCCAGCCCTCCGCCAGACAGACAGTGAGGGAAAGGCAGCCTCCGGGCCTCGGACACGTCTCTTCCCCCCAAATCTGCCACTGTCACGTCTCCTCCTTGTGAATTGAGGTGGTCAAACCAAATGATGGCCGAGTCTCCCTTCTGCTCTAAACTTCGGTATTCCCTAAGAGAGAACAGAGAGGTACTGCTGGTTCCACGACAGCTTCATTGTCCACCACTGTCCCTTTGAGCTCTGTATCCAAGGACTATAGCCTAGACCCCGTTTTTTGTTTTGTTTTTTAAGTAGAATAACTATTATGACCACAAAGCCAATAGACACTTCCCATTTGAAGTTTCACTACTAGGCCCTTACACATATTATCTCATTTAATTCTCACCACCTCGTGGGGAGGTAATTTTTTTTTTTAATCTCTGTTTTATATGAGTGGACTTAGGATCAGAGAAGTTAGGTAACTTCCCCAAGGCCACACAATAAATAAATGGCTGAGCTGATATTTAAGTGAGACTTCTTTGTTTCCAGTGATTTCTCTGAACCACTAAATGGTTTATCACCAAGAATTCGTCAAGGGCTCAGTGTGTGTGTGTGTGTGTGTGTGTGTGTGTGTATTAATGATTGAATACAGGGATTTGTGCATGCTAGGCAAATGCTCTACCATGGAGCTACATCTCCAGCCCTTTTTAAAAATGATATTTTGAGACGGGGTCTCACTAAGTTTCCCAGCTGACCTTGAACTTGAGATCCTCCTGCCTCAGCCTCCCGGGTGGCTGGGACTATAGGTGTGCGCCAGCGTGTCTGGCCCCCGATAAGCATTGGAAGAATGTCTGAATGAATGGTCGGATGGATGGATCCGCACATCACTCCAAGAAGCAAAAGAGTTCTCACATTTTCCTGTTGGTGTCTGAATATACGAGCCACGGGCCCTGAGCCCTCTCCTGACCAAGAGTCACCCAGCCCCAAATGTCACTTGAGAAAAGCTGAGACCCTTGGGCTGGAGAAGACAGAGCTGTGCTCAGAGAAGGCCTCTGAGAGGTGGGAGCTACAGGGGGGTCACCTGAACCCAGGAGGGTAAGTCTCCACGGGGTGTTGGGGGAGGGGAAGTTCCTCAGTGCTGTGGCTGTGAACAGGCAGGTCCCCGGGAGCGACACCCAGGTGAGGTGCTGTACCTGTGGCCCACGATCTTACGGCCTGAGTGGGCGGACGGCACAGAGAATTCAGCTTAATCTCTGCTTTCTTATTGAGTCACGTTTTAGCTCACTGTCACTGTGACGGTGGTTCAATGTCGCCCAGGGCAAAAGCAGGTTCAGAGCAGGGCCCCTTTTTTGTAAAAGAAACGTCGTCCATGGCATATGAATGTAGAGTACAGTTAGAAGGAACGTGCACAAGTAAACAAGTATGAAAGAAAGTTCTAGAAGGAAAGGGACCAAACTGCTGACAGGAGTTAGTTGCCTCAGCAGAGTGGGATGGGCATGGGGATGACAGATGGCAGAGACGGTCAAGACACTAAACATCCCTGCTGCTCCCTTCTTTCCCTCATCTCCATGTGGTTGGATTGGAGCTTGGTGACTAGGCCTGGCCACTGGACAGTAGGCATATCTGTATGTCCTTCCTGGGCCAAAAGTGGGTGGGAGCTTCCCGCCTCTCTAGTGCGCGCACGCGCTTCTTTTGTCATCATGACTCTGGAAACCATGTGCCAAAATGGAAGGGGGTCCCTGTTGTCCTGTGTCAGACTTTGTATAAATGAGAAATGAACTTGTTAGGAGCAACTAAGACTTCAAGGCTTACTTGTTATTGCAGCTTAGCATATCCGTGCAGACTAAATCTGCAACATGTATGCACTTCTACACAGTATTTTTCTACATGAACCATAATTTTTTTCAATAAAAATTTTATTAAGAATTAAAATTTCCCTGTGAGGTAGAGCTTTTCCATGCCTCTAAGATTTCCTGAAAACACAGATTGTTAGACTCGAAAGTGAATCAGTTATGAAAACTCTAGGTGTTCCACGTCAGGATGATCTACATACTTTAGGTCAAGGCCAATAGTCGGGAGAGCTGTGAAGTTGGAAACAGGTTTCTTTCTGTGAGACCAGGGCCACGTAGGTTGCAGGCTACCTTTTCCCCTTTTATTCTCTTTATTCAGAATGAGATCAGTGGCCCAGACAATAGTTATAAACAGCCCACGGTGACTTGAACCTCCTGGTTGAAACTGTCCAAAGGATAATCCTGTTGCTGGACGCCAGCTTCTCCTGACCACTCGGCCACCCTGGCCACATTCGCAGATCCAGAAAGAGATGCAGTGGTTGCTGCTCAAGATCCCCCTGGACATTCCCAGCCCCGGTCCCTGGCCGTGGTCTCAGGGTGAGTCTGTCCACCATCAGCTACGCTGTGTGGGGAGAGACACGGGCAGGAGGCAGCCGGTCCTCAGCCTCCTTCCTCTGGGAGAAGCCGCTTTTCAGTGGTGAGACTTTTTAAAAATTCTGGTCCTTGGTAACATAAACCTGCCCCTGATCCCGCACCAGAAGACCCTCCTGCATGCAGGATGCCAGGGTGCCGTCGCTGTGGTCACTTCTATGAAGTCCTCTGGGTATTGCGTCTGCTTCCTTCACCCCCAAGAGCTGGGCCTCCGAAGACCATCAGAAGCATGCCAGTCTGCAAAGGTTGGGCACCTTGAGCCGCGTGCTCCCAACCCATTAGCTCTACCGTCGCAGACTGATCAGGATATGGTCTGAGAAATGCGTCGTTAGGCAGTTTTGTCATCGAGTGCTGTTATGGTGTATGTGCGGTGTCCCCAAAAGCCCCTGTGTGAGACAATGCAAGGTTTGGAGGAGAAATGATTGGGCTCGAGCCTTAACCTAATCAGTGAATTGATCCCTGATGGGATTAACTGAGTGGTGACCGGGGGCAGGTGGGTGTGGCTGAAGGAGGTGGGCAATGGGGCCGCGGCTTTGGGGTATAGATTTTGTATCTGGAGAGCAGTCTCTCTCTGCTTCCTGATGGCCATGTGAGCTGCTGCCCTCTGCCTCACCCCGAGCCCTGAGGAATGGAGTCAGCCACTTATGGACTGAGTCCTTGGAAACCGTAAGCCATTAAACAAACCTTTCCTCCTCTACAATCATTCTAACTAAAACCAGTGCTTTCACACAGACCAGGATGTACAGGTCAACCACTGGACCCATCTTGAGGCCATCAAGAGTTGTGGTCACCAGGAGATGCATGACACTAAACTTTTTTTTTTTTCTTTTGGTACTGGGGACTGAAGCACTCTACCACAGAGCCACATCCCAGCCCTTCTAATGTTTTAAGACAGGGTCTCCCTAAGTTGCTGAGGCTGGCCTCAAACTTTCAATCCTCCTACCTCGGCCTCTCCAGTCCTTGCACCATACCCAGCCTGAACTTTTTTTTTTCTTTTAACAAGTAAATACATAAGCCAGTGACAGAGTCGCTCATGACCGTTATCAAGTTTCAAGCGCCGTATCTAATTGTGTTTTGTACAACGGGCAGTGAGGTAGGTTTATACCAGCCTCTCATGGCGCTGTGACATGAGGACAGCTAAGATGTCACCAGGCAAGGGGAGATTTCCAGCTCCCTCCACTATGATCTCATGGGATCACCCTGTCGGGTGTCCATCATTGGCCGAGATGAGATCACGCAGGTTGCGTGGCAGCTTTTGGCTTTGTGAGCCCCTCCCTCTCCCAGGGGGCTTTTTCCCTCTGGGTGGCTCTCCCCCTACCCTCGCTGTCCACCCCACCTGCTGGCTCCTCCTGGAGCCTTCCCTTTCCCTGCTGAGGTCTTTTTCATTCTGTATGTATCAGGATGCTTTGCAGCGGGGCCCATGCACACAGGGTCACTGCCTGAAGCCCTCCATGTGTGCTGAGCAGGACCCTGCGTCCTCCTTGCGCCCAGAGTCCTGAAGGTCATGTAGTCTGTCCTCGCTTGCAGGTACCTCGGATTTTAGGACTTCCCACCCCACCCCCCAAAAAAAACTCCTTGGGCAAGTGATTTATTGCCTCTGTCTCCGTTTTCCCGGGGTGTTAGTGGAGCCCCGGGCCCGTCAACGGGGGCTCAGCAAGTGCTGGGCAGGTCCTTGCTGGTTCCCACCTCTATTGCTGCCCTTGAGCTGGTTTCTCTTGATCGCCTTGGTTAAAGGGGTTGCCAGTCTCCTAACTGGTGGTTCTTCCTACGTACACTCTGCCTATCTGATCAGCCATCAGCTCTTCTTTATCTTGCATTTAAAATTTTTATCAGACCCATCTTTTCCTTAGACTTAGAGGCTTAGCTTGCACGGACTGTTGAAAGGCTTCCTAATGGACCTCTTGCGCCTGTCTTTTCTTACCTTTTCTTTCTTCTCCTCCCTCCCTTCCTCTCTTTTTTCCTTCCTCCTTTTCTTTTTCTTTCTTCCAAAATACAGAAACTTGATCTATCAGCTAAAGTTGAAGTCCAACAGGTCTAACAGGAATTTGCACAAATGCCCATTTGTCCTTCTGGATGCAAAGAGGGTAGGGAAGTCAAGCTGACCACGGTGCCTGCTCTCCTGCCAGGCCCCGGGCACACGTTTCTGCATTTAAACATCACGAAGACCCTACTGGGCGGGTATCACTGTTTCCCATTTCACAGAGAAAAAAAACCAGGCCCCGGAGAAATCACGTGACTTGGACGATTTTGAAGAGACAGAGCTGGGATTCGTATCCAAATCTCTTTGACTTGAAAGTTCCTGTTCAGAAAAGAAGACTTTAGCGGGAAAATGGGTCAAACCAAAATAGGATTTGTCATTGAGTTAAAGAGTCAGGAACTAGGGTTAGCTTCTGGTTTTCGTCCTTGCATAAGTTTTGCGGGCTGTAACTACGGCATGTTAAAGAAAGCTGGCGAAGGGTGAATGAGACCGCTGTCCTATTGGGACACATTTCTGGTAACTCTAAAATGATTTCAAAATAAAAACTTTCACCAGACACCGTGGTGCATGGCACACGCCTGTCATCCCAGTGGCTCGGGAGGCTGAGGCAGCCTCAGCAAAAGCGAGGCACTAAGCAACTCAGTGAGACCCTGTCTCTAAATAAAATACAAAATAGGGCTGGGGATGGGGCTCAGTGGTCAAGCGCCCCTGAATTCAATCCCTGGTTACCCCCTGCCAAAAAAAAAAAAAAAAGTTTCTATGGACTTTGGATGATAATGGTGGGTCCTTGGAGGTTTACCCCTGGTAACAGGTGCCACTCTGGCAGGGGACCCTGCTCATGAAGGAGGCTGGGCATGTGTGGGGTCAGAGAGGAGTGGGGGAAAATCCCTGCACCTTCTGCTTTATTTTGATGTGAAACCCTAAAAAATAAAGCCTAAAACTACTGCAAGGAAGGAAGTCTTTCATTTTCTCAAACTGAATTCTTTTAATTCTTCCTACACGTTGAGTGTCCAGATTAACATGCTTCCCTGTGACCTTTCCATAGATACACACATGACCACGCTCCCTTGGACCCTCTCCTGCTCTCTTAAAGAAGAAAAGGTAAATAAATTCGATTGTCATATATAATTGTAAAGAACCAATTTAAAAGAAAAAGAAAAGAAAGGTACCTGTTGTCTCCATCATATACATGCTCTCCTGAGCCTTCCGCCAAACATCCTGTCCTTTGATGGTCCAGAAAAATCCCTTGCCCCTCACCCTGTCCCCCAACCCCATACACACATACGCGTGCATTCATGTGCACAAGCGAGTACTCCCCTTCCGCTGTGACCACCCCAAGGCATCAGTGGGAACCCTGAGGAGAGGTAAGGGGGTGCAGGGGCTGCATGCTCCTCCCTGGGTGCCCCCAAATGCAACAGTGCGCCTTGCAACCTCCAAGGTGCCCCTCCCGCCTCCCCCTCCCCTAGGCCGCCTCCCCCCTCCCCCTTGAGTTGGCCTGTAACCTTCCCGAGGAAGCCAAATGAGTTATTTGAGATGGAAACGTTAATTTATTTGAGCAGATGGGTGTCAACGCTGCTCTGTAAAAAGGTGGCGGTGTGCCGCGTTGGCCCAGAGCGCTCGGCTGAGGTCCTGGCTGCGCGCTGCCTCCCGGGTGTGAACGGAATCATATGTTACCGGCGCGAAGGGAAATGCCTATTGAAGCGGAGCCCTTCCAGAAAAATCGTTACCCTCCCTGATTTTTTTTTTTTTTTTTGGTTTTAAATGTGGATTTCTCACATCTATGATTTGCTGAGAGCTGAAAAAACCTGAAGCTCATTATTTCTCAAAGTGTGGTCCTGGGACTGGCTTGAGCAGAGCCTCCCAAGGGCTTATTAAAAACGCAGATTCGTGCCCCCCCCATACGCTCCCTCTCAGGGGTGCAGGCCTGGGGAACCTGCGGTCTTAACAAGCTCCCCCAGGGACGGGCATGAGCACCAAAGTCGGACCCCCCCAGCCCCTGGCCACCCTCCTTGATGAAATGCAACTGTCCCATTGCCCAGGAAAATCTTCAAAACAAAACAAAACAGAAAAAAAAAAAATCTTGGGATTTGGGGTGATTTTTTTTTTTTTTTTTTGGTTGTTTGTTTGCTTGGCTTGCTGATTGTTGATGGTTGATGTTGTTGTTTGATGGTTGCTTTTTTTCTTTCTTCCTCCCTCGACTTTTAAAGATCTGGTGCCAAAAAAAAAAAAAAAAGTCTCCTATTTGCCACTAGAAATAGATAAGAGAATAAAAAGATGCACAAAGAGATGATTTGGGCCCTCGAAGTGAAAGACAGTTTGGAAATTTTTAGGAATTTCCAGGAAAAGGGGTCTTCCGTGCTTCTGCCCTTGGCAGTGAACTTGGTCCACGGGCTCCCCCCGCCTCCTCCTCCTCCCCACCCTCCTCCCCTCCCTCCTCCTCCCCCCTCTAAGTGTTCCATCCAATTTTCTCTGGAATACATGTAGTGAGGAGGCCTCAATGACTTCCCAAGGGACCTTCCTTATAGGAAGAATCACCGCTGGAAGATTATGAAACCTCTGTAAAATATGTGTGCAGGGACTCGCGACGTTTTGATCGCTACCAAGGAGAAAAAAGGGACAGTTTCTTGTGAGTCAGTTTCCTGAACATTTTTTATGTTTTTTTTTTTTAAATTAATTAATCCTTTCCCCCCCTTTGTTAGGAATTCCTGGCACAGACACAGCCCCGGAGAAGGGAAACATCGCCCACGGGCTGTATGTCTAAACTGTCAGGTTTTCAACCCCAAATCTCTGGAGGCGAGGCCAGATTTCATGTGCTTCCTGTGAAGCAAGGAGACTCTTGTCATCGTTGGAGAGAAGGGAGTCATTATGACTCGCCGTGCCACCACTGCCACTGGCAAGCGCCATAGGGTCCCACACAGCCGCTTCCCCGGGCCGTCTCCACCCTGGACTGGGAGGAGCGCGGGACGCACTGCCACCCAGCCACTCTAGGGCCTGCGTGAATTAGGCACATGGTTTTCCACCCCCCTGCCCCCTGCCCTGAGGAGTTTGCAGCCAAAGACAATGAACTGAACAGTTTCCCCAGCTGTAGGAGGGGGATTGGGGTCCCACCGTCTGCCTTTGTCACTAACTCATCCTGAGGCTCCTTCGTGGTCTCTGTCTCTTCATCTGTAAAGTGAAAATCCAGCAAATCCGCCGGGACAATGAGAGATAATAGATAAGACACACCAGAAGTTCTCAAATGGGGTGGTCTGCTCTTGTCCTCTCTTCTTATCCAGGGGACATGTGTCATGTCACAGAGATTTTAGGTTGTCACAACTTAACGGAAGGGACTTCCTTTGGTACCTAGAGTATAAGAGGACAAGGATGCTGTCTTCTGATAACAGTCTCCCACCACCACGTGTGATCCAGCCCAGACATACCCATGGTGCGGAGGCTAAGAATCCCTGATAGAAAATAGCTGGCAAACAGTTGGTGATTAAAGTGGAATGTGGGAAAGGGAATTCAGTAAGGGTGTTCAATAATCCTTAGCTCTGATTTACTGATCCAAGATCACTCACAGCTGTCTTGAAGGATCCGAAGGCTGCAAACAAGCTCAGCCAGACAGTGTCATGATTGATTAGTGATGTCTGCCATGGGCACGGCAGGGGGAAGCGGCAGCCGGAGTGAGGTGTATTTTCCGACCCTGGACCATGTGCTGTCTAGCATCTGTTTCTCCTCTGACATTCTGTGATTCTATTGCTGAGATTCCATGAGTCTATCTCTGAAGTTCTGGAGTCAGCATTATTTACAGAATATTCAAGCAGCCCCGGCTCCTGCAGGATTGCTTGGGCAGGGTGGGCTGGTGAGCTGAGAGCCAGGAGGCCCTGTGCAAGGAAAAATAAATGGCTGTGGACCGGATGAGATGTGAGTGACGTGGCATGCTCTCCCTCACCATCTTCCCCATCTCTCCTGGGCTAAGAGTGTCAGTTACTCTGTTGGATGAAAGCATCATCGTCAGGAGATGGTGGTGCTTAAATGCACAACTATTACCTTGAAGGGGCCAGCAGTCGTCCATCTGATGCATTACTCTGCTAACGTAGCTCAGGAGGACAGAACTGGGAGGAAATAAGACAAGATGGGTTATTTTTTGAGAGCGGATGCAGAGGTGTGAGACCTGTGGATTAAAGGGCTCTAGTCAGAATCACTGCATTGCTGGATTCTAGGAGGTATCATCCACACTGGGACTTCGGTGTGTTTTAAAAACTCAAGATCACATGTTTCGGGAAACTGCTGTGTCCCACGCAAGCCAGGACAGCTGGCTACCTCCAGTCTAGGCCACACGGCATGGGAGGAGCTTCGTGGTCCTTTCTGTAATTGATCCCTCCTGCTGCTGCCTGAATTTTCTTCCTGGTCATGCCCTTCCCTTGCTTATGAATTGTCTGTGGCTCCCTAGGACCCCTGGGACTAAGTCAGAATTGGCCTCCACCTTGCTTCCTGACACGGCCCCATCCACCTCTCTTCTGCTGAAAGGCTCCCCAGCAACCTGAGATCAGCCGTCCACTCTCCTGTGTCCACTAAGTTAGAAGGGGAACCCACTGTCAAGAGTGTGTTCAATTTGTGTCAGCAGAAAAGGAGCTAATTGGCCTGATGCTGCTCAGGATGTCCTCCTTCCCTCCTTCCTCCCTTCTCCCCCTCCCTTTCCTCTTTCCTTCCCTCTTTAAGCTTTTCAAAGCAGTTTCATGTACCTGCTGGCCAGATGCCCTCTGTATCTCTGACCACCAGGTAAGACAGATGCCATGCCTATTGAACAGGTGGGAAAACTGAGGATCCTTTCTTTTAATATTTATTTTTTTAGTTGTAGTTGGGCACAATACCTTTATTTTATTTATTTATCTTTATGTGGTGCTGAGGATTGAACCCAAGGCCTGGCACGTGCTAGGTGAGCGCTCTACCACTGAGCCCCAGCCCCAGCCCAAGGATCCCTTACTCAATAAAGCAGGGTCTCTGGACGGGGAAGAGCAGATCCCAGGGACGTCCTGAGCAGCTCAGCAGTTCTGGACTGTCACGGATCCATTTTCTGCACCAGGCATCACGTCTCCTGAAACCATGAAAACCCGAATCGTCTCTGCAGTTGGATACCTTCTCTCTGCCTAGTCCCTTTGCCGGGTTCTGGGTGTGCCCTGCTTCGTGTCAGTACTTGCAGCAACATGTTGAGGTGCCGTTACTGTCACTGGCCCCACAGACAGGGGAGGACATTGAGGCTTCAGAGGGGACAAGCAACTTTCCTAGGGTCACCAGCTTGTCGGGTAGGTACTGGGCTGCCAGGCTCCCGCCTGAGCCCCTGGCTGGCTTTGCAAAGCTGACTATCTGCTCTGGCGTGTTCATAGAAGGAGATAAAGATGCCATTTTTCTGAGGTCTGGACTTTGCCTCTAACACCCCGCTGAGCTGTCCCCCCCCCCCCCCCCCGCAGCCACCCTTAAAGAGGAGACAAAGGTCACACGTGTTAATTGAGCACCTAGAGCAAGCCAACACAGGCACATTTATTTTTATGCCACCTAGAAAAGGACACCTTGGGAATCAGAGGAAATGGAAACCCACTGGATTGACGGCACTGACCAACCCTGGCACCGCTGGTTTGCAGACGGTGATGCTCTCTGATTTGCTTTTTCCAAACCTTGAGGGCACGGTTTTCCTTGAGTCTTCGGGTCCCATAACTGCAATGCGGTTCTCCAGCAGCTTGGTGCAGGACCTTCAGCACAGACTGTCAGAACCAAAGCCAGAAATCCACCCTCCCACCCATGCTGAGATGGGAAAGGTGGGCAGCAGACCCAGGGTCCCCGGATCCCAGTTGAGTCCCACTGCCCACAACGGGCAGTAGGTGGCACCATGGCCCCGGTTTAACAAGGACGGCAGGAGGGTGGGAAGGAGGGGGGAACCCAGAAAGAAAAAACCAGTGGAAAACAAGGATTTAAAAGCAGAACAATTTGTTCCAAAACATTTGCCTTGTGACAGGGTCATCTATAAATTCTGGGATTTCCTGCTTGCCGTGGGGCAGGCCGAGGGCGGGCGGCCACCTTCCTCCCCGCAGTCTGGGAGAATCAGTGGAAGCCCAGCTCCCGGGCTCTGGCCTCCCCGGGGTCGAGACTGGCTCTGAAATTTCCTGGCTTTTGTGCCCTAAGCTAAGCAGGATCCTGGGTCGGGCAGTTCTGGAGGAGCTGGGAGGAGGGGCCAGTGGAGCTCCTGGTCATTTTTAAAGGAGAGGCTGTCCTCTCCGCCTCTCTGTCCCTTCTCTGCCGTCTGCCTTGTTCCAAAGCCAGAAAATAAGTAAAAGCCATCAAAGGACAGAGTCGGGGGTGGCCCTGTTCCAGTCCGCACGGGCATCAACACGGAGAAAAATCTTACCCCTTTGCCAGCCCAGTAGAACCTGGACAAAACCCAGCCTGGCCATGTGGTGAGAGAGGGGGCCAGCCTTCCCCTGCCCAGTGATGGCATCACAGACACCCAGCAGCCGGACATGGTGGACCAGTCATTGGAAGGAGCCTTTTACACCTCTGGAGGCCAGTTTCTTCCTTTGTGGAGTGGCACACAGTAGCACCTCGTCTGCAGGGAGCTCCTGAGGCTCAGGGGTCACTGTGCTGGAAGCCCTACACGTGTGGAAGTCCTTGTCCAGTGCAAGCATGTTTCTTTCTCTTGCCACTCATGTCCTCTTGGGATCCAGGTGACCCTCCTGCTGGGAAAACACAAACACAGGACGTGGGGCATCAAGACTCTGAAGGAAAGATCTGATGAACTCACAAGAATAGTTTTGTACGTCTAATACGGTCATGAGGTGTTCACATCAACAGCAAGCTGCGAAGGTGACACGGAGCTGAAAAATTCCTATTGCCAAGGGACATCGTAGCCGTCATGATGTCGTAGCAAAATGCGTTCTTAGCCTGTGCGGTGACGCTGGTGTGAACAAACCTGCTGCACGGCCTGTCCTATGAAAGCATGGCCCGTATAACTATGTATAGAAGCTAACTCTCGATCACGGTGATGAACGTCTGTATTCACCCTACTGAATACTGTCCATCGTTGGCTTAGAGTATGCCCCTTCTGCTCTCATAGACCAAAAGTTCACTGTAAAATATTCTGCTGTGTTACACCAGCAACAGCCTCGTCCCTCTGAGTGTCCTGCATCTCTTGGTGGTGTCCAGAGGACAAGTCCAGTGATTGACTGGTGTCATCTAGGCACCGTGATCTTCAGGCATCGGGAAACCACCGAAGGATGCATTTCCTGGAACGCGGCGTCCTGGGTTCCGCGAGGTGTCGCGAGCAGGCCTAGAGTTACATTTTCTTCTCACCCAGGGAACCGGGGTCAGAAGCTGAGCTGGGACCCCGTAAGGGAAAAAGCAACCGTGAATCCGGCTCCTGGTCAGAGTGAGGAGCCTGGGTCCGGGCTGGGTCACTACTCAGCTGAGCGACATTGATGAGCCATGAATCTCCCTGGATCTCAGTTTCCTCATCTGTTTAGGGTGGTGGGTTGGGCAGACGAGGAATTGCCATCTCAAATGCCTATCGAGGCCAGGTGCCAGGCAAGGGAGTGACCAAGAGAGACTGGCCGAGGGGGCAGCTGCTTCTTAGCCCCCAGCTGCCCGTGGCCTAGAAGGTACTGGGTCAGCGTTGCTAGATTTTTAAGAAGCCAGGAGTCTGGAGTTTTGTGGAAATGGTTCCGAGTTGTGAGTCAATGGAGGTCAAACCAATCAGGTCTGGGGGGTCCACCTGGTTCTCAGGCCTCAGTGATTCCAAGGTCCACAGGATTCTTCCAAGTTCAGGAAACCCCGGGGACCGTGTCCACTGTTCACATCCTCACTGTTCTGTGTTGACACCCAAGGCCTTGCCTTATTCTGTCTCCCTTCAGAGTTGTCTCCACTGCTACTGACTCGGGGACCCATTCCTGTCCCCTTCCCCCCAGAAGCCCAGGCAATAGCTCCTCCCTGTGCACTGGTCTTACAGGGCAGCACGTCTCAGCTACCAGGGAGCCTGAGTCTGGAGACTAGAGTCTGCGTCTCTGAGGTTCTTCGTAAATGTTTGTCAAATAAAAGAATGAATGAACAACCCCAAGCCTTAATTGGTTTGTTTGTTTCCCTCCTCCTCCTCCTCCTCCTCCTCCTCCTTTATGGAGATAGCTTTGTTCTTATATTATTTAGGTTCAGTGCAAATTTTTTTTTTAATTCAGGAAAAAATTGCTGATAGCTTTGTTTCCTGGCATGCTCCGTGTAAAACAACTTTTATAAAAGACAGAAAAATAAAAGAAGAAAGCAAAAACCACAGAAACTCTCATCGCCATAGCGAACATTTCAATGTATTTCCCCTTGAGACTGTGTGTATGTGTGTGTGTGTGTGTTTGTGTGTGTGTGTGTACATGTATACATTTTAAACATTAGGGTCACATTGTGTATGCAATTTGATATTGCATGCTTACCATTATACTTTGAGCATTCTTCTAAGTCATTTATTATTTTAAAAATTCATTTCATTAGCTGGCTAATAATTTATTACATATGTATATCATTAATTATCCAATCACTGAATTGGGAATCACTCATCGGACTGAGCATATGGTAGGCACTCAATAACTATTTGCTAAACGAATAATTAAATGGCTGGATAGGTGGATGGATGGGTGGATGGATGGGTAGATGGGTAGGTGGATGAATAGATAGGTGGATGGATGGGTGGGTGGATGGATGGGTAGATGGGTAGGTGGATGGGTGGATGGGTAGATGAATGGATGGGTGAATGGGTGGATGGATGGGTGGATGAACTGGTGAATGGATGGATGGATGGGTAGATGGGTAGGTGGATGAATAGATAAATGGATGGATGGGTAGATGGGTGGGTGGATGGGTGGGTGGATGGATGGATGGATGGATGGATTGTTGATGGAGGCTGTCTTGTTCATAGTTGAACACAGAGGGGCTATTTCCCTTTTTTTAAAACTAATATGAATAGCACTGAAAGAAATTTCCACATGCCTAAGCGTTTGATTACATCCTTGATTATTTCTTTAGGGAAATTCCCTAGAAGAAGGATGAGTGAGTGAGCGGGGAAGGCTTGATTGAGACTCTTGGTACAAATTGCCAAGTTGCTACCTAGAAAGGTTATGCCAATTAATACTCCCTTAGCACCCCTGGGGGGCGTCCCTTTCTGAACGCTTGCCAACCTAACTTTTTAATTAAAAAAAAATGGCCAATTTGATATCTGTTCATTTAAACGTGTATTTCTTTGATCACTAATGAGTCTGAGCCTTTCCCCCATAGGACTATCCGCGTTTCCTTGTGACTCCTGAAGGTCTGAAGGCTTGATGATAGAAACTTTGGTACCGATGACCGTTGGGCGGGGAAATGGGTTGGACCGCGGAAGTTTGGGGCAGAAGGCTTTTTTAGTTGAGTCTTTGGGTCACAACAGCTTACCCTTGTCTGTGGTCACGGTCACCGACATTTCTCCTGAACAAGGTCCTATGCTTGGTGTAGGGTCTTCCCCTGAAAACTGTAAACTAGGCTTGATTTTAATTTAGGGGCTCAGATCTGGGTGACCCTAGAGCAGTCACCCCTAGGCTCTTACTGTCCCTGGGTTTTGAGGTCATCCTGAAGTGCAAAGGCTTGTCATTAGTGGAACCAGCCTGTCTTCCTCCCTCCCTCCCATCCAGGTGTGCACTCTTCATGCAGCACACACGTGTGGAAGACCCGCCACACACTTGTACCTTGTCTTGTTTCACGGTGAGGGTGAGCCTAGACCCACTCTGGGGTCTCCATTCAGGGCGGTTCCCCAGGGGATGGGGGACAACAATGGCCCAGGGTCAGCCTGCCACGCTGTCTGCAAACGGGATCCAGACCGTGAGCTTGGGTTCCTGGAAGACCTCAGCTGAGACCTTCAGAGAGGATTGCAACACAGTTGGCCAGGGTGAAGGGTACAGTTTGTGGCTGAAAAACAGAGTCTCTCTCTTTTTTTTTTTTTCCCCCCGGAGTCAGTCCAGCTAGCCTGTCTGGGATCGAATCCACAAGGGCTGGACAATCTGGTCACAGCAAATTAAAACAGCATGGGCACCGGCCCGCCATGTTGTTCAAAACAGTATTTTTGTTGTTTTAAGCAAGGACGCCCCCCCCCCCCCCCCCCGCCCAGTAGCGACCTCTGAATTGAAATGGGGAGAATTTATAAGAAGGTGGACTGCTCAGGTGTTCCGGAACCCGCACTGCCTTCTCCTTAGTCCCATGGTGGACCTGCCTCCTGGCCTCGTCTTACCCCCTGTCTGGAGGCTCATGGGTGTTGGTGAGCTGGGGTCACAGGGCGTCTGGAGTGTCAGGACGGATAGGTTCCCCTTCCCTCTGTGGAATTTGGTCCCCTCGTTCCTGGATGTCTGCGGCCTTGCTGACGTGTGTCCCTGCACGGACAACAATACGTCTTACTTGTGGAAATCTGTGGATGGAACAAAGTCTCCTTGTGACAGTCATCTCTGTGTTCGTGTGCCAAGCCTGATGAACACGAACCCCGGGTGCCCTCGAAACTGCCGGCTACGGAGGCAGGTTGCTACACGGTTTTGGGGGCTGTCTCCTTCCAGGAAATAGGGACAGTGACATCAGGGGCTATGAGGCTGGAGTAGGGACAGAGGTGATTCCCAATCTCAAGCAGCCCCTCCCAAGTCCCTCTTTCCTCACCGTCTGCATTCATCCTTCTTTGTAGTGCATTATCATTTTAAATGACTCACTGCTAGAACGAGGGCTATTTTTCCCCCACAGTTAAACACTCAGATTCTAGCACAGTGCCTGGCACATAGTAGGTGGTCATTTAGCACCTGGCACATAGTAGGTGGTCATTTAGCAGCGAGGCTGGAATGAGCCTGGCACTTAGACAGGCCTGTTTATCGTTTTGCTTTCTCCCCCATCTTTGGGATCCATCCCCTCACATTACCCGGTTTGGATCAGAACCACTTTAGAGGTTGGAAACCCTTCCGGGAGGTCTTGTCCCTTCTCCTGGCCTACCCAGGGTGGCACTTGTGCCGAGGCTCCCGTCCAAGGCCCTCGGAGCGCGTCATGAACATTCACCATGTAGACAGCCTGCTTCGTGTGAGGCAGGAGGGGCGCAGGGCACTCGAGCAAGAAGGTTCCCGGAGAAGCCAAACCTGTTCTGGAAGTGAATGGAAAGTTGAAGCACGGATCTCAGAGGCCATCAGTGACGTCCAGTGGGCGGCCCAGGGCGCAGAGGTTCCTGGAAGGTGCCATCCCCCCATACGCAGCTCCTCCCTCCTTCAGGGCCCTGTGCCCGGGAGCGGTATTGTTTGCCCTGTTGGTGGACTTCCTGAGCCAAGCCCAGAGTCCTCCAGGCTGCCAGAGGCTGCGTGCCTGGACCTATCAAGCCCCCTTAGCAGAGGCGTCGAGGCCCGCTCAGAAACACAGCCCGGAGCATCTGCCCTGATCCACACGGGGCAGGGAGCCTCACACGGGACCAGCAGCCCTCAGAGAGGAAGTAATTAGCTCAGCCCAGACGGACAGTCTACGGGAGCCCAGAAAGGAGGACTGAGTCAGCACAGGCTTCTTGGAGGGGTGATGCTTCCGTGGACACCCAGGATTCTTGAAGCAGCTTACAAACCCCATCCCCCAGCCTGGCTTTACAGGCTAAATCAGGGAGCAGGGTGGCTTCAGGCACAGTTGGACCCAGGGGTTTAAGGGCAAACTCCATCTCCCAGTTCTGTGTCTCTCTGTGCCTAGGCTTCAATTCTTCCAACCAGAGAGAATATTGCAGTCCCTTGGTAGAAAAGATGGAAACCAGAGCCTGCCACGTTCTTCTCCTTCCATGTACATGTCCACGGAACCAATATTTACTGAGTGAGGGATATCACGGTGAATCCCCCAGACAAACTCACGCAGGTGCTAAAGAGCACACCCAGGGATGTCTATTGCCAGGACTCTGACCAACCAAAGCCCAGAAGCAACTTAAATATTCACCAACAGGGGACTGGTGACGCACATCATCAGCCATGCTGTCCCCACGCAAAGGAGGACTGGGCAACTCTGAAGAAGAATGTGACACCTCTATCCACGGTTCTCGCTGGGAGTGAGGGGAGAAAAGGACTCTGTCCCCCAGGGGACACTTGGCAATAGAGAGGCGTTTGGGGTTGTCACAGCTGACTGTGTGTATGCGTGAGTGCTAATGTCATCTCAGGGTAGAGACCCAAAGGCTGCTGCAGCTTCCAGAGTGGACAGGACAGCCCCGCCACTGAGACTTATCCAGACCTGAAAGTCACTAGTGTGCAGGTTGAGGAACCCTAACCCGTACCTATGATGCCGAAATATCTAAGGATGAATTTAAAAAAAAAAAAAAACCCACCATGGAAAACGATAAGGGTAATAAACTGCTGTTTGTGCAAAGCAAGGAACATACCAGATATGTGCTTCTATATGCATAGAATTATTTTCTCTATGCAGCTTTTAAAATATCTCTAAACCATGTGCATGTATTGTATTTATTTAGATACTAGGGATTGAATCCAGAGATGCTAAACCACTGAGCCCAGACCTTTTCTATATTTAGAGACAGGGTCTTACGAAGTTGCTCAGGGCCTCCCTAAGTTGTTAAGGCCGGCTTTGAACTCATGATCCTCCTGCCACAGCCTCCCGAGCCGCTGGATTACACCCAGCCTGTGTATGTATTCTTTAAGGGATTAAAATGTGAAACGTACAAAAGTGGGGCCAGACCTACCCTCACTCATGGCTTGTCCCCTCCTAGAACCCTTCAGATAAGTGGTTAAGAGTATCCCTTGAAGTCAGAGTTGGAAGGACCCTGGAGACCCCCAGTAGGCGTCAGAGAAGCCAGGGAAGCCCAGGAGGAGATGCACTGAGCTGGGGCCTCTGGTGGAGAGCTTTCCAGGCAGGTCTTGGAGGGGTGCAGTGTTCAAGCCTCTGATGCCGGTGTGCTCCCCCACGGTGGCTCTTAGGAAGCCCCATCCTCTGGGCAGCTGCAGACCATAGCTCCATTGTCTCGGGGTCCTGGAGGCTTGCAGTCTGAGGTCCTGGTGTGGCCTGGGCTGTGCTCTGTCTGCACCCTGGCTCCTTCCTGGCCTTTGGTCTGTTTATCTTTGCCTTCACGTGGACATTCAAGGGACACATTTGATGAGGGTCCACTCTACTTTAGTGTGACCTTGACTGATTTCAATGACCTATTTCCCCAAAAAGGCCATGTTCAGAGGTAGTGGGAGTTGGGACACAACATTTTTTGCAGGACACAATTGGACCTACAACTCTTAAGCACATGCACAAGTATACACACATGCACATAGGGTCTCCCCGCCACCCCAGAGTATGCGGAAGGACCAGTCTTCCACTGATTATGCTTCAAGAAATTTGATTTGACATAATTCCTTCACTTTACAATTGATGTGTCTGCAGCCCAGAGAAGGATAGTGTGTAGCAGAAGGTCACACAGTAGGTTAGAAGCAAAGCTGAAATTAAAATCCAGGTCACTGCTCTCCAGGAGTGAATCAGGAAGCCCAATTCACCCTTGCTAGGAGCTGCTCTTGACATCTGAGGATTCAACAGACTGGTGATTAAGATGGCATCCTCCACTCATCCACCCTATTCACCCACCCACCTGTCTAGTCACCCACGTGCACCTCCACCCATCTACCCACTCACCTACTGCAGCTCCTGCCTCGCAAGCCAAGCTGCTTGGCAGAGCAATTCCTACTGCTGTGCCCAGGTCTCCTTTATGAAGGTCCCAGTATGTTCCTGCCAACTCCAGGTGGACAGGCCAGAGCCAAAGACGTGAGGACTCCACCGTGCGTGGCTTCCAGCGCAGCGGGATCCAGGGGCTCCACCAGCGCCAACCCCGTCTATCCTCCCTGGGCAGGGCTTCCCTGTGCCGTCTCAGACACCCCTGCTCTTCGTGGGGGGAGCCCGGGCCCTGGCAGCCCCAGGCTCATCAGCACTGGGTGGGGGTCTGCCCTGGCCCCCAGGCTCCCACCAAGGTCCCCAGGAGGGCTTCCAGGGCCACGTTCCAGAGCCCACCCCCGTGGCCACGCGGGATGCCGCGTCTGCTCATCCGGCCCCACTCGGCTGTGACAACTGAGAGTGGCAGGGCCCAGCAGAGGTCCCCCAAGTGCCTGCCTAAGGGAACCCACTGTGCTGGGCGCTGGGTCAGCTCTGCTCCCAGTTCCCTGACACCTCCCTGGACAGGGGCACACAGTGGCCACTGGGCAAGGACCAAAGAAAGGCTCTGGGCAGCTCTCGTCCCCCAGGAGGGTCATCAGAACTCCAGCCTCCTCCACATTCCTCCAGTGCCTCCCTCATTCCACCCGATGTTTCCCTTCTTTCTCTTTTTCCACATTTTTTTTTATTGGTGCCTAATGTTGGCACTGCTGCTATGTAATTACGCCAATATCAGTCCCCAGCACTTCCCCCTCCCTCCCCCGATCCTGTCCCCTGGTGGTCGGCCTTTCTACCCCTACCTCCCACCAGGCTGTGGACTTCCCGGCCAATTCCCCTTTATGTCTTCGGCATCTAGCTGAGCTGCCCGAGTAGCCTCCTAAATGTCTGTTGAGTTGGGAGTCTCCCATGGGGCCAAAGATATGGGATCTAGTCCATAACAGTTTGCTGAATGGATGAGTGGACAGTTGGATGAGTGGACAAATGGATCCAATGCATGGATGGATGGGTGGATGGATGGATCAATAGATGGGTGGAGGATGGGAGGATGGGGGATGGGTGGGTGGATGGATGGGTGGGTGGATGGATGGGTGGGTGGATGGATGGGTTGATGCACAGGTGGATGGGTGGGTGGGTGAATGGATGAATAGATGGGTAGATGGATGGGAGTGGGGGATGGGTAGGTGGATGGATGGGTGGATGGATGGGTTGATGCACAGGTGGATGGGGGTGGGTAGGTGGATGGATGAGTAGATTGATGCATGGGTAGATGCATTGATGTACAAATGCATGGATGGAGGGGTAAGTTAATGGATGACATCTTAATCATTGCTCACTCACAACTTCATATGCAGAGTGGCTCCTACTGAGCAGTAGCGTACTCACTCATGCTCCCTTTGTCTTGATTTCTCTACTTTTATTTTACAAAACAGATAGTTGACACTCATTTGCCTAGTGAATTTCCATTCTACGTCTGCCAGTTATCACTGAGGATGATGGTGAACCATGCCACAGGAGACAAGGGAATAAAATGGTAAAGAAGAAGAGGCCCCTTTATCTTCCTGTAGACAGATTTTTTTCCTACCCATCCACCCACCCATCCACTTGTGCACCCACCCATCCATCCACCCACCCATCCACCCATCCATTCATTCATCCACCCATCTACCCATCCATCCACCTATCAATCCATCCATCCACTCATGTACCCACCCATCCATCCACCCATCCACCCATCCATCCACCCACCCATTCATCCATCTACCCATCCATCCACCCATCCATCCACCCATCTATCCATCCATCCACCTATCAATCCATCCACCCATCCATCCACTCATGTGCCCACCCACCCACCCATCCACAGATTTTTCCTTCACTGGTGGTGAAGATGGCTGGGCTCATTCTAAAGTCACATTCTTCCAGCTCTGTGGAGAAAGGCAGATCTCTTATTCTGCCTTGTTCAAACCTGGAGAAGAAACCGCACCCGGGGTTTGCTGTCCAGGAGGCAACCCCCCAGTGACTTGCCCTTGGAGACTCAGTTCTCAGCCTGACTCCCCTTCTGAGCTGAGTTGATCTCACAGGGGGAGCATCCCGCTGCTTCCCTAAGGAGCCCTGGCTCCCCCGGCCCTGCCTGCTGTCACCCCATGCTAACGCAGCAGTCAGTCTCCGAGGGACACCTCTAGGGAAATGAGCACAGAGGGAGCCACCTGCATTGGCAGCAGCAGGCTGCTTGGTGCTGGGGAGCCATCCAAGGTCCATCTGGGTGGATAGCAAGTGCTCAGCACCCCGGGCTGCAGACCTGCCCTCTCCCTTAGGTGTCAGCTCTTGCGGGGTTAAATTCAGTAGTTTGCAGGATGCTGAGCAGAAACATGGTCTCCTGCTGCTCCTGCCACGCTCTCCGTGGGGCGCCACAGAAGAGTGGCAGCCAGCAGTGTCTCCACCTCCTCCCCCCGGGCCAGGCTGGGAGACAGCTATTACGATCCCCACTTTACAGAAGAGAAATGAGCCCTGGCAAGGTCCCCGGACTCGCCCATTCTTGGGTAGCCAGTAAGTGGCAGCCCAGGCCCCCTGCCTGTCCAGAACCACCTCCATGGACCAGGGTGCCCGGGACTTGGAGATGCTCACGGTGGGTCATCCCAGAGGCTGACCAGTGGAAACCTGGCTTAGGTTTTGCTTTTCCCTCTCCGCCATTCATGAACCATGGTAACCTGAGAGGGAGGAAATTAGCCCATGGAAACGAAGATGGGTGCAAAAAGAACCTCCAGACACCAGTCCGTGCTGGCACTTGTGGGCCATTCCTGCCTTGCTGGGAACCAGGATGCTGGGAACCGAGCTGAAGCTGAGCCCCCAGGAGACGTGATTCAAGGATCCCTGGGAGCTCCCGTCACCTCACAGCTCCCAGGTTTCCCGAGATTGTACCCGGAGAGACTTGCATTTCTTTGGATCTGAAATCCTTACTGATTTTCAAGAGGCCATAATTAAAATCACGGTACCTCTGAGAGTGGCTGGATGGCACGTGGAGTGACATGTGGCAGGCAGGAAGCCGCAGAGGAGACCCTGAAGAGAGGACCTCCTTGGCCTCCATCATCATTTCAACTAGGGCCATCTTGAAAGAGAGAATACCGTGTCTGTTATTCATCAGCGTATTGCAAATTACTTGGATCCTTAGTGGCTTAAAGCCACACTAAACGTTTATTTGCTCCCAAAGTCTAGGTGGCTTGCAAATTGGGGAATGGCTTCCCCAGGTGGTTCTGACTCCGCATCCTTCATGAGGCTGCCGTGGGAATGTGAGACGGGAAGGCCCTACCTGACACCCGGGGACCCGCTCCATGTGTCTCGCTCACATGGCCTTTACCTGGAGGATGCTGTCCCACAGAGCCTCCAGGTGTCCCATAGCCAGGTGACGGGCTTCCCTCATCTACAGCATCTTCTATGACCTTAGCTTAGAAGTCACACTCCGTTTCTGTGATGTCTCCTGGGTACCTTATTTGGCGTGGGAAGGTGTGAATACCCGAGTGTGAGATGATGGGGCCACGTTGGGTCCTGATGGATGGGTACCTTGATTGTCCTCTTCATTTTACAAAGGATAACACGGAGGCTCCAAGAGGTGGCCTGAATGTCTCCTGGACTTTTCAGGAGACCGGGAGCATCGTAAAGGTGAGGTCTGATCCAGAGCGAGTGTAGGGTGCAGGCGGGGCTTGTGGTCTCTCATTGTGCACACCTAGACCCTAGGAGCACCCAGAACTGGGCCCCCCTGCATTTCCGGGGTGTTCGATCAACCCTTGCAGCACAGCACATGTGAATGAGTCCAGGCTCCAGAAAATGAGGTCGCTCTGGAAACTCTACCCATGATGTTCTCTGCTCCTCCAGCTGTGTTTGGGGGGCAGGCTCACAGGGGACAGAACCACATGGCCAGATTTCTTATCTCCATGACTTTGCTGAGCACATGTGCACGATCGCGGCTTACTGTTCCTGGAGCCTTCTGTTTCTTTAAGACCCGAAATCGGCTGATGTGTTGCTGAAGGGAAGGGGTGTGTGCGAACTCCGCAGGGACAGACCCCTCTGTGCTGCATGATAAAAGGGTCACTTTAATTGAAATAGAGTTATAACTGGCTGCCAGATTTAAGCCTAGGACCTCTCATATGTCAAACCCTTAGAGCGGGGAGATTATATATACGGGCAGTCCGTATATAAATGTATGTATAATTTATGCGATATTTCTCCTATTTGCGCTCTCCACTTAAGCTATCCATTAAAGCACATCACATTAATTTAATTGAAAAATTCTGGGGGAATTGTATTAGCTTTTTTCCCATTAAATTAACATTACAGCCTTTAAATAGATGTCCTGGATGTCCATTGTTGCTAACAAAATTATTATGCAAATTGAAATCTGGCCTTTCTGGATTTGGCCACTGCCCCCCCCACCCTCCTCCTCCTTCCCTGACCCCTTTAATTTAATTGCCCTTACCCTGAGTGCCCAGGCCAGGAACCAGGAACCTGGGAGACGGAGGGGCCGTGTGGGCTCTGGGGCCTGGTTCTCATCCAGTGGAGATCAGGAGCCGAGCTCTGGTATTGAAGGCACTTGGGAAAATGCCCCAGAGTTATCTTGCAAGAAAAAGGACGAGCCAGCTCCCCCACGCTGCACCATGTAGTCGTAAAGGGCCCAGGTTGTGAGTCACCCATGCTGAGTTTGGAATGGGGACTTTGAACAAATTTCCTAACCTCTGGAAAAGCAGGAAGCCGCCCCTCCCTGTCAGGAAGGCTGTCTGAGCAGGGCCTGTACCAGCAGGCACTGGGGGGCGGGGACTGCTAGCATTGATTCATGCCTTCATTCGCCCACCCACTCTTCCTTTTGGAAATAATTCCAAGCCTCCATCTGTGCCAGTTACTGAGTTAGCCCAGGGGAAACCGTAAGGACGGGCGGACAAGGTCTCTGATCTGGGGCTTGTGCGATGGAGTAGGGAGTCCTGGGCCAAGGGACGACTCTTCAGACAGGCTGTGAGTACAACTGAGATCCCATAAGGTGATGTCACCTGGTGATGTCATAGCTGTCACCTGTGTTAGTGCCCTCAACCGAATTCACAGAAGCATAGAACTGGCTGACAACGTGTTTCTCAGGACACCCCCCATCAGTAAGTGGCCCTGGGCCCAGCAGGAAAGAGCTTTCTCTAGCCTGAGCGGAGTGGCAGCCCTTCAGAGTCAGGGGTTCACTGTAAAATCTGCTTTGTCCTCTTTGGGTGCAGTAAAGGTCCCCCCCCCCATTCATGCTTTGGATCTTATCTTTCTGAAGGATGCTCAGGAGCATCCCGGATAATCTCTGGATGAGCATCAAGACTTCACTGCCCTTTCGGCGTCACCAGGAGGGACTTCTTATCTTTCTGATTTATCTCATCTTTCTCATCTGTAATCCCCAGGACTCTTTCCATCTCCCTGAATGCGCTCATCTATTTGCACAGGAGCTAAGAAGGTTAAAATAGGGCTTCAGAGACGTACGGTGTCCGGGTCCAAACTGATATTAAGCTGGTGCCTGGAGAAGTTGCTACAGTCATCTCTTGCTGTGTAACAAAAGAGCCCAAGACAGATGGCTTAAAAGAACAAGGGGTATTTGCCTTTTTAAAAATATTTACCATAGATTTGGGATCCAAAGCAGCTTAGCAGGTTTTAGCTCAGGGTATCTCAGATGGCCATTATCAGGGACACTGCCGAAAAGGCTCCTTGAAGTTCACGCCTAAGCATGAATCAGGAAGACGCAGGCTGCTGTGCCCTGGAACAGCTGGGCTCCTTGGGCATCTCTTTCTTGATGTGGCTTCACCACATGCTCCGTCTCCAGCATGGGGCATCTAGAGCCACCAGACTCCTTACATGGGGGTCACAGCACCCATAGCACAGGTAGAGAGAGGAGAGTGGAAGTCCTATCACCTTCTACGATCTGTCCCTGGAGGTCATGTCCCTTCTGTGTCTCACTGGTTGAGGTAGTCCCAAGGCCAGCCCAGGCTGAAGGGAAGGAGAAGCAGAGGCTGTCTCTCGAGGGTCAGTGGCAAGATTCTGGATGACCAGAGAGGACTGAAAATATTGCAGAGGTAACGCTGGCCACTCGATGTTCCCAGGGACGATCATGATGGCCGTAGAGTCCATGTGGGCGAGGTAAATCAACAAAGCCTCTAGGGTAGGACACAGGACGCTTTCTTTATATCCTTAGAATGGGAGAACACTTCTGGAACAGGTCAGGAAATCACTCTAGCCATAAAGAAAACAATGGATCAGTTGGGATTCATTAAAATAAAAGACTTCTGGTCGTCACACTATCCCATTCTGGGACCGGGGGTGTGGCTCACTGGTAGAGCCCTTGCTCAGTCCTGGGTTTGATTCCTAATAACATACACACCCCAAATCCCACTCAGCTGGGTGTGGCAGTGCACACCTATAGACCCAGACTGAGGCAGGAAGACTTCAAGTTCAAGTTCAAGGCTGAACTGAACAATGGAGCAAGACCCTGTCTCAAAATAAAATATAAAAAGGGCTGGAAGTGTAGCTCAGGGTTAGAATCCTCAGGATTCCTTCCCTCAAAAAAAAAAAAAATGTGTGTATGTGGGAGGGGGGACAAGTGCTGGAGAAATAGCTCAGTCGGTAGAGTGCTTGCCTCACATGCATAAGACTCCGGATTCAAACCCCAGCACCACACACACGTGCACACACAATATTCCACTAGTAGAACAAAATTGCAAGTCACAGAATAGGAGAAGATGGTTGCACAAAAGACATCAGAGAATTCACAGTCAGAATATTTAAAGAATTCCTGCAAATTAATAAGGAAACTACAATCAAAAAAAAAAAAAAGAAAAAATCTAGGCAAAACACATGAATAAGCTTTTCACAAAGGAGAAAGTCAAATGTCCAACGTACCTGTCAAAAGGGAGTCCACATCCTGAGTCAATTAAAATGTAATGAAAACCACAATGATGAATTTTACATAAGTAAATAAAACTTGGCAGGCCACCTAAGATTTTTTTGCATTCAGCAATGTGTAAATGTTTACAGGAAAGGCATGTTCAAGAATGTTCAGGGCGGCCTTATTTGTAACAGCCCCAGACTAGAAACATCGCTAATAGCATCGCAGCAGAACGGGGACCGTGGGACATATTCACACAGCACTACACCTGCAGCATGATTTGTGGGGTGCCAGGAAGCCAGGAAGTGGGACAGAGTCTCAGTCATGTGGATGGATCTTGGTACCCTACCACCAAGTGAAAGAAAGCACGTTATGATTTCAAGGACCTAGGGTTCAGACCCAGCAAGAGCAATTATTAGAAGTCAAATTAGTGGTTATCTCTGGTGGTGGTGATGGAGAATCCTTCAGGGGATATGCAGAACCCTTTTGGGGTGTTGGCAATATTCTCTATCTTACACCAGCTATGAAGACGTGTTTCTCTTTGTAAGAATTAATTGGATTTGTATACTTTCCTGATACACAGCATATAAAGACTTCAACATAAAAGTTTATTTTTTGAGAATAATTAGGCCCATGTTCTATAGCAGAGGTCAGCAAACTACAGCCCTGGGGTCAAATCTGGACAGTTACCTGTTTTATAAATAAAGTTTTATTGGGACACAGCCATGCCCATTCACTCTTACATTGCCTAAGGTTAATTCTGCACTACACTGACAGAGTTGCCTGGATGTCACAGAGTAAGTATGGCCCATAAAACCCTTTGCAGAAAACGTTTGCTGACCTCTGTTCTAGAGTATGATTTCTCACCAAGCCTTCAGCATGTATTAGAAAACAGGTCTGTTTTTCAAGGGGGATATTGGTCCTATTGAGAGGTACCCCTCCACCCCCATACATAGTGGGCTGTCTTCTGCTAGGCCTACACCCCAGCTGGGTTCTAGAAGATTCCATGCCGTTTTCTTCCTTAAATCCGCTTTTTCTGGTCATTTGAATTACAAACGTAATATATATTTTTTTAATAATAATTCAAACCACAAAGAAGAGCCTAAAATAAAATGAATAGTTTCCCCACCTCTCCCTGTCCCTGTTAACAGTTTGGTAGAAATGTTTCCTTACCGTTTTCTTTATTTAAAAACATCTAGAAACCCATAGTGTTTGACTTTCTCCTCTTTGTTTTAATGAAAGTGGGATCACACTTGCTTTCTTTATGTTTAACAAGGTGTCGCGAGTGTGCACATTTTATAATTCTTAACGGCTGCACTGTATTCCTTAATATAAATGCATTATGATTTGTTCAGCTATTTTCCTGTTAGCATATATTCAGGTTGTTTCCGGCTGTGTTTGAACTGTTACAAACAATGCTGCAGTCAACATCTTGGTGTATTTATGCCTTCGAGGACGGGCATTTTCATTTCTAGTGGGTTTATTCCCAGAAGTGGGAGTGTTGAACCACAGTTGAAATTTTTGAAAATACCCACAGTTGAATTTCCACCATGGTATAATAATTCATAGGCCTCCCCCAGTGGTGTAGGACTGGATCCCTTACACCCTCTCAGCTCTAGATGTTTCGCATATTTTCCATTTTTTTTTTTTTTTTTTTTTTGCCAGTCTGATGGGTAAAAAATAGTATCTGGTTGTGCTCATTTGCATTTCCCTGACGTGTGAGGCTGAGCATCTTTTCATATGTTTATTGGCCATTTGCATTCCGGTTTCTGGAAAAGCTGCTATCTTGGCCCATCTTTCTCCTGGGTTTGGGGTCTTTTTCTTATGAATTTGCAGGATTGGTTTTATAAGCTAGGGATATTAACTTGGTTAATATAATTAATTATATTAATTATGTGGTTACTAATATTCTCTTTGTGGATGGTCTGTTTGGCCTCTGCTCTGCTGTTGATTAAAACCTATTCAATTTCGACCGCCCAGGTTTTGGCTCAGAAGATGACTCACCCTCCCTTTGAACCCTTATCAGAACCTCAGCCATGAAAAATAATATGTATGGAGCTTCGTGGAAAGCCATGGTTTGTAAACATTTTCTAATTTTAAGTAACAGAAAATTAAAAAAAAAAAAATTTCCAAACAAGTTCTGATGTAGGTAAAACAGAAACTGCCAAGGTTGAATTGGACTGGGGTGGGGCAGACCTCTGCCTGCAGAGGGATCCCAGAATGGATGGTGTTCCGTGGAACCCTAGTTTGAGAATCAGTGACCCAACGCCTGCCTTCCCTCATTGTTAATCCCAGTTGTCTACAGCATGTTCTGTGGACAATTTAGTAGGACATTAGCAAGTGTTTTGTGAAGAATAGATTCCCGGATCGGTGTAGGGCCTGCCAGAGTCAGGCATGCCTTTGCCTTTTTGGATTAGCTACACTTCGATTTCTTAGAGATGAAAATGTTCCTGTACCAAGAGGCAGGAACTGGACAGAGAGCAACAGATGCTCGCTCTTCCTTTCTTCCTTCCTTCCTTCCTTCCTTCCTTCCTTCCTTCCTTCCTTCCTTCCTTCCTTCCTTCCTTCCTTCCTTTCTTTCTTTCTTTCTTTCTTTCTTTCTTCCTTTCTTTCCATATTCGAAGCCAAAACAAAACAGGACACTTCCTGCCCTGGCTGCTGCTCCCTGCTGCCTGTCTGCTGGAGGTGTGACTCCCTGTTCTGATTGGGCCCAGCCACCTGGTGCTCATTGTGATGGGCCTTGTGGATCACGGAGGGGTCTTGTCTTGACATCCACAGAGATGATCGGCAAATAATTCTGACCCCTTTTTATTATCTCGGGGACACAGATTGTGAGCTTGTGGGGACATTCCATCAGGCCTTGCTGATCTTTGAGGGAAGAGGTCAGACCTATGAAAAACGAAAATAACAGGCAGCAAGGACTTTAAACAAAGGTGCTTTAAAAGCAGCAAGTTTTCCGTTATTCCTTGGTTTGCTTCTTGGATCCTTCCAGGAAAGGACAAAGGAAAGATCTGGGCCTACCTTGCTTAGGAACAGTGGAGCTCTGTGACTCCCACCTTGTCCCATGCAAAAGAGAAACTCATCCCGTGGGAGGGTCAGGCGACCCAGGCTCCCGTAGGAGACTGCTCCTAGGTTCTTGCACAACAGTGGTCAGAGAAGTGCTCAGCTGGTTCCCTGCAGGCAGGACTTCTCCAACCCTTAAAATGTGAGTGTTCCTTGTGCCCAGGGGGGCTTCTCACTTTCCTACACCCCAGAAATCTCGGTGGACACATCTTCTCCAAGACTGGTCCTCAGAGAATGCCCTTCAGATGGTCTTTGATGTTTCCTTAGATGAAACCAGACCCTCACAGAATGGCAGTGTTAACTCCTAAAACAGCCGCTCATAGATTGGCTTGCATTCAACCCGAGTTGAGGAACAGTACAGAGAACTCATTGTATAAACTTGTTTCATTTTTATCACAGAAAGTTTGCAATAAAATTGCATGCAATAAAAAAAAATTTTTTTGTTCATCACTAATAAGTGCTGTATTTTCCTAAGCAATCTGTTTGCTTATGTCTAACACCACAGATTTTGAATTTGGTGATTGATTGTAATTCCCACTGCCAAGAGAACTTTGTGGTATATGTTTCTGATGTCAATTTTTTAAGAATTTTTTGGTGATTGTAGATGGACAGCATGCCTTTATTTTATTTATCTATCTTTACGTGGTGCTGAGGATCGAACCCAGTACCTCACATATGCTAGGCAAGCGCTCTACCACTGAGCCACTGCCCCCAACCCTCTGATGTCAATCTTATCCTCTCTTTTAACATACCTCCATTTTCATCTCATTCTCATTTTCTTGTTGTTGCTTTTTTAAAATTTTTAATTCTTTTTAGTTATGACTGACAGGAGAATGCATTTTGACATATACATACATGGAGTATAACTTCCCATTCTTGAGGTTGTACATGATGTGGAGTTACACGGGCCATGTGTTCATATTGAGCACAGCAAAGTTCTGTCTGATTCATTCTACTGTCTTTCCATTTTTTTGTTTTAAATGTCTTATGGTATTGATATCTGTATATACTCTCCCTTCTAATCTCTTTTTGAAATGTAGTAGGGTGTAATAGTAAAACAGATACAGACCTCCACACACTCCAACAACAAACATATATTCAATGCTTTCTTGCATACAAGGTGCCTGCTAAGGCTTTAGAGGACTAGCAACAAATAAGTTATGGTCATTGTCCTTCAGGGACTTTTTTCTTTCTTCCTGAGACTCTCTGTCTCTCTGTCTCTCTCTCTCTCTCTCTCTCTGTCTCTCTGTCTCTCTCTCTCTCTCTCTCTCTCTTGGTACCAGGGATTAAACCCAGGGGCACTTAACCACTGACCCACACCCCGAGTCCCTTTTAATATTTTATTAGAGACAGAGTTGTTAAGTGACCCACTAAATTGTTGAGGCTGGCTTTGAACCTGTGATCCTCCTGCCTCAGCCTCCCCAGCCACTGGGATTACAGGCGTGTGCTACCACGCCCGGCTTCCTTCAGGAACCTAACAATACCGGTGACACGGATGTTAATGAACTGCCACAATCAACAGGTATTAATAATCCCTGTAGTGCTGGGTTTCAAGCAGTGAGTCGGAGACATGTGAAGTGTCCCGGATATGCCAGAGACATGCGGAGACAGCTGTTTAGGTCTTTCTACATCAACATCTGGACAGGTGAGCGCAGCCTCGGGTGATTCCAGCCAGGGCCTACAGTCAGGCAGAGACTGCGCAGCCCCGAGCCCAGCCCAAATCATAGATTTACAAGCCCAATAAATACTGGTGCTAACGGGAAACAGGAAAAAGGGCTCTGAGGACCCGTGAAGGGGACGGCTGTGGGGAAGAGTGTCAGAAAGGCCTTAAGACAGGCTTGAAAGGTGCAGGGGTCACTGGGTTAGGGGTCCCAGGGGTGGGGGAGGCTCTGGTGGCAGCTGGTGACCTAAAAAGACCTGCACCAGTGCATGGAGCCTGTGTTTTTGGAAGAGAGAGTCCGATGTGATCCACAAACGGAGTCAATTGCAAGCATCACAAATAATGACAAAATGGACAAGGTCCCCAAGCACTGGCTGACCAGGCCGGGCTGGGCCGGTGGAACTGGCTGGTTCCTTCATTCCACAGATCACTCTGCGAACCCCTCACGGGGTCAGGCAGGAGCTTGGCATCAGGTCCACAGCAGGAAACTCTGGTCCCCTTAAAGACCTCGAAGTCTCTAGAGGTCCCCCCCCACAATCCCAGAGTCTCCTTCCCCGCTGGCCTGCAGGGGGGACTTCAAGGGCTCTCATTCCTCCTCGGAGAGTCTTGGGTTCCCTTTTCTTTTCTCCCTGAGGCCTCTTCTCCAATTTCATAAAAGCCATCAACAAGATACAAGTCACCATAAGCCTCCCCGGAGTTAATTTTATGACCTTATTTTAGTCTTTTCCCAGGCACCATGAAAGTATCACGGTTTCTTTTCTGGAGAAGGAAAAAGCCCTCAAGGAACAGAAAGACATCTTTCTAATTGAGCCAGAGACAAGCCGGGGAAGATGCTGGCTGCGGAGTGGGATGTGCTCAGACTTGACTGTCCTTCCCATCTGAAGCTTGGCGGGGTACAAACAGCGTCTCCCGACACCCTAAGTCTCAGAGAACCTGGTCACCTAAGAGGGAGCTCATTCGTTCCTTTCTTCCTCTTCCCTTCCCCAGCCTCTTCTCTTTGCTGGTCCTTTTTTTTTTTCCTTCCTTTCAAAATAGTCCTCAAAACATCCCAGGCCAGTTTTATCCTGTAGTCTTGAATCCAATTCTTGGTTTTTATCCCTGACTTACCATCGCATGGACGGGGCCTTGGATTTTCCATCTCTGAAATGGGCGCAATCACCCAAAGGAACAATGTTTGAGGAAACATGGAGACCTCAGGTGACTAGCTCTGTAAAGGTTTCTCTCCTCTCCTCCCCTCCCCTCCCCTCCCCTCTTCTCTCTCTCTCTCTCTCTCTCTCTCTCTCTCTCTCTCTCTCTCTCTCTCTCACCATTATTAGCCTCCGGGCAGCGTGGGTGCTGTGGAATTCCTCAGAACAGTCTAAGCAGAGAACACCTCTCCCTTCCCAGCTGATGCCTTTCCCCTCATATCTGGTTGAGTTCAGCGGCTTCACCATCTCGCCTGCAGCCACCTCCGCTCATTTTCGAAACACAAAGCAACACTCTCTCTCCCATAAGGAGCTTCCAGCTCTTGGTGGTTACGAGCAATTCAAGGAGGGCTGGACTGATTTTTGTTTCATGTTCTGTTCCTGAGACACAGGTGCCAGCTTGCCCTCCCCCCTCAGGCCAGTTTGATTCTCGGGAACTTTTTCTTGAACAATTGGCAGACCCAGAGCATCTGTTCCCAGCGAGCCCGGAACCAGTGTTTCTGGCCTGATGAAAAGTCAGCGTTGTCTTGGCATCACCCACCCACAGGCCAGGCGGTGGCGGAGAAGGCCTGAACGCGGGGAGGGGGAGCCTTTGCCGCCTGGTGGCTCAACAGCCAAAGGAACCCCAGGGCTTGGAGTCCAAAGCCCACCCTCCTTAAAGGTGTAGTGTTCTAGAAGCCCCTTCACAATGTGCCTGCTCTGTTGGCCTCTAGGCACCCAGTCTCATTTCTTCTTCAAAGAGCAGCCCAGGTTGAGGGTGGAGCTCTTGAGTTCAGCCACCCTAGGCATGTTCTTCCCCCTCGGAAGGACTCCATAGGCTTGAAGCTAATTCATTTAGTCTTCTGCTCCCTGCAGAGACCCTCTCTTAGTCCCCCTGGGTCTCCAGAGCTGCTTTGGCCTCTGTCCATTTTGAAGACTGTTCTTTGGCTAGTTCTTCTATTGCGAAGTCTCCTTAGATCCTTCCAATATATTTTCCTCCTCCTCTTCCTTCCTTCTTTCTTCTTCTTTTTGCATAAGTTAGTCAGAGTCGACTTTTACTTCATCTGGCCCTGATGAAGTCACTTGGACCAGAATTGTTTTCCAGCTGAGCACAATTAGAAAGCTAGAGAAAAAAAAAAAAAAGATGTGAAAGAATGTCAGGCATCGGGCAATGGCGGTGCAGAGCCGTGAGTCCTGAAGAAAGGAAGATCACTGAGCTGAAGAGACAGATTATCACAGGTGGAGGCTGAAGAGGCTAGAATTTGTGAGACCGAGTCCCAGAGAAGAAGTATTACATGGATACACAGTGCTGGAAATCTGTACAGGGGGCCGCTTGAGTCACTGACTGAATACCAAGTTGCTTGGGCATTGGGAGACATGCTACAAGGCCGGTGACAGACAGCTTCTGGAGTAGTATATGCTGAGTAGTTCCAAGAGCACTCATGGAACTCGCGGGGGCCATTCAAGTTCAGCAAGCTAGAATGGGAATCACTTGCTGAACATTCACGGCATTCATTAGAGATCACATCTGAGCGATAAAACTAAGCTAGCCTTGGAAAAAGGACTTCTCTAGATCCAACATAGCAAAGCATTAAAAACAAAACTCAAAAAAGGTCAAGCTGGTCAATAAGTAATTGCCTGCCAAAATACACCTTAAAGGAAGATAACAAAACCAGCCATTTGACTGTAGAATATGTACAATGTCTAGCACCCAATAAAAATGTCTAGACATCTGAAGAAGCGGGAATATGGGACCATTATGTGAGAAATATCAGTCAATATAAACAGACCCCCAAGTGACAAAGATGATGTTAACAGAAAAGAACTTTAACAGGTTTTAGATTTGTTTTAAAATGTAAGAAAGGAGAAGCAGAAGATATTTAAAAAGAACTTCTGGAGATGAACAATTCAATATCTAAAAAGAAAATTCATTAGGTGGGTTTCATAGCATATTAATGACTACAGAGGGGAAAAAATAATAACTCTAATGACATAATAATAGAAGTTATTCCAATATAAGTCATCCCAACATAAAGAAAAGAAACACTAAGGCACATCAGAACCAAATTTCCTAAAATTTCCTAACAATAAAGAGAAAAATATTAAAAGCAACCAAAGTAAAAATGCACATTACATACAAAGAACAATGATAAGAAGTATCACTGATTTTTCCTTAGAAACGATGCAACCCAAGAGACAATGGAATGACATATTGAATGCACTCAGTTAAAAAAAAAAATCAAACAGGAAACTACGTCCAGTGGAAATGTGCTTGAAAAATGAAGAGGAGAAAAAGAGTTTCACAGACAAAGAAAAGATGGTGGAGTTTGTTCCCAGTAGACCTGCACAATACAAAATATTAAAAGAAGTTCTTTTTTAGGCTGAGGAAAGATGATACCAGATGGAAACTCAAATCTACGCAAGAAATGGTGAGTGCCAGAATTCATAAATACGGGAGTAAATATAAAAGACTTCAGTATTCTTGTTTTTTTTAAATGTCTTCAAATTATTCAGAGTCAGACTCCCCTGCATTTTAGAATCCAGACTCAAGATATAGAAACAAGGATCTATCTGGCATTTCAGATACCATTTCGTCTCTGAATCAAGGATGACAAAATGCTGACCCTCGTTAGTTAGAAACAGCAGATACTTGGTTAATGGTGGCTTTTCTGCTTAGATATATATTTAAAAGGTCAAAAACATATCAACTTTTTTATGGTATAGATGAGCCACTCAGAGCCCCAAGATTTATGTAACTTCTTCAAGGCATGTGATAAACATACCACCATCCATCTTCCTGGGAGCCAGACCACAGTCCTGGTTTTATTACTGGTTAAGCTTCTCTAATCTGAAAATCCAAAATCTAAAATGCTTTGAATTTTTCACTTTTGGAGTATTTCAGACTTTGGATTTTTGTGGGGTTTTTTGTTGTTGTTGTTTGTTTGTTTGTTTGCTTTTTGCTTTTGTAGTGCTAAGAATCAAACTCTGAGTCTCACACTTGCTAGGCAAACACTTTACCTCTGAGCTACATCCCCAGTCCTTGATTTTGGATTTTCAGATTAGAGATGCTCAACTGGTTAAGTCTATGCAAATATTCCCATATCTGAAAATTTTTTAAATTTGAAACACTCCTGGTCCCAAGCATTTCAGATAAGGGACACTCAGTCCCTGGGGAGTGTATGCAAGAGGTTGAATCCCTCTATTTCACAAAATGGGAATAAGATACTATCTACCTCCTGGAGTCACTGAGATTATCACATGAGATATTGTATGAGTCAGGATGCCTTGGTTTACAAGTGACCAACTCAAACTGTCTTAAGTATAAAGAAGTTTATTGTCTCAGGGAACTGGAAAGTTGGGGGGTAGGATTAGTTTCAGGTACTGCTGGATCAAGGGACTCAATCAATGTTATTGGGAGTCCCTCCCCCATCCTTTATCTTCACTTTATTTGGACAGCATCCACAGGCAGGCTCTCCCCAGAGGCAAACCCCAGCAGCTCCAGCTCATAACCAACCCAAAGCACGATCAAGAGAAAGCAAGTGTCCCCTCCCCAGTGGTTTCAGCAATCATTCACTCTGATTGGCCCTTTCTGGATCCTGCACCCATCCCTGAACTAAGAAGCCCTGATTCTAGATTAGCCAGGTCTGGATCAAATATGTTCCCTGGGAACAAGGAAGTAGAAGACAAATGACCCCCAGCAAAAGATGGCGTCAGACATGGTGAACAGAGGAAGGCAAGGGCACTCCTATAAAACCCTGGACAATAACCACCACCAAGTGTGGCCTGGGGCACATCCAAGTTGGCACGTAGGAGTCTCCTCAGCCACAGACTGCAGAAGGGAAGCGTTCCTATTCTTATCGTACAGATGAGGAAACTAAGGACCTCAGAGGTCAAACACTCCACCCCAGGCCACGTGGCTGGTGAGTGGCAGAGCCAAGATCCAAACTCAGAGCCTGCTTTGCGAGACCCCTTGGGCACCTGCTTCCGTGGCTGGTGGCTGGTGAATGAGGTCACGCACCTGACCTGTGGCAGACACCCGATTCCTTCCTTGTCCTGGAAATCCTCAGGCACCATTCCGCTTGCTTGCAGGTGATCATGAAGTCAGAAGACAGGGAACCTCGGTGTCCCTGCAAACAAGATGCTGTGAATGTCGGCCATCAGGTCAGGGCGGGAAAGAGGTGGTCAGGGAGAGAAGAACCCTGCACTTCGACACCAAGGGGTGTCCCTGTGAGTTTCCTACAGAGTGACAAGTCCTTGGCCATCCTCGCCTCCTAACTGCTCAACTCCAGTTTAAGGCCTACCCAGGTAATCCAGGACGATCACAGATCTTTAATTTATATCTGCAAAGACCTTTTTTCCCAAATAAGGTCACATTTACAAGATCTAGGGTGTTAGCACACAACTTTATTTTTTTGGTGCGAGGGGCAGGGGCTGCAGCAGGGGGGTGGGGTGGGGGGTGGGGTGGGGGGGTCCTGTGAAACCCCTTGGAGGGGAGAAGCCTCCTGAGCTGGCTTCATTTCGGAGCTGTTCCTGGCTGGGCCTGTGTGTCAGCCAGGGGAGCCCAGGAGAGGGCACGGGCTTGGATGAGTTCCCGAGTTGCATTGGGTTTTTGTTGAAGCCTCTTTATTTTTTTTTTTCCTTTCCCCTCTGGACAGTGCGTCTCTTATTGTTTTGCATTTTCCCCTTTTGTTTTGGGGCTTTCTGCCCTCTTTTCTGGAAGGTGCACCGATGCCCGGCTCTGTGGTTATTTTTTGCCTAACAGCTGTGTTTCCGGCGAGCAGCTGAGGGATTCTTCTGACTCAGCAGAACGGGCGCCGTAACTGTCAAGAAGCCATTCAGGCAGGGCTAGAAATAAAGGAGCCGTTCCTCCCCTCCCCTCCTCCTTCCCTTCCCTCCCCAGTGCTACCTTTGGAGTCTCACAAAGCACTTTTGAAAACCCACTTCCACTCGCCTGCTGTCTGGCGGGATGGCTGCAAGTGGCCCTGGGCTGGACCCTGGGAGGGAAGGTGGCGCCCCGCCCCGCCCGCCCTCCTCCTCGGGTGGCTTCTGTCTTACAAGTTTCCCACAGGTCTGCACAGTGAAAGCTCAGCCACCGGGGCCTTCTGCGGTTTCCCAGGGTGTGGCCACAAGCAGCCCTCCCCAGGCCTGGGTACGTCTGCTGGGGCCTCCCGGGTGTTCGAAAGGTAACAATGTCACCCCACGGTTTGGGTGCAGCCACCCATTTCTGCCCACTGGCCTGGATTTCTTCCTGCAGAGAGGCACCTTGCAGTCCCACCTCAGAAGCAGAAAGAGAGTGACATGCCAAGGCATCCTCACGGCTCTGTGCATGCTGGTACCTGCAGGAGACGCAGGGCAGAGGCAAGACAGCTGCGTGCTGAGCCTCGGTGCTGCTGTTCCGAGAAAGAAAGGAACAAATAAATTTAGATCCTTCCTACGCATCCTTTGCAGCTGCTTATTGACCAAACAGAAAGAGGCCCCCTGTTTCAACCAGGGCTTCTCAGATTTTTGCCTAGTGAGGTCTGCTGCCGCCCTCCCCCAAGGGACTTTTGAAGGAGGGGCCCAAGTTCAAGTTCAAGTTCAGTGTGTGTGTGTGTGTGTGTGTGTGTGTGTGTGTGTGTGTGCGCGCGCGCTTCTTCTTGCCATCCTGAAACAAGATGGTGTCCGTGCATAGCTCCAAATGGGCTCTGGCTCCTGGAATTTCTAATGTGTTTCTTGGGAAGTCAGAACATGGGAAAGGCTAGGGAGATGCGGCCACTTTATAGTTCCCAAAGCCTATTAGTCTAATGGCACCATTTGTGGAAATAAAGAACTCGCTGACTGGGCTTGAAGTTAAAAGACTGGAACAAAATGCTGAGGAGGTCCCTGGGGAATGAGGGACAAGCTGTGGACTTGAAGTCATTCAGGCCTGAGTTCCAGTCCCAGCTCTACCACCTCTGGGTACCCGGCTGTTTGCTCCAGTGGGAGATACTTGTCCTGCCGTTGGACTCTGCACCCAGGGGCCTTACCTGCTGAGGCCAGCAGAAACGATACAGGGTTGTCATGAGGAATAAGTGACAGGGGGCGCCAACTCTTCACAGCCCACTCCTTGGTGTGCCTTGATGGTGTCCAGTGACCCCGGGCCAGGTCTACTCTCTGGTCTTCTGGTCATATCATCCCACTCTGTCCTCCACCCTTCTCCATAAGATGCACAGCCCTCCTTACTGTCAAACGCTGAGGGTGAGCAGGTGGCCAGACCTCATCACAAAGAGTCCCACACACCCCTGGCCATGGCGATGGCTCCCTGGCTGTCCTTGGGACTCCAGCTGGGGTGATCAGGGCCAACACCAGGAATTCTTAAGAGGGAGGAAATCTTTCCTCTTGGTCTCCAAGTCAAAGTTTAAATCTGGTGCTGCTGGTGTTTTGTTTTGTATAACAGAAGGGAGCACTGACCCCAAAATGAAGCCCACACAGAGGAAATCAAAATGGACAGATATGTCTGGATGATTATTTGAGCCCCTTGATATAGCCATACCTGAAGTCCTAACCTCTTGAGCTTGCCAGTTATGGGAAAACATTCCCTTTTTGGTTTAAGTTAACCCGAGTTAGGTTTCTGGTTCTTACAAGAAGAGTCCTAATAATACACTACTTAATGCATGCCCTTTTGAATCTGAGCTGACCTGTGGTCTCATCCAGAACCAAGAGGCAGGCAGATGGCTGCTCAGAGCCACCTCCGGTATGGGGACCCAGGAAGAGTCTCCACTTTCTAGTGTGCTGATTCCCCTTGCAGAGGGAGACAGAATAGTGAGAGGGAGAACAATAATCTGAAAGGAAGGAGTTTGGGAGTAAAACAAATGGGGCTTCCGTTTCTTCTTTGTAATGGGTAGCTCTGAAACCTTGGGAAGATGACCTTCTCCTGGTGGTGTGTGCTTTCTCACCTGCGGGATGAAATAATAACACAACACACATCTTGAGCTGCAGCATCTGTGGGTAGCCGATTCTAGAGTCAGGGCAGAGGCCAAAGCGTATGTGGAAACCACTCCCCTGTCCCTACCAGGAAAATCAGTGCCATGAGTCTCAGCAAGTTGTCACAGCTTGGCCACTTACACCTATTGCCACCAACCCTATTCCTTCAGCTGAGCACCAGTGAGAGAGTCACTGGGGCCTCAGAACTCTATTATACAGAAGATATGCAGTTTGGGGACTGGAGGTGCAGTTCGGTGGTAAAGTGTTTGCTTAGCATGTATCAGGCCTTGGACTGGATCCCCAGCATTGAAATAAAAATGCATTTTACACTGTGTGTGTGTGTGTGTGTGTGTGTGTGTGTGTGTTTTCCCGGGATCAAACCCAGAGCCTCATGCGTGCCAGGCAAGTGCTCTACCACGGAGCCATATCCCCAGCTCAGAAAAATGCATTTTAAACTCTAGACCTGTGATTGTCAACCAGGGGGATTTGTCCCCTAGGGACACTAGGCAATACCTGGGGATATTTGGTTGCCACAACCAGGGGTGAGGGTGGATGCTATTGGCAACTAGTGGGTAGAGGCCAGATATGCCTCTAAAAATCGCACCATGCACAGAACAGCCCCACCACAAAGAATCATAAAGAAGCAGCCGGCACCTAAGGACTACACCAAAAGTGAGTGGGAAGGCGTGGAATATAGAACGAACCCTAATTCTTTGTGGAATTGGGGTTTAGTATGCACTGGGGTTCAGTGCTCATTTCCGCCACCTGGAACCTATGGGCATCTGAGTGGGAGGCACCAAACCTACTGCAACCCTTTTGTCCCCTCTCCTTCTTTAGAGGTGGCATGGGGACTATGTCCTTGTCCCCAGGCTGATGCACCCAACAGGCTGGGCTTCTCTTCTGGTTAGTGCACCCACTGCTCCAGGTCTCAGCTTCAACACGGTTCGCTCGGTAAACTCTTGCTGATGCTCGGGCTGATGGAGCATCCCCATTGCGCATGCGAGCAGGACGCGGGCTCCTTGGAGCCCTCAGAGCAACCGTCACTAATTAATGCTTTGCAGGAGTCCATCCTCTTTGCAAAGCTTGGACCCAGGGCGCACGCGCCATGGAGTCCCACTTCTCAGCTGATGCCACACGTTCACCGTTAGTCAGTCCCTGGTCCTCTTGTGCTGTCATGAATTATTTTTCGCCTTTGTCACCTGGTCCCACTTCTCACCGCCTCCCACAAGCAGCGACTCCAGTGTTTTCGGAATAAATCTTTCCAGCCCACTTTCCAATGCTTATGAAGCATAGAGTCTTGTTCTGTGACTGTGTATTTTAAATCGGTGTCAATAGGATCATGTCATAAGTCGTGTCCTACTTTTCTCCTTTCCCACTGTTTTTAAGATCTGCCCACCAGGGTACAGGCCAAGCCAGTGTGTTTGGCATGAGCACCGTCTGCCACGCATCATTCCATCATCTGCATGTATCATAGCCAGTCCCTGACCTCATGGACAAGTAGGTCACCTGGGGCCCCTTGCTGTGACAAACTTGGCTGCCACCAACATCCTTGCATGCTCCTTTATGAGCCCATGCAGAAGTATCTCTAGGGTACCTGGGAGAGCGGTTACCGTGACAGATCATCATGGGTTAAATTGTGCCTCCCCCAAAAGATATTGAAGTCCTACCCACTGCCACCTCAGAGGGTGTCCTGGTTTGGAAACTGGGTCATTGCAGATGTAATTAATTAAGATGAGGTCAGACTGGAGTACAGTGGCCAATATGGCTGGTGTCCTATAAAAGAGAAAAGAACACAGGATAGAAACACACTGGAGATGGCCACGTGTGGACGGAGGCAGAGATCGGAGCTGCAAGCCAAGCAATGCCACGGCTTGATGGCCACGGTCAGAAGCTAGGAAGAGGCAAAGAAGGGTCCTGCCAGAGACTCAGAGAAGGCACCACCCTGCTGACATGAATGTCTCTGAACATCTGGAATTTAGAACTTTCTCTCAATGACGAATACTAGTCATTCAGTTCATGCTCTTTATAGGTAAATATCCATCCATCCACCCAACCCTCCATCTGCCCATCCATCCGTCTATCTATCTACCATCCATCCATTCTATTTATTCACCGATCATTCAACCATCTACCCATCATTCATTCACCTATCCATCCCATCCATTCATCCATCTACCATCCATCCATCCAATTAATTCAATTTATCCATATATCCATCCATCGTCAATCCATCCATCATCTGTACATCATCAACTATCCATCCACCCATCTACTTATTCATCCATCTATTCTATCTATTCACCTTTCCATCATCCATCCTTCTATCCATTGTCCACTCATTTCATCCACCCATCCATCTATGCATGCATTCTTTTTTCATCTACCACTCATCCATATCTATCCATCATTCATTCACCTACCCATTCCATCCATCCACCATAAACCCATCCACTTAATTATTCAGTTCATCCATATATCTATCCATCACCAATTCATCCACCAATTATCTATCCATCTTCTATCTATTCACCCATCTATTTATCCATCTATTCATCTATCCATCATCTACCCTTCTATCCATCATCCATTCATCCATTCATTTCATCCATCCATTCACCCATCCATTCTTTTTATTCATCTACCATTCATCCATCTATCCATCATTCATTCACCTATCCCTTCCATCCATCCATCCATCCATCCATCCATCCATCCATCCATTCATCATTCATCTACTCATCCTCTCATTCCGCAGATCTTTGCCTTGGTGCTGGGATCACAGTAACAGAAAAGGACAAACAGGTCTTCTCCTTTGGAATTCATCATTGGTGGGAAAGACAGACATTAAACTAATAGTTATTTAGTGAGTGGAACACACAGTGCCCAGGATATCACAGAACGGAGAGGAGGACGCACTGCTGGGTTCTGGGCGTCATGGAAGACTTCACAGCAAAGTTGACACTGACACTGAGGCTGGGGGCTGGGTAGGAATCAGTGGGAGGAAGCATGTGCAGGAGGACACCCCTCTGCCCAGGGCAGGACGGGTGCACATGGTCTGAGGTGGAAAGCACGAGGGGCATGTGAAGACCCACGAGAAGGTCAGCCAGGCTAGATTGGCAGGAGGATGCGAGAATGAACCGAGATATAGCTTCATAATTGTGTCAGACCCTGAGTGTCCCTCAGGAGTCTGTGCCTTATGGGGGACCCACACCAGATTAGGAGTATGACTTAGTTCCACCGTGATGGTCACTTTGAGCCAGCCTCCACTGTCTGCTGACTACAGAGGAAAATCACCATTATTCCGACATCCCACAAGTCAGTAAGTAATACCTGCAGCAAAAAGAGGAGATGATACATTTACCCAGTTCCAGTCTTTCTGGGGGACAAAGAATCACAAGGGGCTTATCTCGATTGTCCTAGAGCAGGATCCTGCGATTATAAAGGTGGATTGCTACAGAGGAGGCAGCAGAGAATCAACTAGTTAAGTCACCTATCAAGGTCAACAGTGACAGAGTGAGAGAAGCTGGGGCGGACTGTGGGCTTCCTACCTCTGGGTCCACTGCCAAACGCAAGCTACCCAGACCGGGGACAGATGGCTCTTCTCCATAATTGAGAACCCCACGGAGAGCTAATTTCTCCCAAGTAGAGCCACAGAGTCGAGAAGAGCACTTGAACTCAAGCCTCGTTGTGGGGGGAGCTGGGGTCCTGTCATGGAGAACGAGAAAACAATCAGCTGCCCATCCTATTTCCACATCTCTTGGGCTGCTCCTGGGGTCGGCTGGAGAGCCCCAATCAAGGCTGAGAGCGCCGGCCTGTAACATATCCAGGAGGCCTGTCGATAATTGGGTTTTCCGGACACCCAGATTCACAGGCTATACCTTAGCGCCTCTCCATCGATTTAACTATTATTTCAGGTCCACAGCTCACAGCTAGGAGCCAGCCGACATACGCTTTCCTTCTGGTTTAGGACACCACGTTCCATTAGGAAAACCAAACTACTTAGAGGAGAGGTTGATGGATGAGCCTGACGTTATAATCTCGCTCAACAATTACAGGGCTGTCCTATTAGAGGGAGACACCAGGACACACAGAAGCCTGGGTAGATGAGCTCAGCCAAGTGTGAGCAGCAACTGGCAAGAAGAAAGCCCAGACAGCAAACCCTGGCTCCCAGCCCTCTGGGGAGCACCCACCTGCCTCCTCAGAAGCCCTGAGAGGATTGGGTTTCCTGTTCCTGACCTCATTTCAGAATCCAAACCCTGAGAATTAATTCCTAGGTGAGAGTGATGGGGAAATACTGGGCTTTAAGCTCTGATCCCTGCCCTTGAAGAACTTTTAATCTACTTACGAAGATAAATTGGTAGATACAGATGATAGATAGATCACAGATAGGGGATACCTACATAGATCAATAGATCAATAGATGGAGTGGGCAGGAGGGAGCTGAGCCAGGTGAAGAAGATATCTCCCCTAGAGCCTTTGCAGGGAACACTGGCCCTGCCCACACCTCGATTCCAGATCCCTAGCTTCCAGAACCGCAAGAGAATATTTTTTTGTCGCTTCAGGCCACAGGGTTTCAGGTGTTTTGTTATCGCTTGCACCATCCTTGGCAGCCTGATGTGTTCTCAGCATCCTCCTTAACCCAGCGCTCCAAGGAGTCCCTGCCAATCTGACCCGAGTTGGCACTTGGGAGGAAACCTATTTGCTCTCCTGGTCGGGGAGTCTGGCCGCGGGAAGACGTGGGCAAGGTGGGACGCTCGGCTTTGCAGGCAGGTGGAATAGACATGAGGAGCACCTGGCGAGGCGATATGTTGAGATGGACCCATCAGTTGTTATTCATTTCCATCTCCCATCCAGGGACACTTAGCTGATGAAGCGGCACCAACCTGTGGACATTGGTGAGGTCACCCGAGGGCAGGTCCGTGGACATCTGCTTTATGGACACACAACGCCATACACCCAGGGGGCGCATTGCGCACGCGCGCGCGCACACACAGCCTGTCTATTCTAGGCATGCTCGTTAGCAGCTAACTTTAATCATCCTTAACGCTTGCATCTCAAATACCAAGCACTTGGGTGTATGCTGTCTATGAACACACACCAAAAATAGTTCTGGGTAGACAAACGCACGCGCCCAGAGCCTGGCTGATTGCAATTTGAGTCCGGTGAAGTCACTGGCTCCTGGATCCCTTGGGTGCTGCTGGGCCGGGATGTTAGGACAAGACCAGCAGCTAACTCACCGGAACCGCCCCCAGCCGGCCACGTGCAGCTGACCCCTCCCAATGGAAAAGCAGAGATGCTCTGATGCATCTGCCTGGGGCTTGGCTCCTGTGGCTTCAAGCGAGCACCCTCGGCCCACCCAGGAGGCGGAAGTTCTCGCAGTTCTTGCACCTGAGGCTGCGGATTGTGGCATTTCACCAGGGAAGGAGCATCCACGGGAAAGGAGAGGCTGATGGGCCTTTCGCCCCTGGCCTCTCCGGCTTCGCATCCCCAAGCCCAATGCCGGCTGCTGATTCCATTTATTCCTGTAGACAAGGATAAAAGGAAAAGTTATCAATGTGAAGCCCTCTTGCCACCCACCACCCACAAGAAGGAAACCCCAGAGTCATTTAGTAGCATGTTGAAATGGTGCCCCTCCCCCCCCCCACACAAATATGTCCACGTCCCCAACACTCAGGAAATTCTGAATGTGATCTTATTTGGGAAGAGGGTCTTTTTGGATATAGTTAAGGGTCTGCAAATGAGATCATCCCGAGTGATCTGCCTGGGGGCTAAACCCAATGATGAGAATCCCTATAAGAGATACAGAGGGGTTGGGGAGGGGGTCATGCAGTGGCAGAGTGCTTACCTAGCATGAGTGAGGCCCTGGGTTTGATTCCAGCATGACCAGGGGTGAGGGGAGGTACAGGGCCGAAGGCCATGCGAAGTCAGAGCCAGGGATCAGAGTGATGTGGCTAGGAGCCCGGCTGAAGGAGGTGTGGACCCGAATCTCATCTTGAGCCTCTGCAGTTAGCAGGGCATTGAAGTCGCCTCAATTTAGAACTTTAGAACAGTGGGAGGATGAATTCCTGTTGTTTTAAACTCCCAAATTTGCAGCTCTGGGAAAGTTTTACAAATTTCTTATTGCACTGATGGAAAAATGGGCCAAGTAAAAAAATTAGAGGAAAGGACATGGATGATAATAACAGTAACAATCATAACTCTCATTAATTGAGCACTTACTATGGGCCAGATACCTGCCCAAGTTCGAGTGGGACAGAACTCGTGTGAACCCAGCTGTCAGAGTTCACATGCTCAGCCAGCCCCTGCACTCTCAGGAGAGCAGAATTTATATTTGCAAGGGGAGCAGGGAGGCTAGATCTGAAGGAGACCCAGGAGGAATGTGAGAGAGATTTGGAGGCCAACTACCTTGGAGGTGAGATACAAAATTTCAGTTTTGTTGTTGTTGTTCTTGATTTTTCTTGAGATGGGAGCTTGCTAATTGCCCAAGCTGTCCTTGACCCAGTGCCATCTTCCTGCTTCATCATTCCAAGAATCTGGGATCACAACTGAGTGCCACTGCACCCAGCCCAAAGGTTTTACTTTACTTTATAAATAGAACCATTTTTTATGTTCCTTAAGAAGTTGGCAATGATTTAAACCCTGGTGAAGAGATTTTGTTTGGTTTTGTTTTTTTCTTGTGGTGACACTGCAGAGACTGGAACACTTGGTACCGGAGTTACCGGTTGGTACGGGTTGGTACGGGTTGCCTTCTCTCTCACTTGGTGATCACCCGCAGAAGCCCCTGCTCAAAAGCTTGACTGATACACATGAGTGAGCACCGGGCCCTGCCTTGTGGGGCTCACTTCCTGGGGTGCACCACACCCTGCAGAGGGCAGGCCTTGCGTTTGAGCATCATTGTGTGGGCCATGGAGGGCCAAGTTGAGAAAGAGCCAGAACAGGCTCTGCGTCCCCAGGCTTCTGACCCTATCCAAGTGCCTGTTCCCTCTGACATTTAGCAGTTCGTTGTCTGGGCGGATGAACCGATTCTTGATAAACTGCTGAGTACTCACGAATCACGCTGCTCAAGAAACACAGATTTAATTTTTTTGTCTAAGCTTTTGTTGGGGGGTGGGAGTGGAAACGGGGGGTGGGGGAGGAGTGCCATCACTTGGTTGCTGTTCCTGAAATCTTATGACCTTGATGGAACCCTGCCAAACCCAGAGGGTTAGAACAGGCTTTCAGGAAATATTTGCCTTGACTATATGGACAGAGTTAGATTCTGTGCAGTTTGGGGACCACTGGGGAGACACATCTGGCATGGCAATGTGACTCTCCAGCCAGTAGAAATCTTGAGAAGATCACCAGCTATGGTCAGAAATCATTCTTGGAAATCCTTAGAAAAACTTTACACCAGAGGCTGCTGTACTTTGTACCACTCAATTCAGCACAGCTGGGTTTTCTCCCACATTGGCAAAGGTCACCAAGCTCTCCTTTGGGCACCAGGCGAGAAAGTTAGGCACCTCTAGAGGCCATATTACAGTCATGGCCCTTTAACCCTGAAGATCTGTTGCAGGACACTCAGTGGATGCCCCAGACCTTGGATGTACCAAGCTCTGTCTATACCATTTTTTCTTCCCTATGCATATGTACTTAGGATAAAGTTTAATATGTAAATTAGGCACTAGAGATTACCTACACTATCTAATAATAAAATAATACAATTATAACAAAGTACAAGTTATTTAAAAGTTGTGAACTTTTTACTTCTAGAACATTCCATTTGATGTTTTCAGACCATGGTTGACCGTCAGTAACTGAAAATATGGAAAGTGATAAGGAGGGAGGACCCTATATGGAAATAACAGGTATTTCAACACCACACCCATGTCAGGGCTGAGAGGCATGTGGAAGTGGAGATGTCTGAGTGGCCCCCAGATCCAAGCTGCAAGAAGAAAGTCACTTGCACTTATTAAGTCTGTCTTTTCTCTCATTATGTTATTATTTTGCTGATTCCATGTTGAATTTGTATAACACAAATTCTAACAGCATAAGCTGTTAGAGTACTCTATAATGCCAATTTTTTTTTCTAGAAAGTACTTGCCTTTTTTTGTGGTGCTGGGGATGGAACCCAGGGCCTCATGCAGGCTAGACAAGTGCTTGGCCACTGAGCTCCACCCCCGTCCCTAAAAGTACTTCCTTTCAACATGAGAGTTACATTCTGGCTGCTAAAACTGGGGTTGGGGAAATCAAACTTGTTGCAATCTCTGATTCTTTCTCAGAATCCTGCTCGGCCAGTTTAACGGTCAGTCTGTGTGGCTCTCATGAGGGACTGCAGTCTTCCTGCCAGGTTGGATCTTGTCCACAGTGATCCGGAAGCCAGTTTTTCTGAACAAATCACAACGCTGTCTCATAGTTGGTGTAGTTACTCAAAAAACTCATCTTCTGCTGCTAGGCATACATGAGAGTTGTGGACAAAGTTTGCAATTTGCAGTATTTTCTTTGGTGTGGTGTCTCCCAAAAGTTACTCTGGGGAACACCAGGGCAGTCAGAATGTTCTATGAAAAACCATCCCTGGTAGAAGTTTGGAGACCACCGGGCTCCTGGAGGTGCATTCACCTAGAGTGACTGGTTGAGTGCGACATCAACCAAGTGGCCCAAGAAACTGTCCCCTTTGGTGCACTTTGGGGGTCAGAAGCCCAGCTGAAGAGATGGCCATGGTGGGTAGCCAGGACCACCCCAGGCTGCCATATGAACCTGAGCTGGGAGATGGAGGACTAAGGTCCTCCTACATTTATGTCCACTGGGCTCAAATGTACAATAAGCCAAGTACCAAGAAGGCTGGGGACCTCTTCTGTTTGAAGACCCCCGTAATAGGTTGAAGAGTGTTACCCCCAAATCATGTCTACTGGGAAACTCAGGATGTCATCTTAGGAGGATGGAGGGGTCTTTGCAGATGTAATGAAGGTAAGGATCAGGATGAGATCACTCCTGTGTCAGGGTGGCAAGCATCCCGTAAGAGACAGAGAGGACCCCCAGAGATCAGAGTAGGAGCCCCCCGGAAGGAGGGAGGGCTGGGGTGTAGCTCAGCGGGAGGAAGAGAGGAAGAGAAAGGAAAGAAGGGAGGAATGAAAGGAAGGGAGGGAGGGAAGGAAGAAGGAAGGGAAAGAAAAAGAAATAGAAATTGCAGTTTGGCATCCACCACAAAGAAACACAAGGCACCGAAAGAGGCAGGGGAAGGGTCCATCCACCAACAGCTTGATTTTTGGATTTCTTCCCTCCAGAACTGTGAGAGAACCAACTCTGCTGTTCTCTCAGGAGACTAATACAGACCTTTGAGCTAGCGTCACCCATGGGTGGGACAGGATTCCCCACAAAGACGGAAACCGCAAAGGATGCATCCTGCATCCCTGTCGATGTAAACTTCAGATTGCACCCAGGGTGGGTACTTAGCAAGAGCCTGAGTGACAGTCTTGTGGAAATAGGGAGAGAGAGCAGAGCTAAGGGGAGGTTAAGGGACCCCGGCTGTGTGGGTGAGGCCCACGCACTGGGACTGCTAGAGGCAGACTACTAGAGGAGACAAGGTCAAGGTCAAGGGTGACGTCTCAGAACTGATCAAGAGCTGCTGCTGGGGCAAACCAGCAAGGACAGAGCTGAGGGGAACCAGATGTGCAGTGAGTCACCAGGACTGAACCTCAGGGGCTCAGGCAGCCTTTTTGTAAGGAGCTACCTCTGCCCAGGGACAGCCCTTCTGTTCCAGTGGGTTCTTCATTACTTCCTATGCTGTCACTTAACTTTCCCAGTGTTCACCTGTGATTCCTGGTTCTACCTCTCTTTGCCTCTGTTTTCCAACCTACAAAATGGGTGTAATAGTTTGCCTTTAATAACACAGCAGGGATTATGTGAGACAATATGCAGAAGAGGCTCAATCCATTTTCTGCCACGAAGCAAATATTTGCTTTGTTAGTATTTGTTAGTGTTATTTCTGCGACGGTGTGTATGGTTTGTGCTCCCACCTACAGGCTTTGATGTATGTGCCCGGCATGTTGCTGTGTTCTTAACACATGATTTTAATTCTGACAGCAAATCACCCTAGGAGGAAGGAATTATCAATGTGATCAATTTACAAATGAGGAAACTGAGGCTAGGGGAGGGCAGGACATTTGCCCCGGGGTCAGATGAAGGCAGGATTCAAACTCAAGGTTAACCACTTTGAGAGCCCGGATGACCTTATGCTCTGCGCAGTTTAAAATTTTACCTCCAACCCTTCGGTATCTATTTTATTGTGTATTAGAAAAACACACGTTTCCTGTTTGCAGTAGCGATGTAGATTTTCCTTTTATAATACACTTATGCAGCAGCAGGATTCACAAGAGCCAAAAAGATGACAGGGGGTCAAATGTCCATCAGTGGATGAGTGGACACACCAATCATGGCATATCTACACCATGGGGTGTATTCGGCCATCAAAAGGAAAGAAGTTCTGATTCATGCTTTGATGGGGAAGAACCTCAAAAGTATTATGCGAAGTCAAAGAGGCCAGAGACGAAAGGATAAATGTTATGTGATTCTGCTTACATGAAATCTCCAGAACTGGACAAACCTGCAGAGACAGAAAGCAGATCTGTGGTCCTCAGAGAAGGGGTGGGTACTGCTTAATGGTCAGTAGGGTTTATGTGCAGATGATGAAAATGTTTTAGAACCAGATGGAGCCGTGGTTATATAATCTTCAAAATGCCACAGAGCTGTTCACTTTCAAAACAGTTAATTTGCTGGGCACGGCAGCGCACACCTGTCATCCCAGTGGCTCCGGAGGCCGAGGCAGGAGGATCTCGAGTTCAAAGCCAGTCTCCGCAATTTAGTGTAGCCCTGAGCAACTCGGTGAGACCCTATCTCTAAATCAAATATAAAAAGAGGGCTGGGGATGTGGCTCAGTGGTTAAACACCTGTGGGTTCAATCCCTGGTACCAAAAAAAAAAAAAAAAAGTAAACTTTATGGTATGCAAACTTCACCTCAATAAACCAAAAAAGTAACTCGAGTTTGAAAAAGAAGTTAATTTATTTAAAGAAAAATATAAGTAAATGAGAGCCAATGGGGAGTGCAGCTATGGCCAAATTAATCATGAAAGTGGTATTTCGGAGATGGTCCCGGTAGGGATTCCTCCACTCAGGATACAGGGCGACTCCTGAAGGGCCAACTCAGTGTCTTCCCCTCTCTTTTCCCCCCCTGGGGCCAGCTCAGTGCTTAAGAAGTACTTATTGAGTGCAGCTCAGCCGGCTCAGCCTGGCTTAGTTAATTGAGTTAAGGCAGCCGAGTCTTCCTAAAAGCACCCACTGCTGGCCTGGAGGCGATCCAAGCTGAGGACTTTGCGAATCCCAATAACTCAATCAGCTGCTGCAAGGCAGGCTAAGTGACGAGAGGCCCGTGCCTCTCCTTACCTGACCGCCTGTGTTCAGCTGGCACCTGAGCAGCCAGGCCAGTTCTCTCTCTGTAATCCCCTGCGTGGGGAAGGTGGAAGGAGGCAGGAACTGTCTCTGTGGTCCACACAGTCCCCATCCTAGCACTCTTTACTGCATCGGCCCCAGGAAGTGACACTCAGAGCTCATTCACAGACTCCGATTGCCTGGATTTGAACTTGGCGGAGGACCTCAGCCAAATTCCTTCATCTCTCTGCACCACCTTTTTAACTTTTTAAAACCTGTAACAGGGAGATAATAACAGTGTGTACTGCACGGGGCTGTTGAGCTCAAGGGCTCAGCGCACAGCTCCTGGGACTTTTGGAAGCTGTGATGGTCAGCCAGGGAGGGCCTGGCAGGGCCCTGCGCTTCCCACACTGGGAGGAGGATGGAGCCCTTGTTTATAAACATGTCCTACAGGACAGCACAGGCGCTGCTTGCTTTCTCCTGGAAAGAGAACTCAGGGGAGAGAAGCAGGAATCAACTCTTCCTCTCCATTCTGGATCCCCGGTGGCTGGCTGCCTGGCTGCAGTACAGGGACCTGGAGACCAGTCTCTGCCCACTCTGCACGCAGGGCAGCAGATGAGATTGGAGGGGCAGCTCCTCTGGCCCTTTTGCTACTTGGTAGGTTCCAGAAAAATCACTGATTTGCAAGTTTCCACAATCTGGGGACCCCTTTGTTTAAGTAGACAAGAGGCCTGTTTAAATAAAAATAGACAATCAGACAGAAGAATCATTGAGTAGTTGGAATAGGGGAGGAGACTCTCATAGCAAGGTCACCACGCCCCTATCCTCTGTGGGGATCTTCTCTCCAGTCCCCCGACAGATGCACAATTTGAAAAATACAGACTGCACTGAATTCATGCAGGAAAAGCAGGGCTGCAAGCCCAGGATGGAGCTTGAGGTTTCCCAAAATGCTCTCGAGGAGCGTGAGAAAGGTGCAGAGTAGAGCAGATCGCCCACCCCGCAGTGATGGGGACACGGGAGCTTAGGACGGACAGAGGGCTTGGTGCCTACCCAGCCTGCGCTTCCCACTTCTTCTGGTAAAAACACCCTCATTTTCTCTGGGGGAACTACTCCCACTCTGTCCCTGTGCTTTGGCTAGGCTCTGGCCGTGTTGGGAGCCTGGTGCTCGGATCATTCCGCCCCTTCACCTCAGTCCCTGGTTCAGGATTACAGCTGAACCTATCAGAGACCTCCAGACCCGACCCAAGTTTACAGAAGCAACCAGGAGAAAGACTGGATTTGACTCTGGAAAGATGTAAAACAGGTAGAGAGAGCCCATCTAAACATGCAGCCAGAACAGGGAAGAGGAGAGACAGAGTGTCCTATTCCTGAAGATTTACAGTCCTGGATCCAGTCTTCTCAATTAAATCATCTACTACATCTTCCACCTGGTTAAGTCCACACCTGTTAGGATTTTGTCACGTTGCAACTGAAACCTTGTGACTAATACACAGGAGCAAATTATTTAACCTTTTTTTAAGTTTCCATTTTCTCTTCTACCACGTGTGTCTAAAAAAATCTCTAACCCTTACCTTTCAGCAGATCTATAAACACATAAACACACACATCACATCCCTAACAGCAAGACGGGAGCAACAGCGGTATTTTGAATATTTATTAATTTTAAGGAAAATCACACAAGGATTGGTTCTCAGTCCTCTTTCCTCTCTAAATGAGAATGAAGAGGACCGTAGACAAAGCAGATGTTCATTGCAGGTGGGCATGAAGACGTGGGAGGAGGCTGAGTATTTGTTCTCCAGAACACGGTGGGAGGTGGGGAGCATAGGAGGCCCCTATTTTGGACTTTTCAATTAGAGGAGGAGGGTCTGAAGGTGGCCAAGGGTTCAGGAGTCTTGCAGATGAGATTGGATCAAAAGAAACCTCCAAGATCATACAAGCCTGTAGGCTTTCAAGGTCAGAGAAAAACCACAGGAGCAGTGGAGGAGCCCAGGCTGTAAATAATGGGCGACCTCTCCAACAAGGCGTTGCCATTCACAGCCAAGTTCATGCACACAGCCAAGTCCTCCCCAGACAGAGATGGGCCAGGAGTACTGTTTTGGGGGACTGCCACCTTGGAAGGCCATTGTGGTCTGCTCCGGAACCCTCCACAGCAGTCCCAGGGCCCTCATGATCTCAGCTGGGGTGTCTAAATACCACCAGGGGGGATTTCCCATGGAATTTCTCCAAACTACTCAAATGTTTCATTTCCCATTGTTGCCAGCCCCTGTCTGGAGCCTCAACTGTCAAAGCCGCAGCAGATACAGGCAGCACACAGGCTGCCTCCCCCAGGATTCCACCCCCCAGGACTCCACAGAGCTGGCTCCGACTTCCCCTCCCGCCCGGGAAGCTGGTGTTGGCAGGATACAGTCTCAGCCAGGGAATAAGGTCTGTTAGTCAACTAGTGAGGCAAGGCAGAGGAGTGAATATGGATGTGCCCCACCCAGGCTGCTGGGGACAGCTCTGTGCCATCAACCTAGTCGGTAGTACAATCATAGTCACCAATATCTACATCTGTGCAAAGAAACTCCTCCCCAGGTCTGAAGCAGTTGACTCCAGACAGACAATGTAGCATTAAAGTCTGACTTTTAAGATGTAAACTTGTTTTCTTCTTTTTTTGGTACTAAAGATTGAACCCAGGGGTATACTCATCAACCACTGAGCCACATCCCCAGCCCTTTTTTATATTTTATTTAGAGACAGGCTCTTGCTGAGTTGCTAAGTAAGTGCCTTGCTAATTTACTGAGTCTGGCTTCAAACCTGAGATCCTCCTGCCTCAGCCTCCCGAGCTGCTGGGATTACAGGGGTGCATCACCGTAATGGGCAAATTTTGTTTTCTTGACTGGGGATGTTTTGAAGGAATTCTATGTTGTAGTTCCTATAAATATGACCAAAAAAAAAGAGAGAGAGAGATTCATTCTTGGTGATTGATTGATGATTGAAAAGCACCTGTTTTGAAGCAAGTGGTTCACTGGGCATTTTGGTGACCCATATACAAAGAAGGCGTAGCTGCTTGTCCATAGGAACCTGTGTCGAAGAGAAGGCTTAGACCACAAAGCAACCTGGCCCGTGAGAGGGACGAGGAGTTTATTCTAGGGATGATGCACTTTGGGTTGAGTAGAGTTGCCAGGCAGTGAATGTGGCTCATCACTAATTCTGCAGGGTATGACATGTACACAGACCATGCACAAGGCCAGGCAAGGCTGGGTGCACAGGGCACAACCTGGAATAGTGACCATGCTTGTAAAATGTCCCTTCACCAGAACCCTTGCTCTGCACCACAGAGGTTGCCCTAGTAATGAGTTTAGTTATGTAGCTCTTCATTCATCCATCCGCTAAAGCCACAAATGTTTACTGAGCACTTAGGATGTGCTAAGTAGAGGCCAGGTGGTGGGGATAGAGAGGTGACTGCCGCTGCCTTGCTTGGGGAGCTCTCATTAGAGTGGGGACACGAGCCATCAAACACGGGAAATAATAAAGATATGTAGGGTAAATCAGAGAACAACCCAACGCACCTGTGAGAACCTGCCTGCCCCTCGCTTCTGACCTTCCAATCGGATGCCACGTGCTGGGTGGGCATGGGGGTAGGGGTGGGTTTGGGTCAACACTTTTATGTAGCAAAACTCCAGGGACCAACCAGAACTGCTCCCAAAAAAGATGTCAGAGAAGGGTGACGACTTCACAGTTTACACAGCGCTCTCTTACATCCGGGAACACTTCAGGTCCTGCCAGCAGTGTAGCAGCGATTTTCTTCACTTTTGAGGGGGAGGCGTCCAAGACTGGGAGTGACTGGCTGGACTGAGGTCACACCAAGAGAAAGGCCGGCCTTGCTCCTTTTACAAAGCCGGAAACAGGAGCCAAGCAAGGGGCCCATTTTATTTTCCCAGTCACATTATGTGTCGGTATTCAGGAAACAGAAGTGCACAAAAATCTGCTGGAAGAAAAAATAAACACCTTTGATACACTGCTGGATCTCTCAAAGTAGAGACGGGGGAGATTTTAATAATCCAAGGCATTCACCGTCTCTTCCCACCGCACCTTTTTCTGAAGTCAAAGAACTAACATTTATGGACATCTGTCCGGAAGCCTAAGAGGCCAGTATGAAAACTCCCATTTTCCAGATGAGGATACTGAGTCCTGGACATACTCAATTATCTAATTTGCTCATCTGATGCCAGGACCCGCGGAGGCCCTGCTGGCAAAGCCTGGTCCCCAGGGTGGCCTCAGGGAGTCAGGGCCGCTGGAGGATGGGGGAGGTGGCGGGGAGGCAGGGCCCAGGGGCTGAGGTTGCAACTCTGCCCCCCCCCCAGGCCGCCCTTCCCGCCCACTTTTTAACACGATGGCATCCCTGACAGAAACCCTTGTCCTCTCCCTGCGCTGGCCCTTCCTAACACAATAAATAAAGCCTTCGAGTAACGCGACCTGAGCCAGGCAGTAAATGATGGCACTGTCAGTCGTACACGACTGTTGAAACAAACACAGACTGTAATCATCGTGCTGTACCGGGAGGAAGACATTTGGCAAATGAGATTCCATTTTCACATTGGTTTGTGCTGAGCATATAAATTTCCAGCGGGCCGGCCGGCGTCGGGGATGTGTAATTGATTGCCTGCATTATAATAAACAAGCCGTGACAGGTGATCATTCATCATATTCCGCTGAACGTTCCAGCACAACCGAGGACCGAGGAAGAGAGAGGGACCGCGCAGCGAGGGGAGAGGAGAGCGGCGCGGAGGAGGGACCTGGGGGAGGGGTCGGAGCGGCCGCCGATTCCCGACAGACCGCCCGCCCCGGGGTCCGGGCGGGGGAGCGCGGCCGCAGCGGGCTCGGGGAAAGTGAAAGCAATTACTATAATTCTTTTGATTATCTAATTTGTTCTTTCTGGCCTTCGTTAGGTGACCCTCCCCCACCCCCCACCCCTCTCCAACAGAGGAGGTCCCCCACGGGGCCTCGGGAAGGAAGGCACCGAGAACGCCCCTTCCAGGATCCTGCACGCGGAGGGGGGACGGCGGGGTGGGGGAGGGGCCGCGGCTAGTTGTAATCGGAGTCGAGACGGCGCGCGGGAGGAGGGTGTGCGCGTGTGTGCGTGTGCCTGTGTGTGTGCAAGACTTCGCCTGGCTTCTGCACTACCATGAATCTCACGGAACGCATAGGGACCAGGGTCTTTTTAAAATTAAAAAAATAAATAAATAAATGTAAAGGGTGTTTGAAAAACAAGTGAAAAGTTCCTTTTATTGGAGAAAAGGACAGGATCCAAGTTGGCATCAGATCTGGTTCCACCAGCCTGTCATCTGGTGCTCCCGTTCCTCCCCCTCGCTCCCCCGCCCCCGCCCCTAGCTCCCCACCCCCACCGCCGCCCCAGCCCCCGCCCCTCTCTCTCTGCCTGCCCTTGGCCCCTGGGCTGGGGGTCGAACGGGAGCTGCGGAGAGACACCCTCCTCTCCAGGCGCTCCCACCTAGGCAGGCGCGAGGCGGAAGCACACTGGCGGGTGAAGGACAGAAAGACAAATGGAGAGCTCTCCAGCCAGCACACGCATTAAACAAGTACTTACATTATGCAAAAGCCAAGGCCCTCAACCGGGGGCGAGTGGAGAGGGAGGGCGGGGAGGGGCATGTCTCTGACTAGTTCCTCCAGTTCTCACCCCGCCAACTTCCAGCGACCCCCCTTTCCCCCCCAGAGAGCACCCCTCGTCCCCGCCCTAGTGCCCAGCGCTTGGTGCAGGTGGGATCCTGCCACCCGAGGAGCGGGGCGTCGAGGGGCGTGGCCTGCGCTAACATCGGGGGCGGGGCCCGGGGAGGGTTTGGCCGGGGCGGGGCCCACGGCGGAGGGGGCGGGGCCATGGCTGAAGACCGCCCCGCGTTCCGGGCTGCATTGCCACTCCGCTCACGCCGCTTCCTGGAGCCTCTGTTTTTAATCAGAGCCTGCACCTTCCCTCTCTCGCCTTCCAGATGACCGTAAAGCGACGGCTTGCAGAGGATCCGCTCAAGGAACCGCCTTCTTAAAGTCGTGTCGTCAGCCTCAGCAGTGCAGGACGCCTTCCTGACCGGAGGGTGCTGTCCTTGAAGGAGGAACAGCTCATTTTGGTCTTCCGAGCATCCCTGGAGATGGCCAGCGCAGGTGCGGCTGTCCCCACAGGGCCGTCTCTTTCCATCGCCACACCACCACCTCCGAAGTGCATCCTAGGGTCCCGATTTTACAGGGGGAGAAACTGAGGCACACAAAAAAAGGAACTTATTCTCTGGAAGTTGAGCAACGAAAGAAATTAAAAATTGAGGGCAGGGTTGTGCCAATGCGGCATCCCTGATCCCACAAGTGCGCACACGTGCACGAGGGTGCGCGTAGAGCCTTTTAAAAAGACTGCATCTCCACTCCTACCAAGCCCTCTTGATTTTAATTGCCCCTTGGGGCTCAAATCTGCCCACTTCTCTCTACTACCGCCATGCCCCCCCCCCCGCCCGTCTCCTCCCCCCCCCAGTCACCTGTCTCCCTCCCACGTCACTACTGCTGTACCTTAGTGCAGTTCCTGGCCCCATCTGTTCCTTGTACATTGTCCTCAGCATAACCACCACCCAGCTGCTCCCTGCCTCCACCTTTTTAAAAAAATGATGGTCAAAATATGCATAACATAAAATTTTCCCTTTTAAAGTGGGCCACTCAGCAGCCTTGAATATTGTCATGCTGTTGTGCAACCATCACCACCAGAACATTTCCATCACCCCACAGGGAAACGCATTAACGGACACTTCCTGTTCTGCTGTCCCCCCAACCCTTGGCAACCACCAATCTGCTTTCTGCCTCCCTGAATGTGCCCGCCTGTTCTGGATATTTTATATAAACAAAATCACCCCAAATATGAACTTTCGTGCATGTCATATTTAGCATGATGTTTTCAAGGTTCGTCCCCGTTGTAGCACATGTCCATACTTCATTCCTTTTTATGCCTGAGTAATATTACACTGCATGGATCATCTTGATGACCCATTTATCTGTTGATTGGCACCTGGGTTGTTCCCACTGTTTGGCTACTGTGAATGGACATTTATGGACAGCTATTTGTTGGCCCATCTGTTTCAGTTCTTTGGGGTGCACACCTCGGACTGCAATTCCAGGGTGACGTGGGAACTGTGTTTCACTTATTAAAGAACAGCCACACTGTTTTCCACCAGGGCTCTTTCATTGGCACTCCCAACAACAGCATTCAATACCTTGATATTTTCACACCCTTGCTGAGAAACACTTGATATTTTCTTTTGCTTTATTATTGTCAGCCTGGTGGGTGTGCCCAGCTCCATCTTGGGGTCCTCTGCCCCTGGTTCTTACTGCTCCTGTATTTTATATCCTCAAATTGGCCTCACCGTCTTACCAAAGACCTTCATAAACACAGTGCCTCTGTCTGGCCCCGGTCTCCTGCTTCCTACCCCAAGTCGGAGCGCATCCCCTCTGTTGATCCATAGCAGACCTAGAGACTTCTTTGCTTCCAATTGGGTCTCAATTTTACATTTCCTGGTGTGATTACTGATGAATGTCCGTCTTCTTGACTTGTCTTATGACCTTAGTCCCTCAGGGAGGGATAATTCCGGTTTTTTTTGTTGTTGTTGTTGTTGTTTTGCATCCTGTGTTCCAATCACTTAGCCCAGACCCTGGGAGACTCTTAGTGTTCACTAAGTACTGGGCAGATGGGTACCTGAGCAATGAATGAGGTCCAAGTTTAAGTCCCACGTCCTGGTGGGTTTCCTTTTGTTCCCTTTCACTGCCCACTAGGGCCAGCAAAGCCTGGGAAGGTTGGGAACTGAAAACCCATTTTGTAAGGAACTTGGAGACTGATGGGGTTTTGGTGGCCGAGTGATTCTCACTAGCCACCCTCTTCAGGGTCGGTCATGGCGTATCTGGGCATGGGACTCAGAGTCTGGCATGGCTGAGGGGCCCGTCCTGCCCCCCATCACTGCAGGAGTTTTAGGGAGTCTGAAATACATTGGCTGGGTGCAAGCCTGACCTCCGTGAGGCAGGATGATCCCTGTGTTTGCCAAACCATTAACTTTTATGTAATAACAACGACCATAACAAACTGTGTTTGCCCCACACACTTTTGAGTCACAGTGAAGGTCAGGACTGTGGGACTGTGTGAGACGAAAACCTTGTCAACTAGAAACGTAGTGGCCAGTTCTCTGTTTAGAGCTCTGCTCCTACAGGTCCTGCAAATCCAAAGAGCTGAAAATAAAGAATTAAAAATTCACGCAGCTCCTTTCTTCCTCGGAACTCCAAATACTTCTGACCATCTTTATCCTGTGGAGTCACGAACGGCCAGAGAGTGCCATGCCCATCTCCAAGACTGGGAAATGGAGGCTGAGAGAAGCTGGGCGTGGCAGCGTCCGCCCGTCATCCCAGTGGCTCAGGAGGCGGAGGCAGGAGGATCACAAGTTCAAAGCCAGCCTCAGCAAAAGCGAGGCGCTCAGCAACTCAGTGAGACCCTGTCTCTAAATAAAATACAGAATAGGGGGCTGGGGATGGGGCTCAGGGATCGTCGAGTGCCCCTGAGTTCAATCCCCAGTACCACCCCCACAAAAAAAAAAAAACCACCAGAGGCCCAGACAGGCAGTGAGTTTGCCAGCCCCCCACCCCTCAGTAAGGCTGCAGCTGCTCCTGCGAGCGCCCCTCCCATCTATCCTTCTAGCCCATGAGCTCTCCATTAGCTTGATTAGGACAATTGATTTATTCATTCTTAGTGGCTGAGAGAGAGAGAGAGAGACCAACATGCCATTTGTGTGATATAAATATCCCTGGAAAAAGCTAAAAAACATTGTGTCATACATATTTTCTTGATACCACAGTCAATCACACATGTCTGCCCAAGTGCATAGTTCGTCAACCCAGGGAGGTGGGGGAGAGGAGCGAAATGGGGGTGGGGACTCAGGAGAGACTCCGCTCCAGAAGGCTCTCCCCGGTGTAGTGACTTTTGCCAAGCACTAGAGACACACAGCAATGGTTTTATATATATATATATATATATATATATGTATATTAGCATTTTGTCTTTGGAGAACTTTCTAGAAATATGAGAAACTGAATGTTGATTTGGGTAGGAATATTAGTAGGCAGGGCTGCCAGGGTGCTGGGGACACCTCTTCCACTGATCAGTTCCCAAATAAAAAAAAAATGGGTTGTCAGGTTCTCACGCAGTGTCCTCCTGGCCTCCCGGAGGATTGGGGTGGAGGATCTGTCTCTCCACGTGGCTGGCTGCCCTTTGCCCATCCCTCCACTCCCACCATCAAAAAGCCTTTAATCCCAGTGATTCCTCTGTCAGGAATTTAGCCCAAGGAAATCATTAAAAAGATTTCGTTACAGGATGTTCCTCACACCATGTAGATGACGGTGAAAGATCAGAAACAACCTTCACATCCAGCCAACCATTGGCAATGAATAAGTGGATCGTGTGGTTCTTCTGTGAAAACCCCTGTGCTTGGATTTTAAAAGGGGGGAAAAAAAAGATGGGAAGGAAGTGAACCAAGGGTTTGTCTTCGGGGTGGAAATATAGATGATTTCTTTTTTCCCCTGAAATAAGTTTGTTTGGGGACGATCTATTCAAAACCCTCTTAAATCTGTTCGACTGTCATTGGAAGCTTTACGACATCACCAAGATGTGGACATCCCGAGGGAAGAGACACCCCTGGACCCCCATGGGAAGGGACGGTTCCCGACTCTGAGTGCTGGGACATGAGGTGGATTCTGGATTGTCGTGTTTTTCTGGAAGTCCAGGAGAGGAAGGCACAGTGGATATGACAGGAGCCACGGGAGATACTTCAACAAGAAAGTCACAACCAGTTCCACCTCAGACCAAGCAGAACCTGCCCAAGAAGTGAATGAATCTGGGGGCTTCAGCATTCTCTCAGGGAAGGATCTGATTTCATGGGACTTGGGGGCTGGAGCTTCTGGAGAATCCTAGAACACTAGTCCTGCAAGAGGTCTTGAGATTTGCCTTCATTTTGCAGATAGAATGATTTCAGCCCCCAAAGTCCTATGGATCCAGTCCCACAGCAAGATGGCGGCCCAAGTTGGCAACCACGGGTCCATATTCCCAGCCTGGGCCTCAGCCCGTCTCTCTGCCAGTCCCACCATTCATTCATTCATTCATTCATTCATTCATTCACCTGCTACTTACTGAATACCTATTAGGAGTCAGACACACTAAGTGGTAGAGTAGGAATGAAGAGATTGATGGCACATAGTAGGTGCTCAATAAATGTCTGTGGAAGCGGAAAGAGAGAGAGAGATGGGAGGCATAGTGTCTGTCCTCAGATAGTTCCAGATTCAATGCTGAAACCACCACAGACTTTTATGGGAAATGGAAACCACCCTTTGGAGACAGGAACTCGTCCTCTGCAGGCCCAGGCAAGAAGACGCTGAAGACAACCAAACCAAAAAAAAAAAAAAGAAAAAGAAAAAGACTTCCAGTTACAGCATTGCATCCATCTCCTGTATCGAACCCCTACCATGGGCCAGATCTGGGATGAAATATTCTGCTGTTTTTCCACAGGTTACAGATTGACCCCCACACACCATGGGCAGAAGACCCCTGCAGAAGGGGGGGGATGCGCTGGCGAGCCCCCCAGGAAGGACGGACGTGGTTGGCTCCTCTGAACAACGCTGACTTCTTTTCCTAGGTCCACAAGTCCTGCTTCTTGGCATACAGACCTCTGGCCAGGGCCTAGTGCTGGCCCAGGAGGGAGGGCCAGCAGGAGCCACAGGCTACGGGACAGCCAGCAGTCCTGCCCTCTCCACTTCCCCTACCCACTCTTCCAGCTCCTCGGGCCATTCCCCCTTGACGTTGCCAAGTGGACGTCAATCCAGAGGCCCCGCTCTGGTCTCTGAGAAAACCCAAGAACTTGGCAGAGCCTTTGGGAGGCGGGTGCGTGGGGAAGGAAGGGGAAAGAGGAATAAGAGAAAGTCCCACGTGGTTCCTCTCACCGCGCCCGCCCGCCCGCCCGGATGGAAGGGGCGAGGAGAAAGTGCCCCCAGAGCTCCCACGAGGGAGCTGGCCCAACGACCGACCGCTGTTGGCAGGGCTGGGGCTGCTCTTGGCCCGAACCTGCCCTGAGCAATACAGAGCGGCTCACGCTCTTGGAATTCGCTCCCTTAGAGATTCACGCTGCAACTTGGCTTCGGAAGACAGTTTTTTAAAAGAGAGGAAAAGAAAAACCACTAAGTCACCCGTGAAGGGCGCACCCCCCAAATTCCCCAGAGCACCCCTAGGGCTGGATGGGGCGGAGGAGAAACTTCCCAGAGCTCCCCCAGGGAGGACTCTGACAGCTGCAAACTTCCTAGTGGGGTTCCCAGGGAGAACAAGAAGCCGAGATCTGGAAAGTTCTCATTCCAGTGCTGTCCCTGGACTCCAAGGCTCTGCCGAGAGGTCCTGATGAACAGTGAGGTTCAAGGCAGAATCGAGTTATGGCCTTCTGTGGATGCCAGAGGGCTCAGCCCTGAGCCACCAAGGACCTGCCCAAGGGCACGCAGCTGAAGGGCAGGGTATGGAATGGGCATCAGCGCAGGCTCCTGAGACTCCCTGGCCTGACTTTGGCCACTCCACCCTCGGGTCTTTATTTATGGCTTGATCCCCATGTGCCACCATATGGAATCTGACCTGGCTCTCCCCAGTGATTCAGAAAACCTGAGCCGTCATTCACTCCACCACAGAACCGGCTCTGACAGCGAGCGGCCCTGGGCGCTTCCGGACAGAGCACCCAGGTGGACAAGTACCCCTAATCAGTAGGGGTCCCTCACCTGGGGTCTTCAGGCTCCAGGATGCCTTGGCAGAATTCCAGGGCCCGAGATGTTAGCTGGGGAGAGGGCAGGGGGTGCTGTTTTTATTTTCACTGACCTCTGACCCAAAGAAAGCATTTTCTTCTGTCTGAATGTGGGTGACAGATGGCGTTAGCAGCACCTGTGACTTGAGCGTCCACGCCAATCACAGAGACTTCCGGGTCGCTAATGGTTACCGTGGACATATCAAAATGTCGGTGCTCCTCGTGATGTAGAATCGACGGTGGCAGATCGAGGAGCAGCTGGACCTTGCTGCTTAACAGGGCGTGAAGGAACGCACACGTTCCCATTTCATGAACTTGGTTGTGAACACTTTCATATCTGCATTACAGTGTCATTGGTTTCCCTTAACCCTATGTGCTTATTTTATGCCTTGGAAAGCGTGGTTCTGAGAGGGGGCCCAGAGGCACCACCAGACTGCCTAAGGGGTCATGTCCCACGTCAGGAGAACAGACACAAACCTCCTGTTCTTCTCTCTTTTTTTTTTTTTTTTTTTGGTGGTGGTGGTGGGGTACCAGGGATTGAGCTCAGGGGCACTCAACCATGGAGCCACATCCCCAGCTCTCTTTTGTATTTTATTTAGAGATAGGCTCTCACTGAGTTGCTGAGGGCCTCTCTTTTCCTGAGGCTGGCTTTGAACTTGAGATCCTCCTGCCTCAGCCTCCTGAGCTGCTGGGATGACAGACGTGCGCGCCACTGAAGCCAGCTAAGCCTCCTACTCTCGAAGAGTTTGCAGTGTAATAGGAAAATGAGACAAGTACACACATCCATGTATAATATGCACTCCGAAAAGTAAAAGAGGAAACGCTCTGAGGACGAAGAATTGCTTTTTTTTTTAATTCCTATATCCACAGCTCCCAAAACAGTGCCATAATGGCACCTTGTCAATGAATAGTGCGTGCGCTCCACCACCTCCACTTATACTTTGGACCCCTTAAAAAGAGTGGTCTCGGGTGAGTAAAAATCGCCTTTCTGTGCCCCGACCTTCCCATCTGGAAGATGGGCTTCACAAAACCCTTTCCTTGAGGCGGTGGACAAAAATGAACAAGATCAAAAGCCCGCGTGCGCCTGGGTAGCTTGGGCTCTTCATCTGGGCGGAGGAAGGTCAGCTTAGCGCGACAGGGAAGGAGGGCTGCCCTCCTGTTTCTCGGTTCTCTGGGAAGTGGGGTGACGGAGGTGAGATTCCGTTTGTTATTATTATTTAAAGCTGGACTGAAAGCTGCTTCATTCATTCATTCTCCATTCTATTCTTTGATTTGGGGCTGGGGATCGAATCCGGGGCCTCCCACGCGCCAAGTGCACGTTCTGCCTCTGGAGGCACAAAATTGCTTTTCTGAAACTTTGCAACCAACGGGGCCGAGGTGTCATTTCTGTTTTACTGGGATGACTGGAACGCTCCATGCTGTCCGTCCCCCTTCGTCTTCTTTCCAGGACTGGGTTGATCCTCCCTGCCACAGACGGGTTGAGCTGGGCTCCGGTTTTCAAAATGCCCAGCGACCCCACAACCTCCTTCCCTGTGCCACCTGTTCTGAGAAAGCTGCCTGCAGATTCTGCTCCTGGGGTGGAGGTGAGTCACCCCACAGAGCCCACATGGGGTCGTGGCCGAGTGACCACCCGAGTGGGTCTGCGTCCCTCGCATGCCCCTCTGATGGCGGAGCCACCTCCACGGAGAGAGTGTGAGCGTCCTTCGCGGGAGTCAGGTTGGGGTGGGCAGAGGGAGGACTGGGCGCTCAGGTCCCGGGCCTCCAGGTGGAGGTGTGCTCGGGAAGGGCATGTGCCTGCCTTAGCTTGCCAGGGACGCTTCCCGGCTCCCTCTCTCGCTCACACATTTGCTCGAAAGATGCCTGAGTCGGCGAGGGCTGGCGCAGACCTGGGACAGCCTTTGAAGGGATCCCGCCAACTGAATTTAATTAGACCGCCTTCCAGAGGCCAGCAGCATTTTCTTAAGAAAGCCATACAACTCTAAAAAGTCCCCCGAGACTCCTGCAGCCCATTTCCTGTGCTGCAGACTGCTGTCACAGACTGCCCATGGGGCGGCCCCTTTGATGACAGATCCCGGTGACAACACGGTTTTTTTTTTTTTTTAAGCTAAGTCACTGTCTCATCTAGCCAGGAGCACCGTGACCTCCCCCCACGCCCTTCACACTCCATTTGTTCTAACTTCCCAAAGCCAAAGTCATAAGGCCCTTATCTTCTCCAATTGGTCTCTTGGATGGTCCCAAAGGCCACCATCCTGGAGAGTCCCGCTCCCACCAGCTCAAGATGGGGCCAGCCTCAGACCCGGGAGCCCAGTGCTGCTTGTGAGATCACACTCAGTGGGAAAGAGGTGGCTGAGGAGCACGGCTGCTTCCGAGTGCACCTGTCCATCATTCATTCTGCAATCCCGGAGTCCTTATTATGCGCCTGGGGTCGGGGACCTAATGGTTAACAAGAGAACATGCTCCCTCCCACCTTTGTGGCGCTTTCCCTGGTCAAGGGAGAGCTCCATGATAAATACATCGGCAAATAAAGACACAAAACAGTTACAGATTGTTATACGTGCTAAAAAGAAACAGATGGCCAGAGGAGAGTGTAGGGATATTCTTAGATAAAGTCAAAGAAGAGCTCTCTGAGAAAGTGACATTCAAGCTGAGAGCTGAAGGAGGAGGAGACAGAGGCCGCCAGGGCCAGAATATTCCACGGCAGCAGGAGAAGCAAATGCAAAGGCCCTGGGGTAGGGAGCGCTTGGCAAGAGCTAGGAACTGACAGAAGGTCAGTGTTGTTGGCGGGGAATGAACAAGAAAGACAATGTAGGAGACAGAGAGGCCAACAGAAGTCCCTGCAGGGCTGTCGAGGCTTGGGATTCACTCCAGGAAGATGGGGAAAGGGAGTGGAATTTACATGATAGGTGCTCCACCCATGGATTAATTGAGTGAGTGAATGAATGAATGAATGAATGAATGAATGAATGACTTCTGTACTGCCAGCCAGCACATGCCTCCTCCCAGACAATCGGATGTCCTGACCAGCTTCTGCAGGCTGCCCCCGGAGGAGCCGTAGCCACTGCTGGGAATGGCCGGTGCCCCCTGAGGCCCGTGAGGTTTGGTGTGTGGGCAGAGGAGATGCCCGGGGTGGGTTGATGAGTGTCTGCACCCAAGTTCCACCCACACCCAGCACCCAGCACATTACAGGCCCTTAACAAAAGCAATAAATAAATAATGGTCATTTCCAGCCCCAACACCCACCACACCCTCCAGGGATCCTAATGGAGCACACGCACCTCTCAGGCCCCACCTCTTCCTGACAAGTAATCAACTTAATGATACCTTGTGGATCTGTTGCACCTTTCTTCTGAAGAACTCTCGGCTATAATTATCTCTGAATTAGATTTAAAAGAGGTCAGGGAGTGGGGATCCTGCCCACCTGTGCCCCACCCCGACCCAACCCGAGGTTAGGTCAAGGACACTGAGACCCTGCTGGGAAGGGATGTGCCAGGGCCAGGTGGGACCGGTACCCCGGACCTGCTCCTTCCTGAACTTGCTCTGTACTAAGACTCCTGAAATCCTTTCTGCCCGGAGGCACAGCAGATCTTGCTCTTTCTGCTGAGGTCCGAACAGCCCCTGAGTTCTCCGGGTTGGAGGAAATCCCCTGGCTTGGAAGATAGCCACAGGGAGGAGAAGGTCTCTAATAGGGTGCAGCCAGAGCCGGGAACCTGGGAGTTGGGGTTCAGTCTCTGCTGCATTCCCCGGGGGGTGTGAGTCAGGGGCTGGGGTGGGCTGGGGTCTGACCAACAGACCTGGACGCATCCACCATCCTGGGGCCCAGGGGGGTGAGAGGCTGTACCCTGGGAAACCACCTGACCCGCGCTGGCTGGCTCCAATTAGCTGACTAAGGTGAGGAGAGAGTGAGTGGGGAGATTCCAGGCCCCGTGGCCCCTCCCACCACATGCAGTTGACATCAGCCACCCTCTGCCTCCAGAGGTGACCAGGAGCACAAAGCCAAAGCCACAGACCAGACGGGCAACAGATATCAACCCCCCACGTGGTGATGACCGCGTGCGTGACCTGGGCCCTGCAGGTAGGCACTGTGGGCTTTCTGAGCGACACCTGGAGAATTCTAGAGCCACAGGGCAGCTGGGGACGCACGGGCTCCTGGAAGTTGGGGACTGTGTGGTGCAAGGAAATCCCCTCCCAGCCCCAATAAACCGGATCCTCTGCAAACCTGGGACCTGTGAGTGGAACAAGGGTCTGAGCGGGTGTGATCCAATTCAGGCTCTTGAGATGGGGCTGTCTGAGTGGCCCAGGTAGACTTCCCTGGGGTCCACCTGTGTCCTCAGGAAGCGGACCTGCAGAGACCAGGCACAACCAGATGCCACAAGCCAAGGAACAGCCGGAGCCACCAGACTGCCAGAGGCCAGGAAGGGTCCTAGCAGAAGTGGTGGCCCCTGCTGACGCCGTGACTTGGAAGACGTAGCCCCTGGGAGGGTACACGTGGCCGATGCATTAGGCCACTCCGTTTGTGTCGTCTGTTCTGGCTGCCCCAGGAAATGAGTGCCCTGCCAGACGAGCCTGGGGATGCTTAGTAAAATTCGCTGGAGCAGACCCTCTTTCGACCCCTCAGGAGGGCACCAGTAAGTTAGTTCCTCGGGGACGATGGTGACACAGACGTCGCAGAATCCCCAGGTGGCTGCGGGGCGCTGTGGAAGGGAGGGTGTCGTCAGCCTCCAGACTCTTCCTTCACGTCCTAGAGCACTGGACCCCTCTGTCCTCAACACGCATGGGCAGGGTGTGGGCTCTGGAGAGGCCTCTGCTGGCCTGGGAAGAGGGGTCCCCATGGGACTTGGGATCTGGTGGCAGAACAATAACACGTGGCCCTTGACGTTCATGGGAATGTCCTGGTTTAGCAACATTATTGTTCATCCCAAGGGCAGAATCTTTCTGTTGGTAGCACTTGCCCTGTGCCCCTGGGTACCCTCCTGCCAGCCCTGGGCCCCTCCCATAACCCCCTGGGCCTCTGCACTACCCAGCAGCTAACGGGGTAAAGAACCCTGGTCCAGCAGAGAGGGGGCCTCCAGGGAACCTTGTGCTGCAGCCAAGATCTGTTCTGGCTTCCACTGTCCATGTTGTCACTCATTTCGAGGATCATCGTGAGTCTGTCCTCAGTGCTGGAGAATGAGCGTCTGGCTTTGAACTTGCTTTGCAGCTACCTCACCCCAGCTAGTCATTGAGAAATCGTGTGTCTTAGGCTCAGAAAGGTGACTATGGGAGATCCCGTCTGTCCACTCATTGGAAAGTGGCTGCAGGACCCATAGAAAGGGCGAGATTCTGTTCTCCTTCCTCAGCTCTGTCTATGAAGCTACCTGCTCATGAGCATCCGGGTCATTACCCAAAGGACCAAGTTTCCCAATCATCCCAGAAACCAGAGACAGGACAGACCGTCCTGCCCCACTTAGCCACCGACTCAGACTGCGAATCTTTCTGCAGACCTAGTGTGCGCAGAACACTCGGGGGCTCCAGAGGTGATTTAGTTGCTGTTCTGTTGCTGTGACCAAATGACCTGACAAGAACGTAGGGGAGGAAAAATTCACTTTGGCTCGCAGTTTTAGAGGTTCCGTCCGTGGTTGACCAAGACCCTCACGGCAGAAGGGCATGGTTGAGGGGAGCAGCTCAGGATGTGACATCAAGGAGCAGAAAACAGAGCTCTGCTCACCAGGGACAAAATATAAACCCCTGAGTCATGCCCCAGCGACCTACCTCATCCAGCCACACCCCACCTGCCTACAGTTACCACCCAAATTAATCTATATCCTGGGATTAGGAGCTGATTAGGTCACAAATCTCATAATCGAATCATTTCCCCTCTGAAGGATCTTGCGTGGCCTCACACATGAACTTGTGGGGGGACACCTCATATCTAGTTGTAACAGGATGGGGACAAGAAAAAGTGGTCTCTGCCCTTTTTTGCGCTTATGGTTAACTGAGCACCTGCTATGTACCGGGTCCTTATTAAAATAATGCCAAATAATCCTTTAATCCTCCCACTTATTGAGGGCCCATGCTATGCCAAGGATGGTCAAGGTCAAGGACATGGTAATAGGAACAACACTTATCTCTTGCTAGGTGCTTTGCTAGGTGCTTACAGTAGTAGTTAAGCCCCTAGGGACTGGGCACTGAGTGCTCACAACACCCAGATGAGGAGACCAGGCACAGATAGGTAGGACCTCACTTCTCCTGCTGGTTAAGTGGCAGAGAAGGACTTGAACTTGGCCAACTTCTAGGATAAATGCTCCTAATTACACTGCCCGTTTATTCATTCTCAAAACATCCCCCAAAGCAGCCAGTTCCTTTGCGGAGAAGAAATTAAGGCTTTGGGCCCTGCGGTTTTTCTTGTGACTGATGTACGGGAGCCAGAACTAGCAAAGCTCAAGAAGCACCAAAAAACTCGGGACCAACATAAATAGTATTTAATGCAACATTTTTTAAAGCCCAGAATTAATGCAAAAAAAAAAAAAGACAGCAAACAAAACATCAAAATTGAAAGGCAAGTTCTCACCTTGCAATTGACTCACCACGACCTAATCTCTGTCCTAATTTTTTCATAATTTTTTTTCAGGGCTTACAGCGAGTCTTCTCACAGCTGCTGGTAGTGGGCACTCACTCCGGGCCCTCTTTTAAGGCCTCGCTGCTCCTTTTATCCTCCACCAGTCTTAGGAATTCCCTTTTTAAAAGATAAGGGCAGTAGCTCAGAGAAGGCTAGAGCTTTGCCTCCGATCACACAGCCGAGTGGGTAGGACCTGGAACCCAGCCAGGCCTCCTCTTGGGAGGAGGGAGAAGGGGAGGGAGATCCCCGGCTGAGAACAGCCCAAGCAAGGGCAGGGCACTGACCAATCGCCCAGGGAATCCCAGCGACCTGGAATTCCTGCAGCCGGGCGTGGAGGCGGGGGGGGGGGGGGGGGGGGAACCTGGTGACCTCTGAGTTCCGGCGTCGCCGGATTCCAGCTTTCCGCGATCTCATTGTCTCCTAAGAAACGGCCGGTGACTGGGGCCCACCCCAGGCGCTGGACCGCGGCCTGGAGACCCGGGCGATGGCCTCGGGGACGCGGGTCAGAGGGCGGCGGGGACAGGCACCCCGGTCCCCGACACAGCCCTGCGCGCAGAGCCGCGCCTGGGCACGCCGCAGCCGCGCTGGGAGGGAGCGCGGCGAGAAGCTGCGGGTAATCAGCGGAATTGGGTTTTAATGGGGTTCGCGCAGATAGAGCAGAAATCAAATTAGGGCCTAATTGGCATGCAGGAGGCGGCGACGAGGCCAGGGGCGACGGGGACCCCTCCCGCGGCGACGCCCCGCCCCGCCTGGGCACCCGCTGCTCACCCGGGCCCGGGCGCGCGCAAGGCCAGGGTGACCTTGACCCTGAGCGGCTGGGGATGGCTTTTTATTTTTGATGGAAAAGACAGAAAGGATGTGGAGGAGGTGACAAGGGACAGGAAAGAGGGACTCGAGACAAGCGGTGTAGTGGCCTAATAGGGACAGTATTGGGCGCTGGCAGGTTGCACGGATGTGCAGCCTGACTCCTGGAGGCCAGGTACCCAGGAGGAGTTGCAAGCACAGAGAGGTCTAGTTCTTTACCCAAGGTCACCTCGCAAGCCCTCTGTGCAGCTGATGCTCCAACCCCCAGCTTGGTGACTCCAGAGGTAATGCTTGCTTCTGCCCGGCCACAGGGCTCCTAGCTGCTGTTTCTCTTACCTATTTTTAAAAGCACTTACAGGATTCCCCTTAGAGTCCCACAATACCTTGGTTTTATTGTAAGAATTCACAATGTTCTAAGGTGGCATTTCTTCTACCGTTCCTGATTCAGGTTTTTGCTATATCCCACACATCTTTCCCTGTAGTGTCCTTGGAAGTCCTACTGCTCCCCAGGCCACCTAATAGGGGGTCTCTACCCCCTACTTCTGCAAGTGAGGAGAGCAATGGTAGGCGGGATCAACTTTGGGAGAACACTTAACAGCAACATTCCCTTGTCCCCTCTATGTTATATTTATTCCTCAATTCTCCAAAGGAGCCATTTTTAGAGAGGTGCAGAGACTTGTCCAAGGTCACATAGTGAGTCCGAGGTTAAACTGGAATCAAAACCAGGTCTGTCTCACCCCAGATCTATTTTCATAGTGCTTTGCACCTGGGGCTAACCTCTGATCACATCATCCATCCCCCAAAAGCACCAGAGTTACCACAGTGGGCCCTTGCAGCAGCTGGGAGGTCAGTAGCAAGACTTCTGCTTATGCTATGCACCCTCTGCCAGCTTTGGGTGAGGCCAGAGTGGAGGAAATCTGGGGCACCTAGTAGTTACCATTTCAAGCCCAATCTGCCTCCAAGTAGGATCAGTGTTTTCTTGGTAGCAGAGGACTGAGAACATCCCCAGGTGACATTTTCCAAAGTATATTACAAAAAAAGGATTTGGGGAAACTGGGGACGGAACAAAGTTAACCCTGCTTCTTTACTGCAGGACTTCTCAGAGGGCTCACAGGTATGCAGCGCTCCAGGGGGTCAGCAGTCAGAAGCCATTTCCAAACATATCTCATCACAGAAGTCATGTTCAGAGAGCATTCTGCAGGCTTGGGGTTCTTCAGAACCCACTCTGAGAAACAGAACCAGATGGAAGGTAGCCCTTGACTTCTTGCTACCTATCTTCTGTAGAGGGAGTCTTTTGGGGGGCGTGGTTATCCAGGGATTGAACTCAGGGACACTCAATCACTGAGCCACATCCTCAGCCTTAGTTTGTATTTTATTCTGAGACAGGGTCTCACTGAGTTTGCTTAGGCTCGCACTTTTGCTGAGGCTGGCTTTGAACTTGCGATCCTCCTGCCTCAGCTTCCCGAGATGCTGGGATGACAGGCGTGGGCCACCGTGCCCGGCTTGGGGGAGACATTTTAAAGTCCTGCTTGGGTAGAAAACTGTTCAAGGTTGAACAAGGGCGTTGCAAGTGTATGTTCCCCCAAAGCATGAACCACGTGCTCCACCCAAAACCTCCATCCAGGCGGGGCGTTCCAGGGAATCTGGAGACTGAAAGTGAGTGGACTCCAGAGTGGACCGTGACAGGCTTCTTAACACTGGGTGGTGGGGGTGGGTTCTGGTGGCTCACGCTGCACACAGACCCGGTCCATTTCCTCTTGGCGTTCATAGTCTGATTGAAAGAATAAAACACCCCCTACAAGACGACGAAATGGCTCAGCTCATGGTAACAGAGGCCAACTTCAAATACTTAGGAAGCAGAGTTTCCCTAATCCCCAAGCACATTTAAAAATCTTGATTACATTTTTAATTATACAATTAATATAATGCACATTGCAAAAATAAAGAGAGAGAACCCACTTTAGAAAATAAAAAGCCAAAAGTTTTTGTTGGTACTTTCCACCGCGCACCCTCCCTCCCTAGCGGCGATCACCGTTGTGCCGTATGCATCCTTGCAGACCTTTCCTGCATAAACAAACATGTAAATATGGAATTTGTGGGGTTTTTTTTAACCAAAAAAATTGGGTCAGGCGATACACACTGCGTGTAACCTACTTTTCTCACTTTATACACAATAGACTTCTTCTTCCTGATACATCCAACTTCCCTATCCCCCCATCCCCAAAATGCACCCCTCGGGCACAGGATAACTGACTCTTTGTGAACCCTGGAGGGGAGAGAGCACCTGTGTGCAGGGGGATCGGAGAGCGCGGGAGGCATCTGGATAAAGGGAACCTGGTGGGCAGAGAGGGACGGTCAGGTGGGCGATGCTGTTGAGAGACAGACTTTCCCTTTTCCGTGCCCAAAGGTCACCCCGATCTAGAATTGTCCCACCACTAATTGGCCCAGGGTCTTTCATTCTTAGGTGATCTTGATATGAGAGACCAGGATGTGGCCGTTCTGGTGTGGCCGGAGCCTAAGCACTGGGCAGGCATCAGGTCGGGTCTCCAGGGGTTTTACCCAGGTCTACCCGCCCGCCTGGGCATGGTGACCTTTTAAGTCCATCCAACCTTGTGATCGTTGCCAAAGGTGCTTTGGCGTGGCCTCACCTGATCGGAGACTTTAACTTTGAATAGAAGTGCACAGTCAGTTGGCTGGCCTCAGGGACACAAAATGAGTGGCTTGAGCATGTCATCAGCCACTTGTCACGTCCATGGGCACACTGGAGGGGTCAGTGGTGGCTGCGAGGAGCTGGTTAACTCGCATTTGTCGGGCTCTCAGGAGTCGCTAACGTGCAGCTGCGGTGGCAGAAGGAGAGGGTCTAATTGCAAGGGCAAATATTTGTCCCCGTGCCCCTCTCCGAGTTTCCGAGGCGGTGGCGAAGCAGGGTGCGATCATAATTAGTCTGCAGAATGCAACTTGAGGGCTGAGCCCATGTCTCGAGGCAGGTCCCCCTAGAGCTGGGGCCCTCGGATTCCCTGGGAGGGGCCCAGAGACGCTATTAAAAAGCCCAACTCACCGACTTTCCCCAAGATCAGCATATCCTCGCTGAAGTCCTTAAATCAGCAGAATCTGCCGGCTTCCGGCTTGGGTGGCTGGTGTGCAGCGATTTCCAATTGTCTCCGCTCCGGTCCTCGAGTGGGTCTCGCGTGCACGGTGAGATCGTCATCATTTGTCACAAGGGCGATGCACGCTGCGCCTGCTCCAGAGGAACCCGAGCCAGCTGCATGGAGACATCGGACACTCCACAGGCCCCGGCTCTGCCCGGTCCTGCCCTGGTGTCCTGGCCCCCGGCCGCCAGATGTCCCTGGCCCCACCCGCCTGTCCTGGAAGGTGTCACTTCTTTTCCCCTTCATCTGCATCCCCCCCACTGCCAAAGAGAACCCCTGAGAGAAGCAATTTGGTAAGAAGGGGGTCAAACTGACCCCAAGTGTGGCTGTGGACAGGCCATGGCCAGGCGAGGGGTTCTGGGGCCTTCAGCCCTGCTACTTGGTGCGGGAAGGCCTGGTGCTCATGGCGACCCCTGAATCCACAATATAAATGAGGACCATCAAATTCCCCAGGTCTCTTGGGAGGGTGGCGCGCTGTGGGAGATCCCGAGGGTCTGTGGCTGGTTTGGGATAGAATACCCCGCCTCTAACAAAATCCATGCCCCGAGGGCTTTAGAGGTGACAATAAGGCAGTAAAAGTCATTCAGGGTGAGCACCCTCATTCAAAAATCTGCAACCCAAATCGCTTCAAAATCCAATTTTTTTTTGATACTGGGAGAATGAACTCAAGGTCTCTTGACCACTGAGCCACACCCCCAGCCCTATTTTTTGTATTTTTTTTAGAGACAGGGTTTCACTGAGTGGCTTAGGGCCTCGCGAAGTTGCTGAGGCTGGTTTTGAACTCTCGATCCTCCTGCCTCAGCCCCCGGAGCCGCTGGGATGACAGGTGTGTGCCACCGTGCTTGGTTGCAAAATCCCAAAATTTGAGCGCTGACATGATGTGACAAGTGGACAGTTTCACACCTGATCTCTTGGGATAGGTCTCAGTCAAAAGGCAATATTAATTATCATATTTTACAAAAAATAAGAAATATCATATTACTTTACAATAACTATAATATTTTACCAAAGTAGTGTGTAAAATGATTTCAGGTTGTATGTATGAGGTGTGTGCCAAACAAATATATTTTATACTTAGACTTTAGTCTTATCCCTCAAGGTATAACTTATGTATATGCAAATATTCCAGAATCCGAACAAATCTGTAATACTTCTGGGGTAGTCATCATGCTGCATTAATAAAAAACACTCATCGACACAACATTGTGAATGTACATAATGCCACTTGAACTATCTACTTAAAAAAATGTTTAAAATGTAAATTTTGCTGGACATGGTGACACACGACTGTAATCCTAGCCACTTGGGAGGCTGAGGCAGGAGGATCACAAGTTCGAAGCCAGCTCCTTTAGCAACTTAGCAAGACTCTAAGCATCTTAGTGAGACCCTATCTCAAAATAAAAAAAATAAAAACAGCTGGGGATGTGGCTCAGTGGTTAAGCAATGAGGGTTCAGTCCATAGATGGCTGGCTCTGTTGCCCTGGGCCTGAGGTGGGGAAGGGTGTGGTGGAGGGAAGCAGCTCAGCACATAGCAATCAAAGCATATCAGAGCATGCTCAAGCAGCCACATAAAAATAAATAAATAAAATAACAATATTGGGTCCAACTACAACTAAAAGATAAAAACAAGTGAATAGACAAAAAAAAATGTGGCACAGCCATATTAGATATTATATAGTGGAATAGTATTGAGCCATAAAAAAGGAAGCATTGAGACCTGCCACTGCGGGATGAACCTTGAAAACATTAGGCTAAGTGAAGAAGTCCAGCTCTGAAGGCCGCGTGCGGCATGATTTCATTCATACAGACTGCCCAGGATACTGATGCTTAGGGGCAGATGAGTTGTTGCCTGGGACTGGGCCAGGGGAGGGGAGAATGGGAGTAAGCACTCATAGGGATGGGGTTTCTTGGGGGATCATAAAAATATTCTGGCATTAGATCTGTGCACAACTTTGAGAATATCCTAAACCCCACCAAATGGAGTGCTCCCCTTGGCTGAACTTTGTGGTTCTGTGTGTGTGTGTGTGCGCACGCGTGTGTGGTGCTGGGGATGGAACCCAGGGCCCTGTGCATGAGAGGCAGGCACTCTACCGACTGAGCTCTGTCCCCAGCCCCGTGAATTATATCTCCATAAACTTGTCACTAAAAAGCAATATGACCGTATGAAATAAAAGTCTGAAAAAAAAATCAGTTATGCTCCCAGCAGATAGCGTGTTCCATCCCCGCACCTCCATCTCGGTCCTGCACACACGTATGTCACGTGGAGTCGCCAGACCTCTCATCTGTTGTGTTGTTGGTGGTTTTTTTTCCCCCACCAACATGTGTCCGCATTCCTGGAAGGCCCGTGTCATTGTTTTCAGATCTGTGTTTTTGGAAGATGATGAAGTCATTCAACAAATATTTTTCTGAGTACCTGCCAGAAACTGTTCCGGGCACCCGATGAGGCCCTTATTCTCTCCAAGCTCATTTTCTGGTAGCAGAGACAGGAAACAAAACAATAAACGAACAAGACAGATTCAGATATCGAGGAGTTTGGTATGAATACAAATCCGTAGGGAAATGAGACCATCTCTGTGGACGTGGGGCGGGGGAGGCTGCTTCGGAAACAGTAGGCGGGGACAGGGGACCTTGTAGCTGAGCCACGATAATGAGAAGAGACTATGTAACCATCCTAAGCAGGTGTTCCAGGAGAGGCACCACAAGTGCAAAGGCCCTGGGGCAGCACAAACTTGCTACATTTAAGGGCATGCTTAAAGCAGGAGAGATGTGGCTCAGGGGCCAGGTATGGTAAAGGGACCAAGAGTCCTTGTTGGCCTGATCCTGTCCTAGAGTAGTTGTCAAAGTCACCTTCTGGCCTGTGTTGGGGAAGGAATTCAGCATCCAGACCCGGCCCCAAGTTGGCCCTGGATCAGGAGCAGGGCCGGCCCTCCTGATTGCTGCTGTGTTTTGGGAGAGCCCGGGTGGGAGCCCTGGAGGCCTGTGGAGCCTGGCTACTGCGCAGGCTAGCCAGCCAGTGCCCAGCGCCTCCTGCCGCCTCGCTGCCAGCCCGTCAAAGTGACAGGGCTCCTGGGACATCCGCTTGCTCTGACTCTGAACCCCAGGAGCCGGAGCCCTCCCGCCCAGCACCTCCCACCAGGTCCCAGGCCTGAGGTTTGTGACTCTCTTCCAAACCGCGGGCTCCCTCTGGAGATGGCGTGAATCTGGGTCACTTCCCTGGGAAGCTCTGTGACATCATTCCAATAGTCTTTGGGGTTAATTAATAGCTGTCTGCTTTGGACTATAAGCTCCAAGAAGGTAAGACTGTGAATCCATGCATCCAGTACAGAAGACAGCGCTGTCCAGAGGTGTATGAGGTGGGCCACGTAGGTAGCTCTAAAATTTCTAGTCACCGCCCTGAAAGAGTGAAAATAGGGGCTGGGGTGTAGCTCAGCGGTTGAGTCTTGTATGCGCAAAGCCCTGGGTTCAATCCCCAGGACTGAAGAAGAAGCAAAAGGTACCAGAAGAAACTAATTTTCATAAGATATTTTATCTCACCCAGTGTATGCAAAATACTCTCAATTCCATATGTGATCAATGTTCAGTCTTCAAAACCCTGTGTGTACTTCATATTGTAACATATCTCAATCTGCGCGCTAAACTTTCATTGGAAATGTTTGATATTATTGAGAATTTATAAAAGTTAAAAGGAGTTCTGGGCACAGTGGTGCACACCTATCATCCTAGCGGCTCGGGAGGCTGAGGCAGGAGGATCTCGAGTTCAAAGCCAGCCTCACCACCTTAGCGAGGCCCTAGATAACTTAGCAAGACCCTCTCTCTAAATAAAAATATATTTTTAAAAAAAAGGGCTGGGGATGTGGCTCAGTGGTTAAGCACCCCTGGGTTCAACCCCCAGTAACCACCCCACCACCGTCACCAAAGAGAAAGTTAAGGGGAAAATGGTTCATTGGCCAAATTTGTTCCAAACATACATCAAAGTGTTCCAATTGTTGGATAAACAGGCTTCAAAACTTTAAATTTAAATCATTAAAAACACCCTCCCTCAGGCACAGGAGCCATGTTTCAAGAGCGCCACGGTCTGGGTCTACCCTGCTGGAAAGCCAAGAGCGGGGCTCCTGCGTGTGGAACGGGTGACCTGACAGAGCCCGGCTGCACCCGCTGCCGTTTGTGTGACTCCAGGCTTGGGGTGGCTTTAAATGCCCGCAGATGCCACGCTGCTCCTCCCTGCACGAGGTGGGGCCCCGTTCCTCGCCCCCGGGGTGTAGGCCAGGCTTCATGACTCATTTCTGAGCACAGGGATGTGGCTGAGTGACACTGGGTGACTTCCAAGCTGGGTCATCCAGGACACTGTGGCTTTGTTCTGCTTCTCTTGAATCCCTCATTCTGGGAGAAGCCAGCCGCGAGGGACAGACCCAGCGGCCAGACAGGAGGGGCCGTGTGAACGGGAACGGCTCCCCCCCCCCAGGCCATAGGAAGCCGAGAGGCGCAGCCCAGCCCCAGCCAAGCTCCCGCTTACCCCCTGCCTGCCACTTCCTGGGGGGACCCCGCCAAGACCACCCACCTCTGCTGCCCCCAGATTCCCTCCTGAGAGGGAGGGAATGCTGATTGTGACTCCAAGCCACTGGGTTTTTAGGTGATTCCTGATGTGGCCCCACATGACGGACGCCTGCCTCTTCCCCCCGGGCCTCAGTTGTTCATCCATAAAATGGGGTCAGCGAACCCCGGCTTGAAAGGCTCTCCTGGAAAGAGGGGGTGATCTCCCGAGACCCCTCCGCCGAGCCATAAAAAACCCACAACCACTCAAAAGGGTGCTTTTCTCCTACGGGTCGGAGGCCTCTCTCATTTGTCCACTCATTGATCCGTTCAGCTCGAGGCTGACCAGCAGGGTGTCCCCGCCATGGCCTTTGACTTGGGAAAACCTGAGTCTCGGAAGACAGACTTCATTTTCCGGGGGTCCCCTGCTCTTGAGCTCTCTGACACCCCCCCACCCCCCAACCCCCCGCTTCTCTCGACCTTCTACTCTCTGCGCAGGTTCTCGCCAGGATCCCGTCGTCTTTGCCTCCAAACTTCCTGAACTCGAAGATCAAGGATCTGGCACCTCCAGGTGACCCCCCGTGGGGAACAGTGTGCGGGTCCACCTGTCCTGCTTCAGGGAAGGACAGCCAGGCAGCCCCTGGCAAGGAGCCCGGCACCGGCTCACTGTGGGCAGCCGCCGGGCCCAGGCTACCCCATTCCCAGGTTAGCCCACGCCCAGCGACTGACTTCTGCAGGGGTGGAAAGGTCCGGCCAGTCTGACCGTGGGGACCACCAACACTGACAGGTCACATGACCCCTGGGGTCGGCCCAGGACCTGTGGGTCACTGTGCAGCCTCTCCTTCCGCCCAGTCCTGCCCCCTCCTCCCTCTCCCTTTCACAAGAGGGATTCCTGATAAACACCTTATTCCCAAAGCCTGCTCCCACTTCTGCTCCAGAGAACCTGTCCCACAGCCATGGGAAGGGGACTTCCGCGGTGTTTCTCCACGTCTCTATTAAGGACATTCTGGATCATTCTTAGGGTCCGGTCCTGTGCGTCGTAGGAGGCTGAGCAGCGAGCACCCCTGGCTTCTAGTGGCTAGATGCCAGGGTCCCCTGTCCCCCGAGCAGGGGCCTCTCCAGAAATGGGAACTGCAAAGTCACCCCCAGCTGACAATCACAGGCAAATGGGGCAGGGGGCAGGCTCAAGGCAGGCAGCGGGTGGGTCTACAGGGGGTGGAGAGGACCAGGGTCCACCCTGCCCCAACTCCCTTGCTCCTCTGTGACCTGCTCCCAACACTGGCCGGCCAGCTGCGAGTCCTTGTCCCTCCTGACTCCCCTTCCCCCACACCCAGCCCATCTCTGGCTCCAGGCTTCCACAGCTTTGGGCTCCCAAGGTCTAGTGGCTTCTGCTCCACTGACCTGCAGCCTCGGCCCAAGCTCCCAGCCCTTCTGGGCTCACGGCTGATGGCCTTGGGCTCCCAGGGAGAGGCTGTGGGTCATCCCTCAGTGCAGGGCACCTTGGTGGGCAGCATTCCCACCTGAGCCCACCTCTGAGAAATGGCTGACCCAGGGGGGCAAAGTCGGGAGATCAAAGCGCCCAGACTGCAGCAGGCTCCTCTCCACAGCTTGCTAAGGACGGCCTCGGGTTCCCTGGCTGTCAAATGACTGTCACAGAACTTGGGCCACTCTCCCACCCAGAAGGCAGCACCCGATGCCGCCACTCACAGAAAGGCCCTTCAGCTCAAACGTCTCTTAAATAGTGTCAGGGCCAGGCGCAAGGGGGGGGGGCGCACGCCTGTCATCCCAGCAGCTCAGGAGGCTGAGGCAGGAGGATCGCCAGTTCAAAGCCAGCCTCAGCAAGTTAGTGAGGTCCTAAGCAACTCAGGGAGACCCTGTCTCTAAATAAAACGCCAAATAGGGCTGGGGATGGGGTTCAGGGGTCCGGTGCCCCTGAGTTTGATCCCCTGGTGCCCCCCAAAATAAAATAATAAATAAATGAATGAATGATGTCACCGGGCAAAAGGCACCTCTCTGTGTCTGAACATGGTCATTGCCATCAGAGCCATCCTCTTCAAAGACGTCACAAAGGCTTACCACAGCAGAGCCACTTGAAACACCAGGAGATGGAGTGGAGTTAAAAAAAAAGGAAGAAAAAGAAAGAGAGAGAGGAGCTCTTTTCGCCGGTGCCGGTGGCGTTTCGACTCGCGCACACGAAGCCGTCGTGTTTCTCCTTCCTTTTTTGTTAATGGCTTGGGGGTTGGAGCACTGTTTGGCTCGGCCACACGGGGAAATGTTTAATGAATCCTTGTGAATATTCATTAAATGCTGTTAATATTTTCTGGTGGGGGAGGCCCTGCTGCCCATCTGCGGGGTCCCCCAGCGCAGCAGCGGGGAGCGCAGCCCACCGCCTGATTGGCGCTATTTGTTTTCCATCTCACTTGCCCTATTTTCTGAGACCTCGGGGGGCTCGCAGGGGCCAGGGGTGGAGGCTGAACTCGCTTCCTTGAGACAGAAAGGAGTTTGCCAGGGTGAGGCCACCGAGCTGGAGATGCACCCTACCACACCCCCAGCTCTCTCTCTCTCTCTCTCTCTCTCTCTGAAATGCATCTTCCAGAAACCTCCATGTGTGTGTGCACAAATGACATGCAGGAGACCACTATGTAATAGAAACCAGGGGAGAAACAACAGATGCCTGTCAATGCCAGCATGGACGGGTGTGGAACTTCCCTGCCGAGGGATTACTATACAGTAGTGAAAACGGATGACCAGACTCCTGTATCAAAGTGGCTTACTTCTTATTGATGTATAATTTCTCTCTTTTTTTTTTAGAGAGAGAGAGATAATTTTTTAATATTTATTTTTTAGTTTTCGGCGGACATAACATCTTTCTTTGTATGTGGTGCTGAGGAACAAACCCTGGCCGCATGCATACCAGGCGAGCGCGCTACCACTTGAGCCACATCCCCAGCCTTGATGTATAATTTTGACATCATAAAGACCAACCTTTTAAAGTGTACAATGTCATGATTCTTTTAATGTATTCAGCAGGTTGGGTGCAACCATTGCTGCTATCTAATTCTAGAATTTTCCATCACTCTCCAAAAAAAGCTGCTAAACCCATTAAGCAGTTATCCTCATTTCTCTTCACCTCCAGCCCCAGGAAAGCCTTCATTTTTCTGCCTATTCTGGACATTTCACATAAATGAAATTGTATAAATGCTCTTTTGTGCATGGCTTTTTGTGCTTAATATAATTTCACGATTCACTCATATTGTAGCACGCATCATTTATTATGGCCAAATAATGCTCTACTGTATGGATATACCACTTTTTTTTTTTAAATCCACTCATCCATTGATGGACACTTGGGTTGGTTCCACTTTGGGGGTTGTTTAAAGAATGCTGCTGTAAATATCTACACGCAGATTTTCGTGCCAACCTCCTTTTAACTCTCTTTGTTTTCCAAAGCTGCTGCCCTCATTTACATTTCCACTAGCGATGCCTGGGGATTCCAATTTCTGAACAGTTGTGCACAGTTGGGTGTTACAGACATGTTACAGAGAAAAAAGCAAGGTGCAGAAGAAAACCTTCAACATGACCCCATTTCCACAGAGCTTAAAAACATGCAAGACAACACCTTGCATGGTCCACACAAAGAGAAAGTTCCAGACATGGAAGACACCGACATCTGCATACTGATTCATTCCCTCGGGAGAGAAGAACAGTTTGGTCAGGGTGAGCGGATTCTTCCTCTAGACAGATGTTTTATTTCTTAATCTAGGAGGTGGTTCAAGGGAGTTGTTGAATTGTTCTTTATCCCTTTTGTATCCTTTTAATATTTCCCGATACATTATTACATTTAACTTCTTTCCCCTTCCAGGTTCACCGGCCTCCAGGTGTCTCACTATGGAATCAGGGGTTTCTGAGTGGGAGCGTCTCCCAGGATCGCTGGGTCTGCCAGACTGGTTTGGGGGAGACACGGAGGCCTCTCCTCTCATTTGGATCCCTCTCATCCTGGGGAAAGCCAGCCACCCCGCTGTAGGGATGCTGTAGCTGTGCTGTGGAGAGGCCTTGTGGTGAGGAGCTGGGGCCTCCAGCCAACCCCCATCCAGTGCGCCATCTTGGAAAATGGTCCCCCAGCTCCACTCAAGCCTCAGATAACTGTAGCCCTGGCCGGCACGTCACTGTAACCTCATGAAAGACCCTGAGCCTGAACCTCCCAGCTAAGCCCTTCCTGGATTCTTGACTCTCAGACACTCTGTGAGATAGGAATGTTTGCTGTAAGAAGGCCGCTACACTTTTAGCGGATTTGTTCCATAGCAATAGTTAAATGATCAAGGATTTGTTATTTCATGTAATAAGCTCCTTCAGGGAGCATATTCCAGGGAAACTACTTCAGTGATACATTGATGACTTTCCCTTAGGTCTCATTGATCCACACATTAAAAAAACACCTGTCCAGATCAGACCTGCCCAGGTGGAGTTGCTGGGATTGGCGTGCACTAACCACACCTACCTGTGGGGTCCGCAGAGGTGCAGCACACAGATCCACCTTCCCTTTCTCCTCACACGCATCTCCCCAATCAATCTCTTGCACATCTAATATCCTCCTGACATCCGCTTCCCAAAGGATCCAAATCACACATATCCCTTTGGGTCTAGGTATAAGTCTCATTCCCTACACAGGGGATACCGTGCATCCAAATAAAATCAGAAAAGAGGGGTCCATTGGACTAGCTGTGGGATGTATGGCATTAGATGCACCTGAATGCAAAACCCAGCTCTACCCTGAACTGCTCCTGAGACCATTCTGACCTCAGTATCTTCCTCTATGAAGCCACATCCTAGGATTGTGGTGAGACCTCTTGTACGAGCAAGTGTAAAGCTCATAATTACGGCAAGGGCTACCTACCACTCACATAGTTCCTGGTTTAAGTCACTTGACATGACATAGTCCATTTAATCCTTACAATTACCCTTTGGGGGGGTGGGTAGTATCTGTGGCCCCTTTTTACCCAAACTGGTACTCAGAGAGGCTGAGCACTCCACCGCAGCCCCGCTGAGAGTAAGTGGCTGTGGAACCCAGAAGATTCGGTTATAATCCCACCATGCTGAGGAGGCATGTGGCTGTGCGGTACACTGTAGGTGCTTGATAAATGCTTGGGTTGGGATTGATAGTTTCATTACAGGAGTGGTTTAGCGTATGATTGCTAACATTTACTGAGCCCTTGCTGTGTGCCAGGTGCTTTAAATAAATTATCTCATTTAAACCGTGCGGCAACCCCTAGAGGTGGGCTTTTGCTGCCTGTTTGATAGCCAGCAACAGATCAGGGCTGGGACTGATGCCAGGCAGCGTGACCTCAGTGTTGACACCTCACCCTGGCCCTGTGTCCTGGAAAGATCCAAGCTTCCCCCCAAGCCAGGGCCTGACTGGAACCACAGCTCTACCATTTGGCTCTGTGACCTTGGGCCAGTTTCTGCATATCGCTGAGCCTCCCTTTCCCCCACCACATGGCTGCTGGGGACGAATTTTACACCCCCTGCAACATATATTTCATCTTGTTGCTGCTTTTGCTTTTGTGAGATTTAAATGAAAAACCATCCTTAAAACCAGGAAAGCTCCTATTATGGTAGAAGGCTCTTAATTAATTATCACAGGATTCCTGGCGTCATTGACATTTATCTCTGATTTTTATCCTTAGAGAAATCATAAATCTGGTTCTGATTATCACCCCCGTGCACGGATTCTTCCCGAGGATTCATAGCCTGGTTCTTTTATCTATTCTCTAAAATATGATCCAATTTACCAAACTTTGACTTACAACTCTGCTGGTGTGTAAAGTGACGTCCCCCACACTGCAAAGCACTGGTCCCCGGGGGCCTGCCAAGGACCAGTTCCTTCATTTCTTTTGCCCACAAAAAGATCTTGTCGCAAAGTGGGTGACACCAGATTATGTCTCCATTAGGAACATCCAGGTTTTCTGGTTTATGCCCGAGACCCAGCGGCTCTCCCAGGAGAGACCCACAGAATAAAAATCCAACTGCCACCACCCCCAGCTTTTCTGGAACTTTCCAAAGACACAGGGCTGCCGCATTCAATGCACCCCTCAGTTTCCTCATCTGTAAAATGGGGACGAATCGTGGTACCAACAAACCCTCTGCACTTGCCAGAGGAAGGAAGCCGGGCTGGGGAAATACCTGGCTCAGCATCTGTTTGTAGAATCTGAATCCATTCCATCCTTCATGTCATCCAACAAAAAATTGAGAAATTCCTAGGGATCCAAAAGAAATGGAAGATGTGATTGCTGCCCTTCAAGGGGGTCACTGTCCAGCCGGGGAATGGACCTGAACACCTTGGGCAGTATTTCTTAAGGCCTGATGAACCCCGGCTTCTCTGCAGGCACTTAGCTATTTCTTGTCTGTATGCTATTTGCAACTTCAAAATAACGAAATGGAATGTGAGCAGGAATAAAACAAAGCACTTCAAGCAATGAACAGGCCAAGAGAAGTGAGTCTCTACATCCACAGAAAAACTGGCACCAGAATGTTCCTAGCAGCCTTATACTTAATAGCCAAGAGATGGAGGCAATCCAAGGATCCACAAAAGGATGGATGAATGAACAAAATGAAATACACCATCCAAACAAGGGAATATTACTTAGCCATGAAAAGAAATGAAGTACTGACACATGCTACCACATGGAAAATATCATGCCAAGGGAAAGAAACTAGCTACGAAACACTGCGCCTTGTGTGACTCCTTATTGGATATGAAAGTCCAGAGCAAGAGAATCTATAGAGTTGGAAATTAGATTTGTTTAGAGCTGAAAAGAGGGAGAGTCGGAGATTGGAGGATTTAAAAACTAAGTAAATAAAACAGCGCGGATGTGTCTGTCGTCTTGAAGCACCTGTGAACAGACACCGTGGAATAAAAGTGCACATCCCACTGTAGGAGGTGGTGAGACAGGGGTGTGGGCTAAGGGACTGGGGAGTCAGGGAGGAGGTGGGAAGGAGAGAGAAAGGGGGGGACCCTGGGGGACCTGTGCTTGGACCCAGCCAAGGAAAGATGTGGGGTCGGGATTAGAGGGACCTGATGTGGAGGAGACGGTCCCCGGAGGGAGATCCATTTGAGGAGAACCCTGGTCCATGAAGGGGGAGCTGTGGACAGTGCCGGATGGCGCAGGGCTGGGGGCTTCCAGAGGCATTTGAGCCGTTTAAGATGCGGAGAGGGGCTGGGGACACGGCTCAGGGACAAGTGCCATCCCCACCACCCAACAGAAAAAGATGCGGCCGAGCTGTCCCAGTGTCAGGGGACCTCTGGACCCGGCTCAGCGCCCATGGTTTGATCCCCTGCAGGAATCCGCTCCGCCCACTCCTGCCCGCGGGAGGTGGCCCCTTACAGGGCCAGAGAGGCCTCAGGTTGGGGACCCGCGAGGGAGCCCCGTCCCCAGGGGCGGGGTCTGTGCAGCCTCCCCCACTCCCCTGTCCCTTGGGGCTGGACGCAGTGGATTTGGGGACAAGCAGGACAAATGGACGAGGTCCCGTGGGAGTGGGGGCGAGCTCGGGGGAGACCCCAGGTGTCCCGCCGCCCACCAGGCGCTGGAACAGCAGGGCCCCTCCGCGCGCCTCCCGGGGGCAGCCCCGGGCTCCGCCGCTGATCAGGTCGCTGCTCCCACTTAGAGGGTTTAAAGTGCGTCCTTCCTACGGGACGCACCTTGTCAACCCGCCAGCCGCGCCGAGTTGCCGCTTCCCTCTCTCCGATCATCCCCCTGCCTCCGTCCCGGGCTCCAGGTGGGCTGCCCGGCCCCGGGCCCCGCTGCGCTGGAGAGTGGTCCTGCGGCACCGTCGGCTCCTGCTCGGTGTCCCCAGGACCTGTGGAGGCTACAACCCCAGCCTGGACTCAGAGCCACACGCCGCCGCTGTGCCAGCCACTTTAAAGGGGAGCTGACGGGTGCCTGTCCTACCAGGCCAGCACGAAGTCAATGGCTGTCGTTCTGCTCTGTTTGGCTTCATCTTCTGGGCCTCCTCCTGCTGCCTCCTCTCTCGGTCTGTTTGCTCTTCAAAATCAACTTGCACCTCGGTGCCTCCAAGAAGGCTCTCTCCACCGCCCCCAGGCAGCCCATTCCTCTCTGGTCTCTCTGGCCCCTGCTCATGATCCCTTGGGGGCAGGGACCTTCAACGCCTGCTGTCCTTGACCCCAGCCCCTGTATCCATGCCCAGCCCTTGTTTGGAGTGGGAGGAGGGATTTGCAGGGGCAGACACTCTGATGGGGTCTGGGGACCAAGAACCCATGACATTCTATTCTCTGCCCTGGGGGAGGTGGGCTGGACTATAATTGCCATGGAGAAGGAGCGCCCAGGAACTCAGACAGGATGCCACCCCAGTCTTTGACCTCATCAGTTCCAGGTAGCAACGTGGCAGGTCATTGTCCAATCTCTGGGCTTTGAACTCCACCTCTGTGGCCAATTGTCAGTTAACTGCGACGGCCTCTGTGTTCCCATCTGTATAATGGAAACAACCCACAGCTACCTCCGGGACATCTAAAATACAGAGTCAGGTGATGTATTCTGCCCACAATAAAGACAGCAAGCAAGCAGACCTCACAGAGGAAAAGGATTTGGAGAGCTTGTCTCTTTTCATTTTCTAGAAACCACCTCATTGAGGTATGATGATGGACATATAAGAAGCTGAACATTTTGCATCGGATGAGATTGGAGATAAGTCTTCACCATGAGACCATCACCAGAGATCTCATTCCTCCGCTCTGAAGGACCAGAAAGTGTGTGTGTGTGTGTGTGTGTGTGTGTGTGTGTGTGTGTAGGGAACACAGAGAGGGAACCCAACCTTATCACAGAATCTTCCAGGGTAAGAAGCGGGGTCCTATATTTTGCTGAGTGGTCTCTACTAAATTGCCTGAATAAAGTATTCCAATAATATTTTCTTACCGTTCAAAAAGTTTTCCAATTACACAGGTGGCCATATTCACCGTAGAAAAATTAGAGCCACAAAATACTGAAAATGTCACTCATAACCCCTCTGCCTGCAAAGGCCCAGTGAGAACATCTTTCCTTGTTCTTTTACATTTGTTTTTAAATCCAATCAAGTTTTACACGGGCACATGTAGAAAAGAGAATGTGCTTATTTTCCTCCCACTTCCCACTCCTGGGAGGTCACTGCTGTTTCCTGTGTCTGCCAAACCTCTGTCCTTGCTAGGCATGGTGGTGCATGCCTGAAATCCCAACAGCTCTGGAGGCTGAGGCAGGAGGATCACAAATTCAAAGGCAGCCTCAGCAAAAGTGAGGCCCTAAGCAACTCTGTGAGACCCTGTCTCTAAATAAAATACAAAATAGGGCTGGGGATGTGGCTCAGGGGTTAAGCACCCCTGGGTTTAATGCCTGGTACCAAAAAAAAAAAAAAGAAACCTCTGCCTGCATCTGTAGACACGAGAGCATATGTAAGTAGTGTTTAAATAGTGGACAAGATCATGAAAATGATGTTTGTGTGGTCTGCTCTTTCCACCTAAGAATGCACTTTGAGGACTTTGGTACCAACTCAAGCTGACCATCTTCATCCTCCGTGAGAACTGGGTAACATTCCATCGCATCCACGAGCTTCCCTGTGACCTAGGTGCAGGGACCCCGAGGTCATTCCCAGCTGACCACTAATACAAAATGTGCATCTTCGTCCACTCGTGCAAAGATTTCTGTAGGGGAGTCTTCGAAGTGATATCGTGGAGCCACTGTGGCATGCACCACTTGGATTTTGATAGAATTGTCAAATCCCTCTCCAAAAAAAAAAGGAAAAAAAAGCTGTATGAAATTATCCTTCCACCAGCAGTTTGTGACAAGATCGAATTCCCCCGTGCTCCTGCCAACACCAGAAATGATCCGTCTTTAATTTTTTTTGTGTGTGACCAATTTCACGGGTAAATGTGGAGCGTCATCGCGCCCTGCGTTTCCTGATTGCTGTGAAGTTGGGCACCGTTTCCTATGTTCATGGTCGCCAGCCTTCTGTCTCCTGTGTGCACACATACACCCTGTTCAAATGTATGCCATCGCCTTTGTCACCTGCTCTTTCCCCTTCGCAGTACATCATCTGTACACACTCTTGAGCACCGTTCTGAATGGCTGGATCAGGTGACAGCACCACAGACTTTTCCATCAGTTCCCATGGTTGGCATGGAAGTCTCTTCCCATCTTCTGCTGTGTGTGCCCAAGCCACAGTGGATATTGTTAGAGCACAGTGTTGTCTTGACCAGTAGAACTGCTGGTCAAAAGCATGCATATTTTAGCTGGGCGGGTGCAGTGGCACACACCTGTAATCCCAGCGACTCAGGAGGCTGAGGCAGGAGGATTGCAAATTCAAGGCCAGCCTCAGCAACTTAGCAAGGCCCTAAGCCACTCAGCGAGACCCTGTCTCTAAATAAAATACAAAATACAAAAAGGGATTGGGAATGTGGTTCAGTGGTTAAGCACCCCTGGATTCAATCCCCAGTCCAAACAACAACAACAAAAACACCATGCATATTTTAAGGCTGTGGCTACTAGCAGTAAAAATGTCCTCTGGAGTAGCCATTTACATTCCCACCAGCAGCTCCTGACAGTGTCCATGGCCAGATGTTGTAAGCATCTGGGGCAAGGGGTACAAACTTACCCCCACTGGCTTCCTTAGAGACAGGATGTTCGGGTGGCCAGGCAGCCGTGGATAAATACTCCTATCACTGTCCCCCTTCCCAGAGAAGACGCTGAGGCTCACGTGGGTCAATCGCTTGGCCCACATGGCAGAGGTGGGGCGCAGGGGCCCCCCATCTGTCCGGCTTTCCCGTAGGCGGTGTGCAGGGGCAGCTAATAGAGTGCCTGTGGCCGGCTCTTGTTTATTAATTGACCTTTCTGCCTCTGTGATTGCAAATCAAATAAGTGGGAATTAAAAAGCAGGGTTTCCCGGGCTCCTGCTCTGTGCTTCTCCAAAGGACAGAGAAGGGCAGATGGTGACCGACAGGCAAAGTGACCACCAGGTGCCAGTCTTTGCTGGCCTGGGAATGGCCATGCCATTGGAGGCTCCGCATGGAGCCTCTTAAGTGTCATTTTTTTTTAGAGGGGGTGTACTAGGGATTGAACTCAGAGGCATTTAAGTACTGAGCCCCAGCCCCAGCCCTATTTGGTATTTGATTTAGAGACAGAGTCTCCCTGAGTTGCTGAGGGCCTCGCTAAGTTGCGGAGGCTGGCTTTGAACTCGCGATCCTCCTGCCTCCGCCTCCAGAGCCGCTGGGATGACAGACAGGTGCACCTGATTTAAGTGACCTCTTCAAGTGCCATTCAAACCCAAGACGCTGAGCACGGGTGGAGTCGTACCCACAGCAGGACTTCGTTAACAGTTGGGGCCCCAAGTACTTCCATTGAGCATCTTGGAATGGTGCTGCACTTGAACCTTAAAATAATGATCATTCTTATTATTTTTTTAGTTGAGGAGACCACCCCTGCCCTCTTCCCTCCCCTTGAGAAAGACTCTTGACCCTAATAGGAGGGAACCCTTGAGCTCTCTGTGCACAAAGCCAAGGGCATAATGAGATCAGCCAGCGCCTTCCTGTAGCCAAAGGAAACAATTAGATGATCTAATGGGAACCTTTTCTGTCATCCAGAAATTATATGATGCTGTGAAGCCGCCCGCTATTATGTATCCTTGATGATAATAATAAAGTCTCACGTAACAAACAGGAACGGACTCTCTCGGCTGTTAATGGCCCTGCACCCACCCCGTTCCCTTGTGGGTAGAGAGACTCGCAGAGACCCGAGGCCTCGGGGTATTTGCTCAGTGGGCTCAGGGGAAGCGGGATCTGGTTTCCTATGCTGTCCACCTGAAATCCCAGCTACGGTGGAAACTTCCCTAAAATCCACTCTGGGGGACACCCATCTCCACCAAACTTCCAGAAAATACTTTCAGAAAATACTACATTTCTAGTTCTCCACCGGTTTCCCTCCGGCCACTCATGAATCAAGGGTTCAGAGGAGCCTGGCCGTCAAGGCATATTTTTAATTGTAATTAACTAGCTATTTCCCAAACCACGGAATTCTGCTTCCATGTCAGAGTTCTGATTATTCTCTGAAAGTCGCCCCCCCCACCCCAGAAAATTCTGTATCTGGGGTATTTCAGTGATCTTAGCTGTCCCAAAAATGTCTGCAGAAAAGCCATTCCGTGCGGTAGAAGGAGACCACTCCTGCAGAATGAGGTTGGTGATGAAAATAGCAAGCTAGGTTTGGGGGACTCTTTCCCCTCTTTGACCAATGTCCCATAACTGTACACAGTGAGGCACACCTGTAATCCCAGTGACTCGGGAGGCTGAGACAGGAGGATTGCAAGTTTGAGGCCAACCTCAGCAACTCAGAAACTTAGCAAGATCTTGTCTCAAAATAAAAAAATAAAAGGACTGGGCATGGGACTCCGTGGTACAGGGCCCCTGGGTTCAACCCCTAATATAAGAAAAAAGAAAATGTCCCATGTCTGTGACCCTGAAGGCCCTCAGACCTTAAGGATGCCCAAGTCCATGTAGGTCATACTCACCATCATCAATGGCATCTGTCAGTATTTTCCAACCATTTTCACACTGGGGCAGAATTATTGCCTGGCACGGAAGTTGGTAGGAGTATGACTTTGGGGACAGGGTTAGCTTGGACAGAGAAGGGTCTCAAGAGCCAAGAAGAGAAGGGAAGGCTGGGGGGAGCCCCGAGTCTCTCCTTCACATTCTGGCCAAGGGGTGATGCTGTGTGGAGGCTGCTTCTGGCACCTGGGAACCCCTGTCACCCCCTCATCCTCCCGGCATCCCTCATCTAGACATGAGGCAGGATGCAAACAGGGATGACAACCTGTTGGGTGTCTGTGTGCCTCCGTCCATGGTCACAGAAGGCAGCTCGCAGGGCTCTGAGAAATACTAGGGGCATCAACCAGAAGCAAAAGAGGTGGAGGAAGAGGAACAGAGATAGAGAGGAAGGCAGAGACGGGAAGGGGGCTGGTGGGAAGATCACGATCCCAGCATCCTCAGCATTTGCTCTTGGATTTGCCACCTGCATCAAGTACTTGTTCAGCTACAGTTTATTGAGCAACTACTATGTGTCGGTTCCTATGCCAAACTTAGTTTCTATGTTTTCCTACAAGGAAAGCTAAACATGTTGTTTATTTTCTCCTATGAACAAGGTGTTTCATCTGTTACAAGGGATGAGGAAATAAAACCAAAGGCTAAACAGCTGATCCAAGGAGGCACAGCTAATAGGGCAGAGCAGACTTGAGACTTTCTGATTCCAAAGCCTGTTCCTTTGATCCTGCATGAGCCACAGGGACAAATGGATGCCCCTTTCCCTCTCTTCTTATTCTTTTGCCAAAAGAGATGACACACATACAGAAAAATACATGAGACACCTATGCTGGTATAATCATAACTATAAACTGGACGCTCACGTATTGCCCACCCAGGCAAAGAAATAGTACCCAGCAGACACCTCAGGAGCCCCGCGTGCCTCTCTCGGAGGTGACCCAGTCCCCATCATCCCGACTCTTAAATACTAATGTCATTTTGCCCCCTATACCAACATCCCTAAATTATTTCATTTTGTGTGGTCTGATTCATACCTTTCTTAAATGGACTTGTGCTCAGAAATTCTTTTTCTCTTGCTTTCTGCTTGCTTTTCCTGCTGTGCAGCACCCATGGTGTGTGCACGCCGAGGCTTATCCTTCCATCACGGATGGACACTGGGGTCATCTTCAGGTTTTGGCAATTCTCTCATTTTGTTCATGCTGCTATAACAAAATACCTGAGACCGGGTACTTTACAAACAAGAAATTCTTTGTCATGGTTCTGGAGCTTGAGAAGTCCAAGACCAAGGCACCGGCAGGTTCAGAATCTGGTGAAGGCCCTGTCTTGTTTCCAAGATGACACTTTGTGCTTTGTCCTCACGTAGCAGAAAGTACAAAGGTGATAGTGTCTCATGTGCTCCAGTTTATTTTATTTTATTTTGGCACCAGGGATTGAACTCAGGGGCACTCGACCACTGAGCCACATCTTCAGCCCTGTTTTAGAGACAGGGTCTCACTGAGTTGCTTAGCACCTTGCTTGTGCTGAGGCTGACTTTAAACTCTCGATCCTCCTGCCTCAGCCTCCCAAGCTGCTGGGATGACAGGTGTGCGCCACTACAGTGGGCTGCTGCAGCTCTTTGATAGACACTAGTCCATCCGTGAAGACAGGGCCCTTGTAGGCTGACCACATCCTAAAGGCTCCACCTCTCAGTACTGTTGCTCTGGGGATGAAGTTTCAACAGGAATTTTGGAGGGATGCTCACATCCACACCAGAGCAGCAACCTTAATAAGGCTGCATTGTTATAGGTGTCCAATGGACGGATGCACATGAGTTCAGAGTTCGAGGAGGACATAAATCCGAGTGGAATTGCTGGATCGCAGCCTGCGTGTGTCTCAGCTTTACTAGGTAAATGGCTCCTCTTCCTCCATGTCCTCATTTGCACTTTTTGCTGTCCCCTATCTTTTAACCACCAGGATCCTCTGCTGTCTCCGTTCTTCACCAATCTGCTTATAACTCACAGACAACTGAAGAAACTCAGCATAAATGCTGGCGGTACAGACAGAGCACCTCATATTTAGAGAATCAGACTTGCCAAGGGGGGAACCCATGAGTCTGTACATTTTACAGCCTCCCCTAGGGATTCAGATGATCAGCCTTGACTGAGGACCACGGATCTAGAATGCCTCTTCCTCCTGCAGCAGGGGTGGACTACATTTCCCAGGTGCCTTGGCAGGTAGGCATAGCCATGTGACCCAGCTCTACCCAATGGAAATGTGCAGAAGAGAAGTGGGGGTCAGGACATTCCCAGGCCTAGTCCATAAAAACCCACCCAGTCTGCGGGCAGAGGATATAGAGGCTGAGAGAGAAGCAGAGCAATAAGCTGGAGGGGGTCAGAAACCCTAAAGGCTGGTGGGGAAGGTAGGGGCGCCATTTTGAATTTCACATAGTGAGAAATAATATCTGTGGTGTCGCCTTGTGGATACTCTGGGGTCCCTTTGTTACAGCAGCTGGCATTGCCTTAACTGACACATCCCCCTCCCCCACTCTTTACCTGTGGGGGACCTCCATGGGGAATCCAGGCCTCCATGAAGGCACTGGAGACAGCAGGAACAATGAAAGGACATTCCACTGGCATCACAAAACCTGGACATCAAATCTCCATTTCTCCTAGGAGGCAGGGCGCTGTAGGAGAGAGGACTCCACCTCCCTCAGCTTTTGTGTGGATTTAATGAGATAATATATTTGGAAAGCACTCGGGTGCCGTGAAAGGCATTTCAGATATGAGTTATATTTAGTTATTGATACTGCATTTCTGCAGCCAAGCCTCTCTCCAGTGGCTACTCCACAGAAACCAGAGAGGCATTAATGCAGTAAATCTAAAACTCAGGCCCTCACTCCCTTCTCTGGGCAGGGCCGGACTGCAGTCCCCAGAGCAGCTGACCCTGAGCACTATGCAAATACTGCCTGCTGTCAGGCTATTTTAAGACGGGCAAGGAATGAGATTCCCGCTTTCCCCATAAGAAATGAGCATCGTTCTCTATTCTTTAATTTCCGTTTGATTAAAAAAAAATCAGCCCATCTGAAAAATATCTGCTATCTCTTCTCTATGCTGAGAGAGATGAGCACTTTTTAAAAAATGCCATATATGATCTCTGGCCCTTCCAAGTCAGGGGGACTCTTCAGGAATTTTTCATTTGTTGTTGTGTGGATTTGGGGTGAGTGAAGAGGATTAGGGATGTGATTTTAATCGGTGCCTCTTAGAATTACCGCTTGGAATTATTATCTTGGAATTTTCTCTGAGGCTCAGGACTGGAGAAAGAGGCAGATTCCTGTTGGATATATGATACAGGTGACAGTCTCCCAATTGGCCAATCCCTGGCCACCAATGAAGGGGAAAAGAAAGAGCTCCCTGCTTATGGCTGGTCTCCAATCCAGGCCTGGGCCCCTATGCCGGCTCTCATCCTCTCCTTGCAGCGGACCTGTCTCTGCAGCGCCACGCGCACACTGAGAGTGACCACGCCCTAGTAGGACCTGGCATCTAGTAGGGCGGTCGGTGCCATTCCTGTGAGCACACACAGAGCTCCTACTATGTGCTGGGCACCACACGGAGCCCTGAGCACACGTCCTCAGGACAGCCCTGTCCTGTCCTGCTGCCATCCCAGCAGGCCTCTGAACAGGATCCAGGTCACCGTCCCCTCTCTCAAGCAGAGGGAGTCTGGGCCCTGGAATTGGGAGCCCAGCCTATCATTTGTTTCAGTGCCCCAAAATCCCTATAGTCATGTGCTTCGTAACAAGGTCTTGGCCAATGACAGAGCACATGTGAGGGTGGTTCCGTCAGATCCTATTATCTGGTGACACTGTGGCCATCTTAGATTGCACTCTGAGATGGTCACCTCGTGACGGGTGGTTCAGAACACATCCCAGATATTAAGCAAGAGGTGACTATTATTTTCCTAGGGTCACCGTAATAAAATGACCACAGACTGGGTGGCTCAAAACACAGAAGTGTTTTCTCGAGAAGTTCTGGAGACCAGAGCCCCACATGGAGATGCTGGCAGGGTTGGATGTCACGGGCCAGCCGTGGGCGGTGTGTGAACCAGGAGCGTGAGTACATGGGTGGACTGGGCTGATGTTGCCCCTCTGCTGGGATCCCCACCCTGTGCATGAGATGGGCGTGGCCTTCCAAGATGTCAGTCAATCTGCTGACACCAAGACATCTCCAAGCTAGACTCAACCCCCGGAAACCTGACCTCTGGCCTCATTTGGTAGAACTTTCTCAAGTGTCTTCCCCTCGATAGTTGGCTCCTTCTGGAGGCCCCGAGGGAATCTGTCCCCTGTCTCTCTCCCAATTCCCAGCCACTGTTGGCATTCCCTGGCCGCTCTGTAGTCAATCTCTCCAGTCTCTGCCTCCCCCTCTCCTCTTGTCTCTGTGCGCCCACACTAGATCCAGGATGATCTCAGCTTGAGATCCTGAACTAATCACATCAGCAAAGACTCTGTTTCCAAACACAGCCTCCTTCTGAGGTTCCAGGTAGAGGTGAACAAATGGGGCTAGTGACACTACTCAGCCTTTGACAATCTGCCCTCTGCCCCCCACCCAGAGACACATCTATCCCATGTGCAAAATGCATTCAGCACGTCCTAACATCTGGAAATGAGGGGACAGATGCTGGAAATGAGGACGATTATAAAGCCTCCCGTGAGTGTGGATAAAATAAGGCATTACAGGGATTAGCACAGTGCCTAGCCGATGAAGATCAGGATGAGGACAGAAGTACCTGTATTTGTAATTATCGTCATGACCAAAACATAGATGGCTATTCCTGACGCTGTTTTCTTTCTTCCTTAAAACTGCAGAACAAACCCAGGCTTCTCTGGCTATCTGGCAAGGGCTTTGCAAAGGGACCTCCCTCAAGAGGCCTTTCTCTCTACTCTCCTCTTGTCCCAAGACTAATTGGCACCTGAATTCTCCTGCTCTCTCTTGGCCTGTCCTGCCTGCTAGTTCCTATCAAAGTCCTCCAGGTCCATCAGGGGCCTCCTGGATGCCTACCTACCTGCAGGGAGATCTGCCTCCACTGGGCACACGTCATTCACACAGATGCTGGTGGTCGGGGAGGAGGCGCTGACCTTGACTTGTGCCTCTTTTCCCCATGTTCTCATTTATCTCTGAGGCAGAGACAGCGTTTTCTGCACCAGGGGCTCTGTCCCAGACAGTCAGGTTTCAGAGCTCAGCTCTGTCCCTTAGGCAAGACGCCAGTCATCTCTATACTTGAGTTTCTGAATCCTTACCGCGACAGAAATTCTGTCTTCCTACTAGCGTTTTGGGAGGGTCAAGCAAAGCCAGGTAGATCCAGCAACTAATCAGAAGTTCCTTTCCACCTCTGGGTATTTCCAACTGCATCTGTACTGAACAGGTGCTGCTCCGGGGCTTTGTAGATGTTTGTGGGTGGTGCACCGGACAGGGGACGATGGGTTCTGGAATAAATTAGAGCCTACATGATTAGTCCAATTAACAACAATAACAATGAGTCACTATGTATCAGGCATGGTGCTGACACTTTCTCCATGAGTCATTTATTAATGCCCCCATCCTACCAAGAAAGGTCTGTCTCAAACCACGCGGTCCTCGGAAGTGGAGGTCCTGCAGCGGAGCGTGCTCAAGGCAGCCCTGGGAAAGAGTCCCACCAGAGCGACTTGGAGAGTCCCCTCCAATTGATAGACCCCTCCCCATCCCAATCCTGCAAACTCTGACTTTCCCCTCAAAGATCCCTCCCTGTTCTCCTGCCACGAACACCTACAGAGACGCACTGGACCTTGTCACCCAGGTCTCCCAGGGACCAGGGAACTGACCCTCCCAGGTACCAGGTGGGGGGTGGGTACTGAGAGTGGGCGGTGAGGGAAGGGCCGCTGGGTCAATGGACTGGCCTTCTTCACGGATTCCCGCGGAATGCTCGAGAAGCAGAGGCTGTGTGTAAGCATCTCTTCAACCCGATGCCCCAACAGAAGGGAACCGGAGGTTGAGAGGCGATCCAGGGACTCGTCCCTGCTGTTCCTGGGGGCCCTTTGATTGCCCAGAGTGCTTTCCCGCGGAGGGCGAGGGAAGCTGGATGCTCTGGCCCCCGCTGGAGCTCCCAGGCCTCTGGGCTCCAAATTTGGAATGTGGGCGGGGCTGCTTTTAAACCGACCCCAGCTGCCCGCCAGGTCGGGGCGGGAGTCCTTCCTGCAAGCCCGCGTCCCGGAGGCAGCCTGCAGGGGAGAGCCGCGCGCGGGCCCCCGAGCTCTCCAGGATCCAGCGGGAAGTTGGGACTGCGGAGGGCGGTGGGAGGGACCGGGGGCGCGGGGGCGCCTCGGGCTGCTCCTAAGTGGACCTGCTGCGGCCCCGCCCAGAAGGAGCCCAGCCCGGGGTCTCCGCCTGGATATTTACGACTGGCAGCGAAAGCGCACCTCGCGCGCAGGGCCCCAGACGGCAGATGTTGCACCGCGCGTGCCGAGGAAAGTGATTGCCTTCGATCTGAAAAGCTCCCCTTTCCTGGGAGGCTCCGAGGGTATGATTTAGTCCACGTTTCAACCCACGGTTCCCAGGGTATAGAAAATGCCAACTGCAGGGTTGCCGCCTTATTGCAGAATAATCCAGGCAGTTAGAGGGTCGTGCTTGAGAATCTGGTCGCTGAAGAAACGTAAATCTGAATTCAAGTCCCCTCCCTGCTCAGAGCTGCTGCGAGCCCATAGGGTGGCACTGTGGGAATTAGGAAAGGACGTCCTTCCTCCGGCGGGGACACAGCTACTCCAGCCCCTGCTGGACTAAGTCCCTGACCTGACTAAGTCGTGCATCTTGGCTGAGGCTCAGTCATCTCATCTGCGAAATGGGGGACGACCACGAAATCTGCCAAGCACACAGTAAGCACTTGATAAATGCTATGAAAATCCTTATTACAGTTATTGCATCCTGCCTGCCTGCAGGGAAAATGTTCTGGTTTTCTCAGGACTGCGAGGCGAGACTTAGAACGTTCAGTGTTAAAAAATGAAAAGTCCCAGGCATATGTGGGTGATCGGTTCACCCCATTACTAGTGCCAGAGGTTCCCCCGGCCCCAGCTCACTGGGCATTTCGAGGTTTTGCTACCAACATCTGAGGGCTCAGTTGCTCGGCAAGGGCTCCACTTCTTGCACCTGGTTCTTGTCACCAAAAAAGGGCACCTGGGTCCTGGGTGCATATTGGTGCACCTCCTTGGGGGGCTCAGAGGCAGGGGTTAGGTTCCTTTGCTTGGCATATAGTAGATGCTCCAGAAAGAGTTGCTGAATGGAATTGAAGGCTGCAGACCCTGCAACGCAAGTCGGTGTGCCTTGGCCTCATCCTCTCCGTAGACTTGAAGATGACCTTCCAGCATCCCCAGTTGAGCCTTGGGCAAGCTCCTGCACCTCCCTGCGCCTCAGTTTTCTCCCTGGGAAAGGCAGGTGATAAGATCTGACTTGGAGGATGGGCATGGGGTTTGTGATGTAGTAAACGTCAAGTCCTGGCAGAGCCAGGCACTGGCCCCACACACACATCCCATTGAGTCCTCCCCACTACCGTGGGAGGTGGGCTACCTGACAGTCCATAGTTCACAGAAAGGACTCCGAGGCCTGCAGGGGCCAATAAACTTGGCTCATCAAAAGAGCCCGTGCAACAGAGCAGGGTCTGGCGGCGGGTTGGTTTCCCTGTTCTCTGAACCATCCACCAGAGAGGACCTGCGGACAGCTCCATTTCATGGCACTCCATTTCTTGGCACTCCATTTCTTGGTCATTCGAATGGAGAGAAACCGACCTCCAGGGCTCAGGTTTGGGGTGTGTCCGAGGGCAAGGGTCAGAGGAGGGCCTCCCTTGCTGTTGGGATTTTCCTGAGCCTTCAGCAGAAAGAGAGGGAGAGGAGGGAGGAGGGAGGGGAGGGAGGAGGGAGGGGAGGGAGGAGGGAGGGGGAGGAAGGAGGAGAAGGGGGAGGAGGGAGGGGGAGGAAGGAGGAGGGAGGGGAGGGAGGAGGGAGGGGAGGGAGGAGGGAGGGGGAGGAAGGAGGAGAAGGGGGAGGAGGGAGGGGGAGGAAGGAGGAGAAGGGGAGGGGAGGGAGGAGGGAGGGGGAGGAGGGAGGGGGAGGGGAGGGGGAGGGGGAGGGGAGGGAGGAGGGAGGGGGAGGGGAGGGGAGGAGGGAGGGGGAGGGGAACTCCTCCTATGGAAGGACTCCTCCTATGGAAGAAACCCAGCAGAAGCGCCTCTGCTAATTGCTACGCCTCAGCCTGGATTTACCAGCTTTTCTCTTTGTGTCTTCATCACAGAGAAATTGAAATCATACCATCTTCTTTGAAGCCCCATGATAGAACCCAGTGACCCCTCCACCTCTGTAAACGCTGCCATTTCAAATTAAGAGTCGCCATTGCACAACAGGGCCATTGCACCACTCCAGCCGCGGCTGCGTCCCTATGGAGAGAGAAGACTGGGGCTAGTTTGTGTGTATAGGCAGGTTTCTCCACCCCTGGGGCCGGGACAGGCCCCTTGAGCCTTCCCCTAAAACTCTGCCTCAAGTCCCTGTGACAACTTGTGACAGTGAAACTGTTACTTTCAACCCTTTCTGATATAGGAGGAAATAATGACTCAAATAAGGGAAGTCAGTTGCCCCAAACCACACCCTACCTGCCTCTGTAGCCCATGATGGGACCACGTCACTGTATTGCTTTCTTTCTGGTGAAGAGGGCCTTGAACTTGCTCCAGGGGTGGGGGTGGGGAGGAGTTAGGGTGTCTTTTTTCTTGCTTTTCTTTGTATTGGGATTGTACCCAGGGGCCCTCTACCACTGGGTCACATCTCCAGTCCTTTTTATTTAATTTTGAGACAGATACTCATGAACTTGCCGAGGCTGGCCTTGAACTGGTGATCCTCCGGTCTCAGCCTCCAGAGTTGTAGGGATTACAGGCATGTGCCACTGCATTTGGCTTTTCTTTCTTTTTTTTTTTTTTTTAATAGACTTCCTTTCTAAAGACATAAAATAAAGAACAGTAGTTTTTTATTTCTTACAGAAAAAAAATTTGATGCAATTTTGCAGTACAGAGATATGCCCACACCCAGTTTCCTCTATAATACAATCTCATATCAGTGTGGTACTTGGTCACAACAAATGAACCAATATTGGTGCATTATTATTTACTAAAAACCCATACGTTATTATTATTCGGGCTCCCCCAGTCGATCCCTCCAGGGCAGCTCATCACACTGACTCATCCTCTGTCTGTGGGTTCCTCTTCAGGCAGTTTTTCAAGCTCTCCTTGGTTTTGGTGGCCCTGACAGTTTTGAGGAATGCTAGTCAGCTATTTCATCGGATGCTCCTCTGTTGGGGTTTGCCTGACGTTTTGCTCATGGTTAGATCAGGGTGATGTGTTTTGGAGAGGAGGATTCAGGTGAAACGCCGTTCTTACCACATCACATCAAGGAGTCACCTGACCCACAGGACTTAGCCACCATCGACGCAGATCTGATCACCCGGCTAGGTTATGTCTATCAGGTTTCTCCACTGAGTTCCCCCCGCACTTTTTTCTGGGGATTCTTTTTTTTATCACTTTAATCAATTTCCTTTTTTTTTTTAGCTAGGGAATATTTATTTGTTTGCCCAATATGTCACCTGATGGAGAATCTCAGCTGACAAGCCGGGCACCTTGGTGCACACCTGTAATCCCTGCAACTGGAGAGGTCAAGGCTGGAGGATCACAAGTCCAAGGCCAGCCTGGGCAACTTGGCGAGACTCTGTCTCAAAATACAGTAAAACCGGCTGAGGGTGTAGCTCCATGGCAGAGCCCCTCGGGGTTCAATCCCAGGTACTTCAAACAAAATAAAACAAGAGTTGTTACTAACAAGACCCCAATCCAGGGTAGGCTTCCTGGGCCAACAGACACGACAGTCACCAGGGTCTCAAACTTGGGGTTTAATGCTATGTTGTGGTCATCTTAAAATCCTCAGTCATTTTATCTTTAAACTTGTTTTGCTGAGGGAGGGCGCTGGACAGGGGCAGCCTGCACAGGGGTCTTGGTGCTGCAGTTCACCCAGGGTCTGCTGCTGCCTCCCTTCTCCCTACTGGACGCTGCTGCCACCCTCTATTTCTGCAGCACCCAGAGGTGGCACAGAGAGGGTTGAGAGGGCATGTGTGCTGTGCTGCATTTCAGGGTGAGCTTGGCAGCAGCTACTGGTACCCCAGGCTGGCAGTGGCCTGGCAGGTTCAGAGGGCAACTTGGAGCACAAAAGCATCTTACCTACCCTCATGTCAGGTACCTAGAGCACTGTGGCATGGAGGTGCAAGACTCCATCACTCATCCCCCAAGAGTTGGGTCAGTGGGTTGGTAGCAAAGACAGATATCTGACCCAATTTCCCCTCCCCTCCCCACGGCACGCATGTTGGTACAGCGGCTGACAGGAAGGGGATCCCAGCAGCCAGTGGGCCGAGTCACGGGCAGCTCTCTGGACACCACGAGGGTCTGCACCCACCCTCTGCATTTCCCCAAACTTTTGTTTTTCTTTTTGTTACCAAGGATTGAACTCAGGGGTGCTTAACCACTGAGCCACATCCCCAGCCCTTTTTATTTTTTATTTTGAGACAGGGTCTCACTAAGTTGATCAGGGCCTCAACAAATTGCTGATGCTGTCCTTGAGCTTGAGATCCTCCTGCCTCAGCCTCCTGAGCCACTGGAAGTATAGGCATGTGCCACCACACCCAACAGAAAAAGATTAATCTGTGTATTACTTTTTTTTTTTTTTTTGGTACTGAGAATTTAATTCAGGGACACTCGACCACTGAGCCACATCCCCAGCCCTTTTGTGCATTTTATTCAGAGACAAGGTCTCACTGAGTTGCTTAGCACCTCCATGTTGTGGAGGCTGGCTTTGAACCCGAGATCCTCCTGCCTCAGCCTCCCAAGCCACTGGGACGACAGGTGTGCACTTTTCCTCCTTTTGGAACAAGGGCCCTACATTTTCATTTTGCACTGGGCAATAGTGCAGTCCTGCCCTTCCTTCTCCCGTCCCCACCCAACACAGCACCAGGGCTTAATCTGAGTAACCGCAGATCTCCATGGGAAGGGGACTGTGAGCCCAGCTGGCTCTGGTGTCCAGGATTGGTACGTGTCTTCTGGGCCATTCCAACTCCAAGGGAATGCTGGAGAAACAGGCCTGGTGAAGAAGAATGACCTCACTCCTCCTGGAGTGAAAGCTAAGATTGACTAAAGATTTCTTCAGGCTCAATCCAAAGTTGGCAAAACAGTTGGCTGTGAAACCGAGTACACCATTAAGTTAGTGGGGACTCTGTGCTGTGAGTTAAACCGAACCAGGTTCCGGGCTCAACTTGGCTAACTGAAGCACATCCACTTTGCTCTCTGAGCCTTGTGCTCACCTTTTGAAAGGCAGCGGAATCTGAGGAATTGTGTTAGTCAGCTTTTCATCGCTATGACAAAATACCAGAGTGAATCAACTTGTAAAGAGGAAAGGTTTATTTGGGCTCACAGTTTTGGAAGTTCTAGTCTAGTCCATGACTGCTTGGTCCCATTGCTTTGGGCCTGTGGACAGAGCAACACAACATGACAAGAGTATGTGGTGGAGCAAAAGCGCTCAACTCATGGCCAGGAAATAAAAGAGAAAGGAAGAGCCTGGGTTCCATAAGCCCCTGTAAGGGCAGCCCCCCCACACACACACACACCTCAATGACTTCCAGACCTCCCACTGGGCTCCGACTCTTAATGGCCCCACTGTCTCCCAATCTCACCACCTTGGGGGCCAAGCCTTTACTATACAGGGGAGACTTAAGAGTCAGACTATACCAGGTTCCTAAGACTAAGCTTAATTAACCAAGATAATGTCCGTGGGACTCTTAGGTGCTGAAATGCCCGGCCCAGATTGGAGGTTCTGTGGCTGTGAAGGGAAATGTGCGTGTGGCTTCAGGATCCACCCACTTCAGGTTCAGCGCGTCCACACTGCCCTTAGGGGCCCAAGTCAGCAGACCCTGACTTAATAGGAACCTTGAACAGGGCAGGAGGTGGGGGTGCCCGGCCTCACCTGGGGCAAGCTCCCGGGTTTCAACTCCATAAACTGTGAAGGCGACAAAGCCCTTGCTGTATTTTGCAAGAGACACCGTTTGCAATGATCTCATTACTCCCACAGCCCTGAGTGGGCTCCTCGGGCTTTCTAACAAGTGGCAGTAAAACACTTTATAGGTCGCCCTGCCCCTCCTCTCCCCGCCTGTCCTTCTCCCTGTTTGGGGTTGGACTTGGTGTTTCCCTCCTTCCCTTCTCTTTCTCCTTGCACTTTCTCTCATGTTAATTATATCAGTTGCCATGGAAACAGTGATGTCATTGGCACTGGAGTGCTCAATGACATCCAAAAGCACAGTTTATAGCATGGCTTGAAATACAGTCCATGGCTCGCAGCCTCCAGGAGGGTTATATGGCGATCATAGCTCGGGCACCATCTGGGCTCCAGGGTGGGGAGTGGTAGAAAAGGAGCTGGGCTCAGGGTGGTGATGGGGGGGGGGCGGTGCTTGCAGACTTCCCGGAACCCGGACCCTGGGAGACATTGACACCCGGAGAGGAGCAGGACACCTTGGATACTATGAAGAAGTGTCTCTGGGCTGTTTAACGGCCCCTCATTTGCCCCAATTTAGGATTTTGGGCTCCTGCGTGGAGCGAGACTCCGAAGCAGTGGGCTCCCGGCGGCCTGTGCTGCGCGGTCAGTGTCAAGTGCGATCTGCAGCGCGGGGCAGGTCGGTTCGCACGCAGGGTGGCGCACGCAGGCGCACACTGGCGTGCCCATCTGGACTTGGGTTTGGAAGGTGCTGTCGCATTCACATGAGTGTGTTCGCCATCTTCCAATCCTCCCCGCCACAGCCACTTTGTAGGCAACTGCCTCTGACCGAGCCCCAGGGCAGGGGGCAGAGCTGGGTACAGGGACACCTGGATGATTGGGCCGCCTCTGGAGTCCTGCAGCCCCGTGCACCCCCTGGCAGGGAGATCTGCAGGTGTGGGCCCCGTGAGCCCGCGTGGCACCAGGCTCTCTGCTGTGCTGTGTGCCAGGGTACCCAGCCCCAAGGTGACAGCCACTGGGCAGTCCCCTCTTCCTCCCCGGACCCCACTGATGGGTTTTCACTTCCTGCACGGTCATCCTGGTCACCCAGTGCCAAGGTGACAACCACTGGGCAGTCCCCTCTTCCTCCCCGGGACCCCACCGATGGGTTTTCACTTCCTGCGCGGTCACCCTGGGTTAGCTGGCCAGAAACTGCAAACCGGGCCTGAGAGCTAAGCGGGGCCAGGTGTTCTCATCCACTCTGGAGCCTTTGTGACCAGGATCGGGAAGAGGAAAAGCTCTTTGGGAAGAAGGGCTTGGGAGGGCAAGGGCACTCCGGGACAGAGGGCACTTGTTTGGGACTTCAGGGGGTGTAACCGAGAGGGACAGAGATCTGACTCCAAACAGCTCCACTGAAATAGACAAATGATAGGCCCCAGAAGGGGGTGGGGGTGTCCCAGGTGGAATTTCAGCATGGCCAGCCCACGGGCCTCAAATAGTGACAGGTGGCCTCTAACATCAATAGCTAGAGGTGGCCTCCAGCCTCCAATAGTGATAGTTTGGCCTCCAGCTCCATCTCTCAGCCCGGCCTTTCTCCGGTTTTGATTCCCCAGGTGCAGCCAGGTTTCTGCCAAGACCACCTGGTTCCAACCGGTCTTAGGACCAAGTCGGGTTACATGTCCATCCAGTTACTATGAAGGGGCGTGGCTTCCTCTGATTGGCCAGCACGGTCTCATGGCTCTTTCTGGAGGCAGTGGGAAAGGATAATGGGACCCCTGGGACCCAGATAGGAGTGATGGGCATGGGCCTTGGCCAGGTGGAATCCAGACCTGGCCAGGGCAGGGCCACCAGGCTTCCTTGTGCCCCTATGGAACTGGGGCTTCTCACCCAAGGTCCTTGCACTTTGCTCTGATCAGAACTTTCAGGGGCCACCCAGCCCCATTCCCCAGCTGTCTGGGAACTGGGGGGCCTACGCAGGGCTGCTGAACCAGAGAAGGACCTAAAGTGGAGGGAGGAGCCCTGGGACGCTCTGGGTCCCAAGGAAAGTCATTGGAGAGCCGGGGTCTGGTGGGTCAGGAGGAGGGTTCCAAGTGAAGATGCGGGGCGGGGCCAGGCGGAGGGAAGGGCTGGTGACAATTCAGGGAGACATGAAAGGGCGTAGCCTAGGGAGGGACAGGAAGACCCACAGGTGCGCAGACTCGAGGACAGATGGACAAATGGTTTAGTGCTGGATTAAGTCACTTTGTCAACTTTACAACTGTCCCAGGATAGATGCTCGGGAGTTGCCTAATAAGTACACAAAGCATGAGCCGCTGGCACCTAGAGAGACCTAGGGTGATGCACGCTGTGACAGTAATAGTAATAATAATAATGATGATAATGATGGGAGCCGTGGGGGTAGCAATAGAGAAAATGACAGTAACAGGGAGAAATGCAGGCGTCAGGAAAAGCAGAGAAGGTTTAGACCAGTGATTCCCAACCAAGGATGATTTTACTCTCCCCTGGGGGACATTTGGCCATGTCTAGAGACACTTTGGTTGTCGCTATTGGTTGGGGGGCATGATACTTTGTTACTAGAATCTGCTAAGTGCCACATGTTTTAGTTGGCTTTTTCACTGTGTGACTTAAAGATCCAAGCAGCACAATTGTAGAGGAGGAAAAGTTTATTGGAGGGCTCACGTTCCTGAGGTCTTACTCCTTAGAAGGCCAGCTCCATTCTTCAGAGCTCGAGGTGAGGCTGTGCCAACCCATTCAGTCCTTCGGGGTTTGAAATGTTAATTTGTTTCATGGCGGGAGGGTCTAGTGGAGGGAAGCAGCTCATGTCATGATGATCAAGGAGCAGAGAGAAGGGACCACTCTCCAGATGCAAATAGAGACCCCAAAGCCACATCCTACTTCCCACTCCCCCAGCCACACCCCACCACTTCAGTTACCCCTCACTTAACCCCTGTCAGGGATGAAATCACTGCTTGGGTTCAGACTCTCATAACCCAATCACTTTCCCTCTGAACCTTCTTGCATCCTCTCACACAGTGAGCTTTGGGGGACACCTCACATCCAAACCATAACACGACAACACACAGAACAACTCTCGAAAGCAAAAATGATCCAGCCCCCAAAGCCGATACATCTGAGGATGAGAGATCCAGGCTTAGATTTAATACGAGGGCTCTTGCAGAATACAATACAGGCTGGCAAAGGAGGCTCTGGGCAGGACAAGGGCCCTGGGGTAGTCAAAGACCACATCCAATGAGCATCCTCCTCTCCCAGCCGCAAGGTGGTACAGGGCTGGTGACAGAGGAGGTCCTGACAGGGGCTGGCAGGGAGAGATGCATGTCACCAGAAGATCTGCAGGCCTGGCAGACAGTGGTCAGTAGTGACCACCTCTCTGGCTTCTGGATCGGAGGCCTAACATGTTCCCCGGGTCTTGAGTCACTGTGCGACTCACCACGTGGAGCCCCCACCCTGGAAATACCCTCCCCGCCAGGCCCACAGCTCCCAAAGCCTGGCAGTGGAGTGCCAAGCCCTTCAGTCCTTGGGAGTTTGAAATGTTAATTTGTTTCAGTGACTGAGTCCAGAGGGAAGGAGAGGAGGAAGAGTGGGAAAGAGGGATGGGGACTAAGTCAGAGTCTGAGAGCGAGGGACACATTTAGCAGCAAGAGGGAGGCAGGAGAGGGGAGGACACAGAGGCTGGGGCAGAGAAGGAGAGATGGAGGCCGAGGGCGGAGGAGAGATCAGAGAGTAGGAGAGACACAGAGAGAAATCCAACCGAAAGAGCCGGATGGAGCGAGTCACAAAAAGCAAAGCAGAGAAAGCAAACCGAGGAGGACGCGAGGGCAGGGCCAGGGGAGGGCGGCCGGAGCGGGAGGAACTGTTGCCTGGGCAGCCCAACACAGAGCCCAGCCTCTCCAAGGCTTTGCGGGATCTCGGCCCCATGGCCGGGGAGTGGGGCCCGGGTTCTTGTCGCAGGTCTGGGATGATGGAGTCGTGTTCCCATCCTCGCCAGCATCCCCAGCTCGCTGGCTAGGAGCCAACAGGAAATTCCTGGGACAAGTCTTTCCATTCAAAGTCTTTTAAAACTTTTATTTATTTATTTTAGTTGTTTTTTTTATGGATGAAAAAACAACAATGGGGGAAATTTTTAAAAGAAAAAAGAAACCACCTGGTATAAAATATCATATCCAGCGACAGCCCCCGCCGGGCCAGGGAGGCTCCCCAGCCATTGTGTCCAGGGCGGCTCCTTCCCCCCCTGGAAGGATTTATGACCTCATACTCCCATGACATCACAAGGGGTTGCCATGGGCCCGGCTTTATTATCATAAACAAAGGGCTGTTCCCTGGGACCCGGGGTTGGCTGAGCAGGAGGGAATGTCTCTGGGTAATGTGTTTTCTTGGGAAGGCAGCTTGATCGGAAGTCTGAAAAGCTGCGAAAATAGTTGTACATGCAGTTCCCTCTACGTGGCCCTGTGGCCTCTGGACAAGGCTCGGGAAGAGAACAAGGATGAGGTCAGCTCCTCGCAGCGGGACCTCCAGCTCAGCATGTTCCCTCTGCCAAAAACAGCTTCCCCAGGCCTCCCTCGCTGCTGCTCCGGGCAAGGTTTCCATTCGTTTACTGAAAACGCCTTGAGCACCTACTATGTGCTAGGCACAGATGGAGCTGGATTGGAGACTGAGGAAAAACATGGGCACCAGTCCTGCCCCTGCAGGATCTGCAGACTCACAGCCACACAGACACCAACACAAATATTAATAAAGGTGAAGTTGTCACTTGGTCAGGTGACCTGAGGGAAGCAAACGGGAAGCTAGGGTGGGAAGAGTGGGGAGAGGGGGTTACTAAGATGAGCAACTAAGGCATGGACTGTCATACCAGGCAGAGCCACAACTGGGGTCTTAGTCTGTTTTCTGTTGCTATATCAGAATACCCCAGGCTGGGAAACTTATAAAGAAGAGAGGTTTATTTGCCTGTGGTTCTGGAGACCAGGAAGTCCAAGAGCATCAGCTTAGCATCAGGTGGCATGGTAACATAAACGGGGGCATCGCAGGTGGAGACAGCTGCCTCAGTCTTCCTCTTACAAAGCCACTGAGGCCACCATGGGGCCCGACCCTCATGACCTCACCTAACCCTAATCACTCCCAAAGCCCCACCTCCAAGTACCACCAACCAATGACTTTGGGGATCAAGTTTCCGACCCTTGAACTTCGGGGGACACAGTCAGACTGCAGCAGGATCTGAATTCCCCCAGGCACCTGGTCCCTGGGTGCTGCAGAACCCGGGACAACGAACACAGTGAAATGGCTCGAGGTGCAGCCATTGGTGCAAGAGTCGGAGCTGAGTCAGGACTTCCAGACCCTGCCACAGCGATGCCAGGAACCCCCTTCCCACTCCCAGGGCCTGCAGAATGGCCGGGTGGACACTGGTGAGACCGATCATGTCAAGAGCAGGAAACACCACAGGGCCAGAGCTGTCCCCCTGTCGTGGCTCATCTCATGCTCTTAAGGGCAGGGGGAGGGGGAAGGGAGAGAGAGAAGCTTGCAGCCCAGCAGGGGGACACTGCTCGCTGGTCAGGAGGCCAAGAGAAGGGCAGCCAGGCAGGCCATCTCACCCCTCCCGAGAGACAGACCCCAAGGAAGCCCAGACCACAGGCATAGCATAGGACGGGGGCTTCCAGATATCGGATGTCCAGGGATGGGGACAGACAGGGACACGGAGGCCCTGAGGGAGGAAGGGCTGGTCTGAGGTAGTCCTTGCTGTGTGCCCTTGGGGAACTCACTCCACATCTCTGAGCCCCTGTCCTCATGGCAAAATGGGAAGAATGCAAAGAGTCGTTTGCACAGAGTCTGGCTTTTCTGAGATGGCACTTACTGAGCCAGGCCAGGCAGTGCGCTCCGCTGGTGCCACACGGTAGCTCACTGGATGCTCCCAGGGGCCGTAGGGTACCTGCTGGTCATGTTTTACAGATAAGGAAACAGAGACCAAGAGAGGTTGAGTAAGCTCAAGGTTCTGCAGCCAGGTGTCCGCCCTGCCTGCCTGGAGTCTGGCCAGTAGTGTGTGTGAGGGAGGGGGGAGGGAGGGGGAGAGGTGGAGAGAGGGAGGGGGAGAGGTGGAGAGAGGGAGGGGGAGAGGTGGAGAGAGGGAGGGGGAGAGGTGGAGAGAGGGAGGGGGAGAGGTGGAGAGAGGGAGGGGGAGAGGTGGAGAGAGGGAGAGGGAGAGGGTTGAGCTGACCCTCTAACAAGGGCTAGGAGGGACTGAAGTCTGACCTAGGAGCCGGCTTGCTGGATGGTGGAAGAGGCCAGAGGACAGGGAGAGAGGGGGGGACTTCGTTCTGCATGCAGTGGTGTATTCACAGACGGAGTACTACTTGGCCATGAAAAGGAAGGAGGCAGGAGGGATGAACCTGAGATGAGGTTACACCAGACCCAGCGCCGTGGACAGTGTGAATCCACTTCCACAAAAGGCCTAGATGGACAAATCCATAGAGATGGGGGAGATGGATAGTGGCCAGTGGCCAGAACCAGGGGCTTGTAGGAGAGGGAGTTCCAGCTACAGGCTACAGGGTTCCTTTTGAAGGGATGACAATACTCTAAAATCACCACGATGATGGTTGCATGTATCTTAAACATACTAAAAACCAAACAAACAAAAAAAAAAAAACACCTAAATTGTACATTTTAATGAATTGTGGGGTATGTGAATCACATCTCAATAAAGCTGTTAAAAAAAATAATTCATTTACTTCCCAGCAGCTCAGGAGGCTGAGGCAGGAGGACTGCAAGTTCAAAGCCAGCCTCAGCAATGGTGAGGCCCTAAGCAAGTCAGTGAGACCCTGTCTCTAAATAAAATGCAAAATGGGGCTGGGGATGTGGCTCAGTGGTGGGTGGCACCTGAGTTCAATCCCTGGTACCAAAAAAAAAAAAAAAAAAAAAGAAAAGAAAGAAAAAAAATAAAAAAGAAAGAAATTCATTTACTTATAAAGTTAAAAAGCATATGAGGGGCTGGGGGTGGGGCTCAGAGGCAGAGCGCTTGCCTAGCATAAGTAAGGCCCTTGGTTCTCTCCCTGGCAGCGGGTGGGGAGGACATGAGGGAAACTTGGAGGGTGGATAGAAGTTTTTTAAAAATTTAATTTGGGGGCTGGTCTCATGTCTCTATGCATTTCCTAAAATGTATCCAATTATACCATCTAGAGGGATGAATTTCATATGATACACACTATACATCAATAAAGAGCTTCAAGCAAAAACAAAAGGCAAAGACAGGCAGTGGACTGGGTTTGGCCCACAGGCCCTGGCTGGCTGACCCCTCCTCTCAATGATGAGCTTGTCACTCCTCTTTAGATTCCCAGTAGGCCAGAATAAGATGCAAGTTGGTTTGGGCCGCATCAGGACATGGCTGGGCACGTGTAACTGAAGAGCCCACAGGAGTGGCTGGGCGTTACTCGGGATTCTCCAGAGAAGCAGAGCCATGGGGTGCACATGGGTAAATGTATTTTGAAGTTGGCTCACACTATTGCAGACGCTGGGAAGGGCCATCAGGTGCCACTGGCAAGCTGGAGGAGACCCCATCACAGCCCCTGGTGTAGTTCAGCAGGTCTGAAGGCCGAGAACCCAGAGGGTCACTGGTGTAAGTCCCAGTCCAACAGCAGAAGAGGAGAGGACATCTCCGCTCAGAGTGAAGCCAGGGGTCGGGGGGCGTAGCTCAGAGGTAGAGCACTGGCCTGGGGTCCTCAGTCCCATCCCCAGCACCGTGAAAACAGACAGCCAGGAAGAGGACAGATTCATCCTCTACCTCTGTTCTATTCAGACCCTAATCAGATTGGGCATCGCCCAGGTACACACAGAGGGCCATCTGCTTAACTGAGTCCACCAATTCAAAGGCCAGCCTTATTCAGAAACCCTTCGCAGACACACTCAGAAACCATGTTTTCTCTGGGCACCTCTAATCCACTCAAATTGACACATAAAATTAACCTGAAGGTGGGCTTCAGGCACTGTTGGGTCTAGGGGTGCAAGGAGCACCAGCACCTGGCCACTCCACCAGAGCGCTTCTATCTTCTTACTCCATGAAATGAATGGCTCCTAGCAGGTCCTGTCACATTCTCTCAAGTTCAAAAGCAGCAGCAAAGATTGGAGTCTTCTTTTCCAAAGGGTGTTGCAAAAATCACCCCATCCCATTGGTTCCAGCTGGACCACGGGCCCATCTCTGACCCAATCCCTGTGGCCAGGAGAATGCCACGCTGTGATTGGCCAATCCCGAGTCACATGACACTACTGGGCCCTGAAGGGTGCATTTAATATTACCCAGAGCCCAGGGACTGGACGCTGGGGTAGAGGGAGAGGAGGGGACTGAAGAAAACGGAGGCGCTAGCCCAGGGAGACCCAAAAACAGATTCAGGAAGCATTTCTTAGGCCAATTATTTTTGCTTAACCAGTTCCAAACACCAAAGGAGTTAAGTCAACACTGCTAGTCAGGGGAACTGAAGCCCGGAGAGTGGGGACAGCCCACAGGTACGGGCACAGCAGCCCCCACCCCCTCCGCCCAGGCATTTCACCTTGGCTCTCAGCATGACGCTAAACTACCTGCAAGTCCAACAGAAGGGCTCGTTTATTCCACAGACGGTTGTTACAGCCAGCCACGCAGGCCACGTCTGTAAAATTCTCTTGGATCAGGAAATTGAAAGTCCTGGAAATTCAGGGGGCAGACAGAAGGACTAGCAGAGCACGGGTGGCCCCCGAGTGCTGGGAGTGCCCCACTGCCGGGACCAGCCAAGCTTTCAGGGCGGCAAGAGAACCTGGAAATGTCCTCTCCAGGGCCTTCCTCAGAAAAGGAAGCAGGGTTCAGCTGAAAGAAAAGCAGAAAGTCCAAGGTCGTGGTTCCTAAGCTGAGTTACAACAGGCAGGTGGCTGGGCTTCTCGGTGCCATGGCATCCAATGAGAATGAGACAACTTTGCTCACCCTTCAGCTCTGCCAGGCTCTGCATGATGGGACCCTGACCCAACCCAGTTGCCTTCCCATCCCCTCCACTCTCCCACCCCATCCTACCTGGCACCTTTCCGTTCCTTGCACCTAAGTTACCTGCTCTCACCTCTGTTCTCTGTGCCTGGTGGGATCCACTTCCTCCCCTCCACCTACCCTAGCCTAATAAAGTGATGGATAGGATGGATGGACAGATGGGTGGATGGATGGATGATGGATGGAGAAATGGATGGATAGATAGATGGGTAGATGGGTGGGTGGATGGATGGATGATGAATGGAAAAAATGGATGAATGGGTGAATAGATGTATGGATGGATGGAGAAATGGATGGATGGATGGAGAAATGGATGGATGGATGGATGGGTGGATGGATGAATGGATGGATAGATGGATGGATGGATGGATGGATGGGTGGGTGGGTGGATGGATGGATGGATGGGTAGATGGATGGATGGATGGATGGGTGGGTGGGTGGATGGATGGATGGATGGGTGGATGAATGGATGGATGGATGGATGGATGGATGAATGGATGGATGGATGGATGGATGGATGGATGGATGGATGAATGGATGGATGGATGAGTGGGTGGATGGATGGGTGGATGAATGAATGGATGGATGGGTGGGTGGATGGATGGTAGATGGATGGATGGATGGGTGGATGAATGGATGGATGGATGGATGGATGGATGAATGGATGGATGGATGGGTGGGTGGATGGATGGGTGGATGAATGAATGGATGGATAGGTGGGTGGATGGATGGGTAGATAAATGGATGGATGGATGGATGGGTAGATGGATGGATGGATGGATGGATAGGTGGATGAATGGATGGATGGATGGATGGATGGATGGATGGGTGGGTGGATGGATGGGTGGATGAATGAATGGATAGGTGGGTGGGATAGATGGGTGGATGAATGGATGGATGGATGGGTGGGTGGATGGATGGGTAGATGAATGGATGGATAGGTGGGTGGATGGGTGGGTGGATGGATGGGTGGATATATGGAGAAATGGATGAATGGGTGAATGGATGGATGAATGAATCGAAGATGAAGAAATGGATGAATGAAAGGATGGAGAAATGGATGGATGGATGGGTAGATGGAGAAATGGATGGATGGATGAGTGCATGGATGGGTGGATGGATGGATGGATGGATGGAGAAATGGATGGATGGATGATGGATGGAGAAATGAGTGGGTGGATAAATGGGTGGATGGAGAAATGGATGGATGATGGATGGCTGGGTGGGTGGATGGGTGACCCCTTCAGTTCCTAGGTGAAGCTGCCTCTTGGATGCAGGGGGAGTCAGCATTCTAGTTTTCCCAGGACACGGACCTTCCAGTCCTAAACCCAGGTAAATCCCAGGCAGACAGGGACACCCTATCCTCCCTCCCTCCATTCTTGGGATCAGCCGGGTTGGATCACATCCTGGTCACTTGCTCACACTGTGCAGTTTATGATTTCCTTCTCATTTCATGCTTCATAGCCAGTCTCCTAACTTTGCTGAAGAGCACAGATCATCTTTCTTTGACAGGTCCTTTAGCAGGTACAAGACTCCAAGCAAGGTGACTGGGGACAAACTCCTGTGCTCAGGACCCCCCTTCATCAGCTCTGCTGAGATACTTTAAGAAGGGCAAGAACCTCATCGGAAAGCAACCGACATTGTGAAATTAGAAGTCAACACCCAGTCGCATCCAGGCCCTCGCCTGCCAAACTCCAGGTACTGATTCCCAAAAACAGCCAACGCAAGAGTGGAAATGATCCTTAGAGTTTTAGGGTATGTGTTAGTTTCCTAGGTGACCATCACCAATCACCCCAACCAGGTGGCTGAAAACCAGAGAGGTTTGTTCTGGTACATTCTGCAGCCTCACCGGCCAGGATCAAGGTGCCGTCAGGGCCACGTTCTCTCTGAAGGTGCTTCTTTGCTTCTCTGAGCTGGGTTGCTGCATCCTTGGTCACCTCGGTCAGCCTCCACGGTCACCTGGCCTCCCTCTCCTTTTATCTGCCTTCTTCTAAGGATACCTGCCCGTCGTGGGAGGTAGAGCCCACCCTGAGCCCAGGAGGACGGCAGTGGAAGGTCCTGACTTCGTCACCTCTGCAAAAGTCACTTCTGCAGAAGGTCGCACTCTGAGGTCCCCGTGGACGTCCATTTGGGGAGACACCATGCGGCCCACTCCAGAGGTTCATTGCCTTGGAGTCCCCCAGCGTCTGCTAAAAACATTCCCAGCTTGCCCAGCGCCCCCCTTCCACAGGACACCCTGCAGCTGCTGTAGAGAGGAGGCAGCCCCCACGGCCCCCTCGTGTGGCCGCTCTGTCCCCAGGCTCCCTGGAAGTCTGATGGCTCCGTGACAAGTCCCGCGTGCCGGTGGGAGCTGTGGGAGGGGAAACCACAGCTGCAGAATCTGAGAAGAAAAGTGCTGACTTCAACACCGAGACCCTGACAGACGCAGCGCTCTTTAACTCTGCGAAGGGCCTGTTGGCGCCTGTCACATCCTCACGCGCTGCTGATGTGCATCTCCATCAAAGGGCTGGGCCTGCCCCGCTCCGGCTCCCCTGGCTCCTGGCTCCTCTCGGATCGAGTCCTCCCTCCTCCGAGGCCTGTGGTCCTCCCTGCCCCTCCCCTCTGCACCCCTCTGGATGGAGTCTCAGGCCTGTCTGCCCCGTTCTGTCCCTCACCCCCCACCCCCTCTTCCTTCTGTCTTCTTCCCCCTCCATGCCGCCTCCCCCCTTCCATTTCTTTGCATTCAGCAAGATGAACATTCTGGAGCCACCACAGAATTCCAGGGACTCGATGAGCAGGAGTGTGTCTCGGTCCGTTCAGGAGCTGGGACAAACTTCCCAAGACAGGGACGTTGTCACTAGCAGAAGCGTGCTGCTCCGGGGTCTGGGGCCCGGGAGGCCCAAGGTCAAGGCACCGGCAGGTTTGGTGTGTGCGGGGAGGGCCTGTCCCTGGTCACAGGTGGCACGTTCTTGCGGTGCCTTCACTCTGCCCTGGTGACTTCGTCACCTCCCGAAGGCCTGGCTTCCTAAGACCGGCACGCTGGGCATGCCATTTCAACATCTGATTTGGGAGGGACACCGATATTCAGACCCCAGCCCCCACGGCAGGAAAGCAGGACCACGGCCGCCCCTTCTTGTCCTCCTCGGTGTCTCTCCTCCACTGCCGCGCTCCTCCCCCATCCTAAGAATGTCTCAGTTGCTCATGTTCCAGGTCAGTCCAACCCATTCTGCCCTGCTCTGTACCAGATGCTGCCCCCAGAACCAGAACTGCAGGCAGGATCAGAAGATGAGGCCCCCCTGCTCTGTCCGGCTTCCTTGTGGACCCCCACCCCCGCACCACTTCCTCTCTCTTCTTTCTCATCCTTCCGTCTCCTTCCTCCAAAATCCTCACTACCCTCGCTGCTTGCCCACCACATGGTCTCAGGACCCCCATCCTATGCGAGGACGGTGGTGTGCTGCTCATCACGTGGCCCCCTCCGTCTTCCTCTGACGGTGGGGCCAGGCCTAGGAGCAGCTGATGCCCGTGGACAGGCAGCAGATCCCAGAAGCCCTGGCCCTACAGGCCCCGGGCCCAGAAGTGCTGATTAGCCGGATATGTCCGCCTGAACAGGAGCAGCTCTGAGAGGCCTGAGCCCCGCGGCAGCGGGGGAGGCTGATGCGAGTGGACACATGACCAGCAGCAGAGGAGGGGGCTCCCTGCCCTGGCTCTGAGCCAGGCTGCCTGATTGGAATGGACGTGCGGGACCACCGGTCAGCTGGACCAGAGGTGCCCAGCTCAGATCCAAGTTGGAGGATGTCCACCTTGGGTAAAAGGAAATTGGGAGCCTGGGGTCTCACTTGGTGGTAGACTTTAGCGTATGGGAGGCCCTGGGTTCCATCCCACGCACCACCAGGAAAGAAAAAAAAATTTTTTTTTCCAAGCCTGGCATGGTGGTACACACATGTGGACCCAGCAGCTCGGGAGGCTGAGGCAGGAAGATGGCTTGAGCCCAGGAATTCAAGGCCACTGAGCAACATAGTGAGACCCCCATCTCAAAAATAAATAAATAAATGAATAAAGTCAGGTGGGGCAGGGCTGGATGTCAGCTTTGCTTGAGCTACACGATCCTGAACCTTCAGGAGATCAAGAAGAGGGCACCGCTTTGGGTTCAGCAGGGTAAACTTTCCAGCCCCCATGGTTGACCTTGACCCTGTGCCATGTCCCCAGCATTTATTCTACCCAAATGACGAGGCCCAGCCTGGGATTTCCATTTCCCTCTCCTGTGATGGGTTCCCTGGCAGTCACGTGGTCAAGGGATGGGAACACCTGTTGGGGCTTCTGGGAACACTTCCCTCCTCCTGGGAACCCCCCGCAGCTAGAGAGAGTCAGGCCCCAGGATGTCAGATCCGAGTTGGCAAGATGGACAGCCTGCGGGACTGCGCAGCTGCGGCCCGCGGCCCCTGGAGCGTGCCCTCGCCGGGACGTCTGAGGATGTGAGATACTGACTTTCTTACTGTTGAAGCCCACGAAGCCCGCTAAAACGGGGACCGTCACTTGCAGCCGAGAGCATCCTCCTCGTCAGACTAACAGCCTTGCCCTTCCCTGAGCATCACAGAGATCATAATGGCCTCATAAGAGGCCTAGGCTGTCAGGACCCAGCTCTGTCTTGACTCCCCCACAGCCACTTCCGCCTCCAGGGCACCCAGATGCCAGGATCACGGTCAGGCCCTTCGGATCCCGTCAGCTGGGAGCAGGGGCCTGGCAGACTCCTCTTTCCAGAATGAGTGTTTCCTGGGGGCCTCCGATGGCTCTTCCTCGGGTCTGGTTTTTATATGATTTTCCTGCAAGTCTGGAAGACCTGGTTGTGTGTGTCAGCCCCAGTGACAGACAAGGACTTCCAGGGGCCCCCTTGAAAAATGGGTGATTACAAAGCAAACCAGCAAAGACCAGATGATGACCAAGGTCACGGTGGGTGGAGGGGAACCTGTAGGCAGCACGGAGGGGCGGGTGTCAGAGGGTGCAGCTGCTGTAGGAGGCAGTTTGGGGGCTCTGGAGAAGGTTCAGTGTGGAATCCCCAGCTGACCCAGCAGGCCCAGTCCTGGTGTGGACCCGCGAAGGCTGAAGCCCTGGTTACCTCTGTCGGTCCCATCCAGGTGAACCCCTGCAATGTGCCGGTCGTGAGCCAGGTGGATGTAGAGACAGAACCTTAGATCCCAGGGAGCTCAAAGTCCAGGGGGGAAGAGAGGAGAAACAGGCACTTGTCCCAGTGAGATACTCATCAGGACCCGCTGTATGACTTGCCAGACCAGGGCGAAATAAGAATAAGGGTAGCCACTTGTTGAAAGATCATTAAGAATCCAAGAGGGCGACCATGGAGGATCGTGTCGGCCTCAACTGCTGGGAAGTGACCAATGTGACTGCCCTGGGCTCCTGCCCATAGAGGCAGGTCTGGATAGGAACACTGGGAATAGCCGACACAAATTGAGTACATCTGTCTACCCCTAGCTGTGGAAGCTCCAGGTTTAGGAACACAGAGGCGGAACCCAGACTCCTGGGCCTCAGGGATTCCGACTCTGAGTCTGAATCTCTGTGATCTTTTTTTTTTTTTTTTTTTTAAGAGAGAGTGAGAGAGGAGAGAGAGTGAGAGAGAGAGAGAATTTTTAATATTTTATTTTTCAGTTCTCGGCGGACACAATATCTTTGTTGGTATGTGGTGCTGAGGATCGAACCCGGGCCGCACGCATGCCAGGCGAGCGCACTACCACTTGAGCCACATCCCCAGCCCATCTCTGTGATCTTTGGAAAATCCCCCAGACTCTCTGCCTCGCCTCCCTCCTCATCAACGGGGTGGGGGGTGGGGGTGGGGGCGGGGCTGGCTGCACCGGCTCCTGGTAGGTGCACACTGAACCTGGGTGGAAGTGAAGAATGGGGCTCTGCGTGAAGCTACTTGGTGCTGGGCCTTTCTCTCCTTTCCTCTGCCTCTCGTGTCGGGTCTCCGTGTTGTCGACGGTCATTTTAACCCATGAAGTCCTCAGGACAAGGGGACACCATGGGTTAAGCTCAGCCCCAGAAGAAGTCTCCAGGCTCCTGTCCCCCAGCCAGGAAGGGGCTGTCCATAGGGCTCCCTATGAGGATCGCAAACCTCAGAAGCTCAGCCCAGAAACACGCAGCAGAGGCATTGGGTGGCCGGGTCCCAGGACTGGGCCTGCACAGCGGCAGTACAGGAAGAACGAGGAGGGGAGGTGGAGATTTCATCACACAGCCTGCAGGGACTCCAGGGTCCCCACAGGGCACACCACCCTTCCCTCTCTCCCCTGGCCCTGCCCTGGGCAGACAAGGGGCTCCACGGCCCAGCCGGGCTCAGCAAGGCTGCTTGACCAAGAGGGCCACCAAGCCCCACCTCCGCTGCCCTGTGCGTGGCGGCCTGGGGACAGGAGTCCCCAGACTTCAGATGTGCCAGGCTGCGGTGTCACGGAGGCCTTGGCAGAGTGCTTTCAGAGAGCACCCCGTGGGCTCTTCCCACTGTCCCCTTGAAGAAGAGCCTTCATAACATCCACAGCCCGAAGAGACTCCCAGAGAAGGCTGGGATGGAGGGCCCTGGGCCTCGCGGGCAGCCCAGGCAGCTTGTGGCTCCTTGTCATAGGCATGCCACAGGGGGACAGGATAAAGGGATTTCAGGGACACTCTGAATAGCTCTGCCCCACACAGTTTGTGCTTTCTTCTTCAGAGTCAACCATGCACATATCACTACTTAATTTGGGGGGAGGGGGAGGTACTGGGGATTGAACCCAGGGGCACTCGACCACTGAGCCCCATCCCCAGCCCTATTTTGTATTTTATTTAGAGACAGAGTCTCCCTGAGTTGCTTAGGGCTTTGCTGTGGCTGAGGCTGGCTTTGAACTCGAGATCCTCCCGCCTCAGACTCCTGAACCACTGGGATTAGAGGCTTGAGCCACTGCACCCAACTATCTGTTTCTTTTTCTCTCTCCAAAGACACAGAGAGGACAAAGACACATATTCTTCAGAGACATTTAAGAATAAGTTGCAGGGCTGGGCTGTGGCTCAGTGGTAAAGCGGTCACCTAGCCTGCATGAGGCAATGCGTGGTCTGCCCTCCGTACTGGGCAGAGGCAGCTGCTATGGCTCCCAGTCAGCCCTGCGATCATGCAGGGCAACCAACCAACCCTCCATTGTGCGCTGTGCTGCTAAACTGTGCTGACTGAGTTTTACCTATGGCCTTGTCGACTTACCATGAGCCTATTGGGTTGTAACCCCATTGCTAGTCAAGGATCATCTCTGTCAGTTATCTATTGCTGCATAACAAACAGCCCCATATCACAAGGGCATAATCACAATATCAGCTTTCTATGGTTCATGGTTCTGGGAGCCTGAGGCTCAGGCAGGGCTCAGCTGGAAGCTCTTCTGCTTCACACAGAATCATCCAAGTTTCCTCCTGGGGCTGGGGCCACAGTGGAAGCTCCAAGATGCCCTCACTTACCCAGCTGGTGTGGTCCATCACGGGGTGGGGGTGGGGGGTGTCTGGGTCTCTCCCTGAGGCCTTTCCACCAGGTTGGCTTAGGCTTCTGGACATGGTGGCTGATTCCAAGAAGGTGAAAATCGAAGCCACAAGACCTCCTGAAAGCCTCAAAGTCTCCTGACTCCAATTCTGTGCATCCTGTTGCTAAAAGCCAGGCAGAGGGCAGCCCAGATTCGCCCAGAGAGCAAAGAGCCTTCCTCTGGATGAGCTGCGGGGCCAGGTCCCTGGCAGAAGAGCATGTGAGATGGGATCTTAGAAAACAACCCACCTCTGGAAATAGGCTACCCTGTTGGCTACGGAGCACCCAGGGCTCTCTGCTCCCACCCAGAACGCGCCAGAGCGCCTCAAACCAACAACTGGGCACTCAGCTTTGGCTACGGTGCCCTTCCCAGAGGAGCACATCAGCCACCAGGCCCCACAGATTTCCCCTCTCGTTCCTTTTCAAAGTCGATTCTTAGGTGCCTGTCACACTTTGCCATTATACATATATAATATAATATATCTATATATATATATTACAAGGACACAGGGAGAAAGGGGGGCCGGTCCTCTGGGAATCTTGGAGTTGGGGAGGAGGGCACAGCTTGTATTCAGGTAGATGCAGGGTTTGGACTCCACCTGGCGCTGATTTAATCGCTATTTGATAGCCAGACTCCATTTCTTTGAATGCAACTAAACCCATAGAAGCAGCCCCGTGGAAATGGATGACTTGATTGTGTAACATCTTTTTACACTCACACACACGTGCACAGTCATGGGGAGGGTGCATTAAAATGTACCCTAACTAAGGAGGCCTTCTTGAAGGTCTTTACATAATTAGAACCTTCATCCAAGTGATGGCTATGCCCCGTAATCCCAGGGACTTGGAGGCTGGGGCAGGAGGATAGCAAATTGGAGGCCAAGCTTAGGAGATCTTGTCTCAAAATAAAATTTTAAAAGGGTAGGGGTGGGCTGGGGGTGTAGCACAGTTGTAAAACACCCCTGGGAAGGGAGGGAGGGGCGGGCAGCGCCAGCGCTTTCTGGGGCTGCAGTGGTCAATGGTTTCCTTGAATCCCTGAGGCCCTGGGTTCCATTTCCAGGGGACTCCACCTGGTAAACCCTGGGTGACAGGTGACATCAGATGACAACAGCACCTGATCCTTCCCTCTGGCTTATCTGTTGGCGACTGCACCTCCCCTGCGGGCAGCGAGGAGTCTCCAACGTCCTGCCCCACCCATTGAGGACCCCTTTGGGGACCCCGCGCAACACCCGGCCCTTGGGTGCCCTTTTCCTCCTTCCTTGGATTCCATCCCTGGGGCTCTCTTGCCCTGCCTGGGGGTGAACCGGGGAGTTCAGTCCCCAACTGCCAGGGGCCAGACCCCAGCTGCCCGCACCCCCTACCCCCACCCCCCAGGGTAGATGTGAAAACGCTGATAGAACTAGTTTACCCCGAGGCCCTGGGCACTCTGCGAGGCAGATTTGCATTTTTAAAGACCCGCTGTGGAGCTAGGGCCCTGCTAACCTCACTAACGCTAAGGAGAATGTGGCCACTGGGCCCCAAAGCTAGAGAGAGAGTTCCCCAATCAAGGGTAGAGGCAGGCTCCTGGTCCCACGGAGGCCAGTACTGTCCCCCCTTGTTATTGATTTCTACATAAAAGCCAGGTGAGGCGGTCCTCGCTGGGGGAGGCTGAGGCACGAGGATCAAGTTCGAGGCTGGCTTCAGTAACTTTGCAATGACCCTATCTCCAAATAAAAAATAAAAAGGACTGAGGATGTAGCTCAGTGGTAGAGCACCTCTGGGTTCGACTCCTATTACTTCAGTAAATAAATACGTCTGCAGAGCTCTTCTCTGCACAGAGCTGGACAGAGACCCAGGCTCAGAGAGGAAAGCAAATAACTTTCACAATACCCATTATGTCACCAAGCCCCAGGAGAAGGCATCCCAGTGACCTCTATTTTGCAAATAAGGAAACCCCAGCTCAGAGAGGTTAAGTGAGTTGCAGGAGAACACAGAGCCACCACAGGATGCAGAGCTGGGATCCAGACCTGGTCTGTGCCACTCCAAAGCCAGTGTTCTTTCTGGAATCTTCTCCTCTGCATCTTTCCCTCCAGCAGAGGTTGTGAGGTGCGTTCAGAGGAAAGGAATGTCTGACATTCCAAGCTCTCCCTAAACTCCCCCAGAAGCCCCTGAGGGATTTTGACTCAGCCTCCTGGCCCCCAGCCTGTCTCCCTCCTCCCCGTAGTTAAACCAGCTCTCGGCCTTCATTGAATTTACCTAGCTCACCCTTCTCAGCACTTTAGCATTCACTGGAAATCCCTCTGTATTCCCTCTGTCTTGAAAACAGAAATTCCCTTCATTTCCATAACGATCTAGATCGGATGTTTCCCTGACCCTAAGAGTCTCATTGCCTCAATGTTTTCCCCCGTAAAGTGAGGTTGCCATGAATCCTTGAACAGGTTGGGTACTGCACAACTCCAGGGGCACCATTCTCATAGACCACACTGACCTTGTCTAGTTGTTCCTTGATCAGAATTGTGCTCATACCAATTTATGGCTGCAAACGGAGGAGCAGGTCCTAACCATCACCACACCCAGTGCCTCACATAGGTGAGAGTTGGGGATGTAGTACTGCACTGGCCCAGTGTGCACGGGGTCATGGGTTCGATCCCCAGCTGCAGAAAACAAATGAATAAAAAAAAAAATTAATAAATATCTGATAAATGAAGGAATGAATCCTACTAAGTCTGATCAGAATGTACAGAAACTGCAACACCCCTTCCCACAAGCGGAGTCAATCCTGCGGGGGGTTCATCCCTCTTCCAGCAGAGCTCCCCAGGGCAAAAGCCCATCTGGAGTTCCCCTCTGGGGATTTCCTTTGGAGCCAGGTTCCAACCCACACAAGGACCCTTACTAGTTATTTCCTAACCACAGATAGTTTCTCACCTCAAGTGTTCCAGCCACCTCCCTCTCTCACTGTAATCACCTTACCAAGGTCTGTTTCACCTTCCGGTCTGTTCAAAAATCGAGTTTGCTCTCCAAGCCAGGTGCGGTGGTGCACACCTGTAATCCTAGTGGCTCAGGAGGCTGAGGCAAGAGGATCAAAAGGTTAAGGCCAGCCTCAACAACTTAGATCCTGACCAACCCTTCAAGACCAGGGCTAGGGTTGTGGCTCAGTGGTTAAGCTCTGGAGACAAAAAAATAAAAAATAAAAACGTTTTGTTCTCCAAAAAAAAAAAAAGGACCTGCCACACGGAGCAGAGCCACCAAAGGCTGATCCCACAGACTCCAGAACACGCTTTTGCAATGACAGAGGGGCTGGCCAAGGACCTGGCCTCCTGGGGAGCTGCTGGAAGGACCCCAGTCACTTGGCTATATATATCCAGATGGTAGGTTTTACTCTCAATCCCGGGGTCACCCTTGGAAGGCACTGACATCAACTGAGCTTTCGAGAGCTGCTGTGTTTGTTTTTAAGTTGTCATTGAGCTGGGTGCTGGGTGCTAAGTGCTGAGTGCTGAGTGCTAAGTGCTGGGGGTGAAACCAGGGCTTCTACCACTGAGATGCACCCCTGCTAACCATCAGGCAGGATGGGTCCCACTGTCCCCATCTCCCAGATAAGGCTACTGAGGCGGGAGAGCCAAGCCTCTGGGGAGCTGAGACGTGGACTCAGGTCTGGGAGCCTTGGGCGCTGATGTGTTTTTCACCCAAGCGCACCCTGAGTTTGCCCTCGGGACACTATCTCTTGCCCTGTTTTGCAATCCTGGAAGCTGAGAATCTGGATCTCCTGCGATTCCCCCTTCAGGGTAATGGTGGCTGTTCCACTCTGAGGCCAGCAGGATGGCCCGGCGTCCGCCCCACCCCCACCCCCACCGGACCCTCTTCTAACGAGGCTCATGTGCATCAGTCTCTCCAAGGTGTTGGTTCCTCCTGGTAACCAGGGGTGCCCAGGTCTCAGGCTGGGTCAGGGGAGCTGTCACTAATCACAAACCAAGGATCAAAACTTGGGCCACATTAGCCCTGGGCTCTAAACAGGTACGTTTTTTGTTTTTTTTTTTTTTTTTTTCTGATAGAGCCCATAATTCTTCACCCTTGTATAGTTTATTCAAGAGTATGGGCCACCATGGAACCCCTTATTCTGCATAATAGGCACTAATGAATTGATATGTACCCATAAAAATATAAAGGGTAAAAGAGTACTGGCCACACCACGTTAGAGATGAGTCTTCATTTTTGATTGATTTCTGCCCTAGTTTGGTCCTTGTTATGATTTCACTGTGACCCCCAAATCACCAAGGCAACGGTGTTCTAAGGTGACAAGTGACAACGGTCGTGAGGGTTCTGCCATTAGGAAGGGGTTAGTGCAGGGTTTAAAAAGGCTTGTGGCCGAGCTTCAGTTCTCTCCCTCTCTCTCCTTCTTTCTCTCTTTTTCTGTCTCCCCCCACATGGGTGCCTAAACATGTGCCCTTCTGCCTTCCACCATGTAATGATGCGGCAAGAAGTCCCTCGCCAGATGCAGGGCTCTTGACGTTGGACTCCCAAAGTGTAAGAAATAAGTTTTCTGTTTTTATAAACTACCTCGTCTATGGCATTTTGTTACAGCAACGCAAAAGGGGCTAAGACAGTCCTCCATGTCCAGTACACTTTGAAGACACCAAAGATTGAAGACTCAGACCACATTTAGCACTATGACAAGCTGGGCTCCTTCATAGTCTGGAAGCGGGGTCAGCAATCTACAGCCCATGGGCCAAATCTGGACAGCCATTTGTTTTTGTAAATAGAGTTTTATTAGAATATACAGCCCATTTGAGGACATATCATCTATGGCTGTTTTCATGATCCTCTGACCCTTGACAGAAAAACATGCACCACCTCCAATCTACAGACACTGGATATTCTTTCCAACCACCCCAACCTGGGAGCCCCCTTCTTTTAACTGAGGAATCTCCTGTCTAATAAAGCAGGGCTCACTGCCCACTCTAGAAGCTGACATGCAGATAAAATTCACCAATTTATTGAATTCTGGCCCAAAAGATGGCTACCCGCCACCTGCCAGTAACTGGAACCTGAAAATGGGGCCTTATTTGAAAACAGGGGGCGTCTGTAGATGTAAGTAGGTTTAGGATTTCAAGATGAAATTGTCCCGGATCTTCCCAGTGGACTCTAACCCTAAAGACAAGTGTCCTTAGAAGAGACACACAAAAGACAGATCAGAGGGAAGAGAGGAAGGCCACAGGAAGATAAGAGCAGAGATTGGCTTGCTGCAGCTCCAGACACAGGCATCCACCAAAAGGTGGAGGAGGAAGGAAAATCCTTCTCCAAAGACTCTGGGAATGCAGCCCGGCTGCACCTTGATTTTGTACTTTTGGCTTCCAGGACTGTGAGAGTCAAAGAAACCGCCTTTAAACCACTGCCTGGGGGTTGTTCGTTATAGCAGCTACAGGAAACACACACACACACACACACACACACACACACACACACACTCCCAGCTTCCCTTGCAGCTAGGGCACCGACAGAGCTCTACCAAACAGATGCCCCTTCCTGGGTTAAGTGGAAGCCAATGATGGGAAGGACGCGGTGGCACATGCCAGTAATCCCAGCAGCTCCAGCGGCTGAGCCAGGATAAATGCAATTTGGAGGCCAGCCTCAGCAACTTAGCGAGGCCATGTGCAACTTATCAAGACCCTGTCTCAAAATAAAGTTAAAAAAATTAAAAAGGGCTGGGGATGTGGCTCAGGGGTTAAATGCCCTTGGACTCAATCCCCAGTGCCAAAAAAAGAGAGCTAATGGTGGGTAGCCCCAGCTCTTCTCCATGCTGGGGGTGGAGTGGCGGCAACAGGTCCACAGATGTCAGTGGCTGCAGCATTACTGGCATCAACCAGTGTCCAGAATCCTTGGTGACGAGGGAGCATGTGCCAGAGGCACCAGCAGTGGCATCTTCCCTTGGGGGTGACTTGGGGGTTGCTCCTGGCTGCTCTTCTCCTAGTGCGATGGGCCGGCTGGGAACTCGGCCAGCTGCTGTCCAGCCTCTGGGCACCGCTCCCTTGAGCGACCAGCCCCACAGTCATGTGCTGTCTTCAGGGAGCGCTGGAGGGAAGAGCCCTGGGTCGGCGTCTCTTCCCAACACCTCCTCTCGGAAGCAAAGCATCACATTTTACTTCCAATCGGAGGTGATGGGTGTGTTTTCACCAAGAAAATTGGCATCTGCTGCAAATCAGGGCCGTTTGTGTCCTAAGAGCCCATCCTGCAGCACTCCACAGGTGGCTTACAATTAAAAACTGGTGGATAGCGACGGAGATCTCACTTCTTCCTGGATAAGGAAGCCTTCAGACTCCTCTTTCTACAGATGAGGAAACTAAAAGAGATGAAGCGAGCGATTGCTCAGATTCGTAAATCCAGGAGGTGATAAATCAGGGAACCAAACTCCATGCACAGCCTCTCAATCAAAAATAAGGCGAATGACTCTCTCTCTCTCTCTCTCTCTCTCTCTCTCTCTCTCTCTTTCTCTTTTTGAAAGCAAAGATTCAGGGACACACTGAGCCCAAAAGACAAAAGAACAAAAACCATGCAGGTGCCAAGGGACACTGTCCCGCTCAGAGTGTCTCCTGCAGAAAACTGGCAGGGCAGAGCCTGAGAACAGAGGCATTTAGTGGAGATGCTGAAGCCTCCTCTGCTTTAGAGCTAAAAGCGCCCCCACCCCATGCTTTCACCTCCACATCAGAGGGACGAGGTCACAGGTGCAAAGGACAGTCTCACCTTGACGCCCTCCGAGTCCGGGGCCCGTGCTGTGGGCTGACAGATCGGCCATCAGCAGGACAGCCTCTGCGCCTCGTGTGGAGGCAAGAGATTCATGACAGCAGCCCAGCTGTGGAGCTCAGCTCTGGCCTCTCCCTCATCCTGGGGCGTGAGACCTCCAGCCTGGAAACATAGCCCGGGATCAAGGGCCTGGAGAACCCCACGGGGAACCCCATGAATGTCACTCTGCTGACACCACACTGCTCTGTCCCTGTCTCTTCTCCAGAGCATGTGTGCACTTCCCTCTTTGTAGGGATGTGATTTATTTCCTGGGGAGCACGTGCCCATCCCTGCCTTCCCAAGAGGCGTGGGGGGGTGTCTCTGGGATACGTCTGGGATGGACATATCCTGGAGTCCAGGGCTGGACAGATCCTAAGCAGGTCCTTGAAATAATACAGGCAGCGACTCTTCCACTTTGTAAGACCTACTGTGCGTTCTGCACTCAGAGTCCGAATCCTTATGGCCATAATTCCCATTTTTTTCTGGTGAGGAAGCAGAGGCCTGGAGGAGTTCAGAGGTGCACCCCACGTCTACCATTTGTGAGTGACATCGTGGGAATTGGAACCCAGGACCTTCGGTTCCGTGCTTTGGGTACTCCCCAGAGCTGAACGGACACGTTCAGTTCCATTCCCACCCCGTGACGGGGAACTTGTTTGGGAAGAGGGTCTTTGCAGATGGGATTAGTTAAGATGAGGTCATACTGGATGAAGGTCGGCCCTGACTCAATCTGGTGTCTTTACAGGAGGGAGATTTGGACAGAGACCAGACACACCTGGGAAGGCGGCCCTGCAGACCAGGGAACTTCGAGCAGGCCAGCAAACTCTGAGGGTCCTCCCTAGAGACAGTGGCCCGGCTGACCCTGCCTTCAGACTCCCGGCTCCACAACTGTGAGACAGCTTCTTCTTGTCCCCCCCTCCCCGCCCATTTGGGGTCCTTGAGAAAACTCTAGGAGACTAACAGATGCTTTGGTGAGATGGATTCTCATGCCAGGATCTCAGGCCAGGGAGGCCGGGGAGGCCAGGGAGGCCGGGGAGGCCAGGGAGGCCGGGGAGGCCATGGAGGCCGCTCACCCACCTCTTGTCCCCCACCCGCCTCCTCTCCTCTCTGCCAGCACCACTACCCGGGAAGCTGCAGGACCACTCTGTAAACTTGCCCTGACCAGAGAGAAACCAAAGACACAACTTGGCCCAAGACACAAGGCTACAGTGACCCATCTGTCCCCTTTTTTTTCTCAGCAACCTGTCCCAAGTAACCCTACTGACCCTGCAGATGCAGGACCAAAGCAGGAAAAAAGAAATGGCCTCTTCGTGTCGGTACATGGCCCTCCCTCGGGCTTCCTGGCTGGTACCTGGTCCACCTGGCAGGGTGCCAGATGGTCAGTTGACTTCAGAGAGGCAGGTGACCCCTGTGCGGCACTTCCCTATTCTACCGCACGGCTCTATTTCGGGGACACCCGTCCAACGGACACTTAGCAACGTTTCTTTCTTCCTGTTGTTTTGTGTCTGGGATTAGAAAGCCGACACTGTCATCCTGCGTCTCCAGGGACCCAGGGACCGCCACAGTAGGCCCCCCCACCAGACTCTGTGGTTAGACTCATCCTCCCAGGAGGCCTGGCTGCCAGGGGAGCACCACAAAGGAGCCTGTCACCCTCTACTAGTCCCCAGAGGGAATGTCTCTCAGGAGACGCCTAGCTTTCCGGATCCATCTCCAAATTCACTGCTGTCCTTCTTTTCCCACTAGATGTGCCTCCCAGGACCTGGCACACAGTAGGTTTGTTACAAATGTTTGTGAACTGAACGACCCCTCCCCCACTCTTGAAAACCACTTCTATTGTCTCAAACCAGTTTACCCGTGAGGGAGGGTTAAACCAACAAAGCCACCATATTGAACATCCTACTATGTGCCTGCAGTCCAATGCTACCCAAGGAGTCCACCACTGTGGCCGCGTGCACAGATGACCAAGGCTCAAAGTGGGGGGTCACTCTCGCAGCATTCAACCCTCCTGGCAACCTGCCAGCAGGCTCTCCTGCATCTGGAGCTGAGCAGAGAAACATCTTCTAGAACATTCCACCATTAGCCAGCTTTTTGCTCCCACAGAAGACAAAGGTTTTGCCCTGGGGACATCAACAAGAGATTCAATTTACTTCTGCTCAGAAACCAGCAGGATCTTTTCAGGCCGTGACCCCCAGGTAAGTGCATCCCAGCGAGAGGCCAGGATTTCCTGTGACCCCTGGGGTCACCTTGGCAGGGAGGCCACAGCCTCCCTTTGACCTGTCAGCAGAATTCCTTCAAGTTACCCCAGTTCTCCCGCCTCTAAAAGAAGACTAATCACAGCAGAGCAGTGTGAGTCCCGGCCTGAAAGGCTCCAGGGTCTTGGCATCTCAGGCTTCAAGGAGAAAAACAACAACAACAAAAAAAAGAAACTCACATTGATTTCTAATGCAAATTGGGTTTGGAGAGGCTGGCTGGGCTCTCTGGGGCTCTGGGTCACCCACTGTGGAGGGCGCACCCCAGGGGATAGCTGTTGCCTTGGGCAAGGAATTCCTTCCCACCAAGACAAAACCCACATGCGCTGCCCCCTTTCAGCCCCCAGCGCCGCCCTGTCCCTAGCAGCTCCCAGGAATGTGCAGCCCCTGGTCCCAGCAGAGGTCCCACATCTGTGACCCCTCGGATCTCCTCTCCTCCTCCTCCCCCTCGTCCCCTTCCACCGCCGGCCCACCATGCAGGTGCACACACAACCACACATGGCCATGCACAACACACCGCACACACACACACAAAATCCTCACATGTGTGCACAATGCACATTTCCATCGCTGTCTCCTTTATGCCTCTACCTGCTCCAGACACGCAGTCCTCGGCCCTGGTGTGGCCAGCCCACGACACTGCGCATGCGCCCCTAGGGTTTGCTGGAGACTCTGCGCCTGGTGCTGGACGTTGCTTTCTTCTCCTCGAAACCACCCTGGGAGATGCAGATCATTTTATTCCTACATCTCAGATGAGGAAACCAAAGCAGAGAAGCTCCGTGACTCCTTTCAGCTTTATAAATTCCTTCAACAATATTTATTGAGCAACTGCTCCATGCAGGCAGCCGGGCAGGCCTCTTCAGGACAAGGGCGGGAATTGGGACTTACAGGCACACGCTAGTGTTTCTCCAAGGCCTGAGTGTCTTGGTCCCTGCAGGGCCACTTTCGTGGTCCCCGGAAACCCACCTTTGTGGACACCTTCCTCCGCAATCACCTTTTATTGTTGTGTTGGTATAAAGATAAATATAATCCAGGCCAAATTAAAGCATTGCCTTGGACTCTAGAAGTTTTTTTCTGATTTTTTTTTTTTTTAATTATGTACCAGGGATTGAACCCAGGGCTTCACACATGCTAAGCATACACCTTACCACTGAGCTACATCCTCAGGCCCCTTTCCTTCTGATTTTAAAAGAAATGAAGACATTTTATAGGCATTTGGCTCTGTCCCTCCTGTGTCTTTTTTGAGGGGAGGGTGGGGAGAGATGGAACCCAGGGGTTAGCCACTAAGCCACATCCCCAGCCCTTTTTAAATTTTTTTATTGAGACAGGGTCTCTAGCTAAGTTGCTGAGGCTGGCTTTGAACTCACGATCCTCCTGCCTCAGCCTCCCCAGCCGCTGGGATGACAGGCATACACCACTGCACCTGGCTCCTACTGTCTCTAAATAGACCCATCCTTGAAGGACAGATTACCTCCCCTCCCAAAACCAAAAGGTAGAAGCAACCCGAACAGCCATCCCGGGATGGGTAAATAAAATGAGGTCTCTCTCCTATGGAGCTTCACCCAGGTGTTAAAAAGAATCAGCACCAACGCTCTCTTCCATGTGGACTGACCCTGGATATCTTGGGCCACACGCGATGGCCACATAGTGTCTGATACCACTTATAGGGAGTGTCCAGAAGAGCGAATCCATAGAGACTGAAAGCGGATTTGAGGCTCCCGAGGCTGGGGAGGCCAAAAGGGCAGTGAGCGCTAATGTGCATGGGGTTTCCTTCAGGGGTGAGAAAAAAGCCCTGGGAGCAGAAAACGGGGAAGTTCCCTATGCAGGTTCACCTTAACTTGAAAATAAACAAAGAAACATAACGTGGGCTTCCCCCTCTGGCTCCCCGGGGACACTCTGGACCTTGTCCCACATTCCCATCCCCCTCCCCTGGCGCCTCCTTCATTCCCCTCCTCCCGGGTCGAGTTTCTTCTCTTGTCCCCTATTGGCAAGAGACACTGACCCCTTGGCCATGGGACCCTGTCAATGCTTCCCACATGCTGTGAAGCTCCAGGCCAGAGACTGCACACGGGTGACCCAAGGGCCAAGTCTGGCCCCTGACATATTTTCCTTGGCTCCTAGAGGGTTCTTAAGAATTTCCAATTAGTTGCCAACATTTCAAACATTGAAATTTCCCATGCAAAACACACACGGAGAGAGACTTCCAGCTTCCCTGGAGAATTTGGAAGAACCGACTGAGGGAAACAGCCTTCTGCAGCCTCAACAATGGAACCGTCCTCTCCAGCCTGCCACAGTCCCCACCCCTCCTTACAGTCTTCCCCAGCATCGGTCTCTCTTCTTAGCTGTTGAGGAACTGACACCCACCTTGAGCACACAACTGAAGCTCTCTGGGCCTCCCAGGCAAGATCAGGAGGGTGGGTTAGGAGGTCCTTACAGGCTGTCCGTGATTCTCAGCTGCAGACTCCATTTCCCGCCTGCAGCCAGGTTGGGCCTGAGTGACGGCCTGATGTCCCAGCTTGGGGTGAAGAATGAGAATACCATCCCAGGAGGCCCAGCAATGGGAAGTCGTTTGCCCAAAGCCACACAGCTGGAGAGACACCAAGCGGGGATTCAAAGCCACTCTGACCCTGAGACTCTGGGTGGCTCTGTCACCGCAGGGCCATAGACTGAGACTCCATCCCTGATGCATGGTGTCGTGTCATCTCTCCACGTGAGACTCTGTGATGCGATTGTCCCCTCATTCCTCCCTCTCTCCTCTGTAGCTGCCACTCCAAGACCTGCACCATTTATTTAGCATGCCCTTCTGGTCCTTCTGACCACGTCAGAGACGCTCACCACATGTTTATGTACCTACAGTAAGTGAACTTCCAAATGCGTGCTGACAGCTTTAGCAAAACTAAAAAGCAACAAGAAAACAGAGAGGAAGGAAGAAAGCAAGGGAGGGAGAGAAGGAGGGAAAAGAAAAAGCAACGGCGGGCCCCTCCATTCAATTGGAATATCAGAAAAATAATGGGAAAATATTTTTTTTTAGTATAAGTATATCCCATGCAACGATTGGGGTATACTTATACTAATGACTCTCCTGCTTTCTGAAATGTAAGCATAACTGGGCGCCTGGGTCGTGGTATCTGGCAACACTCCCTTTTATAGATGAGGGAAAAGAGGCTCAAAAGGGGGAGCCATTTGCTCCTGGCAGATTGGGGAGGCCCAGCTGGGTGGGTGTGACGTCCAAAGTCACTTTCTCCATCCTGCAGCCTCTGGGCTCCCGTGGGAATCTGAGGAGGGCCTTTCTGGTGTTCTGTGGGCCACACTCTGACGTTTGCTCTTGCCAGTGGCTTCCAGCGCCAGGCCTGGCGCACAGTGGGCCATCACAAGGTGTCACAGTCAAGGAAGTGGGCCATCAGTCTGCGGGCCCTGGCACCGGCACAGCGCCGACCCACGGTGGGCGCTGGGGTGAGTTTGATGAATGCCTGATCATTCTTACAAGGACAATCGCCCTGAGAAGCGCGCACGGCGCCTCCCTCTCGGACCACGTGTCAGAGACCAGCACGCGGCAGGAAGCCCACGGTGGCCACCCGCTGCAGCCCATAAATCACGGCGCCCCTTAATGACTGCACCACCGCCAACATCTGTCTCCCTCACCTGAGAGCCGTCTTTGAAACGCGCTCCTAATCAGGACTGAAAGCAACATGTCCGATTTCCATATTATTAGGAAGAGGTGGAGCTCGCCATAAATGATTCAAGAAGTGTCAATCAAATGACAATACAAATGACGCGTTTATTTATTTTCGCCTCTCCTCCTCGGCTTGCTTTGTTCCAGCTTTCTCCTTCTGGGGGGTTCTCATGCCCTCCTTTTCTCTTTGAAGCGCACCGGTTGATATTTTATTCATGGTAGATTTTAACAAAGCCTGCACCGTGGAAGAATCCAGGTTGGCTCTCTGCTGCAGTGGTTGGCAGAGCTGTTCTGTCTCAGGAAATTCTGGCTTTGCTAAGTTCATTCAAGTCATGGGGAGGTGGGGGGACACAGCTGGGGACAGGAGAGACACGGTCTCTGAACTCACGGAGCTGACATCATCAGGACAGTTATGTGCTCCAGCAAGAGGCCTCACCTCTGGGCCTCCCCTGTCTGAAGGCTGCTTGTGGGACTAATTCCTTCTTCCACAGAGGCCCAGCCTCCCTGTTCTGATCAGTTTTCTCACCTGGCAAGTAATGGTGGTTCGGATATGGTTGAGCATGTCTCCCACCGTTTTATGTGCTAGAAATTTGTCATCCGTTTGGTGGTGTTGAAGTCATGGCACCTTTAAGAGGTGGGACCTAATGAGAGAAGGTTAGATCATTGGGGGCGTCGCCCTCTGAAGGGAATGATGTAATTCTCTTGAGATCCTCAGTCTGTTCCCATGAAAACAAGTTGTTATTATAAAAAAAAAAAAAAAAAAAAAAAAAAAAAAAGCAAGTCTGGCCCCCTAATCCTTCTGGCCTCCAGCTCCATGCACTCCCATCACTGTGACATCATGGGCCACAAGGCCCTTCATCAGGCTAAAAAGATGGGATGGCTCAATCTGGAACTCTCATCCTCCAAAACTGTAAGCAAAATAAACCTCTTTTCTTTATAAAGAACCCAGTACTGGGCATTTTGTTATAACAACAATAAATATACTAATACAAAAAATGAACAAAGTCATCAAAATGTGTGTCCTCTAATGACACTATGGTAGCACCCCCAGCAACTCATGCTCAAGAAATAATTAAGAATGTGCACAGGGCTGGGGTTGTGGCTCAGTGGTAGAGAACTTGCCTAGCACATGTGAGGCACTGGGTTTGATTCTCAGCACCATATAAAAAAGACATTAATTAAATAAAAGCATTGTATCCATCTACGACTAAAAGTATTTTTTTAAAAAAAGAATGTGCACAAAAACGGATGTGCAAACCTCTTCCTTTTGATCAGAAAAACCCTCATCCTGCAGCACCCTTATAAAGGGCTACAATTGCTAACTCACTTTGCTGAAAGAAAAACCAAGCAAGAGACATTAAGCCACCTAAGAGATGAATCCAAGTGGGTAGCACTAAAGTCTGTGATCTGAAGCTCTGCACCACACACATTTGGTAAGTAGCTTCCAGAAAATTCTGAAGCTAACAGTAGTGCTCTTTGGGTGGTTGACTTATGGGTGGTTCCAATTATTTACTTTTGGCCTAAGTATATTCTGAAGTTTTTTGGGTTTTTTTTTTTGCCAATTATTTATGATTCACATACTTTGCCAAAAACTGAAACGGAAAAAGAAATATCATGTAATTAAATCAGTCGATCAACCAACCAATCAATCAATCAGCTGAACCATCTCTGTGTCTCTTCTGTGGTGAATGAGCTGCGCTGTGTCACAGCCAAAGGCACTGTGTACACTCATTGCAGCCAGAGGGGTCCCTGGCCCATGGGGTCAGCCAGGGTGTGCATCTCAGTCTGTCTCCTTATGGTGCCAGGTGGGGCTTGCAAAATTGAGGCAGGTTGCATAACAGCCTTGCCCTGGGGACATGGGGCTCTTTATCGCCCCTGAGTTATTTTTATGGGTTTGTAAACTGAGCTCCTCTCCTTGGGAACTTCCCCAGGGCTGTAGAGAATCCTGGCCTCTGCAGAGGGAAGACGCTGTTGGCCAACGTGGGGGTGGGGAGACCTCTGCCTGGGACTTGACAGGGACCCCTTTGCCCAGAGTCAGAAAAGTTGTCTCTCCCTTATATTAAATGGAAGGAGACCCTCAGGGTTATACAAAATTACATACAAGAGGAAGTGAGGGGAAAGGGGAAAAAAAACAAGGGGGAGAAATGAATTACAGTAGATGGGGTAGAGAGAGAAGAGGGAAGGGGAGGGGAGGGGAGGGGGGATAGTAGAGGATAGGAAAGGCAGCAGAATACAACAGACACTAGTATAGCAATGTGTAAAACAGTGGATGTGTAACCGATGTGATTCTGCAATCTGTATACGGGGTAAAAATGGGAGTTCATAACCCACTTGAATCAAAGTGTGAAATATGATATGTCAAGAACTATGTAATGTTTTGAACAACCAACAATAAAAATTAAAAAAATAAAAAATAAATTAAATAAAATGATTTCTACCAAAAAAAAAAAAGAAAAGTTGTCAAGAGGAGCTTGAACATCCTGAGGAGAGTTAGCCAGACCTGCCTGGAGGGGGTGTGTGGATAATACCAATAACACCTCCGCCCCGGATGCAGTCTGTGAGACTATCCACACAAGCAGAAATTGTGCAAAACAAACCTGACTATGAATGAGATACAATGAGATTATGCTGTGACCTTTAAAAGTTTGCCAACACATTGAAAGCCCTATTAAAAATTCTTAAGAAATGAAAAAATAGTAATGGTGACATTTTTTAAAAAATTAATTTGGAACTTTAGAAACATTGAGAATTGTTGTATTTCTGTGTAGAACAACTATCAAGAATAGCTCCGATATTGCTAATCAGCTCTGTCTCGTTCACGACACAGAGAGGACCGGGTTTCCTATGCCCTGGCAAATCGTCATATTCTTTTCTAAGACTGGATCAGTTTCTTCCACTTTCGATGCTGTGAAATGTCTCGAGAGTTCCTTCCCGTGGCTTCATCTGGGATGTCATCCTTTCCACCACGATGGCCCTCATCTCTTGCTTCTACATCTCTGTGATGGTTAACTTTATGGGTCAACTTGGCTGGGCCATGGTACCCAGATATTTGGTCAAACATTATTCTGGATACCTTCTATGCAGGGATAAGAGTAACAATTAAATAAATAGACTGTGAGTAAAGCCAGAGGCGCTCCAGGATGTGGTGGGCCTCATCTAATCGGCTGAAGGTTTTAATGCCAAACAAAAACAACTGGCCCCTCTAAGAAACAGAAAGAATTAATTTAAAGTTTTAACAAGGTTTTCAATGAAGAAGAAGAAGACAAGGAGGAAGAGGGGAAAGAAAAAGAAAACAAAGAAAGAAACAAAAAGTAAAGCCTTGACTTTACTTTTGACTCCATGCCTTTGGACTTCAACTGCAATGGAAATTCCACCCTGAGTCTCCAGCCTGCCCGCCTATCCTGTAGATTTTGGATTGGCCAGCCTCCATAATGCTATGGGCCATTTTTAATAAATCTACCCATCATCTGTCTATCTAGCTAGCCTTCCATCCATCATCTGCCATCTCCTACTGGTTCTGTTTCTCTGGAGAATTCGAACACAAACCCCACTGACCACTCAATTCCAGCAGTAGCCCTTTGCATTTCTTCTCCACACTCCACTTCCATCTTTGCTGACCAGTTTCTTCCTTTCACTCTCCACTCGAGGAAAGCACCACGTGGCTTATCCCCTAAGGACATGGGCATCCCAGCGACACCCTTGGCTGTGCAAACTCAAGAACCGATGCGCAGTGACCAATCAGCAACTGCCTCTGGAAGAAGCGATGTGATTGGTCCCTGATGGCATGACGTAACTCTTGAATTTGCATAGTAATTGGTGTGCCGGGGAGTGCCAGCAAACTCTGCCCTGGACACAAGGTGGAGATGAAATTTGAACCTTGCTCTGCGGGGCTTGTGTTATTTTTTAAACAAGGTACCTGAAATTCATGCATATCCAAACCAAGCAAAAGTGAGGACTGATTTAATAGCAAATAACAGCTGGATCTGTGACACACTTAAACCCGAACCCAAACTGAACCCCAAACCTCAACCCAGTGCTTCACATATGTAAGCCCATCTGATAAGTGTCAAGTGATTAAACCAACTAGATACGAGGCTAGAACTTGTGAGTCAGCTCTTTGCAGGCTCTTGGTAGCTCCGCTCAGAGGCACAAGCGCCCTGCCAGGGGCCCGTGGCTGATGGTACCCTGTGAATCATCCATTCCAGCTTCTTGTGATCTCTGACACCTCCAAGCACTCTTCTCTACCCCAAAATGAAAACCCGGATTGGCACCCGTTGGGCTGAGACATGAGCTTTCTGAGTCTTCAGACTTTTGGTTTCCCTGTCTTTAAAACGGAAACCCCATCCCAACTTGTGAGGATCAAATGAGATAATGATACCTACAAAGCCCTTTATAACTGGCACATAGCAAGTACTCAAAAAATGTTCACAATTATCATTGTTACCAAGCGGGCATTACCACGGCTTATGTAGAATTGGAATTGTTGGCATTTCTGCCTCTCCTCTAGATCAGGAACTACTTAAGGAAAATGAACTCTTAAATCTCTGGCCTCAGTTCCCAAGTGCAGTGCCTGGCACCGAGTAGATGCTCATTAAACACTTGCTCAATGAGTGAATAAAAGCCAAGAAGGGTTTTACTCCCAGTTTGCCCATGTTGAATGCAGCTGTAGATAATAGCCAATAACATTTGCTGAGAATGTACATGTGCCAGGATCGAATGGCACCGGGCCCTTGGTGTGCTTTATTCAGCTCAGGATCCAAGCAAACCCCTGTAGGGTGGCGGGGGAGGGGGGAGGTGTTACTATCCACTTTATTTAAGCTGCAGAGAGGAAAGGTTGCAATTTGCATCCTATCATATAGCCTCTGCCAGCAGATGCCAAGGCCAGCAAGTGCCTTGGAGATTTAAGGGGGTGAGGAAGGCAGAAATGGAGGGTCCTAACAGAGGGTGATTCTCGTCCCCCCAGGTGCAGACTGGCGGCCACCTTGGAGCCACACCTGGCTTTGGTGCTGCCCTGTCTTGGGCTTGTTGCTGTGTAGTGCTGCACCTAACCCGGCCTCACCGCCTCCCACCAAGTCCCTTCCTGAGTGTCTTCTCTCTGTCAAAACTTGACTGGCCCAGGTTTCATCGCTCCGGGCTTGTGTTCCCTGCTGCTCCTCCAAAGGTGTTTCTGGCTACCCCACTTAGCAGGTCTGGGTTCTGCCTTGACCACCCAAGTCACTGCTGAAGCAATTAATTAGGGAACCAAATATGGCCAGGGGACAGCTCTTCTGTTGCCATATGGAGCTGGGATTTAATTTTTCATCATTCAAGTTTTCACACGTGGGTTGTTTTGCAAGCTCGTCTTTTGCTGCTGGGAGCAGCCCTCCCATCCCCGGCTCCAGGCTGGGTGCGCGAGAGGCACTCAACAAATTCTTGTTGGTTTTTACTGCTCTGTTATCTCCCCTGGCACATCGAATACTTCGTACCTCTAAAGACAGAAGAGGAGAGCCGGCCAAGACATGGGAGGAGCCCCAGGTCCAGGGCCACCCACTCTCAAATCCCAGAGCCCACAGGACCCTGGAGCAACAGAGAACCAAGTTTGAAAAGCCCTTGGCCATTTTCTTGGCCAACTTTCCTGCTGGCTGTGAACTTCTAGAGAGAGGCTGGGGTGATCCAGAAAACGCCAAGCACTTGGAACCAGACTGATTTGCTTTCCAGCTCTGCCGCCCACTACCTGCTTGACCCTCAGGACGCTCCTTAACCTCTCTGAGCCTCAGTTTCTGCCTCTGAAAAGTGGGAGTAACCATAATACCTACCTCATAGTATTGTGGGATGATCCAATCAGCTATGTTAAGGCACCTGAAAAGTATGATATTCATTGTGTGGCTGTCCCCCCCCTAACATGGAGTACGGAACACGGGCTCCCAGTTAGACAGTGGAGTTTTAGCAAATTGACATCACTTTTCCGGAAGGACCTTCAGAAGCTGCTTGAGTGGTAGGAATACCAGGCACTCTGATGGGCCTTGGGTGAGTGGGGTCAGGGGTCCTCCTGTGTGCCTCTCCAGCTATCTCAAAGACTGAGCAACTTCGGAGGGCCCACCATGTCCACGGATTCCGTATCCACAGATTCAACCAGTCACAGATTGAAATTCCTAGGGAAGATGTGCCCAGGTTGCATGGAAATGTTCAGAAGCATCTGGATACAAGGGACTTGGGCAGCTTTGGTTGTGGGTGTCTGCGGTGGGGGGTTGTGCCCTGGAACCTATCTCCATGGATACTGAGGGCAGCTGTTCTCTGTTTGCATGTCATAATAGTCCCTGTGACATGGGCGACCATTCTTGCCAAGAAAAAGAGTTAACCCAATCAACAAATGGACCAAGGAACTGAACAGACACGACTCAGAAGGTGATATACAATCAATCAACAAATATGTGAAAAGATGTTCATCATCTCTAGCTATTAGAGAAATGAACATCAAAACTACTCTGAGATTTCATCTCACTTCAGTCAGAATGGCTGCTATTAATAATACAAACAATAATAAGTGTTGGCCAGGATGTGGGGGAAAAGCCACCTCATACATTGCTGGTGGGACTGCAAATTGGTACAGCCAATATGGAAAGCAGTATGGAGATTCCTTGAAAATCTGGGAATGGAACCACCATTTGATCCAGCTATCCCTCTCCTCGGATTATACCCAAAGGACTTAAAAACAGCATACTACAGGGACACAGCCACATCAATGTTTATCGCAGCACAATTCACAATAGCTAAACTGTGGGACCAACCTAGATCCCTTCAGTGGATGAAATGATAAAGAAAATGTGGCATATAGACACAATGGAATATTACTCAGCAATAAAAGAAAATAAAATCATGGCATTTGCAGGTAAATGGATGGAGTTGGAGGAGATAATGCTAAGTGAAGTTAGCTGATCCCAAAAAAAACAAAGGCCGAATGTTTTCTCTGATGTAAGGAGGCTGATTCATAGTGGGGTTGGGAGGCAGAACATGGGAGGAGCAGACGAAATCTAGATAAGGCAGAGGGGAAGGGAGGGGGCATGGGGGTAGGAAAGATGGTGGAATGCGATAGACATCATTACCCTGAGTACATGTAGGAAGTCACCAATGGTGTGTCTCTACTTTGTGTACAACCAGAGATATGAAAAAATGCACTCTACATGTGTAATGTGAATTGTCATGCATTCTGCTGTCACATGTAACAAATTAGAATTAAAACATTAAATTTTTTTTAAAAAAAAAGAGGCTTAGCGCTGCCTCCTTCTACCCAGCCCCCACCCTGGCTGGTGTTGGGTAGAACCAGATTCCTGTGATCCCAGGAAGGGAAAATCAGACCACAGCCCCTGAGCAGAGCTGCTGAAGCCTCCTGAACCTACGAGGGGCGGATCTTTCCAAATGTGGTTTAGTGGGAAGCAGAACAGAGGGGTTTGCAGTCCTGCAAGATAAAAGCCATCATGGACTCCATGGCAAAGAAGAGAAAGCGAGGTTGAGCGACAAAAGGGAGTGTGGGGTGGGGGGCGTCAAGTCAGGCTCTTAGACCAGCCCTGAGGAGCTTTGGCACCCTTGCTCTAACCACTGCTCCACACTGCCTCTAGCACCTAAGCCTCCCTGGGGACCCAGCAGCACACACCCTGGGTCCTGGAGCCATAATGTGGCAATGCCCTCAGGCTCTCCTAAGAAGAGACAAAATGGGCTACTCCTGCCCCAGCCTCTGATCTGGCTCCCCAGGAGCCGCAGGCCTGGCTCCTGTAGCCCAGCTGGGTTTCCTCTGCCCTCTGAGGCACCCTGGCCCCACTCATCCACTTAGCATTCAGGGATGGCTCACCCAGGCTGCGTCACACACCATGCAGGGCCCAGAGTTTTCCCACCTGCTTCAAGACCCCAAACACACACTTAACCTGACACATTTATATGTATTTATCACACTCTGGGTTCCTTTGCAGCTTCTGGGGACCAGGAGCCAGGAACAGTTCCTCCTGTCCCCTACTCGGGTTTCTCGGAAGGCTCCCAACAGCGGGTCAGCTGGGGTTGCAGAAGGAACGGGCCAGAGGCACCCAGCAGGTCTGGCCTCAGAAGGAAGAGCCAAAGTGTACCTTTCCCATTGAGAATATTAACTCCTGCTGGCTTTTGGCACCTTCAATATCCATGTCTCTGCTAGCCTTGATTACAAAATATTTGTCATTCAAATGCAAATTCGGAAAAAAAAGGAAAAACCATTTCCTACCCATTAGATTATCCAAAATGAACAAGGTCTGAGGCCGGGGTTGTAGCTCAGTTGTAGAGAGTAGAGCATGTCCTTAGCCTGTGTGAGGCCCTGGGTTCAATCTCTAGCACCACACACAAAAATAGTAAAATACAATCTGATTGTAACAAATGTTCACAGGAATTCAAAGACATTAGGAATCGTAATCACTGGTGGAGACCAACCCAGCCACTCTAGAAATTGGAAAACACCAATAAAACTAAAGGTCCACATTGTGTCTGATGTCTCACTGAATGCATTCCTAGATGCATGCCTGGGTGAAACTCTCATGCATGGACACAGAGACTGCCACACAGGAGTTCACTGTAGCATTAGAGACAAGAACCAAAAAAAAAAAAAAAAAAAAAAAAAAGGAAAAAACAATGGGTTTGTACAAAGACAGGCTAATAAACTATGGTTTACTTACAAATTATAATATCAGGGCTGGGGGTGCTGCTCAGTGGCAGAGGCTTGCCCAGCATGCCCAAGGCCCTGGTTTATCCCCAGCACCACACACACACACACACACAAAAAAAATCTTAGAATACTATTCAACTGTTAATAGGAATAAACTAGGTCTCCAGATATCAATATGGAGATAAATAGGCAATTCTGAGAGAACAAAGCAAGTTGTAGAATGATCATTAAGTTCCAAAATAGTATCTTTCTATATAGAAGCACTTTCAGAATGGGAGAAAGGACCTCTGAAATTTTGCTCCTCCAAGCAGCAAGAATAGTATCAAAAATGGCCCAAATGAACTCTTTGGAAACTCTGGAAATTAACTAAAGGTTTGCAACAACCCAAGGGTAATTTTGTTTTTAAGTGGCTGATCTGAGAAGCGCAGATTTGGGTGTTTTCACATGCTCTGATCTCATCCTCCTCCCCTGGTTTTGCAAAGGTCTGGAAACCCAGCACCTTGCAACCACGGCTGTAGGCCACTAGGGACCAGGTGGAAGTAGAGTTCCACTTGCAGAGAATTGTCCCTCTTGACCTGGCTGGCAGCTGCTGGCAAGCCCCATTCTGTGAGCTTGCTGTTATCTGACCTGACTCAGAGCTCACCCAGATCTAGCCCCAGGGCGTTTGTCAAGAACAATCATCAGCAACTCTTTAACGTTGCAGCTGCCTAAGACACTTTTACCAGTTGGGGCTAAAGGAAACTGGCCAAAAAGCTAAAAAGGAAAAACTGGTCTACCCACTGTCCACAGAGGGGAGAGGGGACTTTGGAAAGCTCTTATATATACCTAGACATCTAGAAGGCCAGGAAGTCAAGCAGGGCTGCATGTGGGGCCGAGAAATACATGCAAATGCCCTAAATCTCTCAGCTCTGGGTGACCTTGAGGATCTTCACAGGAGAAGCAGAGGCTGAGGCATCTGTTCACAGCTTCTCTGGGCAGGGAAGGGACATCCCAATGCACAGCAGAGCCCTTCAGGAAAGGCTGGAAGACTAATGGATTTGAGGCATTTAAGTCTTTGTCCAATAAATAGCTTACTGCTAAGCTAATCAATCAAGGGCTTGAGTGGCAAACACAGCAAAGAATATAAATTTTACAAAATGAGGCCAGAAAATCACCAAGCAAACAAATAGCAACAACAAACAAACAAACAAGTGCTCTGAAGAAGGAAAATTTGATCTCCAGAGTTGCCACGTTGTATTATTTAAAATGTCCAGTTTTGCCAAGTGTGGTGGTGCCCACCTGTAATCCCAGCAGCTCAGGAGGCTGAGGCAGGAGGATTGTAAGTTCAAAGTCAGCCTCAGCTACTTAACAAGATCTCATCTCAAAATTTAAAAAATAAAAATTTTTAAAAAAGGCTGAGGATGTGACTCAGTGGTTAAGTGCCCCTGGTTTCAATTCTCAGCACAAAATAATAATAATAATAATAATAATAATAATAATAATAATAAAACAAAACTCCAGTACTCAACAGAAATATGAGAAATATGGCACATGCAAAGAAACATGAATATATAATCCATACTATTGAGGGCCACAGCGATGACATGTGGAGTGGTTGAGAAGTGTTTCCAGCAAGCCATTGAGATGATGATGGTTATGTTAAGCTGTGTATTCAATTGTATATTACACCCCTGCTGTCCGCCTGGCCTGCTACTTTGGAGTTCTCACAGGGATTCCTGGAGAGTTCGCGTTGGTTGGGGAAGTGCTGGATTTCTGGAGGAGGGATTTCTGGAGGAGGGATTTCCGATTAGTGTGTGGTGTGTCCAGGGAGAAGGCCGTGTGCAAGGCGTTCGCGGGAGTGCAGAGAATAAAGGAGTTCCTGTTTTGAACCTACAAGGCTGTGTGGTGGCTCGTTTATTTTGTGCCCAGCCACACTGTGGCACCATACCCAGGAACTTGCCCCTTGGAAAGCCAAGAGGTTGCACTTACTAGACAAAGACTTTAAACGTATTCTACAAAGTAGGTAAACATAGAAAAGTTATAAATGTGTGTTTCTTCTTTCTGATTTAAAGACAACTGCATAAAGTTATAACCAAAAACCTGCACTTATGTGAAAGATATAATTTTTATGAAAATAGCATACGGGGAGGGATCATGCTAGGCTGAGGCCAAGTTTTTGTGCACTGCTATAATTAAGTCAATATTAATGTGAGGTTAAAAAAAAAGAAAACCAGCCCCCAAAATATAGTAAAAGAAGCAACAAGGGAATTTAAATGGTACACTGGAAACATTTGTTTAATACCAAAGGAGGCATAAATGGAGGAATAATGTAAAAAGAAGAAAGAGTTGAACATGGTGGCACCGACCTGTAATCCCAGCAATTTGGGAGGCTGAGGCAGGAGGATAGCAAGTTCCCAACCAGCCTCAGTAATGGGCTAAGCAACTCGGCAGGCAATACCTTAGCTCAAAATAAATTTTAAAAAAATTTTATAAGGGCTGGCATAAAAGTCAGTGGTAGATGGCCACCGAGTTCAATCCCCAGTACCACAAAAATAAATAAATAAGAAAAAAGAAGAACAAACTAAGCCCGAAGCAAGTCACAGGAAGGAAATAATAAAGACTAGAGAAGAAGTAAATAAAATATTGAATAGAAAAACAGTAGGGAAACATCAACAAAACCCAAAGTTGTTACTTTGGGAATAATTAACACAATTGACTAGACCCATAGAAGAAGAACTGAAGTTACCAAGGAGGAGACAAAAAAAGTGTTCTTCCAGAAATAATCAAGGACTCTAAGGGAGTAATGTGAACCACACAATGCCAAAAAAATTATGTGATCTAAATGTAATGGGGAAATTCCTAGAAAGACACAGGTGACCAAAACTGACTCAAGAAGAAATAGAAAATCTGAATAAACATAGAACAATTAAAGAATTGGATTTGTAATTTAAAAAAAAAAAGCCCAGGGATGATGTCTTCACTGAGAAACTACCTAATATTTGAAAGAGGATTCACCCGATCTTTACACTCTCTCCCAAAAATAGAATAAGGAACACTGCCCCATCATTCTATGAGGTCAATATTGCCACAGTATCAAAACAGACAAAAGACATCACAAGAAAGAAAACCAAAGAGAAATATCTGTTATCAATAGAGATGCAAAAATTCTCAACAAAATGCTAGGAAGTTATATCTGGCAACATATGAGAAGGATCACCCACTGGGAACAAGTGGAGTTAGTCTCAGGAACACAAGATTGGTTCAACACCAAAAAGAAGTCCATCAGTGTGATCTGCCATCTTACTAGATTAACAAAGGAAAACCACGGGATCCTTTCCTAGATGCAGACAGGGTATTTTGCAGAATCCAACATCTTTTCATGATTGAAAAAAAAAAAAAAAAAGTTCAAATAGTAGGAATGGTGGGAGCTTCCTCAGTCTGATACAGAGGATCTGTGGAAGGCCCACAGTGAACATTATACTGAGTGATGAAATACTGGAGCTTTCCCTCTGAGACTGGGAACAAAATCAGAATGTCCACTTTGGTTCAACATGTTACTGGAGGTTCTAGCCATAGTAATTGGGCAAGAAAAAATAAATAAAAGACAATCCGATAGGAAAGGAAAATGTGAAACTATTTCAATTCACAGATGCCATTGTCTTGTAGAAAATTCTAAGGGAATCACACATGAGGGGTATGAAACTGTTCAGAATGAAAAGTGAGTTTGGTAAGGTGGCAGAATGAAAGATCAATATACAAATATCCATGTATTTCTATTAGATAGTAGCCATAAGCAATCCAAAAATGAGATGAAAAATGTATAACAGCATCGAAAAGAACAAAATACTGAGGAATAAATTTAACAAGGGGGCTGGGGTGGTGACTCAGTGGTAGAGCGCTCACCTAGCACATGAGAGACCCTGGGTTCGATCCTCAGCACCACATAAAAATAAAATATTATGTCCACCTAAAACTAAAAAATAAATATTTTTTAAAAATATTACCCAATGGATCTGCAGATTCAAGGCAATCCCTGTTAAAATTCCGACTGCCTTTGTTTCCCAAGATGGATAGAGTAGTCCTGCCGTTAGTGTGGAAAAGGCGAGGGACCCCGAATGGTGAAAACCATCCAGAGAAAGAAGAACCAAGTTAGAGAACCGAGGCCCCCGGGTGTCACAGCCTCCTGCAGAGCCACAGCCGTGGAGACAGAGCCCAGCTGCTGTCAGACGCGCCTGCGGGCCCCTGGAACAGAACTGAGACTCAGCAACTTACTGAAGCCCTAAGCAACTCAGGGAGACTGTCTCAGTCTTTAAATAAAATATAATAAAGGGCTAGGGATGTGACTCAGTGGTTAAGTGCCCCTCGATTCAATCCCCAGTATATAAAAAAAAAAAACCAGAAAATACACAATACACAAATGACCAATAAGCACTGAAAAGAGATTCAGTATTATTAGTTATCAGAAAAATGAAAATCAGCTGGATATAGTGATGCTTGCCTGTAATCCCAGCAAATCAAAAGGCTGAGGCAGGAGGATCTCAAATTCAAGGCCAGTCTCTAGAACATAGTGAGACCCTATCTCAAAATAACATTTTACAAAGGTCTGGGGGTGGAGAACTCTCTCAGTGGTAGAGTGACCCTGACTTCAATCCCCAGTACTGGAAAAAAAAAAGAGAGAGAGCGAGCGAGAGGGAAGGAGGAGGAGAAGGAGGAGGAAAGGGAAGAGAAAAAAGAAGGAAGAAAAATGAAAATCAAACCTTAATGAGATACCACTTCACACCCATTAGCAGGGTTTTAATCAAAAAGAAGAAGCAGTATTGGAGAGAATGGGGGGAGGTTGGAGCCCTCACACTGAGTTGGTGGAAAAGTAGAAGACCGTAGCCACTTTGGAAAACAGTTTAGAAATACCTCAGAAAGTTCCTGGGAGTTCCCATGTAACACAGCAGTTCCACTCCCAAGTGTGTACCCAAGAATTGAAACACAACTGGTACATGAATGTTTTTAGAAGGTTTGTTCATAACAGCCAAAAAACAAACCAAGTGCCCATCAATTGATGAATGAAAAATTAAAATGGGGCCTAGTTGCACAATGGAATATTATTTAGCCATAAAAAGGAATGAAGTCCTGATATTTTTTACAATGTGAATGAACCTTGAAAAAAAAATGCTCAATTTAAAAACTAGTCCCAGAGGCTAGGGCTGTGGCTCAGTGGTAGAGCACTTGTCTCCCACGTGCAAGACCCTGGGTTTGATCCCCAGCACCACGTAAAAATAAATAAGTGAAATAAAGGTATTGTGTCCAACTACAACTAAAAAGTAAATATTTTAAAAAACAGTCCCCAAAGACCACATAGTATATGATTTCATTTATATGAGGTGGCCAGAATTGGTAAATCCATAGATGCAGAAAATCCATAGACTCATGGTTGCTAGGGGCCAAGGGAGGAGGGAATGGGGAGTGACTGCTAATAGGTATGGACTTTTTTAGGAGGTGGGGGTGATGAAAACATTCTGGAATTGCATAGCCACCATAGTTGCAGAATTCTGTGAATATAATTTTTTTTAAAAAAAAAACCACTGAATTGCACACTCTAAAGGGGTGAATTTCATTATAGGTGAATTATATCTCTGTAAAGCGGTTAATTTTTAAAAGGATAAATAGAGTGTGATCCCATTTGTTGAAAAAGTTTAAGAACAAACAAATACTATAAATTATTTAAAATAGATACACATAGAAGCAATTAGAGTCTAACTACATGCACGGAAATGGAAGGGCGGTTTCAGGACTGCGATGGTCTCCTCAGAGACAAGTAAAAAGAGAACTGGGCTTAGAATGTTTTATTCTCCCCCCTCCCCCAATCCCTTTTCCAAGACAGAGATCAAAGATATTCTGGAAAAATGCTGCAGTCTGTCAGATTGGAGTTCTGGGCACATGGATTTTTGTCACTCTATATTCTATTTCAAATAATAAATTTAGGAGGCAAACCTGTAGTGGTTTGAGAAGTGGCCCCCCCCCCAGCAAATGGCTTCTGGATATTGTGAATGTGATGGGGGAGGGTGGGCACAAGGGACTGAACCCACCGATATTTAACCACGGAGCCACGTCCCCAGCCCTAGTTTGTATTTTATTTAGAGACAGGGGCTCAGTGAGTTGCTTAGCACCTCGCTTTTGCTGAGGCTGACTTTGAACTCGCCATCCTCCTGCCTCAGCCTCCTGAGCTGCTGGGATGACTGGCGAGCGTCACAGCGCCCGGCTGTAAAGGTGATTTGATTTTCAAAAAAGGGTCTCAATTTAAGGACTTCAATCGGAGACTATATTGGATAAGGGTGGCCCTAAAGCCAATGACAAGTGTCCTTTTAAGAGAGAAGGGGACAGGACACATCTAGGAGGCCACGTGGGAGTGGAGAGGGGAGTGGTGTGGCAGCAGCTGAAGGCCGGGAGGAAGGAAGGAAGGAAGGACAAGCCCCTGAGAACCTGCGGAGTGTGCCGCCTCCCGGACTGCAGACTTCCAGCCTCCAGAACCCTGAAAACTCTTCTGTTGTTTCAAAGTCCAAGTTCAGGGCAATTTGCTACAGCAGCCCCCAGAAATGAACTCTCCGCCTTTCTGTTTTTTTCTGCGTTTCCCTCTCGGAGGCTCTGCCCCACCCACCTTTCCTCTCCCTGCTTCTCTGAGAAGCCAAATCAATCATCTTGCTGGGAGAAAGAGGGCTGCCTTCGGTGGGGCCACTCGCCCAGAGCCATGGCAGCCTGCATCTACCTGTTCACTGGTTTTGCATGCCTGTCTTTGAAGGTCCCCTGCTGATCTTGTCCTCTTTAGCCCAATGCCCATCTCTGCCTGCTGGCTCACCTCCTCCTGCCGGTGCCCAGGCTCTCAGCCCCCATCCGCTGGGCTGCTTCCTGGCCACAGTCCCTGCAGTCTCTGATCCACCTGGACACAGGCACATCGCCGAGTTCTGCTTCCAGCCACCACCAGGCAGGAATCATGCCCCACAAATGAAACAACCCCAGAATGAAGAGCCATGAGCCCACATGGACCCAGTAGGTACTTTTGCACACAACATCTTATTTACTTTCACAAAATAGCTCTTGTTACTTTTCTTATCTTCTGATGAGGAAACCGATGCTCTGGGAAGTGAAATAATTCACCCAAGATCTCAGAGCTGGCTGTGCTGGGCTTTGAACCCGCATAAAATCCTGGTTCAGCTATGAGATTGACCTTGTTTCTTAACCTCTCTGCATCTCTACTTCGGCATCTGTAAAAGATGAATAATAATAATTTCTGTCCCAGAAGCTTGTTGAAGATGGAAACCCGTGGGGTTTCCGCATGAAGCCCTCCTTTGGCACATAGTAAGTGTTCAATAAATGCCAGCCAAGATTCTCCATGTCAGTGCTGGATTTAGCAAAATTTTACTCAGAGAACACCACGTTCAGTTTACCATTCCACAGGGAAAGAGATTCATTTGGTTGGTTAAGTTTTTAAAAAAAAACAATTGCTCATTTTTTACTTTATTTTGAGTCCATATTCTCCAAGTGGACTTAGACATGCATTCCGGGGCTGCTTCTATTTGCAGTCTGAAGTCAGGCCTGTTTGTACCATCTGGGCTGGGACCAAAGGGCATTTCTGCAAGGTCCCTGGTTGTGGCTGGCGCGGGGGTCCCTGCGAAGCCTGCCATTTGTGGCAGGCTGGTTTCATCGAAAAGCCGAAGATCTCCAGGCTCTGAATGCTCCATCACAGGGAAAATGCTTCTTCTCCAGCTTATTTGCTCAGGGTTTAAAAGGTATTTCTGGGCTTTGGCTAAGAGGAAATTTAGCTTTCGAGCAAATCCTTGCACACGGACTTTCTGTAAACATCTGAATGTAGTGCATGAAGCTCGAGGCCACTCTGTGGGTTTTCACGGATTTTCGAGCCAGTTGGGATGGACCATAGTCAGTGTGATATTTGCATAGTGATGACTGGCTTGACAGCGGGGTGGGGGGGGTGGGCTCCTGATGTTACTGCTGGGGTTGTCTCCCCAGAACATATGGGAGACATGCAGCGAGGAGGGGGAGGGAGAGATGGGGTGAGCCTCAGAGAAAAGGCCAGGACCTTCTTCCCATCGCCTTCCAGAAGATTCCCTGTGAGCCACAGGCTGCTAAGATGATAAGTTCATTCTGTCGCTACCATCGATACCTACAGAAGTTCTCCCGTAGGCCCTCCCAGGTGGGAGACTCTACCTTCATGATGCGTGAATTCTCACAGAGGTGAGTCCTTTCCCTGGGAATTCCCAGACTGGCAGGTCATTATGTCAAAGAACACATCTGCATGGCCCGGTGCGGTGGCACACGACTATAACCCAGCAGCTCGGGGGAGGCTGAGGCAGGAGGATCTGGAGTTCAAAGCCAGCCTCAGCAACAGAGGGGCACTAAGCAACTCAGTGAGACCCTGTCTCTAAAGAAAATAGAAAATAGGGCTGGGGATGTGGCTCAGTGGTGGAGTGTCCTTAAGTTCAATCCCTGGTACCACCTCCCCCGCAAGAAAGACTATCTGCATGAATGAAGGAATGCTAATCGCTATAAAATCCACCCAATAAAACTTGAGGTCCACATCATAGCTCGGTACAGCGCAGTGGGGTAATTAAGAAGGACTCAGCTGGGCTGGGGTTGTGGCTCGGTGGTAGAGCGCTCGCCTAGCACGTTTGAGGCCCTGGGTTCGATCCTCAGCACCAAATAAAAACAAATAAATAAAATAAATATATTGTGTCCATCTACAACTAAAAAATAAATATAGAAAGAAGGAACCACTCAGCTCCAGGCAGTCACTCGGGGATCTAGGTAGCTTTCACGAAGGGTTTCGCTGTCTCACGGCATCTCAGAGTCTTTCTGGGGTCCTCCTCTGCATCCAATCCAGCAGGTAGAGGATCACAGGATTTCTTTGGGCTCATTATGGAAGTGACTCTCCTTTTTCCTACTTTCCATTGGTCAGGATTGAGTCACCACCAGGCTCCACTTGTATGTCTCAGAGAATGAGACATTGGGTGGACACAGCATCATTTCTTCCACAGGACCCATAGCCGGGGACCATGTATGCACACCAAGAGCCTCTACAGTGTTGATGGCAAGCATGGCCAACAAGAACGACCCATCTCTGTCCTCTGTCCAGCACGGCTGCTTGCTCACAGTAAAGACAGGGCAGTAAAGACATCTTCCAAGCCCAGAATTTTGCTGCCTCTCCCTGTAGCTCCTCTGAGTCCACTGAGCTTCCTTGAGCAAGTGGCTTCTTCGACCAGGAAGAAGAGATGCTAATTGTCGTACCTGCAGCACAGGTGCCCTGTGTGAGCCAGGAGTGGAGAAGCAAGTTCTAAGTCTAGCACTGGCCAGAACCTTGTAGAAATGAACCAGGATTAGAGGAAGGCGTAGATGCTCCAGAACCCAGACTTAAGGCTGGGCTCAACTTTCTGCTACCACTTCTGAACTGTGTTAATGACCGTGGCCAGGTCACCTTGACCTCTGTGAGCCTCAGTTGCTGAGTCTCTGAAATGAAGACAATATTCATCCCTTCCCCCACAGAGCAGCGTTCAGATTAAAGGCAGGAAATAAAGAGGGTTCAATGTCTGCTCTGCAGCCCGACATGTAATACGTGCTCGATCAGGATGAGCTATCGTTATTAGATAAGCATTTTACGTACCACCTCATTGAAGCTCCACATCTTCCTCCCGGAGCTGGAAAACAATAGGTGGAATTGCCCACATGTGAATCTTAAAGAAATAATCACATGTTCTGAGAGTGAATGAAGGCAGAGGAATGAATGGATCACACAGCCATTTGTGTCTTGCGAGGCAGGAGGGGCCACACTCTCTGTTTCTCGGAGCAATGGTGATGTCTGCCAAAATAAATTAACTTTCCCACATCAATGACTCATTTGGCAGGAATAACAGCCTTGCACACTGAATAGAGAGTGGGGAGGGAGGAGGCCTCCGGCAGGGGGGAGGGACGGAGAGGAGTTTTGAAATGACTCAAGATAGAAGAACTAGCTCTTCCCACCCCGGCTCTTTCTTGAAACCAAAGATGCAGCTCTGATGTAAGGCATGTCACCTGTTGCAGTGGGACGGGTGGCAGCTTCACGCTATGAAATGGCCTTTGCCTATTAGAACCACCAAAAGGAGCTTACAGACAGCAGCATCAGCCCCTCGCTGGCTGGCTGGGGCTCCAGGACACACGGTGGCCCCACGGTGTGTGACAGGGTCAGGCCCAGGCCCCAGGCTACCTCACTTATAGCCAATGTTCCTTCCGTGTCCCGCAGGTTGTAGGTCAGTCCTGGGTCCCCTCGAAGTCCCCTCACACTCTGCTCATTCCCACACTCCAGAGGCTGGGGATGCTTCGGGGCAGAGCAAGCAAAGATCAAAGACGGAGACCACAGGTCCTCCAGAGGAAGAATAAAGGGATGGGGAGGAGACGGCTGAGATGGACTTAATTACTTGCTCCTCATCTGCCCCCTGTTTTACGAGGCAGCCTCTAGGAGGGACCTGTCTGGAGGAAGCCAGGCTGGAGGGGGTGAGCCCAGAATGAAAGAGACTGATGTCAGACAGGAAGAGACACTTTTTTGACCTTTAAAATGATGGGGTTCCACCAGAACCCTGCTTCTGATGGGTGTACCCTCCTTTCCCAAGCTTCTCTAGCTCCCCATCACCAGCAGGGTACACTCCATGTGACAGCTGTAGGCATGGTTTGGGGGTCACAGAGACCTGCACTGGAATCACTGCTGGGCGATCTGGGAAATGAACTTTGCCAAATGGTGTATGGCCGCTCCGTGGTACCTGGGGGGATGTCCCAGGACCCACCGGTCCCTCGTCCCTTGTCCCTGGGATATGGAGATGCACCGATGTTCAAGGGTCTTGTAGACAATAGCCAGGTATTTGCATACAACCCTTGCACATCGTCCTGTAAACTTTCAATCACCTCTAGATGACCTGCGATACCTGTCACATGTGAATCGTAGGTGAATACTTGTGCACTATGTTGCTTAGGGAATAATGGCGTGGGAAAAGTCTGAACACGCTCATTACAGACATTTTGTTTTGTTTTGTTTTTCGAAAGTTGGTGGAATCTGCCGTTGGTGGAATCCACGGATGCGGAACCTCTGGTTATGGAGGGGTGACAGTACCCCATTCCTTGCAGGGCTTCAGATCCTCTCTGACTGCTGCCTTTGACTGGAGGCTGTCAGTAGTTCCTTCCAGAGATTTCTTCATGATCTCAAATGTGCAAACTGAGAACAAGAAAGAGTCTGCTAGCAAGACACAGGTCTTTGGGAAATGAACTTTGCGGTCATTTGCAGTCATTTGCAGCTTAATCCCACAAGTGACAGTCTGTTGCCTTTATGATATTCGATTGACTAGAAGCCAATCACTAAGCTCACTGAAGAGGTGGGGATCACACAGGGGGTGGATACCAAGAGCTGGGGATCCTCGGTCTATCTTGAAGCCTGGCTCCCACACACCTGCATCTCCTCCAGAAGTAGGTGGGTGGGAAGTACAGTGAGCAGTCTCCCCGAGGAACATCAGTGCCGGGATTCTGTTCTCTTGACTAAAAGGCTCAGGGGTCACTGCAGGTAAACTGGGCTGACTGGGCTGTGCAAAATAACCACACAAGAGACACAAATACCTTTTTCTTTGGGGTCGCTGTGACGGCTGCTCTGACCTTAAGGGTCCGCAGGAAGACAGAGAGCGAGAGCACGCGCTAACCCCTTTTATTGAGGAGAAGCTATTCAAATGAGGCAAGGGGTCAGGTTTCACGGGGCTGAGTCTGTCTTCATGATGTCCACTGTCAGCAGGTTGATACCTGGGTAGGCCACATCCGAGGGCACAGTAAGAGGAGGGGACACACACAAGGCACTTCCATGGAAGATCCTATCCTAAACAGGGCAAGGGGTTGTATTACAAAGGAACAGGTGAACACAGCTTCACCCATGGGCTGTAGCAAGACACACCCATGCACGAGACACCGACCCTCGAACCCAAGAAGGGTGGGGAAAGCTCTGCCACATTTCTGTGACTGAGTGCCTCAGCACCCAGCCGGGGAGTGTGACTCAGCCACATGCAAGGTTGTTCTCCCACATATCAGGATACTTTTACCAAAATAAGGAGGAGGAGGTCCAAATAGACAAATAGGGAAGTCCTTGCAATGACACCCCCCCCCCAATTTCTGTGTGGAAATCCTATGAGGAAATGGATCCTTGCCGGGAGGATTAGGTCAAGAGGGCGCTGCCCTCATTGAAGAAATGAGTGTCCTTATAAAATGGACCCCAGAGAACTCTAGTGTCTCTCTTGGCTGCAGAGGATACAATAAGTCAGCCACCTGCAACCAGGAGGGGGCCACCAAGAGCAACTGACCATGGACTTCCAGCCTCCAGAACAGTAAGAAATAAACTCTTTTTGTTGTTTCTAAGCCACCCAGTGTTTGGCACTTTGTGATAGCAACCCAAACAGACGGAAAAGTCCCTTACACTACCATTGAGGGGATGTGTAGGGGACATCAAATGGGGAGAGGCTTTGTCCCCTGCCTGTTTCTAAAGGTTGCGCTATTTCTCCTGAATGAAAACATCTGGCTCACCCAATTCTCATCAGCACTGAACATTATTGAGGTCTTTCTTTGCCCTCTCCTTTGCTGGTTTGAAAGTTTATAAAAATTAGCCCGGCGCCGTGGCGCATGCCTGTAATCCCAGCGGCTCGGGAGGCTGAGGCAGGAGGATGGCAAGTTCAAAGCCAGCCTCAGCAACTTAGGGAAGCCCTAAGCCACTTAGTGAGGCCTTGTCTCAAAATTTAAAATAATAATAATAAAATAAATTTTTTTAATAAGGGGGGGGTTGGGGATATGGCTCAGTGGTTAAGCTCCCCTGGGGTCAATCCCTAGTATCAAAAGAAAGAAAGTTTATAAAAATCATTCCTAATCATTATGGGTTTTATTATTATTATTATTTTGCATCTTCTAATAATATTGGCCAGTCCTCCATAGTTTTTGAATAGCTGCGTTTCTTCTCTAACCATGAAGCATATGCTTGCCTTTGAATCTCCACCAGGATCTGAAAATTCCCAGGAACGAGGATCGTGGCCCTCTAGGGCACCCTGGTCAAATTCTCTGTCCTCCTAAACACTGCACAAATCATATTTACTGACCGATGTGTCTCAGGCTCCTCCGATATTTGCCTAGCTCACGATTCTTCCACAGGAGGGACTTTGAATCTACATAAAAAATACCTGTGTGATGGAAAGGAGCAGCCAGGCGCACTGGGTCTCCGGAGCAGCTCCCGTCTGGGGTTAATGAGGTTAACTCGACACTCCACCTCATCGTTTTGAAAATAAGTGGTTCTGTGTGAGGGGGAGGCAGGCATGTTGTTTTATTCTTGGGATAAATGAAAGATTAATTTTTAAGTCTTATTTAATAACTCTCAAAGAGATGCTACAGATGAAATTGGTTTTAATTGGTCAACTAGCTCTTGAACACTCAAGTGGCATGAGATCTCGGGTCTGTGGAAAACTTGAACTTGTCATCTCCTTGTCTTGCCTTCCCTCCTCTCTGAATCACAGGAGGTCTGCGTGGCTGGGGACTCCTTTGCTTGCAAATCACCAGACACAGGGCGGTTGCTCAGGTGCAAACAGGTTGTGAGGGACAGGAATTCTGGATATATATCTTTTTTCTTTTTCAGCCGACAGGAAGGTCCCTGCGGTGGAAACGACATGAGCTGGGATCAAGTTCTGGTTCCGCAGCTTCCTAGCAGTTGACCTTGGGCAAATCACTTAACCTTCCCTGAGTCTCAATTGCTCCATCTGTTAAAAGGGAATTCTAAGGGCTGGGATGTAGCTTAATGAGGCACCGGTGTTGGGTTCCATCCCGGGCACTGCCAAAAAATTAAAAGGGAGATGACTTGGACCTGCCACAAAGGTTATGACCAGTGATGGTGAATATTCAGTAACTGGCTCTCTGGAGGAAACTCCCAATGTGTAGCATTCACCCATTCCCATAATGGAAATCCTCTGGCCACGCCTGTGGTCACCAAGCACTGAATTGGGAAGAGGCGTGCTGTCACACTCTATTTGGCAATATTTTTGCCATATAGGTAGGATAGACATCAGCAGTCTCAAGAGCCATGGATCATAGAAACATGTAATGAATTCAGTGAGGAATTTTAAGTAGGGCTACCTTCGTATAAAAATAAAATCTATTAAGTTGTACATTTGTATGATTTATTTTTTTAAAAAAATAATTGCCAGGCCTTCCTGCTCTCCCTGGTCTGACACCCTGCAGGACATGAGGACCCCAGGTTGGACAGGTTTGCAGGTGACTGAAGCACAGTATAGTTTCCTGGGAAGTTCAAGTGACCCTGTTTCCCGGAAACACGTGACCTTGGCAGGCCGCCGGGCCTTCCTGTGCTTCTGGGTGGTGTGCGCATCCAGAGAAGAGTCATCTCCCCTTCGGGTTCTTGCCAGGTCTAAATGAGATGCTGTGGGGAAAGCTTTTAGCGCGGCGCCTAGCACATAGTAACAGCTCAATAAATGGTAGTGGCTCTCATTAGCAAGGTGTTAATTGCGCTAATGGAGGAGTGTGAACGTTGTCACATCGAGCCTGGCGGAGGCACAGATGAAGGTGCTGGGTTCGAGCCAAAGACAGGGAAGCAGGGGAGGGGCTGTAGTTTAGAGTTTGAAAATGAGGAAGGGACTGCCTTAGGCAGAGGACAGCCCAGTCCAGAAAGGAAAGGGAAAGAGAAGAAGAGAAGAGTATAGAACAGAAGGACATTAGACGTAAGCCCCCATGGACAAGGGTCGAGAAGGCAAACCGATGGGTTTAACCAATGAAAGCTGGTGAACTAGGAAGGAACTGTCCGTCCTCTTCACCTATCGTGGGGACCACCCACTAGTGGCCTGAAGACAGAGGTGAGGTTGGGACCCGCCGTGTGGCCAGGGCGTCAGACCAGGGCTGGACCTCAGAAAAAAAAAAATGTATTGCTTGGATAAGGAATGAAATCAGCTGCTCCACCCAGACTGTGCTTATCACCAAAGACCAGCCCAGCATCCTCTCTGGCTTGGATGGAAATAACTAGGACACAGGGAGGTGACCAGCTCATCGGGCAGCTCCTGACCAGACCCGAGGAAGCACCTGGCAGTGCAGCTCCCTACTGCTCCCCGTCCCTGCCTTACCTTCCAGCCTGATTCTGGGTTGATCTTCAGGGAGAAATCACCAGCCCCTGGGAACGGGGCAGAGACACCCAACAGCCACTCTGTGTAGCTGGCCACCTTTGATCTGCCCCCTCCCCAGGTGCAGCTAGTATTCACTTTGCCACCTCCTAACTTCCTCTTTCTGAGCTTCAAAAAAGAAAAAAATCAGATAATATAATAGCTCCCATGACCAAGTGCCCGACACTTGTGTGCAGACTCTTTGTCCCCACGACAATCATCTACAGTCTGATTTTTCCTACAATCCCTATTTTATGGATGAGAGAACTGAGCTGGCACAAGGGGAAAGTCACAGTCACTGAGCTACTAAGGGACTAAAATCAGGATTCGCACCCAGGTCTGGGGACTCTGCGACCCTGCAGCTGCCCATAGGCCAAGATGGTCCTCTGTTCCTCTGATACATTACTCCCCGGCAGGGCCAGGAATCAGGCCAGGCAAGGCAGGTGCCATGAGAGGGAGACACTCATTCTCAGGGTCACACGATTCTCAGGGTGGGCAGCTGAGGACCCTGAGAGTCACAGCCTCTTTGAATGTGGCCGCCCAGTCCTGCCTGAGTGAATGCTCAGCTCTCGGTCCCAGGGTGGGGGGGGCAGCGGCTCTTTGTCCACCCGGAGGTCAGTGTAGCTCCTGCAAAGGAAGAAGTTTCTGGTCAGCTGTCAGCAGACCTTCTGCGTCCCACACCTTCCCCTGGCCCTCCTCAGCTCTGGAGATGTGACAGGCAGGCTTGGGGGTGGAACGAGGTGGGGTTGGGAGTGAGGCAGTGGGGTCCTCCCCATCCCCCTGGATACTCAGCCTAGGAAAGGACGCCCGAGATGGCGCATGAGGACCCCGGGTTGGACGGGTCTGCAGGTAACTGAAGCACAGTAGAGTTGACTGGGAGGTTCAAGTGACCCAGCTCTGCCTCCGCTAGCTTCCTTCCCATCTCCACGACTCCCGCACAACCCCCCCTTCTTGGGGAGCCTGGTGGTTCGAGGTCCAGCCAGACCTGGGTCGGAATGCTGCTTAAATTTCCAAGCAACGGTGTGATCTGAGGATTTTTAGGGGGAAGGCTTTCCTTCCTGGGTCTCGGTTTCCCCATCTGTAAAATGACACCATGGGATTGCAAGGTCTCCTCTAAGGAGAGGGCTTTCCTGCCTCTTTCAGCCTCCGGTGGCTCCTGGAGGCTTCTGGCCACATCCCAGCAACCTCTGGCTCTGTGTCCCATGTCCATCCCTGTCTTTTGTTAGGACACTAGTATTGAATGCAACCCCCCCCCTTAATTCAGTATGATCTTATCTTGATTCTTACCTTAATTACATCTGCAATGACCCCATTTCCAAATAAGGTCACATCCTGAGGTTCCTGGTGGATATGCATGGGGGACACTCTCCAGTCCACTCCACCAGAAAGAAGCCTGACCTGGGTCGCTGTGGGCCCAGGCTGGTCGCATGTTTGCCCTGGGCTGCTCCTGCATCAGACTCCTGCATCCCGTGCCCTTCTCTCTGGCTTCTGAGTCAGTGTGGGGGAGGGGTGAGTCAGCCCGGATTCCCCACTCATCTCAACTGCACTTTCCTTGGAAATCCACTTTTCCATGCAAGCTGCTCGCCCTGAAGCTGACAGCCGCCCTAGTCAACAGGAGGACAGTCACTGCCCGTGGGAGCCTGGCCCAGCCCCCCTGTGCAGGCAGCGGCTCATCCGCCCTCTCAGGCCAGTTTGTGGGTGAAGAGCAGAGTCAGAGGGTCTAGCAAGAGCCCAGGGGCACAGGGAATCTGAGGAGTGGGCCTGTTGCCCTGGGCACACCCTGCAGACCCTTCTTGGTAAACTGGTGCCTGGCTGAGTCCTTTGATGTGCATTAGTTCACTTGATCCTCAGGTCCACCTGCAAGGCCACTGTCCCTGACCACAAATGAAGCTCACTGCACCTTCAGGAAAGCCACCCTGACCTCTGGAAGGCTGGCCCCCCACGCCTGCACTCTCCAGGCTCCCAGGCTGCCTCTGACCTCAGGCTTCTCCTCCCTTCTGATCCTTCCCCACTGAGGGGCAGGGGGTGGGGAAAAGATGTCCCAGGGGGTGGGCTGGGGCAGGGAGGCCTCAGCTGGGCTTCCTTCTTCAAAGAAGGGCAAAGAGCCTGCGTGTGGAGGGCGGGAAGGCTTGTGCCTGGGTGTTCATGCGTGTGTGCAAGCGTGCTTACTATGGGTCCGCTCGTGTATCTCTGACCATGAGTGGGTGGTTCTGTGTGTGTGTGAGCCAGACTGTAAATGTGTGGCTGCTTGCGAGTGTGCAAATGTCCGTGAGCGTGTGCCTGGGAGTGTCAGCGTGAGTGTGAATGTGCTTTTGCAGGGGGCAGGGGCGGCAGCTGAGGTTCCCCGAGGTTGTAGGAGGCACCCCCTCCCCCTTCCCCCTCCCCCCACCTCCCCTCCTACCCAGTGGATTCTATTAAGCAGCCCACACAATCCTAGGGAGTGAGAGGCTGGGGGCGCCTGGCAGGGGGCTGGGCCGGGGTAGGCGGTCAGGGCAGCGGGCCCTGCTTCCCAGGATCCCCAACGCCCGAGGATTACAGCCGGGCTCTGCTGTTTAATCAGCTGGTAGCAATTTAACCATTACACCCCAGCGAGAGAATCCAAGACATTTCCTACAGGAGGGGAAAGGGGCCGGCTAAGAGGGCAGGAATGCAGAGGGGAGGGGCGGGCGGAGGCGCAGCAGCTTTATTAAAAAGGCAAAAGAAAAAGGGACCGAATCTGTAATTGTATCTCGGTTTGAAATGAAGCGCCCAGCGCTGGGCCGGAGGAGGCAGCCCCTGGAGGCCCAGGGGAGAGGCCCGCTGGGCACCCACAGAAGGGACGGACGGTGGGTGGGGTGAGGGGCCCTCAGGGGCGCCGGGATGTGGGTGTGGGAGGGAGTTCTGCCTGCACACCGAGGGGCGGTCCCAGGACCCGCTGACGGGCCTGCCCTGGGCAAGCCTCGCCTGAGATGGCCCCCCCACCTCGGGACACAGCAGAGCGGTTAAGCAAGGAACGACCTGCTCTGCGCCACTGGTTCGTGGGTAAGCGCTTGGCCAACAGACCTGCATTTTCATTCTTGAAAAAGCAGGGGCGCAGCTCAGAGTTCTTGCCTATCATGCGTGAGGCTGGGTTCAGTCCCCAGCGCCACCAAGCAAACCAACCAAGCAACCCAAAACAACCTCCCCAGATCACTCCCTTAAGACACCACCTCAAGTCCTGGAGATCTGCAGCCAACTGCTGCCCAGCCAGGGGGGAGCAGACTCTGGGCATGAGCCAGAGCACTGGGGGGAATCCAGTGGATGGGGGAGTCCAGAAGAAAGCAAGAATAAGGTTCTGCATTCAGAAAAAGCATCTACCTTGTAGTCTGGGATTCCAGGTTCAAATCCTAGTCAAGGCTATCCTTGACTTGCTGAGTTTCCTGAAGCAAGTTGCTAAGCTTCTCTGAACCTCAGCTTTTTATCTTGACTCACAGGGTCCTTTTTCTGTAGAGGACCAGGTAGTAAAAATCATAGGGAGTCTATAGTCTCTATGGCAACCATTCAACCATTTCTGTAGCATAAACCATCTATGAATGAATGAACAGCGACTATGGCGATAAAACTTTATCTACACAGACAGCCAGCTGGCTCACAAGATATAGTGTACTTACTCCTAATCTAGAAAATAGGAATGAGAATGCCCAACTCCCAGTGTCCTGGCTGAGAATGAAACCCAGTGCTGTGCAGTTCCACATCTCCTCTAAGACATATCATTCGGCTGATTGTTACTCAGGAAGGGTGAGCCAGGCAACAGAAACTTTTCTGACCATCAAACTTTTTACCAATTTCTTATTTTCTAGTGTGGGGTTCTAGGAAGACACAATGGTTAAGTTATGTCTTAGTCCATTTTCTATTGCTATAATAAAATACCTGAGAATGATTAATTTATAGAGAAAAAAAAAGGTTCATTTGCTTACAGTTCCAGAGACTGGGAAGTCCAAGATTCGGCAGCTGCATCTGGTGGGGGCCACCTTGTGCTTACATCATGACATGGTAGAAAAGCAGAAGGTCCAGTTGGGCACCTGTGGAAGAGACAAAGCAAAGGGATGGCCTCTCTTTATAACAAGAACACTCTCTCAAGAAAGACACCAACCTCTCTTAACAACCTAACTGCTTCTTCAAGACCATAGGGGTCAGCAAAGAAGCCCCTAGCAGGGTTCTCAGCGGGGAATTAGGGCCTGGACACTGGAGAGCTGGGTTTTGTAGAGTGAATAGGAGGTTTTCAGAGAGAGGCCATGGTGGGTAAAGGGGAAGAAATGGCATTCCCACCAAGACACAGAGTAGGAGGGCCCCGACGGTGGGTATGGGGGAGAAAGGGAAAAGAGGCAGAGGTCAAAGTTCAGGCCCCACCCCATTTGCCACCTTGAGGAGTTGGGAACAGAGGATCACCCAGGCAGCGTCCAATGCCTGCTTACAGTTTGGCTTTCAGTGAACGTCTCCACCTCTCTGAGGCCCCAGCTCTTCCTGTGCAAGTTGGGGGTCTAATCTGGGGGTCTACTCTCATCTATCCACATGATGACCTGGGGCCACTCAATGGGACGGTGGAGGGCAGTGTTGAACACAGAGTCGCTCTGACTCAGGTCGCGCTCAGGCAGAGGCAACTCTATGTCTGGTGCACGTGAATGACCCGTATCTGAAATGCTTTTTTTTTAGATTTTGGACTATCTGCATATACATAATGAGATATCGGCAATAGGACCCAAGACTAAACATGAAGTTCATTTCTGTTTCATAGGCACCTTAAGCAGAGAGTTTGAAGGTAATTTTATTTTTTATTTATTCTTTTTAGATATGCATGGCAATAGAGTGTATTTTGACATATTCTACATACATGGAGTATAATTTTGCATTCTTGCAGTTATGCATGGGGTGGAGTTACACTGGTCATGTATTCATAGGTGAGCATAGGAAAGTTCTGATTCACTTACTGTCTTTCCTATTCCCATCCCTTCTCCCTTCCCTTCATTCCTCTTTGTCTAATCCAAAAAACTTCTGTTCTCCTACCTCTTATTATGAGTCAGCATCTGCATATCAGAGAGAACATTCAACCTTTGGTTTTTGGAGGACTGGCTTATTTCACTTAGCATGATAAGTCTCCAGTTCCATCCGTTTAGTGACAAAGACCATAATTTAGTTCTTTTTTTTGTGGCTGAGTAATATTCCATTGTGTGTATATACACCACATTTTCTTTATCCTGTTGAAGGGCCCCTGGGTTGGTTCCATAGTTTAGCTGTTGTGAATTGAGTTGCTATAAATGTTGATGTGGCTGGATCACTATAGTATGCTGAGGGTAAGTCCTCTGGATATAAACCGAGGAGTGGAATAACTGGGTGAAATGGTGGTTCCATTCCAAGTTTTCTGAGGACTCTCCATACTGCTTTCCAGAGTGGTTGCACCAGTCTGCAGTCCCTCCAGCCATGTAGGAGTGCACCTTTCCCCACATCCTCGCCAACACTTATTGTTGCCTGTATCCTTGATGATTGCCATTTGAAGGTGATTCTTAGTGCACGGGACTTCAGACTGTGACTCATCATCTTAGAGGTCAGGTGTGGAATTTTCCATTTGTGACCTCACATTGGTGCTGAAACGTTTTTGGATTTTGAAGTTTTACATCAGGGAGGCTCAGCCTGTATTGTCCCTCTCTGCCACCACTGCCAAAGGGTGGAAATGGGCTGTGGGGAACCCCAGTGCTCAGGAATGGGGGGTCTGGGGAGTGGCCTCAGATCTTCAGCATGTCTCAGAACAGGGACTTTGTTACTTCAAAAGCATCCAGTCCAACTTCCTTATTATCTGCTTGGAGAACAAGGACAGCAAAAGAGGAGGGGGATGCTCAGGCCAAGACCCTCACAGCTGCTCGGTGGCTGCCCAGCCACCTCCCTGCCCTTCCCACGCACAGGCATAGAACGTGAACTGCTTCTGCTCTCCTTTGTAGCCGTCCTGCAACAGACACTTCATCAGCCCCATTTTCCAGATGAGGAAACTGAGGCTCAGAGTGGGTTTAAGTGAACTTCCTCAGATTCAAATGACTGTAACATTACAGGTGGAGCTGGGGTTTGAGACCAAGAAGAGGGAACTCCAAGCCCCGGCTCTTTCTATGGCACACGGAGACACAGACCAGACCTCCTAAGAACCCTGCACATGTCAAACCTGCCGTCTCGCACACCCATCCCAGCTTGTTCTGAACGGAGGGAGCTGTGGAACAGACCTTCAGGGCTAACACTAGGCTGCCTTTGTCCATTTCCTGTTGCTATAACTGAATACCACAGAGGGAGAGGCTTATTAATTTAAAAAAAAAAAAATAGTGGTTTAGAGCTCAGCACGGTAATGCAGGCCTGTCCTCCCAGCAGCTTGGGAGGCTGAGGCAGGAGGATCACGAACTCAAAATCAGCCTCAGCAAACTTAGTGAGGCCCTAAGCAACTTAGCAAGATCCTGTCTCTAAATAAACTATAAAAAGGGGCTGGGATGTTGCTCAGTGGTTAAGCACCCTTAAGTTCAATCACTGGTACAAAAAAAAAAAAGTGGTTTATTTGGCTCACGATTCTGGAGGCTGGGAAGTCCAAGAGTATCCGCTCGGCATCTGGTGAGGGCTTTCTGGATGCATCAAAACATGGTGGAGGGCATCCCATAGTAGGACAGGGCAAGAGTACCAACTTGGGTCTCCCTGCCTCTTTTTTTGTTTTTTTAAAATATTTTTTTAGAAGTTGATGGACCTTTGTTTTGTTCATTTATTTATATGTGGTGCTGAGGATCGAACCCAGGGCCTCACCCATGCTAGACAAGCGCTCTCCTGCTGAGCCACCACCCCAGCCCCTCTCTCCTTCTTATAGCCACTCCCTGCCCCATGTCTTCAGCTGACCCTAATTACCTCCCAAAGGCCTTCACTTCCAAAGACCCTCCACATAGGACTTTGGGGGTGAAGCTTCCAACTCATGGATTGGAGGCTTACATTCAGGCCAAAGCACACACACGCTCAGACCTTGGGCCAACTCAGCCCCTTGGTGCTGTGACGCCCTGAGCCACCGTCCCCTCTGGCCTTCCCTCTGCGCTGCCTGTGGGTGGAGCTCTGGATTGCCACGGCCGTGAATCCCCCGTCGGTTTTCCCAAGCCAGTCCCGTCAAGTCACCTTCGGGGGCCCAATGTACTCAAATTAAAGCATTAGTTAAAATACATAAAGCAGGAAACAGCGAAGGCAATGAAAACAGCTGAAATAGGAGAATAAAACATGTCATTACAGCAGATTAGGATGAAAAATAGTTCTCGCATTATGCCCCGAAGGTTGGCAAACTGGGGCTTCGTCAATATGTCAAGAAATGTACACACAAACGCACACGCACGGATATTTATACACGCACCCTCGGAAGCAGGGGGAACCGCTGAAGTGGTAGAATTCTGTGCATTTCCAGGGCTCACCGCCTTCCCCTGGCTTCTACGACAGGCTCGGGCTTGAGTGGAGAAGGGCAGAGAGACGCTGGAATCACCGTGCGTCGTCGGGGGGCCCCGAGGGTCTCTGCTGAGGGGTCTCGGATGCTGAAAGCGCTCTGTGCAAGATCAGCTTTGGGACCCCCGGTGCCGGCCGATCGCAGGCCCTTCTGGACTTCTCCCGGGGTTTGTGCACCTCCTGCTCAGGCCCCACGGGACACCACGGGACACTGCACTCCTGACTCTAAGGAGTCCGCCGTGTGTCTGGCCCTATGGGGGCAGGTAGGGCTACTTCACTGCGAGCCCAAGCCAACTCTCCCCTCCCGTTCCTCCCGCTGGGGGTGACTGACAGGCTCTGGAGGAAGCCTGGGGGGTGGGGGCATCCGTAGGGCCACCAACCATCACCACTTGCCTTCAAGTGGAATTGTCCCAATTCTAGCAAAAAAAAAAAAAAAAAAATCTACATCCCAGAAAACTCCTCCGTCCTCACCAAGCAGGGCTGGTTGGCCCCCGACCATAAATAAAGTCCCTACAAAGCGTTTGACTTGCTTCTGTGACATTTTCAAGTCACAGTCGGACATGACCTCAAACTGGAGAGACTCCGGGAGCAGAGAGGACGGTGCGTGTGCTGCCCAAGCCCCTGACCCGGGAGGCCCAGCCTCAGCAGTGAAGTACCCAATGGCCTGGGGGGGGGGGGGCTGCTCTTCCGGGTGCCTTGAGAGTGAGAGTGACTGTCCATCTTTACTCCTTTTTTCTAAAGCTAATTGTGGGGGAGTTGGGTTTTAAATACCTTTTTTTGATGTGCTAAGAGCTTCCCACCAGGTAAATAAATAAATAGCCTCTAGGTTTGGCCAGAGGTGGCTGAAGGTGGTGGTTCCCTCCATTCCCTCCCCACCCCCCCACCCCCTACACACACACACACACACACACACACACACACACACACACACACACACACACGCTGTGTCCTGGAACCATCGCGATGACTTACAACAACATTCTACACTTGGAGGTCAGCTTTCCTTCCAGAGTGCTCTGAGTCTTGCCTAATGAGTAGCTTTTGAATCGGAATAATGAGCTACTTGCCCTACTCAGGCTCCCAGGTCTAGTGGGGAGGTGGCTCCTCCCTGGACCTTGGGTTCAAGTGCGCTCACAAGTACCTGGGCGCACACGCAAGCACACACACCCCCTGCCAGGTGCAAACGCAACTGATATCTCTCTCTTCCAGATGCAAAATAATCATGGACGTATGTTCCTATTTGGGGAGCACTTAAAATCTGCCTGCTTACTGGGTGGGAGGCGCTCACCACCCATTTGGGTTCCACAACAGCCCTGTCGCTCTTGGAACGAGACAGGGGAACTGGGGAGTCAGAGAGGCGCAGTCACTTTATCAGAGTCACACAGCCAGAGAGTTACGAAGCACTATTCCAATGCACGACTGTCACCAGGGCCCACAGGGTTTGGCACCACCGAATACCCTTGCCCACTGACCTTGGGCCAACCCCAGGGAGACCATAGATGACACAGGACCTCCTTTGGGTGGGTAGCATTTTGCAGCACTGTGCCCCAGAGACAGGTCGCTCCACTGTCCCCACGGGGCCTGGCACAGTGTCCAGGCCATCTCTCGGGGAGTGGCCTGGCTGTCCACCCCCTGGCTGCAGCCTGCCATACCTCCAGGGCCTTATGCGCCCCTCGGGGGTCTGTCCCCTCTCTGACGGCTGCAGAATCTTCCCTCTTCCCAGTCAAGATGGGGAAGAATGTCGCCCAGGTTTCCAGCTGCCCTGCAAGGGGAGGACCCCTGAGACACAGGAGGCCCGTTTCTCCCTCCTTCCAGCCCTCTGGAGACAAGACTGGCACGGAGAGGGGGAGCCGGTCCCCTCGGCGTCCTCCCTGCTGGTGGCTTGAAGCCGAGGTGTCCAGCCTCCCCATGACGGGTTTCAAGGCCAATGCCACTGGGTGTGTGTGGTGGGGACCTTCTCAGCAAAGTGTCTTGAGACCCAAATCCCAGGGCCTCCCCCTCACAGCCGAAAAAGCCACCTCCCGGGGGTTGGCCCACGTAGAACTCAAGAAGCGGCTGCAAACTGCCAGCCCCGCTGGATTGTCCTCCCTCCACCCCAGGATCTTTGTCTGAAGCCGCGGTTGTTGAAGATCACAGTGTCGCCTGCATGGGACGGGCTGGCTCTGACCCCTCCTTCAGGGGACACTCAGGCCTGCCTGGTGGAGGAGCCTGCGAACCCTGGCAGCTCTGCTCTGCATCCAGAGTTCTGTATCTCTCTGTGTTTCTTTGTCCTTTTCAAGAACACAGACACCCGGAGCCGCCTGCTCCGTTGGAGTCTCAGACTCGGAGAACAGTGCTCACTGTCTCAGAGGCTCTGAGGAGGACTCACTTGCCTGGGGACCAGGGTGGGGTGGCCGCTGCCATGCCCAGAGTGCGCAGCCTCCACCCACATGGGCAGGCAGCCGCAAGGCTGGACACAGGGCCCTCCTGCAGACTCCTTGCCCCATTATAGGCTTTTTGCAGGGCCAAGCCCCAAGCCTCGTTGCAGTTTCTATTACCCAGGAACACGGTCACTCAGGGATTGGCAGTTCTTCACATGACCTCACTTCCTGAACCCAGGCAGGGGGGAAGTCTCCAGAATCAGGTCTGGTTTCAAATATCAACCACCACACTCACTTGGCTGGGTGACCTTGAGCAAGTTGCAGAACCTCTCTGGGCCTCCTTTTCCTCCCTGATAAAATGGAGTATTAACCCCGTAGTGCCTACCTTGTAGTTTGTGGGGATTAAAGGATTACAAGTGCCTGCTGGCGGTACTCAGGACTGGCTTCTGTGTTTTGTACACCGAACATGGGCCTGTGGTTGTGAGACTTGTAGGACCCCCAAAATTGGTGAACTCCCCCCCCCCACCCATGTTGGGGATTGAACTCAGGGCTCTTGCACGCTCTTGCAAGTGTTCTAGCCCTGAGTTCCATCCCCAGCCCCGACTCTTTGAGATCACAGGTACGTTGCATGCCTGACTTTGGTGTACAAGAGAATGTACTAGAAGCTGGGTCACCTTCATCTTGATGGCCACACAGTCATAAAATATAAATTTTAGTGTTTGAGGAAAGGGACCCATAAAGGCCAAAGTGTCCCCAGACCTCCAAAGACACGACGTGGCCCTGCTAATCCCCGCTCGACACGTTCTATGGACGCCCTTGGACCTCAGGGTCCTCCCCGCTGGTGTTGGATCCCCGTCTTAGAGAGAAGAGGGGTCTGGCGACTGTCAAGGTCACTTCTGATGAGCCCTGTGGACTTCAGGTCAGAAGTGGCCAGCCTCCAGCAAGGAGCACAAGGGGACGTGTCCTGGCCCCTGTCTTTGGTGGGGTCACAGGCGAGACTTTGCCTCAACATCACCCCCCTCCCCCGCCCCGGAGGTCTTGTCCACATCCACATCCCCCTCCCCCTGATAATCCGTCCATGTTTTTCTTTAAATGAACTTGGTTCTTTTTTTTTAAAGAGAGAGTGAGAGAGGAGAAAGAGAGAATTTTTAATATTTATTTTTTAGTTCTCGGAGGACACAACATCTTTGTTGGTATGTGGTGCTGAGGATCGAACCCGGGCCGCACGCATGCCAGGCAAGTGCGCTACCGCTGAGCCACATCCCCAGCCCTGAACTTGGTTCTTAATGTATTTTAAAAGAAAAACGTGATATTCCTGCCGCAAATGGAAAGCTAGACTCTCTTGTTTAATAATCATAATAAAACCTGTTAAAAATCAGCAACATTTCCCCCATGAGCCCCTGACGTCACCCCGCATCCAAGCTAAGACCTCGGCTTTTGATGAAATGAGGGTCAGGGCTTTGAGAGTGAGGGCCAAGGTCATGACAAAAGAGGTCAAGGTCAAGCAAAAGCATGTGGAAGCCAAGGGCTTGATGGATAAGGTCCTTCTTTGTATTACAAGTTTTGCTCTTTTAGCTGGGCACCATGGTGCAGATGGAGAGCCCCTGTTCCTCAGGAGGCTGAGGCAGGAGGATCAGGAGCCCCCAGGAGTTGGGGACCAGCCTGGGCAGCACCGTGAGATCCTGTGTCTTAAAAAATAAACCCTGTTTGTTCATCGTGGTGCTTTTCAATGATGTTGTGTTAAATATTTTCTCTTGATTACTGAGATCTTTGGAACCCTCTTAAATTCTGGGCCAGAGACAAGAGCTCTGCTTGCCTCGACCTATTTAGGGCCCCAAGTTGCAACCAGAGGAACGTGTTCCCCTCCTTGAGAGCCCAGCCCCAGGGCGGGTGACCTCCTGGACCAGCGTCGTCCTGGAGTGAATCAGACCAAGAGAACGTCGAGAAGGCTGTGCCAGGCCGGGTGCAGAGAGCCTGTGGGCCCCCGGAGTCGGCAAATGGATTTTGAGAATTATTTTCAAGGCCAAATTAACCTCCAGGCCTGGAGGGACCATTACCTCCTGCTCCCGCCTCCCCTTAATGGACTGGGCCTCGGCCCCCTCCCAGGGTAAGCCGGGCACCTCCGCCTCCCGCCCCTCGCCCTGGCCTGGTGTTTACAAAGCCTTCTGTGCTCCCCAGAGGACGGAGGCAGCCTGGGGTTGATCTGTCGCTACATTAACTGTGCAACATCTCAGGCAGCACGGGGGCATCCCCACGCCTGTCCCCCCACTGACCCACCAATGTCCACTGTGGGTAAACACCACCCAGTGCCCGACCTGGAATGTGGAACTGCACCTCCCGTTTGGAAGGTCCTCGGGCCACAGAGTTCCAGACGTTGCACCGGCCCTTTCCAGCAAAGCTAATTAACTCCCCACTCCCTCGGGCACCAGTGTAAAGCAAGGCAGAGGAATAATTGATGTGACCGAGTTTCCTAACAGCTGGTGGGTCAGGGCAGGTTCCTGCTCCAATCAAGAAGGAGCCGGTAACACACGTGCGTGTGAACACAGGTACCCGTGGGCCTGAGTGCCACCTCTGACATCATGAAGCCCCAGGGAACCTTCTAGAACGTACTCTAAAAGAGTACCCTGAGCTTTTGTGAGCTGACAACCCCACAGGGTTGAGATGCATCTTCAGAGCTCACAGGCGGGATGAAGGGGCCTCAGGAAGAAATGGGAGAGGAAAAGGGGTCTCCAGAAACACAGAGGGAAGGGACTGGAATGGAGAAGGGTGATGACTCTTTCATTCATTCATTCATTCATTCATTCATTCGTGCAGCCCAGGTTACTGAGCACCTGCCAGATGCCAAGAACTAGAGTCGAGTCTAGGGTTGCAGAGCTTGTGTCAGTCGGCTTGCTGACACTGTGACAAACGACCTGAGAAAACCAACTTACAGGAGGAAAGTCTTATTTTGGCTCATGGGTTCAGAGCTTTCAGTCCACAGTTGGCAGGTCATCGTGGCGGAGGTAGCCTGTGGCAGACAAGGCTGCTTCTCACAGTGGCCGAGAAGCAGAGAGGTGGAGGGCAGGCAGGGGGAAGGGACACGGGAAGAGTCCAGAGGCAAAATGCACCCTTCAAATTCACACCCCCAGTGACTCCCCTTTCCAACCAGGCCCTGTCTCCTAGAATTTCCACTACCTCCTGATAGCACCACCAACTGGGAACCAAACCTTCAGAACAGGAGCCTTTTGAGGACACACCAGATCCAAACTGTAACAGTGCATAAGTCAAGCCAGGTCATTGTCTCCAGGGAGTGCCCAGACTAGTTGGAAGATAACCTACAACAATGAACTGACTCCTTAGCTCAGCCTCGAAGGCATTATGGAATGTGGTCCCTGACCTTGTCTCATTTCTTGCCTGTCTGTCTCATCTCCTGGACCACCGTGCTCCAGCCACTGGGCTTTCCTTCTATCCCATCAACACCCCAAACTCATCTGTACCCCAGGACCTTTGCATATGCTCTTCCTTCTGCCTGGAGCCCCCTTTCCTTGGTTTTTTATGGAACTCTTCCTCCTCAACTCTCAGATCTCATGAAAAACATCCCCTCCCAGGCAGGCAGGCCCTCCTGACCATCCCGCCTCCCCAACCCTTCCCTTCCTCTGACTGTCACTTTCTCGCCCATTTCCGTGTTCGATTTTCTTCTCAGCACTTACCGCCACCCTGGATGACTATTTGTTTCTGACATCAGTGTCTTTCTTTTCCACTGAAATGGGAGCTCTTTGAAAAAGGAGAGCTCTTGTCCAGATAAAGGGAGCCAACAGAAAGGGAATAAGTGATTGCGACTCGCAACAGCAGCAAGTAACTAGATGAGCTGGAAATGACGCTGAAGGCGGGGGTCAGGGAAGCCTCCCGAGGGTGACAAGGGTGACATTAAAGCAGGTTCTGCAGGACAGGAAGGGCCAGCGGGGATGCAGAGAAGGTTGCAGGCTGGGGAGTGGCGCATGGAGCAAGTGCCTGGTATTTTTTAAGGAACTGAAGAGAGACCTCTGTGGACAGGAAGCCGTGGATCTGAACCTGGCCCTGCACACTCCCAGCTGCATGGCCCCCGAGCCAGCCACCTCCTCCTCTGCTTCGGTTTCAACGTTGAGTAGCCCCCAGAGGCCCGGGTGTTGAAGGCTCTGTGGACAGGGTGGTGCTCTGGGGAGGTGGAGGAACCTCTAGGAGGTAGGAGGCCTGTTGGGAGGTCTTTAGGTCACTGGAGCTGCACCCTGGAGGGAACTGTAGGACCCCAACCCTCCCTCTTCCTTTTTGCTTCACCCCCTGCTCCCCACACTTACCAGCTGGGACAGCTGCCAGAGACCAAAGAACAAACGGGTCCTTCCAATCATGGATAGGGATCTTGAAAACTTTAGGCCAGAAACAACCTTTTTTCTTTATAAGTTAATTGCCTCAAGGACTTTGCTACAGTGACAGAAAGCTGACGGATGCAAGGCTTTAGTATTCTCCTCTATAAAATGGGAATAAAATCCCTTCTTGGGCTGGGTCGTGGCTCAGTGGTAGAGCACTTGCCTAGCATGCGGGTGGCACTGGGTTCCATTCTCAGCACCACATACAAATAAATAAAATAAAGATCAGTTAACAACAAATATATATATGAAAAATAGCTGGTACTGTAAGATGATGGCAACTTCCAGCTACCAAGCTCAGTCAAGTTCACTGCATTGGTCCCCACAGAGGTTGTCTGACTTACCTTCCCAGGGACCTGGGGAGGTTAGTGCTCCATTCCCATTTTACACATGAGCCCTTTAAAACCCTAAGGACAGTGGCTTACCCATGACCACCCAACTGCTGAGACCCAGAGCTTGTAGCCCAAACAAGGACGATGTTAAAAATCTCCAATAATCAGGGACCCATCAGAATCGACGCCAGGGGGATGGCAGCAGGGCTACCCACGCCCCATCCGAGCAGTGGCCACTGAGGCCCGCTCAGCCCGGCCTGCCCTGGGGATGTCCAGCCAGCTTGGGCATCAACCAAGGAGCTGGCTCCAGTGCCAGGGTGTCCGTATGGTGAGTGGACAAGAGGCCACCCCCAGGAGGCCAGCTAGCACACCACAAGGGGCCGTCGAGTCCTAGATGCACCGCCCGAGTCGGGGTGCAGTCACGTTGGTGGGGCGAGTGTGAGCAGGTGGCGGGGCTTGGTGTTCGCAGACCCGCGGGGCCGGAGCGCTGGAGCAAGGGCCACCTGAACATCCGGGCCATCCGGGCCATCAGGGCCTAGGGGCAGGGGTCCGAAGCGGCTGCAAATGCCTTCTCCCAGCTCTTGGGTTGGAGACAGCAGCCCTTTGGCCGAACAGCCTGAACTGCAGCCCCAGATCCACCACCTCCTGTTAACTCTGCAAACTTCACCAAGTTGCTCACCCTCCCTGGGCCTCAGTTTCCTCATCTGTAAAATGTTATGGCCATGATGGGTTGCATGGATTCCGATCCCACCGCCAACAGTGTTCAACAGATAAACAAGACACGAATCATTTCCCAGGATGCTCATCAGATGCGCCACATGTCAGACTATTTGCTCCTCTTCTGAGGTTTCATGGCTCCTGTAGGTTAAGACTTGTGCTTGGCCCAAGTAACAGAGACTTGAAATAACCAGGGTTCAGACTAATCAGAGGTTCTTTTTCTTTTTTGCGTGTTTTTCCAGAGATTCATATTTTCTTTCTTTCTTTCTTTCTTTCTTTCTTTCTTTCTTTCTTTCTTTCTTTCTTTCTTTCTTTCTTTCTTTCTTTCATCTTCCTTTCTTTTCTAGAGAGTGAATTCAGAGGTGCTTAGACACTGAACCACATCTCCAGCCCTTTTTTTGGTTTTCATTTAGAGACAGGGTCTCCCTAAGTTGCTTAGGGCCTGGCCTGCTAGGTTGCAGAGAGGCTGGCTTTGAACTCAGGATCCTCCTGCCTCAGCCTCCTGAGCCGCTGGGATTACAGGCATGCACCATCACACCCGGCTTAGAGATTCATATTTTCTTCTCATTTGAAAAGAAGCCTAAGTCTAGCACTCTATGTCCCCCCAAATCATTGACGTTGGTTGCAGATTCACTCAGTCTTGCTGCTCCGCTCTCCTTAGAGTGTGGTTTCCATCATTAAGATCACAGAATCGCTGCCGCCACTCCAACCATCACGTCTTCATTTCAGGCAAGAAGAAAGAGAAAGAGAGGAGGGCACCCTAGTGTCTCAGCTGAGTGAGTCTCATTTAAGATGCTTTCCTTGGAAGCCCCACCCAATAACTTACCCATTGATAAGAAGGGGCTTGTCAACAGTAACTGCAAAGAAAACTGGGAAATGTTGGTTTTAGTTGGCCTGCTGCCACTCCTGATAAAAATTAAAGTTTAGTTGCTAAGGAAAAGGGAGGAAGGCTGTTGGGTGGCAATCGGCAGGATCTGACTCGTTTTGTCCAGGAGGGTCCGTGTGCTTGACATACATTCCCTCCCTGTTAAAGTCACACGGATCCTTTGAGGACTGGCTCAGATGCCTCCACTCCCCTAAAGGCTGCCCTGGAAACTTGTATGGAGCGAGCGCCAGCACAATTAGTCAAATGTGGCTGCTGAGCTCAGGAATGTGGCTTGTGGGACTGAATTTCAAATTCTATTTAAATTTTAAAAAACAACAACAAATACTGCATTCGATTATTGGAAAACTTTTAGTATGTTTGAGACAACTTGGTGCACAAGTCGACTTTTTCAACCATGACTTTGAAGAGATTTAAATACAGATCAAGTCTTTTCAATAAACATCTGCCATCTGAATGGAGATGTGCTATATCAGGGATTTCAAACGTAGTACAGGAGCAACCACAAAAGTGTGAAATGTCACACTGACACTTGTTTTATAGGGATTATATGTCGAAATGATAATATTTGGGGTGTTCTGGGTAAAGTAGCTTGTTAAAATTAATTCCACCTGTTTCCTTTACCTTATTTTTTTTTTGGGGGGGAGGGGGAACCAGGGATTGAACCCAGGGGCACTGGACCACTGAGCCACATCCCCAGCCCTATTTTGTATTTTATGTAGAGACAAGGTCTCACTGAGTTGCTTAGCACCTCGCCATTGCTGAGGCTGGCTTTGAACTCGTGATCCTCCTGCCTCAGCCTCCTGAGCTGCTGGGATGACAGGCGTGTGCCACCACCCCCGGCTTCCTTTACCTTTTTTAACGTGACTACCAAAAAGTTTTAATTACATCTGTGACTCTGAGTATGTTTCTACTGCACAGTTCTGTAATACCTTCCATATCTGGATCAGTTGTTAATACACCTGCTCCCTCGTCCAGGTACCATGCTACCTGACAGCGAGAATCATGGTGGAATTTCTAGCTACTATTTACTGAGCACTTACCAAGTGCTAGGTGATATGTTGTTGCTGTTACTCAAAGCATTTTGGGGAATGGTTATGGATTCACAAAAATTTTCATATAAAAAGGTAGAGGTGTCCTGGGTAGATCAGTGGTAGAACACTCCTGGGCTCCATCCCCAGTACCACCACCCACCCACCCCCACACACCAACAGAATAGAGAACTGTTCCATTGCCACACAGACCCCTCTTGCTACCCTTTAATAATACAACTGCCCTCCCCCACCCCTGGCAACCATTAATCAATTCTCCAGTTTATTTTCAAAATGTTACAGAAATGGAATTATCCCAGATGTGATCTTTTGAGATTGGCTTTTCAGCATGGTGCCCTTGAGATACATCCAAGTTGTTGCTTAGATCACTTCTTTCTGCTGCATAATATTTCACGGTGTAGACATGTGGTTTACCCATTGAGGATTATTTGGCAATGATGAACAAAGCCAACCAACTGCCCATGTATGTTATTTGTTTATTTATTTTGTGCAAACATAGCTTTTTCTTTCTCTGGGATAAAAAGGGAAGAGTGCAGCTTGTGCATTGTGTTTGTAAATGTACCATTACTTCACTAAAAGCAACACATTAGAGGAAATAATACCCGCTTTGAAGAACACACCAGGATTGGGATCTGACCTTGAGTGGCCACCGCTCTCAGCTCACTCCCCTGTAACAGGGGTGTGTTTCAAACAATCCTCAGGGTTGGCGAGGCTGAGAGGTAAGCAGACCCGGTGTGGTGCAGGACTAGCACTGAGCAGCCCGCGGTGAACCCCCTAGTGCAAGCATTTCCTTTGTGTCCCTGTGGGGTTCCTAGGACAGTGTGGGGGTCACAGAAGGCACCCGATCAACCAACCGTTGCTCCAGGAAGGAAGTTGGGGGTGGGAGGTGGGACAGGCAGAGGCTGGAGCTCAGCTGGGGTTTCAGAACAGGTGGGTGAGCTCACAGGCTCTGCACTCAGCCAGGATCTGGCCTAGAATAGAAGCCACCTGCTCTGGCTGGCTTGGCACTCCTTCTTGGAGTGACGGGTGGCAGGTGCGGGCTGCTCGCTCGGCAGGTGCTTGTGGCTAGCACTGACAACAGGGGCCCAGAGCTCTTGGCGATGACCCACCCGGGCAAGCTTCAGAGCCTTCCTTTCCCTTCCCTGCACGGGAGGCCTGGAGCAAACCCTGTCTCTTGTACCACAAAGACCTAGGACTGGCTAATGGCCGCTATTTCTTAAGCATCTATTATGTGCTAGACACTGCACAAAACCTCCACCCAACCCAAAGAGGGAGGGACTGTCATTCTCCCCGTGGCATAGATGAGGAGACTGGGGCTCAGAAAGGGACACGGTTGCTTAGGTCCATTTGACCCCAGTCGGCTTCATTTGATCCACAAGCCATCGCCTGCCACACATAAGCTCCACACCAACCTTCCCCTTGCCCACCATTCAAGGAGCAGAAGAAACCAGTAAATGCAACAGAGGGAGGGGCCCAGGAGAGCCTTCGCTCTCTCCTCCAGACGAAGGTTTGGCCCCAGGTGAAATGTACAAGTGAGGACTATTTTACTGACTTAACAGAAACCCATCTCAACCAGATTTGTAGCAAAATGGAGATTCATGGGTCCTATCAACTAAAATGTGCCGGGGTTCTGGTTTCAGGTCCCGATGGATCCAGGTGCTCTCCATTAGCTCAGCTTTCCCCTGTGGACTTTCCGCTTTGACTTCCTTGTTGGGCAGCCTCTTTGTAGAGGCAAAGAGAGTCGTCACCCTTAACCCTGTGGTTACTTCCCAGCAACGAAGCAGTTCCAGTGAGAAATGAAAGTATCTGTTTTCAAAGAACTGTCATCAAAAGCCCAGGGCTGACTGTCATTGGACCATTATGTATGACGTGTCCAGTCCTGATCCACCCACTGAGTAGCCAGGAGGATGGGATCCACAAACTGGCTGCACCTGAGACACACGCCTTCCTCTAGAGTTGGGGTCAGGGGGTCCCTCTCCAAACCAAGACTCAAAATGAGAGTGGGGTCACTCAGATGATGCACACCTGCAATCCCAGTGGCTCAGAAGGCTGAGGCAGGAGGATCCCAAGTTCAAAGCCAGCCTCAGCAACTTAGTGATGCACTAAGCAACTCAGTGAGACCCTGTCTCTAAATCAAATACAAAATAGGGCTGGGATGTGGTTCTGTGGTTAAGTGCCCCTGGGTTCAATCCCCGGTACAAAAAAAAGTGGGACAATTTTGCCCAAAGGAAAAATGGGATGGTATTCATAGGAGGTAAACTGGAACAACGAAGAATGATCCCCACTCATCAGTGCTTCAGCCCGCACACATCTCTGTCTGGGGAGAAGAGATTCCCTGTGGCGAGAGATATCAGGAAAAAAATCCCAGTGGCTTTCAGAGGCCACATGGGCTGTGTCATGGAGTTTCCAGGCACTTCCTGAGCAACTGTGTGGGAAACACAAGCTTTCAGGGTGTGTTGAGCTCGGCGGGGTTCTCTGTATTGTTATCTCCAGAGCTTGCTCTCTGAGCTCTAACACACTCCAACTCTTCAGAAATATCAAAACTGGGGACTTTGCGTGGTGGGGGTATGGTCTGTCTTGAACCTGGCCAAGGGAAAATCCCAAGCCTGCATTTCTTTAGGTTGGTGGCTCTGCATCACAGTCCCAAAGACACCCCCCCACCCCCGCCACACACACACACACACACACACACACACACACACACACACACACACACACCAGCTGAATCACAGAGTTTGGGTCAGCCTGGGAGGGAGGGGGGGGGTTCCTGGAAACTACTAAGCTGAAGAGGTCCGGGAGGTCCCCACAGGGTTCCCTTGGAATTCACGACTTCCCTTTGTGTCATTTTTGTTTAAAGCATTGGTTAACTCTAAGAAAAGGGACAGGGCCACCATACAGAACGGAATCCTCCTCCGCCCTGAGTTAGTCAGGGCTCCTGCGCAGGGACACTTTTTTTTTTTCCCCTAACACAGGAAATGCAGGAAACCAGCACCAGCTGATTAAAACAACACACACACACACACACACACACACACACACACACGCACACAGACACGCACACACGCTTTTTCAACTTGTGCAGAAACTTGCCCCTACACTCCTGGCAGCGATCGGGGGCGGGGCCATTGTGACGTCAGGCCGGCAGCCAGCCAATGGGCGCGCGGTTCCGACTTCCTCATCTGCATACTGCGGTCTGGCTGGTTCAAATTTCAGGGCCATCTGTACCGTGGCGCTTTCTTTATGTTCAAGGTTACCCACGGCGGGCAGAGGACAAACTCCACTTCTGGCCTTCCTGCCCGGCTAGATTGAAGGAGAGGAGTGGGGCAGCCAGTTCCTGCCGGGAAAGGGGCCTCCTGGAGGTTGCGAAATCCAGCTGGGCATGGGAGAGGAAAGCGTTGGCCAGGCAGAAAGGGCGGAAGGCAGGGATGGGTCCCTGACCCCATTTTTCCTGTCTTGACCTTTCTGGCACACCCCTGCACTTCCCAAGTGATTTAATGACCTATGCCTTAACTCAGACTCAACCCTGAAATTTGAGTAAAGAGAAATGAGGCCCAGGTTACTTGAATTATTATGCTTGATTTTTATCTCGTCGACGGAGAGCTCAGGCATATGAATTGAACATGCAAATGTGTGCAAAACAACATGCATAATTTAAGATCCTCCAGTTAGCAGGGGGAAACAATTGAGTAACCTCACTGCTTTCTCTGAAGCAGTTTTGCAAGAATATCCTAACGTTTTTCGTTTGTTTGTTTTTTAGCTGATAGGAAGGATTGGAAAATCAAATTTGAAGCAAAGGGGTAAGTGTAGTTATTACAAGCAAGAAAAGCACAAGGAGATTATGATATTAGAATACCCTAGAGTCAAATTTCACTTATTTAATGGGGGTTTTGGTGTGAATCTCCCACAACCAGGCTTCCCTTTACCTTGGTGCTAACTGTAAATATGGCCTCTAGCTCTATTAGAGCTCTGGTCTCACAAGATTTGATTAAACACATTTGGGCAGAAATAGAGAAATCATGATAGATATCCCACACATTTCTGCCCAAAGGGGAGAAACTCTGCCTTATTTTAGAAAACATACTTTATCTCTTCAGTTGCCTCCCTGACCCAAAAGCTGTACAGAAAGCCCTCATCTGTATGCGCAGGGATTTGACCAGAAACTGGAGCGGCCCTTAGTAGGAAGAGAGCTGACCCACTGGGACAAAGTGGGCCTCCTACTGCGGTGCGGGTGTGTGGTTGAAATTTTTGTCTGTTTGTTTGGTACCAGGGATTGAACCCACGGGTGCTTAATCACTGAGCCATATCCCCAGCCCTTTTTAATATTTTATTAGAGACAGGGTCTCACTGAGTTGCTTAGGACATCCATCCGTGGCTAAGGCTGCATTTGAACTTGAGATCCTCCTGCCTTAGCCTCCGGAATCACTAGGATTACAGGGATATGCCACCACACCCTACGTAAATCCCTTTTTACACACCTACATATATATAAAATTGTTGAGTGCCACAGCCGAGTTAGGATGTCACATGGCATTTTTGCCAGAAGTAGTGGTTGAGAGGTGACGCCAGCGAGCCATTAAGATGATGACTTTTGAGTTCTTGCGGCGTTCCTGTTGAGTTCCAGTTGAGTTCCAGTTGAGCTCTTGGGGGGATTCCCAGAGAGTTCCCATTGGTTGGGGAAGTGCCAGAGGAGGGATTTCCGGTTGGTGGTTCCTGGAGGAGCCATGTGGCGTTCAGCAGATTTCCCGGGAGTGTGTGTGTGGAGTGTGCTGGTGGAGTTCAGAAATAAAGTTTGTTCCTGCTTCAGTGGCTCCTGATTTGTGCCCAGCCAGACTTCGGCACAAAATAGTTTCTCCTTCTCCCATCCATAGTTTTACTTTCTGAAGTTTCAGTGACCCACAGTCGATGTGTAATTTTCAATAGAAAATTCCAGAAATTTGTAAGTTTTAATGACTTTCATTATGGTATATTGCTGTAATTGTTATGTTTCATTGTAAGTCTTAACCTCTTACTGTGCCTAATTCATGAATGAAACTTTTTCATAGGTACATTTGCATAGAAAAAAAAAACTCATGGAAGACATAGAGTTTAGTGCTACCTGTGGTTTCAGGCACCTATGGAGAGAGAGGCTTGGGAAGTATCTCCTGCAGATAAAGGGGGGGGGGTGTTACTGTATCGAATTGAATCTTTTTCTGGAGAATTCTAATACAACATGTAACTGACCAAGGGCTCCAGGTGCTGTCTCCCCGGGTCTGTGCTCTCAGTCTGTGCCTGAGCCCTACAGGGACAACAAGGTAGGAAATGTGACAGGGCTTGGAAGACGGGGGTCTGCTCTGACAGGGGTCTGGAGCCTGAGGACTCTCCCAGGGACGCTCCTACCCAACCTTCCTCCCCTGTCCCCTTCACGTGGGGTCCTATGACCTCCTGGCCTTCCCCTGCCTCTTGCTTAGACCTTCCCCCAGCAAACCCTTCTGCGTTAAATCCCATTTTAGTCCCTGCTCTCAGAACCAGGCCAAACACAAAAGGTTTTCACCAGGAAATGAAGACTGTGACAAGCGTAACAAGCCCCGTGTGACAAGAACAGTGTAACCAGAGTGTAACGACAAGGTCTGCGCCTCTGGACCTTCCTTTAATGATAAGCCAGCTTCTCTCCTGGCTCGGGGGTGGAAGAGGACAGTAAATGCCATCTTCAGGAAAGACAGCAGCTGAGGGGAGGCCCAGGCAGGGAGAGGCCCGAAGCCCTTTCTGGAGGACTTCAGGCTCCATTTGCATGAAGCAATGAAGTCCCCTTACCCCAGGAACCTTCTGGATTCATCCACCAGACCCCTCCACCACTTCCCAACCCGGCTTCCTTGGCTGTGATCCCTTTCCCCGGGTAATTAAATAACTCCTTTCTGAATGAATTCTATCATTTGAACCACTTACCCCAGTCGACTCCCTGAGCACCAGGGTTCACAGGAGTTCATGCTTCTGGAACATTCTGAGTGGCAGCTGAGAACAGGTGTGGGGGGTAGGGCAAGCTTTATTTTATTTTGTTTATTTTTCTCTTCCTCTTTACTCGGGCGCCGCCGCCTCCGCCCTGGCTTCTTTAGTCTCCGTGTCCCTGTTGGTCACCTTATCTCATGGACACAACAACTTCCTTCTGGGTTTTTCTGTTGTTTCTGTTTTTTTGTTGTTGTTGTTGTTGTTTGGTTTTGTTTGCATGCGGCAGGTCTTGGGAAGTCCTTCCCACGTGGGCAGCATCCACAGCACAGATTTCACCCCTCTGTCCAGCTCTCCCTCTGGGCAGAAGCACTCTGCTCCCCGTGGAGCGGCAGTTCCAGGTTGGTGTGGTGGTGATCAGCCCTGCTCACGTGGCCGCCTGGTTGGTGAAGGCGGGGGAGGCATCCTGGACCCTCCTCACTTCTTCCCACCCCCAAAGAGGAAGGGACTCCGGCTTCCCAAGTAAGGAACTCTGGGGAGAAAGTTCCCTGGGTGTCTACTTGGTGCCCGTTGGCACCGAGCAGATCCCCAGGTTGTGAAATCCTGCTCTAGTTCCCAAGGGACCAGAGAGAGAGAGAGAGAGAGAGAGAGAGAGAGCATGCTACGAGATGCTCTGGCTAGAGGTCCTAGACCAGGGCAGGTGTTAACCCAGGTGAGCCTAGGGTGGGAGCTCTGCAACACAGGGCTAGTTAGGAAGTCAAGTGGCCCTGACGTCCTGGAGGGGACTATGAGGTCACAGCCAAGGGTGTGCAATCGTGAAATCAAGCTGGGGGTTGACGTGGGGGTCCGAGCCAAGACTTGTAGCAGGTGTTAGGACCAATGCCAGGCCAGCGAGGTCAGAGTGGATGGTCCAGGACAAAGGCTGTGGAGCGATTGCCAGTGTCGGTGGCTCATTTGCGTTGAATGACGGCCATGTGGCTGGGGTGAAGCCTGCCAGTTTAAAGGCACGTGGCCAGGCCAGGCCCCATCCATGTCTAAACATTGGAGCGAGACCAGGAAGCAGCTATCCCGGGCCCACACCCAGAGGGCCAAGAATCCCCAACTGGATTAGGAGCTTGGGATCCTTTCCAGGGGGAAATAGAGCCCACTAGTGAGGTCCAGTTGAACCCCAGACCCAAACCAAACAGAAAGGCCAATCCGTGCAGATGAGGTGTGTGAATGGAATCCGAGTCAATAGATAGCAATGGAGGGGGGGTGCGGCCCAGTGGTAGGGCACTTGCCTAGTGGGCAAGAGGCCCTGGATATGGTCCCCAGTGATGCAAAAAAATCCCCAAACACACAAACAGTCGTTATCTCTAGAGAACTGAGATTCAAGACTAGGAACCTATTATAAGAAGCATTTTTTCATCCATCCAATCATTCATTCATTCATTCATTTATCTGTTCACTCACTCATCCATCCATCCATCCATTCATCCATCCAATCATTCATTCATTCATCCATCCATTCATCCATCCAATCATTCATTCATTCATCCATCCATCATCCATCCATTCATTCATTCATTCATCCAATGATTCATTCATTCATCCATCCATCCATTCATTCATTCATCCAATGATTCATTTATCCATCCATCCATCATCCATCCATTCATTCATTCAGCCAATCATTCATTCATCCATCCATTCATTCATTCATTCATCCAATGATTCATTTATCCATCCATCCATCATCCATCCATTCATTCATTCATTCATCCTTATATGCATGGAAGGAGCAGGAGGGTAATGCTATATCCCATATCTGGGATACTAGCCTAAGAGTCTGGGCCCCAGCACTGAAGTTCTGCCGTCTGAGCAGGGCCTGGTCTAACTCATGGTCGAGTCTATGAAGCCACAAACTATGGCTCTCTAAACAGAAGCAAGGCAGGTTGGAACATCTAGACCAAGAGAGAAAGGTAGATGAGGCCTTTATCAGAACTAGTTTCATGGATTGACTAATGATGAATCCAGATACCAGGGGTGCTCACACACACACACAGCCTTCAATAATCAGTCTAGTTGGCCCTCCCCGTATAGACAGCTCTTGATTACCAATGTGTGGATTATCTGCCGGGGGATCCCACCGCCTAGCAAGCCTCCCCCATCCTCCATCATTCAGACAGTGCAAATTAATTTTCTGTGTTAGTCAAAGAAGAACGGATTTAGGAAGGTAAATTTGCAGAATCCAAATTACAGAATGAATTCCAAAGTCAAATAGGAATTATTCGGGATTAGCACAGATGGGAAGGGAGGGGTGGTAGGGGTAGGACTCACTCTCTCGGCCACTTGATCAGCAAATGGTTCTTCATGGAGCGGGTGGGCAGCAAGAAAGGGGGTACAGCTTTGGGGCTTTCACTTCTCCTGACCTGTTAGCGTTTGACCTCATCCTGAGCAGCTGGTAGACAGAGGAGACGTTGTAAAAATTAAGATCTCGTGTGAAATAATCAGAGGAACACGGTGTCACAACCTGTTGAGGAAGCAGAGGGACAGGGCAGGCGGCACCGGGGGAACCCCATTTCTGAGCCAGGGGCAGGAGTCTGGGCCCTCAGCTGGAGAATCAGGCCTCCGACCCACATGCCCCAGCCTGCAAGGGCACATGGGGGCACAGCGCCCTCCTACACACTCATCCACTGGTGTGTTGCTGGCTCAGCATGGGGGTCTCAGATCTCCTGTGTTCCAGCCCCTGCCTCAGTGCCAGGACTTGGGATCTAAATTGCCGAAGCTGCCTGATAACCAGAGCCCAGGCCCCCGATTGTCATGGCGTGGTGCTTTGGCTTGGCGCTCTTGCCTCTGAACTACCTATGACTGGCCATGCTCAACTCCAAGATGACATTTGCCAGTCTGTAAACAAAACCATTCCACCTCTTTCCAAGTTCAGGGCATGAGAATCATGTCAGAGGAAAAGACCTCTGTGATCTCATTGCAGAAGAAAGCTGAAGCCCTCTGCTTAGGTCTCATGGCCAGATTTGCTTAGATCCATCATGTTCTAAACACATAAAGGTCTATCTTTTCACCAGACATTCTAATATTGGCTGGGAAGTTCAGTCGTCTCAGGATCACTGTCTCTGAGATTCTTTGGACAACTTGCTCATGATCTCACAGTGGCTGCCATGGCTCCAGCCACCACTTTCCTAATTCAAGGCATGAGAAACATGGCAGAGGAAATACCATCTGTGATCTCATTCTGTGTGTGTGTGTGTGTGTGTGTGTGTGTGTTTATCCAGGTGGTGTCCCTGTGAGTTTTCTCTTTGCCATCTCTGTTTTTTGGATGCTGAAGCTGAAGCCCAGAAAGCTTCAGTGAACCCATGTTTCGCAGCCCCTGTGGCTCAGAGGCTCCTCGGAGTCAGCTTTGTGGGTTTAGGACAAAAGCTGAGAGCCCAGCGAGCCTTTTTCAAATTACATTTAAGAATGAGCTGCTGGTGTAGGGGCACCTTAAAGGATCATCTGCGTTGTCCCTTGGTAGGAGAACGTGGCTGCCCTGTCCCTGCTGAGCCTCAGGGCCACTCCCTTTGCCCTTCCAGGGAACATAAGCTGTTCCCTGCTTGGGAACCTTTGGGGCTGCGCCTCTCCCCTGGAAAGACTCAGCTTTCTGCAAGCCCCCTGTGTTGGTGTCTGGCTGCTCTCCGCTGCAAGTTCTCTGAGGATGGTTCTCTGTCGTTCTTGTGCCCCGAGTCATCCCCTCTCGTGCTTCTGTGAGTCCATTCTTTCTTCTCGTTTGCAATGCCAACGCCTCCAGTGCCTGCAGACGAGCTCAGACTAGTGAGCTCGGTTCAGAAGCCCCTCCCGGGTAGCTCAATGGATGGATCATGGACCCTTTAGCTGGGCGAGCCGCTTGTTGCATTTTGAGTGTTAAAATTTGACCTAGAGCGGGTCTGAGCTCCCAGGAACAAGGACATGCCTGCAAATTCTGGGCCCAGCTGTCTAACACATCTGCTGATGGGACAGTGACAGCCACCAAGCATCCTCATTGGGCCCACCCCCAAGTCAGGTCCTTGGTGTACTCTGTCTCATCCAATCCTCCCCCAAATCCTCTGATGGAGCGTTTAACCTTTTTAAAGGCATCTGACACCACAGATCAGAGCAGGAGAATTGGGGGGGCGCCGTGAAAGACTGGGCCAGGGGGGGGGTGGAGAGAAAGGGGTTTCCAGGGTGAGGCCGAATGGAGACACGGAGGCTAATGGTGGGGGGTGGAGGGGACAGGATCCTGGGGATTTCAGGTCGGCAGAGAGCCCAGCCGCCAGGCTCTCGTTGAGTCGGGGGCTCTGGGTCACCTCGGAGGCCTCCGCTGGCCACTGTGTGTGTGTATGTGCCCGTATGGTGAATGATGGCAGCTGGGGTCTGATAAGGCGGGGCCTCCTGTCCGGAGGGTCCGGTTATCTGCAGTTCTGCAGCCCTGTCCCGAGGTCATGGAGCAGATAAGCTGATGGATGGTGGCTGCCTGGGCCCTCTGCTGAGACCTGGGAGCAAGAAGCGGGGAGCAGCCCCGGAGATGGGACAGAAGTGGGGTGGCCAAGTGCCCCGGAGCCCATCCTCAGAAACACAGGCACCCCCAGGTGAGCCTCTGTGCCGGGAGCTGAGCTCACGCTTCCTCCAAACGCCCCGAGCTTGGCTGGGACTTGGGATCCAAGTGGCTGAAGCTGCCTGATAAGCTCCCTGCAGGCCCCAGATACCCAGGGCCCCGCCAGGGGAGAGGGCTTCAGAGAGGCCAGTTGACTCCTTCAACTTGAACCTGTCCTAGCAGGACCCGTGTTAAGTGTCTCCGTGATGCAACTCAGGTCAGCTGAACTGTCATGCAATAAAAATGTTCTTCTTGCCAGGCCCAGAGGCTCAGGAGGCTGAGGCAGGAGGATCGAGGGTTCAAAGCCAGCCTCAGCAAACAGTGAGGCCCTAAGCATCTCAGCGAGACCCTGTCTCTGAATAAAATACAAAATCGGGCTGGGGATGGGGCTGTGTGGTCGAGTGCCCCTGAGTTCATTCCCCAGTACCCCTGCCCCCCAAAAAGGCAAAAGCCCATGATGAACAAAATATCGACATTTTAAGTTGAGAGAGGACCAGGATGGCGGCTCAGGGGTAGGACACTTCTCTTGCATATGCTGGGCCCTGGGTTTCAACCCCACCCTGCCAAAGGAAACAAAAAAAAGTTCCAGGGGGAAAAGAGGGTGGGAGAGACAGTAATGGTGCCAGTCCACACTGGAGACTGGGGAGAAAGAAAGAAAAACCAGTTAACACTGACCCTGTCTTTATTTAAAAAAAAATATGGCACGAATATATTTACCGTGATTATTGAATTTTTGACACCACCTTAAATTTGGTACCCAAAACAAATGTCTCCTTCCTCTTTTTCTTTTCTTTTTTTTTTTCTTTAACTTTTAAATTTGGTTACTTGTATTATGTTAAGCTAGGTTTTGGGAGCACTTACTATGAGCCAGACACTGGTCTCTAAGGCTTATTTAAAAAAAGAAAGAAATGATACTATGTCTTAACTTCTCATGGCACAGATCATGGTATCGGCCTGAGTCTTCTTATCCTAGACCCAGGCCTTGGATTGAGAGTCGGAGCTGGTGAACTATCACGGAAGGTGCAGGCAGTGGGAAAAGTCAGGCCAGTGGCTACGGGGGGACAGCGAAGTCTCAGAACTTGGCCGCCTTCTAAATGACACATTTTCTTCAATATTATTTAAAAAAATGTTTAATGATATCACAAAAGTTTTTTGTTTTTTTTTTTTAAATGAAAACGCTTTTTTTTTTCCTGATTCTAATAACAACAGGCTAGGGGTGAAGCTCAATGGTCGAGTGCTTGCCTCGCATGGGCAAGGTCCCAGGTTCCATTCCCAGCACCGCCAAAAGTAAATAAATAAATAAACAAATGTAATACTGGGAAAAATAAAAAGCATCAAAAAAGAAACAGAAAATAAAATTCACCCAAATCCTATCACCCAAAGATAATCACTGTGGAGGAACTTTGTATCGGCCCTTCTCAGATGTTCTCCATGTGGATGGAGCAGTGTTCAGTTTATATAAGGTGATCGTGACAGCTGTGCTGCTCTGTTCAGTGTCTTTTCCCTGGGCAATGTCAAGGGCATCTTTCCATCTCAGTAAATACAGACCCTCAGCATCATTTTTAATGACTGCGTAGTATTCCATCTGGAGGATACCACATTTATGTCATAAACTCCCTGCCCATGAGCATCTAGGCTATTTTTGAAAAAGGAAGGAATTCTGTTTTTTTGTTGTTTTTTTCTTTGAAGTGCTGGGGATAAAACTGAGGGCCTCATGCATGCCACTGAACTATACCCCCAGCCCAAGAAAAAGTTCTTTTAAAGAAAATAAATCATTTCAAATCAATCCCAAACAACAGTTTCATTTTGGCCTTCTCTTCCTGTCAGTGGGCCTAAGACAGAGTTTTCCATGGTTGAGATCACAGTGACTGCTCACCGATGTGTTCTCTAAACTCAGTGGACTGTAACATAGCCCTGTGTTGTTTTATGCTCTTCATTGAGTTTCCTCTTACTGGGGGTGAGTGGGGGGGGGGATTGACACAATTCACATTAAATTTGTTACAATTAAATTTGACACAATTAAAATAAATTTGTTTATTTTAATGATTTTTTAAAAAATTTTCTTAGGGCTGGGGATGTGGCTCAGGCGGTAGCGCGCTCACCTGGCATGTGTGCGGCCCGGGTTCGATCCTCAGCACCACATACCAACAAAGATGTTGTGTCTGCCGAATACTAAAAAATAAATATTAAAAATTCTCTCTCTCTCTCCCTCTCACTCTCTCTTTAAATTTTTTTTTTTTTTCTTAGCTTTCTGGCCATCCAAAAACTAGGCATCTGGCTACATTTGTTCTGGGCATTTGCCGGGAGAGGGGTCATCTTGGCTGCAGGGAAGGCCCTCATATATACAGCTTTTTCTTTCTTTTGAGCAATTTCCTTTGGATAATTTCCCAGGAATGAGATGGCTGGATCAATGAACAGCAACGTTGTTAATGATCCGACATATCGACACATGTATAGCTATATTATAAAATCACACCGACCAGCCCCTGCTGAACCTACCGGTTGCTTACGGTCTCACCAGCACTTGGTGGAACCAGTTTAAATTTTATGCTAATTTAGCAGGTACAAAAAACGATATCTTGTTCTCATTTTCATCTCTGATCTCAAAGCAGGGGATTTTTTTTTTTTTTTTTTTTTTTTGCGCATTTGACTGCTTTTTGTTGAATAATTCTTGAGAATCTTCATGTTAGAAATGGCTGAAAAATGGGCTGGGGTGGTGGCTGAGTGGTAGAGCGCTTGCCTAGCATGTGTGACGCCCTAGTTCGATTCTCAGCACCATATACAAATAAAATTTTTAAAAAATTCATCAACAACTAATAAAAATATTTTTAAAAAATAAGAATTGGCGAGGCTAGGGATGTGGCTCAAGCGGTAGCGCGCTCGCCTGGCATGCGTGTGGCCCGGGTTTGATCCTCAGCACCACATACCAACAAAGATGTTGTGTCCGCCGATAACTTAAAATATATATATATATATATATATATATATATATATATATAAATTCTCTCTCTCTCTTTAAAAAAAAATAAAAATAAAAATAAATAAGAATTGGCTGATAAGAAGCCAACCTAAACCCCTTTCCCCAGGTGCAAAGGAGAGGGGGCCCCTTTGGTTCAAGTGCAGGTTTGCACATCACCCCTCGGAGTTCTGCTGCCTTCATTTGACAGAGAGAAGCCCAGTGAGGCCTTATCACTCTGCGGCAGCAAAAAGGACTGGAAAGTAGGTCGAGGAATGAATCCTGCGGGTTCCAGTAATGAGAGCAGACGATGCAGTTGGAAGTCAGGGCTGAGCTGGGGACGGCCGCCCCAGTGTCTCCGGCAAGGTCTGGACCCGTGGCCCCTGCCCTGGGCACTGCTGGGGGAAGAGCCTTCCCCACCCCAGAGCACCCCAGCGCGCTGTCTTCCACCTCCTTCTGTTCAGCCAGACTCTTTGGGTCGTCTGCCCTGGGAAGTCAGATGGTTCCAAGAGGTGACAGTGATCTCACCCAGAGAACGTCCCCTTCTGAAAACACCTCCGGGATTCATCTTCTCCCTCGACTCCAGCATCCGGTGAGACGCGTGAGCTTCCCGTCCCTGGATGAGTCCGTCCGACGCCGCGTGAGACCCTGCTTTTATTCCCAGTTTGTGCAGAACTTTGTGTTTGGCACGTTCGATGCGCTAAGATGACACACAGAAGCTGACGCCTCAGAGCTAAGGAGACAGGGCTTGGCAGAAGGACGGCAAGGGGGAGATCCAGTTTGAACTGAAGGATGCAGCCTCTCTAACTCAGTCTCATCCAGGTGTTCACATCCCACAGATGACAGACTCCAGTGGCTACAGGGTTAGAGCATTAGAAAGTGACTACCTAAAGGAAGCCATTGGGTGCACAATAGGGAGTGGCGGGGAGCATGGTAAACAGAAAAGTGTCTGCATCCTTACTCTTGCCCCAAGGCTTGACCCTCAAATTTAAAAAAAAATAAAATAAAATAATAATAATAATCATCGTGGTTGTGACCTATCAGAACGTGTAGGCAAGACTGAGCAGGGACCCCAGGATCCTGGCTTGGAGTTCTGGAAGAGCCAGCTGCCTCCAACATCTCTGTCAGCCTCCAGTACCAAGTCTCGGGCTCCATTCCGCCAGCCTTCCTTAGCTCCTCTCCACCTGGACCCCACTGCGAAAAGAGCCAAACCTTCTCCCGAAAGACCAGCTTGGGACCGGTGGGCAGCTCTTGTCCAGGTGACGGCATGCCTACGGTCTCCACCGCCTGACGCAGATATTGAGACAGATGCTCCAGTTTGAACGTCTCGGGCTGCAAGGTACAGGAGTCCACGGAGGCTCGCCCAGGCGGAATGATGAAGACCGAACCTCTCAGAACCAAGGCCAAGAAGAAGATGAAGAACCGAGATGCATCCCAGAAATGACAAGAACTGGGAGTGAGAAATGAGAGCTGTCCCAGGGCTGGAGGGAGACAGGCTCTTGGAGACTGTGGGTGGGCAGCTGTCCCCCCTGCTGGATGGCACTTTGGAGCAGATGTATCATCTGGCTTACGAAGCATGGGACACTGACTGTTGTAGACCAACATCTATCCAGGGCCCACCTCTCCTTCCATCCCACAGGAATGAGCCCTTGACCCAAATGAACCAGAGGTAGGACAAGGCCGGCTTTGATACCCCCTGTCCATGAGACATTCAAGACACTCGGCTCGTTCACCCTCCCGAGGCCCATGGAGATCCCCTGGTTCCCGTCCTTCCTTCACCTTGACCAGTCTTTCCCCTGCTTCTGCACATGGAAATCATCTCCTAAGTTCCCGGCCTCGTTTTCTGTGGCTTACGACCCCAGGACCCTGGCTGGTCCCTCTTCTCCGACCACTGTGCTAACACAGGGCCTCTCCCGCTCCTCACTCCCTCACGGCCTTGCCAATCTTTTTGAGCACCTAGAATTTTATGGATGCTTTGCTGTTGACTTCTGTGATGTCTTTGCTCCGTGCAGATGGGAGTAGGAGAGTCTCCGTGACTGCTGAATGCCCCAGGTCCAACCCGTGCCTGATAATCCGTGAGTCCTAGGAAGGTTTACCTAGTGAAGCTCCGGCCTTGGGAGGGCAGCGCTAGAATCTTCCTGTTCTTCAGGTACCTGAGTGGTCTGTAGGGTGCCCTGTGGGCAACTCAGAGTCACGATGGACAAATAGCAGCGGTTGGAAAAACCACAGGAATACTGAGCCGGCCTCAAAGTACCCCAGAGAGGAAATTTTGGAATTTTCAAGTCCTAGAAGAGTGGCTCTTGAGTGCTTTTTGACCTTCAGCTTCTTAGGCAAGGTCAAAGGCCCTCCACTCCACCGACAGCCACCAGCTCCCATTTCCTGACGGTCAGTCGCAGGTGAGGAGTTTTATAGTGAGTGCTGGCAAATGTCACCCGGGAGCCAGGCTTCCAGGAACGCGGCCGACGGGTGCTTGGTAAACCCTAGTAACGTACTAATTTTAGTGATGACTAGTAGATTGTAGTAACTCGCTTAGTAGGTTCCTAGAAAGTGGCACTTAGTCATGCAGAAAGCAGGAAATCCACGGATCCCTGTGTCACTCGTTCCTAAGCACCAGAGGAAGAGGGTGGCCTTCGGGGATCCTGCTGTGGTCTGTGGAAGGGAGCTCAGGCCAGCCCCGGTGGGCTGCAGGACACCTCCCGAGAGCCGCTCCAGGGACCATCGAGCTGCCGAGGTGCTGGGGAGGGGACTCGGGCTCAGGGAGCGTGGCAGGAGCCTGCATCGTCAAAGCACAACTGGAATTGCCCATAGATTGAATAAACAAGACTCCCACGCAGAGACGTATGACTAACTTTTTAGCACTGGTGCAATTTATAAGAACCAAATGGTTTTTTAAAAGAAACGTGTAAGAACCCAGAGTGGCTTTTCACTGTCTGTGTAGGTTGATGCGCTGGAGGGGTTCAGAAGGGCCTCCTGGTCCTGAGCCTTGGGTAAGCCTGGGAACCCTCCCTGCAGAGAAGGGAGGCTGGAGGTGCTGCCCTCCCCAGCTACGGGAGCCCCCGAGGGACAAGTTCAGTCTCACTCTCTGGGCTGGCCCCCTCATGCCTTCTGCCTGACCCTTGGCTCCTGCCTCAGAGGGCACTCATTCCTCCTTTCTAGAAGCTCGGCAATAGAGACGGATCTGCATACGTTCAGTGTGCCTCTGGTGCCACGCCAGGGTAGGAAGTTTTTAATTGCAATTAAAAAAATAATAAAAGCACCCGGAGTCCCTCCCTGTCCACCTCCACTTTGCCTCTCTGGGCCGCCTGCCTTCCAGGCAGGGTCTCCCGCAGATGACCGCTGACAGCTCCGCACTCACATTCTAGCAGCTTAGCTTTCCTACCGGGAAAAGAAGGCCTCTCTCCCCAGGGTTGCAGCCAAAAAAATAGCTGCCATTCACGAGTGCTTCTGCAGAGGCCGGCCCACCTGCTGGCAGGGTCCGGGATGCGCTCACTTCTTTCTCACAGTGGTTCTCTGATGTCATTGCTATTATTATTCCACTTGAAAGCCAGGGGGCTGAGGTTACATAAACTGGCCCAAGGTCACCGGGCTACCAAATGACAGAGCTGGGGCCCAGGCTCTTGCCTTGGACCACCTACTGCCACCTCGGACTTGCCTGCAGTGAGTGACCTTTCAAATCTCTGGAATCGGGCAGGGCTCGTATTTAATGCCAGTTACGAAGAAGCAGCTCTGTTCTTTCTGCCTGCTTTATGGGTATTGTCTCATTTGTATCCCCATTTCTCCGATGGGAAGCCCAGGCTCAGAGAAGTTGAGTCACTTTCCCAAACTCACACAGACAGAAGGCAGAGAACTCAGAGATTAGGATCTAAGTTTGTGGAATTCCAAAACCCCCAGGAGGGCCTTGGCATTTTGACAGTCTCCATGCTGGGAACAAGAGTTCTCCGCCTAGCTATGTGACATGCCCTCTGCTCAGCCAGGTCTTTCCTCCAATCTGCCCCCATTAACTGACAATTGCACACTGCTCTCTCCTCTTCACTCTCATCTTCTGCCTGGCTCTTTTCTTTTTCCAGTCTCCTCACGCAGAGATCATTTCCCGGTTGCTTTTGCTTTGTGACTTACAGTTGATCTCCGCTTGCATGACCACTGAGCATGGTGTGGCCAGGGATGTGATGTATCCCAGCTTTCTACAACAGAGCCATACACGTAGTAGGTGCTCAGTAAATATTTAAGTCAGGAATCCTGACAGATGGCAGGTAAAGAAACCATCCCCGGGGCTATGGCTGGCTTAAATCCGGCAGCGTGTCCAAAGTAAACGGGAACTGCTAAGGGATAAAAGAAATTAGACCCAGAGCATCAGATGGCTTTTGATAGAGCTGCGGGAGCCAGGAAGAATCTAGCACTCCTGGGAGGTCAGGTTGTCAAAAAGGGAGTGGGGGATTTGAAAATAGAAGAAGCGGAAGGGCTTCCTCTTGTTCTGAGCCGGCTGTCAATCAGACTAGCTCAGGAAGAACTCAGGCAAAGTCCTCCAGGGTGATGCTGGGGCTGGGGCACAGGCAGGTCCCTGTCTCAGTTTCCTCCTCTGCAAATGAGCAGATGAGTGATTCCTGATGATCAGGATCTCCTTGGGGTCCTGTGAAGGCAAGGAGCAGGAACAGATTCATTTAGACAGGAGATTGTCAGGGTAGCTGTAGAATTAAAGAAGAGGTAAGCCGGTTGTAGGGGCACACGCCTGTCATCCCAGCGGCTCAGGAGGCTGAGGCAGGAGGATTGCGAGGTCAAAGCCAGCCTCAGCATCAGGTGCTAAGTAGCTCAGTGAGCCCCTGTCTCTAAATAAAATACAAAATAGGGCTGGGGATGTGGCTCAGTGGTCGAGGGCCCCTGAGCTCAATCCTCAGTACCGGGGAGGAGCTGGGAGGAGGACCCTGGGTGGGAGAACTGGTGCTGTCCATCAAGGACAGGCACGTCCGGTCCCGGGCAAGGAGCAGCAGAGCAGGACGTCAGGGCCTGGTGGACACTCCCGGGCTGAGGCTCTGCTCCTTGTCGCACTTCTGGGGCTGGAGGCTCTGTGCACACGGGGCAGATCGTCCTGCCGTGTCCTCTGGGGATCTGCCTCCCTCCTGCTAGAGGACATTTTAGGATCACAGCCGGAATGGCCCCGGGTAGAATCCTGTCCAGGCAGGTGCATGAAGGAAAGGGAGCTGCCTCCAGGAGACACCTGGACAGAGGAGGACGGCGAGGTCCTCTGCCGTGACATCTGTTCACTCAACAGATACGCAGGAACGAGGACTGTGGGCCAGACCCGAGCTCCACACGGAGCCCCAGGACCGGGACTGCAGGGTCCCCCGAGGCTCCCCTTCCCACCCACCGGCTCTGCTCCCTCCCTGCCCTCCTTCCACTGCTCCAGCTCTTCAAACCAGTTCCTAAAGAGGCCTGATTCTCTTGGGGTGTGAGTCTGATTATGTCACAGGCCATAGGCCCATCCCATCGGGGCCCACCTGGCTCCTGAAGCAGCTGACGGTGGGTCCCCAAAGCAGGGACTGTAGGCAGGTTGGTTGCCATACCTAGGGAGGCGGGCGTGACAGGCGCCATGTCAACATAGCACTTGGAGTCATAGGTGAGGCCAGCTGTGTCATGGTTCTCACTAAAGTGAACACGTCTCTCCCGCTAGCCCTGGACAATCGCCAGTGATGTTGACCGTGCAGCTCTCCTCCAATACCTGGGCCATCGATTCTAGCTCCTAGGGAGGGGGACATGCTGACAAACCCTCCTAATCCTGATGGTGACAAGGGTCGAGATGTAAATTATTACTGAGCAAATGTTTTTGACCACTGCATTTGTATTAAACCGTTTGGATTCTACTAAATGGTTTATATTTTGAAAGGGTCGCCATGCCCCCATTGCAGGGGGAAGGAGGTACAATTAGCTTATGAGCAGCAATCTCTGATCTAGAGGCCTCATGAGAAAGAAAGGGGAAGTGGGAATCCGGACATTGCTATAGGGTTACACATGTCCCTTCTGAAGGACAATTTGGCAATAGATGTGAAACACACACACACACATACACACACACCCTCAAGCCCTTTGATCCAGCAGTTCTGGGTAGGAATTCATATACTAAGGCCATAAATAGAGATATATGGAAATGGAAAAGGTTCCCCCCAGGTCAGTCACCGTAGTGTTAGTACAATACTGAAAAACCAGAAACAACCTAGATGTCCAACAATTGGGGATGAGCTCAGTACATAATGACATATCCATATGATTCAGTACAGTTACCGCCCCCGAAAAAAACTTAGAAACATATTAAATGATGTGAGAAAATAGAACCTATTAAAAGGCAGGTATTAAACATTATGTATCCTACACAACTTTGGAAAATTAATTTTGGAAATCTTTAAATGATAAGGTTGAATAGAGGACTAGTAAGGCTACTGAGAGAAAGGGCCTTGAGACCAGAGACACTCGAGTTCAATTCCTAGCTCCAGCACCTATTGGCTTGAATGTTACAAGCCTCAGCTTCCCCCTCTGTGAAATGGGGCTAGGACAGCATCTGGACAGCATCTAAGGCATGACTGTCACTAAGTAGACGTCCCTAGCTCTCCCGGCAGGCAACCCTCTTGTACATACATGTGTGTGCTCTTTATATGCACTTTCTCTTCGCATTCAATTCTTTGTGAATTAGGCAGGTATTGCTTTTGTAATTAGGAACAAAGTCATTACCATAAAAAAAGAAAAGGCATAATAGGTTAGAGAGGAACCCTGAGAATATTCTTCAACATCAGAAATGTCACCAGGACAGAAGGAATGTCAACTGGGTGCTAATTTGCCATCTCCGTCTGCTCACAGAGTCATCTGTCTGTTTCAAATCATTTTGTGGCATTTCTCTTCCTCTTTTAAGAATTTGTTCCAAGAAGTTCAAAAAAAAATTTTTTTTTAATAAAAGAAAGAAAGAAAAAAAAACACCAAAAAACTTAAAGCCATGTGGGTAAACACAATTTGCAGAAAATATTTCCAAAATGTTGTAGCCAGAACAGGCCATGTTTTAAACCTCAGATATCTAAGCAAACATCTGAGTTATGCTTGTCAACCACCCAAGATCCCTCTATTAGTAACACCTTGCTTTCTGGAAATAGTTTAGAGGGAAATTTCAGGAACATTCATTGGGTTTGTCTGCCTAGCATCTCTGCCCCCGCTCTGTCTTCCCCATCACCTGGCACCAGAGCCTAGATTTTTCTCTGGAAAACTGCCCCCTCCCCCCCGCCATGGGTCAAGCAGGTCAAGTGCCCAGGCCTTGGTCTCAAAGGTCCATGTGATGCGTGCCCCTATTGGTAGCAGCACAGTTCACAATAGCCAAACTATGGAGTCAGCCTAGGTGTCCCTCCATCGGTGAATGGATTAAAAAAATGCATGGTATACACACAATGGAATTTTGTTTTGCCATAAAGAAAAATGAAATCATGTCATTTGCAGCGAAAGAGACGGCACTTGAAACCATTTTGTTAAGCCAGATAACCTACCTCAGAAGGTCGAGGGTCATAGACTTTCTTTCATGTGGAAGCCAGAGAGGAAAGAAGAAAGGGGTGTGTGTGTGTTGGGGGTGGGGGGGTTGGGGGTGAATAGTGGGGAATGATATTGGCCAAATTATATTGTTAAGTTACGGGCATGGGCGCACACGTGACAACAACTCCCACCAACTGTGATTTACCCATAAAAAAAAATGTGGGAAAATAAAAAAGTAGATGTGACCCTGTGTCGACCGATAAGAGTCCTGCATTATTTTGTCTACCAGGTTTGGCTCAGGAGTGGACATGTGACCCACACTAAGCCAATGACAGGCCAAGAATCTTAACCCCGGGGATTTTTGCAGCAACTATTGAGAAGTAGGTAGTCTTTTTTTTTTTTTCTGAGCTTCTGGAGGATAGAGTGTAAGGTGACCGTCACTAGAAACAGCTTTTACCGAGTCTGGGGAAAGCCTGCCTGAGGATGCACAAACACAAAGGATAAAGAGCCAAGAAATGGACAAAGTCAGACACCTGCTGACATTGTTTTAGCACAGGGAGGCCCAATGCCAGAAATCCTTTTGAGTCAAATTTAGTGGGTCAATTTCTGGTTTGTTTGGATGAGTGGGTTTGTTTGTTTGGGGTACTGGGGATTGAACCCAGGAGTCTTTTACCACTTAGCTACATCCTCAGCCCTTTTTATTTTTTGAGACTAGGTCTCACTATATTGCTGAGTCTGGCCTCAAAATTGCAATCCTCCTGCCTCAGCCTCCAGAGTCGCCGGGATTACAGGCATACGCTACAGTGCCCACGGCCCAGCTACATGGATTTTCTGTTGCTTACAACTGAAGAAGTCCTGGGAGATGGGTCTGAAGTGGCAGAAGCATTAATTCCATGGTTTGTTCTCAGAGTCAATAGTGTTTATAGTATTTCAGGTGCTAAAGTGTTTCTTAAGTAGAACTCCTCCAAGACTGAACTTGGAGAACACCTAGAGGGGCCTTTTGTAATGAGCTCGTTAAAGCCACCCTAACAAAGCGGTTGTCAGCTTTGTTTGAACACAGTCACCTTGAGGAAGTAGGCCAAGCCTTGCCCGGGCTCTCGAATGTGTGGTTGTCAGGATTAGGGCAAAGATGACCCTGCACCCTGCCCCTGGCCCCATGGATAGAATTCTCAATAAAACCTTTAACTCATTATGTGTTCCTTCTTTCACCCCAACAGAAACAGTAACCACACTTTGCAAAGGGGCACTATGTTTAAAAGGGACGGGATACTGTTGTGCTTCGTGCATAGTGTGCTTGGCAGATTTCACATCATCGCCCTGAATCTGCCCTTTGTGGTGTGCTGACCAAGCTGTAGAGGGCCTCTAAATGCCGGACTCGGGGCAGTTGCTCTTTTCCCTTTGTCACAGTGTGTGAAGGATAGGTCTCCATGGACAGCTGGATTCAAGTTGAAATGAACCCAGGTAGTTGACACAACCAAGCCACGTTTATGGAAGATGGAAAACCCTAATCCAAGTCGGCCTGGGTCACTCTCTGGTTGGTGAGATAGAAATGAGCCTTAGCGTCGGGGACCCCGTCTACCTGGGTTCAAATCCAGGTCTGGTCACTTTCTAGCCAGGTTTCCCAGCAAGTCCCTGGATCTCTCTGTGCCTCGGTTTCTTCATCTATGGAATGGGAATGATCCTGCTAGTACCTACCTACCTGCTAGGTGTGTCATGATGATGAATTAAGCATTCGCTTATATGAACCTTCCAGAACAATGTCTAACACTCAAAAAAAAAAAAAATCCAAGTTGTCTTAATTTTATGCAATTCGGATCTGGCTTTATAATTTCTGGCTTTGATGTTCCTCCAGTACCTTTCATGTTTAGCTTGAGACCAAAAATCAGCATGTTTGGTGATGGTCGCATACTCCAGATTACTCTAAGAATCCCCCAGGAAGCAAACCGCAGCCCTCATCCTCAGACAATCCCTCAATGCCGTCGGCCCTACCCCATCTGCTATCCCATATTCTTCTTTGGTTGAGAATATTATGAAGCCGTTTCCTTGGTTTTAGGGGTAAAATTATCAGAGAAAGCCCAACCTTTAAGCATTTAAAAGTATTTCTAAATAATGGACTTCTGTTCAGGGCAGCAAAGGACCACACATGCAAAGAGACCAGGGATTCCTGAGACGGGAGGAATCAGCCTCCCCAGTTCCTCGCCCTGGGGGGACACGCTCCCCGGCCTCCAGTGGGAGCTGCCTGCCCTCATGACATTCTGGGTGCTCTTCCGCAGCACACAGGACTCAGTCCGTGCAGGTGGAAGGCTTAGCAAAGGCAATTCGTCCACATTTCATTCTGCTGAACATGAAAACAGTATAGAGATGGCAGACACCAAGGTCAAGTCTCCACCTGAGATTCCCAGCCCACTTTCCCCCGGGGAAGCCCTTGGTGGAAAAGCCTGAGATCTGGGGTTTGAAGGAGGAGCCTGGCCTCACGGATAACTAGGAGGTGACCTTGGACCAGTCATTTCACCTCCCTTCGTTTCGGTCTCTTCCCATAAAAAAAGAGGGTCGCAAAGTGCTCACCATCCACAGTGGCTGAGAAAATGGAACTTAAGTTGGCATCAGTGTTGGGTTGAAAAAATGCCTTCACCCACTCCACAAATGCGGCACATTCCCGAGGTCTCGTGACAACGGATCAAGTCCTGACCTCAAGGGGCTCGGTGGCAAACGCACTGTGACACCACCATGCAGCACGTGGGACCATGATTATTTTAGGGTTCCTGCCAGCCCTCCCCGTCTCTTTTGTGAGCCTGAATAAAAATCATCGCTTTGTGTTGACAGTTAGTTCACGCACGTTTCGGCAGCTCCTGTTCCGTACTTTGGAAGAGAAACACAATTCAGCTTTATGTACACCCCGGGTGTCTGCGTCCTTCCTGGCCGTGGTGTGGAAAGATTGGCGGATACTGTCGTCTTTTTTGGTCCAGGGCAGTAGTTCTGAATAACGGCTCCTGACCACATGAGACAGATTTGTTTCCCACTGGTAAATAGTAGCTAATGGCTATCGAGTGCTTGCTGGGCCTGTTTTCTGTTCAGGAGAGGTAACACGTGGCCTCTGATGGGCACTACCACTAACGGGCTGTGTGACGGAAGGCAAGTTATCTAACCTCGGTGAGGCTCAGAATCTCTCTGTGAAATGGAACAATAATGGCACAGTGGGAGGGTCCAGTGGAATGGCTTGATCAATAAGGGCAGTAATTACCATTGGCCTCGGAAGAAAAGGTTGGGCACAAGAGATTTTGTGCAGGCGAGATGTTTGTGACCACCAAAGACTCTTTAAGGAAGCCACTGGGATTAAATTCCAGGAGAGGCAGGGTTCTCAGGACAGCGGGTAAGACAAAACCAGACAGGATCAAATTCCCTTAAAAATTCCCTGTCTGGATCCAGGTGTGATGGTACATGTCTGTAATCCCAGCTACTTGGGAGGCTGAGGTAGGAGGATCGCAAGTTGGAGGCCAGCCTGGGCCATTTAGGAAGACACTCCCTCAAAAATAAAAAATAAAAAAAAAATCAATAAAGGGCTGGGAGTATAGCTCATTGGTGGAGTGCTTGCCTAGCACACATGAGACCCTGAGTTCAGTCCCCAGTACTGTAAAAAGAGAAGATTGCCTGCTCATCAAGTAAGGTATGTATGGTATTGTATACAGAACACGAGATTCAATAAACTTTGAGTCAGACAGTAGGAGGGAACCAAAGGAATGTTTAGCCATAGCTGCCTGGTCATGCAAATATTTTTTTTTTCCTCTTAAGAAGTGAGTTTCAGTTTGGCATGATGGTGCACACCTGTAATCCCAGCGACTCAGAAGGCTGAGGCAGGAGGATCATAAATTGGAGGCCTGCCCCAGCAATTTAGCAAGGCCCTAAGCAACTTAGTAAGACCCTGTCTCAAAATAAAACATAAAAAGGGCTGGGGATGTGGCTCAGTGGTTAAGTGCCTCTGGGTTCAACCCACAGTAGCCCCCCTCAAAAGAAAAGAAAAAGAAATAAGTTTCAACAGGGGGCAATCCCACTCCCCTCTCCCACCCCAGAGGACATTTAGCAATGTCTAGACACAGTTTGGTTGTAAGGTGTGCAACTGGTATCTAGTGATCTGTTAAATAAGCTACCATGCACAATACAGGACCCAAGAGCAGAGAATTATCCAGCCTAAAGCACAGAGGTCGGAGGTCAGGAAACCCTGCCCTAAGGGGAGTATCAAATGCACATTTGGGGATGAGAGATAGTGCTGGGACATTTCAGATTGTCACCAGGTTTCATGAGATGTGTGTAAGAGCCCTCAGCTCAGGGCACACTTCTTAGATATTTGTAGGTTTGAGGTTAAATCTTGCATGATGGGGCCCCGCCACATACACTTTGTTTTTGAAAGAGAAGATGTGGGCCACCTGTTTCCTGTGTCTCCAGGCCAGCACTTCCTGTTTCACTGACTCATCTTCCATGGGTCTCCCAGGGGTATCTTAAGGGAGCTAGAAGGAGGTCTGAAACCAGCACCAAATTCAGATGTGGTCTGCTGTGTCACTCGTGCCCAAACTTACTTTCTTCCTTCCTTTCTTCCTTTCTTTCTTTCTTTCTTTCTTTCTTTCCTTCTTTCTTTCTTTCTTTCTTTCTTTCTTTCTTTCTTTCTTTCTTTCAATATTTATTTTTTTTAGTTGTAGCTGGACACAATGCCTTTTATTTTTTTATTTTTTTATGTGGTGCTGAGGATCGAACCCAGGGCCTCACAAGTGCTAGGCAAATCCTCTACTGCGGAGTCACCACCCCAGCCCTTGTACCCAAACTCTCTAATTGGAGTTTAAAATTCATGACTTTTCAACTCTCTGGAAAACCTTCCCTAGCAGCTACGCCATGTTGACAAAAGAACTCTCCAGAACACAGACTCTATTTGTCCCCCAACCAAACAGGCTGGATCTGAAATAGGAGTTCATGAGACCCAAGCCCGGGGAGGGGGCGAGATCGGCACTTACTCGGAAACTCTCGAGGACCACAAAGGCAAGAAAATTGCTTGTAGATGAAAGAAGTGTTTCTATTCCATTTCAACCCCTCCTGTGTCACGTCACCGTAATGTCATTCCTGGTCCAACTGAAATACTTGAATCCAAATAAGTCTTAAGTCATTTGGATTCTATTCAAATGGGAATTTGTCTCTTTCATCATTCTTCCCCTTCGTTTGGTAATAGAGACTAATACTGAATGTTAAGTGTCGATTTGTGAAATGTGCTTTTTTTCAGTTAAGGGTGTTTCTTGCCGAGCCGCAGTGGCACACGCCTGCCTGTCATTCTAGCGACTAGGGAGGCTGAAGCAGGAGGATTGCAAATTTGAGGCCAGCCTGGGCAACAGAGGGAGACCCTCAGCACCATAGTGAGTCTCAAAACAAAAAAATTAAAAAGGTTTCGGGATATAGCTGTGTGGCAGAGTGCTTGCCTAGCATGTGGAAGACCCTGAATTCAACTATCTCACACATACACACACACACACACACACACACACCCTAAATTTTTTTTTCAGAGTTGGCCACTGTTATTTTCTTCTTCATTGTTAATCTTTCATCAGTGTCTTGAAGATCCTAAACTTGACTTTTTTTTTTCTATTTTTGAATTCCCATTTATTTAAATACTATAGGCAGCAAGCAGATTGAATCATGATGACTATTTGTACTGAATAAGTCTTTTTTTTTTCAAGGAAGAATCTTTTTATTTATAAAATAAAAGGAATATTTTGCCAACATTTTTAATCAATTAAATTTTTGAGCTGCAATAGATACTCTATTGTTTAGAGTGTTGGAAATCTATCCAACGTGTACATCAACTCCTTTCAATATGATTCATGGTTAAAATTTGGCCTTCAGTAATGTCCCCTCAAACCACCCAAAGTCACTCTACTTATAAAGTGGTGAATTGACCCCATGATAACTCTGATCTTAGTTCTAGTCCTACTTGAGGATCTTAATGGATTGGACTTTTTTTTTTTTTTTAATTGTTGGTCGTTCAAAACATTACATCTTTCTTGATATATCATATTTCACAGTTTGATTCAAAAGGGTTATGAACTCCCATTTTTACCCCGTATACAGATTACTGAATCACATCAGTTACATCAATTACATTTCCATTGATTTACATATTGCCATTCTGGTGTCTGATGAATTCTGCTCTCTATCCTATCCTCTACTATCCCCCCTCCCCTCCCCTCCCCTCCCCTCTTCTCTCTCAACCTCCTCTACTGTAAAATACTTCTTCCACTTGTATTATTCTTCTCTTTCCCCTCACTTCCTCTTGTGTGTAATTTTGTATAACCCTGAGGATCACCTTCCCTTTCCATGCAATTTCCCTTCTCTCTCCCTTTCCCTCCCGCCTCTCATCCCTATTTAATGTTAATCTTCTTCTCCTGCTCTTCGTCCCTACCCTGTCCTTAGTTACTCTCCTTATATCAAAGAAGTCATTTGGCATTTGTTTTTTAAGGATTGGCTAGCTTCACTTAGCATAATCTGCTCTAATGCCATCCATTTCCCTCCGAATTCTATGATTTTGTCATTTCTTAATGCAGAGTTATACTCCATTGTGTATAAATGCCACTGAATAAGTCTTATGGGAAAAAAAACAAAACACTTTTATTCCTTGGGAGGGGGAGGTGTTGTCTTGGCCACATCTGGTGTCACCAAAACTCTACTCAAAGTGGATCAAGGGCCTGGGCATTAGACCAGAGACCCCGTGCGCCTACTAGAAGAAAAAGTAGGCTCAACTCCCCAGCATGTCAGCTGAGGATCTGACTTCCTCAACGAGACTCCTAAAGCAGAAGAAGTAAAATCAAGAATCAATAAATGGGATGGCATCAAACTAAAACACTTCTTCACTGCAAAGGAAACAATCAAGAACGTGAAGAGAGAGCCTCCAGAATGGGAGAAAATCTTTACCACCTGCACCTCCGGTAGAGCATGAATCTCCAGGATGTGAAACAGAACTCTGAAAGTTCAACATCACAAAAACAAATAACCCAGTCAACAAATGGGCTAAGGAGCCGAACGGACACTTAGAAATACAACCGATCAACAAATATATGAAAATATGTTCAACATCTCTAGTAATTACGGAAATGCAAATGAAAACTGTACTGAGATTCCATCTCACTCCAGTCAGAATGGCAACTATCAAGAATACAAGTAACAACAAGAGTTGGCGAGGATGTGGGGGGAAAAGGTTCACTCATACATGGCTGGTGGGACTGCAGATTGGTGCAACCTTTCTGGAAAGCAATATGGAGATTCCTCAGAAAACTAGGAACAGAACCACCATTTGACTCAGTTATCCCACTCCTCATCATATAACCAATAGACTTAAAATCAGCATACTACAGTGGTGCAGCTATATATCAATGTTTATAGCAGCTCAACTCACAGTAGCCAAGCTATGGAACCGACCTAGGTGCCCTTCAACGAGGAATTGGATAAAGAAAATGTGGCACATATACACAACGGAGTATTACTCAACCGTAAAGAAGAATAAAATCATGGCATTTTCTGCTAAGTGAAGGGAACTTGAAACTATCATGCTAAGTGAAATGAGCGATTCCCCAAAACCCAAAGGCCCAATGTTCTCTCTGATATGCACATGCTAACACACAACGAGAGAAGGTTGGGAACAGTAGAAGTTCACTGGATTAGGCAAAGGGAAAGGGAAGGGAGGGGGGAATAGGAAAGACAGTAGAATGAGTCAGACATTACCTTCCTATGCTCATATATGAATCCACATCACGTACAACCACAAGAATGGGAAGTGATACTCCCTGTATGCATGATATTTCAAAACATATGCTACAGTCATGTATAACTAAAAAGGACAAATGAAAAAATTAAAAATAAATCTGTTGTCAGAAACAAAGTCAAATGTAGTGTCACCTGATGCAAGGACATAGCGGGTTCCAGCCATATGGACCCTGAGAGGGAGTCACCCGGCATCCTATTCAGATATGTCCAGAGAAGAAAGGGAAATTTCCCCTTAATAATGTGCTTCTGTTCTACATCTGTTTGGGGAGCCTTTTTTTGAAATGCCAATTTGTCTATATGAAATGGAGTGAAGCATTCTGTGTTCAGGTGTGAATAGTCTCCTTGGCATTCTTTTGCTAGGACACCTTTAATAGAGAAGATTTCCCAAGTTTCAGAAACCATAAACCCACGGCCCTTCTCCTCTCTCCACTCCCCTGTTGCTGGCAGACATAACCAATCAATTGCCGCATTCGGCCCTTCCCACACAGAGCTCAGACTTGGATTCACAGTCTTTCCCCCAAATTGTGCATACAGCCACTGCCAACTAATTGCAAAGCAGGCACACAAAATAAACATGATTTGCTACCTCTACTAGGCAAAGAAGGAATGCTTAGAGGAGCATCAGAAGGTCATTATCTCTATCCTTTTGCACAAACGGCCTCAGTGTTCCAAATGCCAATCAATTGCCCCAGTAACTGAAACTTCAACCTGCCCATTTACCCAAATATTTGAAAGAGAAGAGGAAGAAGTCAGTTTGCTTTGTACTCGGCAATTTGGAAATTTGCCTCTGAGTTGCTGAAGTTTGCTTGTTTGTATAGAAATAAGCAAATCCAGTGAATTGGCCTTCTTTTAAACAGAACCCAAGTCCATGATCTTTCAGCAAGGTGTGGATTTTATGTTCATCTATTTGTGATTTTCTCATTGAAACTATGTAAGATACTTCCTGTCTGAGTCTGTTTTCTGTTGCTATAACAGAATACCTGAGGCTAGGTAATTCATAGAGAACAGAGATTTCCCTTTTACAGTCTGGAGGCTTGGAAGTCCAAGAATAGGGCAACAGTATCTTGCTAGGGCCTCTGTGTCATAGCATGTCACCGTGCATCACAGGGTGAGGAGACAGGGTTCTGTTTAATAAAAAAAGACCACTGTGTGGGGCTGGGGATGTGGCTCAAGCGGTAGCGCGCTCGCCTGGCATGCGTGCGGCCCAGGTTCGATCCTCAGCAGCACCACATACCAACAAAGATGTTGTGTCCGCCGAGAACTAAGAAAAAATAAATAAATGTTAAAATTCTCAAAAAAAAAAAATTAAAAAAAAAGACCACTGTGGCAATAAATAAACTACTTTTGAGATAATAGCATTAATGCATTTGTGAAAGCAAATCTCTTACAATCCCACCTGCCAGTCCTGTCACAGTGGCAAATAAATTTCTTTTTCTTTTTTTAATTTGGCAATTAAATTGCAACATCAGTTTTGGAGGAGACATTAAAACAATAAGACCCCTTCGCAAGCAAAACAAACCAAAAGCCCTACAGCGGCTGGTTTTCCTCCTTGAATGAATTTCCAATTTTATTACTTACGAACTTTTCCCCCCTAATAGGTCCCCCACGTCATTTTGCCTCTGAGGTCTCTGTTGGAGGTGGAGTTGTGACAATCCAGGACCAAAATTAATTCTACCATTTTATCATTTTCCCAGTAAGGTGGGGGTAGAGGGATGTATATGATTTTCAAGTCCTTTCTCTACTTGAGACTAAAAACAGCAGGTTTTTCTTTCTTTCTTTCTTTTTCTTTAAGCAAATGCAATTCTCTGGGCACTTACTGTAAGACAATTTTAGTCATTGGAGACATTTAAAAAAAAAAAAAAAAAGATCTCAAGTGAGAATCTTTCTTCACTCCCCCTCCCCACCCCCAGGGATATTTACTCTGAAAAATGCTACATTTAGAAAAATTTTGCCTTGGGTGACAACAAGCCCCCTAAGTTTTGCTGTTTATTTTTTTGTGTGTGTTGGCGGGGGGGAGTGGGGCAGAGGGGCTGTGTGGAGGGAATTCTACTCACCCACCAGCCAGACTGGTTTTGGAATTCACTGTCACTCATTTTCATTCATTCATTCACTCATTCATTTATTCAGTCAATCCACCAGCACAGGCGGAGGCGGTTCTGCCAAACGCAGAGGACTGTGCTTGTTAATGGGCTTACAGTCATGAACAAGACACTTTCCTTGAGGCTCCCAACCCTTCTCAAGCCCAGTCCTGCCAGAGACATTCCTGAGGCAGTGACTCTTACCAGGGGACCATGTTGTGACCCCAGGGGACTGGGACAAGGTCTGCAGACATTCTTGGTTGTCACAACTAGGGGATGTCGTCCTGGCATCGAGTTGATGAAGGGAGGACCAGGATGGGTACACATCCTATAATGCACAGGACCATCCCCTACCTCAAAGAATGACCCAGGTGGATGGTGAGGCGTGGGGCGGTTGAGAGAGCCTGTCCTAAAGCAGACAAGGTGTAGAACGGATGAACTTCCAGTTCATGGTTCCCGGGCAGCGCGCTCCTGAGGAGAGCTGAGAAAACAGTAGCTCAACACATTTCCCGATTGTTCTTCCACAAAACCCTGACGGAGAAAGGTCTGTGCTGTGGCTTCCTCAGAGGGTGGCCCCGTGGACCAGCGGCATCAGCGTCACCGGGGAACTTGTTTGAGAAATGCAGCGTCTCGGGCCCTGATCTGAACTTGCATCTTAACAGGAGCTCCACCCCCCCCCCCCCCCCCCCCGGGACTCGCGGGCACATGACGATGTGAGAAGTGCCGGTCGCATCTGACATGAAACACAAGTTGTAAGTGACAATTTTGATAAATGCTACCATGGAAGCCAGTCCCCGGGGTCAGCCAAGGCTTCTATGAAAAATCTGCCTGTAAATCGAATGCCAGATAGGAAGGTGGCCGGGGAAGGGGGATCCTGGCAGAGGAAGAGTAGACTCAGAGGCAGGAGTGAGCGTGGTCCATCGGAGGATCTCGGAGACCCAGTGAGAAACACCCAGAGGCCCGTCGGCCGGCCACACGGGACTTGATCCTAGCAGCAGATGGAAATGGTAGGGCTGGGTTGGATCCCTAAGCTCTCATCTGGCATGGCCCAGGTAGGAAGGCCATCTGTGGCCACGGGACAGGGTGACGCTGCTTCTTTGGCCCTTTAACGTCATGTTCTAAGCAGCTAAGCAAACTGGTCCAACCGGGGTTGGAATCCCACACATGATAATTGTCCCAGGTCACCCAAGAGAATGACGCTGATGGGGACAATCTGCTCCCCCAACCCTCTGACTTAAGGCTACAGAGTCATTATGTCAATATATTTTTGTACAAATTTTTGTAGTTTATGACACTTTCTGGCAACATTTAGATGCACTTTCAGTGAGCCAGAATGTAGTACTGTAAACCTAAAACTGGATCTCCCTAAAGCTGTTCGGATCTGGCAGGAGGACCTGCTCCCAATTACAAGCACAGTTTCCAACTTCGCCGTTCCTGTCCTTAAAGCACTGAAAACAAAAATCCATTTTTAATGAGGGGACGACCAAACCCTTTGCCTTCTATTAACATCCCCTTTAGGCCTGCACGCTCCAGTGTACCTCGCCAGCAAGAAATGACCTCCGCAGACGGATGACCAGGGCAAGGGGTCTCCCGTAGCTTTCTTTGCCAGCGCAAGTGAAGCCACCAAAGAGAATTAAGTCATTTTGTTCTCACCTGCCTGATTCCCATCGGCACGCGGACGGCCCTGTCGGGGCTGTGCAGGGAAATCAGGACCAGGGGAAGTCATTTTGCGCCAGAGTCCATGCCTGGCTGCCTTCTCCTCATCCCTGGCCCATTACTAATCTCACAGATCATCCATTATCCAGCCGGCAACTGGCAAATGTGAACTTGGCCCACGTCAAGGCAGAACTACGAGATCCAAGTTAGAAGAAGTGGGAGAGAGAGAGAGAAAGTACAAAGATGAGCCAGACGGTTTCCCAACCTGTAAGAACATGTTGTATTTACCAGGCCCCGTGGGGAAGCCAAAGCCGGCCTCGTTGTTTGTCTTCTGCTCGGGGCCTGGGTTATGTTTGGTGCAAACAGGACAGTGCACCCCCCCAACCCACCCACTTCCATCTGATGATTGGCGTATTGTTTAGAGACCATGAAGGATGATCTTGCGCTCTGGAGGAAGTTGGCAAGAAAGTCGGATTCTATAAAAAGAAGCGCGCGGTCAGGATACAGTTTCCTATTCTGAGTCAAGGCGAAGTAGAGAGTCAGAAATTCCAACCCAGAGGGTCAGGACGGGCTCCAGGACCTCCTGAATCACATGTGAAGCCTGTTCCTCGTGCTCCTTCCTCCTCCCTGTTCCTGCCACGGGCCAACTGGGATTATACAATCCCCACTCCATTCATCCCACCTGCGGCTGGTTCTCATGAGGGGCCCTGTGCCCTGTGCCATCCCTTCGGATGCAGGTGAGTAACTGCACTTCTGAGCAGGCAGATTCTGTCTGTACCGCAGGCTGGATTCAAGAAAGGTGCACTCAACTTTTTCTTAAAGTGTGAAACTTTCCATTTTGCGGGGAGGGGAAGGGTACCTGGGATGGAACTCAGGGGTGCTTAACCAATGAGCCACATCCAGTCTTTTTTTTTTTTTTTTCTTAATTGTAGTTGGACACAATACCTTTATTTTATTTATTTATTTTTATGTGGTGCTGAGGATGGAACCCAGGGCCTCCTCACACATGCTGGGCAAGTACTCCACACTTGAGCCCCAGCCCCAGCCCCTCCCCGCCCTTTATCATATTTTATTTAGAGACAGGGTCTCTCTGAGTCACTTAGGGCCCTGCTAAGTTGCTGAGGCTGGCTTTGAACTCACGATCCTCCTGCCTCAGCCTCCCGAGGTGTGGGCCACCATACCCAGCTGAACCTTTCCATCTTTAACCCCGTCATCTTCCCTTCTCTAACGGCCCCATCCTGCAGATCTCTACTGCAGCTCTCAACCAGGAGCCCTGTTTCCGACACACAATACCCACCGACAGTTTCTAGAGGGTTCTGTTTTCTTCCCTCCTGGACTAGTGCATTTTTTTTTTTTAACTGAATTCACCAGATGTTTTGGCAGGGCATAAAACCTGGCCTTCCTGTCTTCCAAGTGGATGAAATTGGATCCAAGTCCCAGCACGTTGCCTCGGCTCCACCGACCAAGCCCTTAATGGTTCTTGAGACGAATGTGAAGATCGTGTGTTCGGTTTTCCTGGAGGGTGCTGGGACCATCGGATCCAGGTGTGGGCATTGAAGGCCTTGGAATGTTTCCGGGCCAACCTCAGATTCGTGAGCATACGTTTTCCTAATGTTATCTTTCTCCTTTTTCTTTTCTTTCTTTCTTTTTTTTTTTCTGGCTGCATATCAGAAATCTGTACCCCAAAATATCTCTGGGCCAAATGAAATGCACACGTGACCCAGCCGCATCTGGAAAAAAAAAAAAATGCAGTACAAGTCCCCCTTGGATCTTTGCAACTCCAGGTCCCCGGAGCCAAAGGCAAGCAGGACTCCTTCCTCTGTCCAGCCCCCGCCACCCCCCCCACCCGCTCTGCCCCAGGTCCCCTCTGGCCTAGAACAGGCCTGAGCACGCCATGCCACCTTGCCAGGCCCTGCCAGAATTCACGAATGGCACAGAGAGCACGTTAAACAGATGGAATGTAACATACATGTAAAGAAATAAGAGCCCTGCCAGGAAAGTTGGCAGCGGCTCCGGAATGCTTTAAACAGTGTGTGTGTGGGTAGAGAGACGGAGCCCAGAGTCGGCGAGCCTGCCTCACTCCCAAGAGCTGTTTCTTTTACAGCCATGACCTGTTTTGCCAGTCAAAATAAATACGGTGTTAAATGCCCCCTTTTACTGGCTCCTGATACCTTTGGCAATGCAGTTTGAAATATGACCTGCTCTCATTGGAAGAATGTCCTTTTAACTGAGTGGAAAGGATGTGCCCCCTCTAGCCAGTCGGTAGGAGGGTCCTGGGTGGCGGAGGCCACGGAGCTCTCTCGGGCTCAGGAAGCGGGAGAAGGAGCCGCCGTGGGCTCGGCCCTGCTGGTCTCTAAGTCGCTTGCCTCGTGTTAAGTTCGAAGCAGACACACAGGATGCCTTGGGAGCGTGGGGCTGAGTTTCAAGATTTTCTGTCCCCTTTGGCTTCCCAAGGAACAATAAGGTGCCAGCCCAGATGGCTGACGATTTCACAAAGCACTCAGGAGAGCCAGGACTTTCCTTCAAAGGAAAAGAACCGTGCTAATCAGGCCGTGGCCACGGATTTTTAGTTTGAGGGGTGGGCAGGGATCCGGGATTGAATCAGGGTTGCTCTACCACAGAGCTATAAAATCCCCAGCCCTTTTTGATGATATTTGGAGGTGGAGTCTGGCTGAGTTGCTGAGGCTGGCCTCGAACTTGGGATCCTCCTGCCTTAGCCTCGCAAGTCTCTGGAAATTCAGGCATGTGCCACCACACCCGGCCACAGCCGCCCATTCAACCTACTCAGGCCATTTGACTTTTTGGCTCCCCAGATCCAGGGATATGCCACAAGCCCACAGTAGCAGCTTATCACGTGGCATGAGGTGCTGGGTGGATTTGCCCCAAAGATTTGGCCACCTTGGCAGCCATCACTTAAGCAATTCCTGCAAACTGGGCCCAGCAAATGTCCTCTGAATCATCCCACTGTCTCCCGAGGGAAGTATGGTTTACTGTTTTTCATACAGAGAAACCGAAGCTCAGAGAGGTTGAGTCATGGGCCCAAGATCTCACAGCTATTGAAGAGGAAGTTGCAATGTGAACCCCAGTTTGTCTGCTCTTCATGGATCCATCCTTCCCTCTACCAAACTAGCTCAAGGCGGGAATCTGGTAGAATGATCTCCTCATCCTCAGAGCTTCCCAGGGTCTGCGGGTTGTTATAGTCCTCATCCAAAATGCCACAGGTTGTGGGAGTTTTTCTGGGGCTGCTACAAACAAACCATCGCACCCTGGGTGGCTTAAAACCACAGAAATGTGCTTTGTCACAGTTTCTGAGGGCAGAGGTCTGAAGCCAAGGCGTCGGCGTTGAAGACTCTCAGAAGGACCCTTGCTTGCCTCTTTCAATTCCTGCTGGTCACTGGCTTCTTGGACGTGTGGCTACACTCTTCTGCCCACGGCCTCCGTCTTCCTGTGGCCTTCTGTGTGTGTGTCCCCTGTCCTTCTCTTAGAAGGACTCTTGATATTGGATTAAGGGCCCACCCTGATCCAACGTGATCCCCTCCCCAGATTCTAACTAACTTAACTTGATTAGCTTTGCAAAGTTGGTTTTTTTTCCAGATAAGGTCACATGCCCGGGTTCTAGGTCTTAGACCCTGGATCTCTGGGGAGGGGGCAGGAGACCCTTTTCGGCCGGCCAATCCAGATGATGTCGGTGACACATCCAGCCAGGGTCTTCCCAGTTTTGCAGGTCTGTAGGGCCCACTGTCTTATTGCCTCACGACTTTCACCACCCTACTTCCTCCTTTGAAAACCAGGAGTAAAATAGCACCCAACACCTAATGAACTCACCACCAAGTTCTGCCACTTAGAAACTGTCACATATGTCCTCACAGATACCCTTCACCATGGACACTGCTCTTATTTTTCTTGCTATTTGATTTTTTCTTTTGGGGGGGAGGGTACTGGGAATTGAACGCTGAGACACTTTACTACTGAGCAATATCCCCAGCTAGTTTTAGAATTTTTATTTAGAGACAGAGTCTCACTAAGTTGCTTAGGGCCTCCATAAATTGCTGAGGCTGGCCTTGAACTTGTAGTCCTCGTGCCTCAGCCTCCCGAGTCGCTGGGATTATAGGCGTGTGCCACCAAGCGCCAGCAACACTCTTCTTTCCTCTCTGGACAGGAGAGGAAATGAAATCTCTGGGTAGTTCCCAATCTTGTCCAAGATCTCACAGCCAGGAACTAACAGGTAGGATTAGAACGTCAACCTGTCTGCTTCTGGAGTCGGAGTTGTTTGTTAGGCAGGATGTAAAATTGCCCTTGCTGGGAAATTTCGGACTGGGTTGGGAAGCCGTGGCTTGGAGGGAGGTGGACGGAGGAGGCCGTGGGACCCACTTGCGCCATGGTTAGCCAAGAATTATTCTTGGGCAGATCATCCAGGAAGGCTGAACTCACACTTTTTGGTTGGGAAGACCATCAACAAATTGGTTTGCCTGCTGAGCTAGAGGACCACCTCCCCCTTGGGTCCTCTCTCTCTCTCTCTCTCTCTCTGTCTGGTGGATATAACTGGTGTCCTCCTGTATGGAGACCAGAAGTTGGAGGCCAATGAGGAAAATGGCCATGTTCATTGTCTTCCAGAGTTTGGTTCAGTACTATCTTCCAAGGGTGGTATTCCTGACTGGGGACACTTTGACTTGTGTTGTGCCATCATCTGACCCAGGAGACTGGGTGGATCACAGGAGATAAAACCAGAGGTGCCTATGTGAGGGTAGCTGTCAATGGCCGGTGACTTCTTTCCTTTTTCGTCTGGTGACCACTGTTGCTGAGAGCCATAGCCGAGTCGAATGACAAAAGGCATTTTTGCCAGAACAGAGTGGTTGAGAGGTGACGCCAGCGAGCCATGGAGATGATAATGGTTATGTTGAGCTGTGTATATTAGACCCCTGCTGTCCCCCTCGGTCTGCTACTTTGGAGTTCTCGCGCTACTTTGGAGTTCTCGCGGGGATTCCCGGAGAGTTCCCATTGGTTGGGGAAGTGCCAGAGGAGGGATTTTCCGGTTGGTGGTTCCTGGAGGAGCCGCGTGGCGTGCAGGAGAGTTCCCGGGGAGCGTGTGTGGAGTGTGCTGGTGGAGTTCAGAAATAAAGTCTGTTCCTGCTTCAGTGGCTCGTGATCTGTGCCCAGCCAGACTGCGGCACACTGTCACTGATTCAGGCTCCATGGTGAACGTGATTCAATTTTGCTTCCGTCAGAGCTGCCAGAAGCTAAGTACTCCACAGGCCATGTCTCCTTGGAGCTTCTCAGCAACCCCGTCAGGCAGGTCCATGACCACCTGGTCGGATGCTGGGGGGAGGTCAAGTCACAGGCACAAACCTGACCACGGGCAAGAGCTTGGGTCCCTGCAGCTTGCCCGAGTCCAGAGTCTCCCATCTTCGTGGCTGCCAAGATGCCAAGAATTCCCAGTGCCATACAAATAAGGCAAAGAGGAAATGCACTCGTCACCCATCTGCCCCTGCATCCAGCCACACCTGCGCATCTGCGCCTGTGCTCGGTGCCGGAGAGACGATGGAGAAGTCCCTTCATGCATGTATTGCTTCTGGGCTTGTGTGTGCCAGGCACCCTGCTGGACTTGGAGGACAGAAAGTGAAGGTCCCTGCCCTCAGGAGACCACATCCATTCACCTAGGAGAGTGTGTCAAATGCTATTACAGAGGTACGGCCAAGAGACCAAGCAGGTCAGCAAGGTTTGCTGGAGAAGACCTTTGAGTTGAGATTTCAAGGCAGAAGGCGTTGGTCAGGGAGGCCCTCCTCGGAGGCGGTGGGGCCCTGCTCAGCAGGTATCTGCCCATGCGACTGTCTGTGCCAGGGAAACTACTGGATGGCTTCCGTAGGGAGGGGTACGTAGTGCTCAGAACCCACCGAGCTGCCCCCTGCCCACCCCTCTCCCCCTGGACTCTGTCCATGTCCTCCCCAGCGCCATCCTGAACATCCCCTATTCCCCAAGGCTGGACAGTAGGGAGCCACAGAAGTATTGGGAGGGAGGCTGGAAAACACAAAGCAGGGCCCCAGGGAAGGACCTCGAGGGGTGTGGAACCGACCAGCCTTTATTTTGAGGATAAGGCAGAGATGCTGTTTTTTGTTGTTGTTGATGTTGTTGTTGTTGTTGTTTAATTTGGTTGGTTGGTTGGTTTTTTCGTTGGTGATGCCTGGATTTATTTTTATTGTTGTTGTTGTTTTGGTTTGGTTTGGTTTTGGGGTACTGGGGAAGGAACCCACAGCCTCATACATGCTAGACAAGCCCTCTACCACCGAGCTATATCTCCAGTCCAGTGTTGGGATTTTTAGGCACTTTTTAACTTGATGTGTAATGATACAATTTAATGCTTTCTTCTTAAGCCCATAGTTGGATGGATTTTGGCAAATGCGCTACCACCCTCCACGGGTGTAGAGAGTTGCATGGCTCACACTTGGCGTCTTCCAAGTTAGCGTTTGAAAAGTTCTTCTGGTCACTCCTGGAGCTCTACTTTCTTCGCTGAGGACTGGAGTTTTTGTTTTGTGATACTGGGGACTGAATGCAGGGCCCCTCTACCAACCAAGCTACACCCCCACATCCTTTTTTAAATTTTTGGACAAGGTCTTGCTAAGTTGCTGAAACTCATCTCAAACTTGAGATCCTCCTGCCTCAGCCTCCCAAGTGACCGGGATCATAGGCGTGCGCTACCACGCCTGACGGCGAGGCACTCTTCAAGCTGTGGAAGACGGATGAGGCACCCTCTGGGGCAGGGGGTGTTCTCTTCGTGGGGGTGGGAGGACAAAAGTGATCCATGGCACTCAGGACCAGCTTCAGGGTCGTAAACCTGAGCAGCCACATAGGTCCCCAAGCTTGGCTCCAAGTCCCGCAGTTCCACGCTGAAATGTATCAAGGTTGTTTTTTTGAGTAAGGGGTCCTGTGTTTATTTGGTGCTGGGACCCGTGGACAAGGAGGCCAGGCCTGGTGGTACAAAAGTTGTCAGGGGCCATGAGAGAGAGAGATGGAGGGTTTCATAGAAAAGAGCCCGTAGGGAAGAGAGAAGCCCGGTCAAGAGAGAAGGTTGAGGAAGGACCTGTCCACCCAAAGTTCTCTTTTTAGGGATACACGCAGGGTGGTGGGGACCTTCCTGTCACTCTACCTCTGGCACCGGCAAATGTCCCTGGGCTCAATTAATTACAATGACTAACAAACACATGTGACAAGCCAAATATCAGCTCGCGAGAACAGAGTAAGTATTGAGTACAGATACAGATAATTTGCCGCAAGCTTGCTGGTGTTATTATCTTCTAATCAACTCTAAAAAAATCATATCAAAACTTAATCCAGAGCAAAACAAGACAAAAAGAGAGTGAGCCCTCTGTCGGGCCTAGGAAGCGAGGTGGTGGGGTGGATTTCCATCAGTGCTGATGACTGATTTCATCAGGGCTTCCCTTTGCTGACGTCAAAACCAAGATCAGGGCCTGGGTCTCCATCTCTCCCTGCTGAGGCCAGACGTCCGATGGGAAGAGCTGGGCAGCAGGCTCCAGGGAGGCCCGGTGGCGGGGGAGGGAGGAGCGAAGCTGGCATTCCCTTGGAAAAATCCATCGCTGGCATTCTCAGGCCGGCCTCTTTCCTGTCTCTGGAGTTTGGAGGGAAGAGAAGGTGAATTGGAAGGAATCCAACTGTCTGTTGGCCACGGCTGCTTCTTCCTGAAAGGGATTCTGGAGTTGGCAGTTCAGTTCGAAAACCCCCACATAGAAATACCTGGGCTGCGATGACCTTGCCAGCAAACACTTCCAAAGCCAGGGACTCTGGACAGCAGCGTTTTCCTGACCCTGGATGCTTTCTGTACAGGTATCTGAAAAACTTGGTCCTGAAGTTTCTCTTCTTTGGGTCTAAGTGAGGTGGCTCGGGTGGTTTGGTGCTTTGTTGCCTTCGGTGGCCTTGAAGGACTCCTGGTGAACCACACGGGAGCCTCGGTGGCTTCCTGGAGCTCACTTTCCTTACAGGCTCCAGATCAAACCTGCTGGGGACCCTCTCCAGCCACCATGATGATCACATCTGCCATTACCCTGTCCCACTGACCTACGCACTCTGTGCCTAGAGCTTTGCCTTCAGTATCTTATTTAAGCCTCCTGATTGGATACTGGGTGGTCTCTACCTGCGGAGTGTACCATTTCCCCACCCCCACCCCATGCACGGCCACTGACCTCACTGGTCCAAGCCCAGTACTCAGGGGCACTCAGCCACTGAGCCACACCCCCAGCCCTCCTTGGTATTTTATTTAGAGACAGGGTCTCACTGAGTTGCTTAGGGCCTCGCTTTTGCTGAGGCTGGCTTTGAACTCCTGATCCTCCTGCCTCGGCCTCCCGAGCTGATGGAATTACAATTGTGTGCTACCGTGCCCAGCTCTGGACTATTTTCCACACAGCAGGCTGAATAAGGCTTTTGATACTTAAATCAGCTGAGGACCATACTTCCAAGGGCTCCCCATCTGGCTACAAGGAAACTCCCAAATCCTCACTGTGGCCCACGGGATTAGCTCCTTTTACTTTGGGCCACTGTTCCTCTAGTCCAGTCACACTGGTCTCCTTGCTGTACCACAGATCCAGCACAATGTCCTGATTCAGGGCCGTGGCACTACCTGTTCCTCTTCCCCCAGGTATCCACGTGCCTTGTCCCTCGGTCTGTTCAAATGTGACCTCCCTAGAGGATCTTCTGCGGCCCACACCATTTAGAATCCGGTCCTCCAGAGTCAGCTGCCGTGGTGCACACTAGTAAATCCCAGGGACTGAGGCCAAAGCAGGAGGATCACAAATTTGGAGGCCAGCCTCAACTACTCAGCAAGACCCTGTCTCTAACTGTATCAATAAGTAAATAGGGCTGGGGATGGGGCTCAGTGGGAAAGTGGGTTCAGTTTACCCCTGGGTTCAATCCTCAGTACCAAGTAAATAAATAAAAATAAAAGTAGGTCCTTCCCTCAGCCCTCTTGTTCTCGCTGTTCTCAGAGACCTCCGCCATTTAACTATCTTGCAATTATTTGTGATGGTTACTGTTCATCTCTCTTCACAAGGTCAGGGGTTCAGATCTGTCCTGGTCAGCACGGAGAACAGTCCTTGGCATATCATAGGTGTACAATAAATGTTTCCTGAATGCATGAACCAACCACCGGGTATGTACTACAACAGGTCGTTCGTTCGGAAGGGCCGGGTACCTTTCTCAAGGTGAGATAAACGGCACACAACTGGGACTTCAACCCAGGTCCCAAGGAAATTCAATGACGGTTTGGAGACGGTAAATGTCATGGTTTAGCTATGAGGTGTCCCCCAGAAGCTCAGGCGTGAGATAACGCAAGAAGGTTTAGAGGAGGAAGGGTTGGGTTCTGAGAGTCTTAACCCAATCAGTAAATCAGTCCCCTGATGGGGTCAACTGCGTGGGGCTGAGGGCAGGTGAGGTGTGGCTGGAGGCGGTGGGCGCTGGGGACGTGGCTGGGGGATCTATAGTTTGTATCTGACGAATAGAGTCAGTCTCTCTCCCCCTCTCCCTCTCCCTCTCCCCCCATCTCCCTACCTCCTGCACATCATGGGAGCTGCTTCTCTCGGCCACACTCTTCCGCCATGATGCTCTGCCTCCTGGAGGTAAGCGCTGAGGAATGGAGCCGGCTGTCTATGGGCTGAGACCTCTGAAACCCCGAGCCCCCAAATAAGCTCTTCTCTCTCGCCAATGGTTCTGGCCAGATCTTTCAGCAATGAAAACAGTAAGTTGAGCCCACCTTAAAAAGTGCTGATTGTTCCCGGCTCTCATTCAACAAAAGCCCACGTCAGAACCCGGCTCACCTGGTCTGACCTGGACCGGGTCAGGATTGATGCTCATTGTGCCAGGATTAGTCACAACGGTTGGATTTCCGCAAGGGCAACAGACAGAGAAACCTCCGTGAGAAATCCTGAAGGAATCACTTGATTAGTGAATTTTGGATAACCGTTCCCCAAAGTGCTCACGTCACATAGAAATATGTGGAATATGCTAAAAGAAGTGAAATCTTAGGAGATGATTTTTTTGAAATCATCATCTATATAAGTAAATTACATAACAACCACCTGCATCTGTATATGAACTCACTGCCTAAACTCAGGGGACAAAATAGAGACACTCCGAGAAAGATCTTCCCAACTTGTGGAATGTCCTCTTGGTCAGGAGTTCAGACTTCTGGGGTTTCAAAAGTAAATTCCGAACTAGGATGTAGCTCAGCGGTAGAGCGCTTGCCTCGCACGCACAAGGCCCTGGAGTCCATCCCCAGCACAAAAAATTACCTGTTGTTTCGCTCCTACATTTTTACCCCAAAGAATTGAAAGCAGGTGTTCAAACAAAAATAATGTGTTCAGGAATATTCATAGAAGCATTATTCATAATATCTAAAAGATAAAAACATCCAACACTTTCACCACCTGATGAATGAATAAACAATCTGTGGGTGTTCCCACACCTTAGACTATTATTCAGTCATAAAATAGAATGAAGCACTGACAGGTGCTACAACATGAGATTTTTTTTATTTGTTTGGGTTTTTGTTGTTGTTGTTTGTTTGTTTGCTTTGTTTTGTTTTTTGAACCCAGGGGCACTCGACCACTGAGCCCCATCCCCAGCCCTATTTTGTAGTTTATTTAGAGACAGGGTCTCACTGAGTTGCCTAGGGCTTTGCTTTTGCTGAGGCTGGTTTGAATTCATGATCCTCCTGCCTCAACCTCCTGAACTGCTGGGGTTACGGGCGTGTGCCACTACACCCGGCCTGTGCGACAACATGGATGAACCTTGAAGACATTACACTCAGTAAAAGAAAACAGTGGTAAGAGGTGACGCCTAAGAGATTCCATTTACATGTAGACATGTCTGCAATAGGCAAACCCATACAGATGGAAAGCAGATTAGTGATTTCCAGGGGCTACAGGAAGAAAGGACTGAAGAGTAACTAGTTAATTGGTATAAGGTTTCCATTTGGGGCAACTGAGAATGTTCCGGAATGTTCTGGAGACAGTGGTTTAGCATTGTCAACATACTCAATACCAGGGAAACATACGCTTTACAATGGTACATTTTATGTTTTGTGTATTATCTCCAAATGTTTAAAAGAAAAAAAAATTAAAGTTAATCATTAAACTCTGGCCTTGGCAACAGGATGTTTTGGTTTGGTAGGTAGTTAGCTAAGTATTAAGTCCCTTTGTGGCAACTGTTGATTAGAAAGAGCAATAATGGATCACTGAGGCTGTGTAACAGACATGCATCTGTGGCTAGATGGGATTTTCGGCGCCATGGAGTTGAGTCCTGATCTTTAATATCCAAAAAAATGGTGTTGTGTCTAGCGCAGTGCTAGCTGGCTAAACCGAAAAGCTAATTTATTTTCCATTACCTACGTCATTGTAATAACAACAAAAAGGTATCAACAACAACAGAAAAACACCATAACAACAAAAAGATCTAAATATAGAAGGGAAATCTTCCCAATTATCTGTATAGTTCCTTCCCTTGGGTTTAGCTACCACCATCTACAACCTGGTGTATACCCTGTGAGACCTTTCTCTATTCATGTACAAACCTCTACATATGAATGTGCCCATCACAAATGAAGTTTTTGTTATTGCTTTTTTACAAAAATGAACTCATACTATATATATGTCTACAACTTGCTTTTTCCCTCTCAATACCATATCAAAAAATCTTTCCATCTGAATACCCACAGCCTTATCTCTTTTCTTAATGTCTACAAAACATGGATAGATCGCCATTGGTTTAACCAGCCCCTTCTTGTCAGATAATTATATTCCTTCCAAGTTTTCTCCATCATAAACCAGGCTACAAGGAACGCCCTGTTCATATATTGTTGCATGATCGTGGGAATTTTTCTGCGGCAGAGATTCCTAGAAGTGAGATTGTTGGGTTGAAATGAAATTCCTTCTGTTCTGTGACTTTTTAGTAGCGAATCAGTTGGGGACACAAACGTATATTGCCTCTGGGCTCAGGACAAAACAGCCAGAACTCAGAGCTTGCGATGGGGCTTTGCTTAGCTCGGCACCCCCCTAGCCCCAGCCCCCCAGCAACCTGCAACTGTAGCTATTTTCATTCATTTTATAGGCTCAGTGTCTCCAGATTGACTCCGGCAGAGGGAAAAGAAATCAGGTCCCTTCTGTGTCATTCTTCAAACATTTAGAGGAAATTGATTTTCCACATGGGCTCTAGCCAAGGGAGGGATGCGCGGGCCCAGAAGTCGCTGCTACAGGCTATGACTACCGGCACTTGCCACAATGAGACTTAACCCAACTTGAGATATTTTATTAGCAAGTGTAATTCCTCATCAGGCTAATATTGCAAATTGCCAAAAGCAGCAGCAATTCTAAAATAGGATTTCCTTCCTAATCCCTTTTAAAGGGAAGACCTTGTGGAGCCTGGAAATGTCTGAAGAAAGAAAGACTTTATTCTCTAAGCAAGGATAAAAGGCAGTGGGTCCAGGAAGCTGAGGCTTGCTTGCCTTACTCTCTGCGATGACCTCTCCTTTTTCTCTCTACAGTCTGGGGATTAAACCCAAGTCCTTGAGCATGCCAGGCAAGTGCTCTACCACTGAGTCATGTTCCCAGTCCCCTCCTCTTATGTTGTTGGTATTTTTTTTCTTTTTCCTTTTGTGTCCTGGGGATTGAAGGCAGGGCCTCGCTCATGGGCACTAAGCTATATCTCAGCCCTTTTTATTTTTTATTTTGAGAGAAGCTCTGGGTAAATTGCCCAGACTGGCCTCAAACTTACAATCCTCCCACTTCAGCCTCCCAAGGTGCTGGGATTATAGGCACAGCCACCACAGCCAGCTGCTCTTATCTTTTTAGTGTGTTTCCTTGTGACATCAGTTAGGATGCTTTTACCTGCAAAGAACAGAAATGCAGTCTCAAAGTGGCTTCTACAGGGCCAGGGTTGTGGCTCCGTGGTACCATGTTAAAAAAAATAAATAAATAAAATAAAGGTATTGTGTCCAACTACAACTAGGAAAAGAAAAAAATATGTCTCTTTCTAAAAAAAAAACAAAAAGTGGCTTCAATAATGATAATGTCATGGAAGCCTAAAGGTGAGGCACATTTAGGGCTGGTTGACTCAAGAGCTCTACACAAGAATTGGGAATCCAGGGTCTTTTCCAAAATAGTTAACATAACTCACTGGCTCCAGAGCCAGATCCTTTGATATTAAATCTCAAGTCCACTGCTTTAGCTGTGTAACTTTGGCCAAATTACTTGCCTTCTCTGAGTCTCCATTTCTCATCTATCAAAAACAGGATCATAACAGTACACAACTTGCAGGTTTGTGAATGCCAAAGCAAAGGTGAGCAAACTTTCTTCATTAAGAGCCAGATAGTAAATATTTGAGGCTTTGGGGGCCAGGTGTTCTCTGCCCCACAGCTTCACCTTGCCTTTAACAGTATGAAAGCAGTCATGGGCAGTAGGTAAATGAAAGAGCATGGCTGTATTCCAATAAAACTTTATTTTAGACATTGGAAGTTGATTTTCATACAGATTTTCCTATATCATGAAACATTATTCTTTTGATTTTTATTCAAGCATTTAAAAATGGATAAACATTCTGAGTTCATGGGCCATGAAAGCTGGGAGGGCCATGGTCCCGACTAAAGCAAAAGCAAAGGATCCCAGCCTAAGATGGTTCAACTTACCTATTTTTGTTATGGTTGTTTTTTTATTCTTATTTGGACTTATGATTTTTTTAACCTGCTGATGGTGTGAAAGTATACCCATATCACCTTTCTGGTTTTTACTTTCAGTATTCAATTAACGACAGGAGCTATTCCGCCCTTAATTATAAAACAGACTTGGTGGGAGATGGCTTTGCCCAGCTGTAGACTAATTTAAGCATTCCACGGGTGTTTAAGACAGGCTGGTCTAAGCTATGCTCTTTGGTAGGTTGGGGTATCAAATGCATTTTCAAGTCATCAATATGTTTTTTTAATTTTCAATTTTTTTTAGTTGTAGATGGACACAATACCTTTATTTTATTTATTCGTTTTGTTTTTTTATATATATATGGTGCTGAGTATCGAACCCAGTGCCTCATGCGTGCTAGGCAAGCACTCCACCACTGAGCCACAACCCCAGGCCTCAAGTCATCGATATCTTTAATGCACGATGGGTGTATCTGAGGAGCATCTGTAATACACTTGGAAGAGTCAGTACCTAGCAAGCCTAAATAAATGTTCAACAGATGCTTGTTGCTATTATTGTTATGATTAATACCATCTCCTTCCTCCTCTCTGCTTTTCCGCTCTTCGTTTAGGCTTCTTCCCTGATCTGGTAGCAAGGGGGCTGCAGCACTCTAAGGAACTACATTCAGAGCAAGAAGTCACACCACCTCTTTCAGGGACACTTGATTTGCACCCTGGAGTTCTTCCCCATCTGTCCGACATGCCCCGCGTGTCTCATTGGCCAGAACAAGCCACATGACCTCTGATTAACCAATCACAAGAAGGGGCGGGATCACCCATGGACCAATAGAGACCCGCCGCTGGGGCTGAGCGAGCTGGTTGCCTGGAGTCCCAGAGTGAACCGGGACTGAGCCAAACGGCTGCCCACGTGCGGGTTCTGTTGGAAGGGAAGCTGGGACACGCATCTGCGGGGCGGGTCGTGCCCACTCTGTCAGGTGCTCTTGAATTCGTCTCAGGCAGGTCTGCTAATCCAGAGTCTGTGTCGTCTTATAATGAGAGCAAGCCGCGAAGCCTCGGGCTGGAGCACCTGGGCCCTGCTGCCCCTCGGTCAACCTCGTGACGGTCCTTGGAGGGTGAGGACATCTTTACATCACTTCCGGCCTTCACTGGACTTTCACAGTTGCTGAGACGAGAAGCGGCTGGTCCAAGGGCACATAGTGGAGCCCCTGAACCTCGAAGTCTGACCTCCACCCACCTCCTGGTTGCATTGGAAGCCACCGTGGCTGCAGCTGCACCCTGGGAAGAGTCGGTGGCCCAGAAGGTGGAGGTGAAAGGACAACCACGAAGATGCTGCCCAGAGTAAACACCCAAAGCCTTCGAACCTGTGCTGTGGATGAAAACATCTAGGGACGTTCACGATTTGCATTGGAATATCCACAGTGTTCACATACAGTCGTGTACTCCACCTTGAGGCTGGGTCCACCAGGGACCAGATGACACTCTAGTCCATAGAGTCCAGCAGCCACGTAGTAGGCTACACCATCAACGTTTGTTGAAGAACAGTGTTTGGCGTCCACACAGTGACTGTCACTTAACCATACGTTTCTCAGAACATATGCCCGTCATTAAGTGACATGAAATCTCAAGAACGATAAAATAATAGCAATAATTATTCTGATGAAATACAGATGTGCCTTTCATTCTGATGAAAGAGAAACTTAACTGCCCACAAATCTCTTGATATTTAAGTCGTGGTAGTATGGGTGTCTCTGCATTTAATGCCTTTTTTTTTTTTTTTTTTTTTTTTTTTGGCCTTCCTGACTTGCGAGATGAGAAAAGGGGATTCCCAAACTAAAGAAATTTGGTTGAGTAAACTGGGTGTACTCATGGGAGAAAATATTAAGCAACCATTAGCTTCACCGCTTATGAAGAATTTTTAGTACCATGAGAATACTCTTAGAAATAATGCCAAGGGATAAAAGGAGAATGGATGATTATATACAAAGATCATTCCAACGCTGTGCTTAGAGAGGATGGGAAGAAAGATTGCCAGTAAGAGACCAAAATGCTGTGTTGTTGCCTCTGGATAGTGAGGTCAGAAGGGATCCCCCTCCCTATACTTTTTGGGCTTTCTACAATACTCATTTTTATAATCAAAGCAAAACACAAGATAAAAGCCAGGGAGAAATTGGGGAATGTTGCAAGCCATAGAGTCCATTAGCCACATAGTAGGCTACACCGTCGACATTTGTTGAAGAATAGTTTTTGCAAGCCAGGGTTTTGTTTTGTTTTTAGACATTGATGGACCTTTATTTTATTCATTTATTTACCTGTGGTGCTGAGTATCGAACCCAGGGCCTCAAACATGCTAGGCAAGTGCTCTACCACTGAGCCACCACCCTAGCCCATCAGGGTTTCTTATTAAAAAGACAGATTCTGGCATTAAAGGACTAAGTGACGCAAATTTGTGCTGTTTGCAAAGCGAAAGGGTGGAAACTCCACCTCCTCCTGCCTGAGTAGCATCAGTATAGTTGACAAGGAGCAACTGGACAGGTCCTTTGGAGTTGTACTGAGAAACTCATAGGCTTTGAGCAAAATTAACCACTCTGGCCTTCAGTTTCTTCATCTGTTACATGAGGATGATAATGCCTACTACACAGAGTAGAAATTCTTTCAATCAGGTGACAGTATCTACTGTTCTAGGGGCTGGGGATGCAATAGTGATCAAGAAACAAGATCCTTGTTCTCTGGAGCTTTTCACTCTGGTAGAAGGGTTAAGGTTTGGAGTTGGTTGTTCAGTGGAGGAACAAGTGCAAAGGCCCTGGGGCAGACAAAGGTGAGGCATGTACACTGGAAAGGGGTCTTATGGGGCTGGAACCCAGTGAGTAGGTGGAGAGTGGAAGCAGGTCAGGAGGGGCGGGCAGGGCCAGGCCTTGCATGCCAGGGCAAGACTCTTTGATTTCATTCTAACTATAGTGCAAAACCACTTAAGGGGTTTCAGCTACAGACTAGCATGATCTGATTTAGAGTTTATGTCTTAAAAAGGCCACTCTGGCTGCCGTGCAGAGAATGGATTGTAGAATTGTGTGAGACGATCAATACACAAAAGCACTTAACACTGAGGCCGGCACAAAGTAAGTATCTTAATAAGTGGTTACTGCTTTTCATTATTATTCTCATTATCCTTATTATTATTACCACTCTTTTGTCTGCCTGAAGCTGGTTCACAGTTCTTAGACATATGGCTTCCTGTGATGTTGACAAAGCATTCCAATGAGCCAGTGAATTTTCCAAATTTGTTCTCCAGGTATTTTCACATCCTCAGAGAGGTGATGGGGAAAAGCCAAACCCAAGCTGCCTGCAGCCAAAATGAACAGTGGGCACATTCCTGAATCCAGCACTATTTAATTCTTCAGGGGTGAGCTCAAAGAGGACTGTGGGTCTTGATTAAAGGTTTCAGTCTCCACCAAAGTACAGGGCCTGTTGTGAAATCCAGCATATTTGTACATATTTAAAAATATTTTCTCTCCTCCTGCCAACCCCTCCTTCCCCAAGACTCGGCTCCGAGAGGACTTTCTCTGGAAAGCCTCTCACTACCCTGTCCAGGCCACAGCCCACCCTAAGACTGGGTTCTTCTCCCTGTGTTCCTAGGCCCTGGGCAGAGTCATAGCACAACACCCGAGTTCCTAGGGCTGACATTCAGTGCAGTAGCACTCGTCCTGTGTGGCAATTTGAATCTGTACTGAAATTAATGCAGATGTGACACATGCTCGCCACACTTTGAGTCCTCAGTAGCCACCAGTGGGTATCATGGTGGGCGGCACAGATCTGTGCTATTTGTCATTACAGAACCTTCTATGGGACAGGGCTGCCCTAGCAGGGCGGAAGCATGTTCTTTCTTAGTTTGGGACTCGCACGGGGCTGAAGAGACAGCCTTGAGAAGCAGGCGGATCCCAGTTCGAATCCCAGCTGCTGATCTTACGAGCTGTGTGACTTAGCCACGTTCAACTTCTCTGTTCCTGTCTTACTCTGTGGGGTCTTGAGGGCCATTTAAGTTAATGCATACAAAGGGCTTCAGAGAAGCAAGGGTAACACACAGCACCATGCAGGAGTTGGCTTCTGTCATCTGCCTGCCCTTGGAAAGCAGCCAGCGCACAGTAGGCCCTGTTAAATGTTTGCTGTTGCCTGAGCAAATGAATGAAAGAATGATTGGCGCACAGACTTTATTCTTGGCTCTAGTGAAAAAGCAGAATACTTCTTTTGAAACCATATATGATTGCTATTAACACTAGCTCCCCCTCACTCAGCACTTACTGGGTACCAGGTGCTGTGCCCAGTGTGGTGTGCACCTCTTCCCAGGGAGGCACCCAAGGGCTTCCTATTCCCAAGCCCCCTTTCACAGATGAGAAACTGAGGCTCAGAGACATGAAGCCATTGCTTTTAGGTCATGAGTGACTGTGTTTACTCTTCTAGCAATGATTTTTTTTAAATACATTTTTTAAAATTGTTGATGGATCTTTATTTTATTTATTTATATGTGGTGCTGAAAAATCGGACCCAGTGCCTCACATGTGTATCAGGGATTGAACCCAGGGTGCTTAACCACTGAGCCACACCCTCATCCCTTGTATATGTTTTATTTAGAGACAGGGTCTCCTGAGTTGCTTAGGGCCTGGCTAAATTGCTGAGGCTGGCCTTGAACTCCGATCCTCCTGCCTCAGCCTCCGGAGCTGCTGGGATGACAGGCTTGCACCCCCGTGCCAGGCTCTAGAAGTGACCTGAGCCTCCTGGCTCTCTCTGGATCTTCTCTCTTGGAGGAGGAGGCTGGGGGCACTGCAGGCAGGGGCTGTGGTGGGCGACCCTCGGGAAGGGCCATTGTGATCATCCACCTGCAGGCAGGGAGCAGCCTTCTCAGCTTTCTTTCCTGTGCACAGAAAGGCTTTTGACCCCGACTTCTCTTCTCGGATTCTTTTCTCCCCGCCTGCGTCCCCAGGGCACTGGCCCCTCTCACGTGCCCGCCCCTCCCCACCTCCCCACGCGCCACAGAGCCATGGCGAGGCCCCAGACAAGGGCGCTTTTCTTCAAAGTGGTTCCCCTTCATCTCGTAAATTCTCAGGCCCGGCTTGATTGGCGGCGGGGAAAGGGAGCCATGCCTCCCGCTCGGCTCCCCAGATACAAAGTGAGTTGTGTGCAGCCTGCCCACGTGAGGTCGGTCACAGGGGCCGGGCCTCTCAGAAATCCCAAAGGACCAAATACCAGAGCGCTGGCCACAGGATCCAAATTATCTATGGCAAGACAGAGGAAAGAGCGGGACCGAGACAATGGAGAGGCCCTGTGAGCAGATCATTTCTAACCTGAGGTCTGCAGGGACATTTAACTCCTTCCCCCCAGATCTGGTGGCTTCTAGCTGCGCAGTCTGTAGCTTGAAGGGTCCCAGATCCAACCAGTCCCGCCAGTTCCTTTTGCCACTTTCAAGAACCTGCGTTTCTCATGCAGCATGATTCCAATGTTTCCCATTTTTAGGCACCAAAATTAGTCCAACTGTGCCTTCTAATTCTGTAGACACAACCCAGCTTGTGCAAATGTCCCTCTCTTCCATTTCTGGGTGGATTTTTGCATATTACAGACTGCCAACTCTGTCGAATGTTCTTAGGGAAAGATAGAAGTTTAAAAATCATCTAGCTGCTTACCATGAAACAAATGCTGTGGGGCCCAAAGTTCTGATTTAGAGCAAACGCTGCATATGGCACCCTCCTGGAAAGAAAGCCACCAGCCGCGAGCAGGAATTTATTGAGCATGTACTATGGACCACAGTGTTTCCCAGGCTGCTCTCTGTTTAACAGAGCTTATTCTCATAGCAACCCCTTCATATTCCTCAGTTTACAGATGAGGAGACTCAGGTTCTCACAAGATTAAATAACAGCTAAAAATGGGCTAAAGTCAGTTTTGAATAGTCCCTCTAAGTGCAAAGGCCCAAACCTCCACATTTACTAAGTGGGAGTCCATATTGTTATTATCGTAAGTACAATGTAACATCTGCAAAAAAAGGAAAAATGCTGTCATCTCTAAGTATAAATTCAGAAAACAAAACTGCATGTAGTCTGTGCTACATTTTAGAAAGATATATCGATGATAGAGAGAAAGGAGGAAAATACTAGAACCATCTTTGCCCAGAGATTGGGTGATTTTTCACTCTCTGCTCCCTTTCCAAATGCTCTCTCTTGCCTTCCAAGTGTTCGTCATGTACCTTTTGCTATTAAGAAAGAAGCGAGCATATGTACGTGTGGTGTGTTTGTGGTGCCCGTGTTGTGAATGCACGTGTGTTGTGCGTGGTAGGTATTGCGTGTTGTGTCAGTCGTGGGTGTGTGTTTTGTATGTGACATGTACGTGGTGTGTGTGTTGTGTCTGCGGTGTGTGAGGCTGTGTGCTCTAAAATTTAGTCAGTGGGAATAGAGAATCTGGTAAACAAGGCCCAACGCCATTGGAATCCCAGTTATTTAAACCTTGCCCAAAATTGCATTGGGGGAGTTCAAAGTCATCCCAGGCCCTGCTGAATCAGAAGCCTTCTGCCCCCTACTCCACATGCAGCCAAGTGACCGTGCCAGGAGAAAGCCCTTAGACAATGCCCAGGAGGGTGTGCTAACAGGGCTCAGGGGAGTGGGAAAGCTCACCTCACAGAGATAAAGGTCTCCTTCCTGCCCGGCCCTCCCTGCCTCTTCCGCCTGCTGCTCACACTTGGCCCTCCCAGGCTTTATCAAGAGCTACCCCAGCAGTCAGGGGAACAGGGACAGGAGAATTCAGCCTGGCCCCCAGGGGGACAAACCCCTGTGTATCTGGCAAGAGACAGCCACACTGATTCCAGGTCTATATTTTTCATTTCTTGTTTTAACAGTCATAAACGCCTTCCGATGCCAAAGCAGAACATGACTTTAATCCAGATAAAATAAAATTCCTAAACCCTGAAAACTATACGCAGATTTACAGGCCAATTTGAAAAAAGCGAGAGCCTCCATGGATTCCAAGAGTGGCACATTCCACCCAGCGGGCGCTGGGTGCTGCCCCAAGGCCCTGCCTCCTGGGGATGAGGTCCCAGGACGCGGTGCTCAGCCCTGCAAATCCACAGTCCCTTGGCAGAGCGTGCAGGCAAACGCTGTCCTCTGTGCCGGCTCGTCTCAGATTCCTGGGCTCTGGGGTCTCTTGGCTTTCAGGAGTCCTAATATGTTCCAGCTCCTTTCTCCCCGCCTCCCCCCCAACCCCCAGCTGTTGTAGGAAACCACAGTCAACCTCTTCTTGCTCTCAGCAGCCAAGTTTTCTCTAAGTAAACACAGAATGGAGGAGATCAGCTCTGTTCTGTTCCCAGCACTGAGAGGCGGGGCGAGGCTGGCCGGGTACCAGCCCTGAGAACCAGTCTGGGGTGGGTTCCTGGGTAACCATGGGCTGCTGCTTAGAGCAGCCTTGCTAGGTGCTGCATGCTGATCCATGCGGCTCCACAGTTTGCTGGGTCACTACTGAACCCAGGAGGTTGCGCCTATAGGTAGTGGAGTTCGTCTCTTTGCCCCTTCTGGTCCTCTGTCCCCTGCCAGGTCCCAGCCCTGACCCTGCTCCCCCTGCCCCGGGCCAGGAGGCTCACCTGGGTGGACTGTAGCAGTGACTCTCCTGTCCTCTGACTTCCTGCAGGTTTGTCCAAGAAGAGAAGGGCCACAGAGGAAGACCAGGAGCTGGGACGTTTGTCCCTGGGCTGTCTTGACTGCATTGCCCTGGGGGCTGTGCTGCTCCTCGACCCCACAGCTCCTGCTGCTCACTGTCTCCTGACTCCCTGCTTCTAGATTTTTAGAATCCACCCGACCCTTCCAGCCCCTGCAGCCCCACCCTTTGCTGGCCCCCACCCCATCTCTCTCGGTCCTCCCCAAACCTGGGCAAGTCATCTCTGCACCAAACTCTCTGATCACCTGGTTTGGGTAGGCCTCGCCTCCTGCCTGGCTTCCCACCAATGCGCTTGCATCCTCTCCAGGTTGTAGAAGCTCCTAGAAATCGTGAACTTGCTCAGGGTTAACTGCCTGGGATTTGAATTTGAGTTGGTCTGCCTCCAGAGCCCAAGTTCTTAACCTCTAACTGCTGTGCAAAAAAATAAACTTTATTCAGCACCCAGTGTATACCTCCGAGTGGGTTAAGTACTTGGTGCCTTTATTTCACGAATCCTCGCAAACGCTATTGTAGGTGATACTTACTATCCCCATTTTTATGGGTGAGAAAACTGAGTCACAGAAAGAGGAATTTGCTTACTTGAGGCCACAGTGTTAAAAAGGATCAGAGCTGAGATATGAGTTTCAGGCTATCCTCTTCTTAATTACTTCAGTCAAGCTCACTCAGCGTCATGAATCTTCTATCAATCCATGTTATGTATATTGATGTTTCTTTCCTTTTCATTGCTGAGTAGTATTCTATTAGAATACTGAGTAGTATTCTATTCTATAGAACATATATATATAGGTATAGATATAACACAATGTATCCATCTATCCACCTGTCTATCTGTCCTTCCTTCTTTCCATCTATCTTTCATTCTTCTATCTATCTACTCATTTCCTTTAGAAGAGAACCTGTTGAGGGCAAATGGGAATAGGAAAGACAGTAGCGTGAACTGGGTATAACTTTCCTATGTTCATATATGAATACGTGACCAGGATAATTCCACATTATGAACAACCACAAGAATGGGATCTTAATTAGAATAACTCATACTTCGTGTATGTATAATATGTCAAAATACATCTACTGTCATGTATATGTTAAAAGAACAATAGAGATGTATTATATATATATATATATATATATATATATATATATATATATATATATATATGATTGACTTTAAAAAAGAAGAAGAAGAAGAGAAGCTGTTGAGTCTGGTGGGGTGGTGCATACCTGCAATCCCAGCAGTTCTGGAGGCTGAGGCAGGAGGATCATGAGTTAAAGGCAGCCTCAGCAACTTAGTGAGACCCTAACCAACTCAGCAAGACCCTGTCTCAAAATAAGAAATAAACTGGGTGAGGTAGCATATGCCTCTAATCCCAGCAGCTCTAGAGGCTGAGACAAGAGGATTGCAAGTTCAAAGCCAGCCTCAGCAATTTAGCGAGGCCCTAAGCAACTCAGTGAGACTCTGTCTCTGAATAAAATACAAAATAGGGCTGGGGATGGGGCTCAGTGATTGAGTGCCCCTGAGTTCAATGCCCAGTATCTAAATAAATAAATAAATATTTTAAAAGGCTGGGGATTTAGTTCAGTGGTAAAATGTCTCTGGTTTAATCCCTGATAACGAAGGAGGAGGAGGAGGAGGAGGAGGAGGAGGAGAAGACCTGTGGGTAAGGACGTTCACCTTAACATTCACATTTTAGTAAAGGCACTTCTAACAACCGACATCTAAAGGGAAAGGACTGAGTTTGGAAACCCACACAGCGGTACATTGTAAAGCCACCCCAAAAGAATGCAGTAGTTCTACCTGGTTATCAGTCTGTAACTGGCCAAATTATGGCCGGGCGCCCCAGAGTGTCACATTCTAAAGAATCACCAGTCCTGAAACCACAGAACCCTGGAAAAAAGGAAGCTGCTGTGTTCCCTGGAGTCTCCAGCACGGCTTCCCACTTCCTCCCCACCTTGGCTGGGCTACTTTCCCCTCCTCAGCCACTCCTTGATCCTTCCACCCCTTTTTAACCCACTCTGCTGCACCCAGATGCCTGCAGGCCCTTCCTGATGCAAATCAGGGCTGTCACTCCTGGCTTTCTCCAGTCTTGGAAGAGTCCAGAGCCCGCCCAGGCATTAGGCAGTCAAAGATAGTGAGAGAATGAGGAGTATTTACTGATATTTTTATCAGTGGGATGTACAGGGGCAAGTGCGTGCACACACACACACACACACACACACACACACACACACACACACTTTGTGACTTGCAAAGACCAAGTCACAAAGCACTCACTGCACGTGTAATAACCCATTTAATTTGTTTCCTCCAGTAGATTACAAATTCCCTCAGGATAGAGGATGAGCCTGATATACTGTAGGTCTTAGGTACCTCCCTTTTATTGCTTTTTTTTTTTTTGTACCAGGGATTGAACTCAGGGACACTCGACCACTGAGCCCCATCCCCAGCCCTATTTTGTATTTTATTTAGAGACAAGGTCTCACTGAATTGCTTAGGGCCTAAGCTAAGTTGCTGAGGCTGGCACTGAACTCGAGATCCTCCTGCTTCAGTGTCCCAAGCCTCTGGGATGACAGGCCTGGCCCTTTATTGCTTGTTGAGATATTTACAATATGGTAGCAGTGGACATTGATGCATGGTGGGATGGTCAGTCATTTTCATTTTAATGGTCTTCTATATTGTGTGAACTTTTATGGAGAATTTATGTTTCTGTCTCATTTTGGCTTCTTAACTTTTGGTATTACTTTTATCATCTGGCAAAATAAAAAGCTTTATAAATTAAAAAAAAATAAACAGAATGATAGGAATTTGAAGCATTTCCTCCTGGTAGGGAGGAGAGATTTGGGGACTTGGGGCACCCATAAGATCACATTCATTCAATGACCCTGTGGTGGGAAAACCAAGCTCAAGCATCACAGAGTTAAACCAATCCATGAAGTCAGCTGTGTTTTCCAGGCAGCCTAGCTGCCGGTCATCTTCCCAGCCTCCAGGCTGAGTGCAATAGACCAACTGGGTGGAGTCTGCATGGGCTCCTCCCTCCAGCCCCGATGGATTGGATACTGCTTGAGCTCCTCCCTTTAGTCCCTCACAGCCTAGAGAGCTCCCAAGAGAAGCACCCCATAGAGCATTGCTGCCACCACTTCCTCAGAGCTGTCTTTCAAGATGCCCTGTCACTATCCATGATTGGATGGAACTTCAGAAATGGAGAAAAAAATCACTTACAGACACCTGCATAACATGTCCACAGTTTCTTGGCTTTGGATACTTCTTTCTGCCCATCTGTGTTTATTTTCATTTATTCAGCCATCCTCCATCTATCCATTTCTCCATCCATCCATCCATTTCTCCATCCATCCATCCTTCCATCCATTTATCCATCCATCCATCCATCCATCCATCCATTTCTCCATCCATCTATGCATCCATCCATCCATTCATCCACCCATCTCTATTATCCATCCATCCATCCATCTATCCACCTATTTATCCATCCATTCATCCATCCATCCATCCATTCATCCATCCATCTTTATTATCTATTCACCCATCCACCCATTTATCCATCTGTCATCCATTTATTTACACATATTTCCCCCTTTCCTTTGACCATCTTTAACTTGCCCATTGATGCCAATGAGGCCATGTCTTCCTAAAGCAAAAATGACCATCTCCCAAGAACCTACTGATTACCAGCACAGTGAAAAGGAATCAGAACATTGCTTAACAGACGCCTGCCACACGCAAGTGGAGGGAAAAACATCATTTGGAGTTCATTCCTTTGTTAGTGGTTGTAATTACAGAATCTTTGCTTCTGCTTCAATAAAACCTCATTCATTCATAACAATTGGTATGAAGGGCGGGTTGAGAGGTCTGCCTGCATTAAAGGCGCTGTTTAGAATCCTTCAACAAAACCAACTTTTATTTCTTTGGAGTACGCAGGAGAACTTGACAAAGGAAGGATTTCCAAGTAGTAGTATTTATTTCCCTTCTGCTCTAATCAACATTTAAAACTCATTTGGATTGGGCAGGAATTTATTTAGGTAAGAGTGAGGTGTAAAAGCTTTCAGGCAATTTATTCCCTGAAAGACACGAAACGTGCCCTGCACAATCTTCTGACACAGATACTCTGGTAAACTTGACTTCCCAGGTAATCCAAAGGTAAACTGTAGCTTAGGCCAGGCTGAATTATAACAAATTCCATTATTAGCACAGTTCAAATTAATGAGATTTTCCTTTACTTCAGTTTCAAGAGGCTAAAAGCCATTTAGTAACTTGATACCTCTTGTGAGTCTCATTACTAGAACAGTTTTTAAAACACAGTTTGGTCTTTGGTTACCATAGGAAATTGAAAAGGCCTAATGACTCTGTTCCATTTTGGATTGGAGTTTTATGTCAGGCAATTCATTTAGGCTTTGACGATTTTTTAATTTAAAAAAATTCCCCACCAATGCTTGCAAAAGGCATCTGTTAGCACATGGTGAACATGTGAAAAAGGACACTGACCAACCGAGTCAGTTATAAGACAAGAGACAAGGACCGGTTATGCGTCTGAGTTCTGTGAGAAAAGAAAAGAAAAGAAAAGGAAGGAAAGAAAGAAAGAAAGAAAGAAAGGAAGGAAGGAAGAAAGAAAGAAAGAAAGAAAGAGAGAGAGAAAGAAAGACAGAGAGAAAGAGAGAAAGAGAGAAAAAAAGAAAAGAAAAGTAAACAAAACTTTCAGACTTTACAATATTTCTTTCTAAGCCACAAATGCAAAAGTTTTTTCCCCTTGTATTCTGTGTCTGGCAACCTCTTAAATTAAGTTGGATTTGTCCCAAGGACCAAATAACAAAATTAATTCATGAACTAGGGCCTTCTAGAAAGTTTATTCCTTTCATTTTGTTTAGTCACTTTTATAGGTCCTTTCCTTCTTCGAAGTAATTTGGATTTGATTGCTTCTTCGTGAAATTCTAATGTCAAGACTGTGTCTAATTTCTGTTTTATGAAGAAATCTGGAAACTATACAAAGGAATGAATTGAGATGCAGAGTCAAATAAAATCTGTAATGTGATAACTCTATCAACTCTGCCTGGAAAGATCCTGTATTTCAATTAGATCCTGAGACATGTTCTTACATAAACTGACAGCCTCTGATTGACAGTGTTCATCTTCCTGGAAAACACAATTTACAAGGACAAGGTGGTGAGCCGGGTTCCGTGTTCCAAAGGTACATTGGGTTTCTGGCTTCATCCAAGTACGACAGGCAGCAGGCTCGCTTCCACATGAAACCGAATTGCAAACCCATTAAAAATTCCCACCAAAAAAAAAAAAAAAAGGTATTTAAAATTTAAAGTAATAATAATACTACTTAGCATTTAAACAGTACTTTACATCTTCAAAGCACTCCGTAAACAGTGGTTCCAATTCTCCAGGCGTGCAGGGGTCTTTGATGTAGTGAAGCGCTGGGAGCGCAGTGGGGGAGACGGAGCTACATCTAGAATAACTGGGCCCAATTAGCTAATTGTAACACTTCCATTTCTTCCCCCTGTTCAGTTTCACTTTTCTTTTTTTCCCCCAACTACCTTTTGTTCTCATTTACAGCCCTCACAGGATCACCTAGGCAGGTCTGCTGGTAGTAACCAGGCTCCCATCTAAACCTGTCCACAAGACCCTCTGCACCCTTCCCCCCAGCTCATGATGGAAAAAGAAAAACAAGAAATTGGTCATCCTGGGCCAGTCTCTGGAGATGGCCCCCATGGATAATATCTAAAGATCCAGAAGGGCTAATCTCACAGACCCTGAGACCCGCAGCATGTAGAGTTGATAGTTCTCCCCGTGGGCAATGCTCAGCATGGGCAGGGCTGTGGGAAAGCAGGGTTCTTGTGAAGCAAGAATCTTCTCCACTCTCAGTGGAAGTATACATCGGCATCACTTTTTGCAAACATCTATTGAAATTGCAATCTTTCTGGGCTGGGGCTTTGGCTCAGGGGTAGTGCACTTGCCTGGCATGTATGAGGCACTGGGTTCGATTCTCAGCACCACATATAAATTAAAAATAAATAAATAAAGGTCTATAAACAACTAAAAAATAAAAATTAAAAAAAAAGTGCAATCTTTTAGCCTGGTGCAGTGCTGCACACCTATAATCCTAGCGGATGGGGAGGCTGAGGCAGGAGGATTGCGGCGAGTTCAAAGCCAGCCTCTGCAAAAGTGAAGTGCTAAGCAACTCAGTGAGTCCCTGTCTCTAAATAAAACACAAAATAGGGCTGGGGATGTGTCTAGTGGTTGAGTGCCCCTGAGTTCAATCCCCAGTACCCCTCCCCAAAAAAATTCTTTCATATCTTTTGATTCTGTTGTTCTATTGGTGGGAATTTGTTTTAATGACAAACTCACACAAGTGTGCAAATAAATATGCAAGCACTTCGGTAAGCCACAACTGTAGTAGTGAAAAACTGTGGAGCACTGAGGACCCACCAATACAGGGGAGGTAAAGCAGAACACATCCCAGCTGTAGCTCACCCAGCACTGTCACTTGCAGGCTAACAACATGGATCTACATGCCCGTCCATGGGGAGGGCTATGGGCTCAATCATCCAACACACCTCCAGAACACACAGAGGATCCACTGGGGAACAAGAGGTGGTTTCCATACATTCTGTCCTTCTCTTGGGAAAGTATTTCATGAATAAGCACATATTTTGAGTAATTACAGATTTCTTAGGTTGTAAAGAAAAAAAAAAGCAAGTTGCATGGAAAATCCACTTTTGGCAGTTTCTAAAAAATATACACTTATCATCTTTACCCAGCATTCCAATCTTGGCTAATTACCCAGGAGAATTGAAAACTTTTATTTACACCAAACGTGTACGTGAATGTTTATTTGTAATTGCCTCCAAAGTGGAAACAACCCTAATGTTCTTCAACTGGTGAATGGATAAACAAACTGTGGTATGTCTACCAATGGAATACTATAGAGCTCTAAAAAGGATCAAAGCACTGATTCATGGTAACAATGTGAATGAACCTCAAATGCATTATGCTAAGTGAAAGGAACTAGATTCAAATGGATATGTACCTTATGATTCCATTGGTATGACATTATGGAAAGGTCAAATTATAGAAACAGAGAATAGATTAGTCATTGATAGGAGCTGGGGTGGAAGAAGGAATTGATTACAAGAGGGGCAAGGAGGGATGTTTGAGGGTCAAGATGATGCTGAATGGAATTGTTGTGGACCTCAGTTGGTTATATCAGTTATAATTCTGATATAACCATAGATATTTTTTCAAAAGTTATAGAACGCAACACTAAAAATGGAAGATTTTACTATATGTAAATTATACCCCAATAAGGAAAAACAGTGACATACAAAAGATTTATAAAGTATATGACCATTTTTGTAAATAATAATAGTAATGACATATGCTACTTTAGGAAAAAAAACATCTAGCTGAATATCTAGGGTGCCAGAGGCTAACAAGGAGTTATCTAGGTTGGGGAAAGAGATGTTTCATTTTCTCAATTACACATTTCTTTGATGTTTGAATATTTAATAGGGCATGTATTACTTTCAAATTTAGAGGGGAAAATCAGATTATTATACAAAATTTAATCCCCAGTGCTGGCCAGTTTGCTGAGGAGGAGCTCAGAGCTGGCTAGAGATGCTCAGGCTAGGATTTGGCCAGGATTTGGGCCCTGGCCAGCCCTGGCCCTTTGTGCTGTTGAAGATGCAACTTGACTTCTCAGATTCCCACACAGCAACCTGGGAAACTCCCTCCTCTGTGGCCTGGGATGCCCCTTCCCACCCCAGGCCCCTCTGGGCTGCTGCTGTGAGGAACTGGCCCTCCAGGTCCCATAAGACTGATTTTTCTGGGCAGGTTAGAGTGACCCTGGGAGCCCTGTGGTCCGAGGTGATTTAGATGTGAATAGCTGACACTTATGGACACTTGCTTTGTGCCAACCCCTGGTTGGAGCTTACTACAGAATATTAGTCTTTTATTCCTATTTTTGACAAATGTCTGTTAAACACTGACCATGTTCTAGGCCCTAGGGATATTGGAGGGACCATACAAAGAGAGAGAGAGAGAGAGAAACCAACATCCCAAATCCTGCCCTGAGGGGGCTCACATTCTAATGGGTGAGGACAGGCAAAAATACAGACCACCAAATGTATGCCATGTCAGGTGACTTTAGGGTTTTTTTTTTCTCTCTCTCTCTCTCTCTCTTTGATATTGGGGAATGCTTTATCACTGCATTACAGAATTACAGGTATGCACCACCCTCCCTAGCCCCAGAGGGCCTTTCTGATATGCTGTCATTTGACCCAAGGGAAAGCAGAACAGAGGGAGGGGCCCAGCAAGGGCGAGGCTTGGAGAAAGGTATGTGACCAGGACCACTGAAGGTCGGTGAGGTCGAAGATTAAATGCTTGGCCTAAAATGAGCCCAATACACACATTCAGAAATGGCCAGAAAGGGGACCTTGAGCCAGAGGGGGAAGTCAGCCTACATAGCCACCTTCAGGCCACAGAAAAGTGTTTTTCTGAGTAAGGTGGGAGCCATGGCAGAGTTTAGAGCAGAGGAGCGACACGGTCAACTTAGGTTTGATCTCTGCCAAGCATAGACCGTCTGGAACAGGAGTCCAAGCAACAGAGGAACAGGGGCCACTTGACCCATGTGCAAAGGAGGATAATAATAGCATCTCCCTCCTAGGGGTCTTTGGAGGATTTAACAAGATGGTCGCACAGAATGCCTGGTCTGGTGCCTGGTGCAAGGGAATAATAGCTCAATAAATATGCCCATTCTATTTTTTTTTTTTTTTTTGGTTCTAGGGATTGAACCCAGGGACCTTTAACCACTGAGCCCTGTCCCCAGCCCTTTTTATATTTTATTTAGAGACAGGGTCTCACTAAGTTGCTAAGTGCTTACACCACTGTGCCCAGCATAAATATGTCCATTCTTACTGGGCACATGGCGCACGCCTGTAACCCCAGAGACAGGGAGGCTGAGTCAGGAGGATCATGAGTTCAAAGCCAGCCTTAGCAACTTAGCGAGACTCTGTCTCTAAATAATATTAAAAATTTGGGCTGGGGTTGTGGCTCGGCGGTAGAGTGTTTACCTAGTATGTGCAGGGCCCTGGGTTCGATTCTCAGCACCACATAAAAATGAATGAGTGGAATAAAGGTATTGTGTCCAACTACAACTAAAAAATAAATTTTAAAAAAATATTAAAAATTTGCTGAGAATGTGGCTCAGTGGTTAAGTGCCCCACCCCCGTATCAAAAATTTAAAATAAATAAATAAATTAAAAGGGCTGGGGATGCGGCTCAGTGGGAGGGCACCCTTGGATTCCATCCCCAGGACCACATGCATTAAAAAAAAAAAAAAAAAAAAGCTCATGCTTGTTACTGACTTCTCTGTGGGTCAAGGTAATTATGCTCACATTATGGATGAAAAGACTGAGGCTCTAAGAGGTAAGGTCACCGTCAATTCAGGTGGCTAGTAAGTGGCACTAGGCCATCATAGGACTTGGGAGGAGTCACACACCCCTTGAAAAGGTGGGAAACTCAGAACAAGGTGGTCTGATTCTTTGGGAGCTTTTAGAGTCTTATCTGAAGCAGTCGTGGCTGGAGTTTAAATCCTGCCTTGCAAGCTGTGTGACCTTGGGCCAATCACTTCACCTCTCTGAAGTTGTCTCCTTTGTAAAATGGAACTGGGAGAGGATCCACCTGATGAGATAGTGTGAAGATTAAATGCTTGGCCTAAAATGAGCCCAATATACACATTCAGAGGGCAAAAAGGAAATATTGTAAGAGAGGCATGGTTGTGTGGTTGGGCTGTATCTTGCCAGGTTAGATCTGCTAGGAGATGGGAGAAGAAAGCCTTTCTTCTGTTGGAGTTTTGAGAAGTGTTTGAGAAGTGACTATTAGATTAAAATGAGCAGGCTCGTCAGGGATGCAGGTAAACAGTGACCCCGTCATATAACCACAAAGAGGGGAACAAAGCTCAAGGTGCTTTGAGTTTGTGCGTGGTTGACGTGACACAATGTCTGCTCACGGGAAAATCATTTTCAGAATCTACTATTTTTCAAGCGAAGGGGAATATTTACTGAGTACTTTTTTTTTTTTTTTTTGATTCAAGAAAGGCTTCTCTATTCAGTAACCATTGTGAAACGCTAGTAGCAAATCCCTATCACAAACTCGCTAACATTTACAGAAGCCGTTGTGATTAAGTGGGAGTCAAGCTACCGAAAAATCTACAAGAAGTCAGCAAAGTAAGATCAAGAGACTATAAAGTAAACAATATCTAGAGAATGAAATGTAATTTATTTCCTGGGGGAAGCCATCTGAACCGACAGCAGCCAGGGTGACTCAGTTCACACACTCCGTCTCCATCCACCCTAGACTATTGCAGTCAGCGTATTTGAAAATGGAGAAATTGTGCACGCAATGGACAAAACCCATCCATGAGAGCCCGCCCCTGTCCTTGGAGATGGGCATCTATTTTAGAAAGGGAAAACTGAGACCCAGGTGGGAGGCAGGAGCCACTTGCCTCCGTCCGGCTGAGAACTCATGTAACCCAGGTGACTGGGGAAATCCAATGAACCTGTCATCAGGGCCAAGTGAAGACCAAAGGATGACTTAAATTTCACATGTGGCATTTTTAAATTGTTTCCAAATTGTTTCCCGGGTAAGGATCGGTGCTTCTTTCAAGGGCTGCTTTTTAAATAAAATGATCTGTTGCAGAAAAAAACTGCAGAGACACAGCACACCTGGGCTTGGGACCAGGAAATGTTGACACAGTCCTGGGCACTTAAAGTGCCACAGAGTTGGGAGGGCCCAGATAGGGTCCCTGGAGGAGGTAGGCATTTGTCCAATATGCAGGGATCTGGCTGTCAGCTCTCAAAGGGCAGTGTCACCCAGGTGAGGTGGCTAAGATCAGTTCCCTTCTCACCTATTCAGACCTGGGCTGAGGTCCTTGATTTAGGTCACTGGAGAAAAGACATTTGTCTTCCCTGTAAAACCTTTCCAGGAGCTGGAGTGTTTCTGTTTGGGCCTGGCCCAGAGCACACAAAGGAGAAGCGTGTTGGCAACATGGTCACAGAAGCCAGCATCTCCCCTTCTAGGGAGCAGCCTGGCTCTAGGCCACCTGGGGAGGCCCTTCTTCTCATGAGCCTTGGATTCACACTCCCAAACTCCACGGAGGAAAAGTTTCAGACCATCTTGTGAACTCTCTTATTTTATTTACTTATTCTTATTAAAAACACATGCTTTAACCACTGAACTACGCCCCCACCCTGCCCCGTCCTCATTCTCTCCTTTTAAAAATGATCTTGTTGAGCACACCTGGAATCCCAGTAGCTCAGGAGGCTGAGGCAGGAGGACTGTGATTTCATAGCCAGCCTCAGCAATTTAGCGAGGCCCTAAGCACCTCAGTTGAGATTTTGTTCACACTAAAGCTCAGGTTGGCCATTACCTACCTACTGAGGCCAGTTAGGTTTCTGGGGTGTGTCTGTTCAGAGGGAAACAGTTTGTTTTCAAGTGACACATTTGCCATCTTCTGTAGCTGTAACTTGTAATACCAATAGGAAACTCAGTGGAAGCTGGAAAAAGTTATGCATATAGTCACCTTTCTTTGGTCAAGCAGCTGTGGAGTCAAAGAAGAATATCAGAGGACACTGCCCATGCCTTTCTTTATTCCTTCTTATGGGTTTTGGGAAAGCAATCTACTAAAATCAGCATTGCCTGGGAGCTGGGGGCATAGCTCAGCATGCACGAGGCTCTGGGTTCAATTCCCCAGCACAAAAATCAAATCAAAATCAAATCAAATCAGCGTTAACTGAAGCAAAAGTGTCCCTTGTGGGTACAAAAGGTGTAGAGAAAACGCCACTGAATTCAGTTAATTTAAGCTCAATGGAACTTTCAATGACTCAACTTGTGGCTTAGATTATTTCTTTGGTGGGGTTTCTTGGGTTCTGTCTCCTCTTATATTTTATAAAAAAGGAGACTTGGGTCTTTTTTTTTTCCCTTAAATATTTACTTTTTAGTTGTAGTTGGATATAATACTTTTATTTTATTTATTTGTTTTTATGTGGTGCTGAGGATCGAATCCAGGGCCTCACACATGCTGGGGGAGCGCTCTACTGCTGAGGCACAATTCCAGCCCCGAGACTTGGCTCTTAATAGTGACAGTAAGAATGATACTACCTGACCTTTACTGAGCACCTACTATGTGTTAGGCAGGTGTTGAATGCTTTGTGTGCACTAACTCAATGAATGCTCACAGAAGCTCTAGAAGAGCGTATGAGAATATGTCCTTGTGGTAGGGATAAGAAAACAGAGGCACAGAGGTTAAATCAAAGCCCAAGTTAGTAGGTAGGTGGCAGAGCTGAGATTCGAACTAGGCCTTGTTGGATTCTGAAGTTACTTCCCCGTCCCCCACCTCACCCACGCAAGGTCTGCGCTCCAAGCCAGCAATGCTCCTGTTGTTTTTACTACAACTTCTCTACAGTCTTAGTGGAGAGGCTGGAACGATTAGGAAATCCTTAGTGGTTATGAGTAAAGCTGTTATTGCCCAAGGCAGGGTAGCTTGATGGATATAAGACCATTCTCTCAGAGGGAACTCAAAATATCACTTAAAAATGGAATTACAAAAGGAAGGAATGAAAAGTAGAAATTTGCATCATGGGATGTATCCAGAAAGTCTTCATGGAATTCTGGGATGAATCACCTTCTCCGGGCCAGAGGAGAGTGGCTGAGGACCAGAGGACGTCATCGTTAGAAGCCCCTTACTGGTCTCCTTGGAACTGTGCTGGCTTCTCTTTTGTTCTAAACTAGCTGGCCACCCTAGAGGAAATGCCAACGATCAAGACATGGAAGGGAAGAGCCAAGTCACTGGAGATCCAGGAAAACACTTTCAAACAACAGTGATGACATTTTTCACCCATCAGGTTGGCAAAAAATTAAAAGAAATTGGCATCGTCCAGACACTGGCAAGAAGAGGAGGAAGAGGTGTTCTTTCCCTTGTTGCTCCAGGGTGTGGGAATTTCTCTAACCTTTGGGGAAAGTCTTCTAGCTGTGTTTCTGTTTTTCTTCTTTCTTGTTTTGCGGTGCTAGGGATGAAACCTGGGACCTTGCACAGGCTAGGCAACGGCTCTCCTGCTAAACCACCACACCCCCCAGCCCCTGGCTATATTTATTAACAATAAAAATACACATTTATTAACAGTAAAAAGGCAATCTTATTTTGGGGACTTTATTCTATGGAAATAAAAATGTCAGTATATAAGGATATATGGATAAAGATATTTACTGCACTCTTATTGAGAGGAAAAAAAAAAACCTGGAAACCACCTGAATATGTAGGAATAGGGGGATAACTGGATAAATTATGGCACAGGTGTTCTATGAAACGTTACACAACTAATAAAACAATGAGTTGCATGCAGATATATAGACCTTGAGGTATACTTGTGATAAATGGTTAAGTGAAAAATGTGGAATGCAAAGCAATATATGTAATGTGATCCCGTTTTCCTAAAAAGTAAAAAAAAAATTTCTTTAGAAACCTGTCGAGTTGTGTTGGCCAGTCTGAGTACAGAGGAGGCACCTGGATCCCCCGTAAAACATGTTGACTTTGGTTATCACAGTTGGATAAAGAGATTATCATTCTTTGGGAGGGGTATGCTTCTGTATTGTTGGGCTTCCCAGGACTGCCATTCTATATTGGTTGTTGGCACTAAAATAAATCTACTTAAAGATATGCTAAAGGGAAAACATTTCCAAATGCTGTGACTGGGTGACACTTTCCCTCTTATGAGGCTGAATGGGTGACTTGTGATTGTGTAATTTACTGATCACTACTTTTGGGGCCGGCAGTGTACTGAGGACTTTCTCCGAGTTACCACTCTGGGAGGTCCATGTATAGGAAGAAATTCGGGTCATTCGGGTTAAATGACCTGCTCCAGGCTGCACAGTCAGGAGACTACAGAGTGGAGATTGGAGCCCAGGTGGGTTTTACTCAGAAGCAATATTCTTAACTCCTACAAAATGTTCCCACCCTGCAGCTGTGGCAGTTTCCTGTGGTCTTTCTAATAGACAGTTCCTCCTCTGGTCATATTTTCTGCTTCCATTTTCTCTCTGCCATTACATTTGGTAACTGTGAAAGGGAACTAACCCGTCATCATCAGAATAAGACCCGAGACCTGTGCAGAATGGAGCCTCTTCCTGCCTAGACAGTAAGTAGGCTTTCTCTTAAATGGGGAAACTAAGTCCTGTGGATGCGTAGGAGGTGCCTCCACGTAGGGAACTGGGCCCAGAAGTCCTTATGCTTGGTTCCTTGCTACTTCCTATCAGTCAGTTGATGGCTTTTGTTTGGTGTTAATCTTATCTCCTGAGGTTTCCCTGACTCCCTCCTGTTGGTTTGTCTATTAAGTAAGAACTCTGTGGATCTTTATCAGTAATCTCAACTGTGCAGAGAGTCAAAGAATGTTCTTGCTAGAAATGACCTGAAGGATCACCGGGCTGGCAGCTTTCACACACAAGGAAAGTGAAGCCCAGAGAGGTCCAGTGGCTTGTCAGACAATAGGTTGCTCAGTGGTGTATCTGACACTGGAACCCAGGTCCCCTGGGTTCTCATTCTGCACTCTTGTTGCCAGGGCAATCACCTGCAAGCACTTCTAGTTACTTCTCTTCCACTTTGGGGCCTTGGCTTTGACAAGGAAATTTCCTTGGAGGAGGGTATTTATTTATTTATTTATTGGGGTTTTGTTTTATTTGCTTTTTAATTTACTTTTTATGGTGCCATTTGATTGCTTGTTCTCAATTTTATTGATTTTTGTTGTTCATCACTTATGCATTGAATAGGTAATATATGCATTTGGTGTAAAAACAAAAAGGAAAAAAGAAAATGCAAACAATATAGTGAAAAGTAATTCCTCTTTCTTACCCCAATTCCCAGTCCTCCAGCTCCCCTCCCTAGAGGCAACTAGTGTTACCAGCAGCTCTTGTTAACCTTCCAGAGATAGTTCAATTAATAACCTACATTGGAAGTTATTCTGTATTAGGACACATAGCACTAACTCATTATTTTTAATGGATGCATGGGATTAAATTATTTTGTTAGCTAGTCCTCAAATGATGTGCAGTTTTTGTTTTTGTTTTGTTTCCAGTTTTTGTCCTCAAACAATGCTACAGTTCATACCCTTATGCCACATGACTTTATACATCTGTATAAGGATCTCAGTAGGCTAAACTTCTTGAAGTAGGATTACTGGGTCAAAGGGTATGTGCATTATAATGTTAACATGACAGTCTTCAAACGGACATTCAAAGGTAGAGTGCTAATTTATATTTCCACTGACAGTATATGAAGGCTCTATTTCTCTTCACATTTTTCTAAACTTTATATTTTTAATTTTTTTGTAGTTCTGGGGATTGAAGCCAGGGGCTCTCTATCACTGAGCTACATCTCCATCCTTCTTAATTTTTTATTTAGAGACAGGGTCTGGTTAAGCTGTCCAGGCTGACTTTGAACTTGGGAACCTTCTGCCTTAGCCACAGAGTGATCACAGGCATGTACCACATTTGTCTGAACTTTTAAAATATTGTCAAATATTGTGTTTTTCTCAAGATGAATATCTTAGTTGGCTTTGGCCGTTCTAACAAATCCCCACAGAATGTGTGGCTGAAACAACAGAAATTTATTTTACGAATTTTTAAAGGTGGAAATCCAAGATCAGGGTGCTGGTGCTGGCCCATTTGGTTCCTGGTGAGGCCCTCTTCTTAGTGATGCTTTCATGTGGCAGGGAGAGAGAGAAGCAAGCTTTCTTAAGTCCCTTCTTATAAGAGCATCAGTCCCATCCTAAGATCTCCACCCCTATGCTAATTACCACCCCAAGTCAGCATCTCTAAATACCATTACAATAGCTATTAGGATTTCTTTCTTTCTTTCCTCCTCTTCTTCTGTACTGGGGATTGGACCCCCAGGGTGCTCTAACTCTGAGCTGCATCCTCAACCCTTTTTAGTTTTTGAGACAGGGTGTCCCTGAGTTGTCCAAGCTGGCTTTGGACCTGTGATCCTCCTGCCTCAGCCTCTTGAGTTGCTGGGATTACAGGTGTGTGCTGCTGTGCCCAGTGATGATTAGGGATCCAACATGGGACACAAACCTTAAGTGAGGTTGGGCATCTTTTTAAAGCCAGTCTGGCCTATTTTTATACACTGTCCAAGTCCTTTGTTTTTTTGCTCTGGAGGCCTTTACAATTTTTTCTTCTATTCCAGCTTCCTGAAAAATGACAACTTGGTGAACACTGTGTAGGATGAAGTTCTCCTGGGATGTAAATAAATGAAATCTGGATATGATGGGCCATCACACCATCTAATTGCTCAGCCCAAGTAACATCACATATGTTGATGAAGTGTTTCAGCTTTTTTTTTTCCCCCCTAAACACTTTCATCAATGGTATCTTTAATAAAAATTCATGACATTGGCCTGAGGTCAGCAATTAGGATCCCTTTTTTGACAGATTAGGAAATGAAGCTCAGAAAGTTAAACCCTGTTGGTCAGATTAACATGACCAGAGATGGCAAAGCCAGCTAGTGGCATCTTTCCTGAAGCCTTCTGAATTCATGTTTGGGCTTGAGCCACACCATAGCTGTGAGAGCTTGGGGATGTCATTGCACACCTCTGAGTTTCCTTTAGGACAGTCTAAGGACAATGACAGTATTGAAGTGGTTGTTTTGAGGATTATATTAAATGATGTATGTATATTCCTCCTAACATTGTCCCAGTGGGTGATGACAGTGTCAGCCATGGTAATACATACTTTAACCAGCTCTTGTGTCTTGCTTTAGCAGTGTTTGAGGCAGTTCCAAAGCTCAATTTATGTCTCAAGATTTCTCTCCTTTTGTTACACTCCTTGATTTCTCCCCTTCCTCTCTGTAAGTGGAAGTTTTCTCCTCCTCATCTTGAGGGTTGGGAGAGAGCCACCTCATACCAGCACTCCTCAGGATTCCCAGGCCATATACTTTCAGGAAATGTTGGTTATTGAATGAACGGAGCCAAGAGGGAGGGTCTGCTCTCAAGTAAGTCTGAGCACAGTACCTGGCAGTTACAGTAGATTCTGGCACACAGCAAGATCTCAGGAAACGTTTATGTGCCATGAATGAATGCACACACTAAGAGTGAAGGGCTCCAAAAAGCATTTCCGGATCAAATGCACAGCACCTCGTACCCATTGAGAGATCCGTGGGTGAGGCATATAAACCCAGCACAAGAGCTTGGCTTCGCTGTGCCTGTAATGTGTTAGTGGGTTCGAATCCCGCGACCTCGGGCAAGTGACTTAATCTCTTTGTGTTTCAGTTTTCTCTTTGGTAAACGGCGGACCGCGGCGTGAGGTTTCGATAAGACACTCCCCAAAGCTCGCAGACCTGCTAGCCACAGGGAGCCCCTGCCACGCCGGCCAGCTTCAGCCAGGGCCCTGCGGTCGCAACGGGCGTGCCCAGGGTTTGCGGTCCTCGGCCCCCAAGGATCCGTGCCCCGCAAGGGGCCGGGCGCCCAGGCAGGGCCCCCGCAGCAGCCCCCGGCCGGCAGTACCCCGCCCGCGGAGAGCCCGGCCGCCCGCACTTCTTTCTCTCCTTGCCGTCTCCCTCCCTCTTCCCGGCCTGAGGATCCGCCGCGCTCGGCTCAGCAGCGCCTCCCGCGAGCTGCCGCCGCCGCCGCCGCCGCTCCCGGCCCCTCCCCCGCCCTCCCCGCCCCCCCGCGCGGCCGGCGCCCGTCACGTGACGCAGCCCCAGCCAATGGCGGGCCGAGCCGCGGTCGGCGGCCGCCATTGCTGTCAGAGCGAGCGAGCCCGGGGAGGGAGGAGAAGCGAGGCTGACTGGGGAGGAGGGGGGGGTGGGGGAGGAAGAGGAAGGAGGGGACGTCGCTCGGCTGCCGGGGTCGCCCGCTGGCTTCGTCCGCACCCCCCCCTTCGCGAGTTCGCGCTCCGCGGCGGCGGCGGCTCTGAGGCGGCGGCGGCGGCTCCGGGGCTCGCCTCCCCTCACGCGCCGGCGGGGGCCGAGGGGGAGTCGGTGGCTGGAGATAAACAAGGCGGCGGCAGCGGCGGCGGCCGAGGAACAGGGAAGGCGGAGGCGGCGGCCGGCCCGCAGCGCCGGCCCGGCAGGCAGCGGCGGCCCTGAGAGGCGGGGAGGGCGCCGGGCCGCGCGGACAGCGCCCCCCGCCGCCGCCGGAGCCGCAGCCGCCGCCGCCGCCGCCCGAGCAGGAAGGAGCCGCGCGGCCGCCGCGGACCCCCCCGCCGGCCCGGGCCCGCCGTCCCCGGCGCGGCGTCGCCGCGGCGCCTCCCGCCCGCCCGCCGGCCCTCCCGCCCTTCTCCGGCGGCGGCGGCGGCCCGGCCGCCCGGCGCTCCTCCGCGAGGCGCCGCCGCCCGGCCCGGCCTCGCCTCGGACGCCTCGCTCCGACATGCCCCGCTCTGGCGGCCGGGCTCGCGGAGGATCATGACTGCGGCAGCGAACTGGGTGGCGAACGGGGCGAGCTTGGAGGATTGTCACTCCAACCTCTTCTCGCTGGTGAGTAGCCGGGCTGCGGGGAGGGGGCTGTGCCGGGGGGGGGGGGTGGTCCCCGACCTCCGCCGCCGACCAACTTTCTCCTCCCGCCGCCGGGACTTCGCCCCTCCCTCGCCTCTCCCCGCCGTTCGCCTCTCGCCGATTCTCCCCCTTTTGGATCGTCTCTCCCTCGCCTTGGATCCCATCCAGTGTTTATTTGGCTCTTTAAAAATCATTTGTGAGCGCGGCGCTCGGCGTGGAATTTGCATGTGGAAGTCTCAAAGCTGCGGATTCTGGGTCGCACTTCGAACGCCCACCCTCTGTTGCCATCACACCCCCCTTCTCCTCCCATTCCCCCCCCCTTTTCCCCCTAAATGTGGAAGGCTTTGCCTTGTGCTGCCCGCGCCTGCGATCAGCAGCCTCGTCCCCCCTTGTCGGATCGGCCGGCCGGCCGGCCGCTCGCCCGCCTGCCTTTTGAATTTTTTTTTTAAATTCCATAATGACACCTGCAATTTCGCTCGAAAACAGTTGATTGAATGCGATTGTGTCAGTAAAGGACTCTTGCACCCGAAGCTCCCGCGATTGTAAACATGGACAGCCGCCTGCCTCTCGGGTCTTACTACGCTGGAGAGCCGTAAAGCCATTGCACCGAGCCGACGGAAGGTGGAGAAAGCTTTTTCTTCTTTCTCTCCTCCTGTGTCTTTTAAAAACTGTTTTCTCTATCCTTACAAATCCACACACACACAAAAAAGCAACAAGCTGGGCGGTTTGATAACATCGCTTTTATCTGCCTTCGCCTCTCGTGCTCTCTTCTCTCTGATAATTGACAACTTTTCCTTCGGATTTGCATCGCCTGCCTTAATCTTGAAGCAGTTAGGGTGTCAATTGTTCTCCTGGAAGCCTGGCACCCGACGACGGCGTCTAGATTCATCGAAATTAAAAATGTATAGGGCTACAGCAACTCTTTCCTGGCGGTGGCAGTGACATTTGGTGGTAAATGCCATCTTTGCTTTTTATTGGGTCGTATTGCCTAGCTCTGAAAACATTCACGTTGTTAAACCTGGCGTTTAGACTAATAATTGCAGTGCGTGGTCTTTAAATATGTGCTTTGTGCATGAGTTACTGTATGTATAGCTATGTGCCTGGGAGAGTACGAATTTGTTTAAATATTGAGCAAAGATTTGTAAACAGATGTAAGGCAATTATGTTTCAAGCGTAGAATATAATTGGAAAATTGGCTGAATGGTTTATTTAATTTAGCCTTAAAAAAACTCTACTTATTTTAAGTTGTGTACCCTGTTTTTTTTTTTTTTTTGGTGGGGGGCTGTCTTTTGGAGATCAAGCATTTTGGAAGTTATTTTCAGTAAACCCTGCTGTAGATAGAAGCATTATTTCCTCTTAATCCTTGTTTACACTGGATAAATAATTTAGTGTTCAAATTGTAATTAGTTACATTTAATTATGGGTGGCATAAGATGGCTTTTTTTTTCCCAAGTCTAGAGGAGAAATACAAATTCTTGCCAACTTTTCAAGTGGAAGCGTTATTTTATTAAATGTGTTAGTTTTTATGCACATAAAAAAACCCCTTGGTTTTTACCTACAAACACTGAATAGACATAAGTATCATTGCTTCCACTGGAGTAATATCAGGCTTATTTTTTAATCAAACATTTTTATTTAAAAATATAATCTTAAAATTTGATAATAAAATGTGATTTTTCCTCGTAGTTTTGTAGTAATTTTCCCTTGATTTTTTTTTTTTTTCCCCTATGTGGGCATAAAACTCTTTGCCTCTTTTTTCCTCCCCCAGTCTATCATTTAGTATTAGGCTCAGGGACTTTCACAGATCAGCAAATGCATTGATTAAGGGGTATTTAAAATGGTTTTTGTTTGGTGGCCAGTGACTACATTGACACTTTTACAGGTAATTAAAATAACCAAGTAGACCTGTAATAGTGAGGAGAGACTCCCAAATTGCCATATATCATGCTGACTAGTAATGGCTTGTATATATGTGGCTAATTTGTATACAGTGAATTTTATAGACAAAGTAGCCAATCTTTAGGATCATTTTTTTAAGCTTAAATAAGGATGATAATGTTATAGAGCTGATAATGTTATAGAGCTGATAATATTATAGATAATGTTATAGATACTTGAGATTCTTATGTAGAAGAGGATTCTGTACTTGGACTTTGACAGGAAACAAAGGTTTATGCTTTGGATATTTCTCCTCTAAACCTCTTTAAATCAAGAAATTGATTTTTGAATATACTTTAAAAAGACAATTACTTTTTAGATAGCAACTTTGATATGCAGAACCACAGAAATGCTTAGGTTTTTTTTAAAGGACTATAGAATGTTTATATTTCCTTGTATGTGGAAGGTGAGTTGGTGCTATTTAAAATTTATTTTTGAATCATTTAAAGATCTGACTATTGTAAATTTTTCTGATTCCAAACTGAGAATTTTTCCTATTATATACAGCAACAACCTAGACTATTAAAAATACGTTGCATAGAATTGTCAATTCCAAAGGAGATATTATAATCACTTGTTATATAAGAACTCTTAACATAAAAAAAATTATATATATATATGTATATATATATGTGTGTGTGTGTGTGTATGTATTTGACCTGCAGTTTGTTAATTTTTTGGGAAAGTATTGTTTCTTGAGAATTTATCTAGAAATTCACCTTAGTGTAGATTGAAATATAAGCTAGAAATTAAAGTTCTGTATGGCAGTAATGACCCACCCACTTTCTATTACCTCAAGGTGGTCATTATGGCTTAGCAAAAGTTGATTGTGCAATCAGGTACCTTAAGATTTTTGCTAGTCTTTTGCTTTGTTTTCAGATTTTCTACTGCATGGCATCAAATTTCCTGAATTCTCTTTTCAACCTCCATTCCCCTTTGCTAAGCTGTGAAAAATGCCATGGGTATATATGATTAGGTCATTGTAGGTGTTTCTCATTTTTACTGCTGTGAGATGTATAGCTACTGCATTAAATACATGCCTGGCTGTGCCTTTGTGACTTAAAACTGTTTTCTCATGCTGTTCATCACATTTCTGGATGACTTTTGTTATATATTCACTCGGTTATAATTCAGTTTAAGTGTGTTAAATCTACCTTTTGGAAAGTGTAACAGTGCACCCTGTGGTATGTGAACTCACCCTTATGCTAAGACATAATTTCCAGATGTTAAGTGTATATTTATTTTTGTTTCTCTATTGAGATAGCATGGAGAAAGTGATTTTGTGCCCTTTAGCTAGATTAAGTATGCACTCTTGGACTTGAGGAGAGTGATCTCTGATTCTTTGATGTTTGCTCCACATTCATATTGTTTTATTTGCTTACAGTCTTCCTTACTGTGAATAGTTGAGTGATGATCCCAAGTTCTTACAGAATTAAAATACATGCACATACATTAGTATAGCTTTTTTATTGAGCAGCATTCATTTTATATTTGAAGCTTTTAAGATAATCAGATGATCTAATTTCTCTTAAGAGATTTTTTTTTCCTTTCAGAAAGGAAAGATAGTTGTAAGCATAGAAACTTTGAAATCTGAACTCTTGAGTGGGAGTCAAGTGGGGAGGACTGTCCAATGAAAGTAAGGAAAAGTGAATAATTTCTCTGATCTTTTAAAGTGCCAAAATACTATATACAGTATTTTTCATCCCACTTTGCAATTTTTTTACTTCTACATTAAGCATTTTTTTAGGACCATGCATTTTCTTTAGTGAAAATATTTGTAATTTGCTAATATGTGTTTTCTGTTCAGCATTTGTTGTTAGCACATGGTGTTACAGTATTTATATATTTTTAATAGCAATAATTGCCACCCGGTAATAGTTGCCATATTAACCTTCAATTGCTAGTAAATATTTTTAAGTACATAATAGACAGCAATTTAAGGGAGAGTGTAGCAGTTTACTGGACCATTTTAAAGAGCCATTTGTACGTGTGATGAGTTCATAATTTTAAAGAGAAAATAATGTACCTAGGACCTGTATGCTACAAATATTTTGTTGTGCTATTGCTTGAAGTGCTCCTTGGGAAGAAGTTAGGTTGGGCTTGTTTCTTTTTCTTTGTGAGAATAATTGGCATTGGAGTATGTTTAGGACAATAGTGTTTGTTGAGTTTATGCCAGGCGCTTATGTAGCTTATCATTTCCTTTGGAATGCTCAGGTCATTTTTTCATGAATGTATTAGGTATTTATTTGGAAGAAAATCTCTTAAGGAATTCCTTCAAATAACATTAAGTTATGGTTTTGGATTATATTAATTAGCTAAGGAAAAAATTGATTGATCTTTTTTGTTCATTGGATAATTTAGCTTAGTTAATTGTGAGCTAATTGTATTCATCAAATACCTTCAGAGATCTCTGCTATCCTGAGATTAATAAAGATAAAATTGAGGTGAAACTCTTTTATCTCAGTGTAAATAGTATTGAGATTGTTTATCTGGATTTTTTTAAAATGAATAGTTCGTTGAGCTATCAAAGTTTGATTCAAAGATAAATTAAATGTTTTTTGAAATATTTATTTTAGATAATAACGATAACAACAACTGTGTTGTCTTTCTTTAATTGTAGAAGTTCTGATTTTATTTTTTTTTGAAAGAGGATGATTTATTTATTTCACAGGAGCTAGCCATTGAGAGAAATTAGACAAAGCTTATGAAAATAGTCATATAGTTGAATGTTAGGCATTGTTAGTGATCTGTGCATTGCAACCATTTATTACAAACATGAGGAAAAGATTTCTTCAATATTGCTGTTAGTGCCATTATTAAGATATTTTTATGTACAAATCTGTTTTACAAACTGTGTGTTGTAAAACTGTAGTGTGGTTTACCAGGTTTTCTATTTTATCATTTTATAAACATTTCTATTTCAAGAAATTACATTTAATGCATTGCAAAGTGAGGTAATTAGGAAACCTAAAATGTGCCTGTGTGGTATAGTTAAAAAATCTACAAATAAACACATCTACACATTGTTTTATAGGACTTGCTTAGAGTTCTAGAATTAGCCAATCAATATTTATAATGTATTCTTGGAGTTTAGGCCTTTTTTTCCCTCTTGAGTTGTTTTTACTTCTTTCTGATTCTGTTCAGATAATTTCCTTTTATAGTATATTCTTTCATTGTTTATTTGAAAGATTTGAAGGTGTTAGCTTTGTTCTGTTGGGGGAATTCACTTCATTACATAGGGGAAATGATATTCTATTAATCTTGGTAAATATTAACATAAACGAGGAATAGTAAATTCATACTCGTTTGCATGTATGAAATATGCATGCTTGACCAATTTTTGTTTAGTGTACTCACTGTGTACATCAGCATAGTTTTCTATAGTGGATATAAAATAGTTCTAAATTCTGTTAAAATGTTGTGATTGATGTTTATTTCAGTGACAGTTCCCCTACGCTACTACATTGTATTGTTATTTTCCTTTTTTGAAGACTGTCATTTAGAACAGATTTTTAATCCTCATAAATTTGCTGTAATAGTCCACCTTTAGGAAATTTTGTTTTACTTGTATTTATTTTAGCATGTTTTAGTTATTTTTGTAGAAGTAGAGTTTTCCTTTTTTTTAATATTTATTTTTTAGTTTTAGGTGGACACAATATATTTATTTTACATTTATGTGGTGCTGAGGATTGAACCCAGTGCCTCGTGCATACTAGATGAGCACTCTACCACCAAGCCCCAGCCCTAGCCCCAGCCCCGAGTTTTCCTTTTTTAAGCTAATAAAATATCTGGATCTAGTCTTAAAAACTGACTTTTTTTTTCTTAGATGAAAATTAGGAGAATCAATTATTTTATTGGCATGTCTGTACTCTGTTTTATTGTGTATGTTTCTGAATGTTTATTTTCTCACTTTAGATGAACTGTGGTAGATTACTGGAACTATATTTCTAGCCAGGGGCAGTGGTGCCTATCTGTAGTGCTAAGTGACTCTGGAGGCTGAGGAAGGAGGATCACAAGTTATACGTCAGCCTAGGCTAAGATTTCAGGCTAGTGAGACCCTCTCAAAGTAAAGAATTTAAATGTAGCTCACTGACCAAGTGCTTCTAGGTTCAATTCCCAGTACCGCAAAGGGGAAAAAAAAATTATCTATTTCACAGTATTTCTGCTACTGTGAAGTAGCACAGTGCTGGTGACAGCTTTCTACACTTTTTACTTTTTTCAGTACAATAAAATTCTACTACTGTTAAAGGAACCTTGTAGGTTAATATTAAAATTTCATTTATTTAAACTAAAATTTAATTTTAGTTTAAATTTGTAGCTCTAACTTAACAACTGGAAGGGTAAAGAATCTTGCAGGTGAATTTTCTTTTTTTTAAAGTTAGGTAAAGTAAAGAATCTTGCAGGTGATTTTCTTTTTTTCTTGTAATTGGTTATATTTGACATTTATTTGATATTAAAATTAAATTTAAGAAAAATATTTGTTTAAAATAAACTATGGATAGAATTTTTAAAATATTGAGTGGAAATTTAAAAAAAGGTCTCTTAAACTTTATGAAAATTACTGTGCTCTTTTCCCCTCCTCCAGAGACCATTGATCAATTTTATGAGGAAATATTTTTTGAGGATGCATGAAGCTTCTTCATATTTCCAGATCATTTCATTAAATAAGGAAGACGCTTAAGTACCTCTGAGTTAAAATAGGTATACAAATAGGTATGACAGAGTGTTGGCCATTCTCCTGATTGAATCTTAGTGTCCTGAAGAGAAAAAGGGAAGAACAGAACAGTGGGACATTTGGGACAGTTTTGTGCATGCATGTATGTCTGGCACAATTCCACTCATTTTTAAAAATAGTTCAGATGTCGCCTCCTCTGTGAAGCTCTCCCCCAGGCAGAGCTACTCACTCAGGCTCCTGTTATGTACCCTGACAGGTAGAGGAACTTCGGAAGGGCAGAGGCCCTTTCAGTATTTGGTGTTCATTAACTCTTTGCCAAATGAATGACTATTATCTTCTCCATTCTGTAAGGGAGTTTTCAGTGCCCATTTGGGTTCTGATCATAAAATGCTGTTTTTATTTTTACTTATTGATATTTAGTTCTGTCTTCTGAATATGTATTATCTAGGCTGAATGTGCTGCAGCTTGGCAATATTTTAGATTAGTTCTTGAAAATCTGCATTAGGGAGAATGCCAATTGATCATGAGATGTGTTCTTATACTTCAAAGGAATAGGAGTTGAGTTTGTGTTGGATTTTCTGTAGTAGGCAAACTATAGATTTTGGAATCTGTTGGAATTTTGTTTGGGTCTTAATCCAGAATTCCTTCCCTTTCATTCTTTAGCTGGATAGGGGGACTATCATTCAACTTTTACTTATAAGATTGCTATTTCTGAGCCCTGTAAAATGAGCAGTGGATTGGTAATAGGGAAATTGAGTTGTCTTCTAAATTTTACTAGTAACTAGCCAAGTCAGGTTGGCTATGTAATGATTCTGTGCCTCAGTTTCTCAAACATATTGGAAATATGGAGGGCAAGAGGTATGAAAAAAATCACCTCGAGTACCTTTTAAGGATGACTAGATAATGTTCTTTCATAAAAAAAGATGTCAAGGGAAGTTATAGAAAAGCCCTAGGCTGTTAACCAGGTAGTTGGAATGAACTAACTTGTTTTAAGTATAGCAATTGTGTTGTAATTGTACTTTTTGTATTTTTGTACCTTTTTTTGAGATAGCTGAGGATTCTTGTCTTTTTCCTTATAAATAAGCTGTGTTTGAGAAGAAAAACTTGAACTTCATCTTTAGATGTTACAACTTTTCTTTTGTGTGTATGATCTTTAAGGTGTTGGGAGATGTTGCCGCACCAACTCTGAGCTATAATTGACTGAGACTAGGAATTGAACTGTGGCTCTTATTTGGTAGTTTAAGCTACTAATTCCTTGGCAGCTTTGGAGTGCTCTTTGAACTTTAAATAGCAGTTCTATTAACATTTTGAGATTTGTCTCAGGGAATGTCAGAAATAGTACTTAATAAATATATTTGTCTTCTAAAGACCAAATCATGTTTTAGTCTGACACACATGTCACAACCCTTACTATGTTTTGAACAGAGAGAAGTCAACTACTGGCTAATTTTTCTTTTCCGTATAATAATGTGGCAGTATCTAAAAAATATTTAGCCCTTGTTGAAGGAAGGAAAGCCCTCCCACAAATCTGTAGTTTTTTTCTGTTAGTCATGTTGACTATGAATAGTGGCGTTTCAGTTTTATCCAGAAGTTTAGAATTTTATGTATAGAGTATCTCCAAATTCCAAAATATTTGAAAAAGTTAATTTGTAAGTTTGTTTTCACAAAGAATGCTCCTTGACTTCTGTTAGACAAACGATGGTCTCGTTACCTTTACTTAATTATGTGTGTTACAGAACTCAAATGCTGTTTTTGGCAGCATTTTTGTGGGAATGAACTCCGAGTATCAGGAGCACTTTTGCTCAGCCTCTAGCCTGGGCAGTGGGAGTAGGCACTTCCTAACTCCTCCTCTGCTCTGGGCAGTGGGTGGGAGCCTTCACTAGCTCCTGACCCTCTTCTAGGCCTTTGAAAGAGAGGGTTGGAGACTGTGTTGAGAGGAGACTATGGCTCCCAGTGGGATGAGCACATTTTCCCATCTTTTCGCGTAGGGGTCTGTGCTGCTTTCTCTTTATTGATACCCTTTTATTATAATGTTGAGAACAGTGGCGGGTCCTGTGGTGTCATCAGGAAAGAGTTAGTCTTTGTCTTAGCTTTTCCTTTCCCTTCACACATCCCTAGAAACAAACTGTCCACTTGCTATTTTAAGTGGTAAATGAGAACTTTTGAGAGTCAGTGAAATGAAAAAGGGTGAGATTGGTTAGGGTAGCCAGTAAAATAATATTTAGAAATGTTAATATTTTGTATGCTATGCTTGAGAAATATAAGACAAGTATAATTCATTTAGGAATGGAGTACATAAGAAATGATTAAAATATAGCTTGGCCTTAAAAAAGAGTAAGGGTCTGATAGGTGCAGAAAAGTTCTACATTTAGGATTTGATTTATAAGATTTTATATTTCAAATATAAAGAGAGAGCTAAATGGATTGGATTACATGACATGTTATAGCCAGAAAGACCCAGAAGGGGACTCTTAAATGGGATCTTGAAGGAATGAATGGACATGACTTGTTAGAGAGAAGTGAGAGGGCATTCTTTGGAAGCTTTGTCAACAACTCCGTATATCTGAGGATTTAACCCAGGGTTACTTTACTATTGACCCCCCCCCTTTTTTTTTTAATTTTGAGACAGTATCGCTAAGTGGCTGAGGGTCTTGCTAAACTGCTGAGGGTGGCCTCGAACTTGTGATCCTCCTGCTTCAGCCTCCTGAGTCTCTGGGATTTTAGGCGTGGGCCATGGTGCTGGGCTGAATCTCAATTCTTAATATATCATTACTGAGATGTGGGAGAGCACTTCTAATTTATGGTCCTGGTTCTTGACTTCCTTTTAAAAAAGAGTACAAAAAGCTTATTGAAATTGAATTTTTATTAGGTGGAAAATTTGAAGTGTGGGCAGACTAATATAGACTAAGAAATAGTGATGTTAAAATAATACTCAGTTTTCTAAAATAATTCAGTTCTGAACTTTAAAAAAAAACAGTGCTATATTACGCAAAATGCTAATGACTAAAGTGACAAATATTTCAGAAACTGGACAGACGTGAATCTTAAATGAGCAGATGGGATATGAAACTAAAATGGGAGATAATCCAAGACGATACAGAAACTATTATGAGAAATGAATTGAGGAAAAACAAGTGTGTTAAATGGTATTACATTTAATAATGTGTTTAAAAGCCTTTCTAGGATTGCTCTCTTACACAGACAAATTAGAATTCTTGAACCTTGTAACCTACCATTCTTCAAATTCTGTGCATTTAAAATGAATTAAATTTTGGTTCAGGGTTTCTTCTCATGAAGCCTAGACTTTTAAGTCATGAATGTATGTGTTATTGTGTACTTTAGTTGGACAATAATTCGCTTTCTCTGACATAAAAATAAAGAAAGGGAATATAAATTGTGGTATTTCAAAGACAATATTGGTGGGCCTTGAAGAGGAAAGGTAAGGAGTGACAGATAAGGTTTGCTATTTGGGCAGCTTGGCAGCTAGTAGAAATCATTCCATTTGACAGTTGAGGGTAGAATCTGGGTTCTGTTGGGTTGAGGAATGAATGCATGGCAAGATGAGCAGGTGTAGACATTTCTCAGTTGGAGGTTGATAGTGAAGCAAACAGGGATGGAGGAAGTGGGGGAGGGTGGGTAAGAACCTCAAAAGTAGATTTGTTTATAGACTAAGGAGCAACCGTAGTGGAGACACAGAGAGAAAGACAGAGATAGAAGATATAAGAAAAGTTGATAATTGGGGAAACAAGTTGGGCTGTTTATCAAAAATTGAGGTGATAAGGGCTAGTGAAATACTGCTTAGAAATAAAGGATGTGAGGATATAAGAAAGAAGCTTGCTTTTTGACGTTTGAGCCTGAGTAAACAAAATAATTTTTGAAGAGTTTTGCATTTTCTTTTATGATAGTTGATTGCAACAAGCACTTTAATTTTAATTTGTCTTTAATAAGTGATTTGGGCTTCTGATGGGATGTTACTGACGATGAGCAAAAACCCCCAGAAAGAGCTCTGCTTTGGGTACATTGGCATGCCTGTGATGTAGACCTATGCCAAGAATCCCAGCCTGCCTTCAGGGACTCTGGCCTTCTCAGGTCTTGAATCTAGTGGTTCAGTGTCCTTTGTTTTCATATCCATTTCAATAGAGGTGGATTTAGCCTTGTACTGATTGGTAAGACAACTAAGGGGACCAGTTAAATGGGGTTTGTTGGTTTTGCTTTCTCAAAATCAAGGCAAATTATCATAAAGAGAGAGTAGAATTGTAAGTTGTGCCCTGTCTAGCAAAACTCAGCTACCATCTAGACATCCATTTTTGGTGAGGCAAAATCATTAAGAGCCTTGGGATAAACAAATGTATACAGTTGAGATAATTTCTTTTTTTTTTGAGAGAGAGAGAGAGAGAGAGAGAGAGAGAGAGAGAGTTTTAATATTTATTTTTTAGCTTTTGGTGGACACAACATTTTTGTTTGTGTGTGGTGCTGAGGATCGAACCCGGGCCACATGCATGCCAGGTGAGCGCACTACCGCTTGAGCCACATCCCCAGCCCTTGAGATAATTTCTTAAGGCTTTAACTAAAAGTTTGGCTTATATGATATCAGAGTTTTTACCTTTGGCCACTTAGTGTGCTCCTTGATTCATTTGCTGGTCCAGTGAGCCATCTAGTACCTCACACATATTCTTTCAGTAATTTCTTCCACAATTGAAGTAGATTAGCTCAATAACGCGTAGACATATTTGGGTTGCCTGCCTGAATAGTTAAGTGTGTAGGGTGGAGCAGAGGATGCTGTGCCTGTAGCAGGGATGCCTGCACTGGTTTTTAGATAACAAGTTGCAGTGGCAAGTATTATTTTCTGTTTTTGGATTTGATTTCAAAACAGAAATGAGATCTGAGATTTTAATTAATTAATTAATTAATTAATTAATTAATTAATCAATCAATCAATTAATTAATTATATTTTATTTTATTTATTTTTTATTGGTTATTCAAAACATTACAAAGATTGCAGAATCACATCGGTTACACATCCACATTTTTACATAATGCCATAATAGTAACTGTTGTATTCTGCTACCTTTCCTATCCTCTACTATCCCCCCTCCCCTCCCCTCCCATCTTCTCTCTCTACCCCATCTACTGTAATTCATTTCTCTCATTTTTTTTCCCATTCCCCGAGATCTGAGATTTTTAAATATTTTCTTGGCTTTACTAAACCTGTGGTCTTCACATCACATAGATGGTTTTTATTAATAGTTCTCTTTTTAAGTACTTTTCACATTAAAAATAGGGAATAGGAATCTTATAAAAATGGTTGTGCTATAATCCTAGAGGTATAGATTTTTTTTCAGAAAATTTAGTTATGTGATGATTATTCTAAAAAATTAAGAGAAGTATTTTTTAAAAATTCAGATTTATATAACACCTGAGCAGTTTAGCATTTAGAATTTATGCCAGAGCATGAATCTACATCTCATCTACTAAAGAGCATACATATTATTCTCTGGTATTCAAATTCTTAACTAAGTTTAAGTTACTCAAAATGCAATTTTCAAAGAATATTTGTTTATATACAAAGTATAATCATCTGCACAGATTGAATCAAGAGTTGAAATTCCAGAAAGACTCAGTTCATTAATTGTATATTACTTGGGGGAGATATATGTATATGTGTGTGTACACACACACACACACACCCCCATACCCACACACATATATTTATTTATTTATTTATTTTTGTTGCTGCTATTTGGTGATGTAGTGAAACTTTTGAGTTTTGCAACCCAGACAGATGGTACTATTTTTGAATCTGTCTACAAAATCCTACTTAATTAAACAGTGGAATGATTCTCATGAGAACCCATACATGATATGTGTAATAAGCTGGCTTCTTTAGTAAATTTTCTGAATTTGATTTTCAGTGGAATCTTTGTATTTAGGAAACTTTTCTAATGAATCTATAAAGAAGAACAGTTAGTGTTGGCAATTTATATAGTAAACTCAAGGAATATTCCATTTGTAAAAATGAGTGGGACTTTTAACTAAGGTAGGCACTTATCTTTTAAAGTATCTGATTTTGTTGCCAATCTTTCTCATATGGTACGTGTGACTGTTAAGAATCCAAAGAACTGACTTACAATTTTTAGAAAGCTGTGAGAGATTTAGTGATTATATGTTAATACCCATTTTAGAAAATAGCTATTGGTTTAGATTCTTTGTAATCCACCTTTTATTTTAATGTTACAATTGAAAATAGAAATATTTTAAACATCCCAGTTGTTTTAATGTTATATGGATAGAACTTAATTTAGTTCTTTTTCAAAAATTTGAGTTTGGTGACAATGTTTTACAGTTGAGATGAATAAACTTATGAATTATGTTAATAATATACTAATATATAGTGTATTATAAAGCAGAATTTTTCAACCTCATTGGAAATAATTTACTTAGGTTTTATTTAATATTTACTTTATACCAGATGGGAGACAAAACTAAAAGGGGCAATTGATGACAGATTGGATGGCATGAAGGAGGTGGAAGTTAATTCTGTATATAGACAGGGAGTCTGAAGGCTTTCAAGGAGGATAACAACATGATCAGACTTAGGTTTTGGATAGAAAATTTCTGAGAGCTCTGTGGAGAATGGGTGGTAGTAGGGGAGAACCAAAGGCAGAGAGAGGGTTCATAGGGGTCTAGATGTGAGAAATAATGCAGGGCCAGTAGGAATGAAGAGAAGGAAATGATTAAAGTAAATATTTTTGGAGCTAGAATTGACAGGATTTGATGACCAATTATATAGGAATCAAATGGTAAACAGATGTTCTTGGTTTTGTGGTGTTTGCATTCTTCTGTATGCAAAACAAGGAGAAACAGTTGACAACCTCTATGAGCTACAGTTGTTAAACAAGAGTTTTGCTTTGATCACAGGTGTGTATGTAGGGAAGTATTCCCTGAGCTTGGGTTTTTGCTGTTAAATTAAGCCTCACAGAACTCCATCAAAATTTTAAGGCAGGGGATAGTGAAAAGAAAGCAAAGGCAAATATTAGTGCTTAGAACCTACCAATTTCCATGAGAGATTTGGGGGCAGTAAGAATCCAATTTATAAGGGACGGGAAGGGGCAGAGCAAAAAGGTGGGAAGAAAGGAGAATGCCAGACTGGTGAGGTGGAAAGAACAGGGCCTTGAGCAGATGGTGGTGGTGGTGGTTGGAAGTGTGAGTCAGAATATTTTTTAAAGGGAAACAGTTTATGAAATTTAGATGATTAGAAAGGGGCATGGAGAAACCCTAATAGAAAAAGAGAGGGAGAGAGGAAGACAAGAAGGGGCAGGGGAGCAAGGGAGAGAGGGAGGGGAAGAGAAGAAAAGAAGAAATTAAGGGAGGGGTAACCTAACAGTAATTGGCCCTCTCTCTCAGCCTTTTTATATAGAACCTCTGCTTTACTAGTGGTAAGCTCAGAAAACAGATACATTTTTTTCTCTATTAAATCTGCTTTGGGAAGTTTATATTAGTGGTTTTTATACAATTTAGATTTAAATTTAATTTTTTTTTAGTTGTTGATAGACCTTTATTTTATTTATTTGTATGCAATGCTGAGAATTGAACCCAGTGCCTCACACATGCCAGGCAAGTGCACTACTGCTGAGCCCCAGCCCCATTTATTAGTTTTTATTTATAAAGGTTTTGTTTATATTAGTTTCAGGTCAGAGATATTTTGGTTGGAGGATGAGATAGACTTCTCTTCTGTTTTCTTGCATGCCTTTGTGGAAATGCTGAAATTTTTGGAAACTGAAAACTAGTGGCATTTGCAAAAGACCACAGTACGGTGTTTATTGTGGATGCCTATTGCTCATTCTGATTTTGGGTTCTTTGACATTTACATTCCTATTATTCTACTCTTTGTTCCCTCAGCACTTAGCTTTCTGATTGTACAATATTTTTATAGTTACTCAGAATGTAAATATGATGCCTTGTCATTTTTGCCTCCCATATTGGAGAAATTTTCCCTTCCATTCTTTCTCTCTCCACCTTTTCCCTTTTTCAACACATTTGTGGGCTCCTGTACTATGGAGTGTTCCCTGCTACTGCTTCACTTTTACTTGGCAGCACCACTTCTCACTTAAGCACTAAAATGTACATATGCACTTCAGAACCTTTTGATGTAATCTCCTTGGTGTGGTGGGGACCCTCTCCAGTTGTTTTGAGTGCACTTACTGGCACAGCGTGTACTATCCATTGTCAATTGGCTGTAAATTCATTCAGCCTTCCCATGTGGGGAGATTTTTAACTTGGCTACCCTGAAACTAGAGAGTTGGCTTTCCTGCAGTTATCATTTTTCTTTTATTTCTCTCCAAGTGAGGTAGTATTAATGAAATACAAAATATTTTCATGAAATGAAATTTTCAAGAAATTGAAACTATCCAAAAATTACCCATGTTTCAGCCACTCCATTAGATCAAATTTAGCCCAGTAACTCTCTTCTGTTCTTGTTAATATGCTTGTTTTTGTATGTGGATGTATTTACAGTGTAAATTGAATTCTTTATTCAGCTGTACTTACTAACATTTTCCATGTGGTTATAATTTCATAATTTTAATGGAAAAGTAATTTCTTTTATAAATTTAATAAAAAATTACATAATTAGTTGCAGATTCAGGCAATACCAAAGTGTCTAACTTAAACTGGGAAGGTTCTTCTCCCCCCCACAGGAAGGTAGCTACCAGTAGTTTAATTTTTATCACTCCAAAGTTTCTTTTTCTTGCTTTTATATGACTGCATGTGTGGACACATATGGAGTTTCAAAATTGTTTTCTTAGATATTAAATAGGTAGAAATAGTATTTAATGAATCATGATACATTGAACACCTATGTACCTAGTCCCCAGTTAAAGAAAAAGAACATTTTATTGTTTATAGATTCCTATCACTAATCTTCCCTCCCATTCTCTTTGTACTCCTGTCAGTGGTAACTTTTGTTTTGAATTTTATATTTATCATTCCCTAATTTCTAGACAGTTTTATTTATTTTTAAAAATATTTATTTATTTTTTTTTACTTCTTGGCGGACACAACATCTTTGTTGGTATGTGGTGCTGAGGATCGAACCCGGGCCGCACGCATGCCAGACGAGCACGCTACCGCCTGAGCCACATTCCCAGCCCCTCTAGACAGTTTTAATCATACATATAGCTTTTATGTTTTTGAACTTTTTATAAATGGAATCATACTGTCGTCTTTTGCAACTTGCCTTCTTTTGTTTGATATTCCAACAGTTTGTGGTTGTAATTCACTCTTACGTACATGTTTTGTATTGAAGCATGGTATTGATGGACAGTTTTGTATTTTAAAAAATTTCAGATAATGATAATTCCCCAAGTTTTCTTGCTACATGGTTTTTTATGCTAAACATTGGCTTAAAATATTATTGTCACTGAATTGAAATAGACCTTATCCTTTAAAAAAAATATTGGATCCCATTTCTTTTTGTTTTGATACTGGGATTGAACCCAAGGCACTTAACCATTGAGTTTCACCTCAGTTGCTTTTATTTCTTATTTTGAGACAGGGTCTCACTAAGTTGCTTAGCGGTTGAACTTGAGATCCCCTTGCCTCATTCTCCCAGATTGCTAGGATTATAGGTTTGTGCCACCATGCCTGGCTGTATTCTACTTCTTAAGATGGATGTACTATTATTTGTTTAGCTATCAACTATGAGGAACATTAAGATTCTTTCAAAAAAATTTTGCTGTAATAGTAGTTGTGTGAGAAATTTTGATAGTGGTAGCTTTAAAAAAAGTGTCAGCAATACATAATACTCTTTTCCTCTATCCTTGTCTACAATGAATCTTACTCTAATGTTTTTGTTACTCTGCAAATAATTCTCAATCATTTAATTTTCAATTTTTTGATGTCAAGTGAAATGATGAGCATCTTTTCATATATATAAAAATGTATAGATTTCTTCTGTGAATTTTCTTGTTTTTCAGAAGTGCTTGATCTCTAAAAATCCTTTTTCTTTTTTAAATTCAGTCACTGATTAGGAATAGCTAGGAATCTATCAAGACAAAACTTTACATGCTGAGCATATTCTCCCCAAAGAGCTTTGGCTGTGTCTAACAGTACTGTAGTCCTGGCATAGCTTAACTGCTTGCCAGTTACGTGCATTTCTCACAAGGTTTGTATAAGGTGGATATTTCTTTTCCCACTTGTAGATGAAAAAATTGAAGCAGGAAATTTAAGTTGCCCAAGGTCATATAGGAGCTAGATCTCTTGATTTAGAGCCCAGATTTTAGCCTGTATTGTGTTGTATGCTTTTCTTCTATGTAAATCCTTCTAGACTTCTCTGAAGCCCCTCCTAGCTATCCCAGACAGCATTGGTCTCTTTCTTTTCTCAGCCTTTTAAAAATTAACAGTGTAGACCATATAATTTAGTGCAAGCATGAAGGCAGAAATCACTGGAGCAGATAGATTTGTCTGAGATTAATGGAGTGATAATATGGTTTACATTTTTAAAAAATGTTTCATCAGAGATTAATGGGGTAATAATGCAGCTTAAAATTTCTTCCCATAGATAGGGCAATAGATTTTTTTTCTCTTATTGGGAAGTGAAAAATCAAGATAGCTTATTGTTTTAGTTGATGACTAGAGCAATGCAGGAACCCATGTAATATAATCTTAAAATCACTTCACTAAAAAGTCTTTTTTTTTTAAATAAAAGGCCAGTTACTCAAATACTACTATCAAAATGACTTATTTTAGCAATAAATAAATGTGCTTAGTTAAAAATAGACAAATATCTTAAATGCAATTGAAATTAATTTCTTTTTATATATAAGAAACTTGGAGGCAGGCATTTTTCTGGTGTGGTTGTCTAGGGACCTGGGCTTACTCAGTTTTGTTAATCTATCATCCTTAGGTTATCTCCAGTAGCATATAGTCCAGGATGGCTTTTCAAACTCCAGTCTTCACGGTGGCATTCTAAATAGGCAAGAGGAGGAAATTTGTGAAAAATGTTTCTTTTAAGGAAAGTTCCAAAGTGTTCCTTAAATACTTTTGCCTATACTTAACCTCAAGGCAACACATACTTCAGGGAGACTGGAAAATATAATTTTTTTTAGTGGGCATGTTGTTACTTCTAGCAATTTAGAGTATGTGTTCCTATGGAGGAAGGAGACATTAATGTTTGTGTAGACAATGTCTGTTACACAGAGAAAATAATATATACTTCTGTTTATGGTTTACTACTGTGGTTAGAAATAAACCATCCTAATGTCATTAATAGACTTCACTGAAAGTTTACTTCCTAGAAATTTCACAAGAATTCTCTTTTAGTTAAGTTTAATAAATATAAATCATTAACCAGTATTCTGGTTAATATACTTAGACATGAAAATAATAATGTCTTTGAAAAAATTGTATACTTTCTAAAAGGTTCACAGGAGCCAAGATCTAACTTTAAGATGTAACTTTGCTTAGTAATTTTTTCTTTGAGTGATTGTTTATATGGATTCCCATTAATACATACTACTACTTTTTTTTTGATGGTCCTAGGGATTGAACCCAGGGCATTCTGTCATTGAGCTACATCTCAGCCCCTTTTTTATTTTGAGAAAGGGTCTCACTAAGTTGCTGAGACTGGCCTTGAATTGGAATCCTCTGGTCTCAGCCTTCTGAATTTCTGGGTTTATAGGTTTGTGTCACCATGCCCAGCTTTTTATATATATATATATATATATACTTTTTTATTGTATTTATTAAGATATAACTTATATACAATAAAATATACCTATTTTAAGTGAATATTTTCATGAGTTTGACAAATGTATACATCTATGAAACCACCACATGGTTTCAAATGTACACTACCTGAAATTAGAGAATGTTTCTATAATGCAAAAAAGTTCTCACAAGCCTCGTTGTTGTCAGGCATCTCCCTTTCCCCCCAGTCTTTTCTTGCCTTCAAATGAACTTTGATTTTCTGTTACTGTAGAATTATTTTGCCTCTTTTAGAAATTTTGATAAACGGAATCACAGTTATATAGTCTTTGTGTTTGATTTCATATTATTGTTTTTTTTTTTTCTTTGTTGTTGTTGTTGTTCTGGAGTGAACCCATCCCCAGTCCTCTGGTTTTATTTTCTTTAGAGACAGGGTCTCACTGAGTTGCTTAGGGCCTCACTAAGTTGCTGAGGCTGGTGTTGAACTCTTGAGCCTTTTGCCTCAGCCTGCCAAGCTGCTGTAATTACAGGTGTGTGCCACTGTGCCTGGCTTCATATTGTTTGACTGAGTAGGTCATTTCTTTTTAATGTAAATAGTAGTTCCTTGTATGAATGTTACAGTTTGCTTATTTATTTGTTTATGGTTATGAAACTTAATATATGGTTTTATAAAATTAATATAAATTAATATATTAATATTTTTGTCTGCACATTTTTATTTCTATAAATAATTAGAAGTTTTACTTTAAACATTTTAGGAATGGTGATGGAGCTTGATAGTAGAATGCTTGCCTAACATGCTCAAACCCTTTGGTTCACTTCCCAGAACTATTTAAAAAAAAAAGAAATAATCAGCAAAAATTTTTAGCTGTTCCAGAGGTGTGTAACTGATTTTTATTTATAATTGATAACTAATGAATTAATAGTTTCATGTATATTTATATATCTTTCATGAGTTGTCTGTTTATAACTTTTGCCCAATTTAAAAATTAGATTCTCTCTTTGTTGACCTGTAGGAAAGAATTATTGAAATATCCTGGACACAAGTCCATGGGCAGATAAATGTAGTATAGATAATTCCTCCCAACTCCTGTTTGGCATTTTATGTTCTCAATTGCATTCTTTGAAGAACAGTTTTAAATTTTAATGAAGTACAATTTATTCCTCCTTCCCTCCCTTCCTCCCTCACAGGGATTGAACCCCGGGGGTGCTCTAACAGTAAGTTTCATCTCCAGCTAGCTCTTTTTTTTTTTCTTAATATTTTTTAGTTGTTGATGTACTTTTATTTATTTATATGTGGCATTGAGGATTGAACCCAGTGCCTCACACATGCTAGGCAAGCGCTTTACTACTGAGCCACAACCCCAGTCCCCAGCTAGCTCTTTTTTTTTAAACAAAATTTTATTTGTTTGTTTTAGTTATATATGACATATACATACATGGAGTAAAACTTTTCATTTTTGTAGTTGTACCTGATGTGGAGTTGGTTTGTGTATTCATGTGTGAATATAGGAAAGTAATGTGTGATTCATTCTACTGTCTTTCCTATTTCTACCACCCTTCCCTTCATTCTCCATTATCTAATCCAACGTATCTTTTTGCTGAAGACTAATTCTTTCCCGCTGAATATCTTTGTTATAAAATGAATGGAATGTGTGTACGTTTATGCTTAGATTTATTCCTGTACTCTAATTTGTTTCTTTGATTAGGCTGATTCTACACTATGATGATTATTGAAATTTTGTAGTGTATCTTGAAGTTGGTGTAAATTCTCCAACTTTATTCTCTTTGGGAGTTGCTTTGACTTTTCTTGGGTGCCTTGCATTTCAATATAATTTTTTTATTGTACTTTTTAAATGAAAAAATTGTGATGCTTAGAATCAACTCCAGGGCTTTGTGCCTCCTAGGCAAGTGCTCTACCAGTAATCAACACTCCTATGCAGTGTAAGTTTTAGAATCTTGTCAGTATGTTAAAAACTGGTGGGTATTGTTTTGAGATTATGTTGAATCTATAGGTCAAATTGAGAAAATTGCTGTTAATTTTGAGTCTTCCAGTCCATGAACATGGCCTAACTATTTCTGTAGTTCTTCTGTGTGTGTGTGTGTGTGTTGCTGAGGATCAAACTTAGGGCCTCTTAGAGGGCTAGTCAAGTTCTTTACCACTGGGCTGCCCTCCAGCTCTCTGTTTCTTTAGATCTTTAATTTTTCTCTCAATATTGTTTTCTTGTTGTTGGTTTATAGATCCTGGAAAACACACACACACACACACACACACACACACACACACACACACATTAAATCAAATGTATCCTAAAGTTGTATAAGTTGTTCAGTACTGTTTTAAATATTGTTTATAATGTTTCCCATTGTGACTGCTAGTTTACAGAAATGCAGTTATTTTTTTTTTTTTTTTTTTTTTTTTTAAATTTTTTTTTTTAAAGAGAGAGTGAGAGAGGAGAGAGAGAGAGAGAGAGAGAATTTTTAATGTTTTATTGTTTAGTTCTCGGCGGACACAACATCTTTGTTGGTATGTGGTGCTGAGGATCGAACCCGGGCCGCACGCATGTCAGGCGAGCGCGCTACCGCTTGAGCCACATCCCCAGCCCATGCAGTTATTTTTTGATCCTGTGTACTTTGACTCTGTTAGTTGTTGAGACTTCTTGGTGGAGTCCTTCGATTTTTGCAAAAGTACATGATGATGTCATTTTCAAATAAAGATCATTTTAAATCTTCTTTCCCAGTTTGTATTTTTGTTCTTTGTCTTGCTTTATTCCATTGGGTGGAACCTACAGTGTAGTAGTGAATAGAAGTACTAGGAGTGTACATACTTGTTTTATCATTGTGATGTTAGCTGTAGATATTGTAACATCTCTATAATCAGGTTGAAGAAGTTTCTTTTAATTCTTTGTTTTAAAAAGCTATGAATGGGTGTTGAATTTTGTTAAAAATTTTTTTATTGATTTGTTGAGATGATGTTAGGTTTTGTTTTATTAATATAGTAAATTACATTGATGAGTTTTCAGATGTTCAATAGACTTGAATTCCTAAGAAGAAGTTTAGATTCATGATGTTATCATTTTTATGTGTGATTAGACTTTATTTGCTAATGTTTTGTTAATGATTTTCACATCTTTGTTCATGAAAGATAATTGCCATGTAGATTTCTTGTAATGTCTTTGTCTGATCTTGATATAATAGTAATGTTGGTCTCAAAATGATTTGGGAAGTAGTCCTTTTGTTTTCTGAGTGAGTTTTCCTACCAGTGGTATTTCTTCTTAGATGTTTTATAGAATTTACTAGTCATGCCATATTTTCTTTGAGGTTTTTTTCCAGGAAGTTTTTAAACTATGACTTCCATGTCTTTAATAGATACAGGGCTGTTTTATTTTTTTCTTCTTCTTTTTTTATTTTTGTGTATGAGTTTGGCAATTTTTTCTAGAAATTTATTTAACCTAAGTTGTATTTACTGGCATTAAGGTTATAATAATCCTCCTCTCTCTTCAGTGGTTTTAGGATGTGTAGTAATAACCTCCTCTTTTATTCCTGACATTACTAGTTTGTGTTTCTGTGTGTTTCTGTGTGTGTGTGTGTTTGGTACTGAGGTGAACCCAGGGGCACATAATCACCGAACCATATCCCCAGCCCTTTTTATTTTGAAAAAGGGCCTCCCTAAATTGCTAGGGCATCCCTAAATTGCTGAGGCTGGCTTTGAACTTGCATTCCTCCTGCCTCACTCTCCTGCTGGGATTACAGGTGTGGTCTACTGTGCTTGGCTTTTTTCTCTCTTGATTAGTGAGAATTTGTCAATTTTATTGATCTTTTTAAAGAACATTTAAAAAATATTTAATATTGTTTTAGTTAGATAGACCAATACCTTTATTTTATTTGTTTATTTTTATGTGGTGCCGGGGATTGAATCCAGTGTCTCACGCATGCTAGGCAAGCACTCTACAACTGAGCCACAACCCCAGCCCAAGAACGTTTTTATTTTATTGTTCTCTCTGTTGGTAGTCTGTTTATATTTCATTTATTCTCTTTTCTTATTATTTTCTTATTATTTTCTTATTATTCTTTCTCTACTTTTGGCTTAATATACTCATTATAACTTTTTTTGATTTTTAGATTTTATTCATTCATTTTAGTTGTTGATGAGCTTTTTTTTTTTTTTTTTATTTGCAGTACTGATGAGAGTCAAATCCAGTGCCTCACATATTTGAGGCAAGCACTCCATCACTGAGCCACAACTGCATCTCTAATTATAACTTCTGATGGTAGAAGTCTATATCAATGATTTTATAACTTTCTAATCTTAATTAGTCTACAGGTTCTCTTTCTCTTTTTTTAAAAATATATTTTTTAGTTGTAGTTGGACACAATACCTTTATTTTATTTATTTATTTTTATGTGGTGCTGAGGATCTAACCCAGTGCCTCGCACATGCTAGGTGCATGCTGTACTGCTGAGCCACAACCCCAACCCCTATAGATTCTCTTTGAATACTATTTTAATTTTATTCTACATATTTTGGTATGTTGTATTTTTGTTATTGGTAAACTCAAATATTTTGTAATTTTCTTTGTGATTTGTTTGTTGCCCCCTGTGATATTGGAAATATTGTTTAATTCCATATTTTGTGGGGAGTAGAGAAGGTCCAGATTTTTTTGTTAATTTCTAACTTAATTTTGTTCACAAATTTCAGTTGTTAAAAATATATTTGTTTGTTTTATGGCTTAGCATATGATTTTTCTTAGTGAATGTTCCATATGCATTTGAAAAAAGCATATGTTCTTGTTGATATATTTTTTTAAAAAATTTATTTGTTCTTTTTAGACATACATGACAGTATATTTTGAGATATACATACATGGAATATAACTAATTCTAATTAGGATCCTTTTTTTGCAGTTTTACAAGATGTGGAGTTTCACTGGTTGTGTATTTATTATGTTATAAATAAAAAAATGTCATTTTGGCTTTATTGGTTGACAGAGTTGTTCTTGTTTTCTGTATTTAAGTGTGTAACTTGAGTATATGTAAAGTGTATTATTGACATCATAGTTGGGCCTTTTTGTTTTTCTTTGTTCTGAGTACTTTGCCTTTTAATTGCAATAGTTAGGCTATTTATATTTAATATAATTGTAGCAAAATGGTTAGGTTTAAGTCCACTATCCACTATCTTGTTTTTTTCTCCGTATCTGTCCCATCTATTCTTTACCCCCACCCCCCCTTTTCTACTTTCTTTTTGATTGATTTTTTTTCTTCTTTTTTTTTTGGTTGGTGGGGTGGGGGCAGTGGTGCTTGGAATTGAAACCAGGGCTTCAGATGCATGCATTCTACCACTGAGCTACATCCCCAACCTGAATATTTTTTTTGGAGATTCTGTTGTTCCTGATGGGCTTGAACTCAAGATCTTTCTGTGCCTTTGCTTGCCTATGCCTCCCCAGTAGCTGGGATTATCAGCAGGGCCAAGGTGTTTTTTCCCCCTTTCTTTTCCTTTTTTTTTTTTTTCCTCTAAGATACTATTTTATGTTTTATCTCTACTGCCCTCTTGGTAGTTACACCTCTTTGCATTGCTTTTAAAGACTGGTCCAGGATTTGTAATATGCATCTTTAATTTATCATGGTTTAACCCCCTCCTACTCCTTTAGTTATAATGCAAAAACCTTAGAATAATATACTTCCATTTTCCCTTTGTAGTCTTGGTACTGTTGTCAACATACATTTTTCTTCTGTATCTAATATATGATCCACAATGCATTATTATTATAGCTTTAACGAGATTTAAAAATGACAAATATTTTCCATTTATCCATATATTAACTATTTCAGTCTTGTTATTCTTTTGTGTAGCTCCACATTTGAATCTGGTATAATTTTCCTTGCACCTGAACACAATAAAAAGTTATTTCAGTTACATTTATTTTAGTGCAGGTATATTGGCTTCTGTTCATCTAAAAATAAGTCTGTGTTTTGTCTTCATTTTGAAGAATCTTTTTCTTAATGTAGAATTCTAGATTTAGAGATCCTCTTTTTTTTTTAGAATATTGTTTTGGCTTGAAAATTTCTTTTTTAAAATTTTTTATTTTATTTTTATTTTATTTTTGTTTTTGAGAGAGAGAGAGAGAGAGAGAGAGAGAGAGAGAGAGAATCTTTTAATATTTATTTTTTAGTTATCGGCGGACACAACATCCTTGTTTGTATGTGGTGCTGAGGATCAAACCCAGGCTGCACGTATGCCAGGCGAGCGCGCTACTGCTTGAGCCACATCCCCAGCCCAATTTCTTTGTTTTTAATGTGTGCTAGGCACAAGTGTTCTACCACTGAGCTACAACCCCAGGCCCCTCCCCCCACTTTTGAAAAATTTTAATTCTTATTTTGGTGATGCTGGGGACTGAACCCAGGGCTTTAGGCTTTTTGGACAAGCGCTGTACTACTGAACTACCTCACCAGCACTGCTTTGCATTTTTTCTGATTAGAAGTCTGTAGTTAATTTTAATTTTTGTTTCCCCTTGTTGCACAAGGGGAATTTTTTATTTGACCACTTTTAAGACTTTATTTATTTTGATGTATTTTAATGTAGTTTTCTTTGTTTATGCCCATGGGGTTTGTTGATCTTGGATCAGAGATTTATTGTTTTCATGAATTTGGAGATAGATTGACTGTTACTTAGAGATTACCTGATATTAGTTTCACTACAAAAATTACTTTGGGGTTTGGGGCTGTAGCTCATTGGCAGAGCACTTGCATAGCATGTGTGAGGTACTGGGTTCGATCCTTTGCACCACATAAAAAAAAATCAATAAAATAAAGGCATGCTGTCATCTACAACTATAAGAAATTAAGAATAACGTTAACCTTGGCTTTGCTTATTAATTTTCAGTTTTTATAGATTTCATGTTCTTTAGCTTAGATAGTTATGTTGTATGTTTTCTAGTCTCCTGACACCTTTTATTTCTCTTCCTCTCTCCCTCTCTGCCTCCTTCCTTCTCTCCCTCCTCCTCTTCCTCTCCTCTCCCTCCTACTTTTCTTTGTCTTCCTCCTTTTCTGTGCCTCATCTATTTTTAAACCCATTCATTTCAGATTTTGCATATTTAAATCCTAGACCTTTTATTTTATATTCTTCACTTCTAACTGTGTTATGTTTGATTTTTCCTGTAAGTTCTTGAACATATTTAGAATAGTTTTAAAGTGATTGTTAATTCTGTTATTGCTCTCATTTTGGGCTCTTTCTATTCACTGATTTTCCTACTAGTGATAGGTCCCATTATTAAAAAAAATTTCTTTGAATGTCTAGTATTCAGTTGTTGGACATTGTGAATGTTATGTATTGCAACTCTGGATTTTGCTTCTTTCCTTTAGAGAGTATAATTTGGTTACTGGCAGTTAATTAGATCAACTTATTATCACATTTTTTTGAGGCTTCAATATTTGGGTGTTAGTATAGTCTTTATGCTAGGGCTGGTTTCCACTTATGAGGCATGACCCATCTAAAGTCTCTTTGGTGTCCAAGGTATTTAACACCCCCTACCCCACCCCTGCCAGATGTTTAGGATTTGACTACATCTCAGCTCTTGGAATTATATCTTTCTAGTAATTCCTTGCCTGGCCTTGTTGAATTTTACTGTTTTAATGTACAGAACCAAATGGTATTTAGGAAAAGTCTCAAAAAAGAACCCCTATCAGACCTTTGGGGCTATTTTCTTCCCAGGTATCTTATTTCTGGTGATCTACTCTCCACAAATTCCAGCTGCCTCAGAGTTTGTTAGAGCCACCTCATTTGTTTTCTTTCTCTTAGGGATCCTGGTTCTGCACTGATGGTTGTCCAATGCCCCAAAATAGTAATTTCATAATTTTTGGTTCAGTTTTTTGTTTATGGTGGTTGGACAATTCTGGTGCTTTGTTTGTTTGTTTTCTTTTAGTTGTATATGGACACAATATCTTTACTTCATTTATTTATATGTGGTGCTGAGGATTGAACACAGTGCCTCACATGAACTAGGCTGAGCTACTACCCTAGCCTTGGTGCTTCTTATTTATATTCTAAATGTCACATTTGTCTGTGTAAGTTGTCCTACTTGAGATGTCAGCAAAACCAGAGTATAATTATTTCAGGCAAATCATGTCCAACTAGCTCTTGATGTTTGAAGCTATCTTGTAATAAGTATGCTTATCTAGTATTGAGCTGCCTCTCCTTAACCTCCATATCCATCCATGATAAACTCTCAGGGATTTTTTTTTTCCCTTGAGGTGGGGGGCGTCACTGTTTTAATCAGTTTTTCCATTTGGTTCTGTTGCTACCACTTGGGACTCTGCTGAGCAAATATAATAGTCTACAAATCAGTCTTTCTTTTTTTTTTTTTTAAAGAGAGAGTGAGAGAGGAGAGAGGGAGAGAGAGAGAGAGAATTTTTAATATTTATTATTTTTAGTTCTCGGCGGACACAACATCTTTGTTGGTATGTGGTGCTGAGGATCGAACCTGGGCCGCACGCATGCCAGGCGAGCACGCTACCGCTTGAGCCACATCCCCAGCCCCAAATCAGTCTTTCATATAATAGAAAACTTAATAACTTAGGATCTTTTAAACTACTTGTTAAGTTCATTGAACTTTTTTTTTTAAATCCTTCTATATTCTGTTTTATTTTTGCTGCCCTATTAATATGTTTGACGGGATTGAATTTGAGGCCAGATAGGTTCTAGCTCCATGTAATGTTTAGATTTCCGTGCTAACCTAGCCTTTCATCTGTTAATTTGTATCATCTTGTTTTGATTCCTCTCACAGTATGGAGCTAGGAGCCTAGAGTATTAGTGAGACTAGTGACTTAACTAATAAGTTAGATCTATTGCATAATAGGTACTTTTTACTAATGTAACTTAAGATGGCAACTTTTTAAGGTAGCTGCTTCATATTAATTGCCCTAAACTTACTGTCAAATAACATCTTTGGTCTCTTTTTACTTGTAAACCAAATCTCTATTTTTTATCTTTATATTTTGAACTAACATTGGTAAACTGAGGGGTGAAAAGAAAAATTACACTTGAAGAAAACACTATAAATCAACAAATACGTATGTTAGGAGCATCTTTTATATCCAGTATCATTGTATGGAGGGATATCATATTATATATCTCATGACATGGAAATAACCAGTCAGATGGGAGGCTCAAAGTCTTGTTAATAGTCTCTCTTCAGAGAGCATTCCTGGCCAGCTGGAATCTGCCCAGCTGAAGTTTTTTTTTATTTTTTGAGAGGTGAAATTTTAATTTTATTTATTTTTTTTCCCAGCTGGAGTTTTAATAAGACAACATCAACAACAAGACAAAAGACAACATCAGATTATTTTAATACAGAATAAATAACCTTTTGAGTTTTGCAACACAATTTATGGGACATTAAATTGTTCTTAAGTTTAGCAATTTGTCTAGAATAAGTTTGTAATACAAAGTATGTGAATTCTCAAAATTAGTAACTTTGCATTAAATACAATTTGTTAGCATATTTTGATGAGTTTTGAATTTCATTTTTTTTTTGTTCTAGCAGAGTTAACTTTTACATAGCTAAAGAATCAAATAACTCTACAAGGCTTATAAGAATAACATTTTACCTTTTTTATAGGCAAACAGTGCCACTCTCTTTTGTTATCTTGGTTCTTACTTAAATGTTTCTAATACTAAGCTAGTAGTTACTTTTAGGTTTTTAATTCTAGATCTTCCACTGGTGAAGCTGAGGATTTATTCTTTCTGCCTCCCACAAAGCAAAATGTACCTTTTCCATCTCCCTATTTTACAAAAATAGTTGTATAGTAATTTTAGGTCACTCAGTACTCAGGGTTAGCATGAATTTCATCATGTTAATGTATGGCTGAGACATCTACTAAACTCTGCTTTTCCTTTTCTGTATAACTTGAAGGGTTATAGTAATATTTTTTTTAAAAGGTTACTTTTCCATCTGTTTTAACCAACTCTTCCCCAAACCTTTGTTCCTGTCTGAAACCCTTTTGAGGCTCTCCTGTGTATTCCAGGTGTTTATCAATTCCTTCTTCTTAAGGAGTCTTTCCTGGAGCCAGTTGAGATGTTATAATCTAGATTGGTGTATACTTGACAACTTTAAATCATCGTTCATTGTAATTTTAGAAATCTCTTTTGTCGTCGTCCTCCTCCTCCTCCTCCTCCTCCTCCTCCTCCTCTTTTTTTTTTTTTTTTTAATTTTTGGACATGCTGGTGGTCAAATCCAGGGCCTTGCACATGCTACTATTAAATTACACCCCCAGTAACTTCCTGGGTTGATTCTTTAATATTCATCCTCATCCCCCAATCTTAATTTTTATTTGCTTTAGTTTCTGGGAGATTTTCTAAACTATCTTCTGCACATTTTACAGAGTTTCATTATTTCTGGTGTCCTTAAAAATTTCTGAGGGTCTTCTCTAAATTCTCTTAACTTCTCTGGCACAGTGTCCTGTTTTTTTTTTTTTTTTTTTTTTAATGGTTGAATGATTTTATCTCTTGGTAGGTTTTTTAAAAGTTTTCTTTTCTTTTTTCTTTTTTTAAAGAGAGAGTCAGAGAGAGAGAGAGAGAGAGAGAGAGAGAGAGAGAGAGAGAGAGAGAGAGAGAATTTTTTAGTTTTTGGCAGACACAAAATCTTTGTTTGTATGTGGTGCTGAGGATCAAACTCGGGCCACAGGCATGCCAGGCGAGCGTGCTACCACTAGAGCCACATCCCCAGCCCCTTTAAAAGTTTTCTATGTTGTCTATTTCCTGTAAGTCATTTTCTGTTTGTTTTGTCTCTATAATTGCTCAGTGGTTTTCCTTAACTGTTTAGTGTTCTTGATTGTTCATGTTTAGGAATGGTGGACTAAAATAATGTTTGGGGATTTTTACGTGAGTGATGCTTATTTACTGTGCACTTCGCTGATCTGTGGGAGCTCTTTTTTTGGAGACCCTCTGATGTTGGTATCTTGGTCTTTCTTTAACTGGTAAGATTTTCCAGACTCATTTATAGTGGGTTATTGGCTACTAACTTTTTTGGTGCTTAGACAACGGTGGTGGTGAAATGGTGGTTCTTGGCCTTCTTTCTGTAGGAGTGCACCTAATTCTGTTTTCACTGTGGTTATCTGCTTTGAGTTTCCCTGTTTTTTTCACAGTTCACATAACCTCTGTTTCATTGTCTTCAGAGAATACCCTTCCCCATTATTTACTGAGGTGCAGATTGGGCAGTAACTCAGCTTTGTGAATTGGGAAAATATCTTAGCATCTCAGTGCTTGCTAAACAGGTTTTCAATCAGTTTTCCTTATTTTATCTCCTCTCTGCCTTTGACCCCTACTACAAAGGTACTTGTATCAAAAATTCCTGAGGCTAAGGGGATTCTGTGTCAATTGGGTTGAAAGATTTCTACTTTCTCCATGTCTAGAATTCAGTTGTCTTAGGGATTATAAGCCTCTTTAGCTTTTGAGCGTCTGTCTGCTTCTTAGCTTTGAAAATTTTGATCCTATTTTCTCTCCTGTTCTACCCATCATTATGGTTTTTATAACTAAAGGAAAAACAAAACAAAGAAACAAAACTTCTTCACTGATGTTTTAGAGGGATTTAAGAGAAAGCAAAACAGATGTGTATGTTTAATCTGTCATCTTTACCTGGAGTTGATTAGTTAGTGTTTTAACACAAGCTTTCAGTTATATGTAACACTTTTTTCCTTCCCATGATTTGAGTTGAGAGGTGTCCTATTATGTTTATTGTATTTCCCTGTTCTTGTAAAGTAGCAACCCTATCATAAAAGGAAGTGAGGTTGGGCTGACTTGGGATTTCTTAGAGCATTCCTGTTAGCCCCAAATGATCACAGGTGTCTTTTCTACACACCCTCCTAGAATCCTGTCCAGAATTAATGTTGGGTATAATTGTTCTGTAGTTCGAGGGATTTTTCAATTTCTTGAAATTTTGAATATCTTCTGGCAGCTCTTGCCACTCGTCATTCTAAGACATCTAAAGGGTTCTATCTCATTTATAAGTTTCTTTTATGAGTGTTTGTAATTAGCTTGGGCCAGGAGACTTGAACTCATTTATAGTATCTAGGTCAACCCTATTACTTTACAGCTCCTGAAGCTGAGGTACCCTGTGATGGTGTAGGTTTCCTAATATCATATAGGTAAATTGTTGAAAAACCAGCCTTGAACCTTTATCTCCTGATCTCCATTCAATATTCTTTTCATGACCTTCCATCTTGGGTTCCTTCTTAACAGCATGTCTGTTAGTTTTACTCTATTCCATGACCATTGAATACAGTTTTAAATCTGGGGAGCCATATTTTAAGTATACATTGTTGGTCGTGAGAGAGCTGGCTTTGATAAGTCACTACAAATAAGTGATAAATAAATCCTCCTTTGGGATTTATCATCCTCCCATATCCATTGGGAGGATTTATCAGCTTATTTCCTACTTATTGTATCTAAAGAACAGGACACTAAGAATCAATATAAAATTTCTTTAAATTGCATCTGTTGTTAGGAAGCACACTTATCCTTATTCTCTTATGATCTGTTTAACTGTAACCATGCTGAATTGACTAGTGGTCTTTTGTTTATGCCATCAGTCTCTGTCCATTCAGTTCAATTTTCCTAGAAACTTGACTGCCAGTATAACAGATTTCAGCCATTGCTGAGTAGATTTATCTTCATCTTCTCTTGCTGTTAGAATAGTTATTTCTTGGTTTGTATACATATCTTCTAAGAATTAATTTGTGTAGGTATTCTTTTATAGTGACAGTATGTAAAAGAAGGTATATAATTACATGAGTGAAATAAAAAAGTCTTTTCATGGGATGTTGTATGGGCACTCATACTGATTTTCTTAATACCCCAGGAAGACTAAAGAAAGAGTCATAAAAACGTTCTTAAAGTAGAAACTATGTACATGAGCTCAAGTCATTGCTAAATTGAGTTGATGTTTTTTTTTTTTTTTTTTTGTATTTTATAATCCTGTGTAATTCTTGCCATTTGTCTTAAAAAGCAGCATGACAGAATGGAAAGAATTTATGCTTTAAATTCAGTTGTGGCTGAAATCCAGTTATTTTGGGGATCTTCCATTTTCTACCTTTATGGCAGTGGAAGAGTTACTTAATCTTTTTGAGTCTAATTTCTTCAGCTACTTGGTAATGAAACTATATCTGGTTATGAGAAATTACATATGAAGACTCTAGTATGGTGCCTGGCATTATAAATTAAATATGCAGACCCTAGTATGGTGCTTGGTATTTGTAGGTCTTTAAACCATGGTGGAGGTTAATATTATGCATACATGTATGCTACTTCTGTTCCTTGTGTCTTTTTGTTTCATTTGTTGATTCTCTATTTTTCAAGTGCCCCCCCCTTTCAGTGCTAGAGATTGAACCCAGGGCTGCTCTACCACTGAGCTATCTCCCAAGCCCTTCTTGTTTTTGAGAGAGAGTCTCATAAAGTTACTGAGGCTTGCCTCAAACTTGGGATTCTCCTGCCTCAGCCTCCTGAGTTGCTGGGATTAGAGGTGTGTACTATCACACCTGGCAAAACCATGTAATTAAAAAATTTTCTTTTTGGTACCCACGATTAAACCCAGTGGCACTTATCTCTGAGCTACATCCCCAGCCCTTTTTATGTTTTATTTAGAGGCAGGGTCTTGCTAAATTGCTTAGGGCCTCGCTAAGATGCTGAAGCTGGCTTTGAACTAAAGATCTTCCTGCCTCAGCTTCCTGAGCCGCTGAGATTACAGGTGTGCATCACCATGCCCAGCTGAAAAAAAATGTGATTTTAAACTTATATATAATTATCGATTATTCATCTTTACTTGACATAAGTAATCTTGTTTTTGGGATAATTTGGCGTGCTGGGGATCAAGCCCAGGGCCTCTCACACACCAATCAAGTGCTTTTTATGCTACATCCTCAGTCCTGGGATAATTTGAATCTAGAAATATTTTAAAGTTTTGCTTAAAATTTTTGAAAGCATTAAATGCATTTGAGTCTTGAAGAGATACATTTGTCAGGAATTGGGATAAGAGAACGTGAAGTATAATTGATTTTTAATTATGATTATGATATATGAAGATATTTTAATGTAATTGAATATGCATCCATGATGGGATTTTTTCTTGGACAAATTATTTTAGTAACATTAAGTTTTTTTTTTATCGAATAGTATTTCAAAATTTAAAGCTAAGTCTTTAAACATCCATTTTATACTTAGTTATCTCTGTTAGCCTTGATTGGTATATCATTGTTAAATTTTCCAATGAAGACTAGTATAATAATATTTAATTTTAGCTTTAAAGTAAAGGAGCTAAATTATTTTAAAATAATTGGGCATTTTTTATTTCTTTTGACTGAATTGGTTATGAAGTTATTAAGTGTGTAGCCTTGCGTAATGTCATTTGAATTTATAATCTATCACTTGCTAGAACAGATTTGTAAAGAACACAGAGAAGGTGGCAGGCAGCAGCTTCCCTTTGCCACTGAGAGCATAGAAGCACTGATAGGAACTTAGGGGAAGTGCCAGGATTAGGAAACCATTCTGAATCAAAGCCAAATATTTTGTCTGCTGAACTGTACCTAATGTTACAGGTGAAAGTGTTCTTGTGAGTAAATTGCTGTGCATAAATTTTGTTTGGAGACCTACTCATTTCATGTTTAAGTATCTGGTATGTCTTAATTTTCTAAGCTTTTAACTATAGTTAATGTCATTACTTGTTATTCATATTTATTGTTGGTATTTGCTCCCTCTTCTCTCTCTGCCTAAGATGCTTAGGTCTTTAGTTTAAGTGATAATCTTCTCTAGCTTTTCTGGTTTCAGGTACCACTTTTTATTCTTTTTATTTGGTTTTCTTTGACATTTATTTAGAAATTGATGTTAAACTTTCTGATTAAAACTACAGACATTGCTTTTATTTGAAGAAACAAAGGAACTTGTATGATTAAAAATGGACAGATATGAACAGATAAGTCAAAGAAATAGTATTATTACTATTTGATAATATCATGTATGTTCTTGCCATGTGTCAGACACCATCCAAAGGGCTTTTTTTAAAAAAATATTTTTCTAGTTGTTTTTGGACACATACCTTTATTTTACTTACTTTTTTTTTTTGTGGTGCTGAGGACCGAACCCAGTGCCTCGCACATGCTAGGCAAGTGCTCTACCGCTTGCCTAGCATGTGCAATAATAATAATAATCTATAGTCCTTGTTCTTCTTCAAGCAGAATAAGGACTGTAGATTAGTTCAGAGATACCTTTCTATAAAATTGACAAATATATTTTTTTCCCTCTTTTTTTTATTGTTGGTCGTTCAAAACATTACATCTAATTTGATATATTTCACAGTTTGATTCAAAAGGGTTATGAACTTCCATTTGGCAAATATTTTAAATAACATACAATTTGGGAGATTATTTGTTTTGTGGGGCCTATCAGTGGAAAACAGTTTGGTAGTGCTCATCATGAATCTTGTAGTATTCTTATTTTTCTGTTAACTGTTCTAAATCGTGCAGTAGTATCTCCTAAGGAAATAAATCAGGAAAACAAGGATGTTCACGAATTTTAATACTAATAATAGTGGGGAAAAAGAGATCATCCAGTTATTGTGGGATAGTTAACTTAAATTTTCTCCTAGCAGTGAAGAGAATATTATGCAACATTAAAATTAATTTTGAAGAATAATTAGAAATATATGAAAACACTTACAAGTGACAAAAAAGGACATAAAACCATTCAATATGGTTTTAAATTTAAAAGTATATATGCAGAAAAACAAGAAGACTGTAAAGTAAGATGTTAATAAATATTTCTGATACAGTTATGATGTATATTGTAAAAAAATTTTTTTTGTGTGCTATTAGGGATTGAACCTAAGCCTTCCAAGAACATGCTAGAAAGCACTGTATCACTGAGCCTAGAACTTTTTTTTGTTACTGGAGATTGAACCCGGGGCCCTTAACCATTGAGCCACATTACATTCCGCCTCCTTTTTAAATGTTTTATTTAGAGACAGGATCTTGCTGACTTTCTTAGGGCCTAAGTGCTGAGGCTGGCTTTGAACTCATGATCCTTCTGCACAGCTCCTCAGTCGCTGGGATTATAGGCATGTGTCTTAGAATTTTTTTGTTATGTAGTACTTTTATTCTCAGAGGAAACCAAGTAGTGTACAATGAAAGCCTAAATGATGCCAATACCAACTTTTACAAGTTGGGATTAGATTAGATTTGTGTGTCTCAGAGTAGAGTATATGTTACTGACAATGAGTAGAGTATATGTTACTGACAATGTTAGTTTGGATATTATTTTTGTGACCATTCTTTTGAAGTGAAACTCTTTAAACTTGGATTAAAGAAAAATGTTTTTTTTTTCTTAAATATGATCATTATAGTTATTGACAGTTGTGGCGCTTTAAATTTCTTTAAGTCATGTTGGTAGAAGATATGACTTTTTCTGCTCATTGGTACTTGTTTTTTGAAAAACAATTTGTTGACAAAAAAGTGATTTTGTAGGGGAAGAAATGAAGAAAGATTGGATGTAAGGGTCACATGGATTGTTGGAAACAGAATTACATTATGAATTAGTTTTATTCTCAGTTTTGAGTGTATTGTTTATTATTACCTAAGTAAGGAGTTCACCTCTTTTTTTTTGTTTTTAAAGTTTAATTCTTTAAGCTTTTGGAAATCTTAAAATGTAATGCATATGATGGAACAGAGTTAAGATTTCTATTCTCTGCTTGTTTTGAGTTCCCATGTTTTAAAATGTGTTTGAAAAACAAAAGACCAAAATAATTAGGGAATTGTTATAGAATCAGAGCTTTTCTGTGTGCTGTCTGCTAAGTAGCACAGATAAATTGCTGATAACTAAATCAGTTTTGTTAGCATCTTCTTCTTAAATAGCCTTTTGGTGTTCACGATGAAGCATTGTGCTGTTGCATGTTAACGCTTCCCTGATTAAAAAGAATTTAAACTGTAGCTTCTGAATGAGAAGAAATGAGGAAACTATGAAAGAAATTATTTTACTTCTATAGGTAGAGTATTCCTTATCTGAAATGCTTGGGACTAGTGTGTTTCAGATTTTGCAGTTTTTCAGATTCATTGGCTGAGCATCCCTAATCTGATAGCCTTTCTTGATTTTAGAGGGGGCAAAGGAAGTAATTTCTATCAAGATTTCTACTCATTTTTTTTAACAAGCTGATAATCTTTATTTGTTGTTGAACCATTTTATTTGCCTAAATATTTACTGCAAAATCCTAGTTCTCCTTGGGAGAAATCATGTTGTGGAGTTGAGTGTAAATATTTATCTTAGCAAATTTGCTTTTCTCTGTGAAAGCTTGTTTTTAGTGGTCTATAAGTAAAAAGAAACATCAAAATGATTGAAATTTTCTTGTCTTTTTTGCAGGCTGAACTCACAGGAATCAAATGGCGTAGGTACAATTTTGGAGGGCATGGGGACTGTGGACCCATAATTTCAGCCCCAGCCCAAGATGATCCAATCTTGTTAAGTTTCATCCGCTGCCTGCAAGCCAACCTGTTGTGTGTATGGCGTCGTGATGTCAAACCAGATTGCAAAGAATTATGGATATTCTGGTGGGGAGATGAACCCAACCTTGTGGGTGTAATACATCATGAACTGCAGGGTAAGGATTATGTTTTTTTCTTAAAAATTATTTGAACAGTGGTAAATTCTGAAAAGGTTAAGACTGATTAAGAAAGATTCCAAGTGTTTAATAATGGGTTTGTCTATAATCCTCACTCTCACCCTTCTTCTTCCTAACCCATATTTTACCCAAGTTCTCATGTTCTTTCCCAATCACACTGAGAATTAGATTCTTGTAAAATGACTATTGTTAAAGAAAAGTAAGTGTTCCCTGGGTGTGTTGGGGTGGAAATAAGACTAAGAATCCACTGTTCTTAAATAATAGGAAATTTTGAATAATTAGCATGATAGTAAAATGAACAGAATTGCTTTTTCTTAGACTGGGCTCTTATGATTCATTGCCAGCTGAACTCTTTGGTGGAAAATTTGAAAAGTAACACAGGAACTTAAGTGTAAGCCTTATTGGGCAAAATTATGATATTGGACAGAATTTTGAAAAAAAGATTACTATAAAGGATCTGGTTTGATTACTGTAAAAGATCTTAGCAAAATTTCCCTTGCTTTGTTACTGCATTTTAAGTAATTCAGTGATTTCAAGAAGATTGGCTTTGGTGTTAACTAATTTCCACATCAAATTGCATCTGATATCTAGAAACTGAACTAATGTAAGGATTTTATTGTTCTAAGTTGCTCTTCATATTTACCATCAAATTATAACCAGAGGAAATTTTATTAGTTCGAGTTTCTGGTAAGAGGCATTTTGCCTAACTACTTTATGTTTTGTTAATTAGTGGTTGAAAAGTTTCAGGTAGTGTTTGAAATGTTTTGTTAGTTAACATTATTTTTTTAAAGGAAGTAGTAAAACTAACTTTAGTGCATATTTGTGAGTCTGCTCAAAAGGTTCAAAAATTTGCCTAAACTCCTTGACACTTTTCCAACTTTTCTTGGCAGCCATTTTTAATCTCTGGTATCTGCTGCCACAACAGCTAGGGGGCAGTAAACCACAGTGGACTAATTGAGTTGTTTACCTTATTTATTAAACTCAAATCTTCTGATATTTTTTAGGGTATTTGTTTTGTAAATACAAAAATTCATTCTGGGTGAGATTGCTTACTTAGCTAGTTAATCAGCAAAATCTCAGAATTTATGATCATCATTAAGTCCATTTCATGTAGTTAGTAGTTAATTTAGATAATATTGTTAGAACACCCAAATTCTGTTGATCAGAATTTTAAAATTAAGATAGTTTGAGATACTCATAGCATTTATGTTTGTCCTCTTCAATATCAAAACATATACATATTTTACTGTTAAATGTTTTTGTAACATGTAAAGGAACAGAACTTTTCTTTTTCCCTACCCCCCGTTTTTGTTTTAAATTGATTTCTTATTTCTCATAATGTGTTCTGCCTCGCCTTCTTTCATTTTGCTGTTCCATATTGATCCCCTCATGATTAAACATTTTTGTGTTAGCAGTACAAATTGTTTGGTAATGGTGAGGAAACCAAACCGAATTGTTTGATTTATTTAATTGAAGTATTTATTTATTATTTCATTGAAGTATCATTCATAGCAACAAAAAAATTTTCACTGTTAGAAGAAAATCAGGTTGTTATTTTTTTATGGGCTTTGGTACTGAGATAACACAAAGGTGTATGCTATTTACATTTCTTATAGTAGTTTTAGATTGAATAGGTTCATTAATTTTTTTTTGACAAAAATTAAGCAAAAATTGACTGATTTTTGAAATTATTTTTTAAAATTACAGAAGTACTATATATTTAACTAAAAAGCTAGGAAAACAGAACCACAAAATGAAGCAAACAAAGAAATGAAAATCCTGGAGGCTAATGCAGAGTTTTAATAGTTGATGTTTTCATGTATAAACGAAATTGGTATCATGCTGTTTTGTAGCTCAGTCTTCTCTAACAAATAGGTTGTGAACATTTTCCCATGGAATGAGTTTTTCTCTATTGAGTTTAGGACTATGTAAATTGTTTATCCTTTGTGTGCTACCAGCAAAGTATTATAGTGATAGAACAATTGTAACTTTGTTGGATATGCCTCTTCCCTTTAATAAAAGTTGAATTTTAAGAAAGTTATTAGATGTACTCATATGAAGTGTCTACTTTTTTATATAGTAGAGGTTGAAAAGGGTAGTATTATGTGGTTCAACCTAATAGTAAGAAATGTTTGAAATTTAGTTAGAAAAATGGCATAAAGACAACTTTATTTCAAGTGATGGGAACTATGACACATAGAGGAAACATGAAAAATGAAGGATACAAAAAGACTATTAGTCATGTAAATTAAGGATACGTAGGAATCTGTTTCATTCTCTAATGTATTTAAAAGTAATTTCATTTTGGCTAGAATAAATTTTGGCAGAATTCTGTTACTAAACTTCAACATAAAAATATAACTGTACTATTACTTGCATCGTCTCCTTTTTTTTTTTTTAAATAGGGACATCTCACTGTTCCTTAACATTATTTTTTAGTTATGATATTGGCATTTCCCTTTGTCTTTATGGTGGTCCCAAAAGAGCTTACTACTTAGAAATGCCACAGTAAAATGTAATACCAAAGCCAACATCTTGCATTTAAATGTTATAAAACATCCCCATAAATGATAAAGGGTTTTATAATATTATACTTTTAAAAATGCTTGAAATAGCTATGAAATAGTGTAAGAGAAAACAATAATACATGTATAGTTTGTCCCTGTCACTTGGAGAAACACTTGTGGGCTCTCGTCTTGGAATTGTTTGTGGCATAGTGGTTTAGAGCTTGGGCTGTGGATTGCTTGGGTTTGAATGTCTGCATGATCATTTAAAAGTTATGTGTCTTTTGTCAGTATATTTAACTTATTGTCTCAGTTTCATCACTCTAAATTGGATTATGAAGCTGAAGTTTATAAAGTGCTTAAAATAGCACACATAGTAGTCAAACTATAATTGTGACTGCTACTGCTGCTGCTAGTAGGATGACGGCAACGCGTACATCAAAATTAAATCATTTTGGCAATATTTAAACAATTTGGTTCTGTTCTGTATAACATTTAATGCTTGCTAGTATCTGTCAAATACTATTTTTAAGTGTGTACTTTTAAGTCGAAGTAAGTACATTTTTTAATTTTAATGTTTAGCAATATAAAATACCAGAGTAGTGAAGATAACCCCTGCTCATAGGATCTTTATCAGGACTTCCATGGCAAAACCTAAATGACATTATGGAGAGATCAGTATTTGAAGATTTGACATTGTTGTGTCCCTATAGAGTTGAGTTGCAACTTTGCTGACCTCTGCCCATAGTGGTATCAAAGAAGGGCACATGCCGGATGGGTGTATTTTTCCATCCTTATGGCCATATCCTCTGTCTGTGGGTTCAATTTTAGGGATTGGAATGGATCCCTACCCTTGATAAGCTCATAATCAAAAAAGGTATAATACAAGCATAGAAATTTGTCTGTGTTAGAACACCATAAGAATGTAAGAAAAGGTGACATTAGAGGTAAATCTTATAGAATATATAGAACTTATCTAGGTTGAGGTGGAGCTTGTTCTAGTCACAGGAAGGAGCTTACAAAAGGTTTATGGAGTACAGTGAAGTAAGGATGAGGAATTTGTCTTACTTGATAGGTTTTGAGGAATTGCTGTATATTTCTGATCAGGAAAGCTATAATTAGGAAGATTAACACCTAATGTACAAGATGAATATGAATGGGAAGAACATAATTTTACAATAATTAATTTTATTCTAAATTAGGATATGAACTTAAACATCCTACTAGTTTAGGATACAGATTAATTTAAATTACAAAATATGATCAGGTACTAACCTTGATATTAATAATTAATAACCTTGATATTAATAATCTTTGATAATTATTTACACCTGTGCTCTTTTCTTTTGATTAAATTCTTTCCCATAGTTTGAATTTTAGAGATTGATACAGTATGCTAAACTGACCCCCTATACTAACAAAATCGTTTTAACAACAGAGTCTTCTGTCTACTTCACTGCCTAGTGGTAGGGAAAGACATGCAATCTAAAACCCTCAATAGTAAAGAGAGCACGCACGGACTTCCAGGGATTGGAGATTGCTGTGTAGAGCGTTAAGAGCGTTTGTTGCAGAAATAACAGATACAGACTAGTATGTGCTCAAGAATGTTTGTTTAATCAGTGAATGAGACTTATTTTATGTGATTCTAATTAAGCATAGTATCAATTTTGCAGAGAGGGTTGACATATAGTAAATTCTTGAAAAATTTTAGAGGATCTGATAATGTGAGGAGATTGAAATAGTTAAAATTTGGCATTTTTTTTTTTTTTGGTTTTAATTCCCAAGAGGTGGAAATATCTAATTTTCTTTATATGTTTTACCAAAAACTTACCACTAAATTTTCACTGTCTATAATTTTAAAATTTAATGTTGTGTTTTCCCTTTCCCTTTTGATTATTACATAGACAAATACATATTGTAACAATAATACAACTTTAGATCTTTAAAAACATTTGATCCAATATCAGTATCAGAAGTCTTAGGAATTGACTTAAAAAGCATTGGGGCAAATTGGCAGTTCCTTGTGTGTTTAGGGAGAGAAATATTGCCTATTGCCTTTTTTTTTTTTTCCTTTTTAAAGGGTGCTGCTGCCTATGCTAGGAGGCATGAGCCATTGTAAAAACAACATTAGGACACACAGATCGGGTTTTCTGACAGTGACAAGTGTGAGACAACAATTTAAAACACTAATATTGTGGTTTATACTGTTGAACTCTCTGTAAGCTTCTGAAAAAGACGTAGGCATTTTGTAGGGGTATAGGAAGGCTGAGAGAAGAGAATGGGGAACTAGTTTGTTAATATAATATAATCAGTGTAGAATATGATCTATATAATCAGTGTAGCGTGTGATCATATTCTCAAATGATGGGATTGATGTAACCTGTGTTTATCTCCAAGGAAGAATCCAACTTCCTCAGTCCCTTCCTCCTTTGATTTAGAAAAATGTTTACACATGTATATTCATATACCTTTCCCCCTGATAATTCAACCATTTGAAAGTGGTTTTCAGACATTATGAACCTTTATCCTTGTAAATCCTAATAAGAACATGGGATATTTTCTTACATAACTATAAAACTGTTGTCATACTGAAGAACTTCAACATCCACATAAGAATGGACATCCACATTAGAATATTTAATATTCAGTTCATATTTTAATTTCCATGGTTGTCCCAATAATACTTATTATAGCTTTTCTTCCCTCTGATCCAGGCAGGGTTTAGTCAGGTTCATATAATGCATTTATGTGTTTTGTCTCTTTAGTTTCTCGGAAGGTACCACTTTGCCTAAGTTTTCTTTCTTTATCCTTGTTTGGTTTTTTTGAAGATATTGATGTCATTGGAAGGGACAAGTTCAGTTATCCTATAAAATTTTCGATATTTTGAAATTGTCAATAGTTTCCTCATGATGAAAGTCAAACATTTTTGGCCATACGTAGGGTAGATAATGTTGTATATTTCCCATGTGTCACATCAGAGGTACAGTATGCCAGAATTAATAGTACTAAGTTTAATCACTTTGTCAAGGTAAGTTGGTGTCTGCCAGATATCTCCAATGTATGTTCTTTCCTTTTGTAATTATTAAGTGGATTTGAGGTGAAGCTTTGAGATTTTATAAATAGCCTTTTCCTCAAAAGAGCCTCATTTTTAGCTTGTTTAAATCAACAGAATACTTCCTTGAACCATCTACTTCTTTTTTTTGAAATTGTGATCCTCCTGCCTCAGCCTCCCCAGCTGCTTGGGATTATAGGCGTGAGCCACTGTGCCAGAAACCATCTGCTTTTTAAATGATCAAATAAATACTGCTCCTTAAGTCACAGCCAAGGTCAAGAGGAAAATGAAAGAAAAACAATGAAGTTCTAGCAAAGGCAAATTAAAATGGCAAAGTCAACCTCTGAAAATTTTTCTTTATAGAATTAATCTTTGAGTGTCGATTGAGGAGTAGGATAGCTGGGTCAAATGGTGGTTCCATTCCAAGTTTTCTAAGGAATCTCCATACTGCCACCAGCAATGTATGAGTGTACCTTTCCCCCACATCCTTGCCAACACTTATTATTGCTTGTATTTTTGATAACTTCCATTCTGACTGACATGAAATGAAATCTTAGAGTAGTTTTGATTTGCATTTCTCTAATTACTAGAGATGTTCAATATTTTTTCATATATTTGTTGATTGATTGTACATCCTCTTCTGAGAAGTGTCTGTTCAGCTCCTTAGCCCCATTTATTGATTGGGTTGTTTGCTTTTTTTGGTGTTAAGTTTTTTGAGTTCTTTATATACCCTGGAGATTGGTGCTTTATCTGGTGTGTAGCAAAAATTTGCTCCCCAAATGTAGGCTTTCTCTTCATCTCATTGATTAATCTTTGAATTTAAAAAAAAATTAAAATTATTTGAACTTACTTTTCAAGTGTAGAATAGTGGATTTGAAAAAAAGATGAATTATATGGTTCTGCAGCATTGTAGTTATGTAAAAGTATTTAATGTATCAGCATTTCTTTTTACAATTGGAATTTTTGAGATTGATTATACAGTGTACCTGAAAAATAAATTTTCCTTTACCTTTCATTTTTATGGATGATAATAGAAAAATACATTTGTATTTTATGAGAAACAAAGTACTTGCAGGGAGGATATATATTCAGAGGTAAATAGTTCTAAGTAGTTTATAAGGTATCTTGGTTTTAACTGGAATCTAATCCAAGTCTTAATATATATTTTTTGATTTCTTTAATCATTATTGTAATTCTGTTTTCCAGTGTTTTGTTCTGAAAGTTTGCTAAAGCTTTCACATAGTAATAATTTTCATTGTACGATGATTATCTAGATGATTCTAGTGCATACATACTTTTATATTAGACTACTAAATAATTATATTCTTAAAAGATATAATTAAGACTTCAGTAATAGATTCATATTGTAAAATTATGGCATGATTATATTGACTTAAGGATTTTTTCATATGAAGAATAGAAAAAGATCCATTGAATTCGGATTATCAAGCTAAATGTGCTTGAAATTGAGAGGATAAGTTGAAGTCAACTTTTTTTTAAAAAAAAAAAACCTTTATTTTGTTTATTTAGTTTTTTATTTATGTAGTACTGAGTGCCAGGACGAGCCCAGTGCCTCACGTCTTGAGCCACAACCCCAGCCCGGAAGTCTGACTTTTGAAAGTAAATAAAATTGATGTGTTACCATGGGTAACTTACTGACCCATGTAATTAGTTTTTTTTTTAAATGAAAAAAATGAGACATTTATGTTGAGATTATAGTGATATAGTATGTGAAGAAAGGACTTATGTTCTAATGATATGAAAATTAAGTAGTTGATAAAAAATTATAATTTAAAGATGATTGATTTAGGGAAAAGTTTAATTGTTTGATGGGGGGGGGTTAAGTACTGGTAAGTATAGGGATCATGGTCTAATCTTTTTCCATTGATATAAAGCCCCCTACAGATGTAAAGTAAACCTGAGTAAAATCTCTTTCTTAATGAGGTGTGACAGTCACCATTGGAACAAATTGAGAATTGACTACACTATGTAAACTGTATAACAGTCTTTAAGTTTTTTTTTTATTTTTGTATTAGATGAACACAATACCTTTATTTGATTTTTATGTGGTGCTGAGGATCCAACCGAGTGCCTCACACGTGCTGGGCAAGTGCTCTACCAACTGAACTATAACCCCAGCCCTCTTTCTTCTTCTTCTTCTTCTTCTTCTTCTTCTTCTTTTTTTTATGGTACCAGGAATTAAACTCGGGGGCACTTGACCACTGAGCAACATTCTCAGCCCTTTTTTTGTATTTTATGTAGAGACAGGGTCTCACTTAGTTTACTCTCCTTAGCTTAGTGCCAGCTGAGGCTGGCTTTGAACTCATAACTCTCCTGCCTCAGCACCCTGAGTTGCTGAGAATTACAGGCCCATTGCCTCTTTTTTCTTTTTAATTCAAATAATTTTGGTGATGAATACATTGTTACTTACGAATAAATAAATTAGTCCAGGAATTTTATGGATAGATGTTTGGAACCTCTCCTCTGCCTCCTTATTTGTCTGTATTTTATTTCAAAAGTTTATCCTTTAATAGAAAACTTTATTTAGATGAAATTGTTGTACATTAAGTTGGTTACTTAAATATTTCTTTGTCCAGTAAAATAGTTTGTTTTATCTCTTGTTCAGGGAAACTGATTTAAGAGTCTCAATATGAAAAATTGGAGGAAATATTTAAGTGTTAATAAGATTAAAGTCCTAAATAATTCATGAAAAAAATTATGTATTTCTGACTATTAAATTTGAATAGGGTAGAGATGTGAAATCACATTTATAGAGAGCAACACCTTTGTTTTATAAGCAAACACTTTGCCAACATATTTATTTGGCATTAAGTTGATCTTGCTGTTGAAGTATTTTGTGTAAAAGATGAAAATTAAAAAGTCCCTAAATGTAACTGGGATTTTCTTAGGAAGAAAGAAAGGGGAATGGTTCTTGATGGTCAGCAGAAATGAACGTCCTCTTCCATTTTTGTGTTGAACTTAGCACACCCAAAAGGAAATTGAAGCTTAGAGAAGTCTGTAATTAGTCATGTCACTAACAGAGGTGGAACCCAAACCCATATTTTGTAACTTTTAAAGCATATTTTGTAAACTTTTAACTTTGAAACTGTTGTCTTCTGGCAGGATGTACATGACCAGCTGTGTGATTATGCCATATTAAATGAGTAAATTCACTTTATCTGACATGTTTAAATAAAACCTACATTACTGTTAGAATTTAATTTATATCAAATCAAATCTATTTCCTGTACTTATAGAAACAGCCTTGGCCTGCGCTCTTCTTGACCAGGGACTTACCTTTTTCTGATTTTAACAAGTGTTGATTCGACAGCATCATCTCATGCATTTAGTCTTTGATCTACTGAACTCTGCTCATGCCAAATTGATAACAGAGGAAGTAAAAATAAAATAGTTTTGGGCTTATAAAAACTTGACATGAATGTAGCACATTTGAATATTCTTGAATATATTTGAGTACCTGACAGGAGTTAGCACGTGTTTTTATAAAATATCTTATTGAAGTAATTGAAAATGTAGAGTTATACATTTGCTGTCATTAGAGGTTTTTTTCCCCTCTTCTCTTTTTCTTTTATAAATCTATTATCATATGCCCAGATAATGAAAAGTCAGAGTTACTTAGAAAGAAAGGGGATAGCTACTGGGTGAAGCAGGATTGGATGCTGAGGCTACGCCACAGGAGTCTGGGGCCTGGTTAAAGAAGAGTGGACTAACCTGATTTATTTATAGATCACTGTGCTGAACTTTCTGTCAATGATTGTCAGAAAAAGTACCTACATATGGTTTCCATTTGATTTTGTTTTATGATTCTTAAGCAAACAGAAATTAAAACTTGGTATATACTAAGGAGGTAAGATTTTAAAAGTTCTAGAAAATAATGTAGAAATAACAAATAGCACCACCCCCCCCCCCCAAAAAAAAAGATGCAAACAGTATAGAAATCTGTTTTAAATACTAGGGAAGCATGAAACTGAACTCGGTTGCTTTAAGTATTTCATCTCTGAGCTGCCATCCTGATGCTACCTGAAGAGGTTCTTCTCATTGAATATCATTATGGCTAGTAAGTGTTCCATAATTTTCTTTAAAGCTCCATCTATGTAAATATTTTTGAACAATTTTACACAAGTACTAGGCCACATACCTATTTCTTATAAACCCGACATTGATAAAATGCACTCTTTGTATAATTGGGTCTTGTTTTGATCCTGGCTCTTTCATATTGTGATTTGGCAGTGAGTTCAACAGAATAAGCATTATCCTCTTGAGGCCCATCTAGGATTGAACTAAAGGGCTTCTACAATAACCACATGATCATACAATTAGTTGTTCTTTTTTTATTTTTTATTTTTTTATAAATGCCTGATAATGTGACTGAATATGAGCTGGTTGCCAGGGTATTGTGGTGGAATAATAATCTGCAGTTTGTATTTAATCATGCAGCAGAACTGTCTTGATTAAAAAACAAAACAAAAACAAAAAACAATCCAAAATAAAACCCAGAAGATAAAAATTGGATAAAGGTGAAGAGCCTTTGTGTTGAAAAAGATGGTATGCATAGAGTGATAAAGTGAAAATGAAGGTCAGCTGCCCACAGTTTATTTTGTCATTAGTAGCCTCTTCATATTTAACAAAAATATCAGGCAAAATACACCCCCTCCGCCCCCACTCCTTGGGTGCAGGGGCTGGAACCCAGGGCTTCCTGTGTGCTAGGCAAGTGCTTTCCTGCTGAGCTGCATGTCCAGCCAAAAAATATCAACCTTAAAATACTACTTATTTCTGACTTTGCTAAAGTTGGGGGAGGTGAGCCTTTTTGTTACTCTTGGGGCTTACTTTTTGAAACCAATAAGTAAGTATTTTAAAGGACTGCCTGAGTAAGGGAAATGTAAACTTCTTCAAGTTCTCTTCATTAAGGTTATTTTATTTTTCAAAGGTAATCTTGGACCTGTTTTTAAATGTAAGCTATTTTGGTGTTTGCTATTTATACGCAAGTGTGTTCCTCACATTTAAACATATTTAGTCTAAAGGAGAAAAATTTAGATACTTGCAGTTAAATTTTAGGCCCTATATTTTTAGCTTATTTTAAAAGTAGCCTAGTATATATTTATAATGAAAAAGCTTCTGCCTTGGCATCCTTGTACAAATTAACCTACAGTTGATTGTTTAGGGAAGAAATAGCATGTGTTGACAATGATTCTTATTTTGGAACATTTGTCATACCATTTATTTAGTTCATGGAGAGTTTAACAAAGAGGGGCTCTTAACTGCTTCAGTCACCTTTGCTACTCAAATTATCTGCATTGCTGCAGGAAAGGCTCTATTAACTAGATCTCAGCCAGAGCCCTCAAATGGATTAAACATGTCTTGTACCTTTCTACCCCCCAAAATTAAATGACTTAAATATAACAGTGTCAAGTGATTAATATAGCTAGGGCAGATTTATTTGATTTCCAGTATGATTGGGGCATTATGCTTGAGAGGATACTCTGGGGGACAGAAGCACTCTCATGGGCTAAGTGCTGATTTAGTTTAGTTGCCCACACTTTTAAAATTATAGTATTGTATAATAATAATGATCAAGTAATAATGATATATGAGAGAATGCTTAAAAAGCATTTAAAAGAAGGCTCACTTTCTTTTTTTACGTATTTCCTTTTATATTCTATAGTTTAAAAAAAATTTTTTTTTAGTTATAGGTAGACACAATATATTTTATTTTTATGTGGTGCTGAGGATTGAACCCAGTGTCTCATGCATGCTAGATGAGTGCTCTACCTCTGAGCCACAACCCCAGCCCCTATTCTATAGTTTCTAAAATGGAAATTTAAATTTTTTTTTAAAAATTAATTGAATGATTTTCCATAAATTGTTCTTATTAATGTTGTAGATAATAAGTACTTTGGATGCTTGGCAAAAAGCATGAGTTGTATGTAATTGTCCTGTAGAACAGGTGACTGTGGAAGAATACTATTTTTTTGGGTCAAAGTGCTTAATGATTTTTATGTGTCAGAATTCTTGTTAACTTATAAATTCATTAGGGATAGAATGACTTGGCTGACCTACAAATGTTATGAGTTGCCAGTCCAACACTGAAGTTGATATTTGATATATGGAAGTGGTTATCCAAGATTGTCAAGAAAGTCTTAATTGAATCATATCATTTGATGTTTAAAAAAGGCAGTTACAACTGTTTACTGACTTTGGTGTATAAAACACCTAGGCTTGTTCCTGAAAGGATTTAAGAATAGTGAATTGAAATTTTTAAATTTTAATTAAATTTTATTTAAAATAATTTAATTAAATGTTATATTATTTTAAATAAGAATTATGATCTAATGCCTTGAAAATCAGTGTGTTGTATCTTGATTATCAATTGATCAGAGTATTTTCAAATTTTTCATTAGTATCATACATATAGAATTAATAAGAATATTTGGTTTATAAGGATTACCACTCCAAATTCATGCTATGTGTCATAATAAATCTGTTTCCTCTTCTGCATTTTTTTGTATAATAATTTTTGTGTTGTGATTATTAATTTTATAATAATAATAAACTAGGAGGGACTCATGGATGATTTTAAAGTAATAAGTTGGAAATTAGAAAGCAGATAGTAGTCAAATATTTATATTTCACTCCTTATATGTTAGGCATTATACTAGATGCTTGATCATCAGTCTTAGAGTGGAAAGTAGTTTTGGATTTATTTTTGAATCTTAACTTGAATGACATAGGGAAAAATTCAAAAGTTTGCTGATTTGTTTTTTTACCTTTTATGTTTATTAAATTTGTTTTTGTTGAATACATGAGGTAAATTTAGTAGTTATGAAATAGGTGTCAGCTTTTGCTATATTGAGACTGTAAATCTGATACAACTCTTTGAATGTTAGGAGGATTGCAGACTAATCACTGACTTTTTAAAAAGTTCAGTGGCACATCAGTTGAGGTGTTTTCTTTAAATAGTAGAACGACACATCTGTTTAATTACTACAGAATGAAGTATTGGGCCCAAAATTGTAATGGCTTGCTGAGATAAGTGGGAATCTAGAAGTCAGCTATGTAAATAATCATTTTCTTCTGGAAATTTCTGCATAGAAAGCAAGAAGAAGTAAACATTCATTGAAACTGTAATTCTGATTATTATTTTATGATTTAAATTAATTCCAAGTTTATTTCCTGTGTATTCTGTGAAAAGAGTAATCAGTGTATAATGGCACCTACAGAGCTAATAATTTATTATTAACTTTAGATCCTAGAGGTAATGTTACAGATAGTTTTGCTATATTATTCTAAAAACTGGCAGTTTTACTTAATTTTGTAAAAACTTTCTGGAATTCAATCTTTTAAGCATTTAAAAGTTTGAACATTTCCTAAAAAAGAAATTTGTTTCAATTATGGCATTAACATTTTACCCTTAAAGTAATTTGCCTTGGAAATGCTGTATATTTTATATTTCAAAAAGTTAAATTAATATTAAATTAATATGCATATATGAATGAATGCTTCTGGAAGTTTGGTTTGATGGGCATCCAGGGATTTTAATTGAGGGTACACTATGAATATAAAAAGTGAATTAATCTTTATATTTGTTAAATCTGTTTGTAATTTTTTTTTTTTTTTTGGTGCTGGGTATTAGACCAGGGCCTCATACGTGCTAAGCACTCTGTCACTGAACTACATTCCTAACTTGTAAGTTCTTAAAGTACATATTTATTTATATTTTTAAAAATATATGTACATATAAAATGTATAGCCAATTGATTTGTATTCCTATTATAACAGAAAAAAATCTCCAAAGTATCCTTTGGGAAATTTGGATTTCTGAAAATAATGAAGAAAATTTAAATTAAAAATTTTGTTTTTGGGTTATATGTAGGAGAAATTTGAAACTGGAAAGTCTTTTACAACGTATTTATCCATTTCTCTGACTTTTATGTCATTAAAAAATACTGGTGAATTAAGCATGAAACTTTTTTCTGACAACTGAATTTCTGGAAGATGTCAGAAAGTACACAGAGTACTAAAGTATTAATTTCATAGGCAGAGTAAAGGCATGTGGATATAAAAAGCAAATTTTTTTTTTTTTGCCATAGTTGGCTGGTTGACAAATTATAATTGTTGGACTTGCAGGAGTCTTCAAGTGCCTGTTTTTTTTTTTTTTTTTCTTTTGGTCACAAGAAGTTTTATTATAACTGAGAAGAGAATCTTATATCAGAATGTAAGATTTCACAAATAGTTTTTTTCCCCCTCCACTAACTAGATCAAGTGTTCTCATATTTTAGCATACATAATATCACCTGGGAAAATTCTTACTCACTTCATCTGCAGAGGGTCCCAAGTCTGCATTTTTAATATGCATCTCTGATAGAGGCACACAGAGCTGTCATGGGGATTCAGCAATTGTTGAAATCTAGCTCACATGTACCCTGGTATGGGCTAATGTATTTTTTCTTTGCAGAATGATACTATCAACTCACAAGAGTTCATACCCAAAGGACTGTTCAGGTTCAAGTGCTTGTTGTATTTAGGAGGACTGGTGTAATAATTGCAAGAGTATTAAACATTAGCTTTAAAGAGACTTTTTTTAAACTAATAGCACTAGAGGTAGATTATTGTTAAGAAACAAAAAATAAAAATCCCATTTTACTAATTTACATTTTTATTCGGTATTTTGACTTTTTCAAAGAGTATAACTTGAAGTAAATTTGATCTTGGGTAAATCTAATCTAGAGTAAATATCTCTAGGCTAACATAAATATCTAAAATGACCTGGCAAAGGTTTAATTAGGAAAAGACTGATTAGAGAGTTTAGCCATTGAATCTGTTTATGCTATTGAATCTCTTATCCTTGGAGGAGGAAGTAAAGTATAGAATTCATTTCAACCATCATTTGCTGAGTGCTGGGCATTGGGCTATTTTCTGGGAAAGACATAGTCACTACCTATAGGAGGCTGAAGTATATAATTAGTTGCTTATTTTTTCCTAGAAAGTTAATGAATTTTGAATTTAGAGCACCTTTTAAAATATGAGTATGAGAATGTTTGGAAGTTTTTAGTGGGTTCTGTTGCTTTTTTTGTTGTTGTTTTTAATTGAGTTGGGGAATGTGCTTTTCATTTCTTTGCCTCTTCCAAGTTCATGATCCTGCTGTAATATTAGGGATTTGTTTCTCTAATTCAAAATGTTTAGCTAACTAATTTTTTTGAGTTTTGTTTTGTAAGGTGTCATCACTTGGGATGAAGTAAACGTGTGTGTGTGTGTGTGTGTGTGTGTGTGTGTGTAAAAGATGATAGAACTTTACTAATCTTATGCTTGAAACTTGGGATGTGGCTGTAGTTCAATACAGCTAAATTGGCAGGTCCAAAATAAAAATTTTTAAAGTGTCTAATCATTTATTGCTTCCGTTTTCCCAAGATTAAGTTTTTTCATGTTGCATCCATAATATACTGTCAGATAGCTGCTTAGAAAGACTTAGTTTCTCTCACTGGGCTTCTGTTTCATTCCCATCTAGGTTATCTTCAGTCAGGTAAGTAGGTGTCCAAACAGCTTCTTAGTTATGCTCTTGTGTCATGTCATGCTCTCTTCCTGGACAGTGATAAGTTTCACAGGGGAGAGCACACATTTCAACACCAATTGACTTAGAGTCTTCCATCAACCTTCTGTAAAGCTAAGGAAAAAAGACTTCTCCAATTATCATTAGATTGTCAAAAATGTCAAAGTATTAAAGTTTCTTTAGAGTGGAAGACTGGCTTTTGCCCAGAGTTCTCTATTATTATTAACTTTGTTGCCATATATTGTTATCATTGGATGCTTTTATGCACTGTCATCTTATTTTCTTTTTAGTTAGCCACATCTTTGTCAAGTCAAATCAATGTCAATGTATGATAGCATATTGACCTTCACTGTGATAACCATTTGTCAAATCATCAAATTTCTCTTGACCAGATGAACCCCCTATATGAAATAGGATATCTGTGAGTATGGAACTCCAGAGGATGGACTTAATACCCAGCATGCCTGCATGCTTTATATGTTGACCAGTAAAGTGATCTTTCACAATCCCCCGGCTGCAGTCAGTGTGTGTTTAAATTAAACTTGGTTTTCTCTTTGAGCAGCCATTGGTTTTCACTTTATCCGTTCATGTTAAGACCTTTGTGGGGTGTCCTTCCATTAGTATCTCAGTCACTTTATTGAGCCAGACATTGATTCTTGAAGGTTTAGGTGCTAGTAAGAATGAGGACTACCAATACTCCTTATGTTAGTATATAGTCGGAGCCATGTTGGAGGTGCACATAAAGTGCTTTGGGAATTTTGAAGAGTAGAAATGATCTGTTGTTACTGGGATTAAGTTTTCTGAAGGAATTGACTTATCAAATGAAGCTTCAGAGAGTGCATGGGAAGCTGTGGATTTCAGGGGTGGGAGGGAGGAAAGACAAACTGGTAAAAGTGACTAATAAAAGGCTCACTGGAGAATTGCAGGCCGTAGCCATCATTTCTTCTTGACTGTTGAGAAAGATGTGATAAGAAGAAAATAAGGAAATAAGTTTTTAAAGGTACTTTAAATTAGATCACGGAAGTTCTTGACAAATACAGGTTTAATGCATTATCACCATTCAGTAAACCATTAGAAAAATCTCTGGAGAATCTTAAGCAGAGAATTAAGTGAACAGTTTGGAGGAATATCTGGGCTGCAGTGTGTTAAGTGCATTGGGGCAGGGAGGCTGGGAGTATTATCCTTTTTCATCATTCTTGGTGAGAAACAATGAGGGTCATGAAATTACCTTTTTGTATACTTTTACCACATCTGATTTTTGATCCTAAAATATTGGACGGAATATCATATGGAAGCAGAGTTTTAATTTATTGGTATTAATCAACTGAAGTGTAGAGAAAGGGGCTTAGATCCATTTTATCCATTAAATCTACACTGAACAATGTACATCTTCCTAAATACTGTGCTAGGCATTGTGGAATTGAAAGTAAGGAAAAAAAAAATCCCACCAGGTCTGGAGGCTGAGGCAGGAGGATTGTGAGTTCAAAGCCAGACCAAGCAACAGCGAGGCCCTAAGCAACTCAGTGAGACCCTGTCTCTAAATACAAAATAGTGCTGGGGATGTGGCTCAGTGGTTGAGTGCCCCTGAGTTCAATCCCCAGTAACCCCCACCCCCTAAAAAAAAAAAAAAGATTCCTTGTCTGGCTGGTAGCACATCCTTGTAATCCCAGTGATTTGAGAGGCTGAGGCAGGTGGATTATCAGTTTTGGGTAATTTAGTGTAATCCTGTCTCAAAATAAGAAGGGCTGTGGGTGTACCTCTATATGGTAGAGTGCCCCTGGATTCAGTCCCCAGTATTGGAAAACAAAGAACGACAGATAGACAACACCCTGCCACCTGCCCAGATATGAGTCTGCACTTTAAGTTTTTGTACTTTGGCCAGATAGGGGAAATTGAATTGAATTACAGTCTGAGCAACTCCATGTATTTAGGGCTTCCAGTGTGTGTGGTGGGGGAAGAGATAGGATAGGGTACTGCTGCCTGAGGCTGGAAGTTGGGTAGATGGGAACACGACTTCCTTGGCTTTATCCCGTAGACAATGGACAAAGCCTTCGAAAGTTATATGGAATGAATAGATTTCTCCAAGGCTGCTGAGGGTGTAGCTTGCCAAGTTCTTTTATCATTTCTGAAGGAAAGCTATTAGGGAATATTCAATTAAAGGAAGTGTTGATTATCTTTTATATACTTCATTTTTTAAGGAAAAAGCACCAAGATCATATTATAGTATGCTAGATGAATGAGCATACCTAAAACAAAAGTTAAATATTTTAAACTTTTTTTATACCTTTTTAACAGAACATTTAAAAGGAATTAACCTATTATTCATTCAATTTATGCATATACAGTGATATCCTTGGAAATTTTTATATAGATTTTGATAATTTAAAAAATTCAAAATGCCCTGCAAATATTAATTAGGATTTATATTTGATACTGGTCGTATGGGGCCAAATTTTTTAAATAAGGTGTTCTGAATTTATCTGAAAGGAGAACATATACCTGTGGGGGAGCAAAGATGATTGTGGTGGAGGGTTTATTTTCCTTTTGTTGGTGAAGCAATGTAGAGCTAACCAAGCTAACATCTATTGACACATCTGTCTATTGGCCATTTGAAATCACAATGAGTTAAGATAAAAGGCTTTTAGTTAAAATATACTCTGGGCTATTTTGTTTGCCTTTTTTTTTTTTTCTTCCCTTCCTTCCTGGTACTGGGGATTGAACCCAGAGGCACTATTCTACTGAGCCACACCTCTAGCCCCTTTTTATTTTATTTTTTGATGGCATCTAACTAAAGATGCTCAGGCTGCTGCTTCAAACTTGTGATTCTTCTACCTTAGCCCTCTGAGTCTCTAGGATTATAGCTGTATGACTCCACACTTTTGTTTGCTTTTGAGCATATTGAATGAAGTGATATTGAACCAATATTATTATTATTATTATTTTTTGTTACTGGGGTTTGAACCCTGGTTTTACCACAGTGCTAGGTAAATGCTCTATCACTGAGCTATATTCCCCAGTCCTTTTTCCCCCCAACTCTTGGTACTGGTGATTTAACCCAAGGGCATTCTACCACTGAACTACATTCCCAGCCCTTTTATTTTTTTTTTTTAATTTTGAGACAGGAGCTTGCTAAGTTACCCAGGCTGGCCTTGAATTTAATCTTCCTGCCTTACCTTCAAGTAGCAGGGAATTATAGGTGGGTGCCACAATCATTTTTACTTATTCCTATCTAAATTGTTTGAAGGCAATCAAGAGAAACATAAATTGTATTATCTTTAGACATTCATTGCTACTGCCCAAATTGGGAAGAATTTTGGTGTTTTATATATTTCATCAACTTTGGGATGAATAAAAATACAGTATTGAAATTTTTAGTTTGTGCTTATTAGATTTTGGTTCAGAAAATATTTGGCCTCGCCTCACTTTTAAAATAGATATTCTGTGTTCTCTATAGGCTTTTTTTTTTTAACATTTATTTTTTAGCTGTAGGTTGACACAATACCTTTATTTTATTTTTTTTATGTGGTACTGAGGATTCAACCCAGTGCCTCATCCATGCTAGGCAAACTGTACCACTGAGCTACAGCCTCAGCCCAGACCTTTGTGTTTTTTTTTTTTTTTTTTAAAGGGACTGGACAGTTTCATGATACCAGTTTTATTAAATGACTGTTGACTTAGTAATTGTAGTGTTGCATAATTAGATGAGTCAGGTGGTCCAAGAAAGCTTTTGTTACCATTACTACAATGTATGGACAGGATATTATTGTATTATAGTTTTTATTTAACCTGACCTCTTTAAAAAAGAAGTAGTTTTAGGACTTTGTATCCAGTGGAGTTGTTTACATCACTGAGAAACACTGTACTTATTGACTGTGATTTAAATATACTTTTAGAAATACTCAGGACCTCCTACCCCTATGCCCCAAAGTGTGGGGGTATATTTTAAAGGGAATCTATACAAGATGGATGTAATCCTATGTTTACCATATATGAATTTTAAATTATGGCTTGATAAACAAAGATTTCAGAAAATATTTCTTGATTTTTTTCAAAGTGGTAAGCTAAATAGTACTCTATCAGAAATATGCCCCTTGAAGTAAAAAAAAAAATCTCTTATTTCATAGTGACCATTATGCGTAGATAAATGAGAAGCACAGGTTTAGGAATTTAGAAGACTAGTTTACAAAATGGTTAATAAAGGAAATTTTGCATTGGAGAAGAATTGCAAATAATTTTAGTGTTACTATTTTCTTCTACTTAAAATTGTTTGCCTCTCCTTACTTGCCTTTGTTTTTGATTCAGTTCAGAGAGGTTAAAAACTCCTGGCTTGTTTTTATATGGCTGGGAGGTCCTTTATTAGTGTCCTTTTACCTTCCTTCTCTCCCTCCTTGTCTGGTGTGGTGACATATTCCTGTAATTCCAGTGACTTGGGAGGCTGACTGGGCAATTTAGTGAGACCCTGTCTCAAAATAAGAAGGGCTGTGGGTGTAGCTCAGTGTGGTAGAGTGCCCCTGGTTCAGTCCCCAGTATTGGAAAACAAAGAAAAGAAACACAACACCCTGCTACCTTTTCTCCCTTCACACCTCCTTCACATTCACCTACCCTTTCTTCCATCCCTCTGTCCACCATCCATCTGTGCATCTCTCCATGCATCCTGTAAAAAGGTAAGAAATCCTGCTTGTTTTATTGGAGAGAAGTAAGAACTAAATTCTAAACCTTTAAGTTAATCAGATCATGTAAATTGTAAACGAGGAGGCTTTTCCTTCATTTGTAAGTGGCTTTGGCTTTTCTTCCAGCACCAGATTTTTAGATGCTAGTATTGAGACTATAATTGACAATAGTAGTTTTTTTCCCCCTCTTTTAGAATAGCCATCTCTGTTCACCATGGCAACATCCCAGAAGATAGTCTGCTTGATCTAATGACAGGAAGCATGTCAAGGAGTTGTCTTGAGCATAGAAGTTTCTGAGATTGTGTTGGGATTATCTGTTTCAGAGGGAAAGTGATAATGTATTTTACAGTTCTCTGTGTTCTTTCTGCTGTAGTTTTGTTGTCTGTAAAGAGACTGTGAGTTTAGGAATCACTTGTGATTCCTGATGAACTGGTTGTATGCTTTGTTAGGGCTGAACATACTTGATTTTGCTTTTTATCCAAGTGTTTTGCTGAGACTATAGGGTTAAAGTTGTTTTGTTTTTTAAAAATTTTGGTTATGTGAGTTAAGAAGATTAACTTTGAATACCATATTATGTTAGAAGAAACACATCTTCTTTAACTTGTTCCATATGTGCTGTACTTTTTAGCTATGTGTAATTGGACTGTAAAAAATGTCTTTCTAGAAGAAAGGGCCAACTTATAAGACATACTGTCATAGTATATACTCAGATGAAAAGAAAATTGTAGGATTGAATTCTCTGAGTTTGAATTCTCAAAAGTTTTGGTGATTTTGTATGAGAAAATCCAGTCTTGATTTATTTTTATTCTAGAAGGAAAATAATAGCATCAAGTCTTAATGATTTATAAAACATAGTTTCATTAAACGGTTAAAAACTTGATCTATCATAGGATTCTAAAAGAATGTTATTATTTTTTGGGGCAGTACCAGGCATTGAATTCAGGGGGACTTGACCACTGAGACACATACCCAGTACTATTTTGTATTTTATTTAGAGACAGGATCTCACTGAGTCGCTTAGTGCCTCAATGTTGCTGAGACTGGCTTTGAACTCTTGATCCTCCTGTCGCAGTGTCCTGAGCCTCTGGGATTACAGGGGTGTGCTACCACACCTGGCCCAAAAGGATATTATTTGTAAACTAACTTTAAATTCTTTCTTTCTTTCTTTCTTTCTTTCTTTCTTTCTTTCTTTCTTTCTTTCTTTCTTTCTTTCTTTCTTTCTTTTTTTAAACTGTTGGAAATTCTGTAAAATTAACAGTAGTTTACAATTATGTATATCAGTTTACAACTTACAAACTTTTTAAATATACATTCTTTTTGATGCCCTGAAATAGAGATTTAACTTTTTGGCCCTCCCATTCCCTTCCATTAATAGTAGTTCTAAGGAGTTGGGCACTGTGGTGCACACCTGTAATCCCAGCACCCTGGGAAGCTGAGGCAGGATTGCAAATTCAAGGCCAGCCTCAGCAATTTAGCAAAACCTTGTCTCAAAAACTAAAAAGGACAGGAAATGTAGCCCAGAGGTAAAGTGTCCCCAGGTTCAACCCCCCACCTACAAAAAAAGGGAATAGTTCTAAGGAACAAAGGAATACTTAATCAGCAAAGGTAATATTAATATATCAATCTGTATAGTGCCACAAAGAATCAAGGGGAGGAAGGCAGGCCCTTGAAGGAGAAAAATTATGTTAAATATGAAGAAAGACAAAGGTTCACAAAGAATGAGACTACTGGAGGGGCAGGTCATGTTTACTACAGCAAAGGGGGACACAGAGCACATATTCCACACTCTAAAGCCACAGGAAAAGACCCTAACTGAAGAGATAGGTTGGAATTTTTAGTTCTCAGAGCACAAGCAGCTAACCACCAAGCATGGTTTCTAAATGAACTTGGTTCAAAAATCCACCTGTTTGCAAAGAAAGGGCTTCTTTTGCCCTTTATATTAGAAATTTAAGAAAGCTCATTTGAAGAACTGCAATTTTACATAGTAGTGGCATTCCGGGAAGCATCTAATCCAGTTAATCAAGTTTATTATCTTATAGTCATGGAAAAGGAGTTTCTGAGCAGGGCGGAGCACTACCTATGGAAATGTGATACTTGGGCCACTGTCTCTTGGAGATTCCTGCTGTAAGAATTGCAAGTTTCTCCAGAGAAAGCACTTGCCTGGGTGTGACTCAGGGCTGGACAGGAATTCACACAATGAATCCCAGTGGTGGGAAGGCGAAGAAGTATGCCCAGTGAGACCACATTGTGTCCTGCAGGAACTGAGGTTCTGGGGAAAAACTCTCAGGCTGGGTCTCCAAAGACTGAAACTGGACCCTTGGTGATCCTGCTGCTTCCTGGGCTGATATTTCCTCCATCCCTGTTCTGGAGGACAATGACCATCACGGAGCAGAGAGTCGGGCCTAATGACAGTCCCATCACGAACACCTTCGGTTGCTTAGCCACGCTAGCCTTTCTCGGACCACTCTAGCTAAACTAACTTTAAATCCTAATTACGGAGATAATAGTGTTTTCTGGTAGGCTTGACTTCTTAAAAAATTATTTTTATATACACATAAATAATTTAATAAATATTTCAGAATATTTTTGCATAATTTCATCTTGCTTCAGTACAATATTTTCTATTTTCAAATTGCTTTGCAATCTTTTTAGGAGTATGACACTTTACTATTGGAAAATACTGCTTAGCAGAGCTATATATATAATACATTTTTAAATTGAATATAATCAAAGATTAAAATGTAAAATAGGCAATATTATAATTGAGAAGGGAATGTTTTAAAAATAGGTATGTAGACAGAAGCAGTTTGGGACTAGTGATAAATAATTGCTTTTAGTTTTAGAAAACTTTAAGTAGAATCATACAACTTTCTAGATTTATTTTCTGTTCTATGCTTTTGTTGCTTAGTTTTACCTTATATATATCATAAAAATTACTTCTGATTCCTAAATCCAGCTGCTCTAAAAGTATAAGGCAGTTTCAGGATAGTCTTTTATTATTTAGGCACTTTGTAGGCTGAGAGAGATACTGTAAGATCTCTGTTTTGTTTTTGTTTTTAGTCTCTTGAGTTCATGCCTCTTTAAGGCAGAATTAGCCACCCTTCTATCTAAAAGGTACAATTTCTCAATAAAATTGTCCTTAACAATAGAATAGGAACACTTAGACTCTCGATTAATTCAGTATGGTAGCCAAATAGTCAAATGTGACTATTTAAATTTAAGTTAATTAAAATTTAAAAATTTAGCTCTCTTCCCATGGCACTTTTCAGGTGTTTACTGACCACCTTGTTGGACAGTGCAGATACAAAACATTTTCATCACAGAGATTCTATTGGACTGTACTGGTCTAATTTCTAACAATGGTTAGAAATGGCTTTGGGCTTCATTTTACGGAAGAGGCATTAAAGGTGTTTTAATATATATCCTTTTTTGTCTTCTCCTTCTTCCTTTTTTCCTTTTTGAAATGGTGGTGAATTTTTTATTTTAATGTAGAATTAGTTTTCTTAGTGATTTTCCTAAGCTTTTATGGTTGGCAGCTTCAGGTGCCATGAGAACTTTGCAACGTGTCTTTTTTTTTTTCTTTCTTGTTTTTGGAATTGAACAATTGTACAAGGCACTGGGTTTGATCCTCAGCACCATATAAAAATAACATAAATAAGTCACATGCTCAACTTTTTTCATTTTTTTTAAGAGAGAATTTTAATATATATATATATACACACACACACACATATATGTTATCGTCGGACACAACATCTTTGTTTGTATGTGGTGCTGAGGATCGAACCCGGGCTGCACGCATGCCAGGCGAACGCGATACCGCTTGAGCCACATCTGCAGCCCACTTTTTTTATTTCTTATTTTGAGACAGGGTCTTACTACATTGCCCAGGCTGGCCTTGACCTTGCCATCCTCCTGCCATAACTTCCCAAGTAGCTGGGATTATAGGTGTGTACCATTGCACCTGGCCTTTTCAGTCTCTTTTGATGAACTTTCATTTATAAATGCCTTTCCACTTCCATTAACTTTATTGAGAGAGGTTTGTTTCTTCACTGTCATTACTACTAAAATTTTTTGTAAACCCTGGGCAAGATTTTTGGAAGACTTATTTTGGTATGGTTCTGCTTGTATGCTAAAAATAAGTGTGATAGATGGATTATGCCAGTTTTGGACTTTATAATCCTTAGTTGCTTCTGTGTAGTATGTTTATACAATTAATGTTTGGTGCTATATAGAACATATGCATTTTTCCTGCAGGACATATGGCTATATTTTATGGCTCTGTGATATCACTGTAGAAATAGATGTTGGTTACCTTTAAAAATTTTTTTTTTGTTTTGGTTGGACACGATACCTTTATTTATTTATTTTTATATGGTGCTGAGGATCGAACCCAGTGCCTTGCACAAGCTAGGCGAGTGCTCTAGGACTGAGCCACAACCCCACCCCTATTGGTTGCCTTTTGAGGTTGTTTTGGTCTGTTTTTATTTTGGGAAAGAGAAAAAAGAAATTTTAGGAAATATTGTATGTATTCCATGAAATATGGCATTTTGTTCAACAAACATTTATTAAATGCTCTCAGAGCTTTGGGAGAAGAGTTTCATTAATGCCATTTCCTTAGTGGGTTTTCTGATTTTCTTTAGGAATGCAAATGGGGCAGCATTTCAATACAGTGGATGTTTCTTGAATGTGGCTGGAGATCCAGATGTGCAATCCAGTTGACACACTATCTTGGAATTATTTCACTGAAGATTCTAATTCTTTGAACTTAGTCTAGAGAATGTGTGCTGTTTTGGTGACTGAAAATTATTTTGAGGTACCCCTGCCCACTAACTATACGTTTGAGACTCACTTATGAAGAGTAATCCTCCCTGCTCTCCTGCCCATAGGGCCATATTCCATGTAATGTGTGAATTGCAAGGGGAAGAGAAGCCAGCTGAATTTTCACTTAAGTTGGCTTAGTTGGGCTGGGGATGTGGCTCAAGCGGTAACGCGCTCGCCTGGCGTGCGTGCGGCCCGGGTTCGATCCTCAGCACCACATACCAACAAAGATGTTGTGTCCGCCGAGAACTAAACAATAAATGTTAAAAATTCTCTCTCTCTCTCTCTCCCTCTCTCTCTCTCTCTCTCCCCCCCCCCCACTCTCTCTTAAAAAAAAAAATTTATACTTTCCACCTTTTAAAAAAAAAAAAAAAGTTGGCTTAGTCTAGCTTGTGGCAATTGACTGCTTAAAAACTTTAGAAAAATTTAGGGGGGGAAATGGTTAATTTTTTCAGAATCCTTAGAAGAGTATTTCAGGAAGAAATCTGACTTTGGTTAAGCCATGGTTAAATCTTATTAGAGAGAAGAACCTGGATTAGAGTATGACTACTTGGAAATCTTCTGGGTTTACCACAGTATATCATTCCAGGAAATACTATCTTGGTTTTCTTTTGGGCTTGGGACATTTTATGCAGGTCTGGAACAAATCTCACTGGTAGGAGGTTGGGCTCTAATCTGACCACTCCCTCAGCAATGGAAGAGGAAGCCATGAGCAATAACAAGGATGATACCTACCTAGAGAGGAAAGCACAGTAGAACAGATTGGGTAGAGGAGGTAAACTGGGTTCAAGAGCTGTGACTTTTGAGATGTTGCTTCTGAAAAGGTGTGGGACGGTAATCAGAAAGGGACAGAAACTGATCAAGTGGCACAATTGTAGTTAGTGTCTTTATAATTTTTTTTAATAAAGCCATGAAGGATAACCTTTAGCACAATGTGGTTTTTCTGAGGACAATTTAAAAGTATTTCCTCAGTGTGGTGTTACGGTTCTCATTTAATCCAAAATAGAAATTATTTTTTTCCCCAATAAAAAGTAGAAATTGTTAAAGGATGTTTTACACTGAAGTATATCTCTTTGGTTTGTGGTTTTTCCAAGAATCAAATTCTGTAACATTCTTATGGTATGTCACTGATAATGGATACCTAAAATGTTGACAATTTAAAAACCATTAGGCCTGAGCACTTCTTAAAATTAATAATAATTATTTGTAGGTATGTTTTATTTTGCCAAGACATGTATGTACACACGTAATAATTGGAATGCATAAAGTGCATTACATATGATGAGTCTTGGAGGAGGCTTTAATGTTTCCTTTGTTCATATTTTTTTTTGGGGGGCGGGTATTGGGGATTGAACTCAGGGGCACTCAACCCCTGAGCCATATCCCCAGCCCTGTGTTGTATCTTGTTTAGAGACGGGGTCTCACTGAGTTGCTTAGCGCCTTACTTTCGCTGAGGCTGGCTTTGAACCTGAAGCTGCTAGGATTACAGGTGTGCGCCACCGTGCCTGGCCATATTATATTTTTGACTAGGTAACACTTTATTTTTTTTCTGATGCTTTGTTTTTCACACATAATATTCGAGTTAGTTTTAGCCCCTTTTCTTTATTATTATAGCTGCTATATTTGTAGTTTTTAAAAAACAGGTGTAATATAAAGAAAGATTTCCAAGGAAATATATCTACGTTAACCTTACCTTGTAGAATGATAATCACCTGTGCTTTAAAGATGATTTGTGTGCTTTATGTTTTGAATACTGTGATGAATTCATGTATTCTAACATAGTATGTTTTGGTCCACTACAGTTAATATTCTCAGTGTTTCAGTTGTCCCATCTTTGACTAGAGAAGCCTGTTCAGGTGGCTTCTGAGTCCTATTGATATGATGATAGTAGTCATCGATACCATCTTGCTTTTTGGTATTACAAGGGCTCTTGAATAAAATTGCTCCAGATATGGAATCATTCTCTTTGCCAAGGAATTCTAGATTGTTGTTGGTACTTAGTCATTGTTTCTAGGCCTTTTCAGAAAAGAGACCTAGAAGGGTGTGTGTGTGTGTGTGTGTGTGTGTGTGTGTGTGTGTGTGTGTTCTTTTTTTCTTTTTAAAGAAAAAGTGCATAGTAATTCATTCATTGGCAGTTCAAGTGCAGAACTATAGGGTTTTTAACTTAGTATCATCATTCTTAGGCCTGTGTGTATCTTCTTTCTCCTGTGCTAAAACTACAGGTTCTCAGCATATTTTATTTGTTTTAATCCCTTAATATAAATGCATTTGTCATGGAATAACAGCACTGCCATCAACAACATCATTGCTGGAAATGGTATTATTTGTTGTTGTCTGTGATTGATTTATATGTATTTTTTTATAGATTGTCTTTGTTCTTTTAAAATGTAGTCCCATAGTCAGATCTATAAAACAAAGCATATTCTAAGAAATGTGGCAGAAATACACATTTTCTTTTTTAACTTGGTAAACAGCAAGCTGCTTAGAGGGTTTAAGTAGGAACAGATGCATAGTTGCAAATTAGTGCTTTGGTAACTTCCTTATGCCCTGGATAAGGGCCTGTAGGTGCTAATTGCCAGATAACCTTAATAGTTTTGCATATCATTATGGTTTTTTCTTCGGACTTTTTTTTGTCCTTCACTGATAGGTGTTCATTCTTGACTAATATCTCAAATGCATTGGTGTAAGATAGCTTCACTTCTGTCTGGCCTCTGAAGAAGCTTCATTCCTTCACTGCTCACAGCTTGGTTCTGTGCCTAGTGCTTAAGGAAAGATTTTTTAGATAGTCTCATTCTTTGGTAACTTTTTTGTTTTCTTTAAGCAAATGAAGTGTAATACAATTTTATTTTCCCAGCCCATTTAGGGGAAGTACTCCTCTCTACATAACATAGGTACTTCCATCATGCCAAGAGAAACAGTTTTACTTCAATCACAAAAGAAGAAAGTTCTCTGTGTTGCTTAGCTTTTTACAAACCTAACTTGTCTTCTAGGTCCATTCATGTTCTGCCAAATGACAGGAGCATCTCTTCTGAGGCTGAATTATATAACATTAATGAATGGATGGATGGACAGACAGATATGATAATTTCTCTTTGTCCATTCATCCACCAGTGGACAATTCAGTTGTTTTCATGTCTTCACTATGGTGAAAATGCCACAGTGAACAGGGGAGTACAGTTATCTTTATGAGGCTATGATTTTATCTCCTTTAGACATGTACCCAGGAAGAAGAGTTACTAGCCAGATGGTGATTCTGTTTTTAATTTTGTTAGGGGGCTCCGTATGGTCACATGGCTACATTCTCACCAGCAGTGTACAGTGGTTCCCTTTTTTCACAAACTTTCCAATACTTACTATTTGTCATCTTGTTGATAAACGCCATCCTAAGTGGTGTAAGCTAATGTCTATTGTAGTCTTGAATTGCGTATTCCTGTTGATAAGTGATGTCTAGTAATTTTGCAAATATGGCATTGGCAGCTTTTGAAATACAGTAATACCTAAGTGTTTCTATATCTGCTGAATGTAATTTCCCAAAGTTTTGGTAGTTTTCTTAATTTTGTTCAACTTTTCATTATTGTTCTAAGTTTCATGTTTCTTTAAGACAAAAATATTGAGTTTTTATTCAGTGTATTTTAAAATTTTGAAAGAAGAAAATATTTTTTTTCATATTAAATGTATTTTTAATTGAAGATTTAATGTGTGTGAGTGTATCCCAGTAGTGAGATTTTCATTTCCTCAAAATAGGACTTGTTATTGCTTCTCACACTCAGGAGTGGTAGGAGATAGACTTGAAGAGTAGGAAAATAATTGAGGTTAATTTAAAATGGCAGATTCGTGTTCATTTATGAAAACACACCTGCTTTTATCAAGTCTGTCTGAAGCCTGTTCTTACAGGTAGCACAAGGCTTCTCTTTTTCTCTGGCCTGGTAGATTGGGGAGAGGATGCCTGGAGTAGGAAAGTCTAGGAAAAGAAGGTTTTTTTTTTCTTTTTTTCTTTTTTTAAGATTCTGTTTTCAAGGAACTTGGTAATGAAGAACCCTTATCTTTGGTCCCAAGTAGCTTATAAGAACAGGACTAATTCTGTTGAGTGCTACTGAGTGAAAATTAGGAAAAAAGAACTTAAAAAATAGGCTAGAAAAACATTTTTATAGTATATCTTTTTGAAGTATTAATTCATTTTTCATAGATTATTATAGTACTTGTTTAGTTGGTGTTTTGAGGTGTTCTGGTTCTGAGAACTCAAGAAAACTGTATCTTTGATGTTTCCATTACTATTTTCTGAGTTCTGATTAGACTTCCGCAGCCCTGTGAAGATAAACCTGTGTCCCAGAAGGCAAACTACATGAGAAATTGAGAAATTAATTTTAGAAGGCCATGTGCGGTTGGAAAAAAGTGTCGTACACTTCCACTCATTGATTAATGTCCTAGGTAATCATGAGAGGAGGCAGGAAGGAGGTGTTATTTGTAAATACCAACTGTGGTCACCACTAATGAAAATAGTAATCTGTTGCTTTTTCTTGATAGTGATGTTATCCTACTATTTTCTCATCTCTTTTTTGCTACTTCTGAACTCTGGTTGGGTTAGCTTATGAAAGTAATTGTGTAAACTGGGATTTATAAACCATGCAAGGCAGTTTAGAACTAAGGACAGAAGCTGGGTCTGAGGAATACAGTGAGTCAGGATAAGGAGAGAGTAGACCAGAGGAAGACACGTAGAATAAAGAAGAGATGTCAACTAAAGATGCTGATGGTGGGGAATGAGGCCAGGTACTATATTAAAAAGGGGGGGGGGCAGCAATTAAACACCAGAACACATGCTAGATACAAGACAGTTGATCAGAAGTTAATAATTTAGGAATCAGAACATCTTTGCACACTAAAAAAGAGATTGTCAGGAGAAGCAGCATAAATCACCTACCGCATGTGTATGAAACAGCATCTTCTCTTAGCCAGGGAAGTTCTTACATGATCTTGAGAGACAGTAACTACTCCTATATGATAGTGATCACAGAATATAGCATTGGCAATCCAGGACACCTGAGTGGCTGCTCCAAATCACTGGAGTGTTATGGTATGTTAGGTTTTGTTAAGTTCTCTTATCTCTGAAAGTAGACAGATGTTTAGATTGTGGTTCATAAGATATCTGAAAGTAGACAGATGTTTAGATTGTGGTTCATAAGATCTAAATCTGTTTGTGGGCAGAACTTTAGAGTTAGGTTGACTTTTATAGCATACCACTGACATTTGGAGAGATGTGTCTTGAAGCCTTCCGAAAGTCCCACTTCTGTAGATACCATTATGATATAGAGTTTTCTTCCATAAGATAAAATTTTTGGCCTGGCTGGCATTCAACAAAAATATTTGTCCAGATGGCTGTTTCTTGTTTCTGACTAAGCATATGGTTGACTGGTTTAGTTCATAAATCTGAGTGATCCCTAATGACTTTCCACCCTTTTGTTTTTGGCTAACACTAGTTATCTTTCAAATTCTTCACTTTTACTACCAGCTCTAGTAGGTAGATTTAAAAAAAAATTATGTCCATTTCCATTAAAAAGAATTTAAAATAATAGCTTTAGGAAAGTTACTATGTTTCTGGCGTCAAGTGAAGAAAAAAATAAATCACCCAAAATCATAAGGCTCATTGGCAATTGAAGTGATTGCTGCCTCTCATTAGACTTATTGTGCCAGCAATTCAGTTTCAAGCCTGTGCAAAATTGTAGGTGACTACATTTTAGTATTATTTTTTTGGTGGGTCTTGAATAGTTGAAACTGAAAATACCAAATCCATAAATGTCAAGGACTGACCTTCCTTCCTTCCTTCCTTCCTTCCTTCCTTCCTTCCTTCCTTCCTTCCTTCCTTCCTTCCTTCCTTCCTTCCTCCCTCCCTCCCTCCCTCCCTCCCTCCCTCCCTCCCTCCCTCCCTCCCTCCCTCCCTCTCTCTCTCCCTCCCTCCCTCCCTCCCTCCCATTTTTTTGGGGGTTCTGGGGATTGAACCCAAGGGTGCTTAACCACTGAGCTACATTCTCAGCCCTTTTTGTATTTTATTTAGAAACAGGGTCTTGCTAAGTTGCTTAGGGTCTCACTAAATTGCTGAGGTTGGGCTTGAACTCACATTCTCCTGCCTCAGTTTCCCAAGACTGGGATTATAGGCGTGGTACCTGGCAGGAGATTCCTTTTATATATGGATTTTCTGGGAAAACATTTAAGGCAGTTCATTTGTAAATTAATACAGGTTAAATATCCTTTATCTGAAATCTTGGGACTGGTGTTTCGGATTTTGGAGTTTTTCAGAATTTGGAATAAATGCATAAACTTTACCGGTCAAGCATGCCATGTGCTCAAAAAAGTTGGATTTCAGGGCATTAGATTTCAGAGGATTTTGGATTTCAGATTATGGATGCTCAGCCTGTGCTAACTTTTAGTAATAATTTGGTCACAGGGGCTGTGATTCTAAGCATATTAAATACAATTCTGATAAGCATATAAAAATTAAACAATAGATGTTTCTTTGTCTTACTTTGTGTCAGTTCTATTATAACTTCCCTCTAGAACTTCATGAAGGTTAACATTTTCTTACCTTGGTTAAAGGTGGGTGTTTAGTTCTGGGCATAAATTTAGTGTTATAATTCTCTGACATCTTGTTTGTATGATTTTGGGTTATTGCTCAAATATTTTTTCTTACAAGTTTCACTAGTTTTTAAGTAATGATAGCTGTTGTTATTGTTGATGCGATATTTCCCTGTTTTCTATTCCCATCATACTACCACTATTTTTTCACAATGTCAATTAGTAATATGAATTTAATTTCCTGCCCATAAGAAGTAAGAAAGCATAGTTCAAACTACTACTAAGGAATAGTTAGGTGTATTTTGGGTTTCCTTACACACCTTTTAAAGGATGATGAATGATTTCTGTTATTTATCTTTGAGGTCATGTAGATTGATTTCAATACTACAATTGAAAACCATGGTTTTATATTTAGTATTTTTCACCTGTCTGATTAAGATCTTCATGTAGAAAAAAATTTGAAATCTACAGTTTATTATATATTTTTTTGATCATTCAATCTGTATTCAGAAAATATTTAAGTGCCAAGAATATTGTTAATGAAAACTCAGTTCTTGTCCCCAATGCCAAGCCAGTAATAAGGACAAGGTTTTGAGAAAAAGGAACAAGAAGTTTTATTGCTTTACTAGCAAAGGAGAAGCACAGGGAACTCCTGTCCTAGAGGCTGTGATTTTTGCCCATCAAGGGGAACAGGGAGTTTTAAAAGAGGTGATTCAAAGGCTACATTTCATATGTTCTCCAAGTAATTCACTTGGAGATCATCATTTCTGAGATCTTCTGGTGCCATCTTCAAGTCTGAATTACTTCGTTCTTGTGTGGGTGTATGGTTAAGGACAGAGAACTCTGCCTAGATTGGGGAAAAAAGTTAATCCTGTTTCTCCAAGATTAGGGATGGGGAGAGATTATGGAGGAGTAGGGAGAGAGGAAGAGAAAGAAACATGTCCTTTTAAAAAATAAGTCACAGTGATAGAGCAGCAAGGGCAATATTCAAATCATGAAATGTACTGCTGTTACCACTGCTCTCCCATTTTGACATTTGCTGTCTAATGCTTTCCTATGGTTTTAAAATTATAAAGTTTCAAAGTTTTATTTTAAATGTGACATGCCATAATGCCTAGTGTCTTGATGCTGTAGTTATTGTAGCTTACTATTTAACTATCCATCTATTCATCCGTATTTCCATCCTTTTATCATTGTCTGTGTTGTTTGTTGAGGTTAGGAAGAAATAACATCTCTGTGCTATACATTTATAATTTAGTGGGGTCTGTTTAGTCAGTAATGTGAGGCTTTCAGATTTCTGGCATTTTTGACTTTATTTTTGTCAGTTCTGAAGAAAAGAATTGATGAATTTCAATAAGAGTTTAACATTTTGTAGAGAAATGCATCTTTATTTTATCCTTTCTTTGAATTGTGTTGAGGCTTTTAATTTAGCTTTTATGAAATAATCTGAAAAGTAATGCTAAGAATCTCTCTCTGTATTGCAGTACTAGGGATTGAACCCAAGGGTGCACTACCACTGAGCTCCCTGCCCAGTCCCTTTTTATTTTTTATTTTGAGTCAGGGTCTCACCAAGTTGCCCAAGCTGACCTTGAACTTGTGATCCTCCTGCTTAAATCATCTGAGTAGCTCAGATTGAAGGTGTGCACCACTGTGTCTGGCTAAGTATCTTTTAAGTAGCAAACAGGTACAGGCTACTATTGTATGGATTTTAAAGCAACTTCCTGTAAAACAATTCTCAACTTGCTGTTAAATTCTATTATAAAGTATTAACTTTTCATTTACAGAATGTTACAGCTTTAAGGATTATTTTATGCATCATTTGAAGATATTTTAAAGCAGAATTTGTGAAAATAAATCTTTCATGGAACCCTAAAATATAAAGCCTTTTTAAATAAAAACCTTTACTGTTCCTGTTTAAAGATGGTGTGAAGGCAGTTTGTCCTGAGGTGTCTGAGGCACATTCAGAGAATTTTAAGGGTTCAGAGAAATAATTTGATGGCCACTGATTTTATCCAGTCTTTCCACTTTTGCAAGAGAGGAGATGGTTTCTGTAAAGAGCAATGATGAATGAAATAAATTTGAAAAAAATTTAGCAAAGCCTGTTCATCTACTATGCGTTGCATTGGGTCATGGCAAGAACAGGGGTGCTTTTGTAAAACTTTGTAATTTCCCTTTCATCTTTCTTTTGGGCTAGATTTTCTTAAATTTTGGAGAACTTTCTAACTTTGCATTTTATTCCCAAGCCTTCTGTTAGAGAGAACTTTTAATTTTCCTGAAGTATTTCAGCGACCTTAATTGAGGTGGACTGGAATGAATCTGTGGTAAGATGCTGACCAGGAGGGGAATGCAGGAGGCTGAGGGTTGAGTGGAGAAGGGAGGTTAAGGATTGATGGTTATTGGGGAGATGAGGTGATTTTGTGCATCATAGCTATACATTATTAGAAATGATAAGCCACACACATATCACTGAATGGTAGAAGAACTTGTTCAGTGTCATACAGCTTATTAGTGGCAGAGTAAGAATTGCAACCTCTAATGTGTAATAAGGCTGTGTGTTTTCAGACTTTTCCATTATACTCTTTTGCATTTAATGTTGTCTGGGTAGCTATACTATTGGAGGTAGTAAAGTGTTATATATCTCAAATATATGATAATTTCATCCTTAAATTCAAGTCCTAGATTCTGTAAATTGATGTTTTTCTTTTACAAAATCTTAAGCTCTCCAACATAATTCTGCTTTGAATGAAGGGCACTTATATCTGCCAAAATCATTATCAAGCTTCTCTAGTCATTTATTTTTTTGAAATTGAAATAAAACTTTTTGAACACAGCTTCACTGAATATGGATTTCAGAGCCATAATAATGCTCCTTGCCTCTGCAGATTCTGAATTGATCTGAGTTTGGCAGTGCATTATGTGTGTGTTATTTCAGGAATTTTGCACATGCCCTACTTTAAACCACTGATTATTTTTGTAAAATGCTGTTGTGTGGATTTGGCTCATTCCATTGACATTGAACTCATCAGATGGCTATATTGTCTTCTAGGAATGTGACTTGAATTGATTAAATGGCATAGGCAGCAACATCTGTTTTGTAAAGCTAGTTTAGTTTCCCAAAACTTTGAATTTTCAAATTTACAGCTTACAAATAGCATAAACTATATTTTTTTATGTCATAAAAAGATTTTCATGGAGTTTAGATGATAGATTTTCCTTACTTTGTTATTCTTAGCCTAATTATTTTTGTAACTCCTTTTCTTACTGTAGTGTTCATTTTTCAAAGAAAAGTCACACTGGCAACGTTGGAAGCTTACAGTCTTAGATAAGTGCCCTTTACTATGTAACTCTCAGAAAATAAGGGGGCTTATCCTTCCTACCAGTGGCCATGTATCATGTTCGGGTTGATCTAGTAGTCCTTGTATAATCAGTTTTATTTTACAGTCTGGAATCTTGCCTATGGCTTCAAGGCTAGCATTGCTACTTACTAAGTAACCCTGAAAATGGCTGTTCTTCTTTGGTAACCCTCTTTTCAAATCAGATCTGTATCTGTTTTAGATGCAGAAGATGGATCAGTTTGCCTTCTCATAGCCTTTAAATGATAACAATAGCCATCACATCTATCACGATAGGAACTTTTATGATATTCTCTACCTCCCTAGCCTTTTATTTAAAAAAATTTAACTTGCTGACTAGTATTTTCTTATTTCAGCAATTATCTGTGCTCATTAAAACAATTCAAATTATGACAGAGACACTGTCTTTGAAGTGTGCTTCACCTAGATTTAGTTACGTTTATTATAGAGTTGTGCTTACTGTAATTTTTTTCTCTCCAAATGGCTGGAAGCTCATTGAGGACAGACTCTGTACACACACCCTGCCATTAGCACTGTTAACACAGGGATTGCTTAGGAATTCAACAATAGCTGAACAAGTGGTAGTTGAATGAATTCCCAAGCATTTTAGAATTTAGACCTGGCAGGAAAAATCATTTTTTCTTTACCGGTTTATCCTGATGCTTCAGACTGTTTTGAACTATACAAAATGGTATTTTTATTAGGAAATATGTTAATTTATTCTAAATATAATTGATATTTCTGTTTAACACTATTAATGCACTGTGTGATGAGAAAGGTGGCTACAGCATACTAAGTTGTTAACGTTGTAAAAAGTATAAAAGTGCTTTGGAAATATTGAATGTCTACCAGGTGGCCATTATTGCCTTTTTCCTGTTCTAAGAAGGAAATGAGATGCTAAAAATGGTGTCATTTTATTAAATAAATCTTATGTTGGTAAGTGAATTTAATCAAATTTTCTTTTTCTTTTTCTTTTTTTTTAAGTAGGCTACTTAAAATTGTGTGTGTGTACACACCCTTTTCCTGTTTTATTTTGACCAGGATGAAGTATTTTGGCCCTGCTGATAAAAATATTACCTGGGAAATAGTCTACCTATGACCTTGAACTCAAAATTATATTTTCTGGGAAAATTTTCTCTCTAATTGATTTTGTTTTAATTGTATGTAGGTATTAGTTTTGGTTTATTAGCTCTTAAATGTTGGGAGTAGAAATATTTATCTGGTAGGACAGATATATATTTTAATATTTTGTGGGATGAACAGAAAAGAGTGGTTTTTGATGCTGGACCAAAAGATTATTTCTCCTGGTACAGATTTGAATTAAAAACAAAACAAAGCACAGAAGTATTTAGTATGGAGTCCCAGTCTTAAAATTCGATGACAATTTAACCAAATGGGAACTATTTTTGTCAAACTGCTTTAGGGCCATCAGTACTAATGCTTTTTACATTCTTGTGAAAGTAGAAACTTAGGTATTTGATGAAGGTATATTCTAACAGAATTTTTTTTAAAGTCAGATAAATTTTTTTGTAAGGCTCAAGTGTGACACAGTTAGTACTTCTAAGTAAGAACTTAGTGTTTTTTTTGCAGAGGAGGATATTGCTGTAGGAAGCTATTTGACATAAAAATAAAGTGTGTGTGAAGCCTGTATCACTTTTGTGTAAACTTTCTTGTTGATTTTCTTAAGCAGAAATGGCCAGGCTTGCTTTACTTCATAGAATAAAGTGTGTCTCTCTGACTGACTCGTACTGTATAAAGTGGGCCAGCCCTCTCTGTAAAAGTGATGTAGGACAGAAAAGAGAGAGGCGTTGAGGGAAGGGAATCACCCAGTGGCCAGTATCAGACCCTTGCAGCAGTGAGAAGGAGCACAGAGATAAGAAGATGGCCACTTTCTCTGAGTGGACCAGATAGTAACCTCTACTTTATGTTCCTAATTAGTATGTCAAACTGTATGTATAAATTTTAGTAGTATCTAGGAAGAATAAGAGGGTAGAAGTTAGGCAGTAGGAGACATTAACTATGTGTAGTTATACTATGACACACTAAGGCTTAATGTCTCAAATCCTTTATCTTCTTAGTTTTTATTGTTCACAAAACAGTTTTTTGCCTGCTTGCCATGTGGAGGGCAAGTGGTAAGAGCTTTGACTAGAAGAGGATTTTCTTGAGTCCGTTTCTTTAAGGAGAGGTTCTAGGAGAGATGTTGGACATACAATGTAGACATTAAGGAAGAGATAACCATAAAACCCTAAGTCATGGCATCAATAACTGATATTCGGATGCTTCCATTTGAAATATTCTGTGCCCTGCGCCCAGTGAGTCTTCTCAGTGTGAGAAGTATTATCTTTGGCATTGATGGGACCTCTGCAAAAGTACGTAAAACTAACATCTTCAAAGATGGGTTGGATTTCACTGGGAGGGAAGGAATGAAAAGGAACTCTGAGTAGACTATACAATATAAGAAAGATATGGATTTTTTGGATCATGTGACATGTATGGAATATACTGAATACTCTTGGGTCATTTGAACATACAATTTTATGTCAGTGGGGACAAAAAGATGGGTTGAAGAAACCTAAGTTGGAGGACAAGATAAAATATTTTGTTTTTAAGATTTATTATTATTATTATTTTTATTAGTGGTACTGGGGACTGAACCCAGGGGAGCTTTCCCACTGAGTGACATTCCTAGCCCTATTTATTTATTTTGAGACAGAGTCTTGATAAGTCGCTAAGGGTCTCACTAAATTGAGATTCTTGCTAAGTTGCTTAAACTGCTAGACTGGACTCTATAACTTGAAAAGAAAGATCCTCCTGTTTCAGCCTCCTGAGCTACTGGGATTATGGGTGTGTGCCACCACACTTGGCAATAATTTTTTTTTAAAAATATCGTAGTTCTCTAGTCCTTTTTTTTAAACATTCAGTAAAAAAGTTGTTAGGTTCTTGGGAAGGAAAATGACACATAACAGGTCATGGTTTCATTATCTGCTAAACTAAATAAACACTATTGATGGTATTTCTTATTGTTAATGAGTTTATGCTTTCATAGGCATTTTCTAAGTAAATGTTCTATATAAAAATTTCTTATCAAAGGGATTGCTTTTATGTTAACATGTTAATATTTTTGGCTTTCTATAAAAGAGGATGGATTGCTGGGTGGTAAATGCCAATTTAAAATGTTATACTCCTTTGATTAAAAAATCATAAAGTGTTGCTTTCTAATTTTCATGATTCTAGCAGCAGCTGGTGAGTAACTGCTTTTGAAGCAGTCAGAGCTCCCATTTTTGTCCCAGAAGAACATCTTACTGATGAAAATAGAGTAGCGGTTGTGCTAAATGACTGGAGAATGGACAAAGAGATAAAGCAGAGAACAGAGATAGAGTTCCTTATGGCAGTGAGCCAAAGGCTTACTGACATTTACAGATAACTGAAGAAAGCATATGGTGCGTTTCTTGTACTGTCAGCTAGATTCTGCCTGAACTATGCTAGTTAGCAAGGCCAGTTCTTCTGTGTACACAAGTTCATTTTTGCAGTTAGGCTACATGTGTGTACTGCTGAATTTTTACCCACTGGAACTCAGTGTAATTTTATGGATGATGTGGATGAAGATTTAGACTAAAATTGAGTGACTACTCTGTTTGTCAGTAGCTAAAAATATACTTTGTATTGACATGGTCACTGAACTTATGTTCTGTCTTATAGTCTATGTTCTAGACTTAGGTAGTTATTATTCAAAATCTTTGAAAGATTCCTATTGATATGTATTCCCATCAAATTGAAATATTATGATAGAAATGCCTTTAAATTTTAAGCCATGTTTGCATAAGTGTAAATTAATGCACTTCTTTAATCCAGACACACAGACTTAATCAGTTCTGTGCTCCAGTGAGTTTAGGTCAAATTATCAGATTTTAAATGATATAGACAGAGGTGAACCACCACAGAGATTTAAGATTTCGTAATGGAAATACAACCTAAATTATAGGCATTTTTACTTTTCTGACTACTTGCTTTAAATTTTTTTTTTTTGAGAGAGAGAGAGAGAGAGAGAGAATGAATTTTTTAATATTTATTTTTTAGTTTTTGGTGGACACAACATCTTTGTTTGTATGTGGTGCTGAGGATCGAACCTGGGCTGCTTGCATGCCAGGCGAGCACGCTACCGCTTGAGCCACATCCCCAGCCCCACTTGCTTTAAATTTAAAGAAAGAGAAATATTTTTTGTTGGAATAATTTGTTGTTGTTGGCACCAGATTTGCTTTTTGTTTAAAGTTTGTTTTTAGTTAAAAAGAAGTTTTATTTCTTGCTGGAAATTCTATTCCTCAGCTCTATAATATACTACTATTCCATTACCCCTTTACTGTAGTCACAATTTTATTCCCACAGTTTTGGAAAGAAGAGCACTCTTATTTCATGCCTCCTCTCTCTGGGAGTAAAAGCTGCATTTTAAGGACTATCGAGTTGCACTGAAGACTGAGTCCTCCAGATCTTCTTTGTTAATTGCACTATGTTTCTTGGCCCTCTATTTCAGTTTGCCTTTGTGGAATCACCCAGAGGACCTCTGTGGTTATCTTGGCTAGCATGCAGGCTGTACATATTTTGGTCCTCTGAGGCAAGATCACCTTCAAAAAAACATTTAAATATATAATTTAAAAGTTGATTTGATGAGTTAAGCTAATACTTCTTTTCCTTGCAACTCAAAAGTTAGATTATACTTGAGGTTAGAATTTTCTTTTTGTGTAAAATTTCTTGTACTATTTATTTCTCTGTTTATGCATGACCAAGTATAATTTTTCTGTTTTCGGATACAAGGTTAATCTCTTTCCATTGTTGCTTTGCTTGTTTTGAAGCTGCTATTAAATATATCTTGGAACCTCCTTTTCTGGTCCACGTGGTATGTATTTTAAAGAACCCTGCAACATCCTGGTTAAATTCTTCATTATTATTTTCCAGTTCATTAATTCCTTTTTAATTTTCCAGTTTAAACTGTATGTGAGTTTATGGGAGTGGGGTGGTGGTGGTACTGGGGATTTAACCCAGGGGCACTTTATCATTGAGATATATCCCTAGCTCTGTTTATTTTTTATTTTGAGACAGGGTCTCAATAAGTTGCTGAGGGACTCGATAAATTGCCCAGGGTATTCTCAGACTTGAAATCCTCGCTGGGATTAACAGGCGTGCACCACTTCACCTGGCTTCCAGTTTAAACTTTACCCTGCTATTTAATATTTTCACTGACATTACTTGTTTTATAAATTATTTAAAACTTAATTTAAATTAAAAAATTACTTTTATGCTTTTCAGTTAATCTTTTTCATTCCCACCTACTCTTGTTTTACTTCTGATTTTTCATAACATTTTCCCTTAAATAAAATGAACTTTATGGATTTAATGAATTTTCTTAATTTTATCTATTAGGAACTGTTAACCATACTGGTTCTCAGGTATTTTCCAGCTTTTCGGTTTGTAGTTTGTTTGAAAGAATTTCTTACTTGAAAGAATTTATTTCACTGCTGTGTTTGTGGACTGTATGTCTTTGTAATTTTCTTTGTGTGTCATGGTGCAGCCTGACTAGGAAGTCCTACCACCTCAACAGTTCCTCTTTATTTATTTTAGGAGGTGCTCTTAACTGGCTGTGCCTGCTGGGGCTGTGCCCCCAATCCTAAATCAGGTGGTAGATTGGCAGCTCAGGGCAATTGGGCCATGTGGTTCAGCCCTGCTTAGTAGTAGTCTCACTTTCTTAGGCATAAAGCTTTTGGAAGCCACTCTTCTTGGTAGCACAGACAGCTAACAGCAGTTCCTTTTTAGCCTAATCTAAGGCTTAGTCCCTCATTTAGGAGTAGCCATTTTTATTCTGGTTCCAGAGTTGTTGAAACCTCGGCCTCCATTGGCATCCTTGGGACACCAGAGCCCAGGAGGCGCTCAGCTTCATTTTTGTTTGTTTTCCAGTGTGGCCAGGTCTTTTAAATTCCTCTTCTGTATTTGCTGTGTATTTGGAGCATTATGGATTTTCAAAGCCATTTATGATGCCAACTTGATTAGAAGTCCTGAAGTTTATATATTTAATTATAAGTAATTAATTAAAAATAGAATTATTTCTAGCTTAATAGATTTCCTGTCAAAATTTATAGTTACCATTCCTTTGATTTTTGTTATGGTTTTGTGTATTTTGTAGGACATGCAAATTTTTCCCCTGTACAATTCACCCAAAATTTGTTTATCCTTGTGGGCTTTAGTTTTGAAGTGACCTTTGAATGTGTTAAGGTGCATTTCATCAGATGGACTGAAATTTTTCAAATGGGGTAGGTCTGTGAATGCTTTCTACCATCCCTGTAATAATTAGAAGTGCCCTGTCCATAAAACGCAGTGAGGGTACAGATGAAGTTTCTTCTTTTCTTCATGTTCCTTCTGCTTGCTCTTCTTTTCTCTTTATTATTTCTATCTTATCTTTTAAAAGATGGAGATAGAAAAATTCTGATTTAGTTTTCTTATTTAGATTATGGTTATTTGGAGCTTTATAAATTATTCAAAGGCTGGAAAAGTAATTGGAGATTTTTAATAGTGAAATTGAACTATGTTAATATCTATTCGCTAATTATTCCAAGTGATCATCCTTAAGCTTTTAAGTGGCCTCTCATTGAGTTTGCTATTTAAGGTCTTGCTTTTGAGACACTTGTCAAGTAATCAGTTTACTTATGAATTGCATTTCTCCTGTGGACTGGAGGCTAATTTCCTTCTCTTGAGAGGTAGAGTTGTGGTTTTTATTTCCTTGTGTTTTTCCCTGTAATTTGGAGCTACTCTGATTATCAGGAATTAGGGATTCTTAACTGTTTTTTTTTTTGAGGAGTAGTTGGGTAGGAGATTGTGAGGAATTCATTTTTCCTGAGAGATTTCTACTTTACACTAAATCTTTTTTTCCAAATATTTATTTTTTAGTTATAGGTGGACACATATCTTTTTTTTTTTTTTTTGATTTTTATGTTGTGCTGAGGATAGAACCCAGTGCCTCATGCATGCATGGCAAACGTTGGACCTCTGAGCCACAATCCCAGCCCTAAATCTTTATCTTAACTAGGTTTGATAATACATTTATGTAAAGTGCTTGAATTTTTTTGGTATAAATATTGAAAAATAATTAGATGGCTCACATTTCTAGTTATTCTAAAATAATAAAGTAATATATAGACCTAGTTCAAATGACGTATCTATGCTTATTTAAAGTTTTAAGATTTTCAGTTTCTAGGACAAAGTATACACTATTTTATTACATTGAAAAAATATGATTCTTAAAAAATAAAAACGTTTATTTAACACTGTAGCATAGAAATAAGAGTTTTTCTTACTTCCTTAAATTGTTCCTGTCATTGTCCTTAAAATGGGAGAGTCTTAAACTCTCCAACTTCCTGAGTTAGCTTTAACACTTTGAGGTTTTCATATCCCTAGAATATTTAATGTGACTTGAGGAAGAATAGTCCTCTTTCTTGAATATGTCCTTATTTTCCTGTTTTTTTTTTAATATTTATTTTTTGGTGTGGATGGACACAACACAATGCATTTTATTTTTATGTGGTGCTGAGGATAGAACCCTGGTCCCACCCGAGCTAGGTGAGCGCTCTATCGCTGAGCCACAGTCCCAGCCCCTCCTGTTTTAAAAATATGTGTAAGTGAGATTAGTTTCTAATTTTCATTTGTTAGTTTTTATTTTTGCATTTATCGTTATATTTCTATTTTTCAATGGTTACTATTTTTTAAATTAAGTAGCTAGAAGTCCTGTTTATCTTAGTCATTTTATAGCAAACATAACTGACATAAAAGAGAAAATTTTCTCCAGCTACATTGACAGCTTTCAAATTTTGGCACACTTAGTTTAAACCCTGCTCCGCCCACCCCCCAGCACACCCCAGTGTTGTGGATTGAATCCAGGGTTTTGCACATGCTAAGCAAGTACTCCTACCATTTAGCTATGTTGCCAGACCCCCACCTTTTAAAATTTTTATTTTAAAAAATTTTGATATAGGATCTCACTGAGTTGCCCAGACCGGCCTTTGTCTTGGGATCCTTCTGCCTTAGCTCCCTTGTAGCTGAGATTACAGGTGTGTGCCACTGTGCCCAACAGCAAGCTTGATTTTTAAATTATTTATTATGCTCTATCATGCGGGGGAGGTGAGAGAGTGCCAGGCTATGTAAGGTGAGGGTTGGGAATCAGTTTTTAGAAAGGGAGATATGGAGGCACTTACTGGTTACACAAAGACAATTGCCCTTACTCTTTTGCAGCCCTATGAGTTGACTACGGTTGTTTATTGTTTTCTTTTATTAGTCCTTTTAGTGGATATTAAACCTTAAAAAAAATCATCTTAACCATTTTATCTGATTTTTTTTTTTAGCTTTTTGAACTTAGAACTATGTTAACATATCCATAACATGCCCATGTAAGTTACTTTTCCTGTTTATTCTTATTAGCTAAGAAAATGAATACCATTTTAGGTAGAATAAAAATTATTAATAGTTTAGGTATACTTTTCTTTCCTTGGTTTTCTTTGATAGTCCCTTGGTGACTGGAAATAATTTGCCCTTTTACTTTTGTTACTTGTAAATTGAACGTAGATTTTATGCCTTAATTTTTTTAATATTTTGAGAATTGAAAATAGATATGTTTAAATTGAGAGTTCAATTGGTGTTTCACTGTTGATTTTTGAGCACCAACGTAGATAAGGAACAGTTAGAGGATGGAATTTGTTTGAGGTGTTTGATATTTAATGACTTTCTTGTCTAGAGCAAGCTGTGATTTTCCAGGTAGGTAGCAACAGAAACATCCCAGGGGAGGAAAGTCTTCTCATATTTTCATTGACAAGGTAGAGTTGTATTGCTATATTTAAAATAGTATGGTACAACACAGTTTATGCTGTAATTAAAATGTGAACTTTAAAAAGCACGGGACATAAAGGAGTTCTGAGAAATTGGTTTAACAAAGTTTCAGACTGTTTGACAAGTTGCCTAAATGATTGTGTTTTGGATTGCTTCCTGACAAAAACAGAACTTGAAATTGTTGAGGTAACACACACGTTGTATAAAAAAGAAGAAGGTACTTTAATTCAGATTTAGTGCAGTGAACAGTTTTTTTTTTAAAATATATATTTTTAGTTGTTGATGGACTTTTATTTTATTCACTTATTTATATGTGGTGCTGAGAATTGAAACCAGTGCCCCATATGTGCTAGGCAAGTGCTTTTACCACTGAGCCCCAGCCCCAGTGAACAGTTTTTAATATATAAATCATACTTAAAATGAACAGAGTTGAAAACTATTTTAAAGCAATACTTCATAAATTTCTTTCACAAATTGTAACAGAGACCAAACATAAGTGTACTCTTTTCATTATAAACACTCTCGAAAAATAGCAATGGGGAAGTTTCCCCAAACTGGTCAAGAGAATCTGCAAAAATCTTATACTTAAAGGTGAAAGATTGAATACTGCTGTTAAGGTCTGGAACAGACAAGGATGTCTCCTTTTACCATTCTTACTCAGTATAATGCTAGAGTTCTAACCAGTATAGTAAGACAAGAGAGACAAATAAAAGACATACAAGTCAGAAAGAAACAAAACTCTTCCAACTTGCAGGTAACATGATTGTTTACGTAGAAAATCCTAAGGAATCCGTTTAACAAAAACCAATCAACCAATCAACCCCAAACTCCCGAGAACTAATAAGTAAGTTTAGCAAGGTCATAGTATACAAGATAATCATAAAAAAATTAATAGAATTTCTGTATGATAGCAATGATCCACATGGATGCTGTAATTAAGAATACAGTGCCGGGCTGGGGATGTGGCTCAAGCGGTAGCGAGCTCGCCTGGTGTGCATGCGGCCCGGGTTAGATCCTCAGCACCACGTACAAAGATGTTGTGTCTGCCGATAACTGAAAAATAAATATTGAAATTCTCTCTCTCTTAAAAAAAAAATACAGTGCCATTTATAATTATTCAAAAAATATATAATTAGGTGCACATCTAAAAAAACACACATGGTCTCATGGAGAATTGCATACTCCTTTCCCCATTGGCACTAGAGTAATTGGTTATCCATGCACCAGAAATGTTATTGACCGAAGTCTCATGGTGTGTACAAAAATTAATTCTTAATAAACCACAGACTGGGTGCAGTGGCACACATCTGTAATCTCAGCAGCTTAAGTGTCTGAGGTAGGAGGATCATGAGTTCAAAGCCAGCCTTAGCAATTTAGTGAGGGCCTATCTCAAAATAAAAAATAAAACAGGCTGGGGAGGTGGTAGGTGGTTCACTGATTAAGTGCCTCTGGGTTCAATCCCTGTAACAAAACAAACAAACAAATAATACTTCACAGAGTGCAAAATGTAAGACTTAAAACTTTGTTCCCACAAAAAGGAAAATTGTCAGGATTGAGGATTACGAAAAGCATTCTTAGACAAGAGAATTCATGAATTCTTACAGCCCAGTTCATAAAAAGATAAATGGGACTGAATCAAAATTAAAATTTTTGCTCTTCAAAACAAACAAACAAAAAAAGACCAAAACGTTTAAGAGGCTGTAAAGACAGTTTATGAAATGGGAGAACACATTGCAGACCACATATTTGAAAAGAATTGGAATCTAGAGTATATAAATTTTTAAAAAGCTCAGTTAAACAACAGCACCGAATAATTCAGTTAGAAAATGGGTAAAAGACACGAAGAGATAATGTATATGTGGCAAATAAGCATATAGAAAGTTGTTCAACATTATTAGCCATTAGGGAAATACAATTAAAAATTACAGTGAGCTGTCATTGCATGCTAGTCAGATAGCTAAAATAAAAAAAATTAGTGACAACACCAAATGCTGGGTAGGATGTGGGGAAGTTGGATCACTACTTATATGTTGCTGGAGGGATTGTAACATCGTATAGTCACTTCTGAAAACACTTTGGTGGTTTCTTAAATTAAATATGCTACTATTGTGCAGTCTAGCAATTGTTCTACTGGACCTTTATCCCAGAAAAAATTAAAACATTTTTCTCACACGAAAACCTGTACATCAGTGTGTATACAAGCTTTATTTGTAAGAGCTCTAAACGGAAATAGCCTAGATATCCTTCAGCAGGTAAAAGGTTAAACAAACTGTTTATCCACACATGGGCTCTTAATGAAGAGGAGCCATTTCTTTTTTTGGGGTGCCAGGAATTGAATCTAAGGACATGTAATCACTGAACCATATCCCTAGCCTTTATGTTTTACTTAGAGACAGGGTCTCACTAAGTTACTTAGGGCTTTGCTAAATTGCTAAGGCCTCATTTTGAACTTTCAGTCTTCCTGCCTTAGCTTCCTGAGCTGTTGGGGTCATAGGTGAGTACCCAACTCTTGATATGTGCAGTAACTGGCATAAATCTTCAGGGAGTCATGCCAAGTAGGAAAGCAAATCTCAAAAGTTATACACTTAATTATTCTCTTTATATGACATTCCTGAAATGACAAGTAATGGGCAAATGGGTTTAGGAGAGGGTGGGAATGGAAGGAAAGTTGGAGTAACTAAAGGAAAGGAACCCAAGGGATCCTTGTGGTGAAGGAAATGTTCTGTATCAGTGTCGGTGTCCTGATTATGGTATTGTATCACAGTTTTGCTTGCAGTTAGCATTAGGGCAACTGGGTGAAGGGTGTATGACATCTTTTGGTATTATTTCTTACAGTTGCATATGTGACAGTTGTTAATGTGAATCAATTATCACAAAATAAAGCTTAATTAAAATTAATGTCAATGAATTACTTTCTTTTCTAGATAGGGACTCATTATCTATTTAGCTTCTTGGCATCAGCATATTTTGAGCTCAGATCAATATCTGTTTCTGTGATGAGTTGTTGAAATTTGAGGATCTTTGAACAATGTATGTTTTAATCTGAGCATAGATTTCTTACCTAGTGCCTTTATACATGAATACTTAACTATCTTCAAACTACTCAAAAAGCACAGTTATAGAAATGTGAATTGGTCTTGTTGGTCATAATATAATTAATTACTTCATGATTAGAATTTCTTTTGGGACTAGTAATAGCAGCATTGATTTGACAGTGATTTTATAATTTATTAAGTATATTAGATAAATATAATATTGGTGAGTAGCCAGTAATGTTGCAGAGACTATTATAGTCCTGAAAAAACATGACTAAATTCATTGAATGAGTAAGAAAAGTGACACTATTGTTGGCACTCTGAAATTCTGCAGGGACTTACGTTGTAGCTAAAAATCAACCCTATCTTCTTGCTGTGTTCAAGAGGCTTTTCATTGATTTCTGTTGAGAGGAAAAGCCTTTTTTAACTTAAAAAAGAAAGAAAAAAGGCAGAACTCTCCAGGTCCTGTGGATTATTAAGATCTTTCAGCAGCAAGTTGCTCTTTCTCTGGGAAATTGACTGTTAAAGGCAGAAGGAGTTCTGAATAGTTTGTGTGGTGTTTCATTAAATGGAGCAGCTGGATCTACAGATTCCAGATTTAATGGGGGCAGATATTCACCTGTATATATCCTCTATGATTAGCATAGTTATTTTTCTATATTGTAGAAATATAATTTCAGGATATTCTGTTTTGTATTATAAAATAAAAGAAGCATGTTAGAGAAAACCTGATGCACTTTTTTTTTTTTTGGCAAAGTCCTAAAAGCAGATTACTAAAATGGAACTTATAAATTAAGCAGTGAGCCTAACATTGTAGGGTAGTTTATAATTCTGAGATCAAACTAACAATGATATTAGAAGAAATGACAATGATAGCCACTAACATGGGGTTGTTATTTATGTGCCAGGCATTGTTCAAAGCACTTTTTATGTATTAACCCATTTTATCATTCTGTCCTTTCTTTGAGGGAGGGAGACTATGGTTTCCTGTTTGAAGATGAAACATGGAGCACACATTAGGGGCTGCTCTCTGGCACCATTGCCTTTGGTCTTACCTACTACTTGATACTGACTTCCAAGAGAAATAAGACGACGTATGTAATAAAAGGTGAAAGTTTACTTCGTAGATAAATAGGCCAGAATCTCTGAGCTGGAGGCATCAACACTGTATGCCTGAAGAGAAGAAATAAGGAATGGGCGGGACAGTGAAAGCTATCTGAGCACCAAGCACTGGATATTAATAAACATTCATTAGAAGACAGACTACAACAGATTTAAAGATCTTAATTAATTGGTTTTTACTTGGAATTCTAGAATTGAGCAACAACTCATTCTATAAAACAACATAAAGGTAGAATGAGTATTTGAATGAGCTGAGCCAAGGAGATTGTCTTTATAGACAGAAGAGGGGTGAGGAACAAAAAATTGTATGGTTTTACGGCTTCAGGGCTAAAACTAAGTGGATTTCCTTAGCACACCTGCACACCGGAACTGGAAACCTGGTGGTTGATTTCTGTGACTATTCTGAAAAAAATATGTACATATATATTTTTTTAAATTAAAGATTATCTTGTTTCACAGTTAAGTTTGATTAGTGGCATCTAGCGTGAGGAACTCCGATTGTGGTTAGATGTGGCCTGCTAGAGTCTAGTGCAGGGCACTAGTCCCAAACAGTAGCTTCCTGTGAATTTTTTTAAAAAAATATTTATTTATTTTTAGTTATAATTGGACACAATACCTTTATTTATTTATTTTATGTGGTGCTGAGGATCAAACCCAGGGCCTTGCACGTGGTAGGCGAGCGCTCTACTGCTGAGCCACAACCCCAGCCCTCTTCTGTGAATTTTATTTAACACATGCCTGCTTAGGGCATAGAGTGAGCAGCTGTTTGGGAGAGCAGTAGAAAAGATAGGTTAAATTAGGGAGAGAATTTTGAAAAGTGTGGACTTGGGAGCATATTTTCTAGGTAGTTTGTAGAGGCATGGCAAAGATCTGCTACAGATGTGTTAGATGTGGAATTTTTAGAACTAGAGGAGATTATAAAGGTTATCATTTTATCTTTGCCTTTTAGTCTGTCTGTCTCATCTTGAGTTTTGTATTTTAGATTTTGATCTTTTGCTACTGATGTAGTGAAACAGAAACAATAAAACCAAGGTATCTTAAAACTCGGACTGTTGCGCCAGGCTTTTCTGCTTTCCTGTTGTAGTGGATACCTTAATCATTTGAGATTTAATTTCCTCGGCACTATAATGGACTTAGTATCATATACTTAACTCAAGATTTCTATGACAGTTAAATATAACATTTGAAGGCTTTTAATTTTTTAGATCCATAAAATCATTCCTGGGAAAAAAGAACATTTTGCTATGTAATAAAGCTCTTAAACAGGAATGAATGTGAAGGTATAGGAATTGAAGTGTATTATCATTCTTATCTCCCCTGCCTCCCATGGATAGGTGGGAAGATTCTGCTGCTTTCTTTAAATGGGAATCTCTTTTCTGGCTTTAGGCTTTGTGTCTCACTGTTCATTTTGATTCAGGAGGTGCAATCAGGTCACAGGGCACTTAGTCAAGTAGGGAAAAGAAAACCTTAAGATATGTAACTAGATACAATGTTATATACATTGTGATGTTTCATAAAATAATTACACTTGTAATTTGGTAATTCATAAAAGATTATTGCTGCTTGGAGGAAATAGAAAGGCTTTGTGAAGCAGGAGAAAATGATGAGAGTTGGAAGAAGGGTACAATGACATTCTGGAATTGATAAGGAACTCACTGAGTTGCTCAGGCTGATCTAGATCTTGTTAATCCTCTTGCCTCAACTTCCCAAGTTGCTGGCATTACAGGTGTGCACCACCATGCCTAGCTCTCTTGTTGCATTTTAAAAATAAGCTGTTCTGTGCTTATGTACCTGAATGTTCCCATTACCTGATCATTGTTTGACATGACATAATGCTTACCTATTTTTTATTGTATGCACAATTTCACTGAGTTTATGTATAGCCAGGATCAGTTTCTCTATTTAAATTCCATATTGTAGCATGAGTTAGGGAAAAAATTACTCTTTAGTATTTGACACCAATTTATTATCTTTTTAAAAAATTGTATGCATACACACAGATAAATTTTAGATTTATATATCTTCTATAGGAACTGGAAGAACTTTGACTAGGCTTAAGAAGCAAAATCATAGTTACCCAGTTTCTTTCCAGTTTGAATAACTGTTCTGCTTTCAGAATCCCTGCCCCCCCTTTTTTTTGTTTTATGGATTTTGTATTTGTGTATATATTTTAAAATGCACTTTCTAAGGAGAAATTTAGAATACACTTTTCACAATGGGTATTGGAGCACACTGATTCATGGCACAGGAACTCATTCTGATACAGATTGATTTGCTAATAGCAAAATAATATAGTCTCTAGTAAATTCATGACGAATTTGGAGCCTACTTAACAAAAAGATGAGTTAAATTAATTTCCTATTTCAAGCTATCTTCCAAACCCTTAAGCAATTAAAATATTTTAAGTTTGAATATTCAATTTGATTTAGTAAGAAATCTGAATTCCTACTATGTGCTGGGTACTCTGAGTTGATTAGGACACTCTCCTTTGTCAGGAGGCTAGTGGAAGGAAAATAAGGCAGGAAACTATTTTTTTTATTGTAACATGAGGACAAGGTTAGTGGGTTGTAAAAACAGTTATACCTGTATCACAGGACTAAAGTGTCTATTTTGCTAATAAAAAAGATACACTCACATTTTCCCGTTTATTAGGTATTTTTTGACATCGGTAGGGAAATTGGTAGTTTTCATTTTAAATGACTAAATAGTTTTTTCATAATTGCATATTTGAAGTTAGCTCTAAATCTGACTTGACTTTTCAGAATTACTAGTACATAACTGTGCAACTCAGTCTTAAAGAAGAATTTTCTTTTGCAAGCCATTTAGACTCTAGTTTCTCTTAAATATACTAAAGCTGGATCATTTGTGAAACTGTATAAACATAGTTTTCTGTAAATCTTTCACGTGGTAAAATGTACTGTTAACAACAGTCTTTGGTTGAGTACCAAAGAGTACTGTAATAGTGGACCATCATCAATGTAACATCAATATATGAAACTAACTGAAAAATTTACAACCTAATTAAAGGTTCTGTTTTGAAACTCCATTGAAGATATAATGAGGATTTAAGATTGGTGTTAGTACATATTTTTCCTGTTACCGACTTCTTTCTGAATATAATAGGGAATTCTTTTGATGTATTATTTTTTTCTCACGAGACAGATTTACCTTTTTGCACATTTTTTGAATAACAGAAAATTATGCAGGGAGATAGTTGGTAGTAAAATAGACCTCTTAAAAATAGTAAGAATAATTGGGCATGGTGTTGAGTGCCTATAATCCAGAGACTTGGGAGGCTGAGGCTGGAGGATTGCAAGTTTGAGACCAGCCCCAGTAACTTGGTGAGACCTTCAGCAATTTAGGAAGATCTCATTTCAAAATAAAAAATAAAAAGGAGGGGACATGTAGCTCAGTGGTTAACTCCTTGGTTTCAATCCCCACTACCTCCTTCCCCTATACTCCCACCCCCTGCCAAAAATGCAAGAATGGTTTGGTTAAGTATTCAGTAAATAATATCATTATAAAGTGCAATTTAACAATTATGCTAAGTATCATCATTATTTGAGAAACTTCCATGTGAAGTGACCGAGTTTAAAGCAGAATAATATTTCTAGGTCCACCTAGGGACACAAGAGAACAAGAATTACATTTGGATGATATAGATGGATAATTAAAAATGAGCATAAATTGCATAAAGATTTGTGTTTACCTGAAAATTTATCTGAGAGTGTTTGAGCTGATAGTGATGACAGCCTTAGTGTGAGCCAGCCACTGTTTTACATTGGAGCTTTAAATCCCATGGTGTTTAACGTGTGTTATGTGAAGACAGAATGACTTACCAGTGTAAAGGATGGCCTGCTGGGATTCCCGTTTTACAGGTGAGAAGACAGGAGCACCAAAAGCTTAAGGAACTTGAGCGGAGTTGGCACAGGTTAAGTGATAGAGCTGGGATTGCATTCCAGATAGTCTGGTGCCCTTTCATCTTCTACTTTCCTCTTGTTACAGACAGTGAGTGCTTCCAGTTTTTATTGTTCTGGTTTCTTCCCCTTCCTGCACTTATTCCCCTTGGGTTTTTCACTAGATTCTTCCATCCCTATAGTTTATCTGGTTGCCTTTCTGGGGTTGAGATAATACCTCTATGTGAACTAGTTCCGTTCTTCTGTTTCTAGTATTGGAAGAGTTCATCAGAACCTTAGACTTGGATGATTTTTATTAGTTGTATGCATTTATTAGCAGCCCTCCTTCAGTGTTTCCCTGCAGTGCTGCATGTTTCTTGCCAAGGCTTAATGGTAAAATTTCTCAGTGATTTACCCATATTCAAATCTCTGGAATGATTTTCTATCTTTCCTTTATTTGTACTTTTAGTCACTAAAGTTCTGCCACTTATACTTCCCTATCTAATGTAGTATATTGTTCTATTTCCTTTTCATTACTTTTCTAGGTCCTCATCAAGGACTTCCTCACTTGTCTCTGTTTTATGTCTCTGTCTCTGATTTGCATCTTCCAGGTAGCCCTAATAGCATGTTTTTTAGAAGTTATGGTCTTAAAATTTTTTTGGTTTATTGTTCCCTGTTAATATATAGAAGAAGTTCAAGCTCCTTAGCATACTGTATAGTTTTCTTTTTTTTTTAAATTTAGATACGTCAATATCTTTCTGTTGTTTAGTTCTGTTTCAAATATCCTTTTCAGAATTAATTTCCTTGAGATTTTATTGTTTGGTGTGTGTTTTTCCCTTGCAGAATGATTCTGCTTTTATTAAAAATTTTACATAATTGAGTACTCAGGAAACATTCGTTAATTTTACTGAAATAATTGAAAATATTTAATCATGAGTCACATCCTGTTTGATATGTCTTTGTGTGTGTGTGTGTGTGTGTGTGTGTGTGTGTGTGTGTGTTTGGGGCATAGGGTTTTGGTAGCAAACAGATTGACTCTTTAGAGTCTTCATATTCTTTTTTATTTTCTGGCAGATGCAATAGGTAGCATTTTTCTCTGTGAAAATATTTGTGTATTTTCATATGTGTAAGTTTTCACTTGCTCTTGCTCTTGTTGATAGACTTCCACATTCGCTTTGAAAACTAGTAGAAATAGTCTGATGTGGTGGCGCATGCTTGTGATCCCAGTTATTTGAGAGGCTGAGGCAGGAGGGATTGCAAGTTTAAGGCCAGTCTCTACAACTTAGCAAGACTCTGTCTCAAAATAATAATTAACAACAACAAAAAAGGGCTGGGATCTAGATCAGTGGTAGAGTACCCCTGGTTTCTATCCCCAGTACTGGTGCAGTCTGGCTGGGCACAAAATCATGAGCCACCACACACCTTGTAGATTCAAACAGCAACTCTTTATTCTCGAACTGTCACCGGCACTTTACACACGTTCTGGGCAAAATTCACGCTTTTCATCAGGCTCTGAATCCCAAATACTCTCTGAATCCAGCGAGAACTCAACGGGAACTCAAGGAGCGGTGCCCGGAGGCAGCAGGATACACCCTATTCCCAGCAGGATACACCTTAAACCTGGAACTACCCTAAACCCTAGGAGGCCCGGATCTGCCCTGGTCCTTGAGCAAGGTCACTTTACATGCAATGTCACTGCAAATGACCTCGGTCATGCCGTGCGTCATTCCTACTTGGCAATGGCTCTCAGCACAGTACAAAAACAATAGCAAAAAGAGAAAAAAGAACTCTAGTTGCTAAATGTGAAATTTGTTCAGATAGGCATCGGCAACGAGTAACAGCTAGTTCTTATAGAGATGACTATATTAAACCAAACCTAGATTGGAGGGACTGACATAGTCACGATTAGACCCATCTGTTAGTAGCAAAACTGATGACTTTATGTCACTTACTTTGAGTCATACCCTTTGGTCTCCCCAACCTCATTAAAGAAATAATGAGTTTGTAAATACTGTATCTGGAGTTCTCTTAGAGCTCTAGCTTCACATAGAAAAGGAACAACTTTAATAAAATTTAAATGAATTGATGTCTTTACCTTGTTCCTTTTGCTGGAGTTTATGTTTTAGAATAACCATCCACTCTTAGTCATTTAAGGAGAATTTCTTTTAATTCATTCACCTTAACTATCAAAAAGTGACCTTCCATCTTCTATTATGTAATGGGTTTTTCTTTTGGTGGTACCGGGTTTGAAGCCAGGGCTATGCAGTGCTGGGCTGTACCTGAGCTGACTTCCCAGTCCTGTAATAACTTCTTCCTAATGCAAGAATGGTTTTTTCTCTGCTGGCATTTTCTCTGCTTAATCATTAAGAAACTTTCATTTCTTTAGATGGTTGGTTTTTAAATTTATATTATGTAGTGCTTCTGTTAACCTCTGCTTATAATTTGGAGTTATGGAGTTATGTTTCTAAGTTTAATTTTATTTATTTATACACACACAGACACACGTTTGCATTGGTTTATCCTGGCTTTCCCAGTCTTTCTGTTTCTCTCATGGTGAACGATGAGTGTTCACTTGGTTGATCCTTTATGTGGATAGCGCTTTTCCCTCGTTTTTCCATGTGGTTAAGGCGATGTGTGTGGTGGTGGGTTTTCTTAATTTTAGTGAAGTGGAAATGAAAATAGAATTAGTTGAATGTGTAATATTTGTCAATTACCTTTGTAAGGGAATAAGGAAATAAGCTTAATAAGAAGACTATGAAATAGGACCATGTGATTCTTTTTCATTATAGTATATATTTTTATTATACTTTATTTAGAATACCTGATCTGCATAGAGTACTACCATGTTAAAGTAGAACAATCTTACTAAAATAACAAGTCCTTCCTATGTTCTTGTGTTTGTTGTAGGATCACTGCAACATAATTCTTGAGTTTGCCTCTCTGGGATGGTTTTATTGATACATGTGAAAGGTACATTTGAAGAACATTTAGAGTGCTGACCTGGCCATGTTATTTAGCTACTGAAGTTTTTATTTTAAGGTCTTAGTCATTTTTGAAAAGCAAAAGAAAGGAATTTTTGACTGAAAAAAATTTTACTCTTGAAACTGTGTTTCTTTTTCCCATGGGCAATAGTTTTTTTTTTTTTTTTTTTTTTAAAGTTGAAGATGTAGAATCAACAATTTAGCAGGCCTTTTAAAAAGTACTCCTAGTGTGTCATGCAACTGTGTCCAAAGGTGGGCAAGCTGTGTCTGATCTTACTTATTTCATAATCTGTAACATCTTCTGTGGAAACTCAGAATAGTCCTTGGAGTTTGATTTACATGGGCTGGAAGGAAGGATAATATGGCTGTGGGAATGCTTACTCCCTGGAAGACACTCTTGTGAGAAGGATGGGAACTAATGAATATTGAGGAATTTATTTTGTGCCAGTTTATGAGGCATTTTCATATGCATGATCTTAGTTATTAGTCACAGTAATGCTGTGATTTATGCAGTTTTCTGAATCTCGTGAAATTCCAGCAAATTGACAAATTCAGGGTTACACCAATGCAAAGTGATGGCTTAAGCTGACTTTAAATTTGTTCTGTCTTGGTTTTAAGTGTTAAAAACATAGGACTTTAGACCTTGTTGACCTCAGAGTTTTCCAGTACAAGCTGTTGCTTGGAGGTAGATGCTTTTAGCATTTCAGGTAAGTAAATAAAGGGGAGTAAAAAGAGGCCTAAATTCTGTAAAATCTAACCATTTATAGGAAACGGGAAGTTTGTCATTTATAAAGCGTGAAACCCAGAAAAGGCTGTCCTTTCAGATATGTGGGATGAGTGTATGGCCAAAAGGATCTTTTTGGCAGGGCCATAACCCAGTAGCAGTTTGCCATGACCTTTCTCAGTGTGGTGGGCAGGAGGGAAATCACAGGCCAATACAGCTGGCAACATGTGATTCTTTCATTTTCAAAAAAAGAACTGTTGGGTTCTTTTCTCAAGTCACTGCCTAGAGATAAGCAGTTAAACAAACTCAAGTTCTGAGAAGCACAGCATGTGTGTTAGGGGCACTTACACCCAAGTGGATCTAGATTGAATTGTTTGACCCAGAAGGGAGGACCACAGTATTCTGTTAGGTTGCTGGCCTTAACTGTGTTTTTTTTTTCATATTCAGCATTTACTGATTTAGAAACAACATCAGCAACAGCAGTAGTCTTTGATAGTGAGAAAGAAAGGATATTTATACAATCTTCACAAAGTTGATTAAAAAAGAAAAAAGCCTAGAGGGACAGCCAGTATCTATATGGTAGAACCAAGTGTCCAAAAGATTCTCTTTATTCCACATATCTACTAATGGGACAAATGTAATAGGAATAAATATGAAGCCCTGCCTTGAGATTAAAAAAAATAGATTGGTAGATATTGAGAGGGGGAGAGGGGAGGGCTTGGCAGTACTATGACTGAAAAAGAGCTGGATATTTTGGTGTAATAAAGTTAGTGTGGTGTCTAGGCTGACTTGCAGAAGCCTTGTGCCCAGATTAGGATAATTAACATTTTTCACTGTTCTCTACCTTCACCAGAGATGTGTGAAGGTAGAGATGGAATTTCACCAAGTTGCCCAGGCTGGTCTTGAACTTAGGGATCATCCTGCTTTAGCCTCCCAATAACCTGGGCAATGCATTTTTAGAAAGCTCAAGAACTGAAAACACTGAAGCTATTACAGAGTGGGTAGCTGGATGGGGCTAAATGTGGACATCATGCTGTACTGGTAATGGCTTGAACAACTGGGTATATTTAGTCTAGAGAGAAAAAGAAAAATAATATGTTGGATTTTTGGAGATCTACAAAATGATCTCCACTGTAGGCAGAACTTACGTTATTCCACAAGAAGTGTTTGTACATTACAGGGGTAATGTATTTAGTTCTACATAAGGCTTTTCAGACATTTTATAAATCCATTACATTTCCAAATAGGGAGCCCCATCTCTAGAGCTAAAAGCAATCTCTGAGATTAGAGCCACATGACTGCTCCAGGCAACACTTTCCAGTGGGCAAGTTTTAAAATTTTTTTGTCTTGACAAACCTTAGATCAAAAGTTTTCAAAAGTGTGGTCTACAATCCACCATGGAATGGGGGTGGGAATGAGTCCTGTAGACCCTTTCAGGTGGGCTCATTGAGGTAAAAAAATATGGAATCAGGACTTAATTCGTCCTTTCCTCTCTGCATTGACATTTGAACTGATGGCAAAAAGCCAAGGTGAGTGATCAGTGACTTATGATCAAGGCAGGGGCTATTTCATTTTTCAGAAAATCAAACCTTAAATTTTACTCATGTTCTTGATGAAAGAGTAAAAATTACTGATTTTGTAAAATCTTGATCCTTCCATACATGGCCTTTTAATATGCTGTAAGAGAAAATGGCAGGTAAAGCACTTCTGCCACATAAGATGGTTGTCTCAAGGGAAAGTCTGTGTGTGGTTACTTGAGTGATGTGCTGAACTGTCCACTTTTTTGGGGGTGAAATAGCATTTGTACTTGAGAATAAGTGATGAACGATAGTTATTGAGACTATTAATTTGGCAGATATGTCTTCCAAAGTGGGCAGAGTGAGCTTGTCAAAGAAAACTGTGACAGTGTCTCTCTAGTGTTTGTCTTTCTGGTGTTTAGAATCTATTAATTTATTTATTTATGGTACTGGGAATTAAACCTGGAGCACTCTACTACTGAGCTGATTCTTAGCCCCTTTTTATTTTGAGATAGGATTTTACTGAGTTGCGCAGGCTGGTCTTGAACTTAGGGATCCTCTTACTTCAGCCTCCCAACATCCTGGGCATATGGGTTTGTGCCACTGTGCCTGGTCTGTGTAGTCCAATTTTAATGCTTTTGACAAACTCGTTTTAAATTCTGAAAAAAAAAAAGTCACCCAGAGTCCCATTGTCATAAGAATTGATTTAGTATTATAAAAGTTGTATAGAATACTTATGTGTTATTTATGTTTGTCCACTTTGATTGACTTCACTAGACACCTTAGTTCTGTCACACTTTGGAGATTCCTTTAGTCTTTTGAGTTTATGGCTTTTATTTCTTAGAGGGTGTTTGTTTTCTCTAACCTTGTGTTTAACATATGAGGGATTTCCATTTTGGATCATCTTCTTTCAACAAATATTTGAGAGCTGTGTTAGATGTCTGGCAACACCCCTGCCCCCCACTCCCTGCCTTTCTCAAACAGCCATTGTTGAAATTATTTGAACAGAGAACTATCTTTTCAGGGATGTTTAAAAAAAAAAAAATTCTTTTCTAGTTTGTATCTTATAATGGATCACCCCTGCGTTCTACCTAAGAGCATAAGAGTTTATGATACGGGAAACTTCCAAGAAGTATCTGGCAGAATCAAATGATTTTACTTTTAGAATTGTAGGATTTTGCAGGCTTATTGGTCACTCAAATTGAAGATAGTCACATTCAGGTTTCTCACCCTACTTTCTGATTGGAGCCTTGGGAGTAAGTAGGCAAGAAACCTGTTAGTTTCTCAGCACAAAGGTTTGTGCCATTTGTTATTTCATTCAGTTAGAAAAACATTTATTAAACATGATGCTGCTCTAAGGAGTTAAAAGAGCGATGTTGCTTCTATTTAGTGCCTATTTATTCACATGGTTAATATGGTCAAATCTTTATGACGTTTATAATTTTATGCTCATAAAATTTCTTTATTTGGAGCCTCAAGAGTTGCATTCACATATTGTTTGCTTTATATTTCCACCAGTAGAGTGAGCACAGGTTTAGGTAGGTAGGTTCAGTGGACAATGGTGATAGAATTGGTACATGGTACCAATTGGTACAGCTTAGATGATCTATCAGTTATGAAATTGCACGTGATGAGTTATGATAAAGTCTTAAAATTATTTATATAAGTTTTTCTCTAAAAAAATCAACATTTTATCTTGAATATTTAAAATGTGAAAAGTCCTAATAGAAATGTCTTCCTTTCAATAAACATTATTAAATAAATTTGTTAATTCACATAGATTTTTATAAACTATAGTTCATCAGTTCCTGGAACAAAAGACAGTATTATAGGTATTAACATGATCAATGCATAGAAAAAAAAAAGAAATGGTAGCAGTGAAGCAATAATGATAAAGTGAAGAAAATAGAAATTGAAGCCAGCAAAGACTGCACTGGAATATCCACATGGCAGTAGCACAGTCTTTTTCAGCATAGTTAAGTTTAAATGGTTACCATTTGATATTGTACTTTTAGGTCTTTCTGTGATAATAATGTGAGGCCTGAGTGATCTCCCTTCGAAATAAATTACTTTTAAGTGATGACTCTTATTTAAACAAGATTTTTTAAAAAGCATAAATATTATGAGAAAAATTAAAACTCCAAATATGTAAGTCAGCATAACTCTTAAAGGCAAAATGAATGTTATACAATATCTGCTGACTTTTTTTTTTTTAAATTTTTAAAAATATTTATTTATTTATTTAGTTCTTGGTGGACACAACATCTTTGTTTGTATGTGGTGCTGAGGATCGAACCTGGGCCGCATGCATGCCAGGCGAGCGCGCTACCGCCCGAGCCACATCCCCAGCCCCTCTGCTGACTTTTGATTGTGAATTTTAAAAAAAATATTCTTAAAGTCGTTGATACTTATTTATTTATTTATTTAGCCAAGAATTGAACCCAGTGCCTCACACATGCCAGGCAAGTGTTATATCGCTGAGCTCCAGCCTCAGCCCATGATTTGTTTTTATAAGAAGATCATATATGGGCTGGAGATGTGGCTCAAGCGGTAACGCACTCGCCTGGCATGCGTGCGGCCTGGGTTCAATCCTCAGCACCGCATACAAACAAAGATGTTGTGTCCGCCGAAAACTAAAATAAATAAATATTAAAAAAAGAAAAAAAGATCAAAGCCTTAAAAAGAAAAGAAGATCATATATATTCTTAATAGACAGCATCTAATATATTGACCCTTGTGCTCACATTCTTTTTGACCCAAATGTTGTTTAAAGTGTCTTTGTCTGAGGGATTCATTCCATATGTAAAAACAATATCAATCATTTCTTGCTAGCAATTCCATGCCCTAGTATCTTTCTCATTTTTATTCTAAAAATAAATTAAAATACACTCTTATCTATAAAATATTATTCATTTCAAGGAGTTTCTTTATTCTCTGAATTTTGTCTTCAATCCATTTCTTTATAAACTCATCTTTAAACTTTTGTGTCTTTAAAGCACAGTCTGGTTTTTCAAGGTTCAAGTCTGGAATAGAATCTTATTTCGTGATATAAACTTATTGGTCATGTGCAAAGAATTTAATCTTTATGCATCAAGTCAAAGGATGAAAAGTTTGATCACTAAAGAGCTTTTTTCACATGTTTCCAATTCAGCGAAAAATAAGGAATATTTTGCAGGTTTGCAGCTGTAAAACACCATAGTAGATTTTCCTACTGTATGGTACATACGAATTTTAGTAAGCCCTTATTCACTCATTCTTTAGTCAAATATTAAGTGTTCAATTTGGGTCAATTACTACACTTAGCCCTATAATATATATATTATATATAATATATTATATATATTATATATAATATAGTTGTGAATGAAAACAAACTTGGTTTGTGCAATTATTGAATTTAGGTTATTGATAGGGCAAAGAAAGACAATAAAATCATACAAATAAAAAAATAGCAACTAAGCACACATGCAAGTCGTATAGTGCTATGTAAACATAGAGATACAACATAAGAGGAGGTCAGGGAAGTAGTTTATTTGAGGAAGTGCTCTACCTACTGATACAGTGTGTGTGTGTGTGTGTGTGTGTGTGTGTGTGTGTATGTGTCTGTCTGTCTGTCTGGAAATTAAACCAAGGACTCACTCATCTAAATATGTTCTTCACTGAGCTCCAGATCCAGACCTGAACTGAGATTCAGAAAATAGAATAAACTTAAATCAAATGAAGAGAAGACTAACAACATTGACAGAAAGGAGTGTAGTCCTTGGCTGCTGTAGATCTATCTCAGGATGTCTCATGGAAGCTTTGGTGGAATATTTGCAAGTGTGGTATCAGGTGAGATTGATCTGGGGAGAGATAAGGGTAGATCAGGCAGAGTCACGCTGCAGATAGGTTTCTAGTCCATAATAAATATTCAAAGATTTGGGTCTTTATCTTATAAACAGGTAGAGTCTATTTTACATATTTTAATCAGGAGCCGTGTAGAAGTGTTTGGATGGGGTTGAGACAAAAATGGTATGTATTTGGTACAATGGTACCAATGATATGTATCTGGCATTGTACTGTGTATTCAAGTTAGGCAAAAGTGGGTATAACCAAAAGTAGACATAGGCATTCTGGTTAGAAAGCACTTCCAGTGCGCCAAAGAGATCATGAGACCGTTTTCATTGTCTTATGTCCTCATTCTTGTGAAGAACCTTGGGACAGGGTCTCAATCCTTTCTTGAGGATGGATTCTAGCATGGTTTCATGTCAGGAGTCTGAACCTTGTTTCTTCCAAAGGTTTACTGTAACATTAGTTCAGAGGATTGGATTTCTTTGGATGATTAATACTGACTCATAATCTAAAAGCAGGTATATGAAGGTTAATATTCTTAACTGTGTATTGTGATATGCTTTGGAAGACTGATTAAAATGTATATGAATTTAACATGATCCTTAATTTTCTATAGCTGCACTTTGTGCTAGTTATTCCTTTGTCAGTGAAAACTTCTGACATGAACAAATGACTAAAAGTAAATATAATTTGAAATATTTTTTAGTGCCGAGTAGATCTTGATGTGCATATTAGGTATAGCTTATCTTTCAGATGTTTTAAATTAATTCTATACTTCTGTTTAAATTCTGCTTCTTAATCATTGTAACTAACAATACCCTTAAAAATGCAGTTTATGATAAGCAAAGTAACCTTGGTTAGCAGTTATTTATCAGCAATCTATGATCCTATGTTTATTTGGCATTTATCTGTACTGAAGCTATAGCAGAAAACTAGTGCCCTCTTTGGCCAGTGTTACTGAGTGTGAGAGATGATGCCTGCAGCTTTTAGCTGAATAGCCACCTGTTTAGATTGTCTGTTCTTAAATGTAGCAGTTCATGTCACATCACTCAAAAGCAGCCTTTGTAGCTGTAGTGGACTCTGCTTTGGTTCAGTAAACAAACAAAAGTGTTTCTTTTTCATATTTGATCGCTCTATTCCTAAATTTCCTTTTGTTGACATTTTCTGGTACTGTGTATTGGACCCTTATCCGCTGAGCACTTATCCACTGAGCCCCATCCTCAGCCCTTTTAATTTTTTATTTTGAAACAGGGTCTCACTAAATTGCTGAGGCTGGCTTTGAACCATCATTCCTACCTCAGCTTCCTGAGTCACTGGGATTATAGGTGTGCACCCCATAGCCACCCTTTGTGTGTAGGATTTTGGTTGAGGAAAATGAATCCATTGTGGGCAAGTGAATGATCTGAGTTGTTAAATACGTAGTTATGCCTCTCTCTGAAATATAAAAGTAAAACTATGTAGGAGGGGATTATTCAGTTTATTTATTTTTTTGATGCACACTTTTACGTAGTGCCAATGGGAAAAGAATGAAGTGGATATGATCAAAGATTACTTGCTGGAGGAGCAGGAATTAAGTGCCTGGGGGTTAGCAAATCCAAAGTATTTGAACCCAGTCATAGCTCATGAATCTGTGATAGTACCTGTTTCTTTTTAAATATATAAGAATTCTGAGCTGGGCACCATGGTGCATGCCTATAATCCCAGCAGCTCCTCAGCTAAGACAGGAGAATCCTGAGTTCAAAGCCAGCCTCAGCAACGGTGAGGTGCTAAGCAACTCAGTGAGACCCTGTCTCTAAATAAAAGATGCTATAGGATGGGGATGTGGCTCAGTGGTTGAGTACCCCTGAGTTCAATCCCTGGTACCCTCTACCCCGCACCCCAAAGAATTTCTGATGACCATTCTGATAAATTTACAAAGTTCAACTCTTGTCATTGCACTTTTTCTCCTATGAAAAACATTTTCATTTTTACTTCTTTCATTATACCATGTCTGTTGAGAGCCACAGCCAAAGGGGCCCCAGCAAACTTCCAGCTGCCGGCTGATGATCCAGCTGCCAGCAAACTTCCAGCTGCCGGCTGATGATTGGCTCACAGTGGCCCCAGCAACATCTAGCTGATTGGCTCCTCTGCGGTGATGTTCATTGGGCTGTTTCCCTGCCCTTCAGACTGCCAGCTGATGATTGGCTCACAGCGGCCCCAGCAACATCTAGCTGATTGGCTCCTCCACGGAGCTGCTCATTGGTTGACTTCTTTGGCTCTGCCCACGCAACCCAGCCAATCGGCCTCAAGAGCAGGAGGATTGTGGGAGGTTGAGAGGCTGGTGTGGGGGTCAGAGGCTTGTGGAAGCAGGTGGTGGCAGGTGGGCTCTGAGGGTTTTTTCCCTGAGGAGCTGTTTTGTTTGGCGTTTGTAGTTCTAAAAATAAAGTTAGTTTCTTTTGACAAGTGGCTCCTGATTTGTGCCAAGCCAGACTTCGGCACATGTCTTAATTGAATAAAAAAATATTTTATTCTTTGGATGTTATAGGGTTAATTAATATTGTTAGTGTGAATTTGATTTCCCTAATCTAGTCAAGACTTAGCAGTTTGAAGGTATTACTGGAAGATCAGTTTATACTAGGGAACAATGTATTTCATAAAAATTTTAAGAATACAGTGTTGGGTACCGTAGCACATGTCTGTAATCCAAGAGGCTCAGGAGGCTGAGGCAAGAGAATCATGAGTTCAAAGCCAGCCTCAGCAATGGTGAGGTGCTAAACAACTCAGTGAGACCCTGTCTCTACATAAAATACAAAATAGGGCTGGGGATGTGGCTCAGTGGTCGAGTGCCCCTGAGTTCAATCCCAGTATCCCCACCTCCCAATTTTAAGAATACAGTATGAGTTTAATACATATAAAAGCAAAAATTGTCCTCAGTGTACTTTCCTATTTAGAAGACCTTTTGTAAATACTTCTTTCTATATTCTTTAAAATTACTCACTTTATAAACACTGCAGTTATTTGTGAATTTTTATTATGTGAAGAGAGATAAGTAATGAGTCTTAGATTTTATGGCTTTTTTAATTCATAAAGATGATAGTATAATTAGCTAATTGATTTATAAATACATGCTTTTAGTATCTTCTGTTACATGTAAGCCTATTTTTATTTTTGTTTTTGCAAGCATACTAGGCAGTTTTGTTTATATTCACTTACTATTTGAGAAGAAACAGTTTGTTAAGCAAAGGTAATCTTCAGTCTTGGTATTGTCCTGCAAGTCACAAAAAATACTGAAATACTGTATTTTGCAGTAAAAAAAAAAAAAGTCTGGATTTAATAAGACTGTTCTGACCAGTTGAACTTGACCTTTTATCAATTATAATGTTGAGATATACAGTTAAGGAGAAAAATAATTGGGGGGAGGGGGGACACCTGGTCCTAAAGTACAATTTATAAAGAATTGCATATAAAAATTAAGATCATCAAATTATGCTTGAGGTATAGCCTAGTGGTAGAGCATGTGCTTAGCATGTGCAAGGCCCGGTTTCAACCCTTAGCACCAGTGGCGTGGGAATCATCAAATTTTATTATTTCTGTAATTAATGAGAAGATACATGAAATTTTATTGCTTCTGAAACAATCTTAGAGTTACTATCTAGTACTGATGCAGTTCTTTTCAGATCATTGATTAAAAAATATCTAGGTCAAATTGAAGACATGACAATATTGAAAAATTCAAAATATATTTGGGCCTGAAAGACATTGAGCATGAAATGGCCCTTACTCGCAAGAGAAAATCCATAGATGGAATTTACATAAATAACCATGCAGCCTTACCCATACCCAATCCTGTAGTATTAACTTACACCTGTGTGGATACTCTTGTGTCAAAAGACAAAATTACAACAAATTTAATTATAGATCTAATTGGCTTTTATTCATGATTCATGAATTGGGTCGGCCTCCATTCTGCAAAATAGAATGAGAACTCCCAATTGGCAGCCGCAGACCAGTGTGCTTTTTTAAGGTGGGAACAAGGAAACAGAACAGAAGGAAAAAAGCTGTTGGGTTGGCATCAGGTTACTTGAGGTTACTTTTTTTTTTGATAAGGGTCAAAGAAGAGGAGATTTCTTGTTCTGACTCAGATTGGAATCTCTTGTTTTCAGAAAAGACAGGTCTGTTTGTGATTGTCTGCTCCTTTAAAAGTTGTTTGATTTTGTGGCATTTACGAGTGACTCCATTTTGTTTAACACTTGAAAGATTGTTTTTCTTTTCATATGAACCATTCACAAGAACATAGCCATTGACTGAGAACAGTAGGTTAGAATATGGTATGGAGAGGAAGGGAGAGACAGCATATGGATAAATATTGAAGAAGCTTGTTGAGGGAAAGGACTAGGAAAAAATGAGTGGATTCACTCAGGTTATTTATAACATAAGTATAATGAGGCCATTTAATATTCAAGCTGCATCTCTTTGGTTTGTTAGTTTAGATATGGTTTTTCTGGGAATGCTTTCCTGGCCCTCCATTTTCAGAGGTGCCCTGACCATTGTTTGGCATCTTATGCTTAACCCACAATGACTTTGCCTGTTTATGTTGTTGTTGGTTGACTCTAGCTCCCCTGTAGATGGTAAGCTTCTTTTGAGGGAGGGGTTTTGTATTACTCATCTTTTAATCCTTATTTAGTTTCCAGATATTTTTGGGAGCAGCTATGTGGGATTATTTAAATGTTAATCAGAAGATTTGGGGGTTAGTACTGGGAATTTCCTGAGAATTGTATCAAACTCCAAGATTTTCAAACTGTGTTCTACCAAGACCTTACATGCTCCCAGAACTGCTTCAGGAGTTGACACTACAAGTAGAAAGTCTTTATCCACTTTTATCCATTTTATATTAGAGGCCATATTGTAGCCAACATGCTGCTTAAAAAGTCTGCGAAATGAAGGTCTGTTCTCTTTCTGCAGATGGGAGCTGGTATCCAAAGGGCCTAAATGACTTGTTCGTTTCACACAACTAAGTAGAAAGAGAAGCAGATCCAGCTTCTTCTTGCTTTACTTTGCACTATTTCCTGCCAGGCCATGCAGCACAAGGCCAGAACAATTGCAGTGCTCTCCAGCTTGTTTTGATGAGAATTTATCACTATTGTGATGTTTCTGGCCCACACAAATGGTTTCATTTTGACCTATTTTTTCATTCTATAGCATTAAAATGTATGTTGATAAAAAGAATAACAGTTAAAAACAAAAAAGCTTGGGGCTTAAAAGTTAGTTACTATTTTTTAAAGATTTATTTGAGCCTTCTAAATTCCTTTTGAAAGTTCTGTCTATTTGTAATGGAACTTGACCTGACAATGTGTTGGTGATTTGAATCATAGGGTTATTGGAAAACTCAGTATAAACATGACATAATTATTTCTGAGTTTATATTATTTTTGTTCTTGTGCAACTAGTACATTAATGTTCATGGAAAGGAAATCACAGAATCTGCATAACTGATTCCATGTGGCCAGAGGCAGGCAGTGGGTCCTTAAATGGGACAGAGATGAAATTTTAATGAAATGTACAGTATTTGTCAGGGCCACATCAACTCTTTATTTTTTCACACTGCTGCTTTGAAATAAAGAACAGGATGTGGTGCATTTGTAATTTTTTCCTTGTGAGAATCATTGTAAAGTTGAAGATTTAATTTAGAAAGCAATAGAAGATGCTATTTTGAAATTAAATATAGATGCTGCTCAGATGATCTATAAACTTTATTCGCATAGTACCACCTTTCTAAGACATTTGAATGAATACACTTTAAGTTCTTTTAATATTAGATCCTTTCCACAGATGTCATCTCATAAAACAAAGATATCAATGTTGACAGTTTAGTGCTTAAAATCTCCACAATTCAATTAAATTATAAGTTGTAAGTATATAGGAATATGAACTTTAATCTAAAGTGATAAGAAATTAATATGGTTTTTTAAAAAAGATTATGTGCTCATCTTCCTAAGTCTAATTATATATAAAAGTAATGAGAGGAAATTGTATTTTGGTGTTATTTAGGCCATAGTAGATTTAAGATGGAACTCAAATCCATCCTGCAGCTTTTTCTGTCCATTTGGTTAAAATATATTGTGGCATTCTCTGGGCAGACAGCCAGGTCTAAAATAAGCACTTCTATTGAAACAGTTTTTGTGATGTCTATATAAACTCTGAGATTGGGATCTTTATTTGTTGAACATAATAATCTTAGGGTCTCTACTGTGATATTTGGTGACACAGAAGAGAGAATTTATTTGTTTATTTTATTTTAATAAGTCTCTAAATATAGTATGTTGCCCTTTTTTTTATAACTTAGAAAAAGCTCAATACAGAAAACCTTCTCGTAGAAAATTATTGAAGTTGGTGATTTTTTGAAACTGATGTTGTTGTTGTTGAACAATGGTAGAATCCAGTGTGATTTTTTTTCCCCTAAAGAATAAGATGTTAAGAACTTGTTTGTTGAAGTGAACTATTTCTTTTGAAATTTCTGGGTTTGTTACAAAATAGAAAAATACTTAAATACAAATTAATCACTCTCCAGCTATATGATGTTATGTCAGCTTAATATGCCTCAGTATCCTCATCTGTACAATATGGTATCTATCTTTACAGGGTTATAGAATTATTGAATAAGATAATGTTTTTAGAGTGATATAGTAAATTCTAGGGTTTGTTAATTTTTATTAACATTATCAGAATGCTAGCCATTGAGCATTACTTTTGATTCCTCATCTACTGACACCATTTTATCCCTAATTTATTTTTGTCCTGTTGTTGGTGTTAGGTGTTACTTCTTATTTGTAAATCATGAGTCTTTTTGTGAATGGATCCTCATACATTATTTCTCTTTTCCTTTCAGGTTGTCAGAGTTTATATCATGTAACACCAAAGCTAACATGCCTGTTGCTCCTGCAGATATACACATATATATGCCCCTTTCCTCTCACCAAAAAAAGTGGGACCATGCTGAAATGAGCTCCAAATTTAAATAGCACAGTTTCTTCATTCTGAAGAACTAATCTCCAGTCAGAATTCTACTAGTTAGTTAATACTTGCAATATTAAATTCCAAATGTTCAGATGTTAGTTCTTCCATCCCATGGCCTTCATCTCCCCCTTTGTTTCATGTTTCGGTTGGCATGGGTTTTGAGATAAGTTCTTGCTTTGAGAGTATTTAGAATAATAGATGACATAATCTCTTTTCTGGATTTCTTCCTTGAGTTTTGCTTTATTAGTGTCTTGCTTGGTTCTGGATCCCTACAGCTTGCATCCTTAGGCTCCTCATTCCCTTTATCCTTTACTATCTAACTTAATTATCGTTTACTCTGGACTGTCTTCTCATCAGTGAGTTCTGAAAACCAACATTCTGCCTCTGTCATCTCCATCCCATGTATAATACCCAGATGCCTCTTTCCTTCTGCTCCCTTGGTGCAAACTACTTGCCTCACACTGACTTCGTGCCAAGGGCTAAGAGTTGACATTTTATCTTTTAGAACATGATGGGTGTCTCACCTTTTTCTCTGGAAGCACATTTTGAAATTTGTTGAGAATAAAAGGTTATCTTTGTGGGAACCACAAATGTACTGTAATAATCTGCACTGTAGGGTTAGTATTGTGGGGCAACATTGGTTTATTCACCTTTGTGGGAGTTGATATCCTGCTTTAACCTATGTTTGCATGCTAATTTTAACAATGGCACTAGGAAGCATGTACTCTTGCTCTCAAGGAGTTCAGGTATGTTGACAAAAGCAGAATTAGATAAAACATTTGAAAAAGCAAAGAATTATATACTCCTGATAGACTTGATTATGGGATAAAGCACAGGTCCTTCAGTTCAAGAAATAGGGAGACAATAAGGATTGGATGCTGAAGGATTCATATCACTTTGTCCTTTTTCTCAGATATATAGTAGGCACTGTGCCAGTGTTGAAGATGTGTCTGTGAAGAGAGACATGGTCCCTGTCCTCAGGTAGCTTATCTTTGGGAATAAATTTAGTAAAGTCCGTAATTAATAGTGTAGTGAGTATTATGAAAGGCATAACACTGGTGCTTAATAAAGGGAAGAAAGTGGAGGTATGCCGAAGTATATGAAGGTAAGGATGAAGAAAAGCTTTATTTGATTTATGTTTTGGTGGCAAGTACTAAGACTTTGCAGTCTGAATTTTTAAGGATATAGCTTGACTACTATAATACAAGCCCTAAACCAGTAGAACTTAAATAAGATTAAAAAAAAAAAGTGTCTGTATGTGTCTTTGTGTTTTTCTCAATAGAGAAATCCGACAACCCAGTTTTCCTGTAGTGGTTTCATGGTGTCAGGGATCCAGGGTCTTCCTGTCTCGCTGCTCTTTCATCCTCAGCGTATAGCTTCCATCCTGTGCTGTGGTACTGCAGCTGTGTTGTAGGTTCCCTTTGCAGTGAAAGGAAAAGGAGAGGCTAGTTGAGGGCATATTGCTTCTATTTGTGCCCTATTAGAATTTAGGCACAATGGCTCTCTCTGCTTCTGGGGAGAAGGCTGGTAATTCAGTACCTGCTGGTCTTATATTCTCTGGAAGGGAACACTTGAGATAAAATATGAATCATAATTTCAAAAATCTAAGCTTAAATGCTTCTTCAAAATAAGTATTCAAATCTCTTCTGGGACTAGGGAAACAGCTCAGTGATAGAGCGCTTGTTTAATATACATAAGGCCCTGGATTGATCCTTAGTACTTCCAGAATATAAACACAAACACCTCCCACCCCACCCCACCCCACCCCACCCCACCCCACTCTTAGCTTAAGCATTTCCTCTTAAACTTCATTTAATTATTTGACTTGGATGCTTTGATATTTAGAAATCTGGCTTGCAGTTTGTAGCATCCTTTTCTTAAAGTGGACACTAACGTTTGACTTTGGAATGAACTCTATTTTCTTCATTTTAGATAACTGAACTTCATTTTGGGCTATTAAAAGTTTTTTATTCCCTTCCCCCTGAGGTATTGAAGACTTAACAGTTATACTATGCTGCCTTTGACTCCAAATTCCTTTATTACTTGATTTGGAGTTAAAAATGGCATCTTGACGGATGTGTTCATGTCTTAGATATAAATGTTTCAAAGAAAAGTTACAAATTATAATTTATTTTTGCTAGAAACATTCATCATATAGTTGGAGATATATTTAGGTCTCATTGCAAAAGTTAAAAAAAAATGAACTGGAGCCTTAACATTATCAATAACAATGCAAACTAAAATAATGTCACATTTTTGGAAAATAAAATCACAATACTTGAAAAAATGAGGAAATTCTTTTTCTGAAAAATAAAAGTTTTAAGAAAAATGATTCTAGAGTGAATTATTTTAGACACATGGAAATGTGTACAAATTGTTTTAAATAATAAACTAATTTAAATATAAATTTACATATATGATTACGGAAATGGTATTTTATTTATTCTTCCCCACCTTAGTGTTCTAATCATCAAAATAGGTACTGATCCTATAATTCATGTCTTTAGTGATTTTCATTAATATGAAAGAATGGATACTTAGAGCCTGTACTTGTTGACTCTCCATATATATTTATGGGTTCATATTCAGGGATTCAGCCATATGCAGATTAGAAATATAAAAAAATTGTATATGTACTGAGTATGTACAGATTTTGTTCCCTTGTCATTATTCCCTATAACTGTTACAGTTGTTTACATAACATTTACATTGTACTAGGTAATATATGTAATCTAGAAATGATTTAGAGAGTATAGGAGGATGTATGCGGGCTATATGAAAATACTGTGTTATTTTATAAAGAGGACTTGAGCATCCTTGGACTTTAATATCCATTCTGAGGAATGTCTGTATTTAGGTTTTGTTTTGAAGGAAAAAATATTTCATGAGTAGAAGCTGCAAAGAATACTTCATATACCAAAAGTTCAAAGTTGTTTTAAAAAAATATGGAGTTTAGATGCGTGTGAAGCAGACACTTGTTTAAGACATCATGTGGTAAAATTTTATTCCAGCAGTAAAACTAGCATTGCCCATTGTGCTATCAGGCTGGGATCAAAAAATGTTCTGATTCAGCGCAGTGAGCATTTTTTGAGCAAACATGAAATGCACATTCTGTGACTGAACTGTGTTTATGTTTGTTTTAGCAAATCTATTAACCCCTTTCCATTAAATCTAATTAAAGGAAATGGGATTTTGAAGTATTCAGAACTCTCCAAGAGGCATTTTTACCCCAAAATATTATTTATGAAAATTTGATTACTTATTTTCTATGGTTGGAAAAAGTAAAAGTTAAGGGTATGTATCTTTTATGCAGTTTTGATACTTTACTTAATATTTTTACCAAGTTACTAGCATGTCTCTCAAGCACTACTGCTAAAAAATGATCTGGGATCCTCTGAAAACTGTTAGAGTCATTCTGAACAGAAAGGTTTCTGTGTAAGGTGAATTTGAACTCTCAACACATGGAAATATTTTACATGACACTATTTAAAAAAAGTAGAATTTTTCTTTCTTAAAAACAACTGTTATAGTTTTTTATTGGTTGGCAGGATGTCAAATCTGATTTATCATTATCAATGTCACTAATTTGCTTTGGTAATAATGGAGTCATAGCTCCAGGCTTATTGCAGGTGTGAGGATCCATTGGAGAGAGGCTGTATAATTCAGTCATTAAAAGCATGGACTTTAGAGTCAGTCTTGGGTTACAGTCCTCTCTCTCCTGGGCACTAGCTGTATGACTTTTGCTTTGTCAAACCACTACGTTTCATTTTCTTCATTTTCCAAGTGGGGAATTAGAGTCACAATACTACATTGATGTGAGGATTATGTGAGTTAACATGGAAATCACTTAGCACAGCACTTAGCTGATAGAAAATTTCAATAAGTATAAGCTGTTGTTAATGGTATCCTCTGTTTCTGCCATAGCTATAAGAACAATGCTCTGACGGCTGTGATTTTTGTTGTTTTATCTACTATTCAGAATTTCTTTTTCTCATTGACAGTGACTGACATATATATAAGGACCTTCTTTATTTAAATGAAAGGGTTATTTGTTGCTTCTTTTTATTTGAATGTTGTCAACTTGTGGATGAGAAGAACCTGTAAGTCCATAGCACAATACAAGTAAACCTTCATTGTGCTTATGGGAAAATATATCCTAAGCAGAGAAGGAAGAATGAAACCAGATATACTCCTTGTTTATTAAATTAGAATGATTTTCTGTTTGATTACAAAATATTCTACATTAAAGGGAAGGGGTTAATATAGAAGCAGAAATGTATGTACTTTTGTCCAGACTCTCTTTCAAGAGAAATTATTTGCTCTCTGTGTGAAGGTTCAATCCAATTAGTGGCGTCATTTCTTCTAGAATGGACGTAGCTTGCTTTTTTTTTTTTGGTTCCAGGGATTAAAACCAGGGGTGCCTAACCACTGAGCCACATCTCCAGCCCTTTTTATTTTGAGACAGAGTTTTGCTAAGTTGCTTAGGGCCTCACTAAGTTGCTGAGATTGAATTTGAATTTGTGATCCTCCTGCCTCAGCCTCATGAGCTGCTAGGATTACAGGCATGTGCTACTGCGCCTGCTGTAACCTGCTTTTGATCTTCAAGGTTATACAACTTTTACCTTTAAGACTTTATTGAATATGGTACTAGTGGATTTTTGTTGTTAATGACATGTAGGATTATTGGTATTTCAGAAATTGCTTTCCATTGTCTTCTCTGTAGTTCTTTGTTTTACTGTTGGTGGTGGGGAATTGATGTGACTACCTATTAGTGCTCGGTATCTGTGGTGCTCTGGCTTCCTTTTTCTTGGTTCTATGTTGCAACTTTTTAACTATCATGATACTGTCTGAGAAAATGCTAGATTATAGAAAGGCAAGTAATTTTTCTTCCAGGTAAGCCCTCACTCTTCCAGTAAGCTCTGGGTATAGAAGAAAGTAAGACTGTTTAATCAAATCATTCTATCTTCTGGCAGCAGTATTAATAATACCAGCTAACATTTATCATGTAATTATTATATGTTATGTCACTTTCCTAATTATGTTACATACTAATTTAATCTTTAAAAACTCTATGAGCCTTGTGTTATTGTTAGCATTTAACAAATGAAGAACATGGAGAAGTCTAGTAATTTACCTGTGCCTACATAGTCCATATCCTAGTTATGACTGAAGTAGAAGTCTCATGGACCCAAAATTTATTTTCATTTTTTACAACTTCTATTTATGAAAAATTTCAAATATATGAAAAACTATGTAGGTTATTATAGTGGACACTCCACATATATTTTACCTACACTTAATAGTTAACAATACTATGTTTTCTTCATTTATTTTTTCTTGCAAGTTTTAAAGCAAGTTGCAGTGTGCATCTTTGAAAAAAAAAGTATATCAATTTCATATTTCATGCTGAAATAAGGTCATTTTCTTGTTGACCATACTATGGTGCTCACACATTTAATTTGGTTATTTTTTCCTAAGTTTGTTTGCAGATTTTGAACAACCCTTCCCTTCTCTGTTTTTCCAATTTCATTGGGTTTTTGAAAAGACTAAATACTGTGACTTCAGATTCTTGCCCATGATGCCCTTCTGCTTTGAGGGACCCGTACAGGGAGGTGGTAAGCAGAGCTGAGTGTGAAAGCCCTAGGTGCTGTATGAAATATACCAAACTGTAGTTTACATTCTTCAGTGGTACGCATGTACTTTAAATTGGGGGAGGGGGACTTCCTGAAGACTAAATTTGACACTATAATTACCTATCTCCATGCAAAGCAAAAAACCAAATAATATCTTATTATCTCTTGTTAGCAGGATATGAAACATTGCTGCTGTTAAAAGCTTGTTTAGAAATGGAAACAATAATATAATTCTGCTATACAATAATTATGTTAATAATTTCAGACTTTGCAAAAATTACTTTATATTCTTCTTTTATTCAGTAGAGAGTTACTGAGAATTTGCTCTTATTATTATTATTATTTTTTACAACTTTTGGGGACACTTCATATTGTGATTCTGTCCACAGGGAATTTTTGATCCAGTGGGATAGAGAACCTGCATGAAACAATTTCCACATAAGGTGGAGCTTGCGTGTATGTGGCCAGTATTGGTAGTTAAGGAGCCTGGATGAAATGGGTATTTGAAAGTTTAAATAGGTAGGATTTGGCTTCAGAAGTTGTTGGCATTTGGGTATCTTGAATAAACTGAAAAAGATAGACACAAGTATAAAAATGAGAAAGAATTGAAAATAGTAGAGTGTTACTGAGTTTGAATACTTTTAAATTTAGGAAATGTATTTCCACTTTACCTTTTGCTTCCTGACACCCCCTGCCCCCTGTCCGCCCCCCATTGACTTTTGTCCTTGGAAATGTTAATAAATGAGCAATACATTGGTGTGTATGGTTCCCGTAGTCTGTATAGGCAGATAATTATTATTTTACTTTTTGAAAATGACAGTTAAATCTGATTTTCCAAAACTTGATGTAGATTTATTCCTGCAGTTAGGTCAGTTGTAATGTGACTTTTTGTTGCTCTTTCTCAGCCACTCCATAGCATTCATCATAGCCACATTTTTTTCCTTAAAGGCCATATATAATATAGTTGGCACTGTTTTATTTCAAAATCAATGTAACAAAGAAGTTCCATTATATACGTTTATTGTTAAATTTTAGTCCTAATCCCTTGCTAATGGAATTTCTTCATGATACCTTTTAAAATACTTTTTCATTGAGGAAGCAATTTAAAGATAGGATGTGAAGAAGTGCTTTTCACTTAAGGCATTTAACAGTTCTGACATTTCTGTAGTAACTTAAGACATCTTTGATCTTGTAACCAATTATATATGAAAATTGACTTCTTTATGAAGACCTCTTAAACATTTCTTTTCAGTAACAGAATGTTATAATTAAATACACTCCCCCCACGTGATTTTTGGTTGCTGCAACCTAGTTAAAATGAAATTTAAATATGGGCCTAATTTATTCTCTAACTTTAGTTTTCTCTTGATAACAAGGTGATGTGGTAGACCTGTGGGGCAGTAGGATAGAGAGGGAACAACATGGAATGATATTAATAACGACTATGTGTTGGCTTCCTATTATGTGCCTATTGGAGTGCAAGGTGCATTATATACCTTAGATCTAATTGTCAGAACAGCTGGTAGAGAAACTCTGTAGATTGCATTTATAAAAGAAGAAATTTAGCTTGAGAGAATTAAACGGCTAGCCTAAGACCATACACAGACAGGAAGACACAGATTTGCTTTTCAAATCTAGATTTACCTAATTCCAATGATTATATCTTTCCATAATTCTAAAGGGCCCATCAATAAAAACACATTTTCACTATTTTCTGGCTTAGAGTCCTGCAAACAAATATTGATAAAGGTTAGGAAATGCCGTGTATAAAGCAGCAGACGATTCTGAGCAGGAGTTAGAGGAGCTTGTCTAGGAACAGCTGGTGACAGCAACTGGAGAACGGAGGTGCGCTTGAAGTGCAGTGGGAGGCAGACCAGAATGGAAGCCCAGATCTGTTTATGGGAGGTTTGCAATGCCAGACGGGGAAATTAAAGGCTTTCCTGTTTCACTTTTTTTTTTTTTTAAACAGAAATTTGGCTTACTAATTATGACAAGGTCTAGATGGTAACTAGAAGGAAAGGTGGAGATGACTTCTTTTTCTTCCTTCTTGGATTTGCTTTCCAAACTTTGTTATAATAAAATTTGAGTGTGTTGGTATGCTGACTCTACTGTAAGGGAAGGTAGATGCTAGCCTTAGGCTGACAGAAGAGGCTAGACACTTTGTGGCTTGTTGCGTGTTGTATGAAGTTAATGTCCAGTGACACAGCCTGCATGGTCAGCCAGAAAAAAGATTTGGCTTAGGGCCATATTGGTATCACAGCGATTTCAACGTCAGCTCTGATTCCAATTAAGTTTCAACAGAGATTCTTGCAGTTAGAGCCATTCTTTTGACAGCTAAATCTCCATGTGTGCATTTTAAAACATGTATATACTTGATTTTTTTTGTATTTGATGCAATTCAAGGCAAACAGAGTTCATTTATTTTACTACCATAGCCAGTAAAATTAAAAAGTGTAATTATCAGAGACCAAATTCAAAGCAATGTCATTTTCTTTCTGTCTTCCTCTCCTTCAGCCTCTTCTTTCCCTCCTCTAACCCTTTTTTTCCTTGAACATTTATTTTATCATTGACCTGTCCAGTATGATTGCTAGCCAACTCCAGACACAATGGGGACATAAACAAGAAGCCTTCCATTTCCCACGCACTCATCTCTAGCCAGATCATTCTCAGTGCCTAACATTATTTTCTTGATGCCTTTATTCCTGTTGTTTATTCTGCTCAGAGTTACCTGTATTCCTCATCTCTCCTCAAGTTCTCATTTTCTTATTCTAAACACCATTTACCTTTCAGGGTCTGACTTCATATTGTTGGGACATTTGGCATTTAGATAAATTGTACCAAATGTCTAGCACAAATGCCAAATACCATTTTTTTTTCTTGCTTGTTAAGTCACAAACTGGCTTTTTGAATATAGCCTGGGTTGCTCTTTATAAAGCCAGTCCTCTTCATCAAATGAGAATTAAAAAATATGTGGAGCATACTTCATGGATGGGTGATGAGGTGAATGAATCAAATATATTTTCGGACTATATGAAACATAGAATTATAGGGTTTTGGGAGGATATAGTTAACAATAAGGCATATTTGCTGAACATTAGGTAGTTCCTTCTGATAAGCCTATAATTTAGTGTACATAGGTAACCATATGACAAGACGTGAGAAGATCTATAATATAAATGTGCTCAAGAATGCCTTTAGTCAGGAAAGAGTGGAGGAGGTCAGTCCTCTTGTAGGGGAGGGATATGGGTAAATTTTTATAGAAAACATGGTGTTAGTAGCCTCTACTGATGGAGTAGGGCAGCCTATTCCAGGTGCAATATGTGGCGCATGAGCAAAGGTCTGAATATAGGATGTATTCAAAGCATCTCAAATGGTGGGTTGTTAGTGGGAAGAAACAGGCAGAGAAAACTGAACAAATAGGTGTGTGTGTGGGGATGTATAGTTCTAAGATCATTAAACAATTTTTAGACAGTGAAAAATTTAAAATATGATCAGAAATGTAAGCTAACTTGAGAAGTGGTGAGAAGAATAGCTCAAAGGCAGTACTGAGAGACAAATCTACATGGGAAGCTGAAGACAGAAGTTTTAAAGTATAGATATTGATTGGTTAGACGAATAAGGTCTCCATTTCCCCGCTGAAAGGCAAGTCCTGCTTTCTCCACAGATGACCTAAACCTGAGTACTCACCCTTCTTTTAACTTTTCTCTTCCCCAAAATAACAAAAACAAAACAAACTACTTTTATTTATTTTTTTCAGATGCAAACAAGCTAACAGGTTTTCAGAATAGACTGTTGGAACTTTTAATATCATTTCCTTGATGTTTTTTTCTTTAGGTGGTTATTATAGAAATCATTTCTTTGTCATTGACATAAAAGTTTTTCAGACTTTATTTTCTCTTTATTTTTGAGCCACTTGCATTAATTAGCTGGTGTCATTTTGTAGAATAAAATTATAATCCACTAGCATCGATTATACAATAATAATTATAAGTCACTAGCATCAGTCATACAAATAATTTTAACATGTGGTTTTGTGCAATTTCATACAGATATATCTAGTATTTGCTCTTTTTAAGAACCAAAATATAATTGTAACTGGATAGGGTTTGTAGTTATTTGCACACTCAGAAATTCTAGAAGTACTTGGATTCTATTAAAACTTTCTTTGTCTGAACCTTCATATGAGTGTGTGTGTGTGTGTGTATGAATGAATGAAAATCAATGACAAAGTTTCCAACTGCTTGGGGGAAAGATCCATCTTTTGGCGATATGTTTAATAATTTAATATTTTCATATTCTACTATTACTATGATAATTTCTTAGATGAAGGAATCATCTTTATTGTGTATTTTTATGACTACAAAATCATAACACATGCTCACTGTATAATAATATTTGAATAGAGCCAGAGTGAATGTTGTAAAAAGTGTAAGTCCCCTATTATTCCTTCTGTAAGGTAACAAATTCCAGTTTGGTATATTAAGTATAGGTTCTTTTAAAGCCTAGAAATAAATATTTAGCATTCCCATATCATGCTATCATGATTTCTGTAACAGAGTTGTTAATGCAAGGTTGCCTTCTTCAGGTTGCCTTAAAGCCAAAGACTTATTTGTCTTAGAGACATAATTATAGGTTTGGATATATTTCACTATACGTTTTACAATAGTTGATTTTTGGCAAAGATAATAGAAACAGTGAAACGATTGTTTTACTTCTTAGTGCTACTGATAAAAATTACTCATGATATGAAGAATCTGATAAGTTAGTACCATCTGGTTATTTTTTTTAAGTTTCAAACTCAGCATTATATCTATGCATGAAGAATGTGAGATTCTTAGATTGTTGCTGAATCTGAGTATAGTGAAACCAAGTGCTATTTGTTCAGTGTGTGAAATGATGAATGATATCAGTGTTTCAGATTGTGGCTATTTTTAAAAATTGCAATGGGAAAAGCAAAGAGGCTGTTTGGATAAGTTTAATGTTGGCTATGTTTTCTTAGTTTTAGCTTAGCTATAGTACTTTGGATTAGGAACTCTCATGAGAAGCGAGTTTGCACAGTAAAAATTTGTTGAATATTGGTTAAATGAATATATAGTCATTCCTTGGTATCTGCAGGGTATTGGTTTCAGAATACCCTGTAGATACCAAAACTTGAAGATGCTCAAGACCCTTGTTTAAATTTTTGTAGTGTTTGCATAGAACCTTTGCTCATCCTCCTAAGTACTTCAAATCATTTCAAATTATTATAATACCTTCTATAATGTAAATGCTAAATAGTTGCTATACTGTATTATTTAGGAAATAATGATAAGAAAGAGAATTTTGTACAAGGTTTCCCTAGTATTTTCAATCTGTGGTTGTTTGAATGCTTGGATGCAGAACTGTGTCTTCTCTGAGGCCATAGGTCCCAGGCTATAATTATCATTCTTAGGTCTGCAATAGTACCTTCTTGAATATACTAGCCCCAGCATAAATATTTGAATCATAGTTGTTTTAATAGACAAATATTTAATATTTTTGTCTTTATTAGACCTACCCACTCTTGATTTGAGCCTATTTAGAGAATTTTGTCAATTTATTTATTTATTGCTTGTCAGTTTTTTCTTTTATGAGTATGTGTGAAAGTTTTTTATTTGTTCTGATTAGTTGAACATGATAATAGAATGTATTTTGACATATTATATACATAGATGGAGTATAAATTCTCATTCTTCTGATTGTACATGAGGTAGAATTACATTGGTTGTGTAATCATCTATGCACATAGGATAGTAATGTCCTATTCATTCTACTGTCTTTCCTATTTCCATTCCCCCCTTCCCTGTGTTCCCCTTGCCTAATCCAAAGTAATTCTGTTCTTCCCTAGTCCCCCTCCCTGCCCGCTTATTGTGAATTATAGAGGAAACATTGGCCTTTGATGTTTTTGGGATTGGCTTATTCACTGAGCATGATATTCTCCAGTTCTATTCCTTTACCCGCAAATACCATTATTTCGTTCTTCTTTATGGCTGAATAATATTCTACTGGGTGTATATACACCACCTTTTCTTTATTCATTCATCTGTTGAAGGGCATCTAGGTTGGTTCCATAATTTACCTATTGTGAATTGAGCTGCTGTAAGTATTGATGTGGCTGCTTCACTGTAGTATGCTGATTTTAAGTCTTTTGGGTATAAACCAAGGAGTGGGATAACTGGGTCAAATGGTGGTTCCATTCCAAGTTTCCTGAGGAATCTCCATACTGCCTTCCACTATGATTGTACCAATTTTTCAGCCCCATAGCAATGTATGAATGTACCTTTCCCCCCACATCCTCACCAAAATCTGTTGTTGCTTGTATTCTTGATAGTTGCCATTCTGAGGGAGTGAGATAAAATCTTGGCTAATTTTGATTTGCATTTCTCTAATTGCTAGAGATGGTGAGCATTTTTTCATATATTTGTTGATTGATTGTATTTCTTCTTCTGTGAAGTGTCTGTTCAGTTCCTTAGCCCATTTATTGATTGGGTGGTGTTAAGTTTTTTGAGTTATTTATATATCCTAGGGATTCATGCTCTATCTGAGGTGCGTGTGGTCAATATTTTTCTCCCATTCCATAGGCTCTCTCTTCACGTTCTTGTTTCCTTTGCTGTGAAGAAACTTTTTAGTTTGATTGCATCTCATTAATTGATCCTTGATTTTATTTCTTTTGCTTTAGGAGTCTATATTATTAAGGAAGTCAGTTCCTGAGCCAACATTGTGTAGATTTTGGCCTGCATTCTTTTTATTAGGTGCAGGTTCTCTGTTCTAATGCCTAAGTTCTTGATCTACTTCAAGTTGAGTTTTGTGCAGGGTTGGGGAGAGAGGTTTAATTTCAATTTGCTACATTCAGATTTCCAGTTTCCCAGCACCATTTGTTAAAGAGGCTATCTTTTCTCCAATGTGTGTTTTTGGTGCCTTTGTCTAGTAGTATGAGATAGCTGTATTTATGTGGGGGTTGTCTCTGTGTTTTCTATTATGTACCATTGGTCTACTTGTCTGTTTAAGTGCCAATACCCTTCCGTTTTTGTTAGCTGTGGCTCTGTAGTATAATTTAAGGTCTGGTACTGGGATGCCTCCTGCTTCACTTTTCTTGCTAAGGATTGCTTTGGCTATTCTGGGTCTCTTATTTTTCAAAATTAATTTCATGACTGCCTTTTCTATTTCTAAGAAGAATGTCATTGGGATTTTAATAGGAATTGCCTTAAATCTGTGTAGCACTTTTGGTAGTATGGTCATTTTGACAATGTTAATTCTGCCTATCCAAGAGCATGGAAGATCTTTCCATCTTTTAAGGTCTTCTTCATTTTCTTCAGTGTTCTGTAGTTTTCATCGTAGAGGTCTTTCACCTCTTTTGTTAGATTGATTCTCAAATATTCTATTTATTTGTCTGCTTGCTTGCTTATTTATTTATTTATTTATGGTTATTGTGAATGGGATAATTTTCCTAATTTCTCTTTCAGTAGATTTATCACTGATGTATAGGAACACATTTGATATATGGGTGTTAATTTTATATCCTGTGCTAGCCAATTAACCTTGTCAGAAATAGGAAAGAATTAGATTTTTCTTGTTTGATTTATTTATTTATTACAGAGAATATGGAACATACTGCTAAAACATGCCACTTCAATTGCAATTTTTAATTAATTTATTATTTTATTCATTTATTTGTTGTGGGGACCTCAGTAAGCTTAGACTTACAAAGTATGCAGAACTGCTATATGCCTTTGCCTTTGACAGCCATATAATAGCAGCAAGAGAGAGCATAGAATCTTAGGACTGGGAGAGACCTTTAAAGATGAGGTAGGCCAAACATTTACTTCTCTGACTCATTTCTAGAGAATCTGTTCTAGAATGTTTTCAGCCTGTGATGAGAACATCTTTGCATGCACACGTAGGAGTCCCTTTCTTGAATATATAGTGAGGCCAGGGATGGTGGTGCATACCTGTAATCTCATTGACTTGGGCACCTGAGGCAAGAGGATCTTGAGTTTGAAGCCAGCTGAGTGAGGCCCCATCTCTAAATAGAATATTATTAATATTATTATTTTAAAAGGACTGGGGATGTGACTCAGTGGTTAGGTGCCTCTGGGTTCAATCACTGGTACAAAAAAAAAAAAAAAAGAATATATAGTGAGGTACCTGGAGGTTAAGTATTAGGATTTCTTGTTAAAGGTTTCCATCTACCATTTAGAACTGTTTTTGATTTGGTGGATGTTAGCATTGTAGCATTGCCTTGTCAAACCATAGATGTAGAAAACTAAACTCTCCATCCACTCCAAAAGCAACTTGTCTTTCAGAATTTTAATTATCACATTTGGTGGTAGGGCAGATACTGATTTGTTGATCTGAAGGAGATGATGTTGCTAAGCCAGTTTTATTTAAATGGCCATAGGAAGAAAATAGGATCATGTTATGAAGTTAGTGTACTAGCTACCAAGTCTTGTACTCAATGCTATTTTGGTAGATGCTTAGACATACATAATTATGTTAGTAAGTGGTATGGGATGAAGTAAGTGGAGCAGTCACAGCATAGAAATACTACAGTAATGCCATGAAGTATAACTGGCAGTGGTGTAGCATAGACACTTGATTGTTTGATAGGAAATTATCAAATCCCTTAGATGTGTCAACACACAGCAGAGAGAGGGTGCTTCATATTGCTTAATGCCCGTCAAGCTCAGTGCACAGACTACTTGTGTTTAGGGAAAACATAACCCATAAACATTTATGTAACATTTGTCTCTGCCAGAGACACTGTTTTAAGAGCCTTTACTTATTATCTAAGTTAATCCTTGAAAGTGTCTCATATAATATTTGGAGCTTCAGAGGACATACAGTAGTCCTCTTTTCTCTATGGTTTCGATTTCAGATACCTTGGCCAGCCACAGTCTGAAAATATTAAATGCAAAAAATTCAGAAGTAAACAATACATATATCTTAAATTATATACTGTTTTGAGTAGTTTGACAAAAATCTCATGCCACCCTGCTTCATCCTGCCCATCCCTTTGTCCATCATATCCACACTGTATGTACCACCTGCCCATGATTTGCTTAGTAGCCATCTCATTTGTTGTATTGTCTGTTCGGATATCAAAGTGCTTGTGTTTAAGTAGCCCTTAACAGTGTTTTGCTTAACAGTGACCCCAAAGGTATTGTAATTGTTCTGTTGCATATGAATTCATAGTAAAAAACATAGTAGATGAGCTATTAATTATATTAGCTAAATCAATTACCTATTGACATGGAGAATTTATATTGAGAATATTCTGAACAAAGATTCCTTTTTTAAATATATGCTCTTTGGTTCCAGGAATCTTTATATGAAGAAATATATTTGGCACAAAGATCAGCAGTCTAAATTTGATGTTGGAATCACCCAGAATTTCAGAAAGGGAATCTGAAGTCATTTTCTGGTTTGGACTTTGTCAGGAGATAGGGGAAATTTGAGGACTATTTTGTCACCAACTTTCCCTCTCACCTAAATGAGGATGTGGCCTTCCTTGGTGATCATTGCCTTTGGTGTAGGAATCAGACATTCCTTTAAATGCAATTATATGGATTAATGGTGTTAATATGTCTGAATTGGGAATGAATCCTTCAGGGAAATAGAATAGCAAGAGTTTTTCAGCACAGTCAGGATTCTTCTCATTGTATGGATCCCTGCAGCAAAAGAAAAGCCAAGCAAACGTGTGCTGTACATTGTGTGTTCTGTGGCTCTGTGTAGCCACCTGGCTTCTGTTCATTTCTGTATCATTGACTCAATAATTGGGGATTTAAAGGAGGTGTATGTATATAGTCTCTGAGCCAATATATAACCTATTTTTATAAAGGTGTAAATCAGTTTGATTTTCATCCTGCTTAGATATAATCTTTGTAGACTCATTTTACATGCTTTAGGATTTGTAACTTTACTATACCACTTAAGAATGTGCACAACTCAGGAGGGCCCAGCTCTCTAGAGACATGAATACCTAAAAAAAGTACTTTTGCTTATTCTTCTTTCCCTGTCTTGCCCTAAAGTTTCTCTGCGTATTTTCATAGCAACATATGGAAAGTATGATGGTTCTGTATCAGTTTAGGCCACAGAAATCAATTAACGCCCAATTTATTTAAAACTTTTTAGAAGGGAGTCCCAGAAAACGACGGCCACAAGTCATCTACAAAAGACAGTTGATAAGTCAGTATCAGCTGCTATAACAACACTCTGGGAACCTACCTGATGTTGTTTTTGTTGGAAAGCACATGGAAAGCACATGTTGAATTCCAAATCAGTGACTTAAAAATGAAATTTTGTAGAGTGACCCATTCATAGTCGGCATCTTTCTAAGTACACTTTAAAAAAGCAAGGAGAAGCCTAAATTTTTTTTTGTGATTCTGGTAATCATTATTTCATTTTTATTCATTTGTGACTAAAAATTATTCTGTATAATATAGCATGATATAGAATATAGAATTTCTTTCTGTATACATTGAGGTGGTAGTGTAGCACATAGCCTCATTCAGTTTGACATCAAAGGTAGGGAGAACATTTTTGAACATTTGTTAAACTCTACATTTTTCATCCATTTACCTCTCCACTTTTACCCCAAAGACGAAACAAAAAACAAAAAACAAGAATTGTTTTCAAGGAATTCTGTAGCTTTTTCTTTGGAATATGTACAAGTATACTATGAGAAAAAAATTCTCTTACCACATACTACAATTAAGAAGTGACAGTGATGGTTTTCTCACATATGTGTTTAGTTTAAATGCTTTCTGAGTCATTTTTTAGTAACTATAATACTAATTATCCTGTCAAAAGACTTGTGAAAATTTTAGAGGTGTACTTTATTTTGAAAACTTCTCGAGATTCTTTAGTATCCATCTCTTGCCTCAGTGTTTACTTTCCAGTATGTAAACAGTCAAGAAAATAGACTAAATTTGGGCATTTTATAATCAGTGTTTAGCTACTGATGTAGTTAAGAATTAAGCAATCAACACCGATTATAGAGTTGTTTGGCTGAGAACAAACCTGTAATTCTTTCCTTTTCTGAAGCCAACAGAGCTTGAACCCCCAGAAGCCTGCCAATACATAAGATAAAAGATAACAGGCAATTTTGAATTCACCTGAGTGCAAGAAAAGCTTGTTTGCTTATAATTCCAATAGGACACTGTGAAAATAGTTCTTATCTTAAAAACAGAATATTCCAGTATATTATGTTGGTCACTTTAATATTTATGATTTAAATTAACATTGCTTTAAAATGTATGTATTATAAAGTGTTACTTTGTTTTTATATACACATATATGAATTGTTCATATTAAAATACTAAGTATATCTGTTTGAAGAGGAATCATTTTCTCATACATATTTGAGTGTCCCTGTTTACTGGACACTGGTTGAGGCACTAGGAATAAGCAAAAAGGAAAACAGACCGAATCTTGTTTTTTTTTTTTTTTGATTTTAAGCTCTAATAGGGGAGATAGTAAAGAAGTAAACCCATGAAAGACAAAGTTTTTCAGAGGCTGATTAGTGACATGGAGAAAAAAATGGAGCAATTAAGGAGAATGGTTGCTATTTTAAATGTGGGAGTAGCCAGTAAACCAGTAGCCTGGTTTAAGCCCAGGCCTGAAGAGACATGGGGCTGGTATAATTAGTTAAAAGACCATTTCAGAAAGAGAAAATGCAAAGGATGTTAGGTGGAGAGTGATCTGATGAAGGGCTAGTGTGACTGGAGTGGAATAAGCAAGGGGAAGAGTAGTGGAGGTGAAGTTGGGGTAGTGTGCCTGGGGGACTGTTCATGAAGGGTGTTGAAGAGCACAGTACAACCTTTCTCTGAGGTGGGAAGCCATTGTTCTGAGAACCCTGTTCTGAGCAGAGGAACATGGTGAGCTAACTTAACTGTTTTAAAGAATCCCTCTAGTTACCACTTGGACATAGATGGACTAGGGAGGGTCCCTACTGAAGCAGGGAGAATAGGCACAAGGCCATCGTAATGATTCAGGTGCATGATAGGGGTGCCTTCCCCCAGGGTGCATTATGGTGAGGAAGTGAAAAGTAGTTATACTCCAGATATCATTCTGAAGGAGGAGCTGATGACTCAAATGTAGAATGTGAGTGAATAAAGATGAAGTGAAAATTTAGACAAATTTGATCATTGATATTATTCATTCATTGATATTATTCAGATTTTAAATAGAAGACAAAACAAGTTTGAAAAGTCTGAGTACAAAGAAAGAATTTTATTTGTGTGTTTTGCTCTTGCATCTTTGTATATTGTATATGTGGAGCTTTTTGTGTAGCCCTATTTATGAGTCAGATTTCTATATGTAAAAAAGAAATCAGTTGCAGGATTATAATACAATGTGTTGCTGCCACCTAATGTTTATAGCCTTTCATTTAAGTAATTACAATAACTAGTTATACATAGCTTTAATTTTGGTTTGAATACAGAATTTTAACAGATTAATTGAGGTTTATTTGATAGTGTTCATATTAGGTTCCTGATATGGATATTTAATATAATAATTGAATGTCTAAAAATAAGATTGTAGATCGAAGATTAATTTTACTGGCATTTGATCTCTGTGTTAAGTTCAGTTAAACAAATATTTATTTGTTGTAGCCTGTCCTCCATTTGTTCTCATGATTATTATGTAGAGAACAGATTTAAAAGAACAATACATAGTAAACGAATAATGAAATAATTAGCAGTTAACAGGGTAATCCACGTGGGTGTCCTTGTAGAAAAGGGAATTTATAATCTTAACAAAGTAGATAAACATTTAAAAGGTAATTAAAGTGTGATGACTGTATCACTTCAGGTACTTTTTCTGATGAGTACCTGTTAGAAACATCCCTGAAATAACTTCATTGTTGTAGTGCATGATGCTAGAGCTTGTGATAGTTTCAGTCAGTGCTCAGTTTGGTTCTGCGTTGCTTCGTGAGAGATAATTTAGCTTTAGCAATGACCAGTTACTATTGAAAGTTGGTTTTAGACCAGTTTTAGTAACTGTCTACGTTTCTGGGTCCTTTTTGTGATTAGAATTTAATGTGATGATTTGCTTTCTCAAACATATCCCTTTCCCAGGTACCTGTTATATTACACCTCAAAGAGCAATATTTCCTGAGAGATTAAAAACAATTTACATCAGTCAACCTTTTCTTCTCCTTCCCCCTCCCTTCCCCTCCCCTCCCCTTCCCTTCTTTTCCCTTCTTTTTCTTTTCTCCCTTTCTCTTTTTCTTTCTTTTCAAACTTACTCATTTGTTAATATACAACCAGAGCCCTTAACTTGCTGCCAGAAAAAACAGGAATGCCAATACTGAATCCTAATGGATTTTACAGATATTCATTGAATGTTTAATGTGTCCCGGGTGTGGTCTGGGCTCTGGGATACAGCATTCAAACAAGTAAGAAAATCTTGGCTTCATTAAACTTGAATGCTTATAGGGGATTGGGTAAGGAGATAGACAAGGAGCACACATAAATATACAGTCTGTTGGATGGTGGTGGATGCTGTGGAGGAAAATAAAGCAGGCTGGCGAGAACAGGGCATGCTAGGAAAGGGCAAGGAGTATATTTTTGCTCACTTGGTGCAGATTTTCCTTTTCATGATAATTTTGTTTCTAGTGAAAAATGAAGTATAGTTAAGTTTGTTTTAGTTCTGTCTGCTTTTAAAAAGTATAATTTAACTCACATCTACATATTTATTTAGCAAATGGTTAGAACATACTCTTAAGCATATTACCTTTTTCTGGATACTGTGAACTAAAAAAGACAGAAGATGTGTTCTTTACCCTTATAGAGTTTAAAATGAGAATGAGAAAATATTTTTTAAAGAACATTTAATGGTAACCAGGAGAGTCATTCCTCTTAAAAAAAAAAAAAAGAAAAAAGAAAAAAGAAACCAGAGATGTTAGGTAACAAACTATTTTCTGGGACCTCAAGTGGGATTATAATACTGATCTCTGAAAGGCTGTATTTTCTCTAGATTTTGATACCCTTTTTGGAAAAAAGAATCTGCATTATGATGCATTATTTCCTGCTGAGTATAATGTGGCAAACCTACCAAGTTTTTAATCAGTCATTATGGAATCAGCTTGTGATTTCTTTTAGTACATGTAATCAGGAAGATGTAAGATACTATATATAGTTTTTATTTTTTTTTCCAATTTGAGATGTTGTCACAGTTAAGAGAAATACACTCTGATGTGCTTGATACAGTGTTTTCATAATGAAAGCTCTGTGTCTCGTCTACAGCCATCCCTAAATGATCTCTTTTGTTATAAAAGGGTGCTAATCATTGTAGATTTAGAGAATCCAGAAATATGTCTCAACAATGTTATGGTTTTGTAGTGTCTATCATTAGCCAAATCTGTTAATCTCTTTGAACTTCATCAGTTACTGGTAAAATAGGCACTTAAAGGTGATTCGATTTGAAAACATTTTCTTTTCTTTGTAAATACTAAATAAAAACATCCTAAGTAAGAGATTTTAGTTACCTTAAAATATGTTGAACTCCATTGACTTAGAATCATGGTAAAATAAAGAAAGAAATACTACAGAACAAAACATTCATACCTTTCACTGCCACTTTGTAACCTTTACCTGAAAATTTTTGGTAGATCACAATATGGCAGATGTTTTTGGAGGAATTATGATTTGACCAAGGTCAGAGATGTTAATTGAGCCCCCCCAGATTTGTCCTGATGGCCACAAACAAATGCCTGTGGGAAGTCATCAGCTTAACTCACCACCCAGTTCACTGAGTCATAAAACTCCAGAGCTAGAAAATAAGCAGCAAAAGGACTGTAACTTTGTGAGCATTCTAGCTTGGCCTTTGCTTTTTCTTGAGTCTTGAGAGGGAATTACAGGGACCACCCAAGAGGTCTTTGTTTCTTTCACTTTCTCTGTAGCCTTCTACTCTATCCTGTACTCCAAAATCTATAAAAAATTCTGGTATGTAAAAAGTTCTTGAAAACCATTGAAATTGTATTTTTTCCCTAAGGTTAGACTGTAATTACCTAGAGATTACATTTTATTAAATTTATATTATGAAATAATTAGACTTTTCTGGATTTTAGCAAATATGGAATTTAACTAATAACTTTCATTTCTGTCATTAAAAAGGTATAATATCCAGTATTTATCAAACGATTACTGTTTTCAAGGTACAACACTATATTTTTTAGACAAGGGAGACTCATATAAGTTATTCATATTTTTCAGAATACTACAATCCAGATGAAGGCTAATCCGCACTGGGTACAGTTTATCTCTTAGTCTTCAGAGTATATAAGAACGTGTTTGGGGAGATTGTAACTAAATTTTCAGGCCCATCTCCCTGGGTGATTTTTCTTTTTCTTTTCTTTTTTTTTTTTTTTTAAATTAGTACATCATAGTTATCCATGATAGTTGGGTTCATTTTGACATATTCATAAATATGTGACAGTTTTTTCCGTTTAATCTGTAGTACTATCTCCTTTCATCTCTCCTCCCTTTCCTTTTTCTTTATTTTGTTGGTCATTCATTCATTCATTTTTAGTTGGTGCATTATAATTAAAATAAAATTGGAATGCAATGTAATATATTCATACATGCATAATTTGGTCGACGTTTCTCCCTAGTTCTTTCTCTTTGCCTCCTGTCTCTCTGACCACTTGTCCTGCTTCTGCTTTACTGCTTTCCCTTCTCTTTCACCAAGATCCCCCTTTATATCCTTTTTTTCTCTCTTGAGTTTCCATGTATGAGAGAAAGCATTGGACCCTTGACTTTCTCTGAGTCTGGCATATTTCACTTAACGTGATATTCTCTTCCCTCAGGTTTTAATGTCACTTGAGGTTCTTGTGAATACCTAGCTTTCATATACCGTGTGATTTTGATGTGAGTTGTCAAAGGCCCATACTCTTTTTTTTTTTTTGAGAGAGAGAGAGAATATGAATTTTTTAATATTTATTTTTTAGTTTTCGGCGGCACAACATTGTTGTTTGTATGTGGTGCTGAGGATCGAACCCGGGCCTCATGCATGCCAGGCGAGCGCGCTACTGCTCGAGCCACATCCCCAGCCCAGACCCATACTCTTGATTAACACTCAAGTCAAAAAACAGACTGGAGTTCCCAGTTCTAGCTCATTCATTTGTTACCTTTGTGGCCTTGAGGAAAATATATAATTTCTATTACCTCTATTTTCTTTTCTTAAAGTGAAGATTATATTTATCTGCTTTGCAAGACTGTTATGGGGAGTGAATTTTATGATTGGAACATAAATTATCCCTAAGTAAATGATAGCCGTTAACCATTGTTGTCCTCATGTTTATCACAGCACCACCACTAGTACCATAATCATCTCATCATCATGCATCTTAGTGACATTGCAGAGGCCAAAATAGCTAACATAGGCAGTATGTATAAGAGGGGTGTGGACAATATCTGAGTGTTCAGAGATGCTTAAAAGAGTTTGGGCTGGAATGGTTTGCAATGTCCATAGAGGAAAATGGTGCTTGAATTAGATTTTTCAGAGTGAAAAGGATTTAGCCAAGTAAAGACAAAGTTGGAAGGAGAAAACTATTTCTTAAAATACAGAGTTATTTCAAAATGACTTTAATTACTGAATTTTTTAGTGATGATTTACCTCAATTGTCTTCTTCTAACTTAAATAATTGGAATGGGTCACCATATTTTAAGTTTATTCAGGAAGATCAAAAGTTCATAAAAATGTGCATTTAATGTGTTATGTAATATTGTAATGGGGACTAATTTCTATTCACTGTTAATAGTGAAAACACTATTATATCTTTAGAGGCTTGAAAACCAGTAATTTGAAATGAATGCTATGTGTTTATAGCTATTATATAATTATAAAACAAGAAATTATGTTATGGGTTAAATATAATCAAAGTTATTTAACTGATAAAAATATAGATTAGCAACAATAATATGCCATCTAATATTTAGTTGAATGTAAGTTTCTGCTTCCAGTAGGGTTTTGGTGCTATTTCCCTAGAAATAGATCTGTTTAAATTTGGTCTCCTTGTTCTATGGTGGATGGGATGGCGGCTCAATTCTTTTCACTATTTCTTCTTGTTTAAATTGCTATAAGACTTTAGCACAGCATACTGTTCCTTCATGTAGCTCTTATGAGTGTGAATATCCTCATCCCTGACCCAGCGTCTGTGTTCTTTTCTCATTAGACCTTCAGTGGCAACCATACTTGTAAGCACAGGCACTGGAAGTGTGTGGTGGTATTTGTTTATGAGCAGTCATTCTAATGAACTCAAATAAACATTTATTTTAAAAGATCATTTAATTTTGTGGAAATACAAAAAAATTGTTTTGTTGATCCTAAAGAATCATAGCACATTTAGTTCAGTTTCCTCATTTAACAAAAACAAACAAACAAACAAACAAAAAAACCACACACACACAACAGCAAAAGGAATCTTTGAAAAACTTAGAGCAATACAGTGACTTTTTTATACTGAAACTAATTTCTGAGTGACTCTAAGGTTTATGTATCTATCTGTACATCATCCAGCCTTTGTGCATCAATTGACTCATCTCCTACTGCCGAGTTTCTCTGTGCTTTAGGAAACTGCACTTGATATTCTCCCTTTTTGGACAGTCTTTTCCTTGCACCCTCAGGAACCTGCTTTTTGATAGAATTACATCTTAGAATCAGTGCTAACTCTGTTAGTAATTTTCCCTTACCACTTTTGCCCATAGTCCATTGCTGTATAACAAACCACCCTAAACTTAGGGGTGTAAAACCACAACCATTTATTATGGGAACAGTTTCTTTAGGTCAGGAATGTGGAAAAGGTGTAGTGGATATGGTTTTTCCTCTCTATCATGATGACTGAGACCTCAGCTGGGAAAACTAGGACACTTGAGTGGCTGGTGCTAATGTCATCTTGAGTCCTCTTATATGTCTGACTCATGTAAGGCCTGGGATGAGCTAGGACTGTTAATCACAGTCCCTGCAAGTAGCCTTTCCATGTAGTTTGTGGCCTTCCTTTCAGAGTAGTCAGACTTCCAGAGAAAGATGTGGAAACTGCATGGCCTTTAAAACCTAGCCTTAGAGATTACATGATGTCATTCTCACTTTACTCCTTGTTTGAAGCAATCATAAGCCACCCTGTTTTTAAGGAAGAAGATACAGGGCCTGCCTCTCAATAGGAAGAATGGCAAAGAATTTGGGGTCCTATTTTAAAACTGCTGTATCATCTAAAATAGCATTCCAATCCTTCTTCCATTGTTCTTCTATTCTGTAGACTTGATAACATTTATGGGTTGGGATATTTTTGTATAAATGAAATTGTTATTGTTTATTTTCCTCTTTCAACTAAAATGTAAGTTTTGTGGAAAGCCTGCTTCTTTTGTTCACTGCTTAATTTTTAGTCCCTAGAGTAAACCCTTTACATTATGGGCACTCAGCTACTTAATGAACAAATGACTTAAAAGCCACACAAGGCCGTTTGTGTCAGATCTAGCAAGTATCCTACTAAGCTCTATTTTATCATAATATTTCTCATAAAAATTTCCCACATTAAATATATAGTGTTGCAAATTATAAATTTAGTATATATTTCACTGAATCGCTATCTTTAATTACAATCTGTTTAGTAGTGAAATCATGTACCTTTAAAATTCAGTTATTCTGCTGTCATTATACTACTTTTACCCTAATGATTTGTAACCCAGCAATTATCATCCCAGATTATGTTATTGCAAAAATTAGTGTGAAGTATTATAATGGTTTTGTTTTAGTGAATGAAGTACTGAATCTACTCTGAGACACAGGCTGCCCTGGATGTAGGTTATCTAATATGGAAACTCACTGGCAAAAAAAGCTTTTTTTGTTATGTCCAAGAACATTTTGGGTCAGAACTGCAGATGAGGCACAGCAGGAATCAGTAGTTGACAGCAAACCACTCAGACATTCTGGAATACCAAGATCCTGCAGCTAGAATCTGACCTCCTCTGGAGGTGTCTTCTATAGCTGTTACTTGATGCTGGCTGTTGGCTGGATGTCATCTGAGACAATTGCTCAGAACAGTCACACTGGCTGCTCCATTTGGTCTAGGTTTCCTTACAGCATGATGGTAGGATTCCCAAGGATGAGCCTCTCTAAGAGGCGGGTCTTGCAACCTAGGTGTCTCTCAGTAGATGAATGGATAAAGAAAATGTGGTATATACACTTAATGGAATATTATTCAGCTTTAAAGAAGAGTAAAATTATGGAATTTGCCAGTAAATGGTTGGAGTTGGAGAGTATAATACTAAGGGAAATAAGCCAATCCCACAAAATCAAAGGCCTAATGGTTTCAATATGCAGATGCTAATTCACAATAAGGCGGGGGTGGGGTGGGTACTAGGGAAGAATAGCATTATGTTAGGTTAGGTAGAGGGAAATGATGGGAGTGAAGGGGAGGGAATGTGGGGATAGGAAAGATAGTAGAATGAAACAGACATTATGTATATATGTGACTGCATGACCAATATGATTCTGCAACATGTGTATTCAGAAAAATGAGAAATTACATTCCATCTATGTATGATATATTAAAAGAGCACAAATGCATTCTACTGTCATATATAACTAATTAAAACAAATAAAAAAATAAAAAAAGAGGCAGGTTGTGGAAATTTTTTTAAAAGCTTTAGACTCAGAGTCTTGCATAGTGTCACTTTGGTTGTATTTTATTTGATGAGGCAATCGCAGAGAGTCACCCAGATTCAGGAGTTGGGACATAGATCCTACCACCTTTAAGGAGAGTGATAATGTCATACTGTAAGAAAGGGTATATGGGATGGGATATATTGTGATAGCCGACTTTGGAAAATGTTGTGTTTCAAACTAGATGAACTGTAGCCTAATTGTTGCCTTGTGGGCTTGTCTGTCTGTATCCAGAGGGCTCAGATCAGTCACTGTTGATCCCGTAGCCTGTCTAAGACCGTTTTGGAGCAGATCAGGAGTTGTAGCACCACTTTCGCCTGTAGTCATGCTGTATCTCACTCTCTCCTCCATGCATAAGCCATTCCTAGTTGTTATTATTTCTACTGTGATTTTAATTGAGTCCTTGCCTTAGGAGTCTGATAGGCAAGAGTGGGAAGCTCAACACTGGACATTTTTCAGCAGTGTTTCATTCCTGGGACAAAGTGCTGTGTTTTATGGATGTGCCTCAAAAATTTGAAAACATAGGCTGCTAACTTACTGAAAAAGAGACAGAAATCTAGAAAGGAAAAGACAAACTGTGGAGTCCACCAGAAATTCGTTATGGTTTTGTTTGGTACTGCTTGGGGCTTCTGTTATTTGCGGGGGTGGGGTGAGGTGGGGTGGGGATTGTGTGCCTTCATTCATGTTCCTTTAATCTAATTATGATCCTTTTAAAAAATTCTTACATTATCAGTGTAAATCAAGCTTCCTTAGGGTTTTCAAGCTTTTCTAGTTTTAGTTTTCCCTAACAAAAGAATTGCAACCATGCAGCAAGTCATATTGAGTGCGTTTCTTCCAGTTGGTCTTATTTCCCTCCCTTTCTTTTCACTTTGCAGCTCAGGATTGGCAAATAGTGAAATTGCAGACAAAGCAGTCTGAAAGAAATGTGCAAATAGCGTATTTAATTTGATTACCTATAATCAAATTTACTACAAATACTAATATTGTACGATACCCTAAAACAATATTTTTAAAGAGATTTTTGTGCTTTAGAATTTGAGAGTGGCATTATATTAGAGTTGCTGCAAAAATGACAAACTAATCCTCTAACCAATAACATGAGTAAATTTGGCAGGTTCTAGCGATGTCCCAAAAAGTAGCATTTCTCTACTTAATTAGATACTTTCTAAAATGTGATTGAATTTTATCCTTCTTCCCCTCCACCAACCTCTCCCTATATGCATAGAAGTGAAGATCCTTTTTGAACCAGAACCTGAAACCTAGAGAGTTTTATTTCTAAGCATCTGCTAAAGTGGACAATTCTCTAAATTAGTGCCCAGCATAAAGCATTTTAATCTCATGAGGATTTGTAATGAAAGTGTCATCAATATCAATTGTATATGATGTTGTGGCAGAGCAGTGATTTTTTTTTTTTTTTCTTGTTTGGCAAAGAGTTAAGCTTATTTCCTATTCTGTTAGTGGAAGTTGACTTTCCAGTTCTCTATGCAACCTGGAACTTTTCCCACTGAATCCTTTAGATACAGCCTCCTCCCCCTTTTTCTTAGTAATATATACTTACCTGGTACATACAGTATATATTATGTTTGATTATTTTAGGCATAATGTCCATAAATATACTCTCCTTTCCTAATAATTTGTCTCTACTCTCCAAAAATTAGAATTGAAAGGATGGAACTTTAGACTGTCTTCTCCAGTGTTTTTTGAGCTGGGTGATTTTTGTCCCCCAGGGAATATTAGGCAATGCCTGGAAACATTTTTTGGTTGTTACAGTGGTGGGTATGATGCTATTGGTATTTAACGGGTAGAGTGCAGAGATAGTTGTAAACATTCTATATTTTATAAGACATGCCCCTCTTACATACAGGTATTTGATTCTAACTTAAGAGACCTTTGTGTAATATGTTTTTCATGTGTTTTCAAGTAGAAAATGCCACTTTGAATAGGAAATATATTTGTTCTTGCATTATTTTCCTTGTTAATTAGTTTGCCCAAATTTAAGTTTTTTAAAAAATGGTTTAGCTACTTGTAGAAAGCTTATATATTGTACAATAAACCACACATATTCAACATCTACAGCTCGTCAAAGGACTGCATGTAGCTACTTACAGAGTGCTAGCTAGCATTGCTTGCATTGTCTGTTGTAGAACTTCTGTAGTCACTAAATTATCAGTCCCCATACAGTACATCACAGGAAGTTGGCAGATACAATGATCCATCTGTTATCACACCCATCAAGTGCATTGGCTCAGAGGGAAAAGGCTGCAGATTGGAGCTCAGTGTGTGAGAGAAGTAGAAAGATTCCAAGATGCTTATCATTCTTTCCACCAGTCCTTTCTGGCCTTCTGACAAACTTGACTTGCTCATTTCTAAAATGGCTTTTCAGTTTATGATATAATTATCTTTACATTAATATTTTCAGAAAAATTAGACATGTTATCAAAAGTCCTTGCTACCCCTACCCCTTTTCTTTTTCTTTATGAAAATGAGTTTTCAGGGTATCAACACCCCTCTCCCTCCCTGAAAAATTCTTGGTCAGATTGTTGTAGAAAATGAGCAGTGGAAAATTGAAACTGCACAATCTGGAGAGTTTTATTTTTAAAATAGTAATTCTTAACCTGAACTAAAGTAAAAAGCAAGTATAAAGCGCTTTTATGTTGTTATTCAAGTGTGACCAAGTTCTTTTTTTTTTTTCCCTTAAATTCATACAAGTATGATCACTCACAAAGAAGGAGATTGTGATTTTTATAGTTAATGAGAAAGATTTAGGCAGTTTCTTCTGAGTTTGAGAAACTTGTTTCTTGCCTGAAAAATCATAGGAAACCAAGGTTCCTTACAGAAGTCTCAGCTTTTTAGACAAAAGTGTTGATGCTACACTTAATGGTGCTTTTAACTTTTGGTGACTGCCCTGGAGGTAAATAGGGTATGTACCCATCCTTCCTATCTTGTGAATAGTCTTATTTATACAGAGTTTCTTCCTTGGCAAGGCATGATGTCTGGTTTGGGTAGGTAAAAATTCACTTCCAAATTGCTGTCTGTATATTGTTTGTATGTCTTTGACTTAAGTTCACCTTCAAAAGGGCAAAATGGTTAGAAAAAAATTAGGACAGAGTATGACTAATTGAAACTTAGAAAGGGCTTTGCCTTTTCCAGACTGGAAGATATAAAATGAATATGAATAGTGAATAGCTGTCCCATTCACTTAAAGGAGCCATTGTATTTCACTTTCTTCTCTTTTCACCTTCATCTTTAAGTAGCTTTGATAAAAATGGGATTTTTAGTCACCTGTTCCAAAGTATAATATTTGGATTATCCTCAAGTAGAAATATAAATCCTTTAAATATTGTCTGCCATATTGAGAGTTTTAATTGATTCCTGTGTCTGTTATACTTGTTTAAAAACCAATAAATTTAGCTTTAAAAGTTTTTGAGAAAGGGTCACAAAAATTTGGAGTACATGAATAAACCAGAGAATAATTATATTGAAGCTGATTTCTCAGGAAGAAAATCATGTAACATTTTAAAAACTTCTACTGTAGAAATGATTCTACAGTATTTTCCTGTGAAATTATTTTGCATTCATATAAGATTTTCTTGTTACATTCTCCCCAAGGGAAAATAAAAGCTTCCTTGGCTTTTGTAGATGTGACTTCTGATAAATATAAAGGGACTTTAGGTTTAGTAGACCTAATAGAATGGAACAAGTAATACATATATTCTATTCTTGTTTACATGGAGTTATATCAATATATAACATGAATTTAATACATACTTTAATATCAGTCTGTAATTGTGTACCTTTATTTCATTATTTAAAATATGGTGAACATGATCAATAGAACATTGTAAATTTATAGTGATAAAGAAACCTCATTAATATTGGCCTAAAGAGTTGATAATTACTATCATTTAATGCACAGGAAAAAGGATGAAAAGAAATGATTCTATTTCCAAAGTTTCCTTACTGGGATAGAAGTTTTATAAGTTAAAATTCTCTGATTTAAACATACTATGAGGGGCTCAATTCATAACAGTAACTATTTTAAATGATAGTTCATTGTTATTATTGCATTCTGTTTAATATATTTTCTTGATTCATTAATATTTTTCATTAATCATTCTAGTCTTACTAATTGATAAGGTTTCAATAAAATCTTCTTTTCTCATTTTTCATATTCTTTTTACTATAGAAATGTTTTCATGCTATAATCATGACTCTATTTTGTTTTTCTGAAAATAATATAGAACCACAGCTCAAAAAATGTGTGGAAATTTCCTTAAATAATCATCAGGAAAAAAAGTTAAGCCTTTTATAGAAGTGTTTATTTTCCATTTTGTATAGTATTAAAAATTCTTAGACTTTTATTGTACTTTGCTACCACATGATATATAATTCCCTGCCTCAGAGGTTGAGTAATAGGGGCTGGAGGTGTAGCTCAGTGGTAGAGTGAGAGATTAGCATGCCTGAGGTCCTGAGATCAATCACCAGTGAATGTATGTACACACACACACAAAGTTGTGTAATATTAAACTGTCTTTTGGTGATTAAATTGCATTTTGAGTGTTTCTGTCAGGGTCAGAACTTTTTTTTTTTTGTGGAAGGTTCTGTGCACAGAGGATTGAACTTGGTCTGTGTACGTGCAATGCTGAAATTCTGTGTGGGTGAGGAGACAGGTAATAAATAAATAAATGAATAAATACCTCTTTTAGTTGTATGCTGCAAAGCAGTTGATAAGAAAGTGAGTGACTGGAGAAGGCCACCTTAAACAAGGGGGGATAGGTAGGGAAAGCCAAGTCTCTTGAAAGAAGCTGACCTCGTAATGACCCTGGCTAACTCTGGGGAAGAAATAGAAGGCTAGTGCTGAACAAACTGGTAAAATGTGGGAGATGGAAGAAGTAGATGGTGGTGAACTTAGGTGAGGCAGTGAGGGCCAAGGTAAGGAGCATCAGAAGGATGCTAAGATATGATTGAAGTTTTGAGAAGATTGCTTTGATTCATGGAGCAGGACCTTAGGGTAACTTAAGTGAAAGCGGGGACACTGCACAATTTTAAAATCTTCTTGATGAAGCAGGGTTGTAAAAGAAACTGAACAACAATTGTCTGTTCTTTATAGAGTTTTAATATAAATTCTGTCCAGGCAACTTCTGTTCCATGTTTACTGCATTTCTTGTTTAGATTATTTTCTTTATTTGAATTGCAAAGTCATTCTGAGAGGATAATGTTGCCTTTGAATACATGTATAGTTAGAGTATTGTTTTACGGACCTATATACAGGTACTTAAATTTAAATTTTATTATGAAAAGTTTGGGTGAAAGTTTTTAGCAATCATAATTTTTTCATTCCATTATATATTGTTTGAACATGTATCTTCAAAGTTCAATCATGGTGTTTATATATAGTTGAACTTTTCAACTCATTCTGTTTTTTTTGTTTGTTTTTGAAGCACAATTTAAAAAGTTTTAAAATAGTTGTAACAAACAGAAAATTGTGTATGAAACTAGATGGTTAAAAACCAAACATCTGGTGTAGCTCCCAAGAACTATTAAATTTATAGTGATAAAAAACCTCATTCATAATGGCCTAATAACCCCCCAGTTTCCCAAATACTCCATTATCACCAAACACTCTCTCCTTTTCCCCTTAAGGTAAGTGCTAATTAAAATAGCTTTCAAATGTCATACTTTATAATAGCTGGGTTTTGAACTGTGGAAAAGAAGAATTTACATATTCAAACACAGTTGACAAAGAATTTTGTATATATTTGCTGGGTGTGATAGTACACTGTTGTAATCCCAGCAGCTTGGGGGGCTGAGACAGGAGGATTGCAAGTTCAGAGCGCCCCTCAGCAACTGAAAGGCGCCAAGTAACTCAGTGAGAGCCTGTCTCTAAATAAAATACAAAATAGGGCTGGGGATGAGGCTCAGTGGTGGAGTGCCCCTGAGTTCAATCCCACCTCCATGCCCCCACCTCCCCTCGCCAAAAAAAAAAAAAAAAAAAAAAGAATTTAAAAGGTATTTTTTGTTAATTATTTGGAAATTATATTTTTCCTTTGTGAAAATCTATTTTAAACGGTGGTTAGATTCTAAAGCTAACCTAACAAAAGCTGATCTAAACTGAAATGCTCAACTTCAGTTTTGGTTTGTGTTCTGGTTTTGTGGTGAGTAGTGGATTGGCTAGGGCATAACTCTGTCAACATTAGAAATCCTCAGAATTCATCCTGGAAAGCACCTTGTTAGAATCATGCAGTTTGAGAGCTGGAAAGACTCTCAGAGAAAGGAGACATAACTGTGAAGAAAACAGCAGTCAGTGAAGTATCAGTGCTGCTGGTGTCCCAGGCTTTTTAGTTTTCTGGTTCTATTGACTCCTTTGATTTTTTTTTTTTTTAACTCCCTATTGGTTTGCAGATTCTCTCCTCTTTGCAAACTCTCAGTGTGTACCTTTTCAAATTCTCTCTAGAACTTCATAATTTATAATGGATAAAACTTCAACTGCCAGGACTCTTCCATAGGTCTTTGGTACGCCAAGAGAAAACCACTGCCCCATGTGTTATAGAGCTATTCAGTCCTGCTCTGTCTAAAGTTACTGGTCACCCTGCTCTCCAATGAGAATGCCATTTTGGCCAGTTTTAGAGAGAACCCAGGATTGAACTCATTCACACCACAGTGTAAACAACTGATCATTATTTTCTCAAGCATTTGCAGTTCTTATATTGAATTGTGTTAATGAAAAGGAATATTGTATTGTCCATATGCCTACATGAAGTAAAAATATTGGCAATGTTGAAGTATTTAGGTCATTTACACTTTTTTTTTCCCTATGATTGGAAATTTCTTAGTTTGTTAAATTTTGGATAAAGAGGGCTGGGCTTGTGGCTCACTGGTAGAGCGCTCGCCTAGCATGTGTGAGGTACTGGGTTCCACCCTCAGCACCACATTTAAAAAAAAACAAAACAAAATAAAGGTATTGTGGAAAAAAATTTTAGATTAAAAAAATGGATAAAGATAACCTTTTCCTGGATATGTTTCAGCTTAAGGTTTTGAGAAATTTTTGTTGCTTTCTGATAGGTTGTTTTGCATTAAACAACATAAATTAATTTTGAAGACTTGGGTGCTGTGGTTCAGATATGTTTAGACTGTTGGAAGCCTGGTCTTCAGTGTGGTGATGTTAAGAGGCAGTGGGACTTAGAAGAAGTGGGACCGAGTGGGAAGTCTTCAGGTCATTTGAGGCATTGCCCTCAGAAGGGTTTAGAGTACTTCTTTTGAAACCCTGCCTAGGTCTTGCAAGGAAGTTATAGACTGGTCGCTCCGGGATTTCTCTGGTTTCTTGTCTTGCTATGTGATCTATCCCTCCCTCACACACTCATATGATGCTATCAGCTGTGATGTGATGAAGTCTGTGGTCTTACCAGAAGTGGCATCATGTTGTCTAGAGTTTATGCCTCTAAAACTGTGAACTACAGAAACATCTTTCTTTATAAAAAGGCTTTATATTTTATTATGGTACTGGAAAATTGATTTATTCAAGGGGAGAATTATATACTTTTGTTTTAAAGAATAAACAATAATAATAATTTGGTTCTACAAAATCAGATTAATGTAATGGAAATTCATATGGGAACTAAACAGTCATTTATTAAATAAAGTAAGATGGTTGCTAAAATGCATTTAAACTGATTTTTTAAAGTTAAAACTGTGTTATATGATTTTTAAGAGAAGACAAGGAAACCTTGTAAAATTAATTTTATAAGATTTGGGGGAGTCTTCTTTTCATAAGGGAAATTTAGATAACTTTAAAAATTTCTTTTTAGTTATATTACATGACAGTAGAATGTGTTTTGACATATCATACATACATGTAGTATAACCTATCATTCCTGTGGTTGCACATGATGAGTTACAATGTATTCTTTTTTTAAAAAATATTTATTTCTTTTAGTTGCACACAACACCTTTGTTTTATTTATTTATTTTTATGTGGTGCTGAGGATTGAACCCAGGGCGTCGCACGTGAGCGCTCTACCGCTGAGCCACAACCCCAGCCCCAGTGGTCATGTGTTCTTGTATGAACATAGGATAGTTATGCCAGATTTATTCTACTCTTTCCCGTTTCCATACCCCCTCCCTTTCTTGGGAGAGTCTTGATTTAATACAGTGCAGTACAAAGGACCAAAATAAGAAAATGAGTAAACCCCATTACTGATGGATTAAAAGTTGTATAAATCGTGTCCTCTGTGATTCCAGATGATAAACAAACTTAAACTCGTGTAATTCTAATATGCCGTAGCACACGTTTGACTTCTCTTTAACATACATTATGTTTAAATCTACATTAGAGTTTAGTGGTCAATTTGTAGACCCCTTAGAGGATAAATTGCAAATATTTTAGTTTCTAATCTCATTGTGGTATCACGGGTCAAAAAACTCGTAAGACCAAACTAATTAAAATTGCTCAAGAATTTTGGTGCCCTGTAAAAATGTGTCATCTCTACATAGCTTTTAAAAATTTATTGTATTTCAGTGCTCAGCCGTGCTGAGAATTGAACCCCGATCTTCAAGCATGCTAGGCAAATGCTTTACCATTGAGCTGCATTCCTAGCCTTATGCAATCATTTGTTAAAAAGCTATTTTGGGTTTCAAAGTTTTGTGAATAGTCCTTTATTATTTGCTTATTTTTGTTCCTTTAAAGTTTTAACAAAATTTTACATGTGCAGATTGTTTTGTTAGTTTCACAGCATGTTCTTAGTATAAAATGAAGTAGTAGTATAGTAAGTTCAGGAATGAAACTAATCATTTTTAAAGAATTGTTTAATTAGATGAGACTGAGTGCATTCAGGATGGCATGGCCATAGACAAAAAATTGATTAATTATACAGACTCTGCTAACCTTCAAAATAAACTTCACAGTGTTTTAGTTTAATTATAATCTTTCAGCTCCTGGCAAGTACTTTATTACTCAACTGCCAAACTCTTAACCAAACTACCTGTAAACACACATGCATAAACCCACAGAAGATTGCAATTTGTGAGTGTGTGAAGAGTGAGTCAACTTTATAAGAATCCTGTAATAAAAAGGACTTTGCATATTGTCAGTATAATGTCAACTTATGGCATTTTTTAGTTTAAATTAGGGTTTATATATTTAGAGTTCTGTCTTTTGCCAGGTGAAGTGATCAATGGGCATTAGGTGAAATGATAATTATTATACATTCCTGTTTTTAATAAAAAGTTCATTGTAGATAACCATGTTAAAAGATAGCAGATTTTCTTAGAGTAGCATTTTATATAAAGGAAATAAAATTATTTTGTGGTGAAACTAGATAACAAAAAGCAAAGAGAAATTATTTTGTAGTAAAAGTAAGATAATAAAACAGAGGGATAAATATAGCAGTTGAATTTTGCAGTTCTGTGGTGAAAGAAGTGAAGGTAGATCAATAATAATTTGTTAAAATGACAAAATATTTGTGACTTTTGCCTCCAAAGAATTAAATATACAGAGTGTGCTTGCTTAATGATGGTCTCATCTATTTGCAATAGGCTGTCCAGCTGAAGTATAAGCCATGAGGGCTCAAGGAGATGGCACAGAGAATGTTCTAAAGAAACCTTTGTGTACCAAGTCTTCACAGTAGTTAGTCCCCCCCACCCCCCTCTTGGGCGCTCGCTCTCTCTCTCTGTCTCTCTCTGTCTCTCTCTGTCTCTCTCTGTCTCTCTCTGTCTCTCTCTGTCTCTCTCTCTCTCTCTCTCTCTGTCTCTCTCTCTCTCTCTCACACACACACACACACACACACACACACACACACACACACACACACACACACCCTTGTTCTCTGTCTCTATGTCTTGGCAGATGTTATTTTTGTTACATTTGCTACTTTAACCTGTCAGTTAAAAAATAATTACTATGTCAGTGTGGCTGGCGGCTCATATAGGAAAAATATGCTGTCTCTTAATCAAAGGTGATTACAGTTTTTTCCTGTCTATAAATGTGCTTGTTGTGTAACCAGAATGCATTAGTCTCAGCCTGATGTACGAAATGAAAGGCAGCAAGAAGCAGCACCATTGTTATCTCTCCAGGCGTGTCTAATGAATCGTGTTTCCATGTTCTCTCGGTCACGCCGTAGAGTGCCCTCAGCCAGGGCTAAGCCTCCTGTAAAATGCTCTTTAAGATTATTGTGGCAAGAACAGAAATGCTGGATGAGTGGGGGTTGGGGAGAGAATGCCAAGGAGACAGCTGCATTTCAAACAGTTACAGCTGCAAGGATTACTCACTGTAATAGCAGTGACAGACAACTGTTTGAGCTTTAGTGTAAAAGGCAGTTTGGGGACTTGTCCTGTCAGAATTTTAGTAGCAAGTTGGTGTGTGTGTGTGTGTGTGTGTGTGTGTGTGTGTGTGTGTGTGTGTGTGTGTGTGCGCGCGCGCGCGCGCGCGCTTGTGTACGTGTGTGTTTTCAAATTAGGTTGTGCCTGAAGAGAGGAAGAAAATAGTTTTAATTTTTGCTGTTTAGTTGTGGCAATGTTTAAATCAATAATTGAGTAATTTTGATTAAAATCATTGTCCTGGAGGAAGTTTATAAAATGTTTATTTGTATTGTTGATGGATTGAAATGTAAATGCTCTGAGTCATATGTATGGTTTTTCTTCTCAAAATTTAATTTTATCTCATGACAATTCCTGTCCCTAACAATGTTGAACTTATTTGTAAATTCTGAGCCCTATTTAAGAAATTATTTCAGAAATGTATGCTTATAAAAATAATGCAAGCTCATTGAAGAAAGTTTGGGAAATACACGTAGAGGTCAAGAAGCAAACAGTCATTATTCTAGCAACCAAAGATAACTGTCAATTTTGGTGATTATCCTTGCAGACCCTTATTTGCTCATGCATTTTTGAGTATATGAAATCAGAGCATTTTAATTGTTTTAAAAGATACAATAGTAATAATTATTTACAAATTTTTGAAAAAGTCAGTAGCAGCTTTTGTGCAGGGGTTTCTTTTTCAGTGTGTAGCTATTAAAGCTATCTTGAAGCTTCTTTAGCAATTGTCTTTTGAAGGTCTTGTGCAGTTTATCTAGAAATTTGGTGTTAAGATTTCCTTCAGTTTAAAGTTTACTGGCTGTACATGGAGTCCTGTGATCCATTGAAATGCTAACTTGGGTCATGTCTCAGTGCTACAATGCTGTGTAGAAACCATCATTAAAACTCTGGTTATACTGCAAGTGGCAGAGGAACCATGCTGCTAGAGGTTCCTTAGGAAGACATTATCCAGTTAAAATTTCGAATTATAACTGTGCCTGTCTTTTACTGTTATCAATATTTGTAGTAATTTAAAATTGAAATAGGTCAAAATAGTGTGTTTTGATATGTCTTCTATCCCTGATTCTTTTTTTCCTGATATTTACTTAATTGATGAATTGACATTAGAAAGTTAAAATCCATTTGTAACATGCTAGAAATGGATGCCAAATATTCTACACCCATCAGCAATTTATGAAATTAGAGCTCTAAGTGGGTGGAATTTGAGTAAATTCGTTTAATCATTAATGACTTCAAATATAGAGTTTACAAGACAATCAGTGGCAGCATAACTGTGATCAATCAGTGGTATTGTATGTAATTGAATTTTTTTAGGTATAATGCTGTCTTTCAGAACTAACATCATCATACTACTTTGTTTCTGAATTTCTTGGTAAGTCAACTTATAAGAAATTTCAAAAATAAGATATTTCAAAAATTCTCTTTAAGTGTATTATTTGATGTAGTCTATAAAATTAAATGGAGTAATATTTTCTTTTTTTAATATTTCATGTTTGGACACAATACCTTTATTTTTTATTTTTATGTGGTGCTGAGGATCGAACCGAGTGCCCCACACATGCTAGGCCAGTGCTGTACCACTGAGCCATAACCCCAGCCCCCGGAGTAATGTTTTCTTATTGTAATGTTTGCTTGTTGTAGTTCTTAGGAAGTAGATAACCATAGAAAAGTTTGTATATTTCAAACTACAGATTTATATGTTGAAAATAGAGATTGAAAACAAAAGCAGTGGGCAAATGACAAACCCTGCGAGCCGTTAACTTTGTCATTAAAAATCTAAGTGGCAAACAGTCTCCTTGTTTCATGTGCCTTGCTTTAATTTATTTGTATTTTGGGAGTTTGGAGTATAATTTGATTTTCAGTAATTTTAATGGCTGAATAAAGGAGTGCCATCCCTGAAAGCACCCCTCCCCCTTCAATATTTGCAATGGCCAGTGTGGTTGCTGAACTCAATGTTCTGGATAATAGGTTTCATTAGTTTTGATGCCTGAGGTAAAAAAAGCAGTAGGTGGGAGTAAGAAGTGTTTTTGATGTCTAGACTGTTCATTTCAGCTGTTGCTGCAATATGATACATTAAAAGGAAATATGTATCATAGCTCAGAGGAAATATGTATTCTTTGAAAGTAATTCTACTTTTAAACTGTGTAAGGCAGGGTGACCTGAATTCTAAAAGCATGAGCTTGAATTTCTTCAAGGTTTCACAATCTTTATGCTCCTCCCTACTGTATTCCATTTGCCCTCCTCCCATTTTTTCCCCTTCAAATAAAGTATGTCAAATTTGCTGTGGAATTGGCAGGGATATCTTTCCAAGATCTCTGCTGGGAAACACAAAATCATTGAAGTATACGCTGCCTTGATATGTTGCCATATTGCCCCACCCCCATCCTCACCCCAAACCTTATATATGATTTTTATTTTAAAGAAGCTCATTAATTTCATAAGGAACAATATTTTTCAGAATGGAAAGAAGTTATGTTATAAATTTGTGAGAATTTTGAAAAATTATTTGGGCCCTAAGTAGTAATTATTGCTGTTTTTTGGTTATAAAACACTCTCTTCTGCTAAAAACATTTATAAAGTACTTTTATAGTTTAAATATTTATTATGAGGATTACTGTATTTACAAAGGTTGAATAATAGCAATTTAGACAGATTTTGATTGTAGCCTTTACAATTTAAGTGAGATAAGTTTAGTGCCAAAATAGTGTTTCTTTGTGCATAGGCAGCTATACAAAGTACTGCTCATTTTTTATTCTCAATTTTGCTATATTAGATAAAATAACAGTAGAAGAAGGTTTTAATATAGGAATTCTTTGTTTTCGTTAACTCCACCACTAATTCATTGTACATACATATTAGTTGTCTTGGTTCCTTTTCTTCTGAGACCAAAGGAATTTTTAGAAAAACTCTTTCATTATAACCAAATCAATTTATAAATGTAATATACAGAAGTAATTGTCTTACTTCTTCATATTCTTAAAAAAACTAATAAAAGTTTGAGAACTTGAAATATAGATTTTCACACGCGCGCGCGCACACACACACACACACACACACACATACATTTTAAATATAGCCCAGGAAGATTGTAGATTTCATGAAGGTAGAGGTCTTCTTATAGACTTTGACATTTGGTTTTGTTCTCAGTCCATTTTGAAAAAGGCAGCGGGGGTGAGGGTGGTAAGTGTTCAAGGCATACCATCTCATTTATGAAAACTTAAATTAGTCTAAGTATTCCAGCTACCCACTCCCCCCAAAAGAAGATATTCCCAAATAATCTGAATATCAAGTAGATGCAGTGTTGCCTTAAATTTAATTTTGTCTATGAGGTATCTCAGATAATCAATTAAGAAAGCAAAAATATAGTGGTTTTGTCTGATTGTATCATGGAGTTCTATGAATAGATTGCAGAAACAATTTCCATTATGTTTAGCCTTTAAGAAAGTCATGCAACTGTTTAGAAAATATTAAGTTACAAATTTTGAACCAAAAGGAAATTTAACTTTCGTCTTGAAGATTGCCTTTCTAGCTACTGCTAATAATAGAAGGGGGTGTGAATTGTTCAAAAAATTTGAATCCAGTCTGTACTACTAATTGTCTTAACTGGATATAGTATAAGGAGATTTTAGATTGAAGCTAATTTTGGTAAAATCTGAAAGGTTATGTGTACATAGTATCAGGTCAGCTTGACACATGTTTATGAGGATCGGAAAAGCTTAGTCAATGCAACTGTGAAAACCTCCTTTTCCCCCATGAGGAGTTCAATTAATGGAAGAGTATTTATTACTTTAAAAAGTACATATAGATCTTTTGATCCTTTTATGATCCTTGCTGACAATAGCCAAGTATGATTTCCAATTCTTAAACTTACTAGTTATGTAACTTTGGACAAGTTTCTTAAGGATTTTAAGCATTAGCTTTCTCATTCATAAAATTGAGATTAGGATAACCTGTATGGGTCAGATTACTTAGTTGCAAACCAAGAAAAGGAGCTGATTAAAAAAAATATGTTAGGTGTTTGTAGAACAATTTCCCATACTTAGGATCATCAGCACTACAGAACTGGTTTGATAAGAAAACTATTGTCGCCTACTATCAACTAGTAGATGCTATAGGTTCTCTACTTTAGCACAAGAAACTTGATCTTACAGCCTTTGTTTCTAGTGCTGACAGGAAAATCTCTCCTTTATACTCTTTGTATCTTGGATCTAGAATCAAGTGTGAACCAAGAGTATCTAGTGGGGTTTAGAATGTTTATTCTTGTTCACACCATAAGAAAAAATGAAAAAGAGGCAATCCTTAGGGATAATCATAATTAATGCCAGTAAGAACTTCCAATGGTATAATAAGCACGTGGGCTGTTCCAAGCTGTGCATAAGGAAGAATGCTGACACAGGTGGCTGAAGTAAACGCTAAATGTCCTTTACTGTATCTTATAGTGTTGTGATGAGTAATCTCTTTACCTCTCTATGTATGTATAGTATTTGGCTCAAATCTTGTAAAGAAATATTAAAAATGTTTTTATGAGTAGAAAACTAACTTTGACTATTATCTTGTTTTATTGTCATTAAAAAATAAGACTTTTGGGGCTGGGAGAGCACTTGCCTAGCATGTGTGAGACACTGGGCTTGATCCTCAGCACTACATATAAACAAACAAACAAACAAACAAATAAGATGAAGGTATTGTGTCCATCTACAACTAAAAATATTTAAAAAAAATAAAGACTTTTTATGTTCAGGTTCAGTAGCTGTTCTGCAAAGTATTCAAAGTAGTTTTTGCCTCACAATGGTTTTTACATACCTGCATTAGCTCTTTGAGAGCATTATTAGTTGTCATCCTGCTGCTTGAGGCATAATAGTTAGGAACTGGTGGCTGATTAATGTTGCCCAAGTTTCTCTTATTAGATTCCAAACATGCCATTGTGGATTTAACTTAATTTGGAATTTTAGAGACACACTGAAATATACATTGCCTTCATTTTCTGGAAATTCTGAACAAGAAGTAGATAAGAAATGAAGGATGATTTGATTTATACTCATTTTGACAAACCCATTTAATATTGACAGTAAATTAAAAGGATAAGCAAATTAACACATTATCCATTCATAGCTGGAAAATACAGTGTGTGTGGGAGTGGCTGGTCTTTTAGTATAGTTACTGACTTATCTAAATGCTGTCCTATGAGAAATCCAAACACTGCAGACTTGTGAGATTATCTGTACTGATTTATGTTTTAAATTTTGATGATCTTCACTACAATTAAAATAAGAACAAATCTATCAACACCCTAATTTCCTGAATCACTTTGGTATCACTTTCCATCCCTGGAAACTGTTGAGGATTTTTAATGCCTTAGGTTTGCCATTGCCAGAAAGTTGTGTGAAGAGTCATAAACCATGTAGATTTTGAGTATTCCATCTTTTTACTTAGCATAATGAGCTTCACCCCCAGTTTTGCATGTGTTAGAAGTTCTAGTTCCGTGTAGTATCCTGTTGTATGGCTGTTCTACTTTTTGTCCTTTCTTGATAGAGGTACACTTGGATAGTTTACAGTTCTTAGCAACTGTGGATAATACTACTATATTTTACTGGACTATGTGTACCTAAGAGAATATAAAGATATAACAAACCCCTCAGTTTCTCTTTCATGACACAGAGGACTTCTGTGACCTAATATAGATTTCCTCTGCCCACCCCACCATGCAAACAGTCAGTTCTGTTGTAGATACTAGCTGAATGTCCTCTAATTCATTGCAATTCTGACACTGTTTATCTTGAGGATAACATCAGATCCCAGAGATTGAGGGCTTAGTCCCAGATAACTGTTCTCCATTTCAAATGTTAGCCAGAATTCCCAGCCTCTAGAACTTCTGACCATTTGCCCATGAATCAGGGTTTCCTACAACTCTTCTTTCCGTTAATTTGCTAAAGCAGCCCACAGAACTCAGGGAAACATTTCATTTACATTTTCTGACTTATTATAAAGAGTATTATAAAAGATGTAGAAGAACATCCAGATGGAAGACATGCTTAGTGTAGGCACATGCGAAGGAGCGTGAAGCTTTCATACCTTTTCTACGTCATCACCCTCCAGTATCTTCTTCTGCATACTATTCTATCTGGAAGCTCTCAGAACTCAGTCCCTCCCCCCTTTTTTTTGCTAATGTCATTATGTTGGTAGGCATGATTGATTTAATAATTTGCCATTGGTTTATCAACTCAACCTTCAGCCATTCTCCCCAGACTTGGGGGGTGTTGATGGAGGGAGTAGGAACAAAAGTTCCAACCATCTAAACACAAGGTTGGTTCCCTAGGCAACCAGACCATGCTGAGGGAGGCCCTCCAGTCATCAGTCATTTCATAGTCATTAATTTTAGTCATTAGTATAAAAGATAGTGTTATCATTCTGTAGATTCCAGGGATTTTAGGAACTATATGTCAAGAAATGAGACAAAGACCAAATACTTATTTCACAATATCACAGAGGGATATTGTTGGGCTATGACTAGTTAATTTCATAAAATGTTGCCAAAGTCAACTTTTCCAAAGTGGTTGCTGTTTCTGCATTTGCAACAGCAGTACATGACAGTACCAGTTTGTTTTAGTCAGCTTTGCATCACTGTGACCAAAAGACCTGACAGGAACAGTTTAGAGAAGGAATGGTTTATTTTGGCTCATAGTTACAGAGGTTCAGTCCATGGTCATCTGACACCATAGCTCTGAGCCCTCAGTGACACCTCATATCTAAATCATACATAATTACTCTAACTCTGTATGCTCACCAGCACTTAGTAATGTCATTTTTTTCTGTTAAGCCATTCTAGTGTTGATATCTCATTGTGATTTTAATTTTCATTTCATTAAAGGGATTAATGAACCTTTGAGCATCCTTTTTATTAATTGTTTGCCATTCAGTATTTTTCCATTGAAGTATTTGTTTAATTTTTTTCCCATTTAGAAATTGGGTCTCTTCCCCACTTAGTGTTAAGTTTTGAGATTTATTCCCTCCTCCCTCCCTCCCTCCCTTCCCCTCTTTCCTCCCTCTACTCCTTCTCTCTCTCTCTCTCCCTCTTTCTTCCTTCCTCCTTCCCTTCCTTCCTTCCTTTCTAAAACAACATATTCTGAATATAAATCCTTATTGGATAATATGACTTGTCAAAATCTGTGATTTGATCCCATTGGTAGATCTTTCCAATAGCTTCACCCAATTTTTCCATATGATCCGAAGAGCTGAAGTTTTTCATAATGATTAAACTCAATTTATCTTTTTAAAATTTTTATTTAATGGATCATGCTGTTTTTGGTACTGGGGATTTAACCTAGGGTTGCTTAACCACTGAGTCACATCCCCAGCCCTTTTTATTTTCTATTTTGAGACAGGATCCCCTTATGTTGTTTAGGGGTTTGCTGGTTTGCTAAGTTTCTGAGGCTGGTCTTGAACTTGGGATACTTCTGCCTCAGCCTCCCAAGTTGCTGGTATTACAGGGGTGTGCCACCGTGCCTCACTTGAAATATGCTTTTGCTGACTAATCTAAGATATCAAAACTTTTCTCCTATGCTTCATTTTAGAGGTTTTAGTTTTAGGCTTTGCATCCCTATTGATACATTTTGAATTAATTTACTCTATATAGTTTGAAGTTTTGTTTTATTTTGATTTTGACACAGTAATATGCATTCCTTCTAGCACCATTTGTTGAGAAGGCAACATGGCTCTTTTGGTGGGGTGGGGGATCATATGTTTGTCAGTCTATGCCTGGACTCTTCTGCTGTGTTGAACTTATGTCCTGCACATCTGTCCTTTCTCTACTACCACTCTGTCTTGTCTGTTCTAGCTTCACAGTAAGTCTGAAAATCAGGTGGTAGGAGTCCTCCAAATGCATTTTTCTTCATTGCTTTCATTTTTTGAGTTCTTTTTCATATAAATGTGTAACTCAACTACTCTATTCCTGTAAAACATCCTGCAGGGATTTTGATTGAAACTGAGTTGACTATATAGATTGGTTTGGGAAGAATCGTCATCTTAACAATATAGATTTTTCCAGTTCATGATCAATTTAATTATTAATCATTAATGTGTTTTTTAAAATTTCTTTTGTCAGTATTATAGTTTCTAGCCTATAAATTTTACACATAATTTATAAGATTCATACCCAAGTATTTCATGCTACTGTAAATGATACTTCTACAGAATTTCAGTTTCCAACTATGTGGTATTTAATAATAAACATTCCAGTATATAGAAATATATATATAGTACATTCCAGTATATAGAAATATGATGTGGTTTTTTTTTGCCTTTTATTTTGTAATTTAGCTCGATATCTGTAGTTCTAGTTGATTTTTTTGTTTGGTTGGTTCTTTAGGAATATCTGATGAACAGCTGTATCTTGTGAAATAGGGCAGCAGTTTTATTTCTTCCATTCCAATTTGTATGCCTGGTATTTCTTTCTTTTCCTGTTATTGTACTGAATGAGACCTCAATTGAATATGAGGATTTCCCAACAGGATTGGTGAGAACAGACATCCTTACCTTAATTATGTCTTTTGCCATTAAGTATGATGTTAGTTGTAGGATCTTTGGTGATGACATTTTAAGGATTCTTTTTAGAAGAAAAAATTCTAAGATATTTCAAAATTATTGAAATCAGGATAAAATCATATTTATATATGGGAAATTGTGTTGGCTGTTCAGAAATTGGGATAAAATTGGCATTGCCTTTGCATGCTCAAACTTTTTTAGTGTTCTACGTTGCAGTGCTGGACAGGGGTAACACCTCAACATTTCATTTAACAAAGTCTAGAGGACCATTGGAGGGCAAAATAAAGAGTATGGCTACTATCTGAGAACTTTTTTTTGGTGGGGAGGATATCCTCTAATAAGTTTAAGGTATAGCACCAGCATAACACTTGCAAAATGAGCAGAGGCTAGCTGGCTCACTGCCTTTACCCCGGCTACTGAGGAAGCGGAGGCAAGAGGATCTTAGGTTCAGGACTAGCTTGGATAACTTAGAGAATTGTAAAATAAAAAAGGTTGGGGGTGTAGTTCAGTATCACAAGGCAGCCAGCACCTCACCAGGGTAATTCTTCCTGCATAGGAGGGGATAAGCCACCCGAGAAAAATTAAATTCTGAAGTAATTAGTGAAGAAATAAGAGACAAAATCAGAATTAGTTTTAAGGGAGCATCTGATTGGTTCTTCCAGTCCTGGTAGGAACTGGAACAGAACAGTTAAAAAATGGCTCTGGTCGATTATTTATCCATCAAAGGCAGGGATAAGGTTTTAGGGGTGGAGTCTTGCTTCATGATGTCTTACAGTCAACAGGTTGATGGGCATCTTGGGAAACCACACCCATCTCTGAGTTTCTGTTTGGCTAGGTGGCTGCAGCAGGTCACCCCATCTCCAGTGCTGTGAGGGACCTTTTTGGCAGAGCTGAATAGAAACTCACATGTATCTGGGTGGTCTTAACCAGGATTGCCGCTGGCTTTGGTGCCAGTTTGGTTCAAACATAGTCCACGGATGGCTCTCGACTGTTCAGTGGTAAAATAGTATGCTTGAGGCTTTGGCTTTGATCATCAGATTTGCAAAAGGCCTAAAACAAACAAACTTATAAAATGTTAAATATCATGAAGAAATAATTAGATGCAAATACAATATATCCTATAAGACAGCTAGCTTGGTTTCTTTAACCAACCTATGAAACCATTTTTTTTTCTTTTCATGGAGATGTACTGTTCCATATTAAAGGAGACTTAAAATACAATTGGTAGACCTTGTTCAGATTCTGATTTGCTGCATATCAAAGTATGTAGGAGTGGAATTTGCTTAATGAATAGTCATGAGTGACATGACATTTTGGTCAACACATTGGTCCTATAAGATTATAATGGCCGTAAAAATTTCTGTTGCTTAGTGAGTGACATAATAGTCAGTGTAGCGCCGTGCAGTGCCTTACGTGTAGTGATGCTGATGTAAACAAACCTGCTGTCTTGTCAATTGTATAGAAGCATACATTTATTATCATGATTGAGTATTACATAATACTCAATCATGATATTAAATGACTGTGTTACTGGTTTTCTATATAGGTTTGAACATTCCTTATCTGAAAGACCAGATGATGTGTTTCAGATTTCACTGCTTTTCAGATTTTGGAACATTTGTATAGACTTTACCCTGTGAGCATCACTCATATGGAAATCTGAAATGCACCAAAGTGTTGAGAGTTTCTAATTATAGAGCATTTTAGATTTTTGAGCCAGGGATGCTCAGACTGCACTAAGTTTTGTAATTTTAGAGTGCACTCCTATTTATTTAAAAATAAAATTTATTGTAAAATGCGGTGTCATGGTACACTGGTAGTAGCCACATTCATCTTCTGTTTACTGTGCCTTTTGATTGCATCAAGGGCCACATGAAGTGACTGACCATACCATTTTGTTAGCATACTCTATGATGTTCGTACAATGACAAAATCCCCCTAATGATGTATTTCTCAGAAAGTTTCCTATTGTTAACTTATACATGACTATATCAGGACAAAAAGGGAAAGAAAACAAAGTAGAATATTTGAAGCAGATAACATAATGTTGATAACCTTTGGTTAGAAATATTTTGAACTTGTTACTCTATTTTTAAGTAAGTTTGAAGGTTATAATTATAAAAAGTTTTAAAAATATTTTTTAGTTATTGGACACAATACCTTTATTTAAAAAAAATTATTTATATGTGGTGCTGAAGATTGAACCCAGGGCCTTGCACATGCTAGGCAAGTGCTCTACTCCTGAGCCACAATCTCAGTCCTTATAAAAAGTTTTAAAAAGGTGTGCCAATTGGTATCACAAACTGGGAAGACAATCCTGCAAATAAGATCAGGAAACTTTTTTCACAAATGCTATACCAACACCATTTATGGTACAATGGACTATTTTTAGAAAAACACTGATATCAGTAATTGATTTGAAGAGTGATTTAGAAGAGTTGGACTTAAGACTATTAAGTGTTAGGAATTTTCAATTAATTTATTTTGCTAATATCTGTTTATGTGCACAACAATGATTAAATAATGAACACATCTCAATTAGTCTTAAGGAGCTCTTATAAAAATTGTGTGATAAGAGATATTTATTTGTTACCTTCCCTTTCTCTCAGTGATTTATAAAATAATAGTTAAAAGCTGATGGTACCCTTAGAGCCAGTGAAACATATTAGTAATGAAAAGCAATTAAAAATGGGGTATTCTTTTTACTGTGAATGTGAGTTCTCTTTCCAACCCTGGAAAGTTCCTCTAGAAGGGGAATGTGTGAGAATAGGGATTTCACGATACCTTTGACTGTCCCTTGCTAGCAGGAATGCTTGTCTATTTACTATACATTTTTCCCCCATTTTTAAAAAAAGCTACAAATAACAAAGAGTTTGACAAAGCTGGATTTGGGAATCTTCAATAAGTCAATATCAGCCACATAGAATTTTTTTATTTTAAATTCACATACCAAGGAAAAGTATTGGACTAGTTTTAAAATTAAAAAAAAGTCTTACTCATAAAAGGCATGAATATAAATACATTTTTAAAAAATGCTATGTGTTTAGAAAATGTGGGGATATCTGTTGGTATGGCAGAAAGCATTAAAATGCACTGTGGATTCAATGTATGTTTTGATTCTCTGATCAGAATTTTCTCAAGTGAATAATTTTGTTAAGATAAAAAATAAAAGGGAAAATAAACTTTCTTTTGCAAATGTTTCCATCTTATCAATTTTTTGGTGACTTGAACTAATGTAATTTAAAAAGGAAATTATAGTTTCTGCCGGCATTTTCTGTCTGTTTATATACTTATGAAAGGAAAGAATTTTAAGAATACATGGGTCATTGTTTGTCTTGAAATTTTTTGGAATTATTTGTGGCTCAATATTCTAACATTTCAAAGCCAAATATGATATTTCCCAAAATGTAAAATATTAACAAAATTATGGATTTAGAAAGTAAATTTGATGTTATTTGGAAGGTTTAGTTTAATTCCTGACAGTCTCCCTAAAATCATACCTTTAAAATCCTATCCAGAAATTATCTACCTTAAAGAAATTTGTGTAATTCTGACACTATAGGAAATTACTTCTTCTTTATTTATTCTTTGAAAATATGTATTATAATCTTGGTATGAATTTGTGGCATTCTTGTTATCTTGTAAGAGAACATTAATAAATTAGTCTTTGTGGCACTATTTGGGGGAAAGTTAATTTCAGAATTTCAAGATAATTTTAAACTATTTGAAAGCAGGTTGGAAAGACCTTTATGGAAGGAGAATTGCATCATGCTTCATGTTTCAAAGACTTTAATAAAATATTTGTATTTAAGTATTATATTATTTTGAGAAGTATTTGACTTTCTTTCTCTATTCAGTGTAAGATTAAGTCATTTAAATTAACTCATTAACTTTGCTCTAAAAAAGGTTTTAAAAGTTTCTTTATTTTATTTGGATGTCCTTTTTACTGTTTTTTTCCCCCCCTTCTCTTTTTGTTTTTCAGTTGTGGAAGAAGGACTCTGGGAAAATGGCCTTTCCTATGAATGTAGGACGCTGCTCTTCAAAGCGATCCACAATCTCTTAGAAAGGTAAGAAAGGGAACAGGATAACAGTTGTTTTGAAGCATTCAAGTATATTGCTAAATCTCAGGATTTTTATATACAGTGATTTTATTATTAGTGTAAAATTAAAATATGCCTGGCTGGGCTTGGTGTCATGTTATCTATAATCCCAGCTTCTTGGGAGGCTGAGGTAGGAGAATCACAAGTTTGAGGCCAGCATGGCAACTTAGAAAGGCCCTGTCTCAAAACAAAAATGAAAAAGGATTGGAGATATAGCTTAATACCTAATACTAAATTTTAAAAAGAAAAGGGAAGGAAAAAAAGAAGGAAGGGAATATTTCAGGAATAGTACATAGAAATAACTCCTATGACTTCTTTCTCCTCCATATTGTTTCTTATTTTTTGTTTTTAAAATGAACCATGAGCCACTCGTAGCCTCAACATCATTATTCTTTTCTCCCTTGAGTATTTAAGTGTATATTTCTTAAGGATAAGGATTTCCTTTCACATAAGCACAGTATAATTATGAAAGGAGATTTAACATTGATTAAATGTCATTATTTAATCTGTAGCTTAATTCAGATGTTGTCAGTTGTCCCAGTTATGTCCTTACAGCTTAGCTCCTTGAGACTCACCCCATGATGATGCATCATTTAGGTTTCATGTCTCTAATTACAGAAGTTTGTCTTTCTTTTTTTGATACTAGCATATGTTGGCTCCTCAATTGAAGATAGATTTCTCATGATAGATTCAACTTATGCTTTTTAGTAGAAATGCCATAGAAGTGGTTGTGAGTTCTGTGTACTGTGTCACGGCAGGAGGCATATAATGTGATTAATGATGTTATCATTTTTGATCACTTCATTGAAGTGATGTTGTATCAGATTTATTCACAGATAATGTTTTGTTAACTATGATCTTTCTCTGTTATATCTTTCCTTTGTGTAATTTTTGGCCAGATACAATGAGAGTGTGTAATTACCCTCTTTGTCATCAAAATGTGACCTGTATGCTGAGCATGGTGGCACACATATGTAATCCCAGCTAATTGGGAGGCTGAGGCAATAGTAGGACCACAAGTTTAAGGCAAGTCTGGGCAACTTAGAGAGACCCTGTCTCAAAATTTAAACAAAAATGGGTGGGGAGAGGAGATTGAGTAGGTACCCACGTGTAAGGCTAACTGCAAAACCAAACCAAACCAAAACAAAACATAACAACCACCACAAACAAAACTCAAATCTACTTGTTTTAGTCTCTATTTATAGACCTGGCCTAAATTGATAATTACCAGTGTGGCACTAATGTTAAATGCCACCATTATTTCTGTTTTTCTTAGTTGGCAATGTCTTAAGGAAGAGGTTTTTGTGTTCTTCCATTCTGTTTTCTCTCTCTGAATATTGTATAAATTTGGGTTCATGGACTGCTATTTTATTCAATGGATTGTCATTCATTACTACCCTCATTTATTTTGATACTTTCAGATTTGGCTGGGGAAACCCCCTTTGATATATTCTTGTCATTGTTTGAACACCTCCTTACTTGAAACATTCCCTCCCCTCCCCCTCCCCTCCCCCTCCCCTCCCCTCCCCCTCTCCCTCCCCCTCCCCCTCCCCTCCCCCTCCCCTCCCCCTCCCCTCCCCCTCCCCTCCCCCTCCCCTCCCCCTCCCCTCCCCCACCCTCCCCTCCCCCTCCCCTCCCCCCCTCCCCTCCCCCTCCCCTCCCCCCCTCCCCTCCCCCACCCCTCCCCTCCCCTCCCCACCCCCTCCCCTCCCCCCCACCCCTCCCCTCCCCCTCTCCCTCCCCCTCCCCCTCCCCCTCCCCCTCTCCCTCCCCCTCTCCCTCCCCCCTCCCCCTCCCCTCCCCCTCCCCCTCCCCCCTCCCTCCCTTCCCCTCCCTTCCCCTCCCTCCCTCCCTTCCCCTCCCTCCCTCCCTCTTTCTTTTTCTGGAGATTGAACCCAGGGCCTTGTGCATGCAAGGCAAGCACTTACCAACTGAGCTATATACCCTGCCCCTTACTTGAAACATTTTCACTTCTCTTCCTGAATCTATGGATAGAATAGTACTTGTAGGTCACCAAAGCTGAAAGGATAGTCTACTACTAGAGTTTCATAGCCAAGCTGTCAGCTAAGATGATATCATTACAGTCTCACTGTTTCAGATATTTTAACTGTAGAACATCCCTTCCCTCCAAATTTCTTGATTTTTTTTTTTTTTCATTCTGAATTAGTTTTGGTCCCAGTCCTGTAATTTGGAGTAGACATAGAGATTATCTGTTGCTAAAGTGTCGTATACTCACAGAAGTGTTGATTTTGTTTAAGCATTGAGTACTCTTAAATATTCTGAATTTTTTCAGTTCTCTTCCCCTACTGCAAAATACAACAGAACTAAATTACATACAGATTTCCTTGAGGAAAATGTGGAAAATTTGTTGTTTCTGTAATGCTGTGTTAGGATGAGGCTTTTCTGTTTTTGTTTTTTAAACTGGTTTAGTAATTAATGTATGTTTAAGCACATTTTTTAAATATAGAATTTCTAAGGAATGTGGAACAAAGTATATAGTTTTTAATATTGTAGTGTGCCATTTTTTTAATATGATGGTTTATTCCTTTCAAAAAATATTAATGAATTTGTGGTTGAATTTTTAGTCTTGTAGTTTGAATGGTAGCTAATTCTTTTTCTTTGTTGAGAGAAAATTAGAAGAGCCCAAAAGCTGAGAAGGGAAAGAAATGAGCATAATTCATTTATTTCTGGGCTCACGAATTCAGAATTTATCATGAAAACTAAAGTCCAGGTCAAGTTAAATTATTACTTTTGAGAAAATTAATTGTGACACACAGTAAAATTTGGGAAAGATCTAAAGATGTTTGGGTTAGAAATTGGTTTGATTTTAGGATGTTTTACTTAGACAGTTACCCTGACCTCAGTAAGTCTTGTTAAAATCCTGTAAAGTATGGGTCACTGTAGAGTTTTTGTGAATGTATATAATATATCCAACATGTGCATGACATGTTGTAAATGTCAATAATTTTTAATTTTTCCCATAAATTTATTTTGCGTAATTCAGTTTGTATTCATTAATTAAAATAGTCCCAGAATGGTTTATTTGAATTCTATTTGAATTATAAGAGTTAATTTTGAGACAAATGAAATTAGCTTTTCTTTTAGAAAACAATTAATAATCAAGCTTCCCTACAAGTTTATATGCATAATCTGGGATTCTTTTGAAAAATTTTGCTAATCCTTTTGTCCTGTAAAATGATATTCTTCTCTTCATTTAATTTAAATGATGTATTTAGTTTATGAATGAAAGTTACCCCATTCATGAAGCTGGAAAGCATTTTAAATGGTTGTTGTCAGCTTTCTTTATTCATTGTCAACAGAAACTGGGAAGATTAATATATACTTGCCCTTTTTATTTTTCTTGAGTTTAGAACATTTGCTATAACGTCCTCACCTGTTTACAACCTAAATTAACACAGATATAGTTTGCTACTCTTTTCTTGGAAATTTTCTGTTACGCCTAAGTACTATTCAGGTAATGTTGACTTGTTTCTCCATGTGGACGTTGTGAGGTTCTGGCATGGAAAGCAGAATTGAGGTTATTGAACAGATCATCCAGGGCAGCATCACTTGCAGAAGTGTGTGCTTCTGGAACAATTTTTTCTTCAGTTTGCACATTAACAAAGCTTGTACTGCAATTTATTTTTTTAAGTGCAAGAATATGTTTAATTAAAAGAATTTCATATATTACCCTGAGAAACTCTACATTACAGCTGTAGGGGAGTCATATAAATTGATCTTCTTTACATAAAATGCTTTGATTGCTAGTGTGTACAGAATGATGTGCTTCAGTGATGGATTAAAATAATTACTCTAGAAACTTAAGGTAACAAAAACCTCTACACAGAATAAATCATTTCATTTTTTTGTTACGATTGGTGCTGAGATAATACTGTATTGACACCATGTAAAATAGTTTACATTCTAAGGTACAATAATGTCACAATTTCATCTTTCATTTACTCTTTTTTCATTTCTAACTTTTCACTATTTGCCTATTAATATGTTGTGGATATTTAGATTATCTAATACCCCCCCCCCCAAAAAAAAAAACAAGTTAAAAAACCCCACTGCTACTCACTCAAGAGCATTTACCATAAAGGTATCATACAGAAGACAATGTTTTTGGTGGTATGTTATATATCTGTTTGGGGCACATATTTATAGAAATCCCTTTTTTTGTTGCTTTCAGAGACAGGAGATATTCTGAATTTCAGCTCTACCACTTAACTATGTGATATGTGATATAGGCCAGTGACTTGAGCTTACCCATGTTTATTTACCTATAAAATGGTGAAAGGTTGTTTGGTTCAGTACAGTTCTCTCTCATCATAAGAGCTCAATAAATGGGTAGCTGCTATTATAGCTAATAGAAGTACAGTGAAATATCAACTTTTTGCAGAGTTGGAGACAACATTTAAAAGTTAGTCTATTCAACCAACCAATTCTGGGATTGCATTCTGTAATATCCTTTTTACTTGATCATTCCTTCTTTGAACACTTCTGGTTATGTGAACACAGCTTTACATCTTCAGGGAGTACTCAGGGTTAGAAAGTCCTTTTTTTATACTGAGTAGAAATCTGTCTTCCTACAACTTTTGTTTCTTTATCTTAGTATTCTCTTTTGGGGCCATATATAACTCATGCAGTCCAACTTCTCTGTGGTTACTTGTTTGATAGCAAACTTGAGTTTTTTCCTTTCCTTTTTTACAGTTATAGCATATGATTTTGATTCCCCATCTCTCCTTGACAGCCTTACACATATGCCTCCATTTGGTTCCATTTTCTCCAATATGATTGCCACTGTTCTACTTTAAAGTGTCATAAATGTTTCATAAATTATTGCTTTGGCCTTCTTCATCAGTCCAGGCTAGGTTCAGTTATACTGCATGAACAGAAGACCTGGAAAAAGGATCCATTGATTTTAGGGTGTTTTACTTAGACAGTTACCCTGACCTCAGTAAGACTTGTTAAAATCCTGTAAAGTATGGGACTATACTTGACTATATAGTACTATTCCACATCCTCTTGCTAATGAGGCAACCACTGTCTATAGACTTGCAGAGCTCCTTGGTAGAGAGCAGAGAGCAAAGTCATATGGTCAAGCTCAATGTCAGTGAGACAGGGAGAGAAATCATATGTTTGGGAAAAAGATAAATCTGCCATACCTAAATTGAGGTAATCTGAATTCCAAATGGCTGCCAGGTGTGTCACTGAAACAGATCATTCTAGAATATAATCATAGATGTATTTATATACTCTTTTCAAACCTTCAAGCTCACATTGGCTCCTTTGGTATTCTCTTAGTTAGAATTCCACAATCTGAGAGTGTTTAGATGTTCTATATTTTGTAGTCTTGGATCATCATGCTATTTTCTGGTTCTTTCGGGAAAGTAAGTGTGGGTGTGATTTTCTTCATGATTGATTATCTCTTTCTGGCATAATTCCTATCATAATAAAATATTTTTTACTTATACAGACTCTCTGCTCATTCAGCTCCCCCCATCTTTCTCTTCTGCCCCTATATGCTATTAGTGTACTAGTTCAAATTATTCTTTATCAGCTTTTAAAATTCTTTATCAGTTTTTTAATTTAGTGAAATTTTGTTTTGTATTCATAATAATTTTTTCAAGGTTGTGCTGTATTTTAAGGTTAGGTTATTAATGGAAAAGTACTTTGTGACTATAGTATGGAAAACAAAAATTTGCAATTGTTTTTCAGGAGTTTCTTCATTTGACATTTTTAATGCCTACTACTACAGTTGATCCAAGCTTTCACGATTTATCATGTCCTTGTTACTTGTCTCATGACAATGAAGCAAACCATGGATTGATTGAAAAGCTTCTGAAAAAGCCAGAAAATGTGTGTGTTTCAAAAAACCAAATTTTTGAACATTGAACATGATTTGACTACATGTGGTACTAATGAAAATCTTGTTTTTAAAATAGCTTTGTAGAAATACCTAAAATGTCTGGCATAATGCTGTCAAACTGGCACTGTGTGTGTTAGGATACTTTAATTTTCATCTTCTTGAAGATTTTTAGAATAAAATAAATGAGCTAATTTTTATGGAAAGAAATTTGTTTGCTTTAAAATTTAAATCAGTGCTTTGTACACAGTAGAAGATTAGGCAAGGCTTTTGAAGCTGCTATGCTCTGTCATGTCCATGCTTCTGCAGGGAGACTTTCATCTGGGGTACTGGACACATGTGAGACACATGTCCTCTTCTGAGTAGTCCACTGGTGCTGCCAGCATATTCACTCCATGGTAGTTTATAACACAGCTAAAAAAATTGCCTTTGTCCCAGCGCTTCTTGGTTTGCCAAGAGTTGGTGTTTTTTAATTTTATTTGGAAAGCACAGTAAAAACAATGGGTTGAAAATTGGAATTATAATTATGACAACAATAATGTTGTATTCATAGATTTCTAGTTCTCCGTGTATTATGGTCATCAAAGGGCGAGCAAGTACTGTCCGTGGAGATGGTAGATTAGAGATTTCAGAATAAGAAGTATATTCACAGATTAATAAGTATATGAGGGTAGGTATGTGTATGGTTGAAGGAATGGTGATATGACATGATTGAACATCCTTGACATAATGTGATAATAGGGGCAAGAAATGAGTAATCAGTATATTGCCATTTTATTTAAATGGCATAATATGCAGTTTTTTTTTTAACAGCAGAAGGAAAATGAGTCTTTAGAACTAAGAAGAAAGTACAAAAATTATAGATACACATGATTGGAAACACAGATCTAGTTGTAAATGTCTAAAAAGAAATCTCAATGTAAGCAATCATTATACTTAATATTTTTAGAGCAGGGCATGGATTAAAACTCAAAAATAATGAAGTTTTGTTGTTGGAGAATGGGATTAGATACTTAAATTTTGAAACTAGATAAGAGAGATACAGCTCTTTGGGACTGATAAGAATGGGAATTTGAGGTGAGGCTAGGTCTGTAAAAGAGCTTACCCTTACAGGGATGTTAGGAGGGGAGCAATTGAGGCTGTGTGGCTACAACAGCTGCTATCTACTAGGGCAGAGTGGAAGCCCAGGGTAATGAAGATCTAGGGTTTAGTTAGAAAAACTTTCTTCTGCCCCTGGGTCATAGGAGTTAGATCTTATTCTGTTAGAATTTGAGAACATTGCTGTTTTGATGAAGGGGACTTCTTCGCATGTATGTTTGATAAAAAATTGAGTGGTGAGATAATAGAGGGAATTTTGATAAGATTGGAGTGGTGCTGCTGAGGGTGTTTTGGCATACAGTTACATAAAATTTATTGTATGTGAGCAACTCTGTAATTCGATGATGACATTAAGATGCAGTTTGGTTGAGGGTATCATAGAGAAACACTGTACTTGGATTTTCTAATCAGTGAAATTAATTATATACACGTGTGCATAATTCTCATGGCACAAAAGCAGACAAAGCTGGTAGTGACCTTCCTTCTATACCTCCATAATGTCCCACCTGGGAAATGGCTTGCTGAGGGGCTTAGGGTTTGGGCATTCTATAGCGCTTGTAATCTTACATCAAGTCTGCCTGTGGCTTTGGGATTGGAGATTGTGGCTTGCCAATTTTGGAGTCAGGTTGCACTTTGTAGCTAATTATTCAGAGCCATATGGCGTGACACAGAAACATTAGGTACACACACAGACACATACATGCAACCTGATTTCATTTTCATTTTTCAGCAGCTGTTTCTTTTCTTTTTGAAACAGTGATTTTTTTTGGGGGGGGATGGGGGGAGGTGGCAGAAGATTGGGAATAAAAATATCTTTTTAGTATTAGGTGCTTAAAGGACTTTTTATAATCTGGCATCACATAATGATCTTATAAGAATACTGAAGCTTTACAGAATCAAATCATATCTTAATAGTAAAGCATTAATGTGGATCACAATGACTAAGGTAACTGAACAAACTGGGTTAACCGATATATTCTTAGCACTATTTGTGATGTTGACTTGAAATAATTTGTGGAAGATGGAGTGTGTCTGCTAGGTTAATTTGTTTGTGAAATAAAGTAGAAATTTTGATCCTCAAATATAAGAAAATAAAGATTGATAGAGTATAAGGAAGGGAACATTATATTTCTGGTGTAATTTTTAGACTTTAGAATTGTCTCCTTAAGAGATTTACTTAACTGTATTCTTCAAATGTAATTAAGGGATCTGGGTATTTGTGCTAGTTTTCCTCAACATGATTTCTAGCTGTTGTGTGATTCCCTCTATTTTAAGTATCTTCTGTGATTTTAGTTTGCAGTGTGAAATGATAGGCTATAAAGAATAAAATACTTAGATATTTTCCTCCCTCAAAATATAGAGTGTGAGAATACATACACACAAGAAAATTCAAATACTATGAGGCTACCCATATTAGTGGTTATAAGCAAAAAGAATAACAATATTATTATTTTATGAATAGGAAAATAATCTAATTTCATTTCTCAAATATTTATTGAGCATCACTGTAGAGTAGAACATAAGGTATATTATATCGTAGGCATTTAAATATGAGTCATAGAAATTAATTGTTACAACTGAGTAGAGAAAAGTGATTTGTAGAGTTAAGAGGATGTGCCTGCTTGATTTGAGACAGGGCAAAGATGGTTGAAATTTAAATTAGAGGAGGAGAGAGAATGGCACAATAAAAGATTTCAGGCCGAAGCAGAGTAAGTAGGCATTGGTAGTAGTATTTAATATGGAAATTCTTATTCTAGAATCTACTTCATAGAGTTTTTACCTGCCCTATGAATTGAGCCTTTTGCTCTTTTGTGCATTTTTTCTATACATAGTTCTTAGTAGCTCTCATCAGTTTTTTTTTTTAACTGCATGTCTATGACCCAAAAATGATTGAGAAAGGAGGACTTAGTACCTCAATATAGTCTTGCTATTGAGTCAGCATACTGTCATCACTCAGCCAGGTGGTAGAACTCTCCTTAATAAAGACAAGCCTCCTCTTCTCCAGGTAGTATTGACTAATCTTGGAGGGGCCAAATTTGAATATCCTCCTTCTTGCACCAATACATACAAAATAGAGTCAAAACATGCCTTTATTCAATGCAATTCTATGTTCTCAATGTTTTTCTTTCACTGTGTCGGAAACCACTTATCACATAGATAACTGATTAGCAGTTGAAAAAAATCACATAAGTCATTATTCTTCTCTTTTGGAAACAGATGGTTCAGACTAAAGGATCAGTAGTTTCCATTCTATTCTGTATATTAGTGATAATAACCTTTTGTTGACATTGCCTGACAAAGAAATATGATCTGTAGTGGGAACTCCAGGAGATACATTCACACAGAGTTACTCTCAGATAGCAGTCATTAGCCTTTTGCAATTTGCTTTTGTCCTTGAATGGTCTTGGCTGTGTGCTGCTCCCCCACATTCCAGACTCTGCCTTTTCCTAGAATAAGTCAGTGAATAGAATTTGTGGCTTTTATTACACAGAAGGGCAAGGATTTTGAAATACACTTTTATACATTGTCCTTTAGTCACAGATATCTTGTTTTTTTCTTTCATATTCTATAAAGCCTTGGATTTTCTAACTATATTCTATATATTTCACATTGTCTTTGTTACTTACTAAATAATTCTTTTGAATTTTGACCTTCAAGGCATTTATGAGAGAGTGATTTTTTTTTAAAGATGTTATTTACTTGGTAAAGATGTGTCACTAGAAGACTGTTTAGTGTTTGATGGGATTCCATACCTATAACATAGCCTGTTGCTTTCATTAAAAGGTCTACCTTCAATTTAGCAGCAGCTTTTGGAGAATAAAGAAACACTTTCACATTAATTCAGTGGTAAGATATATCTGGATTTAAGAAATGAGGAAAGAATGAAGAAAATGGTAATTGTTAAATTTTATGTTTCTGTGATCAGACATACCTGGGCTTAATGGCATTTCTCCTATTGATAATATGTGTGACTTTGGTTGGGTGTTTAGCTTTTTCACTTATACTGTTGCAAGAATTAAATGAGACACGGTGCCTGGTGATCAACATGTGTAGTTGTGATAGTAGCAGTTCTTTCAAGCGATTATTGATAGTATTATTGATGGAAGAAACCTGATATGAAACTTGGGATTTTTCACTGGAAATATTTATTTATATACAGCCTATCTAAAATAAATATGTCTTTCGGCTACTGAATAAACTCTGGAGGCATGTTTTCAGTTTTGCTTCTTGTGTACTTTCACCTGGGGTGAAACATCATATTCACCTTGGGTAAAAGTTGGTATCTATTTAGCTGAGGATGTATGCTGTATTTTGTATTCTAAATTTAATAAAGTCATAATTTTTAGCATTAAAAAGTATGCTTCTTTAATTTCATAACTTAGGAAGTCAGATTAGGTTATTTTGAAAATGAATTTCTCCATTATGAATAAGAAAATTGTTATAGAAATTAGTTTTCAGAATAAAACCAGTTGAAGCCAGTGACATTTTGATTTAACAGTGTTTCATATTCATTCTGCCCAAAGGGGTTTACATTGTGGCCAGTAGAAACTATTGCCATTTACTAACCCATTTAACTTGCAGTGAGTAGGGTGAGGGCTTGAATTCTTTCCTTTGTCCTTGATATTGTGGAAATCACAGAGACAAAAGTGAAGTACAGAATTGCCTGAATCAATATTCAATCAATATAAAGAATTGCTATATAGCTCTTTACCCAGTAGGACAAACCTTATATAGAAGAATTATATGCAACAATTTTGACACTTTTTCTTACAAAATATATTTCATTGAATGGTATTAAGGAGACTACTGTATTTCATCAGTTCAAAAAATTTTATATTTTTTAAAATTTGGAATACTCTTTACAATCAATGACATCTCATAATTGACCAGATGGTAGTTATGATACAGTTTTCATTTGCCTGCACATGGGTGAACTTGGTCATAACTGTCTGTGTTGTTGTTGAAGCATTATTGGTATTTCTGTGGTTAGGGCTTAGTTTCCACTTAATGTTGCAGAAAGAATACTCTACAATTTGACATTGAAACACAACTAACATTGCATGGAAACAGAAGTGGGGAGCAGTTTAGATATGAGTAAAATGAATACTAAAGTATTTTACTATGCCTTCTAAGGAAAATGCTTAAGTAGATGAAGCTATGTCCCCTTCCTCCCCCCGAGAATCTTGCCTAAAGGATTACCTTTCAGAAGCCAACCCCAAACCAGAAAATCAAACCACACTACAACTAAAACAAAAACCCAGCATTAAAACTTGCAAGATGAGTGACCATGGCTCGAGTGAATATCTCTGAGGCATCTTAAGAAGTGCTGTATTTCTGACATTCTTCATGACACAAGAATTGAATTCATTGCAGAAGTGTGATTCAATTTGAAGTAATTCCAAAGTTTTGGGAATACTTCAGCCAGTTTATATTGCTTATTTTCTCCCATGGGCATAAAAATCCACGCGCAAAATCAGGGAGTTCTTTCAGTAAGTGTAATGTAAAACTTTTAAGTAACAAGAATACTTTGACAGTCTAATTGGTGATGTTTTATTTTTATTGGTGTTTTTAATCTGGGATTATGAATTAATTGATTTGCTAATTTGTTATTGAATCCATAAAAGTAATTATTGATGAATTTATTGTAGGTGCCTAATGGACAAGAACTTCGTTAGGATTGGGAAGTGGTTTGTTCGACCCTATGAGAAGGACGAAAAGCCAGTCAACAAAAGGTGAGTCTTTTTGGAGTGTTCTTGGCTTTTCACTTTCTTCTGTCTTCTTCTGCAACTGTCTTTGGGGACAAATTGGGTGAGGAGATCAGCTTATTTATTTATTTTCTAATAATGGTTTAGATATACTTAGATTCCTGGATGAGATATTATTTTCTAATAATTGCTTAGATATACTTACATTCCTGGATAGGACAATATTATTGTTGTTGGATATGAAAAATTGGAGTAGAAAGGTAATTGTCATTATACTCTTGTCTAAACCATTTATTTATTACATGATCTGTAATTTAGGCATTCTCTTTTGTTATTTTCATTATCATTCCTCAATATTTCTTCCTTAAAGTGTTTTATGGCATAACTTTAAAAATAATCAAGAGAGTTAGCTGTGGTAGCGCATGCCTGTAATCCTAGCAACTTGAGAGACTGAGACAAGAGGATTGCAAGTTCAAGGCCAGCCTCAGCGGCTTAGCAAAGACCCTAAACAACTTAATGAGAATCTGTGTCAAAAAATAAAAAGGGCTGGGGATGTAGCTCAGTGACAAAATGTCCCTGGGTTTAATCCCCAGTATAAACAAAACAAAACAACAATCATCACATGAATTAAAACAGTGGAAATTGTATAGTATTGATTGATACTCCTTGACGCTTGTAGAAACTAAACTATGAATTACTTCTCTAAGCAATCCTAAACATTTAGCCAGCATTTATGATATATATAGACTTAAATCAGTACTTGACACTAATGAATAACTATGGAATTTTAGATCATTCAAACCAGAATCAGAAAACAAAGCCCTCAAAAGTCTGCTATTTACCTTACCTATCTCTGACCATAGTAGAGACTTTGTAGGAATCTTAGGTGGATGATGATTATTTTTAAAGAGAAGGGTGCACCTATCTCTGTTCTGCTGTCAGTGGACTTGCCCAAGGGGCCTAGCTGCTGGCTATAGATTAGAGCTCTTTTCTGTTTGGAGAATTTCAGCAATTCACTTTCTTTTAGGAAACATTACTGTCTTTAATATTATTAGTTCCTACTGGGGATATAATTAGTAACTTTCGCCTGAATCTGTCCGTTTTAGCACTTTAATGAAGTGATTGTGGAATCTCTTCATTAACCAAAGCTCATTTATAAAAACTTCTTTTTTTATTGGATAAATGAGCACTGGTAGTTTTCTTTGCTAAATCACCATGAACTTCTTTGAAATATTTCCCTTTTTTTAGTACATGTAATATCTTTAGGATTTACAAAAGAAAACTTATGTAGAACTTAGTTTATATGTACCATATTACACCTAAAAAAGGATAAAAGTGCTTTTAGAAAGGTATGAGTATGTTCAAGTGTGATTATATTTACAGATACTTTGACAGAATGGACTTTTTCATTTATATATATTTATTTGACCTAACTAGTGAATGTATTTTGTGATTTTTTAGTTTTAATCTTAACATTTTCCTTTAATTTACAGAGGACTTAGATTTTCTATATGGTTAAGGTTTTGGCTTTTATGTTTATTATACTAAATCGTTAAATATATATGTGTTTATATATATATATACACACACACACATATATATTTAAAGCCCAGTGATCTACTGTTCTTAATGTGCTTCCCCTTGGTTAGCATGGATTCTTACATCTCGATTAACTGAGCTAGTCACAAAATTTTTGGTTATCAGATGGAGGTGTTCATGTGATTATTTGGTGACACTGAATATTGAAATGTAGAGATCAAAGGAGTAACAATTATGATATTAATAGCAAAAATAACATTAAAAGTCAAAAGTCACTATCAGTTTATTTGATATAGAGTTTGTATATTTTTACATTTAATCTAGATTCCAAAAATCATCGTAACTTTAGCAAGCCAGATGTAAATATTGCATGCACTGTGTTGGATGTTTGATTTGCTATAATTTGGAGGCCACAGATGTACAAGCAATGTCATTGAATTAGTTTTAGATCTTATAGCCATGATTGTGGGCTTTTTTTTTTTTTTGTAATTCAGAAATGTTAATGATTCTGAAACAATATTTCAAGAGAATTATTAAGCCAAAGATGAAGTTTATGAGTTGGCATTTGCTATATAAAAACAAACAAACAGCATTAGGTGTGAGGACTTTTTCTCCTCCAGATTGTTTTGTATGAACAGAGTGATGGTAGAAAAAGGCATTTGGAATTTAGAAGATATTTTGGTTCATATTTTGGAAGTTTGATTTCAGATAAGTTGTTTAGTTTCTCTGAGTGGAACTTTTTGTGTTTTTGGTTTTTTTTCCTTCTGATATTGAGTTAAAAATAGTTATTACCATCTTATGTAGTTATTGTGACGATCAAATGAGACATTTCATGTAATAATTTATAATTTAGTTGAGAAAACATAGAAGTGAATTTTCTTATATTTGTCTTTTATGTATCAGTTTAGTGACCAGTGGGGAAGAGAAATTTGTTGTCCAGTACTAAACAAATCATTTGTACAGATAAGTATTTTAGAATAGTTTTTATTTGATGCCATTATATAGATAAAAGGAATAAGTTTAATAAATAATATTTCACATAAGTAAAGCATATAATGTGTGCGTGTGTATGTGTGTATGTGTATCAGGGTTGAACCTAGGGCCGCTTAACCACAGAGCCACATCCCTAGGCCCCTTTTAAATTTTGGACAGAGTCTTACTAAATTGCTTAGAGCCTTGGTAAGTTTCTCAGGCTGGCTATGAACTCATGATCCTCCTGCCTTAACCTCGGAGTTGCTGGAATTACAGATGTGGGCAACCATGCCTAGCCATATACTTTTATTCAGTAGATTAAAATGTGTTTTATCTTCAAACCATATATGAACTGTGGATATGGCTTGGCATTAAATTGTGTGATTAGCCTGCCCAAGACCCATGGTTCAATCTTCAGCGTCCTACCTTACCCTCCAAAAGATTTATCATATTGCTTATTGTAAGTAACTTAAGTAATTCTAAGAGTGTTGACAAATACATTATTATTATTATTATTATTTTGGTATTGGGGACTGAACCCAGGGGCGCTTAACTACTGGCATCTCCCACCCTCTTTAAAAAATATTTTATTAGTGATAGGGCCTCACTAAATTGCTGAGGCTGGCTTTGACCTTGTGAGCCCCTTACCTCAGTACCCCAAGCCACTGTGCCAGGCTGGCAAATATATTTTTTCATGAGTTCTACCAGTAAGATTAATAACATAATTTCTTGTACTGTATTTGCTCTTCATGTTGATACTAAACAAAATCATTTACTTGTAGACTCTAAAAGAATTCTTAATGTTAGATATAAGATGATGTTGGGGATAATTCTTAAAAATATACATATTATATATTAAATATGTATGCACGTATATATTTGGCCAACTAGACTGAAAAGGATAATTTGTTTAATGTTATTTTTTCTCTATATTGAGATCTTTTTGTTGTTTATACCCTTGATTTGAAAGTTGATAATGAAAATTTTGGTTTTGTCTTAAAGAGTTGTGACAACTAAAATCAAACATAAAATTTCTGGTGTCTAAAGTGTTTGAACCAAAAAAAAAAAAAAAGCCCTTTGTCCAACATATGATTACAAATGAAGTAATAAAAAGCCATTATTTTACTTCAAAAAGAAATCATTGATCATGGGAATTTCTTTTGAGTGGAAAAGTGTGTTTCCTAATTTACCATAGCTTTGTCCACATTTTATTATTGCAGGATTTGAAATCTATATACCTTGGCCTTAAAAGCCATTTTAATGAAACATTTTGATTCCCTGGCCCCCTTCCCTATTAAGTTTGGTTCTTTGACCTTTTCTCATTATCAGATGTACAGAAGCTATGTTAACACAAATACCAGCTTGCTGTGCTGTTAATTGAATTAATTTGCCATTACTTCTTACGGGTGATCTCACCCCCTTCTTGAAAGATATTCCAAAATTATCACATATTTTCAGATGGTCTCATTACTTTTGTATGTGCCAGTGGCAGGGGACACACATTAAAAGTATATTATTTTGATTTAAATTTAAAAATTTTAAATGTTTTTAAAATTTTTAACAGTCTATACTATCTAACATACATATTGAGAAAATATGTGAACTTTTTAGGTTTAATAGTATAGATTTTGATATTAAATCTATCTTAGACCAGAAATATTTTGATACAGGAGAATATTTTTTAGTATTTTAAAACTGTCCAATACTTTTTCTCCCCTCCCCTTTCTTTCTACTTACACTTTGCTTAGTCCATTTTTTTCCTCCCCAAACCATGTTCCAGCTGAGTCTTCTGTGTTCTTTCCTTCTAGACACCCTCAGAGGAGAAGGTAGGGAAGGGATTCCTTGTCTAGCAAGGGAGCAGATAAGTCACCTCAAGGTGAAAGGTAAAGGGAATCTCTTCGTAGTGTCCAGAAAATTAAGACCAGAAGCTATATTTATTTCAGTTTTCTTCACAAATTCACTTTGCATATGTGATACCTTTTGTCATATATCTATTAAAAGGCCTAGCTCTGGGGAATCCCATAAAGGATTATTAATTTGGGCTTATCTAGTAGTTTAATAGCTTTTGTGCGGTAGATCTGTAAAATATGTTGTCATTTTCTGATGGTTTATCTGATGAAATTAGATTCTGTTGAAATTAAAAGGCAGTGTATATACTGCCAATCAGATATGTTTGAGAATCATGTGAGAAGAGGGATGAGATTATAGTGTTGGAGAATATCAATGTTTATAGACGAGATCAAGGAAGAAGAATATGTAGACTGAAGGGTCAACTAGAAATGAAAACCAGGGGAGACTGGTGTCAACAAAACCATGAAATTAGAAAGTTTAAAGACTAATTATCTGTCTGCTATAGAAGCCATGTGAAGCACTTACCAAAAAAGTACTGTTATATTTGGCATTCATGGAATCAGGATGACCATAAAGAAGAGCACCTCTGGTGGATGTCCAAATTCAGATTGCTGAAGAGGGAGTTTTAAATGGAATGGAAATGAAGACACTGAACGTAGAGTTCTTGCCATATTTATTACAAATACCTGCAAACTCAAATATTTATTACAGGAAGAGTGGAGACAAACATTTAATGAAAGCTTATGATAAAGCTACATAATAATAGAAAAGTATCTTCCATATACCAGATACTCTGCTGTGTACTTTCACAAGTAAGCATTAAAGAGAGAATGTTAACTTGAAAGACCAGTTCACTCAGAGATGATGATCACCAAGTATATACTTTTTGGGTAGCCTTTTTAGTTATTTTTCCCCCTTTTCTGACCTAAAAGAAGTTATATTATTAGGTTTTAGCTTTCATTTGTCCTATTGGTGGTCTAAAAGTGTACATATACATCATTCATTGATTTTTTTTGTTGTTTTAAAGTAAAATGTGTTTAAATATAAATGTCTTTTAAGAAGGATTTGAAATACTTTACATCAAGAGATGTAACTTGTTTTTAGCTGTACTGGAGAGATTGAGAGAATACCATTGTTGTCCTTCCTTTTAAAATTCCTGCTGGAGGATTGAAACTAAGCTGAAAACAAATGTCTCTTTGTTCACTAGACCATCCACCCAGAAATAGGGATGATCTTCCATTAACTATTTGACCTGTGGGACTTACTGAAACCCTCTGGACTTTAGTTTTAGCATTTATTATTTCTAAAATGTCTTTACTATTCAGATTCTTTGATTCTATGAAAATTATAAAGTCTAGGCACCCACCTTTATATGTCCTCCCACCCCCCACTAAAACCATGTGCCTTCATTGTGCTTGGGTTTGCTATAAGCAAAAGCAATTCTTTTATCTATCAATGAAAGGAATTTCTTTTTAATTTTTTTTAAGTTGTTGATAGACCTTTATTTTATTCATACGTGGTGCTGAGAATTGAAAGAGTGCCTCACACATGCCAGACAATTGCTCTACTGCTGAACTCCAGCCCCAATGAAAGGAATTTGATAACTGTTCTTCCTGAGGGTATGCAAGGTATAAAAGAACATTTCTGGAGAGAAAGGATTATGTTAATATCAGTAATGATTTTTCTAATTGCATTAGGAAGAGAACCGGAAAATTTACAGTGGCAGTTGAAGTTTTCTCTACTTTTATAACATAACTGACTATCTCTTTTACTTTTACATAGATGCTTCTTAGATGAAGGCCACTTCATGTGTTGAGTAAAGTAGTCAATTGAAGGATCAGGGTGTGAATGAATGGAGGTTGTGTTAGCTAACTTTTCAGCACTGTGACCAAAATACCAGACAAAAATACCTTAGAGAAGGAAAAGTATATTTGGTTCATGGTTTCAGAGGTCTTAGTCCATAGTCACTGACTTTATTTCTCTGGGCCTGAGATGGGGGAGAGTGTCCTGGCGGAAGGGCATGATGGACTGAAACTCTACTCATGGCAGCTGGGAAACAGAGTGTGGGTGGCCAGAGATAAAATATACATCCCTAAAGCACAACCCCTTCCCGCTCATGACCTGTTTCCTCCAGGCACAGGGTACTTGCCTATAGTTGTCACACAAGCATAATAGTCCTTCTAAATCATCAAATTGTTAATAGATTAATGTACTGATTAGGTTATAGTTCTCATAATCTAATCCTTTTATCTCTTATTCCTGCATTAACGCAGAATCTTCTGAGGGTACACCTCATATCCAAATGATAACAGAAGTTCAAATAAACCTTTGGTATTCTGAAGGAAGCAGCACTGTTGAGTTTATTCATATCACATTCTTTTTTTTATATCATTATTTATTCATTTATTTTTTACATGGTGCTGAGGATTGAACCCAGTGCCTCACATGCGTGAGGCAAGTGTTCTACCTCTGAGCCCTAGCCACAGCCCCATATCGCATTCTTTTTAAAGATGTTGTACATAGTAAGTTTCTCTAAGGACTTGGGATCCTTCTGCATCAGCTCCCAATACTACAATATCCTATAACTACAAGGATATTGTAGTATATCAACTACATCATTCTCACAGATGAATGAAATTATTCTGGAAATTAGCTGCATTTTAAAATGAATGCGTATACCTCTCCTATTTTGTAAATGTATCCACAGTGCATTCTGCTGAATTATATTTGCTTAAAAAAAGTATAAAAATAGCTAGGCCCTATGATTTATGCCTATAACTCACAAGGATGAGGCAGGAGGATTGCAAATTCAAGGCCAGCCTCAGCAACTTAGTGAGACTCTGTCTCAAAATAAAAAATAAAAAGGACTGGAGATTTAGTTTAGTAGTAAAGCACTCCTGGGTTAAATCCCCATCCCCTTCCCCCACCAAAAAAGTGTATTAAAAAGTATATATCCCTTTAAATTTGGTTGCACTTCTGATTTCTCATAATATTTCAGTGACATTGGGAGAATTTTTATGGCAGTAGAATATGACTGACATGTCTGAGGAATATGACTGCTGCTATTTTAATAATATTTGTATTTTTTTACTTACACATTTGTGTGTTTCTTTCTTTCTTTCTTTCTTTCTTTTTTAGAGAGAGAGAGAGAGAGAGTTAGTTTTTAAATATTTATTTTTTAGTTTTTGGCGGACACAACATCTTTGTTTGTATGTGGTGCTGAGGATCGAACCTGGGCCACACACATGCCAGGCGAGTGCGCTGCCGCTTGAGCCACATCCCCAGCCCTGGATATTTATTTTCAAAGTGAGAATTCAAAGTTTGTCAGTGATGGAGAAGGGAAAATTTTCTTGATTTTTAAAGTTGGAATATTTTTTCACGATTATCAATTAGTTTTTCAATATGATTAAAAAACGTGAGAATCTTAAGATTATATTTATAATTTTCTATTATAGGCTACCATATATCTCTGCTACCTTTATTATTCATTCTAAAAGTTATAATAGTATTATGATGCATTTTAAAAGTGAATTATTAGGGTCTGGGGTTGTGGCTCAGAGGTAGAGTGCTCGCCTAGCACACGTGAGGCACTGGGTTCAAACCTCAGCACCACATAAAAATGAAATAAAGATGCTGTGTCCACCTACAACTAAAAACAAGTGAATTATTAGTTTTCTAATATCAAATACACATTAGAAGGTATTATCCTTTTCAGGTCCATTATTAGTTTTCTAATATCAAATACACATTAGAAGGTGTTATCCTTTTCAGTTCCATTTAGTTTCTAGTTTATGTAACCATATAGTCAGAACACTATTCCAGCATAGGCATGAAAGAAGACAGATTCTGAAAATTCTCAGAAGTACTAAGAGTTTAAAAGATTGGCAAATTTATGTCTTTTTAAAAAAAAAAAAAACTGGAAATTGAACCTTGGCACTTAACCACTGACCTAAGTCCCTAGCCCATTTTATTTTTTATTTTGAGACAGGATCTCATTAAATTACTTTGGATCTTGCTGAGTTACTGAGGCTTGCCCCAACCTTGGGATCCTCCTGCATTAGCCTCCCAAATTGCTGGGATTGCAGTTGTGAGACACCATGCCTGGCTATACATAGTAATATTCAGTTCTGTAATTTCCAGGATTTTTATCATTTTAATTTCTATAAGTTTGATTTTCTATACATTCACTATACATATTTTCTTTTCTGTACTTAAGCATAGTTACCATAATTGTTTTTATGTTGACTATGAAGTTAAAATACTTATATTATCTCCCATTTGTTGACTTTCCTCTTCAGTATGTTTTAAATTTTCCTGTTTATTTATGTGTTGAATAATTCTGATTATGGAAATTAGTAGTGTAATTGAGATTATATTTCTCTGGAATGTGTTGGCTTATTTTTTTTTTTTAAACCAGGCAATTGACTGACTGGACTCAAACTCCATATATATATATTAATTAGGATTAAATGCAAAGGTATTCTAATACTAAGCTATATTGCCAGGTTTTTTATTTTTTTATTTTGAGACAGGGTCTTGCTAAGGTACTAAGGCTGGCCTTCAACTTGTGATCATGCTGCCTCAATCACTAGAGTCACTGGGATTACAGGTGTGGGCCACCATGCCCAGCCCAAACTCTTATCTAGCCTGTGGTAGGTAGCACTTGAAATCTCTTTGCTTCTTTTAGCTTAGTGTTTTCCAACTTTCGTATCCTTGACACATGAAATCAGTGAGTGATTTTTGTAGGGTGGACAGCATCTGTGTCTTCTATTTACTCCAAGACTAGTTATACCTTCCTTTCTTAGTCATGACAACCTAGAATATCTCCAGATATTGCCATATGTTCCTTGGGAGGCCAAAATGCCCCTGGTTGATAACCACAGCTTTAGCCCTAGCTGGGCTGTGAGAGCTTGCTCCCTGCACATAATTTAGGAAATCAGCCAGAGGTTTGGACAAAGTTTATGTCTCTGATTCTCCTTGTTCCAGGATTTCCTTTCTCTCATTCAGCAGCCGTGATCTTTGAACTTAGTCCTGTAGTTCTTTGGAACAGTAAAACTCAGAGGATTTCTGTCAGTTTTAGCCATCTAAACCAGTTCAGTGGCCCTCATGCTAAAAAGCTGTTTTAAAAAAAGAGTAGGAAGATTAGGGGAACATGGATGGGACACCATAACACTCACCCAAGGTTTCCCTAGGTTTCTGCCTATGCTTAGTAATTTAAATTTTAACAGATTTTAATTTTTTTTTTTAAAAATCTATAGTTCTTTTTTTTTTTTTTTTTGGGAGGTAGGATATGTTGATCTGGAAGGAGCTACTTTGTAACTACTAAAAGTGGAACCTGGTGATATTTTAAGACATATACTTCACATTGCTTGTTTCTATTCTATTAGTTATGCTTCACTTGCATTTACATTGTTTGTCTATTAAAATAGAATGGTTTGGCCTCTGGGGCTAAATCACTTTGTGCTGGGAGACCTTCACATTATTTTACTTTACTGATAAAGAAACGACAACTGTTTTCTCAGTAATTCCAATATTTTTGTGATATATGGATTTTTTCTAACTTATTAATAGCTTTTGTGTTTTATTCTGTTTTAAAAGATGTTAATGTTTATAGACTCATTCTCAAAGTCTGTAAAGATTAATCATCTTTTTAAAAATGCATATGATCAAAATAGTATTTTCCAAGTTTACATTTATAAAAAGCCTTTTCCTGAGGTACTCTTTCAGCTCTATGCAGATGTTCCTAAACAATCTTTTCATTAATGTCTTTTAGGGAATGCAGTAGGATGAGAAAAGAAACAGGTAAATAAGAGAAAGGAAGATCCAGGCAGTGACCATACAGACTGAAAGGCAAATGATGGGATGTAGGGGAATGGAAGAGACTCAGGCAGGGTTGCCTGTGTGATCTGGGGTGCTATTAACAGCTAATTGGAGTCTCTTTTGGACTGTGTGACTGAGCTTCATAGAATGTTTTGATGGTGGCATCTGAGTAACAAGTTGGCAGTAGTGAAGTGCATTATAGATTAGAGTTAGATGCCAGGACATTTCTTTTTCCCTTTAGACAAGAATGTTAATTTCTGATAACATTAAGAGTGCCCTTGAGATTGTTGCTTTTGGTTGATTTTACATGATTTTCTCCCCAATGTTTTTCCTTCTCTAGCTGAACAGAATGAAATTAAAAATGTTATGAAAAAGATTACTTAAATAAATTCTATTCAGGGCTGGAGCTGGGGGTATAGTTCCAGTAGTGGAGCGCTTGCCTAGCGTGTGCAGTGTCCTGGGTTCAGTTCCCAATACTGCAAAAACAAATAAATCAATTCCATTCAACTTAAAATTACTGAGCTTAGGTTTGCTTTTTTTTGTTTTTAGTGAAAAGGGGAGGTTTAAGGTTGAATAAGGTGTCTAGCACAGAACCTTATGTGGTTATTGTTTAATGTTTTCTTTTGAGGCGTTAATACTGAAAGTGGCAATAGTAATATTTAGAAAAAATTGTGAACAAAGCTCTTTTATGATTCTTATAATAATTTCTTACATAAGAGGAAGCTTGCTATTAAAATATTTGTGAATCACTATTTATATACATAATTTGCATTAGATGAAGTATGTATTTCTGTTATGATTCCAAATAAATGACAATTTTGTAATAAATTTATTGTGTATTGATTTTAACCCTAAAATATTAACATAAGCTCGTTTCTATTTCTAAAAATACTAAATATTTGAAATCACCTTCTTGTGTGAATTTTGAAATATGGTATTTGCTAGTACTGTAAATCAGTTGCCAACCTTTGATGTCATCAGGAAAAAATTTTGAGTATGTAATGTATATTATGACAATTTATCTTATTGATTTATTTAGAGTGTTAAAAGACATTATGAAAATAAAGCTTTTGTGGGGTTCTTAGAAATTATTACATTTAACTCTGAGAACTTAGCAGAAGAGTGTGACTACCATACTTTATTATTTTATTAATAGTTATGTGGAGTTGAAATATAAAAGCTTAATATTTTTGGCTAAAATACATAGAAAGCTGTGGCTATGAAGAATCTGACTTGTCTGCTCTGACCTTGTAAGCTTCTGCCTGTCTGCTGACTTGGGTTCCTTGTGTTTCTCATCACATTCCCGTCCTGTGCACTTCTGTTAGGCTACGTTGGTGAGACACCCTCCCACACAAGAATGCACTGTGCTGGCAGTTGAGTTTAGGTGTGTCTGAACTTTCTCTGGCATTCCCGCTTTCAAGCCGGAGCAGCCCTTCATAGTCTCTACTCATGTTTTCCTTGCTCATGTTCATTCTGTTCCACCCTTCCTGTCTTCCCTAGCAAGTTAACTTTTATCTCTTCTTGGAACTGCTTCCCTGGGGAAACTTTTCAAATGGTTTCCTCTGATATTTTACCTCTAAATCTATCAATAGCCTATTTTTACTGCCCATCCTTCTTATGTACCTGTGTTTTAGTTCTCTCTTGAATTTGTACAATGGAAGATAAGATTTTAGTGTTCTTCCTCCTTTCCCTATTCCTACATTATGCCTAAATTGAATCTTTAAAACAGAATAATTTTTATTTTGATGTCCAGTATTCATCATTATTTTTCTTTTTATCTACTCAACATTTGCTATGATTCCCATCTCAAAGAATACTGAAAGTTTGGTTGAATTGAATGAAACATACTTTACCTTTATAAATTTCATTACGATAAAAAAATGGAAAGTTGGGTCTGAAAAGTCATCTAGCATCAAACAAAATATTGAATAATGTTATTAAAACCAAAAGTCTCTTCACCATTCTCACCTTGATGTTAAAATGATCTTTAAAACATCACATTTAAATGGGTTTATATTTGCCTGGATTTTTATCGGTATTATTTATTATTGAGTGGCTTGTTCAAGTTTGAGCAGTTGGACTCTTTATGATGCTTATTTAGTTCAAGTATTCTTTAATAGAAAGCATCTGTGACAATAGGGTTAACCCTGTTATTACTGAACCATGAATTGCAATTCTACTAGTAGAAATATAAGTAGCACATTTTGAAATATTTACATGCATCATATAAAGAAGGGGGCCTTCCCCAGAGGGGACATTGTTGGGCAGTATTTGAAGGATTATTATGTGCTCCTCAAATTGAGCAGTAACGTTTATATAATATTATCTGATACTGAGACTGTTAGAACACAAAGGAATTTCTTAGTATGTATAATTGAAGATAGTTGACTAAATAGTTCTGTGTTGTATTTGATAATGGTTCACCTATTTGAAATAAATAGTTTTGTTTTGCTAATGTTATGTGCTTAAGTAAGTAATATTTCTGGGCTTTAATTTCACTACACATGCTACTAGAATTCCTTAGTGAAAAAACATGACAGTGTGATATTCCTTAACACTAGTGTAAAAATAGAAAAGTACTTTTACCTTATCAACCCTGCAGCTTTCCACTTAGCCACTCTCTAAAAACCCATAGAATTGACTTGAACCATAATTGTCACTTAAGTATTAAATTGAATCTGTACTGTCTTGCATTATTTCTTGGACATTTCAAGCATGTTTTATAGGTTCATGAAGGTAAATTATCAAAGAACAGAACTTTAATAGTGGCAGGGCTCTCATTTATCCTCAGTTCTTAGAAACACATGGTTCTAAAAAATACTTGGTAAAAATGTCATGAAATATTAAGAACATTTCAACCCAAAGGATTCTTCATTTGAAGCACAGCATTCTCTGAATGTTTTAACATGGGTTGGCTTGTGAAGTACAATGCAGGGCATGTTCTCTGGATGCTATGGAACCAAGATTCCTGGGGTTGTGCTGTGAAAGTCGTGTGAAAGTCATGCTTGTTCGAGTTTCAGAGATCTTCTGAGTGTATCATGGAGAGTTTTTCGGTTGGAACATTGTCACCTTGTACATCTGATTTCCTTTAACTAAGAAGGAATGCATTACCATCTGGAACTCCTTTGAACAAGTCAGATATTTTCAAACATAGCTTTTTGCTGAGGGGCCAAGTTGAAGCTGAGGCTAGAGTGAAACCAGATATGGTAAGGCAAATAAATATGGCCCAAGTGTTCTTATTCACACTGTAAATATTCAGAATTATAAATCTTGAGCTCAGGAATAAGGACTTCTTGTGCATATGACTTTTTAAGGAAAGTGATGCACATTAGCATTCTTACAAGCATACTCCCAAATTTACCAACCAATAATAGACTACTCAAGAAGCAAATGTTGTACATTTAGAACTTTCTTACACCACCCATTCTGATTATGCTCTTAGGGTACAGGCTCTCACTCACCATAGTTTGTGTGTTTGTTTATTTTCTTTTTCTCCTGTGCTTTTCATTCTCAAAACCCAGAGTAAGAGTGATGATAAAGGCGTTGCTGATGAAGTCCAATTTGCAGCTGTTGTTTTAAGATTGAATGAGTTAATGTGAGTGAACAACTAGATAAATCTTTTAATACCTTAGGTTCGGTTAGCACTTGACTTGTTATTCACTATTTTAAGAATTATACCTATCAACTTTTAAAAAAATTTAATTATATGTAGTTTCTAATGTAATTTGTTATTCCTCTTAGATCATTTGATATTGCTAATACACATTCAAGTATATTAACCATTTAACTCGAATGATAGAACTTCCTTAAAATTAACTTCCTTAAGATCAAGTATTTCCATTGGTTCAAATTTTGGTCTTAGATCAGATCTTTTAACTGTTAGGATTCATTGCAAGTATATTAGTTTATTTTTGATAATTCCCTTGTTAGAGGGAGTCCTAGGTGGTATTGAGCCAAGTATCTTGTGTATAAGTTGGATAGTTACTCTGGGTAATGAAGGGAGGTAGTAGTTCAGGGGCAAAAGCTAACCACACAGGAGTAGATTTAGCAACCAGGGTTATCCAATGAGAAAAGAAACAAATTCCTTTAAAAAATTTTATTTATTTAGATAGGCATCATCCAACACATCTAAAGATGCTTTTGACTCACTTTCTCATTTCTAGGGGTGCCAAAAAAAAGGGGAAAGTCTTTTCTGTTCTGTTGTCTTCTTAAGCACATCTATCATTTCTGTAGTTTGATGTGAAAAGAATGATTTAAATAAGCATGTTTGACAGGGAGTAGAAAGTGTTAGAATATGTCCATTTGTTCTTTAGCATTCTGTATAATGAGTAATATTAAAAATTTTTCTTGGAGGAAATTTACTTCCTAATCACTTTTTCAGTTGTTTAAGTTATAATCAATAGTGCTTGCTTTGAAGATTGTGTTTATAAGTTATCTCCAGCATTAAAAAAGTGTTTATTTTCTGATTACAAAAAAATATTTACTAAAAACTAGAAAATGTAGAACACCAAAATAGAATTTTGACACATTTTGATGATATTCTAACATATAGGTTTACCTATTTTTTAAACACAGATACATAGTCTTTTTTGAAACATTATGTGTTCTTATGCATACCTTGCTCTCGAATACTTGGTTTTTAGTGAAATCCTTAAAATTTTGTTTTTAAAAATAGGGTATTTCTTGCTTGAACTGGATAAGGACAACTTCAGCATACTAAAGTCCAATTTACAGAAAGGTAAAATTGGGATTCTAATGTAAATATCAAATGAGCAAAATGTCAAACATTTTAAAAACTCGTTGATTAGTAAGGGAACAGGTATGATGCTAGAAGAAGTTAAAAGAGCATTTGAATTATTTTCTTTATAGAGAATTTATAAAACTACTAGGATTGCTGAGTTAGGCACAAAACTGGTTAATATTTTCAGGACTAGTAACCATTATTGGCCTCTCTTTTTGTGAGGACAGAAACTATTTGTACTGGACAAAAATTTACAAGTTAATATGTAATGTCACTAAATCTGAGACTTTTAGAGTCATAAATTATGAGTTGGGAAAAGTCCATTTCCCTAAATCAGAAGTTCTTAAGCTATTGGTTCATGGAACACTTAGTGTCCTCCCTCTCAATTCCCCAGTGTTCTCCTAGACTAAAAGAAATACCTAATAGTTCCACTTACTACGTAATTAGGTCCAAACAACTCAGTGAGTATTTACATACCAACAACTTAGCAGTTGAGCAAATAATGCATATATATTGAAATAGTACAATTTATTTTAAAATAGCCACAGTTGCTTAATAGGACCTACATGCCCCTTGAACACTTTGCAACTTCTGAAAATCTTAGAATCATATTGAACATCACTACCCTCAATTTTTGTCCTTGTTGATTTTACTTTGTATTGCCTTCACCATTGAGAAACCAGTTTCAGAGAGATTTTTCAGTCTGATGAAACTGAACTTCCTTGAGCTAATAATTTGCATGTTCCCTGACAGATGTTGCTCTGTTTCATTCAAAAATTTAAAATATCCCACAACACCTCTGTGAATATGATGCAATGTTCTGGAATGCATTGGTACATAATTTGGGAATCTGTGTGCTAGACAATCCTTGGATGGGCCTTTCTTTGTGTCTTGTGGACTGGACATGCTGTTTTCTTTTTGTCTTATTTCATACTTTTGAATCAAGTATCTTTAATAAGCACCCTTGGGAACGTCTAATTAGATTTGTCAGATTTCTGTCCATTCTTGCCACTGGTGGTGGTGTCACTGATTGTCTTGGTATGTGCCCTGGTCTATCTAAACTTTGCCAAGCATACAGGGAGGTTCAGTCCCCTGGGCCTGACTCTTCCCATTGGTCTGTTGATCATTCCCCTATATGCACTCAAACTATAGTATAGCATCTTTCTCAAACTTTTTTTGATCTCAGAACTTCTATAAACATTACTTAGGGCCCCAGGAGCTTTTGTTTATGTGAGTTCTATTTATAAATATGTTACTGTAAAAAATTAAAACTGAAAAGGGAAAATATTTACGACTTTAAAATAACATTAATTCCACTATATGTTAACCTATATTTTTTTAAAATGAAAATAAGTACTTTCTAAAACAAATATTTAGTGAGAAGTGTGGCACTGTTTTTGGCAAATATCTTTAATGTCTGGCTTAAAGGAAAACAGCTGTATTGTAGACTGTTATGACATCACATGTCATATAGCCTCTGGAAATCTCTATTGTATAGTATACTTGAAAAAAATTAAAGTGAAAAAGATAAATAATGTCTAAATGTTATTCTTGAATAGTTTTGACCAGCTGTCTATTTAGTGTAGCTTTATATTCTTAAGCTTAGAAAATTTTAGTGTGAATGGGGTTTGTTTACATTTTAATCATGGGAAGGGGTGGGTCAGTTTTTTTTGTGAAGGGTCAGATAATAAACATCTTCAGCTTTATAAGGAATGTGGTCTCTGTCAAAGTCAGTTGCTCGTCAATGTACTGCAAAAGCAGCCATCCCTTATGTATAAGCAAATGAGTGTGGGTTGTACCAATAAAGTTTTATCTTAAAAGAATTAGTGCAGGGAGAAAAAATCTTAGAGTAGTTTTGATTTCATTTCCCCAAATACTAGTGATGATAAACATTTTTTTAATATATTTGTTGATTGACTGTATACCATCTTCTGAGAAGTGTCTGTTTAAGTCCTTGGCCCATTTATTGATTGGGTTATTTGTTGTTGTGGTGTTTAGCTTTTTTAGTTCTTTATATACCCTAGATATTAGTGCTCTTGCTGATGTACATGTGGTAAAAATTTGCTCCCAAGATGTAGGCTTCTCTATTTACCTCAAAGATTGTTTCTTTTGCCCAGAAGAAACTTTAGTTTGAATCCATCCCATTTATTGATTCTTGATTTAAATTCTTGTGCTATAGAAGTCTTATTTAGGAAGTTGGGGCCTAATCCCACATGAAGGAGATTAGGACCTACTTTTTCTTCTATTAGACACAAGGTCTCAACAATAAGTGTTGGCGAGGATGTGGGGAAAAAGATACACTCATCCGCTGCTGATGGGACTGCAAATTGGTATAGCTAATATAGAAAGCAGTGTGGAGATTCCTTTGAAAATTGGGAATGAAACCACCATTTGACCCAGCTATCCCTCTCCTGGGTCTGTACCCAAAGCATTTAAAAATAGCATACTACAGGGACACAGCCACATCAATGTTTATTGTAGCACAATTCACAATAGATAAACTGTGGAACCAACCTAGATGCCCTTTAGTAGATGATGGATTTAAAAAAATGTGGCATATATACACAATGGAATATTACTCAGCAATAAAAGAGAATAAAATCATGTCATTTGCAGGTAAATGGATGGAGTTGGAGGAGATAATGCTTAAGTGAAGTTAGCCAATCCTAAGAAAACAAATGTTGAATGTTTTCTCTGATATAAGGAGGCTGATTCATATTGGGATAGGGAGGGGGAGCATGGGAGGAATAGATGAACTCTAGACAGGGCAAAGGGATGGGAGAGAAGGGAAGGGACATGGGGTTATAAATGATGGTGGAGAGTGATGAACAAAGTACATGTATGAAGATACGAATTGGTGTGAATATACTTTGTATACAACCAGGGTTGGGTGGGGGCGGAGAAAAGCTTTTGGGTATCAGGGAAAAAAGAAAAGAGTGCAGGGAGCTGGGATTTTTGGCTCAGTGGTAGAGTGCTTACCTAGCATGTGTGAGGCAGGTTTAAATAAATTACCACATTTAAATAAATAAAATGAAGGTCAATCAACAATTTAAAAAATATTTTAAAAACCTTAGAAATATGTGCAGGGTGGAATTGCTTTGGGGCTATAGTTTGCTATCCTCTGCTTTCAAGAGGGGAGTTGGTGTCCTAGCAGGTTCATTAGTTAGTCTACAGACCCAAGTGGAGAAGAGTATATTCAAATTCATTTTCTTTCCAGTTTTACAATTGCTGTTTTTTCAGTTTTTCATGCTGCTTTCACTCATAAGGTTCATAATTGTAAATTTAATGTAGAATTGAGTATTGATTAAAAATGAATTATTAAAATAATTTATCTCACTATCAAGTTATATAGGGGGTACCATTTAGAATATCCTAGATTGCCCAAGAAATGATTCAGTTTTGAGTCTTAATCATAGTAGATCATATTCTGAAGAGAGCATTTTTGTTCTTATTAATTCACTAAAATATATGCAAATGAAATTGTTTTACTTTTAACAGTAAGGCTAATTAATACTTTTACCCTATTTAAATTATTATTTGGAATGGAATATAGATATGATATCAAGTTTAAATGGCACAAAATGGTGAAAAAGTCTCTTCTATATTTACTGCCTGCTACCCAGTTTTTGTCCTATTGTTAAACCCCATTGCCTGTTTTTTTTTTAATTCTTCTAGAGGTCAGTCTGCATATATGCAAATGTTTATGTATATCTCTTTTTTATACAGATAGTATATTGAAATGGTGCACAAACTCTGTTTATTGTTCCTTTGCTTTATTTTTTTTAATTGTGAAGTATATTTAATTAGAACTTCACAATTTAATAAAATAAAGCAATGGAACAATATCAACCGTTGGAAAGCAAGAGAGTCTTTATGTTCACTTTGAACACTGTTTCTACCTCATTTACTACTTTCAGAATTTATTTGCATCATTATCTGCCTATGAGTTGCTTTTCTAACAGTAGTTAGAAAAAAAATCTTTCTTTGGCTTTTAGTGGGCATGAATAAAATAACTTCACAAAACCCTTGCCAAGGAACATAGTATTATTAGGAAGATAAGTCATAAATGCTTGAAGCAATTAGAGGTAAGATACCACATATAATTCCTCTCTTGGTCTGTAAAATAATAACTAAAGCTGAAAACAGAGGTATTGATATGGACTCTACTGGAGAGGAAAGATTCATGGAGTAGAAGTGGCTTTTGACAATCTCTGGTTTAATGGCTTGGGGTAGAATCATGAAGGTGGAAGACAGCAGTAGCAAAGGCACACATCATCGTGGTGTCTCTCCAGGAAACACTTGACTAACAGAGAAGAAAGTCCATGCTCAGTAGCATTGAAGATAGGAAGAGGTTGCTCTGATGGTAGAACTCCTCGAGTGATCCAAAATTCATTTATGTCAATTTCTGTTCTGCCTGTGGGTGGAAAATATATAAAAGATGGTGACTTCTTTGCAGGGTTTGTATATAACTGAAACTACATGCTTACACTAAGAAATGCATGTAGACCGTGTAGATGTTCATTTATGATGTGTAGTTCAGCTGCTAGTGAATTTTGCTTTGTAGGTACTATAGTATCTTATGCCACAATGATATATTGTGGATGTTTTTGTTTAGATACTATGAATGAATATGAGCAAAGAATATATTCTTTGGAAATCCAAAGCATGAAGCATCAACATAATAGGTTTCAAACTGTAATAGAGTTCTGAAAAATTAGAGCTAAGGATGATTGTTATAATTCATGATACTAGAAACTTTATTATTCTTGTAATGACTGAAAAATTAGATAGTTATGATTTAGAATTTAAGAGTTGCAAAATTCCAGAGCCACGGCTAAACAGGGTCTTCAGAATTAAATAACTTCAAATGCCTTAAAAATACAAAACCAAAAAACTTGGAAAAATCAAGCCATCTTTTGAGCATCCAGTTCATACTTGTTTCTGTATTAAGTTATTTATGGATAACTTTTCCTGGTTGTTCTTAACTCCTTGCTTCTGCAGAGTTTATTAACATGGCCTCTTTTTAGTCAGTACATTGTTGTCTTATTTTGATCCCTGCCAAACATTTTAGCATTGTTAGTCTGTAATTTTCTATTTTCATTATTTATCTTTTGCGAATTGTGGGGGCATATCTCATACTAATGCATTTGAGAAGCAGCTAAGCACTATTATGCATTAAGATATATTCTTTGGGATGCTCTCTGGTGCCATTATCGCTTCTCTGTATGGGTTTAATCAGTCTTCATGCACCTTAAACTTAAAAGGAAGATACCAACAGAAAGGAAGTCTTGTTTCCTGATGCCCTCACACAGTAAAGGTTTAGATGTACTGAAAGACAAATTGAAATGGTAGAATAAAAAGCAGCAAAGTTAAGAGATGTTTCATAGCATAGCTTTACTTTGGAAGAAAGAGAACCAGTATTTGCCAGCACTAGCATTTCTTGAGATACTGTGCTAAGTGCCTTACATAAATTACTTTTAGTCTTTATTACATACCTGTACTTTTATGTTATTTTCTTTAGTTTTGAAACTGAGGAAATGGAGTCCTAAAGAATTACCAAACAGATCTAGAAAGTGTTGGAGCTAAGAGTGCATTTTCAAGGGGAATGGGCAGGATCTTTATGCAAACTACTTGTAGAGTACTTTGTGTCTCATTTATTCCCCCAACAGCCCTGTGGGATTAGTGTTAGTAGTACTGATATTCCTAATTCTAATTAGGGGAATTGAAATATAGAAGATAGGTAACTTTTCCAAGGTTACACTGCTACTAAGGGGCAGCTAGAGCAATCTGATTCTGGGGTTCATAGATCCTTAGTATTAGCAAACAATTACTATCTTTCTCTTGAAAATGAAAAAGGTAAAAATGTAAAGGCTTAATACTAATTACTGTGAAGTAATTAAAGAAAAAAAAAATAGTGGTGGTTCACTTTTCTAGCCTCTGTGCTAGAAAAGTCTAACTGCAAACAATGGAAAAACTATTTGTGAAGACCAGACACAAAGACTGCAGAGATAGCAGCATTCAAGACTTTGAAGGAGAGTCCTAATCCTGCTTTTCTTTTATGAACCTTGCTTGCACAATAAAGCTCCAAACAGTGTATTTAAATGCATATTTAGGAGGGAGAAAGAGGTTCCTATCCCTGCAACATTCTCTCAATTAATAGGCTGTGGGTTGCACACTTGCCCTGAGGGGCTAAGCTGATGCTGCTCAGTCAAGGACTCCCTTGTGGTAGTCACATGGTTCCTGTCTTCCACTAGAGCTGTCAAACTGGAAATCTGTAGTGTAGTCAAGTATCTCCAATCAATCTGAATCCTCCAGTCAAAAGGACCAAGAATAGGGTGTGGGGAGGTGAGGCTTTCTGTTTGTCCCCAGAAGGTTTGCCTAAAAATTTAGTGACTGGTGCTTAATTGTATGATAAAATATATCATTTGCTTTGGAGGACAGATTGATTTATTAATAGCATTTAGTGAAACTTAGAATTACAGAGGAAAAAATGTTATCCCACTTTTATTCATTTTATCCATTCCACATGAGGTATGAGTATCCTTTAAAAAAACCCCAATTTGGACACATTTTAAATGCTAAAGAAGACTTTAAGTTTTAATATTTAATAATATGTTTTATTTAAAAGATGTGAATTGGGGACAAAACCTAATAGAAAAATGTATTAATAATAAATTATGCAAAAGCTGCTTTGATAACCACATGACCTTGTTATCAGTTACATAAAGCAGGGAAGAAAAGTGCAGTTACACACGTCTTACTTTCCTGTGTTATAGGATGAGCATTAAGTTGAAAAGAATGTTTTCATGTATTAAAATCTATCATTAGGGAGATCAGTAATGGAATTGTATTTACAGAAAGAAAGAATGACTCATTGATCAATTAAAAACAAGACAGAGTGCAAATTTTATGATTTAGAAGATTAAAAATTTAACACTTTACAGACATATTTAAAGGAAGGCATTCTGATAAAACAGTTTAGGTTTGTATCTGAACATTATTTATTTACCTTTCTCAGTAATAGATTTTGGGCTTTTACCATTTTATCTTTTAGTCTTTATTCCCTTTTCTTCAGCAAATTAAACATTTCCAGAACTCTGATTTGTTAGTTATTTTCATAATAGGGAAATTAACTTGCACTCTTTTATGTTTGTTTAGTTCCTGCTGTTCTTCCAGTGTCTGATGAATGTACTGGATGATTGAAGGAGGGAATAGTAACCTAAGATAAGTTAATATAAAAGTAAATCCAGTGGGACAGTGACCAGTGAGCAGTCTCATTATTTTCATAAGTGAAAATGTTGGATCTCAGATCTACTTCCCAAGGTCACAGACATAGACAGAACCAGACTAGAAATCATTTCTTTTTCTAGTTGATTGTACTTTCTGTCACACTACAGTGCCTCCTATGATTTAAGTGCTTGTACATTTTTTTTAAATTGGGGTTTTAAAAAAAGTATAAAGGTAATAATTGTCAATGAAAAAATTAGGTAGTTTAGAAGGAAGTAAGGTGAAAAACTAAAGTCCACTTCTTTACTTGCTGCTTCCCCTTGTTCCATTCACCGGGATGTTCACTGTGAATGGTCTCATGTATTCTTTCAGAAGCTTCTACTGCTATATCTGCACACTAGCAATTTTACTTATAATTTGCCATTAAAATAAACAAAGTTAGCCAGTTTTCATTTTAATCCAAAGTCTCTGTCACCAAATGTAGGCTTTCAAACTGTACAATGTTATTTTTTAACAGATGATTCTAATTTTTTATTATTGCACTTGGAGGGACCCATGAGGTAAGATAGCCCCTTTGCTTTATAAATGAGAAATTAAGCAATTTACATAAACCTCTGCACTATTTAATTTTTCTGAGTGGTTCCAGTGCTTTCTGTTCTTCCCACTAATCCTTATTGCTGCTCAGCTCTTTTATAGGCTTGATAGTAAAGTATGAATCATAAACAGAAATGTTTCATATGTATACTAAAGAAATCTCTCTATAGAATCTAATCCTTGAACGAATACCTAGCATATAACAGGTGTTTGAATATTTAGATTGAAATCATTTAAAATAATTCTTCATTTTCATTATACTTTATTAAGAAAGCAAGACAGTTGGACCAGATCATTTTTAAGGACTTTTCTCAGAATAAATGTCTGTGACTTTAACTTCATGCTATCACCAGAGAATCTGGGAATCAAGCTGTTTATGTTTGAGAAGCTGTTATTCCAGAGCTAGTCCTGATGCCATTTCCCAGCTGGTGTACCTGAGTGTACTTACATATTGTGTTGTTTGGTGCACCCTAGTTCCAGGTTTCCTATTAATCCTTTTCCTCCCATTGTTTGTTCATATTCGTCATTGTTATTATTTGTGGTGCTGCAGCTTGAACCCATTCTAGGCAAGCACTCTACCATTGAGTTACATCCCCACTCCACTGGTTCCAATTAAAAAGAAAAATGTATAAATATGAAAAGTAGCATAATGGAGCCAGGATTGGTTAGGCAACATTCAATATGAATAAAAACCTAACCTCTCACATTTCAAATCAAATTATAATTCCTGTTGTTGTACTTTGAGCTAATTTGTAAGCCTGTAGTTGTTCCTATACTAGGGTGGTATGGCTGGAAATGGGGAATGGGACAGAAAGGGAATTTTGGTTGTGGTGTTGATGGTGGTGTAGTGTGAAGAGGATAGAGAATATATTGCCCTTGTAAAATAATATTTACTGGCCCAGACTGGGTGTGAATTCACCCATCACCTAGACATAAAATATTATGTAACATGCCAGGCAGCCATGGGTATACAGACATATATAAAGTTTATAGGAACTCCAAGATTTTATAAAATTTATCTACAGATTCTTGCTTTGTTTCATCACTATTCATGATTTGATGAAAATATTTCTTGGATATATCACTGTAGTTTAAAGCAGTGCATAAAAGGTCCTTAATAAGAGTATCTGCAGAGTGACAGGCCAGCTTAGTCTTCAAATAGCAAATCAAGAAACTTGCTTGGAAAACTATTTGAGTGTATAATAATAACCATTGCTAGCTTGGGTTAACATTAAATTATGTAAGATGATCAAATCAAATAAGATACTGGAAATGCTTTTTTTAAAGTTTATTTTTTAATTGGACACAATATCTTTATTTTATTTATTTATTTTTATGTGGTGCTAAGGATCAAACCCTAGGCGAATGCTCTGCTGCTGAGCCACAACCCCAGCCCAAGAAGCTGGAAATGTTTGTAAGTTAAATTGCCTAAGGTGTAAGGAGCCATCTCTCCTAAACTATTTAGAATACTGAATTACTATAATATTGGAATACTTTTATTAAATCTGATTAATGATAAGACAGATTCAAAATGATAAAAGATAATTATGAGGATCATTTTAAACATTAAGTATTAACTGCTACTAGTTTAGAAAACTAGAAGATACAGAAATAGTCTTTTCCTGTAAATTAGAGTTAAGTAAAATAATATCAAAACAGCCTTGAGGTTTATTGGTTAAAAATCCAGAAAAATTTTATAACTATCAGTGTTTGCCATTAGAATGATATTAAAAGAGAGGGAGAGGGCACTGCTTACTTGACTACTTTGTGTAACTTTTTTTTGCATTTTATTTGCTAATATCAGGCTTGAATTTTGATGTCTTCCTTTCTGGGACAATTAATGTTGATATACTGAAAGTATAGATGCCTTGTTGACTAGATAGTCATCTAAATAGTCTTGGTTCTACCTGAAAGTTTGTTTTCATAGAACACTGTATTTGGAAAAACAAAGTTACCTTTTTGTTCAGTTTGTTAGACTCACTGAAATTAAGCTAAAACATGTTATGCTTGGGTGATACTTATTGAATTATTTGTCTTTGTATACTCTGGACAAGAATGAATTTTAATTACAGGTTTGTCAATCATTAGTTATCTGTTTCTAAATCATATGAGCCTTATTTTATTAAAATGTTTTAAGTTTTTTTTTTTAAGTTGTAGATGGAACAATACCTTCTATTTATTTGCTTATTTATTTATTTATTTTTAAGTAATGCCAGGGATTGAACCCAGTGCCTCATGCATGCGAGGCAAACATTCTACCAGTGAGCCACAGCCCCGGCCCTGTTTTAAGTTTTTTTTTAAAAAAAATTTAAATATTTTTTTAGTTGTAGTTGGACATAATACCTTTATTGTTATTTGTTTTTATTTTTATGTGGTTCAGAGGATCAAACCCAGCGCCTCGCACGTGCTAGGCAAGTGTTCTACCGCTGAGCCACAACCTCAGCCCCTGTTTTAAGTTGTTTTTAAACACAATTTATTGAGTTAAAGCCAGTCAGTCTTGCCTTTCAACTGAACTTAGTTTGCATAAGGCATAAAAAATGGAGGAAAGCGTTCATTCTTTAAAAACAATTTTAAATGGAGTTAATGTGTCTTAACTCCAATTGAAGAACATTTCTTTCTTCAAGTGTCTTAACAATAATTATTTTTGTTCATGACATTTCATCAGTTTTAGAAATTGAGAAAAGAGGCTATCATAATCTGAAAGTGAAATGTTTTCAACTTCATTGACAGGTAAAGATGATATTGAGCAGTTGGTGATTGTTAGTCTTCTATATTCCTGTACTTTTTTTTTTTCATTTTTCTGCAGTGAACATATATTACTTTGTTAGGAGAAACGATTTTTTGTTTTAAAAAATAAAGGCAAAATAGTAAATTTTGGTAATCTTGTGAATCTTTACATGAAAGTGTACTTAAATATAAGTGACTTTTATTGAAATGTCATATTGTACCTCATAAATAGAAGCAACTGTGTGTCAATTAAAATTTTAAAGATATTTTAAAAATTAGTATCTTAACTAAAAAGTTTCTTCTCAGCAACAGAAACAATCTGTGAGGTGAATAGAGAGCCTATATCCTGGAAGCAAATCTTTATCCTTCACACTTCAGATAGAGCACTAATCTCTAGGGTATATAAAGAACTCAAAAAGCTAAACATCAAAATAACAAATAACCCAATCAATAAATGGGCCAAGGTCCTGAACAAACACTTCTCAGAAGATGATGTACAATTAGTCAACAAATACATGAAAAAATGTTCATCATCACTAACAATTAGAGAAATGCAAATCAAAATCACTCTAAGATTTCATCTCACTCCAATCAGAACGGCAGCTATTATGCATACAAATAACAATAAGTGTTAGTGAGGATGTGGGGAAAAAGGTACACCCATCCACTGCTGGAGGGACTGCAAATTGGTATAGTTAATATGGAAAACAATATGGAGATTCCTTGGAAAATTGGGAATGGAACCACCATTTGACCCAGCTATCCCTCTCCATCTGTACCCAAAGGACTTAAAAATAGCATACTACAGGGACATAGCCACATCAATGTTTATTGTAGCACAATTCACAATAGTTAAACTGTGGAACCAACCTAGATGCCCTTCAGTAGATGAATGTATTAAAAAAAGTGGCATATATACACAATGGAATATTACTCAGCAATAAAAGAGAATAAAATCATGTCATTTGCAGGTAAATGGATGGAGTTGGAGGAGATAATGCTTAAGTGAAGTTAGCCAATCCTAAGAAAACAAATGTTGAATATTTTATCTGATATAAGGAGGCTGATTCATAATGGGATAGGGAGGGGGAGCATGGGAGGAGTAGATAAACTCTAGATAGGGGAGAGGGGTTGGAGAAAAGGGAAGGGACATGGGGTTATAAATGATGGTGGAATGTGATGATCGTTATTATCCAAAGTACATGTATAAAGACACGAATTGGTGTGAATATACTTTGTATATAACCAGAAATATGAAATATTGTAGCTCTATATCTGTAATAAGAATGGTAATGCATTCCGCTGTCATATATAAATAAAAATAAATAAATAAATAAACAAAATTCAATTTTTTTTAAAAATTAGTATCTCTAGTTTATAATTAAAATTGAGTAGTAAATATTGATAGGACTAAAGTATTAACTGGTAATTATTGGTGATATTCATTTAACAATGTTAAGAGAAAAATCCAGGCTCTGAGGGCTGAAAAATAGTGGTGTAAAATAGTTTATTAATGATTTCTTCTAAATTTTTAATGTCATATAACTGATAGCTTTAGAAATTTCTGTACTATGAGGAGTCAATCTAGATGTATTTTTGTGTTTTATGTAATTTTCATCAAACCATCTTAAGGGCATTTAGCTAGTGTGCTGCATGCTTGAATACTAGCTTTACTATCATCCTCATCATTATTTTGGTACCAGATAATTGCTTTAGATAATTTGAGGGACACTTAGTGTGATGCTTTCGAGCATAAACTTTGAGGCCAGACTACCTGGATTCAAACCCTACTTTTTTCACTTAGTAGATTTCGTGACTTCAGGCAAATAAACTAAAAAAGGGAAGTAACTTTTTATTTATCTGTGAAAGAGAGGTAAGTATTCTTCCTACTTCATAGAATTATTAGGATAAAATCAGTTAATATTTAGAATATGCTTAGAGGAGTGCCTGGCCCATTTTAAAGTAAGTGTCTACTGATTAATCAAATGAACATTTCCCTTAATCCTTATAAAAACTTCAGAAATGGATCATAGCATTCCCAATTTACAGAAGTTGAGATTTTTTTTCCCCACTGTGTTAAGACAATACAACTAGTAACAACATGGATCTGGGATTTAAATTTTGGGCTGTTAATCTCCAAAATGTTTGTTGGAATTATTGTTGCTTGTCTCATAATAGCTTCTACAATTGGACATGTTCCTGGACAGTAACTATTCAGTCTCTTGATGCATCATGTCAAAAGTGAATGATAACTTAGGCTTTATAAAAGTTGACTTAATTGTGGTCAAGTATGTGTGAAAAAATAATCAGATAAGATTTTAATGTGCAAAGAGAGTATGGTATTGATTTACTGGTTTCTAAGGTATTAAAAAGTGAAACTTGTCTAAAAGTTTGCGATACTTAAAACCAGTTGACCAGCCAGAAAAGCAAAACTAGTTACATAAGGTATTCAGTTTAGAATAGAATCAACCTTGTATGGATGTGGCATATACATGTTTAGGTTAAAATAACATCATTGGGAAAGAAATAATAATAAATATCTGGGAAAGTACTTATTATTAGGTAGAAAAAACTAAAACTGATAATTTAGAATACATACACTAGAGACAAACATTAAACACAATGTTCTCATTAAAAACTCATGCATAAGATAAATATATTTATGTTGGCTGTACTTTCAAGAGGCTTTATAAAAAAACCTATTGACAATAATTTGTCTGCATTTTGGTAATTTCATTAAAAACTTTTAAAAAGTATTTGAAAATCAGCAGTATTAAAAGAAAAAAAATCTACTAACTGATTATTGTAATATATCAAATGTGAGGGACAGAAGTGTAGCTCAGTGGTAGATCACTTGCCTAGTATGTAGTGATGCCCTGGGTTCAATTCCCAGCACTGCAAAAATAACAAATGTATTAATAGAATATGATATTCAGAAAATAGTAAAAATGAAGCCATTAATTAGACTTGCCTGTGTACAAGTGGTTGATGGATCAAAGAGCCAGTATTTGTGAAACAAAACTCAGTTTTAACCAATATTTACTGGAAATTTTAGAATAAAAGTATTCACTTGTGTAATACTTAAAAGAAATTCAACTGGACATAGTGACAAAACTTCTGTAATCCCAGCAATTTGGGAGACTGAGGCAGGAGGATGGCAAGTTTAAGGTCAGCTTGGGCAATTTAGCAAGACCCTGTCTCAAAAAGAAAAGGGAGGGGGACTGGAAATGTCGCTCAGTGTAAAGTGTCCCCTGGGTACTCCACCCTCACCTCCCTACACACACACAAAAAAAAAAAAAAAAAAAAAAATTAAAGTAATAATTCAAAATAAATGAGAAGTACAAATTCACACCTATTAACGAAGCAAACAAAATTACAAAATCAAAGACTGGTGATACTTAAGGGCGACCTATATGTTTATTAATTGTTATTGTATAAGTAGATATCAGTGTTCTAGTCTTGCTGAACCAAGTATACAGCATCACAGGATGAGAATTATGAAATTGATGTGGTCCCCCTATAATAGGACTTCTGACAAATGGTATTGTGGAAAATTTTATTACTTCAGAGATGTTTCTAGGTATATTATACTTATCCAATAACAGGGAATTCTCTTTAAATTTTCAGTTTGTTAACATGAATTTATACTATTTGTACTCAAATTTCTTAAATTAAGTATTTCTTAATATCTGAGATATACTTCTAAGTGATCAATAATTACAAATGTACATTATGTTCAAATTACTATAATATAATTTATTATGAATAAAATTTCAACCAGGCACAGTGGCACACATCTATAACCTTAGCTACCCAGGAGGCTGAGGCAGGAGGACTGCAAGTCCAAGGCCAGCTTGGACAACTTGGCAAGTCCTTGTCTCAAAATAAAAATGGAAAAGGCTGGGGATGTAGATCAGTGGTAGAGCTTGCCTAGCCTTTGTGAGGCACTGAGTTTACTCCTCTGTACTGTCAGGGGGAAAAAAAAAACCACCCAAAACATTTCTGTACAGATGTGCTTTCTGAACATGTTTCTTTACCTATAAAATGAAGGTGTGAAACAAAGTGATCCCTGACACTGAATCTGTTGAAGTTTGTGAACCAAGGGTTTCAAGAAATGATTCATTTTCATAATTAATTTTGTGGCCAAGAAGTCCCCCTTACTTTGAGCAGAAGTAGATTGATGACTGGCTTGTGGAGCTCAGTGCTGAGTCTTCTGTGTAGGATCTCTAAGCCACTGGAGGATAGGTAGAAAGATGAATTAATGCTGGTTCTGTGATAGGTTTAATTTCTTTTATAAAGCTGGTTAAAAAATGATAATCTTGCACTGTTCCCCCCCCATAAGCCTTGTTTTATAAAACTATATAAATGCAATAATATTTATAAAGCATGTGTTTTACTTTTCTAAGCATGATTCAAAAATGAAGGTACTTAAATGCTATTCCTGCTAGGTAATAATTATAATAATTACCCTCAGTTTCTTAGTGTAAAATGTACAGTACAGAGAGGTTAAGTAACTTACCCAAGTTACTCAGTAAGCAGCAGTTAGTCTTTGAGCCAGGCAGTGTGGCTCCAAAACTGCCCTCTGCCCTACCAGTGAACAGAGCCTGATGTCTCACAGACCTGGATGGGTGGGGTCTGGTAGACAGCTGTTGTGACTGGGCAACCTGGTCAAGAATGTGGGCCAGGCAGGGTTTTGTTATTAGACCAGGCACTTCACATGTTGGTTGGGCAGCCCCAGCCAACTGAGAAAACTGGTTAAGACTCAGACTAAAGGGGTTGGGTAGGTAGCATTCACTAGGAAAAAGGACCAAAGCTGAAGTTGTTCTCAGTGGGGAGGCGTCAAAAACAAATCTTAGTATCTTCACTGGGGCTGCTCAAGATTCCTTTTGTATTATCTTCCATTTCTCTTTAGAGGTTCTGATTTCTAGCATCTGGCTTATGGGTTGTTGTGGAGGAGAGGATCCTCAAATCCAGTGAGAGAGCCTCTGCAGTTCTTGGACTCAGCTATCCTCAGTCACTTTTTGAGTGGCAGCACTCTTGGGATCCACCTGTGACAGTAGTGCTGTGTGACCTTAGATGGCTTTCCTTCCTCAGCAACTTAGCAAGACTGTCTCAAAATAAAAAATAAAAAGGGCTGGGATGTGGCTAAGTGGTCACAAGGCCCAGAGCACAGCGTCTATGGGATGCGTGCTGCTCTGCGGGGCAGGAGCTCCTGCTCTCCCTGCGCAGCCTGTGCTGCCAGTTTTCTCTAAGTGTTGTTGAAAACAGGAGCTTACTGTACCAATCCTGCCATGGAGATAGATTGTTAAAATTTTTCCCTCCTGCTGTTGTATCCATTTCATTCCCCAGGCTACAACCTGAGTTCTCAAGTTGTGAGCCTCAAATTAGGGACCTTCCTCCACTTCCCCCAGCCCTGCCTCTGATTTTTAAATCATGAAAGCCTAAGCTCTTAGTGAGGACCACCATGGACACATGAAGGGTGATGCCAGTGGTAGTGTGTGGCCGGACACAATGGCAGGCCTTATTTCAAGTTAGAATCTTAAGAGTTGCAGTGAGCATACAAGGTGAGTCCTTAAAATGTAAATTACTGTCTTGGGCTGGGGCTCAGGGGTTGTGCACTTGCCTCACATGTGTGAGGCACTGGGTTCGATCTTCAGCACCACATTAAAAAAATAAATAAAATGAAGGTATTGTGTCCATATACAACTAAAAGAATATTTAAAAATGTAAATTATGAGATCAGTCCTAACACATTGACATTCTATAAAGTGTGTGTGGAAACTCAGTTCACTGTAGGAGTTAGAATTCAGATTTTTTATTTGGAGAATAGCTATTGTGAGTCTTAGGGCAATAAATAAGAGGAAGCAAGGGTCAGAAAGCAAAGTTATAAGCTAGTGATTCTTCTATCTTGTTTACTGCAAACATTGCCAGTGTTTGCCATCCGCACTTAGGTTTATGCTAAGGTAGAATGCTTTATTTTCTCATTTTTGAAATCCAAAACTATATGTCTGAGTATTTGTGTTTGAGAAATGTTAAGTTATCTAATAAATGCTAATGAGCTAAATACTGTCTTAGGACCAGATTAGTAATAAAATCTTTCTTAAACTGGTATTTGTTTTCAAAAACTCTTGTTAAGAAAACTGTATAAATAAGCCCTGCTGTTATAGAGATTCTTCTGGCCTTGTGTTGTTGGCTGTGTGTTGTTGACAGTGCTTTATTGTCCTGTTAGTATTATCAGCTGTCAAACACGTCTGAGGCTGATTACAGCAGGCCTAGACAACTTTCCAGAGCCAGATTAACAAAGCTTCCACCCCCAGAACCTCATGCTTCATAAAAGCCAGTGTATTTGTTATTGGTCTTTCTGCATTATCTTTCTAACTCTCAGATAACCTAAAGTAATTTAACAGATGAAATAAATTATGATGAATGATCTTTTTGTTGCTATTTATTAATTTGTTGTGTTCAGAGCATTTGCTAGAAACTTTATATACAATTGAGTTCCCCATTTTAATCCTGTAAATTAGGAACTGTTGCCTTCATTTTATACATGAGAGTACTGAAATGTTCAGTGTTCTAAATGACAGTGGCGTAGATAGTTACACTACAAATCCAAGTTGTTTCAAATCTTAAATATGTACCCTTTACTGTTACAACATTACTCTAATAAATAACTCTCTGGGGGAGGTACTTTTAGAGAAATATTTATTTTCTTTTTTTCTTCTTGTCAAGTTCATCATAGATTATGTTTCTGTGTTGTGTAATAAATGTAACACTGGAGATAAGGCATCCATTTACTCATTGAGTAGCCTTCACTAGATATAATATCTATTACTGTTTGCCTTCTTTCATATTATATTTTGATTGAGGATCTCCAGACTGTTGTACAAAAGGCAGTCTCTGATGGTACAAGGAGGAAATGTTGCTGTGTCTTTTTTTTCTTCCTTTAAAATTCCAACTTTGTGTATGTTTTGTAGCATACTTAACACATTGGTGTTAGTTAGCACACTTCATTGACTAGAAGATGTATCCCTTCTACACCCAACATATTTATTACATAGACTATTTGTTTTATTATTAGTAGTTAATAAAATTACATTGTGTCTAGAATTGCAATTTCTTAGATTCAACTATATATTGAATTACACATGGAAGACTAGAAAAATTAGTACACAAATACTGGGGTTGTGTGCGTATTTTATTTTTTAACTTATCAATCAAAATGTTGTTTTTTCTTTTTGATTTGCTTTTTTTTTTTTTTTTTTTTTTTTGCAATTTTTATCTCTCCTGGTTACAACTCTGGTCTCCCACCTTAAATTCCCAGGTGTACACTTGCAGATCTAAGTGCTGTGGTATATCTTAGGGCATAACACTATGGACTAGACTAGAATTGTTGGGGCAGATAAGTTCACACCTGATGATCTACAGGGATTTTGTGGAGCACCATGTTGCCATACTCATTTTATATTTTGCAGGTTTCATTTGGCCTTTAACTTACTGATTGAACTGATTGGGTACAGGGGCCATCCTCTGTAGTAGTTTGATCTTGTTTATCCTCTAAATTCTCCTGAATTAATATTATTAGGCCATTAACCATTTGAACATAAATAGATGCTCATCTTCACATTATAATATTTTCTTTCTCATCTCCTCCTTATCTCTCATTGATGATTGCTGATTATGTATAATTCTGTTTCTAATGTCAAAAGAATTCATTTTGCCTCTACAATTACCTCTATTAACATTATTTATTTTCTCATTACTTTTGTTAACATTGATAATTTATCTCTCTCTTTAAATTTGCACTGCTTTTGTATTTGTTGAACATGATAGGGTCCAAACACACACACACACACACACACACACACACACACACACACACACACACACGATTGCGTCAGTTCTTTGACTAAAGGTTTAACTCCCTAAGGTTAAAGTAAGCATGACCCTGGCCTGTCATAGATGGTGAGGTTGCAGCCACAGGAGTGACTTCTGAAACACTGCATGCCCTCTGTTGGCATCTGGCAGAGTTGCCATTCTTTTGCTCTAGAGGTTTTCTTTTTCATCACAAAAATTTGAGTTGAAAACTCATAAATGAGGGTTTCTGATATTTTGTTAACAAATTAGAGCAATAGGATTTTATAAGGAGATTCTTTATTTAATTAAAAATAATGTTGTACCTTATTTGTTCATGACCTTAGTGTTATAGTCTCTCAATAGAAACTATTTTCTTTTTTCCCCCATTTCTGTTTTCCAAGAGTCACATGCTTTTACTGTAGCCACCCCTCTTAATCTTACTTATTTACCAAGGAGTGGAAATGTGTATGTGTAACTGAATCTGACTAGGGGCAGATTTCACAAATGTGAATACCCTCTCCTCTCCTGTCCTCTCCTGTCCTCTCCTGTCCTCTCCTGTCCTCTCCTGTCCTCTCCTGTCCTCTCCTGTCCTCTCCTGTCCTCTCCTGTCCTCTCCTGTCCTCTCCTGTCCTCTCCTCTCCTCTCCTCTCCTCTCCTCTCCTCTCCTCTCCTCTCCTCTCCTCTCCTCTCCTCTCCTCTCCTCTCCTCTCCCCTCCCCTCCCCTCCCCTCCCCTCCCCTCCCCTCCCCTCCCCTCTCCTCCCCTCCCCTCCCCTCCCCTCCCCTCCCCTCCCCATACACATTTACATGTGCATTTACACTTGCATTCTACAGAATTTTGTGCTTGTGTAGCTGCTTGAGCAGAAAAACTACGACTGAAGCACTGTTTTCTTTTCCGCATTTGTCCGGTGCTGCAGTGGAGCAGCTGTCATTGTTTTGCACAGTTCTGTTTTTCCTCCAAAACTGCCTGTGGCAATTTGTACTCATACTTTATTACCCAAGGGTTTTGTGAGCAATAAAATAATGTATCTGACTACTTAATGGCCTAATGTGATTCCCTTTTCAGAGGAGCAGCAAAGTAGAAGACTCCTTTCACTTTTCCTCTTCGCTGACCATGCAATATTAGGCCTGTTGGGACATGTTTTTTGATGTGCTGCCAGAATGCAAGGAGATTCTACTGTATTGCAATCGTGTCTTTTTTGGATTCTTACAAACTGGTTATAAGGAAAGCTCAGCTATGGGTAGAAATAATATTAAATGTTCTACATGTAATCTTACTCGATGGGGGAAATTTATTAATGCAGTATCTTATATTTAACATAAATTTTGAACTGTATTTTCAGGTCATTGTAAAAAATCAATATGACATTGTGATGGTGAAAGTTAAGTAGTAAATGCTTCTTGGCATCCATGTTTATATTTAGTAATATATAAGCATGTTAAGAGGCTACTGTATATTAATATTATTAGTATTATATTAATATTAATATATTAATATTAATAGTATTATAATAATACTCTTTCATATGTATAGATACACTTTTTTTTTAAAAAGTATTGCGGATTGAATCTAAGATGTTACACATTCTATAAGCAAGTGTTTTACCACTGAGGTACACCTCCAGCCCCCAAAAGTATTCTTAAGGAGCCTGTTACACCTACACATTGTGTTAGATGCTAGCGGCATAGCAGTGGATGGGATTGATGCGGCCCCTGCCCTCATACATTTTTAGCTGATGAACACTCTGTAGTGTGGAGATTGCCACATATTAGTGTGAAGAGTCAAAGTGCTGTGCCAGTGTCAGGTGGAAGAGCTGTAAGGATAGGAATCTGTTCTTTTGGCAGCTTAATATTATAGAAGTCTCAGTTGCTTTGTTGTGTGTTTAAGCCGGCTTCCTTGCCTGCCTTCCCCAGAGCAGTCCTCTGGTAGACATGCTGAGTATTAATGAGACCCTGGGAACGCCCTTCCCAGTCTGAGGCATCAGCTAAGCTGTCGCTGGAGCCTCTTGCTTTCCCTTTCATGCTTCCTTCCTGGTGTTACTAGAATTCCAAATTGTTTAGGAACAAAGAAGCTTATTTCTCTTTCCACGAGAAATAAGCCCCACTGTTTATGTTCTTGTGTTAGTAATATAGTACTACCACAGTTAATGGCATCAAGTATATAGCAGGATTGTAAAACCGTATATTTTGGCAAAAAAAAAATATATATATCACACCCCCCCCCCTCCTCCGAAGGTGGTAGTGGTAAAAGGTTTTGCCTGATTAGTCTTTGGTCTAGTGATGACTATTTATTTAGGTCCATGAGAGTTAGTTTTGGAAGTACATGAATCTAAATTATTTATATTCAGAGGAATCAGTGGTTTAGATAACCCCAAGTAGTGCCTAACTAAAATGACTTTTCTTTTCTTCTTTGCTCAAGCCATGGGTATAGGTACTCAGTATCTGTTATTTATGTACAAGAGTCATCTCTGTGCTCCTTTTTAAAGGCCAACACAGACCTTGAACTCATGGGTGGGACCAGATAGACAGAAATGCTCTAAATTGGGGCCAGGGGAATGATAGAGAGAAGTGCTCCAAGTTCATACAAGGCTAAGATTGTTCAGGGCTATATCCTGTGGAGCCTCTGAGAACAGTCTTGAGTTTACTTTGATAAATAAAGTAGACTAAAGGGGGAAGGAGCCAGTATTTTGGAAGAGGGTAGCAAAACCACCAGCGTGTCTACTCTTAAATGGAACATTCTGCATGCAGATTTGATGGGACTAGATAGAGAAAACAGCCTTCAGACAGGGGCATGAGAGTTCTGGGATTCCATGCAGTGTACAGATCTGTGAGGCCATTGGAGTGAAAATAGCCTTCACTCTAGCTGGGGCCTCTCTGGGGTTTTCCCCCTTCCTTTTAAAAGAAATATAATGGGACACTCTGTAAATCTCCCATGGAAGGAAGATAGTATTGCTCAGAATAATTTGAAAAACAATGGAAGAGAGTTGATTTTGTTACTTTCTAATTTGGATCTTGAAGTGGACTTTTCTTTCTAATATACTCATGTAAATTGTTAGATTTAAAACCCATTCCTGGGGCTGGAGTTGTAACTCAGTGGTAGAGCACTCGCTTAGCAGGTGAGGGGGCCTTGGGTTCTGATCCTCAGCACCACATAAAAATAAATAAATTAATTAAAGGTATGTGTCCAACTACAACTAAAAAATAAGTATTAAAAACAATTCCTGGCTGGAGTTGTGGTTCTGTGCTAGAGTGCTTACCTAGGATGTATGAGACACCAGGTTCGATTCTCAGCACCACATATAAATAAATAAAAGTCTATTGACAACTAAAAATACTAAAAACAAGCAAACAACAACAACAACAACAAAACAAACCCCAAAACAACAACCCATTCCTAAACTCATATGAGGAAATTTGGGATATGTCTGTTGAACAGATGATCTCATTCTGATTTGTAGCAAAGCTGTAACTAATTTTAATATGTCCTGAACATGTTTACTTATTTTATCAAATTTTATGTTTATATCTCTGTGAGGTAGGCATTATTATCTCTATTTTATAGCATTGAAAACTGAAATACAGAAGGGCTGGGCATGTGGCTCAGTGGTCGAACATTTTGCCTGGTATGTGCAAGGCCCTAGGTTCCGTCCCCAGCACCACTAAAGTAAATAAAGTAAGAAAGAAAGGGGGGGGGCACCTTAGAATACAGAGAGGTTAATTGACGTGTCTAATGATGGATAAGATGTAAACTTGGGTCTTTCTGATTACATAGCTTTCCAACATTGCCTTTATTAGTACAGAGTAATTGGGAATTTATTGTATAGCCTAAAGTTAAAATAAAAATGTTAGAAGACATTTTAAAATAAATGATGACAACAACAATAACAAAAAGCATCTGGGTTAATATTCTTATGTGGACTAATTTATAAGAAAGAATTTAAAAGCCAGAACAGTTAGTGAAAGTTCAGATTTGCAAATAAATGAGGCTTAAGACTTGAAAAAAAAAGTTAAATCTTGGTTCTTCTAAGTTGCTTTAAAATTGCTTAGAATTTTATAAATTAAACATGAAGAGGCAATCTATAGTCTTACTAAATTAATTTCTTGAGACCCATGTAGAAGCATTTGGGTTCATGTTCAGCCTTCTTATGGATGCGAATTGAGGCTCCGAGATACTAGGAAAAGGCAGGAGGCAGAGAATAAAAGGAGAGACGAATGCCTGTAATGCCACAGGATGAAATTCCAGTTCCTCTTTTAAAGGTGATGCCATGGTTTTGGGTCATAATTTTCTACTCACCTCCTTGCTTTCATTTATCTAAAGTGAATAAAATAATTCTGCAAAAGTCAAAGCTCCATAAAGCAAGTGTATGTGTGGGGAGAGAAAGAATGGCTGAATTTAGGATTCCCTTTTCCCAATGCAATCTAACAATATTATTATATGGTCAAATTATTAAATTTTTGGTGTCCATACTATAGCTTTTAGATATTTTTACTAGTACATTACAATGATACTTAATATTAGATTCCATTTTGTATATATAGAACATTTTCTTTATCCATTCATTGGTTGAAGGGCACCTAGTTATGGGGGGGGGGGTAAAAAAACCCTAAAATATCACTGGAATTGGGGAGAAGGAATATGGTAATATAGTACTATTTGAGAATAAAACTGCTAAATATGGAAGTTCATAAAGTACTCTCCACTCTATTATGCTGTCACCGATTTACAGTTGGTTAGAATATTTATGATCCAACTTTGTCTACTGAATAGTATTTTCTTTTTAGGAACTTAAAATTAAAAATAAATCCTTATTTTATTTATTTATTTTTATGTGGTACTGAGGATTGAACTTATTGCCTCTGAGCTACAACTCAACACTCTTTAGGAACTTTCATTAAGATCAGATACTTATCTCTGAAAGAAAGGTTTTCCATTACATCATTTGAGATCTTCACAATAATATTTTGGGGGGTCACATGGATGGCCATTTATTTTCCCTTGTAGATAAAAATGACAAAGCAAAAAGTCTGGTTGCCAGTTTGTGCTATAGTGTAACCTTTTTTAAAAAAATTTGTTTTAATTAGTTAGACATGTCAATAGAATGCATTTATGCACTTTGATATATCATACATAGATGGGCTATAATTTCTCATTTTTCTGAGTGTACATGTTGCAGAATCATATTAGTGATGCAGTCACATACCTACAGTAATAATGTCTGTTTCATTCTACTATCTTTTCTAACCCCACATTCCCTCCCCTTCCCTCTCATCTTTTTTCCTCTACCTATTCTAAGGTAACACTGTTCTTCCCTAGTGTCCCCTGCCTTATTGTGATTTAGCATTCGTATATTAGAAAAAACATTTGGCCTTTGGTTTTGTGGGATTGGCTTATTTCGCTTAGCATGATATTCTCCAACTCCAACCATTTACTGGCAAATGCCATAATTTTACTATTATTTAAAGCTAAGTAATATTCCATTGAGTATATATTCCACATTTTCTTTATCCATTCATCTATTGACGGACTCGTAGGTTGGTTCCATAGTCTAGCTATTGTGAATTGAGCTGCTATAAACCTTGATGTGGTTGCTTCACTGTAGTATGCTGATTTTAAGTCCTTTGGTATAAACCAAGGAGTGGGATAGCTGGGTCAAATGGTGGTTCATTCCCATTTTCTGAGGAATCTCCATACTGCTTTCCATAGTGATTGCACCAGTTTGCATTCTCACCAGCACGTAAGAGTGTTCCTTAGAGTAGTTTTGATTTGCATTTCTCTAATTGCTAGAGATGTTAAACACTTTTTCATATATTGTTGATCAACTGTATTTCTTCTGTGAAGTCTCTGTTCAATTCCTTAGCCCATTTATTGATTGGGTTATTTTTTATTTTAATTTTTTTTAGTATTAAGTTTTTGAATTCTTTATATATCCTAGAGATTAATGGTTTATTGGAGGTACACGTGGTAAAGATTTTCTCCCAATCTGTTGGCTCTCTTCTCACTTTATCAATTTTTCCTTTGCTGAGAAGAAGCTTTTTAATTTGAATCCATCCCATTTATTAATTCTTAATTTTACTTCTTGCACTGTAGGTGTCTTCTTAAGGAAGTCAGATCCTAGACGGACGTGGTAAATATAATAATTTTTTTTGAGGATAAAACTACTAAATATGGAAGCGGGAAAGTAGATCACCTGGAGATACAACGTGATTGGGGCTTTATTTTTATGTTAGGTACATAGGGTTTCTGTTCTAGTGCCCAACTCTTTGATCCACTTTGAGTTGATTTTTGTGCAGGTGAGAGAGGTTTGATTTCATTTTGCTACAGATAGATTTCCAGTTTTGCCAGCACCATTTGTTGAATAGGCTCTCTTTTCTCCAGTGAATGTTTTTGGCACCTTTGTCTAGTATGATATAATCATGTTTATGTGGGTTTGTCTCTGTGTCTTCTATTCTGTACCATTGGTCTACAAGTCTATTTTGGTGCCAATACCATGCTGTTTTTATTACTGTAGGTCTGTTGTATAGTTTAAGGTCTGGTATTGTGGTGTCTCCTGCTTCACTTTTCTTGCTAAGGTTTTTTTTTTTTTTTTTTTTTTTAAAGCTATTCTGGGTCTCTTAGTTTTCCAAATAAATTTCATGATAACTTTTTCTATTTCTATGAAGAATGTCATTGTGTAAACTTTTTAAATACTTTGGACAACCCAGCATTCATTTTAATTCTTATACATAAATAGACTTACTTGTTACAGACTCACCAATATAGTAATCATAGTCTTATACTCCAGAATGTATTTAGGGTAAATAATATTTTTGAGTTTTTTAAGTTTAACACTTTTAGATTGAGATAAACAAATGAAGGCTCCTTTTCTTTTTGTCCATAAAGTGGAAAAGTAGATTGGCTGAAGACACGGGTGTATCAAATGGTATGGCAGTTTGTTTTATGCCCCCCCCGCCCCCGCCCCGCCCCGCCCCGCCCCGCTGGGGATTGAACCCAGGGGCTCATGCATGCTTAGGCAAGTGTTTACTGTTAAAGTATACCCCCCTTGACCTGGAACAGCAAATGTTAACACCCTGATTTTCAGTCTGATACATTCCATTTAGAACTTGTTAAATAAGAAATAATTGGCACTCTGCAGATAGGTTTATTAGAATATTCCTTTTCTTGGTCAGGAACAAAATATCTTTCATGTCTTTTGGTTGGCTATGGTTGAATCCTTCTTGTAATTTAAAAGATTAAAACTTGTTGTATTATATTATTATGTGCCTTTAAACAAACAAGTAAGAGGAGTAGATGAATTTTTATTATTAGAATTATGGACTGAATTATAAAGCTATAACAGTATGTAAGATATTGTATCCTTACATTTTAATGAACTGAATCCTATTTAAAAATATACTAGATAGCTCAGTGATTTAAAATAAGCATGTCAAGTTTACTTTTCTAACTACTAGAACTTAAAACAAAATCCTAATCCTCTTTACTACATTTAGGTATTTTAAAAACCAAGTTTTTTTTTTGTTTGTTTTGTTTTGTGTTTTTTTTTTAAATCCAGGCACACTTTTGACCTCTGAGAATCACCTTTATTAGTTAAAGTAAATGCTCATATTTTGCTAGATTGATGTAAAAGTATTAAAATGGACCTGAGGGCTATTTTCATGTGTAAACTATTTCTGAGACCATAATAAAGACCGGATAGCCTAGCATTGTCCAGTAGAAGAGGAGTCACATTTTATAAACTAAATGCCACAACTTCATTTATCAAACCACTGTCTAGAAAGTCCTTCCTGGAATCTGTGTGCTGATGACAGAATGTTGTGGTATCAGTTGGTCAGGGGGTGCCCAACTGTGGCTGTCATGTGGATACCAGCTCTGTAGCACTACCCCTAAGTGACAAGGTAGGTAGTGCTTTATAGAGTTTCGATTCTGGAGATGGGTCATCTCTGCTCAAGTTCCCTGCTGTTGTCTTTGTCATTCTTGTATTTTTTTTATGTGGAATATGCCTCTGCTATTCTAGGAGGATTATCAATTATGATTTCTTTGGATTTCCTGTTTGCCTACAGGGCTTTATTTTATGGCATGGCGTGTTTTAGCAACTTGGAATAATCTACTACTACCATTCCTTCAGGTGTTTGGCAACTTCATTCTCTGTTAAATGATTCTATTGCCTTTCTTCAGGGGTTTTGTTGCTCATCACTTTTGATTCTGACTTTGTTTTACACAGTTACATATTTTAAATCTGGGGAGGGAAAAAGACAATTTTTTATTCCTTTACCAGAACGATTTTGGCTCTTTTTATCAGTTCTGGAGAAAATATAGTAAACAAGGAGGCATAAGTCACTGTAGTATACAGACTTAGTAAATCCATTGAATTAGAAAGACAAATTGGAGAGGTCTGTTGAGATTTAAAGAAAGAAGTAAAGATCACAAACCAAAGCAAAAATTTATCTTTTAACTCTAGTAATTTATTTCTTTAGGATCATTAAGAATAATTTGAATTAGTGCCCAGGATAGTAATTTCTGTTCTATAATTGTGTACTCATTCAAGATAAAATTAAAAAATAATTTCTTAAAGCATCTTAGTGAATCTTACCTGATGTTGATTTTCATATATTCATCTCATTGCTTCTTGAAGAATTCAAAGGAAGCAAATGTAGTTGGATTTTGAGTTTCTCATCACCAGCATTAGTAGAAGCTGATTCTTACATCTAATGGTGACTTAATTAAGGTCCTCCAAATGTAGGAAGACAATATAAAGAAACTTTATAAATCAATAAAGAAACTTTATTTATAAATCAGGAAATGTATGCACTATTAGGTGTCAAAAATTTATTTAGTCACCGTGGTGTACTAAAACCAGTTTATAGTTCTGCTGTTGTTGGAATACTCACAGCTGTGAAGCTATGCTTGCTTACCCATTTTCATGCCTTTTTTTTTTTTTATTGACCCTAGAAAACCTTTAAAATGTAGCTTCTTTCCCTCTAGATTCAGTTCCTTTGGACTTGTATCTCATATTCAAAATGCTACCACTACATCATCATGATTGTTAGCATCGCCATTGCCATCATAACCCAGTGTACTTGATACTGAGTTTTCATATGTGTTAATAGATTTAAACCAAACAATAATTTCTGCTCAAAATCTAAATGTATTCCATTGTACTAATTTTATAGCTTAGGGTAAAAAGCAAGTCATTTTTATAAGGACCTATCTTTCATTGGTGAAATAGTCAGATCTCAAATTTGGATATGATTCTAACACCTTGTTTGTAAATATGGGGTTCTAAATATCATGTATTCTGATAGCGTTGCTGTGGTTTCCCTGTGTGTCCTCCAAAGGCCAGTGAGGCTTGGTTGCCTACTCTTGGGAAGTGTTAGAAACTTTCTGAGATGGGGCCTGGTAGGAGGAAGTTAGGCCACTGGGTATGGACTTTGAAGGGATATTGGGCCCTTGGCTCCTTCCTAGCTGACTAGTCTGTGCACTGTGCCACCAGAGGCCCCAAGCCAAGTAACTGTGGACTGGAACTTCTGAAACCCTGGGCCAAAATAAAACTTTCCCCCTCTTTAAGGTTTTGTATTTCAGGTAATTGTTATAGTAGTGCAAAGCAGACTAATGTAGGATGTGCAGATCAAGTGGTAGGGGATTCTGGAGAGCTTCCACTGATTGTTTTTTGGTTCTTTTTAGATTAAGTTTTTATTTTGAATGTGGCTTTTTTAAATTGAAATATTGCACACATTAAATGAAGTGAGAGGTAGTTCAAATGGTATCTGGGATATAGTATTTTCTGGAGTAGATTTGGATACCAGTCTAGAGTGGCAGAAAATATAGCAAGAAATGAGGATAAAATACCTAAACCTAAGACTCTGTGTGATGTATAATGGTTGTTAAACTCTTAGTAGTAGAGCTGTTGATTCAAATGAAATCTTTGGCACAATTCCATTTGCACTTGAAGTGGAGTGGAGAGGCAAAGATGAGAAGCCTTCTCATGGTAAACTGTGGTGCATTGCTGGGCAACCCTGGAGCTTCATTGAATACAATTTATAAACAGCCCTTCTAATAGGAAAGAAGAAGTGAATGTGATGAAGCCCTTGGCTTGTTGACCCAAGATGAGTTTTTGATTCTCAACTCCTCCTTTGCCTCTGGGCTTGGGGAAGTCATTTAACTCCTTAAGTTTGTTTTGTCATCTCCCCTACTTCCCACACATTTTTATTGGTGCATTATAGCTGTATATAATGCTGGGTTTGTTGTTATATATTCGTACGTGTACATAATATAATGATATAATTTCACCACTATTATTTCCTGTATTTCCTCTTTCCCTTCTCTCCTCACTCCTCCTGGTTAACATCAACTTTTTAAAAAGAATTTGTTGTAATTAATTATACATGACAGTAGAATGCATTTTGACACACCATACATAAGTGGAGTATAACTTCTCATTCTTCTGGTTGTACATGATGTAGAATCCCACCATACCAGTCATGTAGTCATATTTGCACATAGGATAATGATGTCCAATTCATTCTACTGTGTTGTCATCTTGAATGTGAGCACTAATGCATCTCTATTCAGCTTTGAGGAGGAAAAAGAGCTACAGTGGAACCAGTTTAAGGTGAAAGCCCTTTGCCAGTAGATATTGAAAATAACTAGTTTTATTATGTCATTTCAGTTAACATTATAAAGTTCACTGTGTTGAGAGTGTATAATCTTTAGTCAGACAAGTTGGGTTTGAAATATGTCTCTGTCCCTTACAGGCTAGGTGACAGTGGACAGTGAGCAAATTACTTCAATTCTCTGTCTTTGTTTCTTACTGCGTCAAAGTAGGGTTATGATTATAATGTACTCCTAACTTGGAGTTACGGTGAAAATTTAAGGATATGATATATTTAAAGCACTTGGAATAATTACCCAACATAGGAAACAGTCAGTAAATGTTAATTGCTATTAGTATTTCCTTTCCTGGAATGTTTTCCTTCATGAGCTTCAAGTTTTACCTTACTGGAATTCTAAAAAATCCTTCAGGCTCAACTTTAGTTCTAATTCTACCACAATGTCCCTCATTTTCATGGCCAGAATAGTCTTTTCCTGAATTTTATAGAAGCCCAAACTTTCCCTTGGCATTCATCTGTACCTTCTTTTATACTCTCTATTCATATTTTATATGTTCCTCTAGTGTAGTACCTCAAAGATAGGGATTATACTTTGTTCATGTTTTTAGGTCCCTAATCATGAACACTTTCCCAAGAATGCAGAAGTTACCAATAAAAGGGAATTTTTGCTTTTTAATGAGAAACTCTTTATTGGCATTGTATTTGTCTTGATTTCTTATACAGTGCATGACACACAGAGGTAATATTTTCTGTGAATCTTTCAGAATGACAGATATTTGCATAATAAATGTAATAATGGATTATATTTTTTGTTTCCTAGAAAATGTCTTGTCTTATTCAGTGCTTTTGCAGGATGCTAATGATGAGGTTTGTCTTACATTACTTATTACATTGTTTTATGGAAGTGTGTTTAACTTCCTCATTTAATCAAAATATATTAAACACTCAATTCTTCATGTATGGACTATTTTCATAAATTCTTTCTTGTTAACTTTTCATATCTGGTTATTAGTTTCTCTAATTTATCTGGTAACCTGTTCCACTGTTCCTAACTTCTGTCTCTGGGTATGTCTCAAACAAAACAAAATCAAAATGATTAATTTGACAAAATTATGTAATGAGAACCAGAGTCCTACACATGATTAGTGATTTTTTTTCTTAACTAGCTGACATTTAAGAGTGAATGATGCCAGGCGTGGTGGCTCATACCTGTAATCCCAACTGCTTGGAAGGCTGAGGAAGGAGGATCACAAGTTCAGACCTAGCCTCAGCAACTTAGTGAGGCCCTAAGCAACTTGACAAGACCTTGTCTCAAAATAAAAGGGCTGGAGATGTGGCTTAGTGGGTAAGCACCCTGGATTCAATCCCTGGTAACCTCCCCCCCCCCAAAAAAAAAAGTGAATGATGCTTTCTGACTTTTTTTCTCACAAATCTCCTAATGGATTTTTTCTTTTTTTGGTGAAGCTGAGGATGGAACTTGGCAAATGAAACTCTCTACCACTGAGTCCCATTCCCAGCCCTCTCAAGGGATTTTGTAAAATTAATTTCTACAGCATAGTTCAGTAAAATATTAGAGCAATTTTCCATTAGTTAATGTCATTAGATTCTATATCCTCTAGATCCAAACAGATTCCTAAAGGCAAAATTGAATTTTCGACCTAGTAAAAGACCCACTTAAAATAATATTTGACCTAGCAACACTTTTTTCCTAAATAAATTTCATCATCCATCTAGTCTGACCTTTTTGTTTCTCTGTCCTGTATATTAAGTCATCTCTTTGAGCTAACAAAGAATAAGTTACTCTTGACTTTGAATTTTATTCTTTGCCCTCCTTTCCATTGTACAAATCTTTAACTACAAGAAGTTGTTTCTTTGATTGTCAGCCTTGTGAACTTCAGAAGTTTAGTTAAGCACTCATATTAGACTCTGATACCAGAAAACTGCTTGGTTACCACTGCTGCTGTTAACAAAGGGCCTAGCTAGGATTTGAGTGTGACTTTTTGGCATGTGATTTCTTCTCATACACATCTCTTTAAATGCTGGAAAACTGATGTTTCATCATATTCCTTTACTTCATTTGGCTTGGTTTCTCAGGTGGCTGTCCCTTTTCATATTTTTCATTGCTATAGTTTATTGCTATTTGCATGTGACTCTGTAGCCAACTTTTGCTCCTCAGCATTAATATGTAGGCTAATTAGAATTGATTTTTTAATTATGATTTTTAAGAGACTACATAGCCTGCTCACTCCCCTTATGGGGAGAGTAATGCTGTGTTTCTAGTTTTAAAAAATTATTAAAACTAAATGCTAATGAATTGAACTATATTATTTCATTTAGCAAATTGTCTCTTGTTAAAATGTTATGTAATATTCCTTAATATTGTAATTTTGTGGGAATTGCTAATGATGTAGACTAACCAGATAATCCATTTTATTATGATTTGACATTTTAAAACTTTGGCTTTCTAGGCTGGGGATGTGGCTCAAGCAGGAGCGTGCTCGCCTGGCATGTGTGGGGCTCTGGGTTGGATCCTCAACACCTCATAAAAGTAAAATAAAGATATTGTGTCCACCTAAAATTAAAAAAAAATACATAAATATTTAAAAAGTAAAACTTTGTCTTTCTAATTAATATATTGTTGTATGTATGTTTTATGCATCGTTTTGTGCAATAGGCATTTTCAAGTATATTGTTAAGCATATGAAAAATAAGCATAGCTGTTGTTTGAAGAATGTAAGTTTCTTGAATTATAAACTTAAATAAGTGATATTTGATATCTAAGAATTATGTCCTTTTAATAAAAATAAAGAATTATCATCTTCTAAGTAGGGTGTGCTTTTAATTCAGGAGAGAGGTCTAGTTAATTTTACTGCTTTTGTACTAGTCAGGTTTGGCTTCCTGCCACTGGTAATTAGAATGTCTCAGTGGTGTTCATTCTTAATTTCACATTCAATAGATAGTTTCAGTTTATAGAGTTTCAGAATTGATAGTACCATTCCATGTTATAGCATACAGATGCATCTAATTAAATTTTGGTGAAATTTTTGTTTCAATTTTCAGTTTTTTTTTTTTTTTTTTTGCATCTTCCCAGTTGCTTTCTATATGCATGTACTATCCCAAATTATTAGGGCACCATTATTGGGAAATCTTTGCTTTACCTTAGGCCTCGAAAGAGTTAATTCATCTCTCACAGTCGTAATTTCAGCTTCCATGGAGTTGTGCCCTGAAAAATCTAGTTATGAATAATGATCTGGGGCTTTAAAAAGACATCTGAAAAGACCAGTATAATGAAAAATCTTTCATACTATCAGGTTATTAAATTGAGGTTTACCACAATATTTGATCTTTTAAGAAACGTACAAATTTTTCTTAACTACGTTCAAAGGAATGGATTTCATATAGAACATGTGTTTGCTTGTCTGACTTAAAAACAAGTCTGAAATCCTATTTGTATTTTCTATTTTATTTTATTCTATTCTGGTTAATTAAAACATATCGATTTAAAATCACCAAATTGATTTCATGACACCATTAAGAAAATCTTTCTGACAGTTTTAGACCTGGGGTATTTTCATAATCAAGGTTGTTTCAGTATCTTCATTTATAGTGGCATACAAGACTTAAGTTTTCAGTTTGCCAGCCTTTCTAAATTTTTGAATATTTTTGGTAAAATAAGATATCTGTACATGTTATACTTTTAGGTCTGCATTTTAGTATGTTAGAACTGCTTGGTTTAAATGCTTATAAATCTTTAATAGAAAGCATTTCTTTAGAAGAATAAATTAAAGGGTTTTCAGTGATTATTATAACAAAAACCAGTAACAACAAACCCCCTTACTTATTTTTCACAACTCTGCAAATGATTTTATATATCACTGTAAAAATCTATTACTATGTCAAAATTTTAAGTGCTTTCTCTTATAAAGGGGAGGGGATGATTATTAAAGGTAGGAGAATTGTACTGAATATTATATAAATTATGTGATACAGTGAAGAAGACTTACACTTATTTGTTTGAATTTTGAGCTATTAAAAATCTATAAACTTGAAAAACTGAATCATTTGAATTGTAAGGCTTTTTGGTTATGGGAAATACGTTCATCTAAAATGTTTTTGAGCAGTTGTCTTCACAAGGATTACTTCAAAGCTAAACCTTTTTCCTAAAAATATAGATGATTTCAGTTGTGTCTTTGTTTTAATCCAGACACAGAATGCCACTGAAAACAATAACATTCTGTACATAAGAGCCTGTTAATAATGTAACTAGTTCCTTTCAGTAGAGTGCAGAAGAAAATGCTGATCACTCTATGAAAACCAGAGGTTTTTGTTTGATGTTAAGGCAAAAGCCAAGCTGGTCATTTTCGTTCTGCTAAAGTGCAAGTGTCTCATTGTAGTATACTTTCTTTGTAGTCAATAATTATGCAGGGTCTGATATTGACATTAACTGTCTCCTTGGGAACAAGATTTTAAGTCGGGACCATGCAGCAGTGCTAGAATATCATTGTATCTTCTCAGCTTGAAAAGGCCAAATACCTATTTTAAAAACAAAAAGTCAGTATTGGTAATGGATGTTTATGATATATACACTACATTTCCTCCCCCTCATAATAGCTATTCATAAAAGTCTGCCAGTAAAACATGGATAACTTAGCCCATTTTCTTGCCTTTATCCAAAATACATGCATGCACATGTGTATACTTGTTTATGGATATTGTGTAAAACAAAAATGATTTATATATTAGTGTCTTGATGATCAACTGAGGCACATACTTATATGGTATCATAGGGTATACTTCTCAGTTCATTACCCAAACTTCCATTTGTGGGTGTTTTCTCCTACATTTTTACATTCTAGTCTAAGTTTTTGTCACTTTACTCTGAGCTGTTGTACTAATTTTCAAATATTTGGACTTTCCTCTCCTTGCACTGCACCCACCCCTGTCTTTCCTTTACTTCTTCTCACATAATCACATACAGATCTCATAGTTATAGGCCTTCATTGTTGCAGTTTCAAATTTTACTGATTGTCTCCTAGAGTATTAGGTTCCCATCCTCCTTCAGCCCACCGTATTTACAATGTCTTCTCAGTGCTACCCCAGTGACTTTCCATTTTCAGTTCCTAGAGTGGGGATTACTACTGCCTAGTTCATTTCCCCTTTGTAATTAGTAATTAATAGTCATGATTTATTGTTTTTTCTTCCAAATTTTAGTTCCCAGGTTGTTCAGAGAGAATGAGATTTTTAAGTGCAACAATAAAAGTAATGTGTACATTTGCAGCTATAATTCTTACTTGAGAATTTTCACAAAACCAAATAAAAACTAGCCTGAATGCAAACATATTCAGTAGTTGTTGTAGTGAAGCTTCCCTTACGTTTTCAACTCCTGCCAGCTTGTTCACACAATTAAAAGAGAACACAGAGGGAAGACAGTCCTGGAAACCTCCCTCTTGGCGACTCAGCTGGAATATACAGGTTAGGCAGTAGAAGGGGAAGAGCTGGGGCAGTAATTCTGGTTCAGAGTGAGGCCTGGGATGTCAGGAGGGCCCTGCTGGAGGGAGGGAAGGAGCAGGACAGAACTGGCAGTGAAGTTCCTGGAGAATTTTCTTGGAAGTTGTTTCCTAAGAGCATTGTCACAAATTTCTGTTTTTATTTCCTTATTTATCCTAATGTATTTCCTTTAATTTTGTGTTATTAACACTGGCATTATTTTGGCTTATATTATATAAGCTATAAAGAACATATAAGAACTACCATATACAGCTGAGCTGTGAATATCAAATAAAGAAGACTCATAAGATTAAATGAAACCAAGTGGTGGAAGACTGAAGCAGGAGAATTATTTGTTTGAGACCAATCTGGACAATTTGACAAGATACTGTCTCAAAAAGTAAACAACAACAAAAAAATGAAAACAATATCATTTTCCTTTTCTCAACAGTGTTCTTACATAAATCTGTAAAACAGCTAGCTTGATGTTTTTGTCTTTACATTTTTTGTCCCTAGTAGATGCTGCTTTGCTGGGTGTCCTAATTGGGTATTAAAGAAGGCATTTTCCTTTTCTTTCCCTTAAAAAAGTTTTTAATTACTTATACATAAGTGGAAGTAAAAAAATATTTTGCTAATTTTTCTTGCTATTAAAATTTCACTCTAAAAATTTCCCTTACACATTGAAGCACATGTTTATCAAAGTTTCATATTTTACTACATATATTAATTCCTAAAATGTTCAAATATGTATAAAGTCCTATTGGAGTTATGTTTTATTAGTGTTAATTCCAGTTAACAAAGAAAATAAGTATAAAGACATTAAATATTCAGACTTTCTTTTAAGTGGCCATTCTTGCTATCATTTTAAGATATAGAATTCTTTATATCCATTTGGCTTTGGATTGTGCATCACAACATAGCTTGTTCTTAAATGAACGAATGTCCTGGTACTTTTCATGATGCCACTCAGGATCTTTGTGTTTGGTCTTGTTGTTTATACTGAGTATTTACAATTAACTGGTTCAACTTTTGAAAATAAAACAAAAGAAGTCTGTCCTTTGTACTAGTGATGATAAACCAGCTTGGGTTTTTTTAGGGGGGGGGGTTCTGGGGATTGAACCTAGGGGCGCTTAACCACTGAGTCACATCCCCATCCCTTTTTATTTTCTGAGACAGCTTCTCACTAAGTTGCTGAGGCTGACTCTGAACTCATGATCCTCCTGCCTCAGCCTTCCGAGTTGTTGGGTTTATAGGCCCAGCTAGTTTACCATATTTTAACGTAGACATGATATGTTAAAGGATATATAGAGAATACGACTTCATTTTAATATTGACTTCAAGTAAAATGTTTCATAAGCCCAAATTTCTCTTTTTAAGCATTAATCTCTCTCCAGATTAGATTTTATACATCAACTTAAAATTGTCACTATTCATTTATGTAGTTTTTACTCATTTTCTACTGTGTACTTAAAATATGCCATTTTTGTTGTTTTTTGAAAGACTGATTAAAATTTTTGAACATTAATAATTTTGTAGCATTAATAATTCTAACCCTTTTTATTTGTCATTGCTTAATGAGGGCTGATGATATAATAGTTACTCTAAATTGGGTACTATTTGGTAATCATAATGATCATTATGCTATTTATTTGGAAATTTGGTGACTTGATATCAATAAAATAATGTTAAATGTGAGATTTATAGCAGAGCATTTTCCCTACCATTACTAAATATGGTTTGACTCATAATTTGTGTCATACCATAGTTTTCAATATTGACTGTTCATAGACAAAAGGAAAACTAGTCACAAATGCACAGGGGCTGGTAAAGGAGGGGAGAATCTACCAAATCAGGAACTATTTTGAGAAGCATCAGAGGATACTTTCCCACCCCTTGCTGCTTGCAACCTCTCTTGGCAGGACTGGAGGGCCTTGTCCAGACCAGCTTAGGTGGAAGAGAGGCCTGAGAGCAGAGTAGTAGTTTTTGTATGTACTGAGGTTCTTTTTTATTTTCCTCAGCGGGGGGTTTGCTACTAACTAGGCTCAGGATTGGGACAGCCAGATTGAAAGAAAGGAAAGCTATATTAGTCTTGAAAGTGACTGTTGGGAGTTTTGTTTTGGTTTGCTTTTTTGGTGCTGGGGATTGAACACAGGACCTCAAACATGTTCAGTGCATGGTCTGCCACTGAGCTGCAGCCCCAGTCCCAAGTGTCAGGCATTTTATGATTTTGTTTTGAAGACTGTCCTACACTGAATCCAAAAAGAACACCTAACATTTTCCTTCTTGGGATTCGTTTCTGAGAGAAACAGTCAATGAAATGTAAGAGTGCATTTTATCTAAACAAATACATACAGAAACTCCCCCGACCCCCATTTAACTGCAGAACTTTACATGTGAATTTTATAGTGATCTGTATGGTCTCTCATCATCTCTAGTTACTTCTGATCATTTTACAGCATTTGACAGATACTTGTCAGGGGGAATCTAGCCAGGGGGTCATGGATAGATCTATGCACATTTAGTCCGGTCACCAGAAAAACAACACAAAGCTCATCGTGCTAATGGTAGCTTGTTAGCTTGTGTGACTTCATATTCTAGAGATGAGATGTTGATTTTTGATGATGAGATTTGATTCACTTGTTTAATTTTGATTAGTGGTGTTCTGTTCTATTCTGAGATTTAAAAAAAAAAACAGACAAAAGACTTGGATTCTTTCCAAATGTGTCTTTGATGTGACACTTCTGGGGATTAGTGAGGAGTGACAGATATTTAGTGTTTTTCCACCTGATGATTATTTGTGGGTCATAGTTGTCTACCAGATTCTCACAGATTACGACAGTTAATATGCCCAGAGAAACATCCTTCAATATGACAGTTAATGTAGTTAGGCTCTCAAACCTCAGTCTTCAGATGCTGTGGATTCCTGAGAGTTAGGATCACCATCCAGCACAGCCTCTGCACTCTTCTCACTGGTATCACAGAGCTGCTCTTAACACTTGGACCATTTGATTTTTCTGTGTTGGTGTGAAGTGAACACAGAGCTAACATTCTCTATGTGCTTTTTTCCCTTAGAATTGTTCAAACTGTCAAAACTCCTGAGTCAGCAGTCCCTTTGAGTTATGCTAAGATATAGACTCCACTATTTCAGTGCTGAATCCACACAGAAACTTAATTGGTTAAAATTTTTTTTTTGAAAACACTTGTGGATGATTTGAAAAGTGCTTATGTTTGCTTTGAAATTTCCAAAGCTAAAATCATGCATCTGTAGTCCGTGGTGTGACTACTAGAATACAAAGCTGATTTATTCTCGTGGTGGTTAAGATCCAGGCATTACAAGGAGGGCCTCCTTCTCTTGCAGTTGGTCAAAGGAAGAAGTGGCATATAGTACAGTGTTGTCCTTCTCCATCACGGGAACTCTTAATGCTTTCTTGACACATTTGTTTGGAGAAAATATTCTTAAAACATGGACATCTGCTTTGCATGCCATGATAAGAATCTTTAGACTGCACATGAATATTGCATTGAATTAACCCTTTTAATTAGGCTTCAGAATTGTTCAAGGAGAAGGGCACAGCTTTGTGGCAAGGTGCCAAACACATGCCAATTTGAATAAAATACATGCCTGTTACTTTTCCCCTTTCCCACTGTCTGAGCATCAAGTCATTATGCTTTAGGTTGGGATGAGAAAGAGGAATCTGCCAGTACTAGGGGTGTAGAGGTTGAGGAGAGTGGTTTTATTCCTGGATATACATTTTATACACAATCAAAATAAAAAGAATGTATGCACACCTTCTATGAAAAGCCAAATGAAGGGTGTACTCTTAGCTCCAGGTTTTACATGCCCATTTTAATTAAGGAATTAAGGACATATATACAGATTATGTTAACCTGTATTAAAGCATGCTGTGCTTTTTTAAAAAAAGTAGACTTCCTTGATAATGCATTTCTTTTTCTATTACCAAACATGATTAATGTGCTACATAGTGTTAACTTTGCTCTTTCCCCAAAGACATCAAATGGGAGCAGTATGTAGAAGCTAAATTATTCGGAGAGGAGTCAGTGATTGATTTAAATATAAAAGGATTAATTGGTCCCTGAACCAGACTATTAAACTGTACTGTGATCTTGACTGAAAGTGGAAGAATTACAAGTGCATTGCACAGAATAAATTAATACATTTTTCATGGCTTTAATCCTTTTTTTCTGTATTGCTTATTGTGGTTTTATGTACTGTGCTCCATTGTATGCTTAATTGATGCTGAGGGGATTCAGTGTATAATGATTAAATAGGATAGAGGGATAGAACCATCACTGAGTTTTAAGGTGGTCCAGTTCTTCCAAGATGGCTAAAAGAATATCCATGAAATGAATATTTCTATAAACTCTTACCCATCCTGACTTCAGGCACTGATGTTAAATGTTACTAAATAAGAAATTTAAAGTTTGGATTCTGTGGGGTTATTGTTCAAGATGGACATCAGCTAACAGTGGGTAAAGCTAGCCCTTTATCTTTGGAAGAACTGAGTCGAGGCTTTAACTCTTGAGGGTTAATGATGTAAAGATACCATATTCAGAGAAATTTTTCTTTTTTATAATTATTTCTGTTCAAACTATTTATTTTTCTCATGCCAGATACTTCATCCAGACAGGATGCAGCTTTTTAAAGCTACCAGCCTCATCTGTCCTTTCCAGAGTGAAGAAATATGTGTTTACTGACCTTTGTCAGGTTGCTGCTATTATGTAAATAGAATTCATGTAAATTATGCTTTTGAAATAGTAATCCTGATGGTAAAACAAGAGCAGAAAAGTTTAGCACAAAGGACTGATTTGAGAATTAATGTATTTGTAGCTTTACTAACAATATGAATTTCAGGTTTTAGAATAATGTTTTCTCTGTATCTTTACCCTGTTGCTCTCCCTATAACTTGATGGACGTCGGCTTTCAGTATTTCCTTTCTTTCTGTGTAATCAGTCCACTTGGGCTATTTTAAAACAGGTGCAGTTTATGTGATAATCAAGGTACAGATTATTGGGTTGTGAGGATTGAAGACCTGTCAAAGATCCTCCTGTCCCTGTACTCTTAATGTGCTTGTTTCTTTCCCCCACTTTTAAGGATAACAGATATCCTGCCTTTCCTGCTAGCCAATTTTTCTTTCAAAGCCCAGTTAGAAAGTTGTCTTAGTAGTGAATGAAGTCAGCTTTTCTCTAGGGTCTATATCCACTGTATTTGGCTGGTGTTCCTAAACTTCTAGTAGTATTGACCAGTGTATTTCCATATTTTGATCAATATGTAAAACTAATATTTGTTACTATCTGGGAGGTTATATACTACTCCAGCAATGATTGTAAAATACATTGCTAAGTAAAATAGATTTTGTGGCATGGTATACTTGAATATAACTTGTACATTAAAGACTTTATTTGTTTTCTCTAATTGCCTTATTTTTTGGTTAAATATGTCCACTACCTTCACTTGTCATGAAGGTTGGTTTAAAGTTCTTCTAGCTATTAATCTACCTAGTTATTTTTGATGTGTTTCATTTTGCACACAGTATCTTTTTAAACTGTGGCATCCAGAATTAAACTGAACATTCCAAGATAAAGCTGGAGCAGAACAGATTTTGTAGCTCCCTTGTTCTTAATTGGTGTGTGTGTGTCTGCTCACTCAACATGCGCGTGCATGCACTAGGGATTGAACCCAGGGCACTTTACTACTGAGCTGCATTCCAAGCCCTTTTATATATTTTATTTTGAGACAGGGCCTCCATGCTACGTTGCTGAGAATGGACTTGAACTTGTGGTGCTTCTCCTGCCTCAGTCTCCCAAGTTGCTGGGTTTATAGGCATGTGCCACTGCTCCCAGAATAATTGGTGATTTTTAACATTTTCTGCTCCAACCTGTCTGATATATAGAGTTCTTGCTCATTAATAATAAAGACTTCCTAAGCCCCAACTTTTCAGGAAAAGATAGACTTGAAAAGCAGCCTTTCATGAGGATTCTTTCTCCCTACCCCAAGCATCAGTGCTGTGACTGCTTCACATCCAGTTCATCTAGGCGTCTTAGGAGTGCCTTTGCTGCTTTTGCCCCTCTGGAGTTCCATCTTGTTACTAGTTAAAACCCCTTCTAGTTCTTCTTTGGGGTGTTCTAAACTTATACAAGCTAGAATTGACTTTTAGGCTTATTGTCTGCATGTACTTGGGTTGAAAATTTTTCACTAGCTGGACATTGTTTCATTTAAGTTGTTGCTTAAAATTTAATAATGAAATAATGTTGTCTACACTTGATACAGTTCTGTGTTGCCTTAAAATCTGCTTGCTTACAGTAATAATATTTAGTTTTCATTAGGAAAAATGTGGGGTTACCTTAATAATAGTTACAATAAAATATCTGTTCACTAGTAATGAACTTGTGTAGTTGATAATTAATGATTTACTACAAGCTTCCTTAGAAATATTACGTTAGAAATCTAGTCTTTGATAAATTCCATTTGACTCTCCTTTGACTTTGTGATGATTTCAGTCAGGCCAAATTATAAGTTAGGAATCATGACACTTATTTGCTGATGATCCAAATTGATTTTTTTCCTTTTAAATATTATTGAATTAGGAGGGCATAGTCTCTTTCTTCACCCTTTAACAAATTCATTCATTGATGTTTTGTTCACTGAACTGATAAAAGCGTAGGTTGATTTCCAGTCCTGAAATGAGCTTATATTAGTAGATAAAATTTTGTCAAAGTCAGACAGTGATATATCTAATGAATGACCAGGCTTATCCAGAGAAAAGCAATGACTATCACTTTTCTTCCCCACCTTTGTTAGCATTATGAAGGAAGAAAATTGCTGTAAGTAGAAATCTCTAAATTTAATGTAAAATAGCTTGCATGATTATTTCATTTATTTCATTATTTGTTTTCGACCATTTTGTTATTAAGTGAATTTTCCTCTTTAGCAACATAGTTTATAAGGGAGAATATATGAATGAATTAATTAGATTTATCTAAATTAAATGAACCCCAAATGGAAGTGTGTGTTTGTGCAGCAGAGTTAAGTTTCTGTCACAAAAACAAAGAAAAAGAAAAATGTTAAAAAATTAAAGACCTCAAAAAAAAGGAAAAATATTATCTTTTTTTGTTCTCTTTACCTGTCATTAGGAGAATTATTAGATTGTGTCACATTACTAGTTTAGTAATATACATATATATTACATATATGTATATATTTACTTATATGTACATATATGTAACACATATAACCTATAACATGTGTGCATGTGTGTCTACACACACAAATATATATAAAACCTCTTCTCCACCTCTCTTGATAAAACCTGAGGGTGGGAAGGCAGTGGTTGAGATGTGTGGCTTCTCTCTGAATCTGCAGTTTCATAGTCAGACCTCAGAGCTGCCACTTGTCTCTGTGATTTGCAGTACTGTCTGAGTGAATGTTTCCCTGATGTTGGTGTCTTGCCCTGACCTCTTTCCTTAATTCCACACTAATGTGTCTGACTTCCTGCCTGATGTCAACTGCTGGAATGTCCTGTCAGCTCTATTTCTATAATGTATCTTGAATCTGTGGCTCTGTTCTATTTCTCCTTCCAAATCTAAGGCACACTTGCTTCTCACATGAGCTCACGTGAGCTCTCATCCTAGCTGTTCTCCCTGTTTCTGCCCTTACTCCTTCACAATAAATGATAACTAAAGTAATCTATTCAAAATAGAAATGATACCACGGTAATTGCTTTCTTTAAATCCTCTGGGGAGTCTGTCAGGGTGTTAAGAATAAAATTCAAGCCCCTTTGCATTGTTTAAAGACTTCTGTGATCTGACCCCTTTTCACCTCTCTAAAATCATTTCATCTGCCTCTCTCTCCTATGTATAAGTTTGAACACGGCGCCCATTCTGTTCCCCAGACACATTAAACTGTTCCCTCTACCTAGGGCCTACCTTGGTATTTACTATTCATTTCTCTTAGATCTCACCAGAGCTGGCTTCACACTTTCACCTCCTCAAAGGAGCCTTCCTATCTATGTGTCCTCTCTTCTTCTGTTCCCTCCACTGCCATGCCATACTTAAACACAGAATCTTCTTTGTTTGTTTGTTTTTTAAATTTATTTTTCTGAAATTATTTTCTAAATGATTTTGAACCTGTCTTTCTGCCCCAGCAGAGTGCAGGTTTTTGAGAACCAGGGCTCTGGGCCTTTCTCACTATATTGCACTTGGCACTTGGGCCAGTGCTTGCACGTTTGTTGAGTGAACTGAAAGTTGCTTAAGCTACTGATTCTTAATAACGAATGCCAGGAAGTTCTCTGTCAGAATCTTTCATTTCTAAAACTTTTAGAAATTAATGCTTTCAAAAAATGTAAGTGTTGATAATTTTTGAACCTTTTTTTTATAGTGACCAGATGCTGATTATATATGACTGTCATTGAATGTACACATGAGGATACTTTGAAGAGTTTGTATTTATTGGGTATCCCTGGAGTATATAACAGCTTTCCAGGTGCTAAATCACCTGATTTGTATTTTCTGTTTGTTCCTTTACCTAGATGCTCATGCCATCCCTATATTGAATGACTGCTGGTTCCAATATCCCACTCTTCCTGTATATTCTTTTTTTAAAAAAATTTTTATTTCTTCCTGTATATTCTGTCAGTTGAATTTACTTTTACTTCCTAAGAATCAAAGTAATTCTATTTAGCATTTGTATTACATATTGTAAAGTGCCCAGTGACCATTGTCTTTACACAGGCTGTAAGAAAAGCATTTTATGTTTATTTTCTGCTGGTTTTAGCCATCAGATTTATGTTAGAGATAGGGGAGTTGAGATCCTGAGCAATGCTATTGATTGAAGGCTGCACAGTGTTTTGATTAAAGAAAGAGAAAGCCTAGCTTCTAGTGTAGCCCTGTGGCATGAGAAGAGTATGGAAGATAAATACTTGCTGATAACAGCATTCTACCAAATAAGTGTCAGATCCAATTTTATTTCCCCTTTGCTGGAAAACTGTGACCTCCTTTGAGTACTGGTGAGTGAGACATTTTGCAACAGTGCTGAGTATGTAAGGCTCTGCTCTCTGGCGGGCAAATGCCAAATGTTGGAAAGCCTTTAAAGAACTTGCCAAGCCACAGTGAGTGTCAGCTGCTACCTCTGAAATAGAGTTATCTCAAAAGGTGAATTTCTTTCTGGCATTGTTTTCTGTAGGCAATATTGTAAAAAAATGTAACTGGGACTGTTACAGCGAATAGGGACAAGAAGTAATTTCATGATGTTGTATTTTTTCATTTATGTATCAGCTTCTGTGAAATAAATAACACTATTAATTTCTTAGATTTCTAGGGGAGAGTGAGAATGAAAATAAATCTAATTCTTCCCTCTCTTTTTTTCATGGTTCATCTCATTCTAAATGTATTTAAAGTAGTTTACATTTAATAAATGGAATGAGGTAGAAAAATCAGATGAAGAAATATCTATAGAAGGAAGAGTAAGTGTTCACATCCATCTGTGATGAAAAGTGCAGCTAGTGGGGTGTGGGGAAGCAACATGCCATGCAGACCAAGGCTCCCGGGGAGTCCCAGGACTTGTTAAATAGGCTTGCTTCTCTGCTGCTGTTTGCTTGACTGTAGAGGTGAAGTCCTCCTTGCTGTTGTTTACCTGGTGAATGGTAGCATATTGGAACTCCCATCTGCTTATGCTTTCTTGGCAGGTCACTTCTGCTGGCCAGCTGGGTATGGGAATCTAGGCAGATGTCAGAGGTCTGTCCCTACATTTCTTTCAAGCTGGCAAGAACTTCACTATGACTGCCACTCACGCTCCCCATGGGTGTCAGAATCTGTCATAATGGTTGGATGTTTTTGTTAAACATAAGCAAACATTTCATGATTTTAAGATATACTATAAAAATATATTTTGTAATTTAGGAAGATCCAACATTTTAGTTTAGCAGTAGGGTGCTATGGAGACAGGCTAGTTTATGTTCTTAGCAACTCAGATCTAGCTGACTCATTTCAGTGCCTGTGAATCCTTTATTATTATTATTATTTTTATTTATTTCTTACATACATGACAATAGTGGAATGCATTACATTCATAACTATCCATTCACAGCACAATTTTTCATAATTTTGTATTCACAGTATACAGTGCCTAGTTTTTTTTTCCTGCCCATTCAGCATTAGGTATTTAATTTTATTAAGAGAATTCTCTAAAAACTTGACAATAACTTAGGCTTGAGTTAATATAAGTACCTGTTGGTAACCTGCACATAGAGCTCTATAGACTGGATCTTATTATTCAGAGTGGATTAAGTTTTTGATATTAAAACAGAAAACATTGAAGATTATTTTGAATTTAAATATATTCATCTTCCGTCCGGCAATATTCTACTGTGGGAAAAGTCCAGACTTCAGGTCTCAGGGCTATGCTGCTACCCTGTGAAATTAAATGAACTTCCTGAAACTTGGCTTTCTTCATGGATAAATAATCAGATAAGTTTTCTTTTGCTTTTTCCTACTAACCTATGGCCTGCTGTGATCCAGGTATGCTGCTGGCATTGTTGGTATACAAGCTTTCATTTAATCCGCCTAGTTTTTAATGAGAAAAATTTATGTGGTTCTCCATCAGTCCCTCTGTATCCCCCACCCTTTGTTTCTATCTTTCAAAAGGGGTACCCTCCCCAACACCTGCAGGAAAAAAAAGGATGAAAGGTTTTGTTTTATGCTTAAAAAAAAAAATTCCAAGCATGTCTTAAAGTGAACAATGAAAGTGCATTGATGGTTTTGGGTTACCTAATATAAATGTCACTTTAATCTATATATTCTTCCAGCCACACTCCTGTTGAATTTTTAAAGAGCTGTCCAGACTGTGACTAGATAATCTGGCCTAGTTCAGTAACCGAAAGGGAGATATTAATAAGATGACTTTCATAAGCCTCAAAGTTTGTGTATGTTCACTTTTGGTTTTTCAAGCACACATACACATCTCTGACTAAAATAGCCTTATGTCTATTTTGGCATCTTTAAACCTTCAGACTCTTCTAGATTTTGAATCAATGTTACATTGAGTCACAGCCTCTTCTCACTGTTACTTGCTTTTAGTGAGTGAGGTACCCAGGGAGGAGCATTAAGTCCTTTAGTCCACCAAGGCACTGCTTTTGTATTAACGCAGGCACACTGCTTCTGCTCTGGCACCACTGCAGGAATAGTAGACTGTGATCTGGAAGAACTAATGTACCATCCAAGTGACAATTTTACTGCTAGGGAAGGGCAGCAAAGAGCAATCTAATTTGTGTGTGTGTGTGTGTGTGTGTGTGTGTTTGTGTGTGTGTGTTTGTGTCTGTACACACGTGTGGATTATATATACATATGGATTATATGTGTGTGTGTGTATATATATATATATATAGAGAGAGAGAGAGAGAGTGTGTGTGTGTGTATATATATATATATATATATAGAGAGAGAGAGAGAGAGAGAGAGAGAGAAAACGCACACACACTTTTGTATATGTAGGTGAAGTATTCAGTGACACAATTTTGAATTTAACAATGTAATTGGTAACTTTTTCATAGGAGGGTAATACTCATAGTACTCTAATGCTAATTCAATGGTTAGAATAAAGTACTATACTATCTTTCATTTAAAGATATGCATGAGTAACTTTCCCTGGACATTTTAATTGGCCTTTTAATCAGATTTAATTTATAATTTGAAATAGTAAAAGTGTTCCAAAAATTTTTTAAATAATGTAAGCAAATCTTATTATTTGGATATTATAATGCCACTCTCTTTTGAAACGGAGGTAAAAGTTAAGGCCTATGAGAAAACAGTATACTTGTGAGCAAAGATCTACATATAGTCTTTGTGAGGGCTGCCAGAATAAACTGAATATTTTTAAGGAAAGGAAACCATAAAGTTAACATTAGAAAATATTCCCAGATGAGAATCTATAAAGAGGCAAATTGCTTCTGGCAAGAGGTTTAGTTAATGACAACTTGGAAAATCTTAAGATGATAAGTTCATAACACAGAAAGCATTTAGATAAAATTATCTAAATGCATTCTGCATTGTGACTCTGTTATCAAAACACTTTTACACCATGAAAAGAACAGGAGTTTATTAATATTCATAATGCATTTTTGAAAGCGCATGTAATAGTTGCATTCTGAAAACTCACTCTAAGAAGTGAAAGTATCTTTTTTTAAAAAAAATAATAGTTAGAATATTGTATGAGAATAAAATGATCTGGAATACCAGTCCTTCTTTTTTGCATTTATGCAACTCCTTTCCCAATTACCCCAGTTGCAACCCGTGTCAATTAACAGTCTTAAAAGGTGCCTTATAAAAAAATAACTGGAAATTACATACTTGCTACCTCCTATTAATAACTAGTTCTCACTTTTAAGGTATCCACTGCATTTATCAGTTGTTCTTGCTCGTCCTATCATGGAACTTTCTGAAAAAAGGTAAACTAATTTTCAGTTTTAACTAAAACTGCATTCATCCATTTGGTGGTGGCTGTTAAGTGCTGTGTGTAGTATTCTCTGCTTGGTGCTTGGAATACAGAGGATAGTGGGATAGACATTGTTTCTTCCTTAAGGAGAGACTATCAAAATAAGTTAAATAATTGCGATTATTATAAGCCATATGAAGGAAACAAATTAGACTCATGAATTGATTTAGTAAGAGATAAAGCTGGCAGGATAAAATGGAACCAGATTTCTTTCCCTATTGTAATATAGTTTCAGTTTTACTTACTGGACCTCTGTAAGTAATAGACTTTCAGCTGGTTAGGCCAGTAAGATAGATTATATGATATTTTATAAATTATAGGAGAACTTATCTTGCTAGCCTTCCCCTTCTCATGGATTTGGATCATTTTTTATAGAAACGTGGCATTCTTTACATTGTATTGGGTACAGAATGACACAAGATATCGAATGACAGAGAGGGCCCTGTGGAGGCTGGAGAGGGAGCTCAGAGTGTACCAGCTCTGGGAGCCAGGGCTTCCTGTTCACCTCCCTTCCAGGATGCCCGGGAGGGGTTAGGGTTCTGCTCTGCCTATCTACTCACTCAACTAGTAGAAGGAATTTCTATAGTCATTGTCCTTTCATATTTATATAACTCATGATTCCTACTTTAGAGAAATATAAATATGTTATTTAAAACCCTGATGTCTATGAGGCAGGAGCCAGGAAATTTGATTACTCATAATTGATAGTGCTATATTTACCAAGGAGTTACTTTTGAAACAAAATATTTCAGTGGCCTTTTTCTTAGTTTGATTCTGAAAGAAACAGATCGTTGATGCTCAGATCAAAGATGAAATATGATAATAAAGCACCTACTGTGAAGGGGTGTAAGCATTAATAAATTTCCCTAAGTCATGATATATTCAAATAATTTCTTATTTGAAAAAAGCTTAATAAATTGCTGTATGATCACCTCTCTATCAATGGTATTTGTATGGGGCACTTGAAATGACATTCTATGAACAAAAATAAGCCCAGGTGTGTATTAGTTGTAAAATAATTATCCCAGCATTTGGTTTGCTTTTAAAATCCTTAATATGAATGTGTTCCAATACTATCGTTATGTTCTCTGATGTGACTTTTGAGAAAACAAAGTTCAGTTGATCTCCAACTCAGACATATACAGACTTATACTTTTCCTCCTACCTCCTCTTCTCTCCTTCTCTTATTACCCCTCCTTTTATTTCTCTTACTTCCCTTTTCTTTCTGTCATTCTCTCCTCCTACTTTCTTCTTTTCTTTGTCTCTTTCTTCCCTTTCCTCTTCCTCTTTTCCTCTATTTCCCTTTGTTTCAGTATCTTAGAAAGAACATGATACAGAGAAAGCCTTGTGTTTATAAACAAGTTTAGATCCATGGTACCTCTGAGCATGTGATTCAGGTACCAGAAAAAGAAAGTGATGAGCTCTCTAGGGGCAAAATAAAAAAGGGAGCTGTGGGGGTGACTTTAAATTATGTGGTAAGGTTAGATAGGCCTTGCTGATGTGGTGACATTTAAGAAAAACATGCAGGAAATGAGAGGGAGAGCTCTACTGATACCTAGGAAGAAGAGTTCCAGGCAGAAGAACAGTAAGCTTAAATAGTGATTGTGTCATTTTAAGAGTAGTAGAAAGCTTATTGGGCTAGAATGGAGAGAACAGAGGAGAGACTAATAGGCAATTTGGTCTGAAAGGTAAGTAGGACAGGACATTGAGGCTTACTGGGTTTTTGAGTTCACAATCACTATGGTTTAATAATAAATATTAGTGATACTGGTAAGTTACGTCTCTCATTTTGTTTTCCTTCAAATTATGACAGCTTTTCTTGATTTCATTCTTTTGTATATATTTTAGAATCAGTTTATCTAACCACTTGCCGATATATTGATAAGAATTGTGTTGACTTTATAGATCAGTTTAGGGGGAGCTCCTGGTTGTTATGATGTTACTTCATATCAAAGAATATGTTGAATCTTTTAAAGGATTTTAATCTTCTATTTTATTCTTCAACAGAATATTCTGTAAATTTTTCTGTAGAAGAATAAAAAGTTGTGTACTGATTTATTTTCTATGTATCTTACAGTTCTTTTTGCTACTGCTAATGGGGTATATTTTTTCAATTGTTTTGTAAGTATTTTGTTTTACAGTTGCTGATTTTGCTTCTACCAACCTTATGAACTTTTAAGTTATTTTTTAGTGCTCTTAGTCTGGGAATTATCTTCCTAGAGAACTTTTAAGAGAATTTTATTATCTATACATGTAGTGTTACTTCTTCCATTCTGATTTTCATACCACTTTTTTCTTGTTTTATTGCATTGAATTGGACATCTGAGACAGTGTTGTGTAGAAGACTAAATACCCATGTCTGGTTTCATTTTTTTAAAAAGAGGATCCTTCTAAAGTTTGAACAGTCAGCAAGAGAATTACTTTATCTGTTTAAGTTAGTTCCTTTCAACTCCCAATTTCCAGAGAATCATTTTTAATAATTACTATCAATCTTTTAGAAATTTGATATTTTTTTCATTATGTATTGAGATAAAGTTTTTGATTTTTTTCCCCTCCTTCATCTGTTACTTCATGGTAGTACAATCAGATTTGCTGATGTTAATCCATCACGTCATTTGTTGAAACAATTTGAATAAGAGAATTGAGCGAGTCTAGAAGTTTGTGGAACCCTTCTTAGTTGGTGTTGAGATGGATGGATGATTATTTTTTATTATTTTGCAATAGTAGGGATTGAGCTCAGGGGTACTTTACTGCTGAGATACATCCCCACCCTATTATAATTTTTATTTTAAGACAAGGTCTCACTAAGGAGGGGGGGCATTGGCTGCTTTAGGTGGAAGGTGAAACCAGAGAGAGGTGACAGATACAAGATTGCACAGAATGCAGTTTGTTGGGAACTTACTGGGAGAAAAATGTCTAGGATGGTCACAAGTTCAGTGTAATTCCCCCAGTTTGAGTCAGAGGGATGGGAACTGTATGGTTGGCAGGACAAAAATAACTTTCATTCAAGTCATAATTACCTGATTTATCTCAAGCTCCTATCAAAGAAGTCAATCAGGCACATTCCTGGCGCTTGGGGCACAAAGGTCTGGTGGTGAAGCTCCACACACTACCTGAAGTAATGGCTTCCTTCATTCACAGTAAGCTGGGGACCTGCCTGGGAAGCCTAGTGGGGTACTCAGGCAGGCGCTATGGTCACTGCCCAGAATGGTATAGTCAGGTCAGACTGGATTTTATTATTCTCATCCTTCTTTTTTATTGTGTTTATATTTTTTTGTTTCTCTACTTCTTGATTTGAATTATTAGACTTTTTCCTCAGCATTTAGGTATGTAAATTATTCTCTTAGTACTGTTTTCTTTCAGATTTTGACATGTATTACTTTGGTTTCATTTAGTTTTAAATATTTTGTGATTTCTGTTGTGATTTCCTCTGTAACCTATGATTTATTTAGGGAGTACATGTTTAGGTTTTCAAACAAAACGATTTTATTTTAACCTATTTTAAGCTATTGCTGTCTATCTAAAACATACTGTTTTAGAGAGTGTGTAACATATATGATATCATCATTTCTTTGAAATTTGAGACTTGTTTGGGGTCCTATTACCCATTCAATTTTAAGAGACCTTTCTTGTGTTCTTGGAAAGACAATTGGTTCTCTGTTTATGAAAAGCCAACATATATATACATACACACACATGTATATATGTTTCTCATTCTAAACTTTTGTATTCTTAATAGCTTGCTTATTAAATTATGAGGAAAATATATTAAATATTAATTTTAAATCTGTTATTTTCTTCTTAACCTTTTTAAAAAAAATCTTCATATTTTTTAAGCTATATGTAATACATTCATGATTGTTTAAATTTCCCGTTGAATTCCTGTTTTTTTTAAAAATCTGAACTTAAGCTTAAAACATGTTTTATTTATTGTTATTTCTATAAACTAGTATTATTTTTATTTCGTGTAACATGATTTTCTACCTTTTATTTTCATTCTTTTGGATGATTTTACTGAAGCAAATGGAGGAAAGAATGAAGATTATAAGTGAAAGAGGATGAGGATGGGAGCAGCTTCACAAAGAAAAAGGAATATCTAGGACTCTAGGGGGAAAAGTGAGATAGGGTTTTATTGCAAATGTGTTTGAGGTGGAAAAGAAGTTGAGTAGTTACCTGAATCAGACAGGACTTGCTGAGTAAAGAGAAGAGAATCATCAGTGTTGAGAAGACCTGTGATACCTTGTCAAGAAGCGTGGCTGGCATTGGGGTTGTAGCTCAGTGGTACAGTATTTACCTAGCATGCAGGAGGCTCTGAGTTTGATCCCCAGCACTGCCACCAAAAAAAAAAAAAAAAAAAGCAAGGCTCCAATTTTAGTTGGAGTGAACTTATGTTGTTTTGATCCTGAATAATCATTTGGTACTATCATCTGAACTACCACAGTAAGGGAAGATAGTAGACTTGATGCAGAGGCTGGTTTAAATTGCATAGTGTGTGTTTATGTTGATGAGAGGATGTTTTGTATAGGAGCAAAGCAGTGTTTCTAAAGTAGAAAGTCTCCGATGCACTGTGAACACTGTGCTGAGGAGGACCCAAGCTCTGCCCAGCTGTGCTCTGAACTTGTTGGACCCGTTGGCTCATACTCTGCCTTTCCTCTGATCTAGAGGCTGATTTTTTTTTTTGGTAATCTCTAAAAGACCCTTTCAATTTTCAAATAATGAGGGTATCTGAAACAGAGTTGAGTGATTAAAAAAGGTTCAAGTTAAAGTGGATGATTGGTGAAAAGCAGCAAGAATAGATAAGGAATTGGAAAGATTTATCTTCTAACTCTAAAATACCTCTATAAATCATCATATGCCTTTAATTATACTTGTAGAGTTCCCTATTTTCACTGTTCATTAAAATCTGATCTCATTTTACCAATATAAAATATCAGTTGGTAGGAATTTAAATGAACAACTGTGTTTATACATGAACTAACTAATGGAAAGAACATTAAATTCGAAGGCTAATCCACTTGTGCCTCTAAATGTGTCATTGGATAAGCTAAACTCTTTAGCTCTATTTTTGTCTTATGTAAAGTAGGAGAAGCTAGACTTTGTATAAAACCACCTGAATTTGATTTTTAGATAGGGTTTTTAGAACAGAGAAGTATGATTGTTATCTAACTTCATTTTATCAAGATGTGGCATATCTTTTAGATATTGTCTATGGACAAGAAAAAGTAAATGGGTGACAACACTCTGGTGAATTTATAACTTGGGAGTTTTCTCCCAACGTGTTTCATAAGGTGGTGTGATCGTTTTCACTGTTTGAAGCAATGCCATGGATAAAGATATTGATGGCTTACTGATCAGATAACCAATATGTTGGATGTAGAATCAAAATCAGTGATGATCTTAGCCAAGAGCCAGGTTATGACAAGCTGAAGTATCATGGGTTCCTCTAATGGGCCAGCAAGCACACTGCACGAGGACAGAGTCAGATGCTTCCTCTGATCCTCCCTCCATCACTCTCTGTGTAACGTGGCGACACATTGAACAATACAGAATATTGTAAATTATCTCTCACCTAGTCATGCTCCTTCATTCCCCAAAGCAGCCCAGTGTTACTAGGCTTTTTAAAGTGAATTGTTCCTGGGGGAAAAAAAAAATGTCACTAACAAGCAAATTCCTGTGCATGTATTCCCCCCTTTCTCATTTTATAAAAATGAAAGTATATTATTCATATTATTTTGAACCTTGTTTTTTTTCTTTCTCTTAACAGTTTTTGTTGGGGTTTTTCCATGTTTGTATGATCATTTCCTTTTAAGTGGCTACACAATATTACTTTGTAGGGATATGCCATAGTTCAGTTAACAGGTCTTCTACTGATGGCTATTTTGGCTGTATTCAGACTATTAAGAGAGGGTTGTAATCAGAAACTGCTCAGTAGTTTTATCTGTGGCATAAATTTTTAGAAGTGGTATTGCTAGGTCAAAGTGGAATTCTACTTCCTAGAATCAGTATTGTCATTTCTTTTCTGATTACTGCATGTAATCACCGGGAAAAAAAAAATAGAACTTAATTGCTAGAGAGGGTTTTAGTTACTTTCAAATCCAGTAATTCTGTGAGTGTAGTTCTTAGACCTGGAACAGCAGCAGCATTGCTTGAGAAATTGTTAGAAATGCCTCTCCAGCCCACATCACTCTCCATTCTCCTGAATCAGAACCTCTGGGGGCCTGGTGGTCTGTGCTAACAGTTGCTTATTATCTATAAGGAAATTGTCAGAGAGATGCAGTAACTTGCCAGAAAGTATACAGTTATTGATGGCCTCTGGTACATTTGTATTATGACTTGCCATTTTTCTTTTTTCTTTTAGTTGTCTCTTTTAAACTTTTTTTAGAGTTGTCAATATTAAAAATAGGTGCTTACATCATTCTTTGTATTTACTAGTTGATAGCTAAATGTTGGTTGAGTTTATTTTCACACACAGGTTAGCATAATAGAGAACATATTCTGTAGCTACACTCTATGTCTGGAACTCCCACCAGCTTCTTATAAATAAGTTATTGAATACACAGGATACTGGGATAGAAAAGGATGAGTCATTTCAAATCCTTGGCTAAAATTTATAGCTAAAAGATTAGCCAGTCCACAATCAGTAAAACTGTATTTTGGTTCTATTATATACTATACATGTTGAGTGTTAGAAATATTGTGTTTCTAGTGTCATTATCATAAAGGAAGAACATTTTTACTATTAATATTGTTTGATTCCTATGTACCTTTAGGTTCTGTGCAAATTTTCCTCACTTGCTGAACTTGAAACTTCCAAGTATGGTGTCAAAGGTTTAAACCCCGGCGTCTCCCCTGCAATTTTAGCTACTATATTGCTTGGCTATACTAAATACCCATACCAAGACTGCATGTGTCCTATTGATGAAATTTCACATTATTCTAGTAAAACCAAAAAAGTCAGTATTTCAACATATGTATCAAAGAAGAATATGTATATATCACTGTGTGATAGGGTGATATTCTTATCACTTTCATTTCACATTTTCTTTAAAGCATTATTATTTTACATTAAAAATAAAACTTAAAGATGAGTAGGACTCAGAATATACTTTATAATATATTAAAGAACTTTTAAACAGAAACAACTTCTTAAGAGATGATTTTTTTAAATGGTGGTTTCCTGGCCTTGTTTAGTAATGTGATTTTGGTTTATCAGGCAAGTGCTCTTATGAGCTGTTTTGAGGAATGGGGATTTGTTATGCCTGGCCGAGGGTCAAAGTTAACAAGTTTGAAGGAATGTGCTACTATGGTAGTATTGAAATTATTTTTCTCTACTAAACTCCCTTTTTAGCTCATTGTATAGAAAACAGAAGTGGAATGCTTCAATAATTTTTTTGTGATCAGAAGTGAATTGTAAACATTATAATAAAATTACCAATTTCTTTAGATACTGATTACCTTAACAATTGTGTATTAGGAAATTATATACAACAGCGTTCTTAATTTCTGTTTTTATATCAACAGTTTTAACCTTATTATAATGTTGTAAACTTGCAAATTTTATGTTATTGTTCTGTTTTACCAAAGGCCAACTGTTTTGTCATTATCCCTAGAATCAGTTAAGAGCCAGTTCAGACATCTCAGGAGTTTGCCTTTTTATCTCGTTCATGAGTCATTGTGAATAAGCCTTTTAAATTTAGTTTTCTCACATAATTTGACTTAACACAGTTTTAACTACCTTCCATGTACTAGGCATGAAAGGTAGAAAATGTTTGATTTTTCCTGATCTTTGTTTATAGTTGACATAGGGTTAGATTTTATGCAAATCATACTGCACAGTAATCTTGGAAAGATCAGAATGCAGCATATCTAAATTATCAGATTTATCTGGCAGCTTTAGTTTAGTTTGTGAACAAGTTATTATTTTCTTATATTATCAGTACATAATCAAATAGAAATTTATGTGTTGTCCACAGTTGACAAGAGGTCCACTTTGTGCTGGATGGCTGGTAAAGCAGAACTGTATCTCCTCTGTAGTTTCTGTTTCTAGCACCTGTTTTCTACCAAAATTTAAAGTTTAACTTCTAACTTTTTACTTTTTTAGTGAACATTTGTCCTGTGCGTTTACATTTTTTCTTCATGGAGAAAGTAATGTATGCACAAGTGTGGAGATTGCCCAACATCAGCCAATTTATTTGATCAGTGAGGAACATATACACATGGCTCAGTCTTCACCTGCACCATTTCAAGGTAAGCAATCAGTGATGTTCCTGCTCTCTATGGTGTCTCCTCCCACCCCCTACACTGGCGTGCCCACCACCAGGCCATCAAGTGGATAGCCATCTTGCCCCAGAAGGCTTTGCAGGTGGAGGCGTTATCTTAAATGGGCATTTGAAAGGTAAGCACAGGGGTCAGTTATTGAAGAAAAAAGGAACAACTTAGTTTCACAAGTATTATTAGTAGCTTTTTGTGGAAGCATATTGTATATATAACATGGTCTTATGTGAAGTTGTAATAAAGAATATGAGGTAGAGAATTTCACAAAAAAATAAATCAATAAGTATTTGAGAAATATAATCCAATGAGTATTGACAATTTTTGTAAATGAAAAGGTTTCATCTCTGTGTTGTTAACAAAGTTACAGTAATATAATGACTTAGTAAAGATTACTATTAAACTGGGTATGTAAAATTTCAACCAAAAGTAAAATTTCTAGAGTTGATATATAGGGTATAGTTTCTTCAGTTAGTATCTTTATTATTTTCTTTAATTGTAGGGCTACACTGTTAATAAGTTTTTGGTTAATAATTTTACTTATTTCATTCATATTTTCATTAATTCTCAGCCTGAGCACCTAGATATCCTAAAATAGCTTTATGTCCTTTTCATTGACTGAACATTCTAAATCTTTATTTCTGTCTTTGCAATTCAGAATTTTCTATTAGTAATAGTTTTAAAGTGTTACAATATTAGGTTGAGCCATATGGAAAAATCTTTTGATTCAGTATTAATATATTATTACTAGAGATATCTGTTTGAAATAGGCTTATTAGATCAATATAATCTTTAAAACACTGATATTTAAACTGACTTGACTAAAATATTTTAATCACTATAGCAGCCTAAAAAGAGTATTTAGCTTTCATATTTTATTTTTTGTTTTTTACAGACTATTCTGACCTAATTTGACAAATGAATCTGTTTCTTGCCCTAAAGTTACCTTTTTAAAAAATATACATCCAAGCATTGAATTCTCATTTATTCATGTCCTAATTATTATCCATAGCCCACCCACTCAAACACACATGTACTTTATCCTTCTGTAAATTGTATTTTTTATGTATGAATTACAACAAAATCCAAAACAATCCAGTTCTCAAAATGTACACTTATAAGTTATGTAATATATGCTATTAAGGATTGTCAGACTTAGTTAAATACTATGGTTTCTTGAGTATGAAGTCGCAGAGGATAATCTGTCTTCTTCTTATACTTTATTAGTCAAAATAAAAGAATTTATTTATTATAATAACAGAACGAATTGCTAATCATGAGAGAAGTGACTTTTAATCTTTTAAGTGGGGAAAGGTCATATTAGGAATGCCAGGTCTCTATTGACCAGTAATTTTAAATCTTTGTGGTTTGTTAATATTCAAATCATAGAAAACATCTGAGAGACATTTTCCTGCTTAGTTCCTGAGATGGTTGGTGTAGAAGGTGCTGCCTTATATATAATTATGCTGAACATAATTATACAAATTAATATGAAATTTCCTAGTAGATTAATGCAAAAAATAAAAAAATAAAAGGCTCTTTATATATATAATTTATATATATATATATATATATATAATATTTTCCTTTAGTTTATTTATTTTTATGTGGTGCTGAGGATTGAACCCAGGGTCTCACACTTGCTAGGCGAGTGCTCTACTGCTGAGCCACAACTCCCGCCCAAGGCCCTTGATTAAGTGCTGGTTGGAGTCAGTAGTTTTATTCCATTTGGATCATTGAGGAACAGCAGAAAGACCCCAGAAATAGGTGGTGTTTATATCTCTCATGACTAATACCCCTCTCTTGATTTATGTGACGTATCACCAGACTGTTAAGAGAAAAAAAACAACAAAAAGGACATGTCAATAACTATGCTTATTTTAAAAAATAAAACTTAGGATTAACATAATAGTAATTTTTATACCCTGAAAAGTATTTTGGGGGGGGTTAAATACCCTGGGGCTAGGAACTGACTGGGTTACTCACAGTAACATGTCAACTATATTTTCATGTCTAACTCAGTGAAAATAACAGTAAGATAAAAAACTAAAGAAAATGGAAGGGCTTTGAGTTCCTTATCTTGAGTTAAATAAAATTTTCATGTTTTTAAGTTGCTTCAGACCTCCAAAATAGTCACAACTAAAACTATAGTCAACATTATACTTCAAGCTCTGAATATTAAACCTTTTCTATCATTAGAAGTTTTATTTGTATATTCTTCACTGATTACCACAGATATTTAAGAAGTCTCAGTAACCACAGAGTGTTTAGTTGGTGGATTTAGGGCATTATATATTGAATAGTTTTCTTCTGTTATGGAAGATTCAGTATTCACATTGTACAGGTCATTATCAAATGTGTATGTGCTTTAATATGCAGATAGTTTACATATATTATGTGTTGATAGACTTGATAGTATAATATAATGCCTGATTTTCCTCAAAAATAAATAAGTTTGAGAGGCATATAAAAATAAATACCAAAATAAGAAATTTTTAAAAGTCATACTTTAAAAGATCTTAAGAAATAAAATGCAATGTACATTAAATGGTATTGTGCTTTATCCTAAAATTGCAATGTATGCAGCATCACACATAATCAGAATTTCTCTTCTAATGTGTAGCTTGTTCTCCTCTCCCTGCATAGTACTGGTGAGTCCATATGGCTTAAATGGCACGCTAACAGGCCAAGCATATAAAATGTCAGACCCAGCCACCCGCAAATTGATTGAGGAATGGCAATATTTCTACCCGATGGTGCTAAAAAAGAAAGAGGAATTGAAAGAAGAGGAAGAGTTGGGATATGATGATGATTTCCCCGTGGCAGTCGAAGTAATTGTTGGTAAGAGAAAATATTTTGCCCAAAGAACTTTATTCTATCTTCTTCATCTTCCTTAATTTAAAAGATAATCATTTAGGTTCATCAGGAACAATCTATAATTTTTCCATCTTATTTTTTATTCTCCTGACACAGTGGTATGTGCCGAGTAGTTATCTTGCCTGAAGCAACCATGGTCCCAGTATTTTAAATGTTATTATCATCAGGTTGGAGTGCATGTTCAAACAGCTATTAACTTTGGAAAGAATGAAACATATCGCTTTTGTTAGCACTTCAGTTTCCCATTGAACTTTGACCCCAACCCCAGGAATTGTGAATTTGACTTTCCTGTGTGAACTTTTTCTCAGGCCTCACTCTGTTCCCTTACAGGTGGTGTTCGGATGGTCTACCCTTCAGCTTTTGTATTGATCTCTCAGAATGACATCCCAGTTCCTCAGAGTGTTGCCACTGCTGGAGGCCATATTACAGTTGGGCAGCCGGGGCTTGGTAGTGTGAAGGACCCAAGTAACTGTGGGATGCCTCTGACCCCTCCCACCTCTCCAGAGCAGGCCATCACAGGTGAGTGTGACTGAGCAGTCTCCTGGGTAGAAGAGATCCCAGAAAGGCACTAGCTCCCTTGCCGTGGAACACGTGAACACCACCGAGAAATTCCAGGTAGAAGAGATGGAGGTAAGAGATTCCAGGTGGAAGAGGTGGAGGTAAGACAGTATTTAGGGATTTTACAACATGGAGAAGAAAAACTTGAAACAGAATATTTTAAGTTTCAGGATTTTAGTTGTGCATGTATTAATTGTATCTTTAACTGAATAGTTTGATTGTTGCTCCTACGTTCTGTACACACATCTATATCTTTGCCCAGATGGCCATGCTAACCAAAGACATGTCTTGGACATTTCTCTTTCTGTTATAATATTTTCTGTTGTAAAGTTAGCGTATCACCTCAGAGTTCTGACCTTTGTCCTGTCAGTTGTATGTTTCATTATTAATAAATATTAATTACATATGAAAAATTTGACAGTTTGAAACGTCTTCCATCATTGTTGGGAACATTTTTGCTTTCTTTGTTGAGTAGTATATTTCTTATATTAACCTTTTTATTTTTGTAGTGACCTCATTTTAATTGGAAATTTGGTCACTAAGGAAAGTATACTTATCATACTTGAGCTGAAATAGGATTATTTATGGGCATCTAATGTGGACCATGATGGCAGGAACATCAGAGTAAATGATGGCTTCTAAACTTTGAAAACAAATATTCAAACACTATATATGCCTACATGGTAATTGCTGCATTTGCTACATAGTGAGCATTCAGTAAATGTCTATGGTGTGAATATATTTAGAGAAAGCCCTAAAGTTTGTAATTGGATAGATATTGTCCTCTCATACATTTTTCAAGGTGAATGACTGTATTTAATTCTCCTACTTAATCTGAACCTCAGTTTCCTTTTCTGTTTAAAACATGTTTTACAAGATTGTTAGAAGTATTAAGTAGGGTACATGAAGTACTTTTAAATAATATAGAAGTATACAAATGGAAAGTTCAGAATATTTAAAGCAGTACTTAGAATTGCAGTTGCAGCACATGTTATTAAATGGCTTGGAAGTAATTATGCAGATACCATGTGGGAGACAGAAATGGACAACATGTAATCTCCGCTCCCCCCCACCTTTTAATTTATGTTTTAGTTTTTAAAGACCCATTTGTTGGGGCTGGGGATGTGGCTCAAGCGTAGCGCGCCCGCCTGGCATGCGTGCGGCCCGGGTTCCATCCTCAGCACCACATACCGACAAAGATGTTGTGTCTGCTGATAACTAAAATAAATAAATAAATAAATGTTAAAATTTTCTCCCTCTCTCCCTCTCTCCCTCTCTCTTTAAAAAAAAAATAAAAAAAATAAAGGCCCATTTGTTTGATGAGGTGATGGGGAAAAAAATTTGCAGTTGGCCCTTTGTTTCTGCATGTTCTTCACCTGTGGGTTCGATCAGTAGTAGACTGAAAATACTCAAGCAAAAACAGTTGTGTCTGTACTGAACACACACAAGCTTTCTTCCCTTTGTCTGTATTCCCTAAACAATAATGTGTAACAATTATTTACATAGCAGTTACAAGTGTGTGGGTTACGTGCAAACACTACTTCATTTTAATATAAGGAATTCGAGCACCCGTGAATTTTGGCGTGTGAGTTGGGTCTAGGAAACAGTCCCATGGCTTCAGAGGAATGAGTGTACATACAGGTCTAATATAATAGAGAATTTGGATGATCCCTTGTGAAAGGATTTTGTCATCTAATATTTTATTATGGCTACTTTAAATTGAAAAGGTAAAAATACTTGTACAATCTTCTGTAATAATTATTATAGAGAAGACATTTATATAAATTCCAAAATTACTAGTATTTTGAAAAGTTTTAGTTTTGTATCACAGTTGGATTTTAATAATTGCACAACATTATTAAGTTTATCAGTTTTTTGTTTATCTGTTTGTCAGGTGTTTAGTAAAATTGTATTCAACTAGAATTGATGTGTATATGTTGCCTTGACCTGATTAGTTCAGAACTCATTTCACAGTTCAAAAAGAAGAGGGTTTGTTTATGGTGGGTTTCATTTTGGTCTTCATAACTCTAAATCTTCAAATTCCTTCCCTCCCAATTTTTTTGTAGGGTATTATGGCTGGCCTTGGAGAAATAAAAGGTTCTGATACCCTTTTTTTGGGTGGAGGTACTAGGTATTGAACTCAGGGGCACTCGGCCACTGGGCCACATTCCCATTCCTATTTTATATTTTTATTTTTGAGAAAGGATCTCACTGAGTTGCTTAGTGCCTCCCTAAGTTGCTGAGGCTGGCTTTGAACTCATGGTCCTCCTGTTTCAGCCTCTGATATCCTTTGACTAAAATGAATTTGCCCCTTATTTTGAAGTAACAGTATGTTGAAAATATAAATTAGGACCATCAAGAAGAATCCTAGTCACTCTAACATTAAACATTGCTGTGTTTTCCTACATTCAGGACAGAATGGATTATTTTACCCCTTAAAATGGCCGAGGGTCTCCTAGATTAGCAGGGGTATAAGAGGGCCAAATGCTTGGTGAAATCACTCATGCCTTATCTGGATAGGTGCACCCACTTGCCTCTTGTGTTTGATATATGGAGGTAATTGGAGGTAACAACATTCAATGTGCAGTTACCAGCTTGTAGTACAGCCTTAAGTCTATGTAAGATAGCACCCACAGTTCAGTATGGTTATTAAGTGCTACTGAAAAAAGCACTAACCCAGCTTTAATCAGAAGAGTCTCTGTTGCTTGTTTTCCCTCTGCCTCTCCTTTTGGGGTCATAAATTACTCCCTCATGAACTGTGGGAATGAGGCTTCTTTAGCTGCTTTATAGATGTGTAGGGATGAGGACTTTGTTATCTACTTCTGTTTCTTCAGTTGCCTGGTTTGTGTAATAGGCATGAAAACCAATTATAAAATTGAAATGAATTCTATTGCACAATGAACCAAGGCAGAAAACTTTAAAGGTAGCAATGAAAGACCAAATTTGTTGTCTCCTTTAATTGATCTCACTTAATATAATGTAATATAACAGAACTTTTGGGGGGTTTAATTCTTTAGAATGTAAACATTTAGGTTTGGTTTTGTTTTTAAAAGCAGAGCCAGGCCTGACCATTCAGCCGTGAGTAATGGTTGTGTTGCATTGATGCAAAGAATATTTAGTTTGTGTTATAAGATTGCATCTTTCTTTTTCAAATAGGAGTGGAGATTTTCTAGAGTGCTTAAATGGACTGTTTTGGTCAAGATGTTTTGTATCATTGTTCTACTGAGACTAAAACCCACAATATATTTATTTAATCAAGTGAAAGTAATTAAATCATAATTTAACATTAGAAATTGACTTTACTATTTGTCTTGTATGAGGCAGAAGTAGTAAAATACTCACACAGTACTTGTATCATCAGTGGTCATAGTGAAAAGAAGTGGATTATACATCAATTTTAGTTGGAAAAGTAAGTGAACTTATTAGAGCGAAACCAGTGAATTTTTAATCCTCTGACATAAGATGTCAAGACAACCCTTTTCAGTATTTTAGAACTAAACTTTCATAAATAGTGTCAGGCATGAGGACAAACAGTTCCACACACAAATTTGAAATTTGACCTTGTTAAAAGCCTGTGCTATTAAGTTCTTTCTCCTTCTCAGGCACTGTGTGCTGTTGTTACACAACCAGTTTTGCTAAATGGGCATAAAGCTCCCTCTACTGCTTTGTTCTCCCTTGAAACATTTGCTGTGTTCGGTTTTTAAAATTCAAAACAATCAATGCACATTTACATCTTTAATATTGCAATTATGAGCCCTTCCTTGTAAGTTGTATCCAGTACATGCCTCTGTATGTGTATTCCCTGATGGTTTTGACTGTTGATTGAATCAGTTCCTTTAGGGAAATAGAATGTTAGAAGGGGACAACAAAATACCCTGACACAGATTTCACGCACAGCTATCTATGATGTTATTGCCAGGGGTAGGGACAAAGCTACAGTGAATATGATTCTCAACAATTAAAATGCATATTTTAAATACCGTAGCAGTCTGTGCATGAGGAGATATTTTCAGAACATTCTAACACTCCAAGTTGTCTTTGTTTTCCAGGAGAGAGTGGAGTTATGCAGAGTGCTACCAGTCACCTGGGTTCCCAAGATGGGGGGATGGTAACTATGCACAGTCCAAAGAGATCGGGGAAGATTCCTCCAAAACTCCACAATCATATGGTTCATCGAGTCTGGAAGGAATGCATCCTCAACAGAACCCAGTCCAAGTATGTTTTCTGGATTATGTATGGATTGTGATTTAGTGACCATCTCCTGTTTTGCTGCATAAAGCGGGTCAGTCACACTGTGACTGGCCAAATTTGAGAGGTCATTGGATTTTGTTTCATCTTTTTTAAGCTTAATAGAATGAAATTAAAAATAAACATGTTAAAATCAGGATACTGATTTGATATTACCTTTTTACTTTTCAACATAAATAGCTCAGAGATTCACTCTGTCAGGACAGTAATCAGTGGGTTTGTTTTTTCTTTGTATACCAGTTTATGAATGCTTTCCAATTGCAAAGGGAAATAACCCTTTTTGACAATTTACTATCATGTATTGCTCTATGTTGTAATCGACAGTACCTGAATTGAACTGAGGAGTGTATATTAGCTGTTTTACCCCTGTTTTTTTATTTGAGGAAGCTATATTCTTTTCTTCCTCTACCCAGCTTTTCTTCCCCTTTTCTTTTCCTTCCTTTATCCCTTCTTTCTTTTAACATTTTTTTTGGGGGGGCGGGAAAGGGAGAATTAATTCTAAAAAGAGATTTCTGGTAATTATTTTAATAACCTCAATGATAATGACCAACAATAGCTAGTAAATACTATTCAACTTGCCAAGTTTTATGTTAATCTAATCCGAGTTTCATATCTCTTTTAATGTGGGTGAGATATCTACTTTGTTGAATAATTCAAGTAAACAAATGAGTCTCGATTTTCTTGTAAAGAATGAATATGGACATTCTTGTCAATAACTGCTAACAAGTTCACTCATTTAGAAGTCAATAATTGTTTCCTAAGTGAAAACTGTTGAGAGTTTTATATACAGATTTAAAACTGGTCTTTTGAACATGGATTTTAGCAAATTCATACTAAATGTTTATTTCCCAATGAATTGATTCTAGAAGATGTAGTAGATAAAATTTCAAATAATTGTAGTGGAAAATCATATCATATTATAGAGCTTAAGAAGTATCTCTAGTCACTTAGAAATGATCTTTTTTTTTTTTTTTTTATCATCACTAACTTTACATCTCCACCAACTTTAACAGCCCTGAGTCTCCTATCACTATCACAGAATGGGGTAGTGAGACATCCAAGAAGGTAGGGAGAATGGGGAGCAAGAGAACTCCCTAGAGAGCTATCATTGAACCAGTTTGTAGTTATCAGCTGTACCTAAATCAGAAATTCTTATTTTCATTATGTAATAATAGAGATTTGTTACTGATAATCATCAACACGTGGGTGAAGTTTTTCTTTTCCATCTTTCATTTCACATTAATAAGTGCTAAAGCACTACCCTTAAATGCTAGTAAGTACTAAAGGAGTTTTAAGAGTGATTTAAACAATCTAATTGAGTGTATGTAATTTATTGATGCTGTGAAAACATTAATTTAGAACACTATTCATACATAATTTAGGTGACTTTTTTTTTTAGGCGACCTTTAAAAAAGCAAAAGCTAATAATATCTGATATATTAATGGCTATATATATCACCTGTGTTAAAATGTGCATTAAACGTATATAGGAATATTTTCCATTCTGCTTCTAGGGCATAGAGCAGGTTCTCCCCCTCCACATGGTTGCTCCAAACTAAAATATCAGCAGGATATCATGACTATGTGAAATGTATTCAATTCTTTTTAGCATTGCATTTTTTTCCTTAGGGTAATGAGTGTGTTATCTCAGTGTTTACACATAAGTCATATTTTGCACCGTTTTAGGAGGAGCCAAATGTCAACTCCAACTCTTGAAGAAGAGCCTGCTAACAATCCTGCTACCTGGGATTTTGTGGATCCAACCCAAAGAGTCAGCTGTTCTTGTTCCAGGTGGGTAATAAAAAGGCAAACCCTGTGGTCCAAGAGAAGGAGGCACAGTTCGTGGTTCATTTCCTGGCCTTACCTACCAATCCTCTCTGTCTTTTTGTTTTGTTTTAAATTTTCTTCCTTTTTGACTAAGGAAGAAAAAAGTCTTATATGCAGGTGATACAGTTTTATTGTCAGGAATCAAAAAGAGCTTATTGGACACAACTGGCCTTGTCATCACATTGTTCCCACTAATTTCTTCTAGTGAGCTGCTTCAAAACTAAAGGCATCAGTTTGGCAAGACATTTCCTAGCAATTTAAAAATGGAGATACATATTGAAATTTTAATTAATTTTAAAATGGAGATACATATTGAAAACAGGTTGGCTTAAATTAATAGAATTTTTTAGGTAATTTTTATTACCTTCTGTAATAAAAGAAAAGGTTGGTGTTAGTGGGAGTGTTTTAGAATGACTATGGCAGGTATTTGGTAGCACCTGCTGAAAGCTAAAATTGTTATAGTCATAGCATTATAAGTGCTCATTCATTTAGAAGTTTGGATAGGCTCCCGAATTGTTCTCTAGAAAATTTTTGTAGATTGTCCCTTGACTTACCACTTATTGTGGCAGTAAAATATTTTGCCATGGATTTTCATGAGAGTTTTTAAAATTTTTAAGTGGATTTAAGTCTTATCCACCAGCTCATTTGACTGTTAGAGCACATCTTGATTTTTTTCACTTATTGAGCAATTTGAAACAGCTCTATTTCTAAAGTACATATTTTTAAATTTGGCATTGCTAAATATTTATGAAAAGTTTAGTTAAGTATATTTAGAGTATAGCCATTAATTTCTCTAGTTTAAGTGAAAAGTTCTTAATGGGGAGATGGTCCATATGCCCCCTAAGAATGTATGTAAACCTTTTTGTGTAACTAAAATAAGGGAATGATTTGACACCTCTTCCTATTCTCCCCTACCCTTTATGTTGATTCTCCTATTAAGCTCTGCTTTGGCAGCCAACCTCTTATTGAAAGGTGTTGTATCAGCTTAATGAAATGCATAGTTAATTTTCTAGGAAGATGTTTTTAAAGAAATTGCACATTGAGAGTCCTCTATTAGCATGTGAGGATCTCTGTCTGGTCTTAGCATAAGTATGGTATGCTGAAGCTGAATATCTGTTTTATTTTCTATCTAGGCTGCTGTAAATTGTGTGAGAAAAAGTATTTTTTTATTAGCATTGATTTATGGACAGCTCACAAACATATTGTGGTCCACCTTTAGCAAGTACATAGAATATAAATTATAGTGTATGTAACTTCTGCCTTCATCTTATTTTTCCTGCTGTTTTTCTTAATCTAGATTTTTCACATTAAAAATAAAACCCTTTTTACTGATTTAGTTCACATTTTTAGTAGCTACACTTTGAATTATTTTGGGGATACTTATCAGCATAAATAAATAGATGGTGCTCTGGATTGTTGATCAGTTTCTTCACCAGATTCGTATACCTTTGGATCTTATTTTTTCTTCTTCTTCTTCTTAAATAGATGTATGCATATCAGGGCCACCATCCCATTGACTTCCAAATATTTATTTCTAGACCTGACTTCTCATCTGTGCTCTAGTTTTGTATTCGTGGTGGTGCTATTAAGAAATATCCTCAGGGCTGGGTGCAGTGGTATATGCTTTTCATTTCAGCAGACCTCTGTGGCAAGAAGATTGAAAGCTCAAGCCCAGCCTGGGCAACTTAGGGAGATCTTGTCTCGAAATAAAAAAAATTTTTAAAAGAGGGAGAGCTGAGGATGAAACTCAGTGGTAGAATGACCCTGTATTTAATCTCCCGTTTACCCACTGTCCCCTACTCCTCCACCCCCCAAAAAATGGAAGAAAGAAACAATAGTTAAATATTCTTGGAGTTGGGGATGTAGCTCAGTGGTAGAACACTGGCCTGGCATGCACAGGGCCTTGGATTTGGTCCCCAGATCCTTAATATTAAACATGTCTGTTTCCCACATACCAGGTCCCTTACTGCCAACATTTCACACGCCCCCTCCCATGCCTTTCAGCCTAGAAATTTAATCACTTGTCTATTTTTTTTTTTTCCGTTTTCTAAATCTAGTCTGTGTGACTCCCTTTGAAATGTCTACTGTTATCCTTTCCTCATTCTTCTGTTCACCATGTATTTTTTGCTGCCTGGCTCTGCCTCTTGTTTCTTCCTGCCCAATGACCAGTGTGCCTTCTGACCTGATCTTCCTGCTGTCTGCTCTTATGAGGTTTCTTTTGTACTCGGAGATTTGACAGGATAGTTTGTTATCTACAGGCACATTCCTCATTCTAACCATTTTGCAATGTAACTGAATCATTTAATACAGCTGAAAGAATCCGCTTTGTAAAATTATCTGCTTTACAAAAGCACTTACTTTGAAGAGTCTGCCATAAAGTTTCTATCTGATATTAGACTACAATTGTTAAATGCTGAGAAAATCCAAATCAGAAAAAGATTGTGTAAAAGATTTTTTTAGAGCCTAGATTTTAAAATAAGTACTTCTAGAAGCTATATTGGAGCTATTTTCTGATGAGACATTCACCTGTTATGGTACTGTATCCTTATTGCTTAGTGTACACCACTGGCTGAACTATCTATAGCCTTATGCTTAGATAACCTTCTTCAAAATCAGGAATTCTGATTTTATCTTTTTAGAAAAGTAGAGACTTTGGCAAGAGTGTTTTCAGATTATTTGCTGCAGGATTACCAAACCCAAGCAGTGGAATGGTCCACTCCTCCCACTGTTTAATGGTCTTATGGAACAGGGCAGCTATCCTGCTATCCCACTAAACCATCCCATTATGCCACACAAATCCGTTTTACTGCCCACTAGGGCATCATTTAGTGTGATGCAGCAGTAATTTAATGCCACCCTAGTGGCCTCAGAGAGTTACTGCTACACCACAGGAGAGCTTACATTTTTTCCCTGGGAATGATTTATACATTGGGAGGAACCTGCTGACCTGCTATATAACTTTGTTGCACAGATTAAAACTTGGCATCATCTGGGAGGTCCTTACTCAACCATTTCTCACACCCATGCTTGCCAAGAAGTTTTTAGGATGTGAGCAGACTTGTATTCTTGCTTAGCTCGTCCATTTACATTAGTATATTGTTTTACAAACTTTTTACTTCTTATTTTAACCTGTGGCTGGTAAGATCCAAAGTTGTCATCTATTCCTTTTTTCCTGGTTATAGTGGGCAGATAAGATTTTTAGTGTATTTATCATATTAAATGTTCTTAGGAATGGACCCTCGTTATTTTACTTTCACACTTTACAGAGAGATTTGTTTTAATTTCATTTCCAACTTTAAACACTATAAGTCATTACACACCATTCTGTGTGAAAGTTAGTGATGTTATAAAATTGAAATTGAAAATTGTTTGTTTTTTTCTGAGCAGACAATCTTGTGACTCTAAAGATTTTAACATACTGTTGAGAGTGGATTATATGAGGCCCTCACCAAATTAAAACAATAAGGAGTTTTTTCAAATCAGTAATTTTGTAGCTGTTAGAAACATATTAACAATTTACCTTTCTTGTTAAGTACATTTTTTACCTGCTTAGCTTGTACATACTGATGCTTCACATTCTGTCAGGCTGTATTATATGTTTTTAGTCATTGTAAACATAATTAAAACCTGAAAGAAGCCTTTAGACATATTAAGTCTTCTAATGTTTGCATAAAAGATAACTTTGTCAAAGGCATCTCTTTTCTATGTTATACTGATGCAGTTATTTTTAACGATATATCATTGACTTCATTTTAACTTTTATTTTAGGCATAAACTTTTAAAACGGTGTGCAGTAGGACCCAGTCGACCTCCCACAATGTCTCAACCAGGGTTCAGTGCAGGACCATCATCATCCTCATCTTTACCACCTCCTGCTTCTTCTAAGCACAAAACAACAGAAAGACAAGAAAAAGGAGACAAGTTGCAAAAGAGACCCTTGATACCCTTTCATCATCGGCCGTCTGTGGCTGAAGAGTTATGCATGGAACAGGATACACCGGGACAGAAGCTAGGGTTGGCAGGGATGGACTCCTCCTTAGAGGTGTCTAGCAGTCGGAAGTATGATAAGCAAATGGCCGTGCCTTCCAGAAATACAAGCAAGCAAATGAATCTGAATCCTATGGATTCACCTCATTCCCCTATTTCCCCTCTGCCACCAACACTCAGCCCTCAGCCACGAGGTCAGGAAACAGAAAGTTTGGACCCACCGTCTGTCCCTGTGAATCCAGCCCTCTATGGAAATGGGCTAGAACTTCAGCAGTTGTCTACTTTAGATGACAGAACTGTCCTCGTAGGCCAAAGACTGCCTCTGATGGCAGAGGTCAGCGAGACAGCCTTATATTGTGGGATTAGGCCCTCAAACCCAGAGTCATCAGATAAATGGTGGCATAGTTTTCGTCTCCCAGCCAGCGATGATGCTGAATTCAGGCCTCCAGAGCTCCAGGGTGAGAGATGTGATGCCAAAATGGAGGTGAACTCAGAGAGCACTGCACTGCAAAGGTAAGGTAACCCCTTCACCATCTACCTGTTGGGCATCACAGCAGGGATGCTCCCAGAATCAGGGTTCTCCTCATCTTTCCCCACTGAACCAGCAGGCCCCCAATTAAACTGTTCTAATTTCTGCATATTGAAAATAGTTTGTCCTTCATGAGGTTTAGCACATGTGTTGTTATTTAAACACACTGGCATGTGAAGGTCTCTGTTTCATTCTAATATACTCAGTATATGTTAATTTATTTTTGGTCTGCTGCTTGCTTATCAAAGAATTTATGTTTATGAAACTTTTTCATATTGCTGTCTTTGTATGATGACACTTTTGAGGAAGGCTTTGCATGCCCTTAGGTATGTATTATACATCTAGTGATAACATATTTAACGCATTATTCTAAATACTTTATATATTTATATTAATACATTACACTTGTGTATTTATGTTACATTACTATTATACTATTATTTAATCTTTACCACAACCATATTATTATGCTAACTTTATAACTGAAAGACTAAGGTTTTGCAGAGAAAATTTGAACCTAGGTTCTCTGTCCTGAGAACTGTTTTTAAGTGCAGTTCATGGAATTGGAGATAAAGACATGTTCTTGATGAAGCCTGCTAAATTTTATTTAATTGCCAATGTAATCTTGAAAAGAAAAATCACAATGTAGATGAATTTTTAGTTTTTTAAAAAGCTTTGTTGAAAATCCTCTAAAACATAAATTCTTTTCTTTTAAAATAATCATTTTACTTTGTTTACCTTGTTCAATTTATCATTTACTTTCCCTTTTAGACTCTTAGCACAACCTAACAAACGGTTTAAAATCTGGCAAGACAAGCAGCCCCAGATGCAGTCACTCCACTTCCTTGACCCATTGCCTCTGTCACAGCAACCTGGAGACAGTTTGGGAGAAGTCAATGACCCATATACCTTTGAAGATGGCGACATAAAATACATCTTCACAGCAAATAAGAAATGCAAACAAGGGACAGAGAAGGATTCCCTGAAAAAGAATAAGGTACCATTTACTACAGAGCGAACGTAGCACGGTGTGGTTTTTTATTTCTGTCAGTGCAACATGTGTGGGAAGACTTGAGGCAGAATGTTCGAGGTAGTCTTGCCTGATTGCTATGTCCCCATGTTCATGCTCTTGGTACTATTGTATTGAACAGCATATTGTTCCTTTTTATGTCATGGCTTACCTTTGTTTAAAAGTCAGCAGAACATAAATGAAGCTGCATATTTTCCAGGCTATAGCTTCTACAGTGCATGTTTTCTCATATGCTGATTCTTGTTGGCCTATGCTCCCTGCCTATTTCTTTTTAAATATTATTCCCAAATACCCAAAATGTAAAGAAAGAATGATTATGATAGTACCTACCATTTATTGAGCGCCTATTATGCTTACTGTGCTAAGCGCTATACCTATATATTCTCTGAACTAACGTCAACACTATCCATAGACTCTGAGTATTAATTTTACTGTTTCATTGTCATACAAGTGAGTACTGGGTCTTTCTGCTGTCTTTAACCTTAAATTTTAAGACATTCTAAAATACTGGGCCATTTAAAGAAAGATTCTCAAGAGTAGAAGAGTGACAATTGAAAGAGGCCAGTATAGTTGAGGGCAATGTTTTTTAGATTCTTTTACAAGGATCTGTGTAGATCCAGAAGGCTTAATCTATAATTCAGTGTCTAAAATGTTGGTAAAGGCAGCTGTTAACACCACGGCAGGTCTGTAATCAGTTACCACCAGTACTATTGAGGAATAAACCCCTGATTCACTCAGATTACCCCATAGGATTGAGGGGACAGTGGGGAGTTCTTGGTTCTGTTTAAATTCCAGAGCAAGGACATATCTTCTGTATCCTTTGGTTGCATAGACCATGATTTATCATACTTGTGCTCATAATAAATTCCATTCTACCCTCTAATTCTTTGTGTTCTCCCTCATATTCCACACTTTGGGTTGGTGTTCATGTGTTTTGTTTGGCTGAATTTATTATACAGTCAGAGGATGGATTTGGTACCAAGGATGTCACTACACCAGGTCATTCCACGCCGGTGCCTGATGGGAAAAATGCCATGTCTATTTTCAGTTCTGCTACTAAAACAGGTGTGTACAATGATTATTTGCCTCACTTGGATTGTTGCTAAAATAAAATGCAAGGGAGATGAGTCTCAATTTAAAATTATATTTATTGTTATAGCAATGATTTGATCTCATCTTTAATATATTTTTATAGTTTGTTTTTCAGTTCCTTTCAAAACTGATGAACATATTTGGAAATAATTGTCTCTAAATTTAACTAAAACCATAGGGGGAAAAAATCACAAGAAGATCATGTTCATTGAGATCCATGTCCTTTCCTCACTTCTTCTTGCCTGATGGAGCTGCTTATTACGTTTCTTCTGCCTTCTGTCCTACAGATGTCCGGCAGGATAATGCAGCTGGCAGAGCTGGCTCCAGTAGCCTTACGCAGGTGACAGATTTGGCACCTTCTCTGCATGACTTAGACAACATCTTTGATAATTCTGATGATGACGAACTTGGGGTGAGTGTATAGTATGTTCTGTGTTCTACACATGGAACAATTTCATTAAAGGAGGATTTAACGTCAGTGTGTTTTGTATTTTGATCAACTCATTTGGGGGGCTATGATTTTGGGTTCTGAAGTTTCTTCAAAAATATTTGTATGCTTTGAAAGATTCAAAAAGTTGTTAGTGTACTAGCTAAACCTCTAGGGCTTTGTTTGTTGATCCCTGCTTTCCACTAGTGTGTTTCGAGTTGTAAATATTAAAATCTTACACATATATTTTAGTAAATTCCTCTGAATATTATGGGACTAATAGGAAATGTATTATGTGTATTTCTTTAAATCAGATTTTTAATATAATGCCCACATACCTTTTTCTAATCTAATAAACTAGTGGTTAGTCTTCATTTTGAAGAATGCACACTTAAATGGTCTGTACTTTTTAGGATCTTAGTATTGTGGTAGGGAAATAAAATTTATATATGTGGAAGTCAAATTATTTAATAAAAGTCACGATTATAGTGACAGGTAAGAATTACAATTCTTTGCAGATCAGCTGAGCTAACAGTTAGGAATTTATGTGCTCATCCTCTTAATCAGCTCTGTATCTTTGGACAAACATAAATAAATATCCGTTATTCTGAACCCAGAGATGAGCAACATAGGCTCTCTTTTCAAAGAATTCAGTTCATTATTCTTTCATTTATTCACTTACCAACCCTCCCATCCATTTTATATACATTTGTTAATCATTTGATGATCACTTCCTTTGTGGCAGATACTAAAGCTGATCATCATGCCATAAATATGATTAAATTATCACCCTTGTACTTCAGATACTCAGACTTAAGGAGAAACAGCATATAAAGTTGCAGTATACTTATGAGTGCAGGAACAGATCAGAATCTAAGGATGCTGAACATTCATTCAAGTACAGAATGACAGGACATCGGTGTTTAAATTAAGGCTTGAAGGTTAAGTAGAGATCAGATGTCTAAAGTCCTTTCTAACTTTAAAATCAAAAGTGGCTAATTAACAGATATTATACATCATTAGTGTTATAAGTACTTGGAAGATTAGAAGATCATAAAGGCCTTGAAGAATGATTTGACTTGAAATCTGGAAAGGCTGGGGGCAGTTAGAAGCAGGGAGGGATGTTAATTTGAGTGTGGAATGAGCCCCGATTAAGCAGCAAGAAAGGATAGGATTGGGGGGATGAGGAACAGCTCACTAGTCTGCTATTTCTTGGTGGCCAAAGTCTGATAGGACTTGGAAGGGTTTGGACCAGGCGTGGGGCTCTGGACTTCACACTATCGGTAACATGTTCCTAGGAAGGCTGTTGGGGTGGTTGTGCACTGTAAGAAGTGCATATTGTTTTTTACTATTTTAACGTGCAGGAAGCAAGAATCCCTATTTGTTATTTTGTTGGATTAGAACAGGAAAACCTTAATTCAGGCAGTAGCTTTGTGAAAGAAGAGAACACGGCAATGTGCAAAACTCTGGTAGAAGAAACAGCACATTTCCTATTTAGGCATTGAAGGTCCTTTTTGAACTTACCTTTTGAAAGCCAGGCACTGCCTATCATTGGTTTTAAGGATCCTGAGGGCAAGGCTAGATGCTCTGGTGGTGATGGTAGGTAAAGTACGACAAGAAAAAGAATCAAAAATCAAAAAAGTAGCAAGGGAAAAAGTAAACGGTATGGATTGCCTGGTACTATTCATAGCCATCCTCTCTAGTGATTGTGAGTGTGCTCTGTGCCATTGAACTTATTTTCTGAATAAATTGTAAGTTACTATTGAGTGATATGAAGTAATGCTTAAATTTAGAGAATATAATTTTTAGTGAGTTGGACATTTTTAATTGAATTTTCATTTCTCTGAGTGTTTCTGTTTAACTGATTTCTGGTCTAGCATTTAATCACATGAATAGTTTATCTTAGAATCAGTTGCTACTTCATCTAAGTAGTAAATAGAGTCTGATGGCCAAGTTTACATCTGAATTATCTTTGAATTTAATTTTATGTAAATAAAAGGTCTTCTATTTGTAATATTTCTGTTTTTCTTTATGTGTTTTTGTTTTGTTACCAGTTTATTTGAGTTCTTAAAGATGATCTTGCCTACTCAGGGAATTGATTTTTTCCTTTTTTGAGTAATTCACCAAAGTATCTCTGTGTATTTAAATAATTTTATAAAGTTTGTGTGTGTGTGTGTGTGTGTGTGTGTGTGTGTGTGTGTGTGAGAGAGAGAGAGAGAGAGAGAGAGAAGATGAACACTGTCAAAATAGATATCAAAGGTACATAGTTCATTGTGGTAAAAATAAAAATAATTGGAGATCATGAGGTCATCTGTAGCTGCCTGCTTCCAAACAGAAGGGAATCTAGACCAGTTGCCAATCCCTGCTGAAGCTCTACCCTAATATAATCATTTTGTCTGAGAAACAGTTTTTCTAGTGACCTGAGAGGGAAAGTTGCTGAAGGTCTGTAAACTCTACTGTGATGGCGTAATCTGCCCTTAGTAGATCTATGAGGGAGGAAAAAAAAGGACTCTCAGTTTTTCTTCCTCGCTAAGCTTATGACCATGTCCTGTGTTTCACAATTCTGCTGGGATTTCTGATAGTTCACCTGGTGAATGCTGTGTAAGGAAGCATCTTTTTTTTTTTTTTTAATATCAGGAGGCATACTCTTCAAAATGCTGAATCTGTGTGCTCCTCTGTTTTAATAATAATTATCACCATCACCATCATTATCTGTTCTCAGGCTGTATCACCTGCACTGCGCTCATCAAAAATGCCTACGGTTGGGACGGAAGACCGACCTCTTGGGAAGGATGGAAGAGCTGCTGTTCCATACCCACCAAGTATGTGGATAAAGCCAACTGAGCTCGGGCTTGCTGCTATAAACTTCTCATAGAAAAGTTCTCAAAATCGGTGGTGCTTTTTCTGAAATTTCCCTCTTTATTTTTGCTTTTGACAAAATTCTAATTATAAGTTAAAACCTTTCAAGTTGATCTTCCTGAGAGATTAGCAGGCAGCCTTCTTTTGGGTTGAAATTAAGGATTAATTTTGTGTTGGGCATGGTGGCACACAACTGGAATCCTGAGGCAGATCATAAGTCTGAGGCCAGCAACTTAGCGGGACCCTATCTCAAAATAAAAATAAAAAGGGATGATGAAGTGGCTCAGTAGAAAAGCACCACTGGGTTCAGTCCCAGGTATTAAAAAAAAAAAAAAAAAAAAAAAAAAAAACTAACTTTTATAGTGTAAATGTAGAAAAACATGTTTTTGGTTTATTTTTCTAATAGTCCCCTCCTAGTAGGATAAATGCTGCACTTCTGATTTTCAGAGTGATATTTCACTATGAGACATTGTACAAAACATTTCAATTTTCATAAATTTAATTCAAAAATAATGATTTTCTTTTCTGTGGTCCTTTTCAAAATTCATATTAAGCTAGGTACAGTGGTCTACACCTGAAATCCCAGCGACTTGAGAGGCTGAGGCAGGAAGATTGCAAGTTTGGTACAAGTCGGGCAATTTAGGGAGACCTTGTCTCAAAAAATCAAAAAGCCTCAGGATATTGCTCAGTGGTAGATCACCCTGAGTTCAATAGTGCTACTGTTGCTGCTACTACTACTACTAATTCACATTGAAGTTTTTGTGTGTCTGTCTGTCTGTCTTTCACTCATTCATGGTGCTAGGGATTGAACCCAGGGCCTTTTATCACTAAGTTAAATCCCCAGTCTTTTTTTGAGACAGGGATCTTGCTAAGTTGAACTTTGGATCCTCCTGCCTCAGCCACCTGAGTTTTGTGTTTTCTTTTGAGATCAAGGAGTTTTCTCATATATATGCTGACATATAGTATATTTTAGTACATTCTTTTTTCTAAGAAGCCACATTATTGTATAAGAGAAAGGAAAGTCAGGGCAGCATGTAAAAGTTCTCTGAAGCAGAGATATAATTCCATAGCAAATCATTCTTCAATACCTTCTTATGAACTTCATCTGGTAATGAGAACAAATTGAGGGGAAAAACCACCGTGTTACAGGGATGAGTCAAAAAGTTTTATGAACCTATAAATGTAGTGCTGATTTACTCAAATGTAGAAGTGGGAAGTATACAGAGATTGGATTTTGATAGCTTTAGTGGATCTATCACTTTTTTAAATATGCAAAGCTTTCTCAAGCATGACATGAATGAAAATGAATAATGATGGCCAGCCAATTGCTGTACTTTTTTAATTAAACATTTTCCTTTTTTTATTACTCTGCAATACAGAATTTTTACAAACATGGAACTTCACAGATTAAAAGAAATAGTTTTAAAATAGATACATATGGGATAGGTCAGATGAGTGATTTTTTTTTTCCTTTTGAAGATCCAGTTAACCCTTTGCCCTTTTTGACATGAAGTGATAAGCAGTGATATAAGATGTTAAAGTGCTTGGAAGCATGTCACAGATGTCCTGCTTGTTATGTCTTTGCCCAATGGAGTATACTGCATGCTCTCTCCTTTCATTTTTATTCAAGAAGAAATTGTTTTGAGAAGAAGCTACTCAGAATTTGATGATAAAGTATAGGTATAAAAATTAATTAATATGAAATATTATCACTAGGAAGAGCCAGATAAAAGTATGTATGTAAATTTGTGTTTGGGGAGGGTGGTGTGTAGACATTTACACAGTATTTCCTTCCAAGAAATGATAATGAAAATAGACTAGCAAGAAGTTTTCACATCTGTAATAGCTTTATTGGAAGTTGAGGTGGAAAGACAGATGTGTAATGACATTTAATGTCTAGAACAGCACTGTCCAATAGAAATACAAAGTGATCCACAAAGGACAGCCACATATGTAATTTTAAATTTTCTAGTAGCTATGCTAAAAAAGTAAAAAATGTGAAATAAGTTTTGATAATAATATTCTATCTTAATATATCCTTGTATCAGTATAAAAAGTTATTGGGATATTTTACATTTTTGTGTTACTCTTTGTATATTTATATTTTATATATTTTATACATGCAGCTCATCTCAGTTTAGCCTGACCCTATTTTGAATGCTCAGTAGCCACATGCAGTCAGTAGTTACAGTGTTGAAAAGCACAGGTTTGTGGTTATTAATTTGTGTATATGATAATGAAGAAAGCGACAAATTAACAACAAGGTTTAGTGTAGTGTCACCTGTGTGTTAAGGTATATTGTGTTACAATAAAGTAATCAAACAGGTGTTTTTCTCAGGTTTTACTAATTAGTTGCTTACAAATTTTTGTCTAAAAGTGTGTCAGTTTGAAGTATGAAAGAAAGTTGGAGTTTTTATTTGGCGACCTTTATTCTGAAATGGCATGTAACTATTTTCAAAGGACTTTGGTAGATGCTCTGGGTGGGGAGGATGCTGAGAAATCAGCAAGGCAGCCTATGGTGGAGTGTTTTGGTCCTGGCGGTGTGTGTTTGTTGAAGGCTGAAGGTCTGTGTCCTCGCTGAGTTCCTGCTGAAGTGTGGTGAGGATTCGCAGGGTGGAAGTCGTGGAGCACTAGGAGCTGGATTCCTCCCCTACCGTCTGTTTTGAGAGCTGTCCCTGACTTCACTTTAGCCCTTCTCTAGGAAGAAAGTTGAATGGCAATCCATGTTTCTCTATTTTTAAAGACCAAGTATTTTTTTTCTCTGGGTCTCTATCTTCTTTTTACCTTACCCATTTTGAGGCCAGTTCCCCGTTCGTCATCTCAAAACTAATTTGGGGTCAGCTCTTTTCAGAAAATTCCTGTAACTGAACAGCAGTTTCATCTTTTTCCAATGAAACCAGAATTGAGGGGGAGGACTGAATTGTGCTGACTTCATCACTTACAGAATGTTTAAGCTGTACCTGGCACAATGTTCATGTTGTCTCATTTAACACGCACAAAAATATGAGGTAGATGTTATTACCAGTTTACAGATGCAGAATTGAAGTTAGGTTAAAAATCTTTTTTAGGAATATACGATAATAAGAATGGTGAAGACCACTTTTTAAAGTGAATTTCTAACAAATGAAATTTTATCTATGCTTTCTTTGTTACCTTTGATAAAAATTAACAGGGTACCTGAGACTTTGAAAACTTAAAGATATATGAGTGCATTAGGTAGCATCAATAAAGTTGGGTAGGCTTAATTGGAATATGCCTTTATTTCATTTCTTAGAGAAAATTAAAAAATTAATTTAATAAAGCCATTTTTTGTAAAATATTTTATCATAGTTGGAATGGTTAAGCCCATCACTTTGAGAGGCATTACACATTTTCTGTATTTTTCACAGATCTATATGGATAATTAAGATCTTAAGACAGTGCTAGTTTAAAGATTTTATAAAGCAGAATAATAATTTAAAATATTATGCTTATAAATTAGCTTATATTAAAATTTTGTAGTAGCTGTTCTTTGGCTTGGGAAAAACTTAAAGGGGAATAGATTTATTTCAAGTGTAACCTAACTCCATATTAAATTCTTCCTGTTTGTTTTAAAGGAGACTTAACTGTTAATATGGAAACTACACTCTTAACTGCCTCAGAGTGTATCAGCTATATCGTGTCTAAAATGGTTTGCTAGTAGTTTGTGGCTTAGTTGGTTTTACTAGTTTCTAGAAATTGTTCAGTTTCTTTTGAGTAGAATATTCTCATAGCAAGAAGGTGCCTTGAATATTAACTTTGGGATTTCAGCTTTTCTTCAGAGTAGTAGGCACCATTTTGTCTAAGGAAATTTTTTTTTTTTCAATTAGAGCTTTGTAATTATGTATAGTAGTTGTTCATCCCAACAGTCTCATACATGAACAGAATTTGATTTCAGTTCATGATCCTCTCCGCTTTCCTCTAATGGAATCTTATATAAATTCCTACTATAGCAAATAGAAGGGAAGCTTCTCCAATAGAAGTGAAAGTTGAGATCTGATTTCAAGCCTGTTGGCCTCTCTCCTCTTTTTCTTATATAGCACCTGAAGCTTAGACGTAGTAAATGATTTAGGATTATATAGTTATTTCACTAGTCAACATGGTAAAAATGATCTAGTCCAGACTTTCTCACTTTTTCTCCGCCTGTATATGCCGAGATCCTGAGAAGTTCCTCCTACCCCCCAAAAAAGGGAAACATGGAAGAAATGCTGAGAATTATACATTTTATCGACCCTTCCCAGTTAGCTGAGGATCTGAGGCCCTGAGGGCAGAAGAGACCTGACCATAGCAAAGCTATTCCCCCACCTGGGTTGTAGACCTTAACCCCCTATCCTTTTTTTATACAGCTCTGCTTTAGATTGCAGCCTGGGGAAGTCTGAGACTGTGTGAGACAGTTTTGTACTAATTTCTGATTAAGGGTTAGACGTCAGATCTTAGTCTATTTGGTGATGACTATATGTCTGTTTAAATTGTGAAATTGCTAGAAAGACAATAGGATAGGAAATTAGGATATTCAATATGATCCCAAATTGCTGATTTAAACTTATGGCTCCAAACTTTATAAATTTACAGTGCAGGACACCCCCTAGTGGGCGAGTTTTACAATGACAACTTGTATTTCATGGTGTATATTCTACAATCAGTATCTTAATGAGTCTGTTAGTGATGATGATCACTTCAGGTGTAGTAAAGTTGTGTTTTTTTTTTTCCTAATTGAGAATCACTGTTCTAAGTATTCCCCTTCCCCACTGATTGTTTTATGTTAAATTATTTTGATTCTAGGGTGGGTTTTTGATCCTAACTATAAAATTTCATTTTAATATCAGCCTAGAAAGAGTGTGGAATTGTTTTCGTGAAAGAGCTGCACCAAATAATCGTACTGCATAAAAACCACCATTTTGGCTCTAAACAACTTTTATTTTCTGTAATATTTCATACATAATTATAAGCATGGATAGAATTTTTAATAATGCGGTTACTCCATCAAATTGCTTCCAGTTTCTATTTAATTCATCTCTTTAGACTTTCCAAGAAATAAATTACTAGAAGAAGAACATATTTTGTAGCACTCATTCACTTAATTAACATGAAGTCATATCATAAAGCATTAAAAAGGTACTAGTAAAGTACCAGAGGAGTAAAATTTTCTACCAAAGACCATCTTCTTAGAAGCTTCCATTATTAATATTCTGTTGTATAACTGATTCAGTTAATATTATTTTCTGGTGCCTAATTGGGTACATGCCTGTGAAGTAGACTTGCTTTTAGAAGTCTTGATTGTTAAAAGAAATGTTCTTTTTTTCCCCTTCTTTTAGCAGTTGCAGACTTGCAAAGGATGTTCCCTACCCCTCCATCTTTGGAACAGCATCCTGCATTTTCTCCTGTGATGAATTATAAAGATGGGATCAGTTCAGAGACAGTGTCAGCATTAGGCATGATGGAGAGTCCTATGGTCAGTATGGTTTCAACACACCTCACAGAATTCAAAATGGAAGTAGAAGATGGATTAGGAAGTCCCAAACCAGAGGAAATAAAGGTAATTGTCAGTATATCAACTTTTCCAAGGCAGGGTGTTTCCATGTGGATCCATAGGTACTGTTTTTGAAATGGTATTGTTGATGTGCCATACATATATGACTAAGAACAATTTGTTTTGGAGCATGAAGCATACTTGTTAGTGTCTTGATTAATATAAAATTTTGGCATCAGCTTTTTTTCTGATGAATTAACAGTAGTTTTTGTTGCTGTTTATAAAAGTCTGCGCAGCTGTGGTTTTTGTCCTAAGTAGGTTTCCAAAACTAACACCAGCCCTTTTGTTGCCACAGGACTTTTCATATGTGCACAGAGTTCCACCCTTTCAGCCTTTTGTGGGATCTTCCATGTTTGCTCCACTGAAGATGTTGCCGAGCCATTGCCTGCTACCTCTGAAGATACCTGATGCCTGTCTGTTTCGGCCTTCGTGGGCAATTCCTCCTAAAATTGAACAACTGCCCATGCCCCCTGCAGCCACTTTCATTAGGGATGGCTATAAGTATGTACAGGAGCTCTGTCAGTTCTTGTTCAGTAGCATGTCATTAGAATTTGCCATTATTGGCCATTCATGCTTTTGTATACATGATCTTAGGTTAAAAAAATGTATTTATTTCTAAATGACTTTTCATATATTTAAAAACTGAGGGTAATTACATTGGGAACTTTGATGTTTGTGCTCATTCAGTGCCAAATTGATGTGTACGATGGAATTGAGCACTTGACCAGAGTTAGTAATATTTTTTGTGTGGTTGTGGTAAGAACTTTGTTTTGGTATAAGGTGATGATTTCAGTGTGTTGTTTAGAAACAGTTTAAAATTAAGTATTAATGTAGATAATTTCTATTACTGACAGAAATTTCTGTTATCATATACGAAAATAGCTACAGGATGGTGGAAAGATTTAGAGGATGGGAAAGGAGGTGTCTATAGCAGCATGGACATATTTCATTCTGTCCAGAAAAATAGTACTTATATCAATGATGTAGAATCAGTCTTTCCTTAAATAAATAATTTCATAATAATATAACTTAAATGTTATAAAACAAAAGGCCACAAACTCATGTTTGTATTGGGGCCAGGTAAGCAATATATGAATGAAATGGGCAGGTTAAAAAGGTGGTTCTACTGCTACTCAACCTCATTTGGGGGGACAGAAGGAGTGAGTGGGTCCCATGTGTGCCACACTTGCTAGTCAGTGGCAGAGTTGTTGTCAGACAGGGGTGAGGTTAATATGGTAGGGTTTTGTTTTTGATGGTGGGTAGAAATCTGGACTTGGAAGTACATTTTCACATTTTAAAGTGTTGGCAACTAATTCAAAGTCAAAACTTTAGGAACCAATGAAATTGTGTTCAGACCCCTTCCATGGGCTACCTTCTTTAAAATATTGATGAAATCAAAGTTAATGCAATAACCAGGTTTCATGTATGTAAGTCAGTCTCAGAATGAAGAACTATGATGGATACACATCACATGTAAATGTGTAGATGGATGTCAAGAACCTAGATTTGGGCAGCAGGAAGCCACAGCTGCAGTGTCATAGGGCAGACATTCCTGCCTTATAAAAATTCTATATATGACATTAGATGACCTTTTTATCTGAGTGCTCTTCTTTTTAAAACGGAGTAATCCTGCCCTGTATGCCACAGGGAACTTTTGAAAGGCTTCAGCAACTAATGTTTGTGGCAGTACCACAGAGATGACAACATACTAGCAATGTGGAAGAATGTGCTCTAAAGTAAACTGATGTGAGCGTCTGGTTTTCAGGGTGCTGCTGTGCTCCAGTTGTCCTTGAGCTTAGTAAGGCATTGTCACAACACCACTAGAACATCCTGGGACATGGGGGGTAGGTTAACATGCACTGTTGCCGATGAATGAGGCAGGATCCTCAGGTACCTATTCAACAGTTTAATTCTCTCACACCCAGTTTCCCTGAAAAGGTCACTTGCCACCACATTGCTATGCAATGTTTTGATAATTTTGATTATTGTTTTGATCTATTACATCTGTCGTTTGCCATCTCAATGACTCTTAGCATTCTAAACTGACATGATTAATAAACCTTTTTGTCAGAGAAGGTGTTTTATATCTGCCCTGATCTATGTGGCAGCTACTGGTCTTGTGTGGTAGTTGTTGACCACTTGGTGTTTGAAAAGTGAGACCAAGATTGAATTTTTCGTTCTGCTCATGCTATTTTAAATCTAGCTCTGGGGTGGTGATGGCTACTTTATTGGCCAGCACAGACTGTGTAATCTTCCTGCTGTGGCCTCTGGTCTCCATCACTCTGGACCCCTTGACACACTCAGTACACCTGTAGTCACTTGCTTTGAATATGCTTTTCTTGCTTATGAGCCAACTTTTCTTTCTCCTTGTCTGTTGAATGCCAAGCTTCTGCCTAGAGTTGGTACTCAATTCATTTTTATTGAAGAAAAAATGAATATGTTGCTGTGTGAGCTCAACCATTCTTAACTACCTAGGGAACACTTTAATTATTTAGATTTTCCGTTAGTAGTCATAGCTCCTTTTCAGATCTGAGCTGGGTAGTAATTTTAGGGTTTTGTTGAACAGGAAAACTTGAAAAGAATCCAATTAGTGTGAAGATCATTATTACATTCTTATTATTTTGGTCTCTGAGAGAGCAGTGATTGTCAGTCAAGTTTTCTGGGTCATTTTTTTTATCTATACTCAGAGATACCACTGTGACTCAGATTTGAAATTTATTTATAGTGTCTTATTAGAATTTTTGGGCTAGTGCTTTAGTCATTAAAAAAAAATCACACAAAAAATTATTTGACAAAAGGTATTTATTCTCGCATTCTTTTTTCACATTTATAAAGTGAAGGAGGATGCAATTTATTGGAGGATCGTCAAATTAATTACTGTGTGCAAAAATTCTTGAGATTAAACAGCCTGTATTCTTTTGGTACCTTGTAAATGCAAAGATTGGGCTCACAGGCTGTTATACAGATACATCAAGCAAAGTGTGTCAGAAGAGTGTTTTACAATGGGAAAGCAAACAGAATACCACAGACACTACTGTTTTGTTTTCTATTTGGCTATTCAAAAAAGAAAAGTCTCTGCTTATGAGTAAATAGATAAAATATCCCAGTTCTTCTCAGGGAATGGAAATAATTGTATTATATGTAATGCATAGCATGTTGAAAAATAAAAGGTGAACTAAAGTGACTGCCACCCTACAAAAATCTTTTAGAAGCTGGAGACTATGATATGTTATATGCCCTTCTACACCCCGACTCTATTAATACTAAAGCCTCTTAACAGCATGTGTAATATTTCTATTAATTGCAGGATGGTACTGGTAAGCGGGTTATGTGAATCAGAATTCCCTTGTGGTCACTCATTACTAAGCCTAGAGAGGGATGCATTTTGAAAATTAGAAAAAAAATATTAAATTTTCACGTGTATTTGATTATAGCTACTTCAGTATCATATATAGATTATAGCCTCAGAGAACAAGCACACTGGCAGACTTTTAATTTCAAAAAATGACAAAAATGTAATTGCAAATTAGATGGAAATTTTATCCTCTGATCCTGTAACTAATTTAGCATCTGAACTTGTGTGTCCAAGTTCCATTTGGTAGTTACAGCTTTCCAAAATTACATTGATCAAACCCAGTGTCATGTTTGCTTATAAAGATTGTGAAAGTTTCCTCCAAAGGTTGAGATGAGGTTTGTTTAAATGTGGAATAAATAGAAGAAAAGAGCTGCATAGAATATTCTTCATGTGTTGCTTATCGATTCTCTAAGACTCTGCACTGATTGTTTCTTACATTTGTTGTTGTTGCTGTTAAAGAGAAAACTGTGTATACCAAATGATAGCTGATTGGTATGTGGACTCTGGCGTCTGCAGCGTACCACCCTGCCTCACCCTTTCTTTTATTTGTTGCAGTAATGTGCCTAGTGTTGGGAGCCTAGCAGATCCAGACTATCTGAACACACCACAGATGAACACACCAGTGACGCTGAACAGCGCTGCCCCAGCCAGCAACAGTGGGGCAGGAGTCCTCCCATCTCCAGCGACCCCTCGCTTTTCAGTCCCCACACCACGAACCCCCAGAACCCCAAGAACTCCCAGAGGTGGGGGCACTGCCAGTGGTCAAGGGTCTGTTAAATATGACAGCACTGATCAGGGGTCACCAGCCTCTACCCCCTCTACCACACGGCCCCTTAACTCTGTGGAGCCTGCCACCATGCAGCCAATTCCTGAGGCCCACAGTCTTTATGTCACCCTGATTCTCTCGGATTCTGTGATGAATATCTTTAAAGACAGAAACTTTGACAGCTGTTGCATCTGTGCCTGCAACATGAACATCAAAGGGGCAGATGTTGGGCTCTATATCCCCGATTCTTCCAATGAGGACCAGTACCGCTGCACCTGTGGGTTTAGTGCGATTATGAACCGCAAACTTGGCTACAATTCGGGACTCTTCCTTGAAGATGAGTTGGATATTTTTGGGAAGAATTCTGATATTGGTCAGGCTGCAGAGAGGCGCTTAATGATGTGTCAGACCACCTTTCTTCCTCAGATGGAGGGAGCCAGAAAATCCCAGGAGACACCCATAAGCCTTCTTCTTCTCCTTCAGAATCAACATACACAACCTTTTGCTTCTCTGAGTTTCCTGGACTATATTTCCTCTAACAGTCGCCAAACTCTTCCCTGTGTAAGCTGGAGTTATGACCGGGTACAGGCAGACAACAATGATTACTGGACAGAGTGCTTTAATGCGCTGGAGCAGGGACGGCAGTATGTGGATAATCCCACTGGTGGGAAAGTGGATGAAGCTCTGGTGAGAAGTGCCACTGTGCACTCTTGGCCTCATAGCAATGGTAGGTGTCCCAGAATTCAGATTTGCATCTTAAAAAATATCTTGATGTGACGATAACTTAAAAGTTTTCTTGGTTTATGTGACAGAAATTTTAAATTTCATCTGTTGAGAAAAAAAAAGACACAACTAAAATGAGAGCTTTGTTGATTTCTCCCTAAATTTAGAACTGGGGCAGTGGTTTCTATTGAAATATTTTTGGAGAAGAGTAATTGTGTTCTGAAAATTTCTTCTTATATCAATCACAGCAAGCAACCCATTTTGGCAGCCTGTGTCTGCAGAGTATCAAAGTCATCCCCAGTGTACACACTGATCGTTTGCATATCTCGCATGCTAACATGCACCCATTCCTCAGGATCAGGTGCTAGTGAGGCCTCATTCTTAAACCCTTCTGTCCATTTACCAAGTACTTGCCCCTTTCTCTGGTTTCCCAACATATTGAATCTCTTATTAAAATGATCACATTACTTTGTGGTTACTGAAATACATTACAAGCTCTTATCGTATTAAAAGCTCCAGCTGGGCTAAGGGTATAGTTCAATAGTAGTAGAGTGTATACTTTGCATGCATGAGACCCTGAGTTATCCTCAGCACCATACAGGCAAGGGATCTCCATTTTGGAGTAGGGCTCTAAAAAAGTTCTAAGCGACCTGCTTGCCTCTTTCCTTATCATTCACTCTCTACACTGTGATACATGCTGGGACATAAAATCATGACTGAGGGAGACAGGGTATCTTATCTATTTTGAAAAATGGACATTTGAATGTTAATAAAATAATTACACACATAAGCATATTATTACAAATCATTGAGTGATGAACACATGGCTAGAGGGCCCACCCCAGACAGCATGTCAGAAAACACTTACCGAGGCAGTAGCACCTACTCCGAGAACTCAGTGATCAGCACAGACTAGGTAGCTGAAGAGGGTAGAGTGCAGGTTGTTGCATCCCAGCCAGAAGAAGAGGCAGGTGTGAAGATGCAGAGTTATGTGAAGCCTGGGACTCCTAGAGAAATGGAAGAGTAAAAAGCCAGCAGGGGCTAGATTACAGAGAGCCTTTAATGGAGGGGTTGGGCCTTCATCGGAAGAGTAGTAAGAAATCATTAATGGTTTTAAGAAGAGGCATTGACATCAGATTTGCATAGTTAAACAAAACACTATTTTGGCCATAATGTGGGGTGTGGATTAGAAAATGGCAGGAATGCATCTGGGAAGACGAAATGAAAAATGGTAGCTTGCCTTAGAGTGGAGAAGAAATGGACACAGTCAAGAGATGTTTAGAAAGTATTATTGCAGAGTTTGTTAATGCCAGGAGTTTAGGGGATTAGGGTGAGGGAGAAGTTAAGGAAGATGTCCAGGTTTGTGGCTTGGGTCCCTGGGCAGACAGTGGTGTCATTCAGAGATCCACATACTTGAGTAGGATGAGAAGTCCAGGTAGAAATGTCAAGTAGAGACGTAGTCCTGGAGTTCAGTGGGCAGGGAGAGGTTGGAATGTGGGTGATATTTCCAGTCGGGGCACAGAGAAGCTCACTAAGAGGAGGAAGTGTAGGGTGAGCAGTGGGCAGAGCCACACTGAAATCTGACAAGGACAGAAGTGGGAGCCTGTAAAGGAAGTAGAGAAAGAAGACCAGAGAAAGACCTGTCTTGGAAGCCAGGCGTACAGGATTAAGCAGCGTTGCATCAAGAAGACGGGTCTGCGGACATTAAGGTGCAGCTGAATAGATTCAGATAAGAGTTAAGCACATTTTCTGAGCACAGTGAGAACTGGTTCTGTTGGGGCGTGGGGACAGACAGGATGACCACACAGTGAAAAGAAAGGGACAGAGACCAGGCTGGAGGGGGTGTGTGAATGAAGCATGGACTCTGCCTCTGAACAGCTGTCAGTCTTGCAGGAAAAGGTCATTAATGCTCCTTAAATATGGACTGAAGTAAAGAATAATAAAAACAAACCCAGAAGACAGAGGCAGTGGAATAGGGAAGGACACACATTCCAAGCAGGCTAAGCAAGAAGGTACTCTCGGCTACTCCATGGCAGCAGCCACCCCTAAGGGAGCATTAAAGGGTTGTCTTCATTTTCATAACTGCTTAAGTTATTTGTCATTTCCCACTTTAGGTCGCTATGAATATAGAAGTACTTTCTGTGTTTCTTTATTATAAATTAAAGAGAAGCACAGGTTTAAGGTACAGGTGATTAGCACTGCTTTATCCTCACCAGATAGCTGGGGCAAGGTGTGGAGAAATGTCCAAGAGGCCAGGCTGCTACTCAGCTCCGCAAGTGGTCATATGGGGATATGGGGTTTGACCCTGACTTGTCAAGTCCCCCATGGCAGCAGCCACCCCTAAGGTTTTCAGAGAAACTGGGTACCCCCATTTGTGCATGAAATTGGAGTAGTCCTTTCAGAGTTTAAAGAAAAAACAAAAAGTCTGTGTACTACCAGTTTGTAACCTGTATTGTATTGATGTAGGGACAGATCTGAGAATATGATAAGAACCCTTAAATACCCTTTCTAATCAGCCAGAAAAGAGAGCAAGCATCCATCTTCAGAAGTCCAGCTGCAGGCTCTCCTAGCATGTCACCTCCAGCTGGATAGTTGTTTTCTGCAGACATGTTTTAGAATATGATGAGCATTATGTACCCTCCATTCTGGGAAAAGTGCAAACATATTCACACAAGTACTCATGTGGTCTAGCGTGGATTCTCAGGGGTTTTCAAATTCTAGGTTAAAAACTCCTCTCAAGTGACAGCTGGCAGAAGGAATATTTACTCTTTAAACAATTAATTCCTTACCTTCTTCAGCACCCAGATGGCTTCATGCTGTCTCTGCTGCGGTTCTGTTTGCCTCTGGCTGCATTGCAGGTCTTCTCTTTATGCATTGGTATTTTGTGAAAATATTTTACATTAAGAACATTAAAATCGCTTCCTCTCCTATTTTCCCTCCCCATCTTAGTGTTGGGGATTGAACCCATGATCTTGTACATGCTGGACAAGCACTCTACCACTGAACTACATCATCAGCCCTAAATAGTTTTGTAAAGTTTCTATTTTAGGTTCATTTTGATCAACTCATCTTAAGTCAAAGCATCCATATCCATACAAGTTTGTTTGTTTGTACTGGGAATTGAACCCAGGGGTGCTTAACCACTAAGCTACATCCCCAGCCCTTTTTATTTTGAGACAGGATCTCGCTAAGTTGCTTAGGACCTTGATAAGTTGCTAAGGCTGCCCTTGAACTTGTGAGCCTCCTGCCTTAGCCTCTCAAGTTGCAGGGATTTTAGGCATGTGCCATCAGGCCCACTTGCAAAGCATTGATAATCACAAGTAAAAGTAATGTGATGTAAAAAAGCTTTTGAAGCTCTCTTATGGAAATTCTTAAACGGGTTTCCATGATTTAAAAAAATTATACCTATTCATTTTTTCTCTTTTAAACAATTCTTTAGGTAAACTCTTATCTAGAGTAACAATTTTTCTTTCTATTTGTTTTGATTAACAAGTTATCAGTTATTTTTTTCTCTAATTTAGACAATTTTTTTCTCTTGACTCCTAGGTCAAGAACCTTAGAATCTGATACAGCTAATAACATCTTTGTCATGGACTATGACTGAGATTCAAGATGATGACCAAAAAGAGGAGAATGCTAATCCCCTTATCCTTTGTGTTCCCATGTCTCTTCCAGTGCTAGACATCAGCATGCTCTCCTCTCAGGATGTGGTCCGCATGCTGTTGTCCCTGCAGCCCTTTCTCCAAGATGCCATCCAAAAGAAGCGCACGGGCAGGACCTGGGAGAACATTCAGCACGTGCAGGGACCACTCACCTGGCAGCAGTTCCATAAGATGGCAGGACGTGGAACCTACGGTAGTCCTGGCTGACTTAAACCCCTTCTCACCTCAGTGCTCCCCACTGAAGCGTAGCTTTAGTTACTGTCCAACCCTCACTTCACTAGCAAAACGGAATCTTTTTTATTTATTGCTGATAAGCTTTATTTGTTATTTGTTTCTGAAAGTTACTTTTGGAGTCAAGTTTTCTAAATACTGTTGGCATAATACAGGTCCATGAGGAAAACTATCCCTAAAAGTGTGTTTCTTAGATTCTTATCTGCCTAGGTCTGATTGCATATTTGTTTTTCATGGTTCTGGAATAGTTTTTTAGTCGGGATCATAGTGCCCTGTTAAAGGAAATGAAGTAATACTGCTTGGAAAGTTAACTTTCACTTGTTGTGGTCTGTCCTCTGGTTTTATTGGGCCTTCAGAAGAAACTTTAGACTTAATTAATGGTCTTCATCAAAGACTGCTTAATTAGATGATTTGAAAAATACTTTTAAGAGTATTATGTCACAGGTAATGACATTTCATATCCAAAATTAAGACCAGTGCCCCAGGAATTTCTAAAATGCCCAGACTGTGGGAAATAGAATCTCAAGCACTTTCCTAAATGTCAATGTTGTTCTAGGTTCAGAAGAATCTCCTGAGCCGTTACCCATCCCTACCCTGCTGGTAGGCTATGACAAGGACTTCCTGACCATCTCGCCATTCTCCTTGCCCTTTTGGGAAAGGCTGTTGTTGGACCCATATGGGGGCCACCGTGATGTTGCCTATATTGTGGTGTGTCCAGAAAATGAGGCCTTGCTCGAAGGAGCCAAAACTTTCTTCAGGGACTTGAGTGCTGTATATGAGGTAAGAAAGTTATTATGATATTCTTTTTATGACATGAGTCTCCTGATTGTTTCTGGTTATGAACTGAATTTGAAGAAACAAATTTCTTAAAAGTAGATTTCAAAGTAAAAATTGCAAACAGAGGATGAAGAAAAGAATTAAATTGGCAAGCCCCTCCCCCACCCCCACCCTTCCCTCTTGGCTTTATTCTTGATTAGATTGAGAAAAAATTCTTCTACCAGAAGAACACATCTTAAAATCCATCCACTGTTTTTTTCCCCCATTTATGAGCTCAAAGTTTAAAGGTATTGTTCACTAGGAAAAAGTGGTAGCTGTGCGCAAGATGAACTCTACAAAAAAGAAAGCACATCTGTTCTTTTTATTTACTTTTTGGTGGGTGGATACAAGTTCTCAAAAGCTATAAAAAAATAAATGTTTAGCTTGAACATTTCTGAATCAAAAGAAAAGTTGAATGCATCGTGCTTCTGCTGTGTTTTAACACTACCTTCTTAATAACCATAATCATGTGAAAACCAGCTGGATAATGTTCTCTAATATGTAAATTCTTGTTACTTTTGAAAGGTTAGACTTGTGGTACTTACATTTCTTTTGCTGAGGTCCATATACACTAAGTTCTTTGTACCTTATGATTCATATATGGCAAGATTAAATGAAATTATTTGTTAAAGTGTTTGTAACATAGACAGGTACCTAATAAACATTACAAAGTATTTTGTAAATAAGATGCCAAGCTGAATTTTAAATATATTTCCAAAGAGTACATTCACTATCTGTAAACATACAAGTAAACATGGAATAGTAAATTTAGGAGTTGCTTCAGAGAAATGAGGAGATGCTAAAATGCCATGTGATGACATCTGTTGAGCCATTGAAAGAAACCCTTGGGTATAGTCATTTCTGCATAGCACATGGTCCATGGACACACAATACCATTAAGTCATAATTAATCTATCACAGACAACTCATCTCTGTCTAAAGCTCAACCCATCTCTCAAATAAAACCTTTAACGTAAGTTTTAGAAGGTTCAGGCACCCCCTCGCCCCATTCTCTCTTGCGTTACTGGGGCTGCTCAAGGATTATGCATTAGAGAATTTTATGGTGGCTTGATAAGCTTTCACTTAACCCAACTCTAGCAAGGGGTACTAATATGCACTCTTTTGCTGCTGAACAGATAGTTGGCTCTTTGGAGGGTGTTGTGAGTGTCCATTGAGTGTCCTGGAGATTACCAGCAGATTCTCATTGTCCTAAAACAACTACTTCCTTTTGAAAAGTGATTGGGATGCTTATTGCTTTACCTCTGGACAATCAATCTAACAGATGGCCTATAAAATCTTAGTATTATCTTATGAGAAAACATTGTGTGTAAGGATTACTTAAGAGATTTTAGTGGACATATGTCTCAGTTTTAGTAGTTAGAAATCCTGTTAATTCTTCTTCACTTGCTCATTAGTCTTAAGGTAGTGCTCAGCAATCTCCTTTGTGCAAGAGGAATTGGCCTGGGTGAAGAAACGTTTAGTTTTCTTCTGAGGGCCTAGTTCAGATTTTGGAGAGAGAGCAATTTTAGGCTAAATTAAAACGTCCAGCTTATAATGTTCATTTGATTGCATGTTGATAACCTAAAGGAAAAAGCTTGCATGTTTATGGTAACCTCCCTTGCTGAGTGAAGGACTGAGTGTAGGTACTGTGTGAAGGACTGACTGACTCCTGTTGAAAATAATGGGCTTGCTTGTGTCCTCAGATGTGTAGGCTTGGGCAGCACAAGCCCATCTGCAAAGTGCTACGTGATGGCATCATGCGTGTGGGAAAGACCGTGGCACAGAAGCTGACAGATGAGCTTGTGAGCGAATGGTTTAACCAGCCTTGGAGCAGTGAGGAGAATGACAATCATTCCAGACTCAAACTTTATGCGCAAGTTTGCCGCCATCACCTAGGTAAATGGAGGGTTATTTGACCAAGCAGAATTGCAGGTCCTACCCATCTCCTAACAGATGCGGTATTAGATTTCTTTTGTCTCAAATAATGTTAGCATTTCATTACTATACCTAGTTTAGTCTAATTTTTGTGTTCTAGGTAGTTAAATCCTAATTTTCTTAAGGAAGCAATATCTATTTATACCACATTTTGAAAATTTAGCAGCATGACTTGGTATTAACTGCTTACATTTAACCCATATTCTCCAGAGAACCTCTGAGGTTCATAAAGCCATATATATACATAAGAGCATAATACACCACGATGGCTATGCAATATATGGCTTCTTATTTTTCAGTGAAGGCATGTGAAGTCTGTCTGGAAACAGAATATTATGAGTGATTAATATTTATTTTCAAATAATCTTTTTCTAAAAACTCATAAGTTGTGTCACATGCATTTCTGTGTTTGCAGTATGTATAAGCACATCCACAAGTGTGGAGATAGTATTTAGGGTGTCAGAATCAGAGTACAGCATCCCAAGAGCATACTTTTTGAAAAATGCGGGCTGGGGATGTGGCTCAAGCGGTAGCTCGCTCGCCTGGCATGCGTGCGGCCCGGGTTCGATCCTCAGCACCACATACCAACAAAGATGTTGTGTCCTCCGAGAACTTAAAAATAAATATTAAAAATTCTCTCTCTCTCTCTCCTCTGTCACTCTCTCTTTAAAAAAAAAAAAAAAAGAAAAATGCAACCATTCTAACATCTGATGAAGTTTGACTCTGCCAAACATTACTGACACCAACTGTCTGTGTATTCTCTTTCAGCACCTTATTTAGCCACTCTGCAGCTGGACAGCAGCCTGTTGATACCACCTAAATACCAGACCCCACCAGCAGCAACACAGGGACAAGCTCCGCCTGGGAATGCTGGGCCTTTAGCTTCAAATTCAGGATCAGCAGCTCCCCCAGCTGGCAGTGCATTCAATCCCACCTCTAATGGTGGTTCTACAAACCCCCCAACAAGTAGTTCCACATCTGGTTCCTCTGTGCCCCAGGTCTCGTCATCTGCTTCTGCTCCGGGTATTAACCAGATGAGCACTACCTCTTCCTCAGGACTCAGTGGTAGTGTTGGAGGGCAGAACCCCAGTGTTGGGGGCAGTGCCACGGACAGAACCCAAGGGAACATGGGCTGTGGTGGAGACACTGAGCTTGGGCAGAACTCCTCCCAGCCCGTGCAGGATGGACAAGAAAGGTGGGTTCAACTTGGACCTCTTCTTTTGCCTCACCTCAGTGAATCTCCAAATCCAATAGAATGCTCTGATTTTCTTCTTTCCAATAAAAAGTGACAACTGTCAATCTGTAGCTACATTAAGAAATTTGACACTTCTAAAAATTTATTGTAACTGACAAACTTATTAAGCTTATTAATTCACTATTAGACTTGTTATAAAATCTCTTTCTAGAGTATTACCACAGAAAAGAAAAGGGAGTTGAAAAAGAGACCTCCCAGTTTAGAGGTTTAGTATCCTTCTTCCAAAATACTTAGGACTAGAAGTGTTTCAGAGTTTGGAGATTTTTTAATTTGGGAATATTTGCATAGACTTCGCAGATTGAACATCCCTGATCTGAAAATCTGAAATCCAAAGCACTCCAAAATCCCAAACTTTTTGAGCATCATGCTAAAGTTTTGGATTAATTATGTTGATCACTATTGCCATTTCCATCTGTCCTTGGTGCTGGTGGCTTGATTTGCCTGCTCCTGGTATATGAAGCACACATATTCATACCTTCGGCCTATAGTCATTGTCCACAGAGTTGGTGTGCTCTACAATTGGCTTGTTTCATGTACCTCACAAGTGACTTTCTCTCCAGTGTTACAGAAAGGGAGAGAATAGGAATTCCCACGGAGCCTGACTCTGCAGACAGCCAAGCCTACCCTCCTGCTGTTGTGATTTACATGGTGGACCCATTCACCTACACTGCAGAGGAAGACTCCACTTCTGGAAACTTCTGGCTCTTGAGCTTGATGCGCTGCTACACAGAAATGCTGGATAATTTACCTGAGCATATGAGAAATTCTTTCATTCTCCAGGTTATTGTCTGCAAGTTTATTGTTTACATATGTTGTTTTTATGAAATTAAATTTATGATTTAAAAAATTTGATAGTACATGAAAGTATGAAAGGAAAAATATTTATAATTTTTACCTTTTAGATAAAACCATCATTATTTATTTTTGTCTTTTAGCTTTTCCCCTACATTTTTACAAGGTTGAGATTCTGGAATATAATTTTTAATCTTTTTCTAGGCATTACTCATGAATATTTTCCATGTTCCCTACAATTTACACCAGTAACCTTTTCTTTTTGCCATGTTGGGGATAGAAGGGCCTTGAGCATGCTAGGCAAGAGCTATACTACCGAGCCCACCCGAGCCTCCCCTGTTTTTAATGACTACATATTTTCCATGTTTAACTATTCCTATGTAGATAGACCTTTATCTTTGCTTTTTTATTTATAAACAAAGCCAAGTAAACATGTTTGTGTCTTATCTTCCCCCACCCTTTTTACATTTTTAGGTCATTTTTTTAAGGTGGATTCTTAGCTGTAGATGATGAGAAATGTTGTCAGATTCCTTTCCCCAAAACTTATTTACCTTTCTTTTAGAAGTAAACAAGCATGTTTCTTTTCACTACATCTTTGCTAGTTTTATAGTGAAATAATTTTGTAAAAAATAATTTGTATGGATGAAAAATGAGACCTAGGGTGTATTGGGTTTGTTTTGTTTTGTTTTATTTTGTTTTGTTGGTGGTAGTAGTGATGTTACTGAGGATTGAACCTACTGATGGTCTACCTCTGAGCCACATCTCCACATTTTTTATTTTTTGATAGGGTCTTGCAAAGTTACTTAGGGCCTCGCCAAATTGCTGAGGCTGGTCTCAAACTTGTGATCCTTCTACCTCAGTACCAAGTTGCTGGGATTATAGGTGTGTGCCACCGCGCCCAGCATTGGTTTTGTTTTTAAATTTTTTATTTGTTCCTTTTGGGTTTTGTTTTATTGTCACATAAAATGAAAGACATCCTATAGAATTAAAAGATTGAAATTTAGGTGATCAAAATAGAAGGTTGATAATTGTTCATTATTTCAACGTCATTCACACACGATTAAGCAGTTACTCCAAAGATGCCATGCATGCTATGTGTATACATTATACAAATGAGAAAAATAAAAAAATGTAAGTTTTAAAATTTTGGAACCATGGAAATAGCAAATCAAAAATTTATACCAAAAGTAGGAGTAGGGTAATTTCAAAGTAAAAGTATGTCTTGGCCAACATAATTTGCTGCTTGTAACATTATGTTATAAAAAATCCTACATGTCATGTAAGACTTTATGCCACTGGAAGAAATTAGAATTTAATCATCTTATGGTTGACATTTACATTGTTTAAAGCCAAGGTCCCTCCCCCACATCAAGGAATAAATTCATGACACTTCACTTTTCAGCTGCCTTATAAACATAGTAAATCTCCTGGGGTTGGTTGGTTTGTGTTTTAGATTGTGCCTTGCCAGTACATGCTGCAGACAGTGAAGGATGAACAAGTTTTCTACATTCAATACTTGAAGTCCATGGCATTTTCAGTGTACTGCCAGTGCAGGCGACCTCTGCCTACACAGATCCACATTAAATCCCTCACAGGATTTGGGCCTGCAGCCAGCATTGAGATGACCCTCAAGAACCCTGAGGTGAGTATCGGAGGGCAGAAATTTGCAAAAAGAATGCTTTTGTACTAAAAATGCAAACCAGGAGGATGTCTTATCTGACACACAGATTTGTTGGTTGCTTGGTTGGTCTTCTACCTTTATATAAGAGTTGATAGGTTTCTTTAATTGTTAAGTTAAACAAATACTGCTCTGAACTTTAAAATTATTTTGAGAGAAGAGATAAGCAAGCTCTTTTTTGTTTCACTTAAGATCTAAGGCAATAATATACTTATTACTTTTAGGTACTGATGTTCAAATTTCCTAAATTTATTTTGTTTCTTATTGTTCTCACTAAACTGTCTTATGTTACAGATTCTCTGCTCTCCTTTGATCTGACTCATGTCTGAGGCAGCAGTGATCTGTGTATTCACTGTGTGAGAGCACCTCACTTTCTGAGATGTGCTCTCCCAGAGTTCCCAACTTTATTCTTCCTCATCTCGTGCTGTTGGGTAGAAATGAATGCTTTTTGCTCTCATCTTTTTGGGTCTACATCCTATAGATAACATACCTTTAAGGGAATTTTAAAATATAAAGCCAAATATGTCTTTTTTTTTTTTTTTTTGAGGCAAGATTTTGCTAAGTTGCCCAGGGCTGCCTCAAACTTGAAATCTTTCTGCCTCAGCCTTTGGAGTAGCTAGGGTTACAGATGTCCACCACCACACCCAGCCAAAATATCTCTTAAACAAAAATCTTATCTCCCCTTGTTTTTCTCATTCTTTATTTTGAAAATGTGTGTCTAAGGCAGTGTTTAGCTTTATCAAAGCTTTAAAAACCAATTTCCACAACCTCATGGCATGAAAGAAAACTCATTAATAAAAGCCAACAAAAACCTCTTTGCCTTAAGAGACCTTTTTAAAAACATGTTTCTGGAAAAAAAAAAAGTTTCTGGAAAACTGCACAGGATGCTAAAGCTTGGAAATGAGAAATGATTCAAGTAGTTAATACTGTATTGGAACTTGGTTCAGGTCAGTGTAGTCCCAGGGGAGAAAGCTGCTCAGCTGATGACCTACATTCAGTCTGGTGTTAAATACAGTTTCTATTTTTGGCATTTTCAGTTTAGTTTAGTCTTGGAGTTTGAATTTTTCATTTTTGTGAGCAGTTCATCTATTCTATTCGCTTTTTCGTGAATTTAAAACTTTATCTTTGTTTCTTTGTCTCCTGAAATTATGAATTGCTGTTTTTCTTTATAAATGTGGGATCTTTCTGTTCTTTACCTCCTTGTGGAGGTAAAGAATTCAGATGCAGTCATTTCTTAATGCTTTGAGAAGTGATCACAGGTCAAGTAATAACTAATAGTGTTGTGTATTCTGTAGTGGAGATTAAAGAAAGGCAGGCAGCCTACTATTAATATATCCCAAGGCATCATATAACATTTTTAAAGATTATAATATACTTTATCAGTACATCATCAGGGGCTCTTGAGACAAAGTGAGGCTTAGTTTAAAATAAGTGGCAAAAAGACTTCAAATAACATGCCTCCCCCCATTCCTTTCAGTGGGAAAAGAGAAATAAGTCTGTTTTATTTGAAATAAGTCTATTTTATTTTAAAAACAGAAACACTGCATTTTGTAAACGTTTGCCAAGGTGTGTGAATTCCTGTATGTGAGTCATGGTCAGTTGGTCAGTTGGTGGCCTGTGCGGATGAAGCAGTGTGCTTCCCTCGATTCAGCCATTGAGCATCTTCTCTGTGCCAGGTGCTGCCTTCCTGCCAAGACAGGGGGCAGCAGTGAGGGGAACAGCCAGGCCCCTGCTGCATGCAGTGCTGATTCCCTGGGGCAACACATGCAAGCACCTTGTCACATAAGAAAGAGTGTACTTCAGAATTTATATGCAAGTTTTAATACTAGGGCTAGTATCACTTTCATTTTCTTATGTAATATTTAGCATCATAAAAACAATTTGGTACTAGTAGAGAGGATTCTGAATGTTTTCAACACAAAGTAACAGTTTGAGGTGATGGATGTACCAGTTACTCTGGCCTGATCATCACATGTTGTCTACATGTTTTAGAATTCACAAGATAAATATATGTAGTAACTATCAATTAAGATATATATATAGTATCTTATGGGCTGTGCTGTGGCTCAGTGGCAGAGCGCTTGCCTCACGCATATGAGGCATTGGGTTTGATCCTCAGCACCACATAAAAACGAATAAACAAAATAAAGACATTGTGTTCATGTATAACTAAAAATATTAAAAATAACAATAACAATGAGATATATAGTATCTTAAAACACTGTTTGGGAATCATATTTTACCTAATTATATACCACAAGCTGTCTATTGCAGCTAAAATACTTGACATTTAACCTTTTGTTTTATGTCAGACTTTCAAACAACCTCACTTGGACCTTTTATTTTTAATAACAGCTTTATGGAGATAATTCACCTTTTTAAATTGTGTAGTTCAGTGATTTTAATATAATCACAAATTTATACAGCCATCACTTCTTCTGATTTTTAGAACATTTTTGTCAATCCTGAAGAAAATTCTACTCCTCACAATCATCCCTTTTTTCCCTCCCCTCAGCTCCTGGCAGTCACTAATCTACCTCTGTCTCTCTTGAGTGCCTGATCTGGACATTTCATATAAATGAAATCATATGTGATTTTTTAAAATATCTGGCCTCTTTCATTTAGCATAGTTTTTAAAAAGCTCCATGTTATAGCATGAATCATTTCATGGTTAAATAATATTCCATGGGATGGTTATACCATATTTTATTTATCTGTCCATAAGCTGGTAGACATTTGGGTTGTTTCCACTTTTTGACTATTGTGAATAATGCTGTCACAAACTTTTGTACAAAGATTTTGTGTGGACATGTGTTTTCAGTTCTTTTGATAAGTATGTTAGAGTCCAATTTCTGGGTCATATAGAAAGTGAATGGAATAGTGGTGGGTTGGCTTTACAACTTTGAGGAAATAATTGAATATCTCTTGGCCTGAGTTTTGAATCCTAAAATGAATACTTTGGATTAGATTATTTCTAAAGCCTCCTTTATCTTTAAAATCGTGTTTTTCTGTTAACTACTGTGCCTCCTGCTGATAGTTCAGGAATCAGTAACTATGGCTGTGGGTCAAATCTGGCCTACCCCTGTACTTGTATAACAAACCAGGTAAAAATTATTTTCCCATTTATAAAAAGACAAGAGTATATGACAGAGACCCCTAAAAATATAATCTTTACTATCTGGTCCTTTATAAACATTTTCTTACTCCTGTTGCAATTTATTAAATAGCAATGTGTATATGATAGCTGTTAAAAAAATGATGTCAATTACATTTTGTCTAGTTTTCTAAAATATTTGTCTTAGGAAACAGCTAATGTTTTGGATTTCTAAAATTTCCTTTTTACACATATGCCTTTTATTAAAATATATGTTTACTGCTGCTTGGTGAATTTCCAGTAAAAAATGTCACATAACAAGCACATGAAACAAAAGCGTAACTAGCAACAGAAGCTCCTTAGTGCCCCTTTGTAGTCACTGATGGTATTATTCTGACTTCTACCAACATAGACTGTTTTTGATCTTACATAAATTGATTCATACAGTTTATATTCTTTTGTGTCTGGCTTCCTGCACTCAATGTTGCGATTCATCCTTTTTTGTTGTGGTTTTTTTCATTATCTTTGCTGTTTAATATTCTGATTATGTGACTCTAACACAATTTGTCACCCATTTTACTGTTGATGGGTATTTAGGTTGTTTTCAACTTGGAGCTATTATGATTAACTTGGGAGACACATATATGCCTTTGTTGAGTCACAGAGGGGCAATATGTAAAAGCTCTGCGTTCTCACCAAATATGATATTTTCTGCCTTTTTTATTCAAACATTCTGGCTGATGTATGTAGGGTTATCTCATTGTGGTTTCAATTTCCACTTTCCTAATAACTAATGAAATTAGTCCAGTTTACTTTCCAAAATAGTCATTTCTTTTAATAAGAAAATATTAGGTTGGTTGGGTTTCTACCTTATATCATTTAAACAATCTTTTTGTCATCTATATGAATATTACTGTTTACATGTGTAGTACTGGAGCAGGGGTGGGAAACAGTCTGTCATCATCACCATTTGTCCCTGTTGGTTTCCCTCAGTCTAATTCTGGGTTTTGTTGTAAACATTACATTGGGTGACTTTGTATTGAAACTGATTTTGATCTTGATTTCAGCGGCCCAGCCCAATCCAGCTTTACTCCCCTCCCTTTATATTGGCCCCAATCAAAGACAAATCAAAGCAGACAGAGCTGGGAGAGAACTTTGGTGAGGCCAGCCAGAAGTACAATGTGCTCTTTGTGGGCTATTGTCTATCCCATGACCAGCGGTGGCTCTTGGCTTCCTGCACTGACCTCCATGGGGAGTTATTAGAGACCTGCGTTGTGAATATTGCTTTACCAAACAGGTGAGAGGCCTTGGTATCTGTGTTGTGTGTAAAGTAATGCTGTATCTTTGTTCAGATGTGACTTGAGCTCATTTTCCTATCTAAATGCAATGGAAACAGCATGGATATGTCCTTTGGAATTTTACAGTGTGTGTCTCATTAAGTGGTAACTTTGACTTATGCAGGTACCTCTTCTCCATTTCTTTCTTTCTTTCTTTCTTTCTTTCTTTCTTTTCTTTCTTTTCTTTCTTTCTTTCTTTCTTTCTTTCTTTCTTTCTTTCTTTCTTTCTTTCTTCCTTTCTTTCTTCCTTTCTTTCTTCCTTTCTTTCTTCCTTTCTTTCTTCCTTTCTTCCTTTCTTCCTTTCTTCCTTTCTTCCTTTCTTCCTTTCTTCCTTCCTTCCTTCCTTCCTTCCTTCCTTCCTTCCTTCCTTCCTTCCTTCCTTTCTTCCTTCCTTTCTTCCTTCCTTTCTTTCTTCCTTTCTTTCTTCCTTTCTTTCTTCCTTTCTTTCTTCCTTTCTTTCTTCCTTTCTTTCTTCCTTTCTTTCTTCCTTCCTTTCTTCCTTCCTTTCTTCCTTCCTTTCTTCCTTCCTTTCTTCCTTCCTTTCTTCCTTCCTTTCTTCCTTCCTTTCTTCCTTCCTTTCTTCCTTCCTTTCTTCCTTCCTTTCTTCCTTCCTTTCTTTCCTTTCTTTCCTTTCTTTCCTTTCTTTCCTTTCTTTCCTTTCTTTCCTTTCTTTCCTTTCTTTTCTTTCTTTTCTTTCTTTCTTTCTTTCTTTCTTTCTTTCTTTCTTTCTTTCTTTCTTTCTTTCTTTCTTTCTTTCTTTCTTTCTTTCTTTCTTTCTTTCTTTCTTTCTTTCTTTCTTTCTTTCTTTCTTTCTTTCTTTCTTTCTTTCTTTCTTTCTTTCTTAGGTCACGGAAGAGTAAAGTATCTGCACGTAAGATTGGACTGCAGAAACTGTGGGAATGGTGCATAGGCATTGTGCAAATGACATCACTGCCCTGGAGAGTTGTGATTGGAAGACTTGGGCGCCTTGGCCATGGGGAGCTTAAAGGTGAGAAATTCCTGAAGCAGGATGTAGAGACCGGAAAGGGCTGAGCAGATGCTAGTAACTAAGCAAAAAGGAAAAAATTTAAAGCTGGTAGTAAGACTAAAACATTATATTTTTGGTTGTTTTACATGTATAAGTATCATGTTTTTAAATTCTTTTTTTAAAATATATTTTTAGTTGTATATGGACTCAATGTCTTTGTTTTTACGTGGTACTAGGATTGAACCCAGTGCCTCACACTTGCGAGGCAAGTGCTCTACCACTGAGCCACAAGCCCAGCCCTTAAACTTTTCTTTAGTAGAAAAATTATTTCTCCAAATAAAATTTCAAGTATAAAACAGAAATGGTGAGTTATTATAACTTATTATTATAGTTTAAAAGTCATGTGCTCAGTAAATCTAAATTTCTAACATTAATTTATATACTGAGGCAGTGAGATGAACAAGTCAATTTTAAAGATCAGAGATTTTCCATCAGAGATTAAAGGTGATTGTTGAAATCATATATAAAAATTTCCTTCAGTGTATCTGTTTGGTGGCTGAAGATGGTGATTTTTGTGTTTCTCTAGTTTGTTTTGGCGACATATTAGCAAGAAAATCCTGTTTCAGGAAGACATAGAGTAGCAAGTAGGAGCAGGTCTTTATTCCCAGTGTCAGCACCTGGTATTTTTCAGTCTGGAAGGTAAAAAGAACAGATTTTTCTTTTTTAGTTGTATCCCAAATGCATCTTCCTCTGCTTGTATTCCTTATCATAAGCATAACAGTCAAGAAGTACTAAAAGTAACTTTGCCTAATGCACAACCAACCCCTAGCAGCTGACTTGCCTGGCACAAGCCGAGCTCACATACTGTCCTCATTTGTGTAGCTACTTACATAGTGTTTACAGGAGTAATACAATAGGCCTCGACAGATACTTTAAAACCTTATTAATTAATGACACATTTATAAGAAGTTTTGTATATACATATTGATAGAAATTTTTTTCTAAAGACTGCACCAAAGCAAAACTTACATCACAAATTAGCTTAGTGGTTTCCTGCATGCAAGTACTTTAGAGCCAGCAGAGTTTCTTGGTCAAGGGTCAAAGTAAACATTTTGCACTTTGTAGGTGAGATGGTCACTGTTGCAGCTGCTCAGCTCTGCTGTTGTAAAATCAAAGCAGCCATAGAAAATGCCTACATTAATGGAGGTGACTGTGTTAATAAAATACTTTATTTACAAAAATAGGTAGTGGCAGGATTTGACCTGCAGACCATAGTATCCTGACCCCTGCATTAATCATCTGAGATGTTTCTTTACGGGAAATTGATTTCAGATATTTGTGGATCCCTGAAATAAAACACCACTGATAAAGGTAGAACTTACATTGTAGGGAATACATAAGTGTAACTCATTGACTTCAATGAACATTGCATTTGAAGTTAATTTTCAGGGTTTATGTAAGTTTATACAAATATTGCATAATATGTATTATTTTTAAGCATCTATTACACATGAAGTTATTTTAGTAATATTGTGAAACTATAGACCAAAAGGAAATATACCTTTTTCATTTGTTAAGGAATATCATAATGAATCTAATATCAGTAGCCTGAAGGTTAATACATTCAGGGATTCATCATTTCATTTCTGTCAGGTTTCCTATCTTCCCCCGTACTCTGCTTTTTAGTTAATCTTATTTCTTAAAGGCTTTGAGCTATTCTTAATCCTTGGGGAAGGTTAGCATATAATAGAAAAGAAAAAGTGGGGATAAGAATGTAGTCTAGTCACTTGGTGTTTTGGAAAATGATTAAGGCCATCTCTGTCCCTGGCGTGATTTTCAAAGGGGGCACACTCTTGTTTCTTCTCTCTTAGAGGAGAGGAGCATAAGTGACTAGAGGAGCCCATCCAAAGACTGATAGAAATCACACTCTCGGTAACAGAAACACCGGTGAACCCTACGTGCAGATCTGTTTATTCATCTCTGTCTCCCTCCTTTGTGGATCCATCTCCCTCCATTTCTGTGGCACTGTCAGATTGCAGCTTTGGACTTTTGATTCCGCTTTATCAATTTCTATTATCTCCAGAGTGCTTGTGATGAAGCATTCACCCTGCCTTTACCTTCTTGTTTGATTTGAGATGCAAAGCTCACACCTGTCTGATTTCGGACAGTTTTAAAACATACATTCTTCATGTTCCTGGACACCTTTATTTCACTCACTTCAGATTGAGGTTCCTTAGGAATATGAAAACATTTTTCTATTCAGCTTGTCTGAAAAAAAACATACAGTTGAGAAGCCTGCAGTGAAGTGGCATTTGATCAGTGGGCTGTGACGTGACAGCAGTTTGCTACACAAGAGTAGTACATAGCTCATGGGTATTGTAGAGGTCAAAAGAGAGGACCAACTGACTTTCACCTCCCAGGGTAACATACCTGCAAGAGTGTTCTGATTGAGCACAATGCTTTTGTTCAGAAGCAGTACACAAATGTCACAAGTCGTGCTTCCAGCTTTCAGTTTTAACTATCACTGTGGCGCCACTGGAGAACTGCACTCTCACAAGTTGTTTGTGAGGTCCTTTGGATGTTTTAAAAAAGGTTCACTTAGTTTCTGCTGCTGCTTGCCTTTTGTGGAAGTAATAAGCAACCTCGGGTAGTAAACAGAAGTGAGGCTCCCCCAGCTTTGCTGTCATCCAAAGAAAAGTACTGATAAACTGGGGGAAAGGAGGAGAAGGGCTAGAACAATCTTCACACTAACTTCATCATCAGAAGGCATTATAAATATCTAAATCTACCACGGTCTTTATGGGAATCTCAAGGGTCATTTTAGACATGACTTCAGCCTCCAGTATAGTAGACCTTTGTTTCTGAGTTAATGAGGTATAATAGAACTCGAGTAACATTTTCTTTGTAGTAAGGAGGTAAGGAGAGGAACTGAAAATGGAAGGGAATATGGAGAGACATGTTCCCTTTAGGGACCAGTCATGGAAATTCAATTTCCAAATAATATTGCCAAAAAGTTCAGACCTCATACCAGTGTGTATTTATGAATACTGTATTATAACTATGATATTTGACTTCAGATTGGAGTATCCTCCTTGGAGAATGTTCACTACAGACAATCAGCAAACAGCTCAAGGATGTGTGCCGGATGTGTGGAATCTCTGCCGCAGACTCTCCTTCTATCCTTAGTGCCTGCCTGGTTGCCATGGAGCCCCAGGGGTCCTTTGTAGTGATGCCAGGTAAATTTCCTCTTGTCAGTTTCATTAATTAGGTATTACATCAGTTCGGGTTCATTCAAACTTAAATCACAGGCATGTGTAGAATATCTCACTATTATTATATCTCTGTAAGAGAATATTGCACTTTGAGCTCAGTCATGAAAACCATTTGATCTCTTCCAAGGGGAATGGTTTGTGATTTTATTGTCTTTGCTGACCACAATTTGGGGGAGAGGTGAAAGTCTGGATCTGAGGGAGAGCTCTTAGAGCCATGATTAAGGACTATTGCCCACCCCCAGTTACCTCTGTTGCCTGCACCACTTGGGAAGTGACATAACTTCATTGTGTTTCTGTCCTTGTCTATAAAATGGGGGTAATAGTACATCGAGGTTACTGTAAAAGTTGGCATGTGGTAAGCAAGCATTCAGTGTCTGTTATGGTACATTTTTATGGGATTGTTATCATTTAGGAGACATACTTTATTGTGAGCAACCATAGGAGAAGAAAAACTGGAGATTTATATTATTAGAAATACTACATTAAGTAATTTAAAAAAATATTAGCTGGACTCAATCCAGTTTTATCTTAAAATTTTCAGTGTTAAATGAGGTGGGTGTGTGATAGCTGTGTGCTCTATATTAAATTCTTTGAAAATATTTTAACATTTGGGCCCAACTCTAAATGTGTATCCACCACGATATTTGCACTAAACTGGAACCACTCCCCTTCAGGCCCTCTGAGAACCTCATTCCAGGGATGTTCACTGCTGCTGAGGGGAACTGATACAATTCTTTTTTTTTTTTTTTTTAAAGATGCTGTCACAATGGGCTCTGTTTTTGGCCGAAGTACTGCACTGAACATGCAGTCTTCTCAGCTGAATACCCCTCAAGACGCGTCTTGTACACACATCTTGGTGTTCCCAACATCATCAACCATCCAGGTGGCTCCAGCAAACTATCCCAACGAGGATGGGTTCAGCCCTAACAATGGTGAGTGGAGGTCTCTTTGTAACCAGTTAGAGACCCTTCTATCAACAGGGCACAGAATTAGAATATGGAGCTACCGTGCTGCTGCAGGTAGTTCTGTGGTGTAGTGAAGAACACATGAAATAGTACTAGGATTGGAGGGTTGAGGATCTTTTTGGTTTTAGAGCTTTAATTTGTCCCCATTATTATTAAGACCAAATAAAGACTTTTCCTCAGTTGGGTGATTAATTTTCCTCTGTTTTTCATTAAAGGCAAAAATAATTGCCTGATAATGCCTTGCACGTGGTGCCATTCTTTAAATAAATATTTGTTGATCTGCTTTTAAATGTTGAAGTACAAGGCAATATGAAGGTAGTGCCTTCCTTCCTCTAGTCCTTGGGAATCTAATTTGATTAGTCTTAAGGGATTGCTTTTTGTTTGAATATCTATTATAGCATTTGTTAAAATCTATTTTTAAACTGTGAAATGCTCAGTATTAAGCATTAATTTGTACAATTTTTAAAGAGTTGTTTTTTAATAGGTGGCAGCATTTACTCATGTTAAATGGGGGATAAGGAAGAATATCAGATTTTATATGTAGCATGATCACAATAAAATAACAAAAACATGAAAAAAAGGTAAAGATCATAACAAAAATCTTCATGCTGTTTGGGTTATGGGTAATTGTTTTTTTCCTTTTTACACTTTCCAATTTTTTTTTTTTTTTTTGCTTTGAGTGTACCTTACTTTTACGATGTGGGAGGGAATTTCTTAATGAAAGTCTGGTGCTTTGATCTGCTCTTGGAGGATGCCTCCTCCTGTTTCGGGGCAAGTTCGCACCTGTGAATGTGCATTCATTCAGCCTTCAGTGTTTTGGCTGCTAATTAGATGCATAGATGGTAGTTTACTGTGTTCTTAATGATGCCAACTTTAACTGTAATAATTAAATTGCTTCTTTAACTGTTTTACTATATTTTCATGTACCTTTGGAGGCTACACAGAGTTGTGGGGTTTTGTGTGCTTTTTTCCTCTATTCTGTTAATAACTCCATGTCATGAGGTCACTGGGGAGAACAGAATGAAACCACCATTTGCAGCACCAGGCATGCACTCATTAGCTCTTAGTAATGTGTTAACGACATGTGGCCATTAATCATAGGTTCATAAAACATGATGTTGGTTAAGTTGGGGATATGGCATCTTTTTAATTTTTATATTTTTCCTTCTCCTCCTCTAGATGATATGTTTGTTGACCTTCCATTCCCAGATGATATGGACAATGACATTGGCATATTAATGACTGGGAACCTCCATTCCTCTCCCAACTCCTCCCCAGTTCCCTCCCCAGGCTCTCCTTCTGGAATTGGTGTGGGCTCTCACTTCCAGCACAGTCGGGTAAGGGCGATTGGAAGGAGGTTGTTTAAACTACCTGAACCCTCAGGAGAATAATCCTTATGTCATATGATCATCCTTTTACTATGTATACCTTTCTTCCTGATGGTCTAGCTCTCTGCCAGAGAAATAAGAGTGGGAAAATAGCTCTCTAGTTCTATTTTGCATAGAAAGCAGGAATTTGAAAGAAATGGATTGTTTATGATGCATAATTTTGTAAAAAGAATGGTCCTACTGCAGATGCAGGATGTTTTTGTGGATTTGTGTAGGTTTCATTTTGTTCTTAGGGTGATGGAGATGAAACCAGGCCAAGCAGCACTCTACTACTGAGCTACAGCTACAGCCCAAAGTGGGGATTTTAGGTAGTTGTGTCTTAGAAAAAAAAAATAGTTTTGTTTGCTTGCTACTTCTCTCTTATTTTAAAAGTATTTTTACTTTTCTCTCAAAATAGTGACTTTCAAGAGGATACAGCCCTGTTTATTATTTAACACCCACAGTTAAATGTTCATTGAGGAGCACATTGTTAATGGTTGCTTATTTTGCAAGGAGCCTGTCTGTCTTGCTCTTATCTGTAGTTAACCTGCAGGGGTGGCAGGAGCCACCAGGAGGCTGATTTTACAGAAATGTCCAGGTTAATGCCATAGTATTAAGGACAAAACCAAACTTGCAGCTAATTTCATCTTCAATATCCCAGGACTCTTGGAGGCAGATTGACAGTTAAATTCAAAAGGTGAAGGTTACAATGTTCAAAAGTAAAAGGTTCTGTTAGCTCATGTTCACTTTGTTTCACATCTAAATGGTTCATGCCTCATCACTATACTGTATTTTTTATTTAAAATGCTATGAGATTAAGAAAAATAGCCATGTTTAATATCTTAGGCTGAACAAGTATAAGCAGCCCAGCTCACACTCATTTTTTTAAGACACAAAAATGGACTTAAAGGAATTAGGTTTCTGTCAGGTGGAACTTGTGTTGCCAACACTGAAATCATTGAAGGATGGTCAAGAGAATGATGAGGATTTAAAGCTCAGTTTAGTTGCAGAGCAGGTGAAACCAGGGAAGGACACCTCAGTGTCCCCATGTTACTATCTGTCCCTCTAACCTCTCCTGGAAGGAAGCAATTTTTAAATGTCTTTATTTTCTTTGTAGTTAGTTATTTGCCAGTTAAAAACAACTCGCTTGTTCACAGAAGATTCTTGTAATAAGAACCCTAAACACAAAATTTATACTGGATGATTTTAAATGAGGATTTCTGCAAATTGTGGAGGCAGGAGACCTGGCAGCTCAGAATATGGACCCTGAGTCTGGAGAAGACAGCTCTGTGCTGCGGCTCTACCAATACCTGCCCTGTGGTCTTGGGCAAGCCTGCTCTGCCTCTCTTAGTCTTAGTTACCTCATCTGTGAGGCGGAAATAATAGCATCTGCTTTCCATACACGTTGTCATTCAGTTTATCCAATAGCAAACAACTAATCATTGAAACATGATATTTCTTTTGTAAGAAACGGACATGTGTTGTATTTTTTTCATTTGTTGGAGCCTCAAGCCCTAAAGTCTTTAACTGAATGTCAGTTTAAATAGCATAGTTCTGAAGCTAGTCAGATGGCCTTTTTCAGTTCTAAGCTCCTGCAGCCTGCTGACCTCCATGAGGCTTTTAGCTTTCCCTTTTTCTAAACCAGTAAATACTCTTTGATAACCAATGAAGACATCACAATAGGAAAGCATGTGTTCAAGGTGGCAGTAAGTTTTTTTATTTTTTAACCCACTCAGAATTGATTCAATTTGATGATGAAGGATCTCTTCCTACCTCAGAACAAATTTATTACCCTAAAATTGCTTGCACTAGAGGCACAGTTTCAGTTCCTAAAGCTAGCTGAAAGAATTAAAGGTGACGAGGACATTGGCTGCAGAAAGGCATAGTGAGCCTCTCACAGAGCTCACTATGCCTACATGTTACTACAAATTACAACGCAGCTTTCCCATGAGACCGTCTCACAGTGGGCAGCCAGTGCTCTCGCTGCCATGTAGACTCTGGTTTGTTGCCATTGTCCTGTTGGATGTTTATGGAGCTGCATGGTCAAGTGCTCGCCTACATTTTTTGTGGTTTCTGGTAAAAAGAGCCCATGGACGCAGAGCCGAGCTCAGCTGGCAGAGGCTGCAGTCCTTCCGTTTCAATTTGTTGCATAATAATTCCATGGAGCAGATTCTGCATTTTGTAGGGAAAAAAAAGCCAGAGCACGTAAATCTGGGCTTACTTGACTGATGATCACAGTTTGCTGGCACCTTCTGCCAAACTGTAGTTCTTGTCGGTTGACTGCTGTGCCACAGAGAGGGTGCCTTCCCTGTTTACCTGTCTCAGTCATCAGGGGGTTTTGTGTGAGATACCACTAGGCAGGGATTAGTCACCACAGTGTCTGGAGTGAATTGATGAAACTTGATTTTTTTTTTTTTTTTTAACTTCATGACAAATGCTGACTGTGCTTTTGGAATGCTGTTTTTCAGAGCCAGGGTGAGCGTCTTCTCTCAAGAGAGGCACCAGAGGAGCTCAAGCAGCAGCCCTTGGCCCTTGGGTATTTTGTGTCAACTGCCAAAGCTGAGAATCTCCCCCAGTGGTTTTGGTCATCTTGTCCCCAGGCTCAGAACCAGTGCCCTCTCTTCCTAAAGGTGGGTTTGGTATTTGAAGTTTGTGAGGAGTGAGTGATCCATGCTCAGATTCACTTTTGATTAGAAATTTTTGTCTCAGGCACCATAGTCCTTTTCTGTTCTGTTTCTCTCATCTCACTTCTACTCCAAGGATGTTTTCGTCATAATCACAAAGAAATGAATCCACATTAATCCTAGTAGTATACTTTGTAGGGACGTGAAGGATAGAGGTAGGAGGGACATGTAGTTCAGCTTGAGAGTCCTTCTCCAGGTCCATATTGCATGGCTCCAAGTAAAGGTATTAGTAACTAGTTGTCCTCTTCCTCCTGCCATGAACTGTCAACATTCTTCATTAGAGAAGGGCCAGAGTTTGCTTTTTAAAAACAAAACAACAAAACCCCTCACATTTTGGATCCAAACCAAAAGATCTCCTATTTGCCGATGCTATGAAAGAACAAATGAAATCAGCTTCTTACCCACAGGTTGGCAAGAAAACAAAGGTCTGACAGTATTTCTTTCTGGGACCTTGGGGAGAAGGCCTTGGTGTGAAGACTGAATGGCAGCAGCCCTTCAGATTTCCCTTGTGGTACCACAGTTGTACCTCTACAAATCTTTCCCAAAGATACTTTGGCAAAAATTACAAAAACATATGTAAGAGATTAGAAAAGAACCTAGATTCCCATCAGTAAAGCGGCTGATTGAATCAGCTGTTGTGCACCCCTGCTGTGGGGTATCAGTTATCCTTAACAAAATGAGGACAGCTTCTGCATGATCATCCCGAGTTGTAGATTATCGTGGCACACACACATACTTGATTATATTCTCACAAAGAAATAATGGGAGGTTAAATCACAAACTTAACAACACAATTTTCTTTTCCTAATGACTTTAACATGCAATCAAGAAGTAAGATTAAAAAAAAAACTACACATAAAAAAATCTGTTGTTTTTATTTTGAATTAAAATTATTAGTGTGAATCTAGATTTATTTATTTATTTTTCCTGTCTAAAAAAGCATGCAGAGTTTTTAGCTGTGTCTACTGAAAAAGCTTACAAGCAGTGACCACGTGGCAACAGTGGACACCTCTATTGTCAGGATTATGGTGCCAAATACTATTTGTAATTGAGAAGAGCCAGGGCTCCCGGAAAAAAATGACTAATTGCAGGTCTGCAGTAAGAAGTATTGAAGATGTGCCTGGCACCTCATGTCACCCATACACGTTTTTAAGGTCATACCAAAGGCCCCAGGAACCAACTTGCAGTGTAATCACTAAGGCAAGAATAGGACAGTGAGATCATTAGAAAGAATAATAGTAGTAGTAAATTGAAATAAATCCTTGAATTCATAGTTGTAGTGAAAAACAAAACAATAAAAATTTATATAGTAGTCACCTTTCGTAGCTATTAGAGCATCATCTTGTTAGTTTGAAAACTGAAAATAAAGGGAAAGAATCAAGTATTCATATATTACCTTTAAATATTATATTTTTTTAGTTACTTAATAAAGTAAACCATCCTAAATCCATTAGATGACAAACTGATGTGCACCTTTATAATGGCTCACCACTGACCCCGTGAGCGTAGTACTCCAAGCAAGACAACCAACGTTAGATGCCTTTTGATGTGATCTGATTATAAGGATACAGCCCCAGCTATGAATTATACTTGCCTGCCAGTCCCAGAAATGATTGAGCCCTCTGGATCCAACTATGTTTTATGCAAAATCTGGAAAATAGAAGAATATGTTATAAAGAACCACCAAGATAGAAACCAGCCACATCTGGACTGTGGGGCCTTTTACAGATTAAGTCCTTAAGCGGCCCATGACTTAATCATTTGCAATGTAGAGACAGGTTGGCTCATTATTAAAAGGAAAAAAAAAAGAAACATTTTTGAGATTATCAGAGAAAATTGTGCATGGGTTGAGTATTGATGATATTAAAGAATCATTGTTAATTTTTCCTGTGTATGATATTACTCTTTTTTATTAAAAAAGGCTTTATCAGTTAGAAACACCAGTTATTTGCAGGCAAAATGATACAACATTTAGGTTTTGTTTTAAGATAAACAAAGGGAAATTTTATTTTAAAATAAACACAAGGGGAAATTTTCTAACTCAAAAAGTGACAAATAGTGGCAATTGTGATATGGGCACATGGGACCTTATTATACTGTTTTTTTTTTTTTTGTTTTTGTTTTTTTTTTTGTGGATGTTGACTATTTCTAGAAAGAAACTGTGGTGGATGAAACAATAAAAAGAACCCTGGAAGTTTGCTTTGTTTTCCCCTCTAACATATGGACTTATTTGTGACCATGCTGGGGGGCTACTGAGCAGCTTAGATTTCACAGATATTAACCAACCTGCACTTCTACAAACTCCCTTCTTGGGCAGCGGGGGTCTCCCTCTTCCGCGCTGTGGTTGTCTGGGCCTGGAAGGTGACGATATTTGCTCTTTCTCCAGGCTTCACTACATCACCATATCTCTGTAGCACAGTCGGAGGAACTTCTCCCTGCCAGGAATTCTCAACGCGTTCCACACCCTCTGGACTCCAAGACCACATCTGATGTTTTAAGGTAGATTCCAACCCAGGCAACATAGCTTGAAATGATAATGCTCCTTTGCTCTTAGAATACAAGAGTTGTTTTAATTTGTGATGTTCTTGGAGAAGATGCTGCCCTTAGTGCAGTGCACCAGTGTCTGGTTACCCAGTGTGAGCTGCTGTCCCCCATATGTTGGGACAGGCAGTGTAGTGTACTTTGTCCACTTAGATAGTTTGTGTGCGATTACAGCTGCTCTGCTTCCTGTTCACCGGAGGCATTTCATGATGAGGAAGAAGAGGTCAGTTTTTAGGGGATGGGAATAGTTAGAAGCTTGTGTCTGAAATTAAGAAGTGCTTTGTGTTGAAAAAATTTTTGACTCTCTAACATGGATTTCATAAATAAAATTGACAAGAACTTACATTTCGCAGTTAGAAACTGTATCCCAGAAGTGTGTATTAATTCTCTTATACAGTCTTTAGCAATTTGTATAATCATAGTTTTTAGTGGCATTAATTTTAATAATTAATTAAAATTAAATAATTAAGATATTAATAAATTTGTATTATATAATAATTTCTGTTTGACTCAGTCAATCCAAAGTATTCATCTGTAATTGATACAAGACATTGCATACTTTTTAAACTACTGGGTCCTTGAACTGTGTATTTTATGCTTATAGTACATTTCACTTCAGACTTGGCTCATCTCACTGCTTAGTGGCCACTTGTAGCCAGTGGCTACCGTAGGGAAAAGTGCGGGTCTAGCAGAAGGGACCATGAGTCAAGGACCATGTGAATGAGCCTGGGGCAAGATGAAGAGTAGCTTGAAGGCTTTCTGCCCCAGGATCTGGCTGTTACAATTTGAGAGCCGCCTGGCCTTCCTTCTGGCTCCTGCCCTCACCCATGTCTTCTCTTTGGCAGGTTTGTTTTGGAGCAGTACAACGCACTGTCCTGGCTCACATGCAATCCAGCCACCCAGGACCGTACTTCCTGCCTTCCCGTCCACTTTGTGGTGCTCACTCAGTTGTACAATGCCATCATGAATATACTTTAATTGGAAAGCACTTGTTCTCTCTGGCTCAGTTTCTTCTCCCGCAGCCTCGGTCTGAGGAACCTGCTATACTTTGCAAATAGCCCACATCCTTTTCTTCAGACCAGTCTCCACAGTCCCGCACTGTGAAGCTCTCAGCAGGCACATGTTCATTCTGCAGTGCTCATGACCACAGCGACTCCTTGACACTTCTCTCATGGACCTGGGAACTTCCATAAGCAGTGACTTTCAGCCAATGTGTGGTGTGTGCAGCCCCCTCCCCCACAGCCACTGGTCCACAGGAAGTAGTGGTTGCCAGTGGCTTTTAAGAGGGAAACAGAAGAGACAGTGTCCTTTTGCACAAGAGTCTGTGTTTTCAGCCTCTGTTTAAAAATGAGGGCCACAGAGCCCTTTGGATGAAATCCTCTTGTTTTTGATGTATGGCCTGTGGGTTATCTGAACTCCATTCTCTGGGACTTTTTAAAAATAACCAGCTCAAGTACATGATTTCATACCGGGGTCTCCGTCTCCCAAACGCTCCCATCCAGATTGGCATAAATGCTTTGGTTGACTTCATACCTGTGTGTAGATTCGAAAGGTCTGGAGACTGCTTCATTTTATTTATTTTAAGTTGTTTTGGTCATTTGTTTTTGTGACTTTCTTTTCACTTTTTGATTTTTGAGGACCAGGTACAGTAGCTGAAACCCAACTCAGATCCACCATAGGATTCTTTTACTACATACCTCTGTCCTAGAAGCCGGAAAAAGAGTGAAAACAAATCGGGGAGACCATGCCTAAAACGTCATGTGTTCATGACCACCCAGCAGTAGATCTTGTTAAGAACACACTGGGTTTTAGGAATTCTGCCACGCTTAGTGCGCGGCCCGCGTTTCCTGAAGGATGACACTTTCACACCAAGGCAGTCGAGCTCTGTCCAGAGCGGTGGAGGCAAGTACCTTAACTAGTTTTATATAGTCACAATGGAATATATTTTCTAGTGAATTCTTATCGAAAGCCAGTTCTCTCCTCTCATTAGAGCAAAAGGGACTCATTCATGTACATATCACAGTGGAAAGTGTTTGCTCATAAAATCAGTTATAAATATGGTGAATATTTTCTGGACCATAGGAATATTATTTCAAAGAAATATTACAACTTAACCATTAAATTAGTACTTGAAGTTGAACCTTCATGGTGGGACTTTTTAAAAAAAAAATGCCTTTTTAAAGCATTAATGGCTAATTGAAGTATTTTATGACTCCTCCTTCCAGGCCCAGAGGGTTGTCTTTGAGACCCTGTTTCTAACCCTTGTGTTGCTGTGTGTTTCTGTCTGAGGGCAGTAGCGGGCATGGACCGGCCTCCCGGAGCCACTTTGACCAGGCCTTGAGCTCTTGTCATCTGTGGAGAGAATCATGCAGATTTTAAAAGTTCTTCCAGGAGACTTCCATGTCCTGGTTATTAACAAAAAAACAAAAAAAAAAAAACAAAAAAAAAGGAAAAATGTAATAATTGATATGATTTTGTAAAAGTATTTTTCTTGAAATAATCTAACGTTTAAAACATTATATTAAAAAAAAAGTTGTGTGGTGGGAATGTGAAAGCAGAGAAATAACTTGTAAATGGATAATTTTGTTCTCTGTGCCACCAATTGAAGGGGGGAGGGGTCGACTTTCGCAATGTATAGGTTAAAAAAATCTGATATATCAAACCATTTGTATCTAATGTGTACAGTGTAAAATTGACTTTAAAAATATTGCAGTGCTATTTTTTCTTAATCAGAAAGGAAAATTCTCAAGGCCTTTTGAAGAGCATAAGATGATGAAGATTGTAAACTTGTATAAAATTATCTTGGTGAGAAGACACATTGTAAAGTAGATATTTGTAATCTTTTACCACTTTGGGGTTGCTTTTTTCCCAGAATTCATCAGAACTTTGAATTTTTTTTTTTTTTTAATGGGCTGTTTTTAATGCAGGGGCTTTTCTTCCCTAGAAACCCAATTCTAAGCAGAAAAAGAAAAAAAAAAGCAAAAAAAAAAAAAAAACCAACAAAAATTTTAAAAAGGCAGCAAAGGGTAGTTTTCATCTGGTGTCTTTTATTTAAGTTTTTTAAGTTAAGAAAAGCTGGTGACATATTTATACGTTTTTGTGCAAAAATAAATGAATGGCAATAGATTTTAAAAAATCTTATTATGTACTTCTGTGTGAAAAAGTCTGTATAATATTTCCCTTAAATATGCATTATTTTACTTGTGAGTTTTTTTACTGAATTAATCTGAAATGTACAAGCCCTGGATTTGCTACAGAGTGAAAAGTTATTTTATTTTTTTTTATTTTTAATTTTGGAAATTCTGCAGAAATCAGAACTCTTAACCATGGTTTGAACTAAAAAGGGGCAGTGGGGAGGGGAGAAGGGTGGGATTGTCCAGCATGCTTGTATGTATATTTCAGAAACTTTTTTAAATGTAAAAGCTGTACATTTCTGGGAAGTTCTGAATTTCTTTTTGTTTTCTTTTTTCCTTCAAGCATTTTGCAGTGAGCTTCTTTTATATATAGCAAACAATTTGAAAGAATACAAAAATATGTGAAGTTCATTTAAAAAAAAAAGACTACAGTATAGCGCTGGTACAGTACACTAAAAGACTTTGATAAAAAGAAACAATAATAAAAGGCCTCCATTTTAAATGTCATTCATATATACCTTGTGGATGAGAGCTATATACTTTTACACACTTTTTTAGAGGAATAAATTATTGAATTACTGAAACTTTGAGTGGCTGTTTTCCCTCCCATCCTGCCTTTGTAATGAAATTATCTACACCTGTCCAAAAGGTGTATTTACTATGGATTGAACATAGAATTTACTGCTCTAATCACACTGGCAGCTGTTCTGAAATGGTGTTCTTGTATTCCCATCACAAGTGCATTCCTAGATCAGTTTCTAGACGCGAATACACGCACACAGCCTTGAACTAGGAGCCCTGGAGTTTTAAGTCCCTAACTGTTTTGAGTAAGTCAGGTCTCACAGTGTTTCAGGCTACAAGATCGTGACCAATCCCAGAACAAATTACAAGACTATGTTCATATTCTAATGCCTGTCTTTTCACAGTCCCAGCCAGTTTCTTTTTGGAGATAGCAGCAATGTCTCTCTTGCTGTTTTACTTATTTGCAGACTGGTGACAGTAGCTTGCCATCTGGCACACCACACACAGGCAAATCCCTTGTTGACTGCATACCGTACTCTCTGTTGCTCTTTCCTCTTTTGGTCCATCCATTAGGAAAAACCACTCATTCTAGAAGGGGTTTATTCCCTATCATGCCCTTGTGGTGTCTCTCACTGAAAATGGATAAGCCCCAGGAGTTGGCATAACTTAAAGTTGGCAGAGCATTGTCTAAATTTAGAGAGAAAACCACTGAGAGAAGTCAGCCCCCATTATTTCGTCCATAACCGAGGGACAAGGGACATCCTGTGAGAAATACTTTGCAAACTAAAAAGTGGTTCATGTTGTGATAGTAACATTGAAGAAAGAGAAAAAACGAAGCCAAAGTTTTGGTTAGCAGATAGTGCTCATCTCCATCTCTTCCGATCACCACTGCCTTATACGTATAGTTCTGTACAGTGTTTGCAACTCTGCTTGCCAAAAGAATCCCTAAAGAACCACACATTTCCCAGATCCTATGAAATCTGGTCAGATGATTCTTGTGTCATCTGAATAATCAGAATTAGGTGATATTTTTATAAGCATTCATTAGCTTGGATACTTGGCTCATAGGTTGGCTAGTGCTTTACCCGGCAGTTAGTATTGGTTCTATTTATAGTGGAAGGTTTTCACAACTACCACTGTCTGCCCCGATTCAGCAACTATAGCCAGATTCTCTGAGGTAGGAAAAGTTATTTGTTGAGTGCAGCAACATTTTGAAAGTTAGACATAATTTTGAGCTGGTGTATGAGGAGCTAGCAGTGTCTGGCCGGGTCCAGTGCTCAGGCTCTGCTTCACATAGTCCATCCGCTCCAACCCGGGGGTGGCATACTTATGTTCCTGTTTTTCGGGAAATCATGGGGCAAGGGATTTGTTTCCAACTCCTATTAAAGAGCCAATAAAAAAATCATTTCAGTTCAGTTTGTCAGTAGAAAATTTTAAAAGCAGACTTCTAAGACCCACTCCTGAGGCCCAGGCCACATGACCGAAAACTGTCTTTGCTGCTTGTCATGGATACAATTCAAGCCGCTCTTTAAAAAAGCACATATCTTTGGCTTTTGGATTCACCACATGCTAGAATCCTATCAAGATGTGATTTTTAACATATTACCATGTTTTCTTGGTGTTAAATGAGGCTCTTATTTATATCCCCTTGACAAAAAGATCACTCTAACAGTAACTATTTCATAGAAAATTCCCTTGTGCTAGGTAATCACAGGGATGCCATGTTTGCCCAGGGCATCCAGCTCTGCTTGGAACCACACGTACCCAGCCTTCCTTCCCTGGGCTTAAAACTCCAGGTCAAGTTTTAAAAGATTTTTTTTTGCCACTTACTGCTTCTGGCTAGATCTCTGAAGTAAGGAAGCAGGTGAGAAAGAAGATGAGGAAGTGAGTCTGACCTCAGCAAGGAGGCTGTGTAAGACTCATTTCCCGCAGACATGTTATTTTCCCCATAAGTTTAAGTTACCTTGAGATGGGAAGACCCAAGGACAGACACTGGGGATAGTCCCACTTTTTTCTCCCCCAACAAGCAGGAAAGTGAGAAAAGCACGTTATGTTTTAATAATCTGCTAAAACAGCATGGTCTGGGCTGTTATTGACAGAGGTTAGACCAAGTCTGTCCCAGAGTGCACGGGAAGTCCCCCACCATTCACAACAGGCAGATGGGATCGGCAGAGACCCTATTTTAAGCCTTTGTTACCTTGCCAGTGGATTAGGCATGTTTCAATCCACCCGTTTCACAAAGCCAGGCGATAGGAAAACTGGCCGCCATAGGCGAAGACCAGAAGCTCTGAGGGGAAAAAGTTCTCATACAAGGAAATGTTTGCTTTGTAGGGAAAATCAACTTAATTTAACATGTAAAATAGCAATTGTTGTCTTATTTAATTTGAGCTTGAACATTTTTCATTAAGCATTTTCAAATTAGCTCTCTTATTTAAATCATATTTTATTCACTTAGGGCTCTTGATGTTCTTAGTAATTTATATGCTTTATTTACATGATTAATTTCCTGTCTGATCCTTTTAAGTACATGGTTTTTTAATTATAGAAGAAGGAGACAATGTGGATGTAGTTTTACATACACATCAATATTTTTTGTAGGTATTTCTTGTATCACTGCGAAATTGAAAAAGTTTTACCAAGTGTAGGCGTTGACATATTTGCTTCACAAGATGAGCCAGTGAACTTACTGTCCATAGTTTATGACATTGGAGAGGTGTTATTTTACATGACAGTGTCTTTATGTTGGCCCAGGACTGGATGTGGCTTAGGAGTTAGGCACCTAGGAAAGAAATACTGGTGAGGCTGTTCAGTGATCAGAACTATTTGCACCTCAAAAATAGGAAACAATTTACCAGCAAATTCATCAGATTCTGACCAGATTCTGCTGCTTTTGGAGGAAACAATTTGGAAAAATTCAGAAATTTATTTTTCTTTTTCTGTTGATTTGTGTTTTCTATTTCTTCTGTCAACTTTATTAAATTAGATTTTTATAAGGAAAAAGTTGAGTTTTCCCCAAGAATTACTATGCAATTGTGCCGAATACTCCCTGAATTTTGAACCTGTGGTTTTTGGTGAAGTGTCCTCTTTCTCATTTCTGACAATATTTATGCATTTTCTTTCCTGATGGATATTTTCCCTAGTAGTTATATCATCCCCGCGCCCCCCCCCCAAAGAAACAGCTCATGGATTTGACAGTTCTGCTGTTTTCATTCTGGCTTTTGTCTTGCTATTTTTTCCCCCCCTGGTCTCCTTGAGAGTTTTGTTTCATGTTCCTTGAATTTTAATTGTCTGCTAAGTTAATTTATTTTCACTTTTGATACTATCAGCATTTATAGCCTGGGGGCTCTGGAAGTGTGAGGCCCTCCACAAATCATATACAGAATTCTTCACATTCTTGCATTTTCTAGAGAGATAAAATGTCTGTGTCAGGTTCTCAGAGATGCCATAAAAGATATAGAGATTATTGATCTGGCCTTATGTTTAAGTTGATTACATCCTAGAAGTTTTGATGTTTTAAGGGTCTCATTTTATGTTTACACCCTTGATTTTTTTATTTCTATTCTACTTTTTTTTAAGAATTCTTTTAGAGTTTAAAGTAAAAAGTCTGTCATACTAGAATATTTATTCTCTTATTCCCATGTAACCTAGTAGTGATCTGTTTTGGCAAATATTTTCTGAAACCTTCAAAACAAGGTGTGCTCTATTGGGCAGTGTTGTTCGATAGAAATGTAATGTGAGCCATAAATGTAATTTTTATATTTTCTAGTAGCCATATTAAAACAGCCAAAAGAAACAGGGGAAATTAATTTTAACAAACATTTTACTTCAACAACATGTTCAAATATTTCAACATAACACCAGTATAAAAATTATCAATACATGAGTTTACATTCTTGCAAATTCAGTTTGAAATTTACAGCACATTTACATTGGGATGTTAAATTCTCAGTGATAGAAAAATGTAATTCTACCAAAACAAAAGTTGAGTTTAGGGAAAAAAAATTTACATGGCTTCAGTTTTTTTAGACTCGGATTTTAACAAATGCAATTGACTAATTAGTTCCTCAGTTCATACACACACTTCCAAATGCTCAGCAGCCATGTGGGGCTAATGGCTACACATTGGACGCTACAACTAGACGAAAGATTTTATATCAGTGAATTCTGAGTATATTTTCCACATCTCTGTGCCCGCTGGACTCGAGCTCCGTCACGGGCGGATGGCAGGAGTCAGCATATCCCACTGCGAGTTTGGGCTGTCCTCTCTCCCCTTTGTACTTCATTATTGGTGCATAAAGGTTTAATGATGTATCTCTGTTAATGTTTATCTCTGTATAATGACCCTTTGTTTGCATTATACTTTTTGCTTTAAATTATCCTTTGCTATTAATATTGCCATCCCTCTTTCCTTTGATTAGAGTTCCAGTATTATATTTTTGACCAACCATTTATTTTCAGCCTCTGTCATGTTGTTTTAGGCGTATTTCTTTATACAAGTTGTTGCATTTTATTTCTTAAAATTTTTATTTGAATAGGGTAATTTCTACCATTTGCATTTTCTGTTCTGTGTTACACTTTGACTTGTCAGCCAATTTTTATAAATACACACATATTTATTTGCTTCCTTTTACTCTTCAGTTTTGCTTTTTTTGTGGGTATGGGCTCTGCTATTTGCTTTTTTTCTTTTAAAGCGTTTTGGAAAGAAACCTCCATTTCCTAATTTTGTTAATGATGACCTTGGAGCATCTGCAGACCTTCACAAGCTCTTCTCATCCCTCTTGTGCCCACCTGCTCCCTCAGGGGTGTGTGTGTGAACTCACACCCTGCCATGCACATGGGGACCTGCCCACCACAGCAGAGGTCTGTCCTGCTGCTCCTTGGACATTCCTTCTGTGGTAGGCAGCTCCCCTCGTCACTGGCTTCAACAAATATGGAAGCCACCTTCACCCAGGGTCTGCCTCACCGCCAGTCCCTCTGTTCCTGATGCACAGAGCCACCATGTGTTTGTAGAGCGAATCTGTCAATGGCCAGCAGGTACCACGTGTCTCGGGTGGCCCGGGATGGGTTTGAAGAGATCCTGGAACCCCATTCCAATCTCGTCCTCGAGGCAGGGAGTTGGCCGTGGGTGGAGTCAGCATGGATGGGCATGGGCTGCCCAGCCAGCTCGAGTGAGGACATGCTGCATGTCCGCTTGACTGTGTCCTCATCCCACTCCACCATTCGCCCCATATCCAGTTCTGTCCTTGCTAAGCCTAAGTCTGTCACTTCTGCCACTGACTGACAGACGCTGTTCACTTGATTCTTTGGGACACCTCTTGGCAACATTTTAACCCTTGGTCTCCTGGAACTGGTGAGCCTCAGGCTCCAAGCCACCCTGGACTCTGACCCAGGGAGCAGGGCGGGGCTGGGGCTCTGCGTTGACTGGCCGCCCCCAGTGGCCCGCACTCTGGGAACTGGGGGGCACCACGAGCAGGCAGTGGTGAAAGGAGCCTCCCTGCGTCTGGCCACGTGAACATGGGATGGTCCTTCTGTTGGAGGAGCCCGGCCTTCCCAGGCCTCCAGCTGCAGATTCTGCGTTCCCACTGGCCTCCCAGAGGCGGCGCCCGGAGCCCGCGGCCACTGGGCACAGCTCGAGCTCCTCCTCCAAACCCTTCTCATCCCCAAACTACTCCTCCATTCACCCTGTCCTGTCCCTCAGCGATTCTGCTTTCTGAGGGGCAGGGGTCTCCTCTGGCCACAGGAAAGACCCGCCCCCACCAGCCTCTCACTGGCAGAGGCAGGACACCTGGGTCCAGCCTGTGTGGGAGCCACCGGCCTGGGGCTGCCGTAGCCTGCTCGCCGAAGCTTCTGGGGAAGGGATCGTTGGATGAGACCCGCAGGACTCATGGGAGGTGGTGTTCGGGGTGGGCAGGGAGGCCGCTGCAGATGGGGCCACAGCCCCCCAGAAATCCAGGGGCTGGAGGAGCTGCAGGTCAGGTGTCATTGGGGAAGGAGAAGCGTAGGCTGTAAGCAGGACCAGTTCAGAGTGAGATGGCTGGCCAGACTCCTGGGTGGCACAGAGCCTCACAAAGCTGCTAGAGAGCAGAGGGACAGTCCTCTTATGGCTGTGCAAAGAGGGTGGACATGGAGGCAGAGGAACATGGGCCCATGACTGGAGCATACTGAAGGCAACCTGCAGGCCATCTGGGCCCACCAGGTAGGTGCGGGCGAGGAGGCCGTCGAGGGCACGGAGATTCCTGGCCCTAGCATCTAGAGGAACCCAACAAACATTAGTGACCGCTGAGGACAGCGGCAGAGGACAGGCTGCGGCGCTGGAGGAGAAAGGAAGGAAGCAGGGAGCCCGAGCTGGCAGGGGCAGGGGTATTGGAGCTGTGCTTGGCAGGGGAGCTGGGCAGCCCCTGCCAGGAGGGCCGGCACCCTGAAGGAAGGCCTCCGTGGGGGACAGCTTTGGCTGGTGGCTCTTTGTTTCTTATCAAGGAGGAGGGTGTTCAGTGGCACGCAGGGCAGGAGGTTCCAGAAGGTCATACAGCCTTGGTGCTGACAGGGCACGAGGACCAGTGAGGGCATGACAGGCCTGACGCTATTAATTGATGAAATGAACTGGCCTGGTTCCCTTGCCCTGGGGAGGGGACATGAGAAGTGGCTCCCTCCACTCCCCCGCCGCAGCTTGAGAACACGATCAGACAGCGGGGGTCCCAGGACAGCGGGGACCCAGGGAAAGATGCCTCTGGCTGCTCCTTCCTTGGGGTTTTGTTCTGTAGCCTAGCGTGGCCCTGGGCATAGGTTGCAAGGTGGCAGGTTCTCACCCCTAGGGGTGGCGGAAGGGACCTGAGCATGCACCTCAGAGCACAAGAAGCCAGGGCTCAGCAACCCCTGGCCTTGCTAACAAGATGCCTTTGTCTGGAATGTTCCTCAGCACCACTCAGAAACCAAGGGGCAGCTGGGGACTGGTCCTACCCAAACCCTTCCATCCCTTCGAGGTCTCCCATCAGGCCTGACCTGGGTTCTGTCCAGGCCTTACAGATCCAGGACCCTCAGGACTCTTGCAGGACTCCAGCTGCCCCAGGAGGGAACTCAGGTGTCCTTGTGTCGTCCTGGATGATGCCTTCATCGCCAAACCCTCTGAAGCCTACTGCTAGGTGCCTCACTGTCCACCACCGGCCCCTTCCCTGGCTCACAGCGCCTCCTGGCTCTCCCCAGGGTCTCCCTGCCTGCCACTCGCCTTTCTGTCCAACCTCAGCTCCCAGTGGCTGCATGAAGTCCAGTGTCCCCCACCAGGAACACAAGGCTCATCCTGGCCTGGTCTTGAGCATCCCCCCAGGCTCCTCTCCCAAATTCCACTAGGAGGTGCCTCTTCATCTGCCAGGCCAGGCTGGCAAGGTGGGCACCCCTTTTTCCTGGGGACAGTGGAGGAAGCAAGAGGCCTCACTGAGAAATTCTTACAGGAAAGTCCAGTGGTGACAAACTATTGCCACCTCTGTCCCTTGAGGTGCTCCACCAGGCAGCACCTCCTCTCTCCTGTGGTGTTCTGTCCGGGGGTGGCCAGCTGAGTGAGTGACACACATTCTCTCCACAGTGTCCTCGGTGCCACCCCAGTCCCCAATGAGAGGGGCTTTAGGCCTCAGGCCGCAGAAGCAGTGACCTCATGGGCTTCAGCTTGCTGGGTTTGCTTGTCTGACAAGCGTCCAAGGAGCGGCCGTCCCTGGGGACAAGCAGGAAAGTGGCTTTGCCCAGAGAACCCCAGCCTGCCCTGGTCCCAGGGCACACAGGACAAAGCCAGGGTCCTTCACGACCATAGGACCTGGACTTGCTCTCATTGTTCCCTTAATTTGGCGAGGTCTGGGGGAACAGAAAAGGGGTGCTCTGTCCCCTTTTCTTTAAGGGCAGTACAGGAGAGTTGCAGGTTTGCTTCTGACCCCCACACTCTGCGGTACACTCCAAGCTGGCTGGGGAAGTGGGGGAGACCTGCTCTTCATGGAGCGCACATTTCAGATTCTCGGTGGTGAGTGACTGACAATAGTCCATCTCGGCCCAGAGAGGGCAAGCAAGTTGTCTAAGGCAACAGTGTGGGGCGTGGATAGAATTGGTCCAAACAGGACAGAGGACGAACCTGAGGCTCCTGTAGGAAAGCAAACATGAGAAACGCCTGAGTCTTGCTCTTCTGGTCTCTACTGCAGACCCAAACCCCACTTCGCAGGAAGACAGGCCTGGAAAGTCCCCTCTGCACAACCTTCTCGCCCAGTCTCAGTGCAGGTTCGTAAAGACTCTGGCCTTTGCACCACTGGGGAGCATCCCTAGCTTGGGGCTGGCCTTCCTGTCCCTGCTGGCCTCCTCACAGTGGCTGGCACCCCATGTCACTACCCCCACTGGTGAGTGGAGCCGACCACCCTGCCATACTGCCAGCCCCACCTCTGCTACTCATCCCAGCCCTCAGTGGTCACCTCCTCCCACTCCAAACCTAGGGTCACCAAGCACATGGGGTTTGGACCTGTAGCCCTTGTTGTTCTGTCCCCAAGAGCCTGGCATCTGTCGGGTCCGTGGGTGAATTGGTGGGCCTCCTCCTCAGTCCTGAGTCCAGGGCCCTCTCTATGGAGGAGGGCCCCTGCCCAACCCATGGTCTACCCGCCCGTGGCTTAGGACAGACTCGCCTGTTTGTTTTATGTGTCCTTTAGGGGTCCTGTTCCAGGGAGAGGGGGAACAGGACCCATAAAGACAGGGACGGGATCCCCAGCATGTAGACCAGGGCCTTCTTCTTTTGGAAGAAAGCCCATCAATGTGTATTTTTCTTTTTGAGATTTGTTGTAGTTGTAGGTGGACAGAATGCCTGAATTTTATTTGTTTATTTTTATGTGGTGAGGATGGAACCCAGTGCCTCATGCATGCTGGGCAAGTGCTCTGGCACTCAGCCCCAGCCCTAGCCCCCAATATGTATTTTAAAATTTTTTTCCTTTGAAGTAATTCTAGACTTTTTTTTTTTTAATGCAACAGCAGTTTGCTGAGTCCTGTATCCCTCCTTCATCTTCCCCTCTACCTCTTCATCTTCATTCTACCTCTTCACAGGACAGGAACAGAACCAAGGCTTGAGCCTCAGAGCTCTACCCCATAGCCCCACTTGGATTGCGCATGTCGCCCCACCAACGTCCTGTCCACGCACCAACCCAGGATCCCAGTGCCTCACTCTCTTAGTGTCTCCTTCATCCCCTCTGATCTGTGGCCATGCCTCTGTCTTCCCTTGTTCTCTGTGAACTTTGGACCATTCAGTTGTTTTATCATAATTTGGTGCCTCCATTTGGGCTGGTCTGATATTTTCTCTTGGTTAAACTCTAGTTATACATTTTGGGCCTAGAACATCACTTAAGATACGCACCTCCTCTCAGTGTCCTGAGGTTTCTGGGTCATCACAGGCGATGTTCACCTTGATCCCTGGGTTAGGGTATCATCCTCTGCATCTCCACTGGAAGCTTATTTCCTTCCTCAAATATTTTGGATTGAATAGATTCAATGGAAACCCACAGAAGGGCAGACATATTTGGTTATGTCCCAGAGATTCCACCAGGGGGCAGCCTTCACTGACAAATCTTTGTGGGCAAAGTCCCAGAGTTTGCGAGCGGGAGATTCCAGAATGGTTCAGGGGAGCTGGCAGGGTCCACCAGGGGAGCTCTCGCTTGGGTGGACAGCCCCAGGGCACAGACTCCAGGTAGGACATTGGGGCCCGGTGTAGGGTGGCTTTGAAGAGCAATCTGGCTTGGCAAATTTATAGTGCATGGAAGATTGACCAGTGGCTAGGCCGTTGCTGGCTGTGTGTGTGTGTGTGTGTGTGTGTGTGTGTGTGTGTGTGTGTGTGTGAAGGTTCAATGCTGCCGTTTTCAATACCTGGGTAGCTGGTTAGAAATGAAGAAGTCCTCTCTGTGATCCCCTCATGCCTCCCACCACCAGACACCTTGGAAAAGGCCTGTGTGGGTCCCCCAGGGACAGGAAGAGACCCTGGGTGTGCAACAATTCCTTGTGGCCTGGGCTTGGAAAGACCTCAAGGCAGAGGGGATACCAGTCCCATTGAAAATTAATTAAATTTTAATAAAATAAGACATTTTAAAACAACAGTGTACACTGTAAACAGCCCTGAGGGAAATTTCTGGGGTGATGAGAATGTCCCTCTTTTGGTTGGGGCGACAGTAACATTTGTCAAAGCCCAAGGAGGAGCTTTACACTCAAAATGGGTTCATTTAAAATTTTTTACTTTTAGCTGTTGAAAGTATAGAGCATCTGAAATTTGCCATCTTCACCATTTTTTAAGCGTTCAGTTCTGTGGTCTTAACTAGATTCACCATGTTTTGTAATTAGCCTCTAGAATTTTTTCCCCTTGCAAAACAGAAATTCCACATTCATCAAATATTAACTCCTTCCCCCTCTCCCATCCCTGGCAACTTCCATTCTACTTTCTGTGTGTGACTTGACCCTTGTAGGCGTCTTAGTCACATAAGTGGAATTCTACAGTATTTTCCCGGCTTCTTTTGCTGAGTCTAATGTCCTTAAGGTCCACCCACATTGTAACCTGAGTTAGAAGTTTCTTCCTTTTTAAGGCTGAGTAATATTACATCTTGGTGGGATGATGCCGTGGAGACAGTTGGCAATGAAGCCCTCACGATGCTGAAGACCCCTTTGGTCCTCTCCAGGAAGATGGTGATGTACAAGAGCCATGCAGGCCTTCTGAGGATTCCACTCAGAGGGACAGGTCTTAGGGGCCTGAACTGGCCTGCTATTCTGGGACTTGAGATCAGGTGGGCTGTTCTTGCTTTCTTCCCTCCCAGGCAGAGAAGCTGCCGTGTCCCTGCACATCACAGGCATGAGGCCTGACAGGTCACGGTCCAGGGCTGGTGCCAAACTTGACCTGCAGGGAAATGCCTGGGCTAAGCCCTTGGGAGCTCATGAAGGCTCCTGGGCTGGGAGCCTTCCCTTTTCAAGTTCATTACTTTTCCATCCGGCTGTGGACTTGTACAGTGCTGGGGGGAGAAGGAGAACAGAATAGCACCCTGAGGTTGAGACCCCCAAAGAATCTCTGTGCTTTTGCAAGTGACTCTCATAGTTTCTAAAGAGGAAGAAAAACTACAAATACAGGCCAGAGCTTGCAAACGGGTGGCTGTTGGGCCTGACGGGGCCTGCTGCTGTGTGTGATGGGATGGGACTTCGCAATGTTTTCAACAGCTTGAATTAGTAGCCAACATTTCAAAATTAGGTAATCCATATTTTTTGAAGAGAACATGTGTCACTTTTTTAAAAAAATGATTATTTCCACCTGGGAGCAGGTGGGTCTGCATTACCACCTGACAGTGATGAGTGGAGCCCAGTAGAGGCCACACCCCATCCCTCCTTAGTGAAAACACGAGTTGTCCAATTTGCTGCACTCCTTACCACTCCATAGTGCCTTGTGCTGGCCTTTAACTTATTTCATTTATGTTATGAATGTGACCTCTAATATAGAGCTTCTTATCAAGTCACATAATTTTCAGAGCTCGAAGAGCCTTTAGTGACCTTCTAGTCCAAGGGTCAGTAATCTGCAGCCTGAGGTCTAATCCGGCCCCCCACTTGTTTTGGTCGATAAAGTTTTATTGAAACATCACCAGATGCATTCTTTTAGGTATTGTCTGTGGCTGCTTTTCTGCCAATAGCAGAGTAGAAAAGCCTAGAGTGTTCGATGTCTTCCCCTTTACAAAAGAAATCTTTGCCGACACCTGCTCTGGTTCAGCCATCCAATCTCCTTTTTTGTTTGTTTGTTATTGATGAGCAGAGACCCTGAGAGGAAGGGAGGATGTCACCAAGGTCGTCTGGGTGACCAGGTTGCTGCACTCAGTGCAGGGACTGGTCAGCACCTGCTGTCTCGCCTGACTAGTAGCCCTGGCCTCGAGAGCTGCCCCAAGGAGAGGAGCCCCAGCCTGGTCCCTGTCCAAGCGGTGGGTCCGGACCCCTGACTCCCATCACCACTGACAGTGGGTCCTGCACGCCCTGCCTAGGCCCAGGCTGACCCACAAGGCCTGGTATCAGTGACACCCCATCTATCGTGCTGTTGGGGCAGCCTGCAAGGCCTGTCTGGAATTCTTCCCCGGCCAGGATCAAAGTCTGGCCATGTAGAGGCCTGGGTTGGAGTTGGGGAAGAGGAGGGCTGGCTTGGCTCGGCCTGTGGCTTGACCTGGCACTCATGGTACAAAGTGTGACTCAGGGCCCAGGGGACCGGGAGCAGCGTAAGAGCTCCACTCTGCAGCTCTGTCACTTTGGACGAGAATGTCATCTCCGAGTCTCAGTTTCACAAGAGTGAGAAGGAATTGCAGTACCCATCTCCGAGGGGGTCTGGGGGTGCATAAGCAGCTCAGAGGTGTAAAGCTGGATAGAATGACATGATCTGGGGTTGGCTTTGAACCCGCACAGGGGAAGTGAGTGTGGCAGGTGGCCATGGAGGGGCCACAGACGCACAGGGGTCAGTTGCTACCTCAGGCGATGGAGGCCTTGGCTCTGCCTACCCTTCTCTCCACTTTTGTGGATGCTTGAAATTTCCCATAATAGTTAAATTTGAAAAATCCCACAATTTTGTAGAAATCTATGGGACAAATTTTTTTGTTTTGTTTTGTTTTTCCTGGTTTGCTTTTCCATTTTGGAAGAAGCTGTGTCTGATTTCAAACATAGCGCCTCACACGCTGCTGGGCCCTAAAGCATATGTTTAGCTTGGGGAAGACAATGGAATGGGCTGCGGCGTGCGTGTGTGTGTGTGTGTGTGTGTGTGTGTGTGTGTATGTGAGAGAGAGAGAGAAAGAGAGAGCGAGCACACATCCCCCCCATTTTTAGTTGGTGCATTAAGTCATACATACTGATGGGATTTATTGTTACGTATTCACAGATCAAAGAAAGATCAGTAGAGGAAAAGGACCAAGGGGTGAAAGGTAGGGTCCCTTTCCTCTACTGATCTCCCTTTGATTTTCTTTCTTTCTTTCCTTTTTTTTGGATACCCAGGATTGACTCAGGGCCACTCAACCACTGAGCCACATCCCCAGCCCTATTTTGTATTGTATTTAGAGACAGGGTCTCACTGAATGGCTTAACGCCTTGCTTTTTTTTTTTGCTGAGGCTGGCTTTGAACTTGTGATCCTCCAGTCTCAGCCTCCTGAGTGGGAGCCACTGGGATTACAGGTGTGTGCCACCACACCCTGCTCCCTTTGATTTTCATGAGATCCACCCCCACCTTTCTTTTCCCTTTTCCTCTCTAGTTTCCATATATGAAAGAAAACATAGGACCCTTGACCTTCTGAGTTTGGTTGATTTCACTTAACATGAACACATTTTTCTTGAGGACCTATTATGTGCTCAACCGTGTGTGCCAGAGTATAAAATCAAAGAACTTGCTTATCCAAGGTTACCTTCTCATATTCCCTTTCACATTGTCCTCCCTAAGCCTCCTCTGACGGTCCCTTTATGAGGGTAGAGGTAGCGGAGCTCATCCTCGATCCTTGGCCACCTTCCTGGGCCAGGTTCTTCAAGGCCACACGTGAGAATTCATTATTCTTCCATGGTATCGCTGGCTGTGCCCACCACTCCACCTAAGTCCAGGCCTGTATTTAAGCTTGACCTCTTTGTCTTGTGACCCCTTTCTGTCACTTGTTGTAGGGACCTCTGATATAGGTTGTCAGCCTTAGTAAAAAAAAAAAAAAATACATGATATCCAGTTAAACTTAAATTTCAAATAACAAGTTATTTTTTAGTGGAAATATATCCCATGTCATACTATGGTACATATTTAAATAGTATTCAACATTTATCTGAAATTCAAATCAAACAAGATGTTGTATATTATATGTGGCCACCTTATCCAAGGGACATCTATTATTCATGCCCGCATGCATTCGTCCATATGAACACCCACCAGATGCCTGACCCTCGGTGGGGTCTCTGAACTACCTTAGTTCCCGCCTTTAAGTACCTTCCTGAACTGTCAAAGAAATTAAAAATTGCCTTGTGTTTTATCAAAAGATTCAAGCAGAGTGTATCAGGAGCAGACAATAAACATAGCCCAGGGAGGAGGGAGCCATTGGAAGAGACGGGGCTGGAGGTGGTGCCACAGTCTGTGGCCATGCCGTGCCTGGTGAGGTGTGTGGCATTTCCAGATCATTTCCCATGCTTCACATTCAAGTCGTGGCTTGAGATTAACTAGAGTTTCCTGAAATCAAACTCCAGCAGCTTTTCTTAGTCACTCACAGACTTACCCAGTATCTATGGAAAGCCACCATGTCTGGGGTACTGAGGCTACAGACGAGGTTCCTGTCCTCAGGGCGTGGATGGGGAAAGATGTAATAAACAAGTATATAGACCAGTGTTATGCAGCAAATAAAACAAGGCATTGTGGTGGAAAGACAGGGGTGCTGGTAATACAATTCGATTCTGGGGTGTAGGTCCATAACAATATCAACCACTAAATGCATGGATTGCACCTACTATGTACTGGGCAGTGAGTTAAATGCTTCTTATATACCAACTTGTAATTCTCACGCCAACCTGAACAGTTTGGCACCATTGTTATCCCATTTGATGAATGAACAGGCTGAGATGCAGAGAAGTGACATTATTTGCCCTCTATGCCTCAGTTTCCTTATCTTTAAAAGGGGGATGTTAGGTCACAGTGAGGATGGAAGCAGTTTGTAAACTATGAAGCGTCTCGTGCATTGTTGTTATCTAGAAGCGACTTCTCTGCCTTGGCACCAACCACATCTTACCTTTTTCCTAACGACTGGGTGAGCAGTTGGGAATCTTGGTTTCCTGCTCTTCCATATTGGACCATGAACTCCCCAAGGTGAGATTCACACTGCTTACCTGTCAGTCTCTCGGAGTCTGGATGAACCCCAGGAATGTTGCAGCAGTTCAGTTAATTAACACTGTCTCCTTTCTCAACTTTCAATCAAGGAAACATCTCTAGGAACCTATCAAGCTATCTTTATTATGGGACCTGTTGTCTCCACCCCTGTCTTAGTCTGTTTTCTATTGCTAATGATACATACCACAGATTGGTATGCCTTACAGAAAAGAGGTCTATTTGGCCTCAGAGATCTGATCCAAGGTCTAAGGGCCAAGTCAAGGGAGGGACTTGTTGCTGGCAGAATCCTGAGGTGGTGCACATCACATGGCAAGAGACAGGGATCCGGTGAGAGGCTTAGCCAAACTGCCATTGAAGTACCCACGACTGAGATAACTCACTAACCCATTAATCCTTTAATCTATTTATCATATTGATTGATACATTCATGAAAGCATATTCTAATTACCTCTTCAAGGTCCCACTTCATCTCATCTCTTAATATCTCATAATGGGGACCAAATTTCAACATGAGTTTTGGAGGGGACACACCATAAGGAGACCATTGCAACCCCCATCTCCTGCGAAACTAGAGAACCTAAATGGAAGTCAGACTCACTTAGTACCTAAGGCTTGGGATGCTCTTGACCCTGTTCCCCATTCTTTTAGACCTGTCCATCAGCCCAAGGCCAGGCAGTTCTGGGGGCACACCTGGGCATTAGTGAACTTTGACTGATACTTACAAAATACAGAACAATTATGAAACAATATATAAAATCCCTTCTTTTAGACTAAGGTCTTATCTTTCTTTGTGCCATGATATCTAGGTTAGTCTGTGGAAGTCTCAGAATTTCTTCTTAGAGCAAGGGTCTTACATGTTTTAAATCAGATTTTAAAAGGAATGGATAACTGTATTTAACATAACATCAATATCAAAAACAAATCTCTGAAATAGTAATATATGAGCCTTAAAATTAATGCATGAAACAAGATTTAAAAACAGAGTTAAGAACAACTAAAGTTTGAAGTAGGACAGAAGAGCAAATTAGTGAACTATAAGATAAATATGAAGAAATATCCAGAATGCTACCCAAGAGGGCTGAGGTATATAGCTCAGTGGTAGAGCACTTGATAGCATGCACAAGGCCCTGTGTTCCATCTTTAGCACTGAGAGAGAGAAAGCAAGGGGGAGAGAGAGAACATAAAAGGAGATTAAGGGGCCTTGAAGATAGATTAAGTTCTGACGCATATATAAGGAATTTTAGCAGGAAAGAACAAAAGAAATTGGACAGCGCCATTATTCAAAGAATGTTTATCCTAGTGAATGAAAGACATAAATCTTCAGATCCAAGATATGCAACTATCGCCAAGCAGGATAAATATAAGCGAATTCAGGTTATCATACAACTGCAGAACATAAAAGTTGAAGAAAATATTGAAAGCAACTGAAAAGCTCTTAATAAATGGAAAGAGAAGGATTATCAACAAAGACTTCTCAGCAGCCACAATAGAAGATAAAAGTAATGATCTATCTGCTGAGAAAACAGTAGCTGATGACCTAGAATTCTATATCCAGTGAAACTATCACCCAAGAATGAAGGATAAAATAGATGCTTTCAAATAAGAGAAAAGCTTATCATCAACAGAGAATCTGAAATAACTACTAATGCATGTACTTTAGGAAGAAAGTCATCAAATCCCAGATGAAGAAGCAAAATATGGTTAAAAATAACAAAAAGAAGTTGGTATATATATATAAATACATGTAAATGCACTACTTGAATAAAACAACAGCAATGAGTGTTTTTGAATATATGAACTATGTAGAAATAAGTGCTGTCACAGGAAAATCTAAATAAGAGTTCTAAGTTTCGTATTGCTAGAGAGGAAGGCATAGATATGGATTTGTATGGATTGAACTCAATGATCCACAATTAACTTGAAGTCAAAGAAACATATTAAAATTTCCAGTATAGACACTAATATAACAGGACCACAATGTAGCTTCTGACCCCCCAGAAAGTCAAAGGATGAAAAAAAGGAAACTTAGCTAACTGGGTATAAAGCACAAAAGGTTAAAGTATGATAAATATTGCCAAAATAAGATTTTAGGAAAGATCCCAATAGGTCAGTAGTCACAGGACATCTAAACATGTCAGTCATGTCACTAAAAGCACAAATAAAAATAGTCACTTGCTATACATTGTTTATCAAAGAAACAGCTTAGATGCTAAGGGCACAGGAAGATTTGAAGTACAAGCAGGAAAAAGTAGAAGCCGGGAAAATATGGAGAGTCAGCTTGGATTGCTTTATTATTTTCAGGCAGAGCACCATCAGAAATAAAGAGCCTTACACCATGATGTTAAAAGATGTAATTCCCAGGGGAGCTCGAATCGGGTTTTTAAACTTGTGTGCACTTAACATATCCCCAAGCCCACCATTACAGGGGAAGGTTTTAACATCTCTCTCTTTAGTCGTTGAGAGATGAAACACACACAAAAAAGTAAGGAAGATGCAGGTGGGGGGGGGAGGACTGGAGAAGCCCAATTAACAGCCAAGATCTAATGGACGTGCATAGAACCAACAATTAGAGACAACACATCCTCTTCAAGCATTTACAAAAAAAAAAAAAAACAATAATCACATCTCTGAGCCACTGAGCGGGCCTCCCCAGTTACCAAGAGACTGTGGCAAGAGGGAGAGCAGAGGACATGGGGAACTTGGCAGCGTGACAGTGGCTGCCATCCCTTTAACCCCCAACGCTGAGCTGTTTGCTTCTGGACAGAAGCCGCTGCTCATAGCTGACATCCTGGAATGTGACCCAGGCCTGGGGCCCTTCTGAGGCCCCCCAGACAGGCTGGTGGGTGACTTTATCTCCCCTGGACCAGGCAGCCAATAGAGAACAGAGAGACCAGGGACCCTCCCCGGGGCTGTCAATCTTCCTCTCCCTGACAGGCTCATGGGTGGAGGGACCCAGAGAGTCCTGCTGGGCAGGACAGCTTGGCCACCCAACCTGAGCCTCAGTGCTCTGACAGGTAAATGACCCGCCCACGGGGCCCCCAGCAGCACGCAGAGGACCACGAGAGCCGTGGGACCTAGAGCATGGGAGCAGGGGGTGCCGATGACACCCGGGGCCCAAAATCTATTTTTTTTGTTCACTTTCAAAAGATTCTAATTTATTTTTTAGAGCATGTTAAGGTTCACAGTAAAATTAAGAGGAGGGTACAGAGATTTCCCATTCCGCCCCCGACTGTCTGTTACCATCGTGGACCTGCCCTGACCTGTCCTCATCCCCCATAGTTCACACTGGAGTTGTTCATTCCACGGTCTGGATAAATGTATACGGACACAGACCTGTATCCACTCTTGTGGGATCATACAGAGAAGTTTCATTTATTTTTTTAATGGTGAATCATCTTGCACTGTCTGGATGGGCACAGTTAATAAACTGCCCACTGAGGGGCAGTTTGGTTGCTTCCAGGTTTGGTAGTTATGAACACAGCTGTTATAATCACCCATGTGTGGGCTAGTATGTGGAGAGATGTTTTCAACGCCTTCGGATAAATAGCAAGGGGTGCAATTGCTGGGTCATATGGGAAGAGTGTGCTGAGTTTTGTAAGAACCATCAAACGGTCTTCCCAAGAGAGCATGCCATCTTGGATTCCCCCCCACAATGAGGAGAGTTCCTGTTGCTCCACATCCTTGTCAGCACTTGGGTTGTCCAATCTAAGAGTGTGGCCATCTGCCACCGTGGAACTCTGAACTGCTCTGGTGCTGGATACCCTTAACTGTCCACGCCCCATGTGATGGAGAACAAGGACTTGGGGCTACTTCCCCCAACGTCCCCCTCTGTCAGCAGGAAGCAGCTTGCAGATGTTGTCACTCATTTTCCCATTTCAATGTAGAAACTGACAGTGGGGAAATGTAACAGTGTTGCCAAAAGTTCGGTCCTTGTCCCAGATGCCAATCCAATAACAAGGACACTGTTGGGAGAAAAAAAGAAAAAAGAAAGTTTATTACTTTGCTAGCAAAGAAGAAACACAGGGAACTCCTGTCCTGTGATGCTGCCCCTTGTCAGGAACAGGGGGCTTTTAAAGAGGTGACTACATTCCACGTGTTCTCTGTGGGAGCTGAGATTCCCTTGTTAATTTGGGAGATAGTCATTTCTGGGGGCTTCCTGTACCATCCCCAAAGTCTGGGTGACCTCATTCCTATGGTGGGTGGGTCCTCAGGGGCAGACCACTCAGCCTAGGATGGGGAAGAAAAGTAATCCTTTTCCCCTGAGATTAGGGAGGGGGTGAGATTAGGGAGGAGCAGGGAGAGAGGGAGAGAAAAGAAACATGAGTTCATTTTAAAAATCAGTCGCAGTGGCCGAGCAGCAAGGGCTGTATTCAAAGCAGACCACTGTCACATTCCCCACAGTCAATTGCTACATTTCATGTCCACGGATTACCTTTCTTCCCCATCCTAGGCACAGTTATCTGACCCCAGCACCCACCCACCAAAGGAACGAAGTCACCCAGACTTTGGATGGTACCAGCAGATCTCAGAAATGACTCTCTCTCAAAGTAACAAGCAAATTACAATTGCAACCAAGAACAGGTGGAATGCAGCCTCTGAGTCACCTCGATAAGAGCCCCCTGTCCCTGCTGATGGGCAGAATCACAGCCTCTGGGACGGGAGCCCTCTGTGTCTTTCCTTGGCTAGCAAAGCAGTAAAAGATCAGTGATTTCAACAAACTTCCTGATTCCCACCTCTCAGAAGGCAGAGCATCCCCTGCCAGTCCACATCAGGATTCTGTAGGCTCCTCCCCCTTGACTGGAGGCTCTCAGTCTTCAGAGAGCATCAGAATCACCTGCGGAGAAGTCAAACAGATTGCTGGGGGCCACCCCAGAGCTGCAGAGTCTGCCTGTCCCCTGGTAGTAACGCTATTGCTCAGGACGGCGCTTCTCTGAGATGCTCTGCACCAGAGACGCAGATGAACAGTGTGGCTCCCACGGCGCCTCTCTCTGGAGACTTCTCCAGGTAGGTTGAATCCCACCACCTGGTGCGCGTCCTTGGAATCAGCCCCACAAGGTTGAAACGACCTGTTTCAATGTCAACCTGCCCCATCTAGGAGTCGAGGGGAGTCCTCACCCCCGTGAGATGTCCCAGCCCCACACTCGAATGCTAGAGTAGGGGCGTGCTTCATCCACTTCCCGTGACTCAGAGGCAGGTGTCAAATCATGTCTGGCTGCCACAGCCAGGGTCCATCTCTGATGGTGATGATGGCAGGGGCCACCTGAGCCCCTTGAGACTGATTTGGGCAACTGTGTTTCGAAGATCCTCTTGCAGAAGTTTAGTCGGAGAATGGGGTGGGGGTGTGTGAATGACTGGGAGCAAGACTTGGCCCCTGAGCTTCCCTGGCCACTGGGAAGCTTTGTAGAGGTCACGTTCAGTATTCCAACTCAATCCCAAGGAGGTTTAATTTTTCATTTCTGTAAAAATGGGATTTCCGTGGGGACAGGGGATGTCAACATACCTCATCCCTGTGGCATGCTTTGAAGAGCACTCAAATATCTACTTGTTTCAAATTTCTACCGTTCCATATTCACTCCTCTGAGCTTATCTCGGGGAGTTGGTTGGGGAGATTCGCAGGAGCTGTGGGCGCAGGACACTTCCAGTTTCCCTAGTCTGGTTGGATGCTTACCCAAGGCTAGAAGCTTCTCCAGGACTGCGTCTCATTTGCCCTTACATGCTTAAGGTTTGGCATGATCCTAGCACATAATAGCTGTTCAACAAATGCTTGTTGAATGGATTAATGGATTCTTGGGCACTGACGGCACGAACGAGGCATGAAGCTGACCTGGGCGTGCTGTAGATCTGTTTGTCACTCTGTAAGGAAAGGCAAGTCATTTTCCCTCCAGGTCTCCACTCCAGGAGAGTGCACATGGAGGGTCTCTTCTCTGCCTCTTCCTACCATGTTCTAGTTTCCTTGTTTATTTCATTTCCAAATACCCAGCCTCCTTTACCCAAGGCCTTTGCCCTTGAGATTCCTGCTGTTGGTATGGGTTCCATCCCGTTTCCATCAAGAACATTTTAGCTTCTTTTAAGTCCTCTTGGTCATCTCAGAGGCAATCTCTGGAGAGACCTCCCAAACGAAAATTAATCCCTGTCTGAATAATTATTGAACGGTGAAGGGTGCATCTTTTTCAGCTTCCTTTCTCGTCCTCGTTTCCCCGTCGTCTGTGAGTTCCTGGAGAGCGGGGACAAGGCGAATCACGGACACCTAGAGCCACACTAGGTGCTCAGTAAATAACTCATTGGCTCGCCCTGGGGGTTGGAGCTGAGGACGTGTACTTCCGCGGACGGCCAGCAGGTGTCGCCACAGACCGGGAAGAGGCGAACGGAGGCCTCACCTGGCGGCGGACTCACCTGGCGGCAGCTGCGCCCATCGCCCCGCCCCCTGCGGAAGCCAAGAGCTCGGGCGCTGGCGTCACCTGTGCAGTTGAGAAAGCAGCGCCCGGAGCCACGGGAGCGCAGATGAAAGCCGGGCGGCGGGTGTGGCCGCCTGCAGCTCCAGGTGGGAGCCTGAGCCCTGCCCCCAGGGCTGCGTGCGGAATCAGTTTTGGCGCGGGAAGTGGCCTCCAGGAACCACGCTGGGGCCTTGGTCTGCAAGTCCCTTCTCTCTCTGGGGCCCTGAGTTCTTGGTATCCATTAACCCCTCTGGGAGGTTTTTATGTGGGCCCAGGGTAATAGTAACTTTCACTCATTGAACAGTTTATGATATGCATTTAGTATTTGAGCCTCATGGTAACTCATTGAGGTTTTCTTACCTCTTTTTAACAGAAGCATGGAGAGAGGATCAGAGAGGGGAGGTCATATACTCAGGATCACACAGCACCCAGCTAGCAAGTTGCAGAGTGGGGATCTGAACCGGGGACTGCCTCCAGAAGCTGAGCTCATAGCCTGTGTGCCCTGCTGCTTGATCACTAAGTTCTGACTGTAAATGTCATTTCTAGTTTTCCTTTTCTTTCTAAAAAATGTTAGTAGGATACATGTAACGCAGAGATGATCACCTTAGCATTTTAGAGTGTCTAGGTTGGTGGTGTTCCGCTCGTTTGGTGATGTGCGACCCTCTGAGCCATCCACAAAAGGAAACCCTGTATCCATTCTCCCCTTCCCCAGCCCCTAGCAACCACTAAATCTACTTCTGGTCTCCATGGATCTGCCTATTCTGAAGACTGAAGTTTTGGCTTACTAGCTTCATTCTGTCCCAGGCTGTCACATCCTAGGAGGCCAGAAAATTGGTTCCTCCAATTTGCCGCCTGTTGGAATCACCTGGAAATCTTATGAGGGGGTGGTGCTGATACCTGGCTCCCCACCACCACCACCCCCCTGCCCCAGGGACTGCAATTTAATCAGCCTGTGATCGGACCAGGGTTTCAAGACTTTTAGAAACTTCCCAGTTTATTTCTAATGCACTGCAACACCTAGGAGCCACCACCTCAGAGTCCTGTGGCTCACAGAGCTCTATGCACCCTTTTTACAAATGGGTAAGCTGAGTCCCAGAGAGGGAAAGAGACTGTCCAGGTCACCCAGAACGTTTGTGGCGGAGCCAAGACAGGAATCTAGCATTCTTGTTTGTTTCTACTATTTTTGATTAAAAAGTCATATAGTAGACATTTGTGGGGGGCATAGTATTCTTGGGCCCCACTGACCCTGAAGCTATTGGAGCCAGTGCCTGGGTTGGCACTTGTTTTACAGCAACATAGCTGCCCTGGTGATTGCTCTGTGTGGCCTTTGCAATGAACTGGCTGCCCAAAGGGCCATGAGTTCTTTGCGATGGGGACTGGGATGCTGTTCTCTGTGTCTGGCATTCAGCACAGACCCTTCCATTTAATGGAAATCTTTTCAATGTGGAAAAATTGGTCAGGATCATGATGTCCTCTCTGCCTTTGCCCAACCTGGGCTCATTGCATGGAAGGTGCCTGCCTTTCCCACTGTCCCCCAACCCTGCCCACTCTTCAAGGCCTGGGGCATGGAGACCCACTCCATCTGGCCAGTTGGGAGCAAGTGAGGACTCCACTCTTTAGAAAGGGGTGTGTGTGTGTGTGTGTGTGTGTGTGTGTGTGTGTTGTCTGCAGGACTTGACTACATTGTTCTTTGGGGACTGGGGCTGTGTCTTCTGCACCTTCTACAGTGTCAGGATGGGGCTGGCCACATGATAGGCATCTGATGACCTAAGGCCATCATGGACCTTCACTGTTGACTGTTGGGGGAAGGGGACAGGGATTCTCTGTGCCCTGTGTGTGCATCCTAGGGGAGGAAAACACAGTGAGCACTGCCACCCCCTCTTCTTGGTTCTTGCTAAGAAACTCATTGTTTAGGGGAGGCAAGGGGCCACCCTAGTCTCTAGGATGAGTGGCCTCAGCTCCAGGGGTGAGTTAAAGTCATGGTAGACTCAGTTCATTGACTGGCAGGTGGCCATATGACCCAGTGCTGGCTGGGACTCAAACAGCTCTGCTGAGGGATTCTGGGAGATATCCCATCTCCCCTCTCCTCACTGCCCTTGGAGCTGACAGATGAGGGTGGCCCTGAACCCATGAATTGAGGTTAGAGAATAGCATCCATGTGGATCCAGAACTCTGAGATCCCTTAGGTGCCGAATAGCCTGGATGGCTGCTCCAGACTTGTTCTGGAAGAAAATCAAACCTCACTGTTTAAGGCAGCCATGAACAGTGTGTTACTTGCAGCCAGACACATTCCCAACCCTCCTTCTTTCCCCTTAAAGACAAGGAAGGCCAGAGGCCCTGGTTTATTTCACACCATTCTTGCACTGAGTCTTTGACTCCAAGGAACTGGAGGTACCTGATGACAGTCTCCCTCTAAGGTTGTCACCACCAGTAACAATGACATTGGTAAAGGCTAACATTTTAACACCTCTGTGCTGGTTCTTTGTGAGCATTATTGGATCTGAGGCTCACACCATCCCATGGAGACTGTCTCCTCGTTGTCGCCGTTGAGGAAGTCGCGTTGTTGCGGGGCAGGTTGGCCATGGGGTCGAAGGGAGATGGCTCCTGTTTCTTGCAGCTGGAGAGCCCTGTCCTTTGCAGTGTTCTCCCCTGACCTCTGGCCTCTCTGGCTCATCTCACGATTTTTTTCCCCAGGGTGTTTTGCTTGCTTGTGGGAGGTGCTCTTCAGGTGTCTCTGAGCACTGTCTTTCCTGCTATGATTCACCTTGGCTGTCTTCTGTCCCTAGACATTCATCAACAGATAACATGCTGGGCACTCCCTGGCTTCTAACACTGTGTGTGTGTGTGTGTGTGTGTGTGTGTGTGTGTGGTGCTAGAGGAGGAAATGGACCTTGTCTTCAGTAAAAATACAGCCATATACAGCCTACAGACGTTCCCAGCAACAGTGGGCTGAATGTATGATGACAGTCCCGTGAGATTATACTGCCTAGTGACGTGGCAGCTGTCTTAGTTTGTCCAAGTGTTTGCTGTCTGTCATGTTCTGTGCAACAACCAAATCATCTAATCACCTAACCCCACCTAACAACGCATTTCTCAGAACGTGTCCCCGTCAGCAAGGGACACATGACTGTGCCAGCCACTGCTTATCAGGGGCTCGGTGAGTTGCCAGCCCTGTGCCCTGTGCGTCTTCTGGTTGTCCTTGCTTAAGGCCTGCAGCAGCCCTGAGAAGTGTTCTGAGAGGTCACGACTGGGCTCTGTGAGGCCAACTGTTTTGCCTCAGGGTACCCAGAGGAGCTCTGGACTGGATCTGGCCAGCTGGAGCCTGAGTCTTAGCCTGGAGCAGAGGATGGGCCATGCCAGTAGTCCATCTGTCCTGGATCAGGGTGGGGGTTCCTTCCTCCTTAAGAGAAGCCTGTGTGGGACAGGGACACCTGAGGTGAGTCTTGAAAGAGGAACAGAACTCCCCCAGGAAGGGAAGGGGCGGGGAGCAGCGGCATTGAAGGAGGAAGGAAGGGCTTGGGAAGATGCCTGGGACCCGGCTAGGTGAGACTTCTTTGGGGTTGGGGTTGTAATTAGAAGACCCAACCAGCTGGTCCCTGTGCACCTTTTACCCGGGACTCTTTTTTATTAAGAATGATGTTGCTATGAATGGAATTGTGTTCGCCTCAAAAATCCACATACAGCAGCCCGTGGGCAACTCCAATGTGTCGTCCTTGGAGATGAAGTCTCTGGAGGTGGGCAGGGCTCCATGAGGCATGAGTGGGAAGATCTTCTTCCTCTCTCTGTACACATATGGAGAGGAGAACGCGCTGAGGAGGGGGCCGTCCGCCAGCCAGGCAGAGACCTCAGAGAAACCAGCCCCGCCGACCCTCCATCACGACCTTGCAGCTTCCAGGACTGGGAGACCATGATCAAGTGCTCCCTGCATGAGGTGCGCAGTCCGTGGTGTTCCACTGCGGCCACGGAGCCGACTCGGGTCCTGAGATGCCATCGGCCTCTGAGGTCTGCCCGGGTCAGCACCGTTCTATAAGCCCCCCTCTGAGGCAGAACCTCTGTGCAGGCAGCTTAGATGCAGCCACGGGTGTCGGCTCCATTTTCCAGCTGGGGACACGCAGCCTCTGGGGTTCAGCACTGGCTCCGGTGACAGGTGTGTCATGGCAGGAAGGGAGTCTGCCTCTCTGGCTTCCATCCTGAAACATGGCTTCCCTCACCCCCTGGTGTGTGCAGGAACAAGGGACAACTGGGATTTTTGTGGTGGCTGGTTTCTGTGGGGCACGTTCTCCCGTCACGGCCCCTGCCAGCTACCGACAGTTCACCGACTGACTCCCAAAAGCCTCACGAGGCAGCCATCAGCTTCCGCTCAGCTCCATCCTGGACAGCTCCAAGAGGGGAGGGCAGGCCAGCCAGACAGGTGACCATGACAGCAAGAGGACCCTCCCCGTCTGCAGGAGGACCCTGGGTGTAGGACTGGGCACTTCCTAAAGGACTCGGCTTGGCTCTCTGTACTCCTGGGTTCCGCAGCCGCAGACTCAACCAACTGCAAATTGAAAATATTCAGGAGAAAACACTGCGTCTGTATCGAACATGAAGGGACAGACTTTTAAATTTTTTTTCCCATCATTATTTCCTGAACAAGACACAGCAATAGCTATGGGACGTTGTCAATGGATATCCTAAGTCCTCAAGAGGCGATCGATGTAGAGTCTATGGGAGGACGCGGGCAGTTCTGTGCAAATCCTGTGCCATTTGACACAAGGCACCTGCAGGTTTGGGTGTCTGTGGGGATCCTGAAGCAAATCCCCCACGGATACCAAGGGACGGCTCTGTCATGTCACACATTGTCCCTCTGAGACTCCATGAAGCCCATCTGTGAAATGGGTCCAGCCTTATCAGTCTTCCTTTGCACCTCAGAGGGCCGAGCACCACAGGCCCGACAGGTGGGTTCCTTCCCTCTAGCGGGTCCCTGTGGGAGTTAGGCCGGCTGCTTGGAATGGGGCTCCTCCACTCTTCCTCTTCCCTTCCTCTCTAGGCTGAAAGCTTTCACAGTGATTGCCTCCTCTCCAGAGGGATCTTGTTACAGGTCGGACAGGAGGGCGGCCTCCGGATCTCCTGCCCGAGATAAGAAGGCTGCCTCTCTCTAATCTCCCAGCTTAGCAGCTGCATTTTAATATTTCAGAACTGGTTTGCAGGCTCAGGGCCAGGTGGAGAGGAGTGGTAGACGGGCCTGGCCTACTTAGGTTCTGAACACATGCATTTATCTTTGAAAGGACCTTCCTGCTCTCAAGCCTGTGGACCCTCGGTCCTGAGTTCTTTCTTTAGGGTGGGTTTCAGGACTGTGTGACAAGAGTTTGCATTTAGGGAGAAACCTAGCTGGGCAGGGGTTGCCTGCTGTAAACAGCATCAAGTCTCAGGCTGGCCAGTGGCTGTCCCGGTTCCTAACCCAATGCAGGGACAGGTTAGGAACCTGTTAGTGATTTGAGGTTAGTGATTTGAGGCCCAAATCACTGTCTCTCTTCCTTTTTCCTGAGCTGTGTACTCCTGAAAGGTCTCACTGGGAATAAACAGGAGGACAATCAACACTAAGTGAGCAGCTACCAAATGCACGCCAAGTTCCTAGACTGGCCATCTGGCTGAGCTGGACCTGAAGTGTGCCTTTGTTCCTGAAGTGCCTTGTGTTCTTGGACAACTCACTTTGCTACTCTGGGCTTCAGTTTTCTCCCCTGTCGAGTGGTAGACAGAGTGTCTACTTCGCATGGCTGTTTTGGGACCTTAACGGATTTGTAAAATGCCCGGTAGGATGTGAGCTTCATTTTGCTTCTTAATAAATTAATTCAAGAAATACGTATTCATTATAACATTCTTTGGCTGGAACCTGTAACCTCTGTATTTTTCTGCAGGGAGAAGGCAGTGAAAGTAGTCAGAGATTATAGGATTGGTTCCTGAGTTCTTCTAGCTTTGCCCAGAACAGTCAAGACTCTGAAAGATCAATGCGGGTGTTGATCCCGGTGTTTCCCACATTCATGGGGAAAGTCAGTTTTTGGCCAATGATCTGATGAAAATAATTGGCCAGAATCCACTGGATGAGTTTTAAGTCATGATACACCACATAGGAATTCCTCCAAATGACAAGTCCCTATTATGACAATTACATGCAACATAATATCACAAAATAGATGTTTCTTTTGCATTTGAAAATATGATTGTACACTTTTGTTTCTTACCAATATAATGTTGCCACCTCTTTAGGGAGAAAGATGATCGTTGATTCTGACCTATTTTCAGTCTCATTTTTCCTTTGACAGGTAAAATTTCCTTTCTCTTATGAAGTGATGGTGACGATGCTTTTACATTTTTTGAAATTAATTTTGAATAGGCAACACTTGGCTTGGAGATGGTCCGACGGCTTAGACGAGGGGTACATGGTTAAGAGTGGGTGCTCTGCTCAGCACCACTCGGGAAGGAGGCAGATAGTTATTGCCATTTTCCCAGAGAAAGGCCCCAGAAAGACCCCCACTGGGGTCCCTCAGTGAAAGAGCTGTCTTGCTACCTTACTGGCCTCTGTGAATCCCACATGTTAAAAACTCCTCCTATAAAATATGTTTATATTGAACTTGCCAATTTGTTTTGGGGTGTATCATCCTTAAAAGTGATGGGTAAAGCTCAAAACTAACAGATCCAAAGAAAAATGGAATTCAAAGGATTCAGAGAGTCCAAGAGACAGAAGAAAATGTCTATAAACATCAGAATGAAAATCATGAAATCTTTAAAATCATGAAACAAGAACTGGAAGCAACAAAAGGAACCCTTGGAACAATGAAGAGCTCTTGGAAATACATACCGGTGCCTCATGTCCAAGGAGAAACTATCCAATAGAAGAGTTGGAAGAGAAAAATGAGAAAAAGTTCTAGAAAGTACAGTTAAAATGTAAAGAGAGAGAGAGAAAAAATAGGAATAAAAGAATACTAGATAATTAATCCAGTCAGTTCAACATCTGACTTATAAAGTTTCTAGCAAGAAAGAAGAGGGAGGAAAAATGGAGAGTTGGCAGTTAGCAAAGAAATAATAGAATAAAATAAAGGAAATGAAACACATTCCTCCTGATGTGAAAGGCCTACCCAGTTCTTAGCAAAAGGGAAAAAGAAAAACTCACACCTTGGCACACCCTCAAGAAATTTTGAAAGCCTGAGTTCTAACAAAATTTCTTCTTCCAGATGATTGTACTACACAGTCAGACTTGAGAACCACTGTTCAATCCAACTACGTCAGGCCTCCCCAGAAGCTGTGCATGGATGCACTCTTCACACGCTATTTCCAAAATTTAGGGTTTCGTTTTGCTAATGTGAGTTCCTCTCATGCCCTGCACCACCCCCATTATAACACTTATCACAACTGTATGGGGTCGTCAGGTTTCTTCTCTGTACCCCTCACTCCATGTTTAGGTTCCTTGCTGACTCATCATGGTGCCTGCAGCCCTGGGACTAGCACATAGCAGGAGCGACACACAGAATATGACATGACTCTGAAAATACCAAAAAGTAGCATTTCCCAAGATGTGGCCTGACACTCCAGATCATTTTAGAAGATCGTGTTATTTCAATAAAGTGATTACATAAGTTTAAGGGGTATTCAAAAAATATAGCCAAATTAAGGTTTTCTCTTTTCTAAACAAAGTTCAAGTCTTAGATGAAAGAATATTGCTACGTAAATAGTCAGAGATGTACAGGTTTAACGTCCTTAATGTTGTACGTGGATTCTTGACACTTAGGAAATGCTGCGGGAAGGGTGTGAGTGGTTAATGACTAGATCGTCTTCAGCAGATGTCTGTGAAATCGTCAAACACTGTTGCTTTAATTTCAGGACCAAATATCCAGGCACCACTGACACCTCAGAAGTCTAAGCTTCCCACACACTTACCTTCATAGGATTCCCCTTCTGCCCGCCTTCTCACACCCCCTAATCAGATTCGAGATTCCACATCTCTCTGAGCACTGTGCCCTGTGGAGCTCAAGACCCACGATCAACACACTTCTCTCCATCCCAAACACCTCCTTGGAAACATACCCTCAGATTCTGCTCCCCGGGAGGAACCTCCCCCTACAGTCTTCTCTCTAGAGAACATCTCCCCCCCCCCCCCGCCCCAGGGAACTGCACACCTGGAGATGGAGAAATGTCTTCCTTGCTCCCCATGGACACTTTGAAATTATCCTTACTCCTTTATTCTTAAAAAAAAAAAAAAAGTCCCAGCTAATTTGAAGGACTTTTCAATAAACTACTGCGTGGTGTAGCATTGAATCTCTGGCTCCTTTTCTCTCTCTTATCATCGCCTTAGTGGCTTCAACAATGACATTGAAGATGTGTCCAGCATCGTGTCCATTCAGTTCCTGAACCTTCTGGATTCTACTATTTTTTTCTTGCTGCACCTCAACTATATATATATATACACACACACACATATAGTCATCATTTAGGACTTAAATATCACATTCTGGGAGAGGCTTTGTCCCCAGCTAAGATCACCGAGACAGTTGCTTTCCACAGTCTGGCCATGTCTTATCCCATTCCTAGCAGCAACGGGCACACGAATGGTCTAATCTATTAACTTGCAAGTCTACTGCTTGTTGCTTTAGCCACCTGAAAGCGGAGTCTGAGATGGTGTTAACCCCCGGTTATTTTGTCCAGCCAGACGGGCTGCAGCAGATGGTGGCCCGTTACAGGGAGCCCCAGGACACTCGGGGGTAAGTGACGAAAAAAGCTGCCCGTCCATAGATAGGACGGGAGCAATCTGCTCGTCGCTAGGCAGATAGGGCGAGAGGAAAAATGGCCATTTCGAGAAAATGGAGAAGATTGATACAGTATGTTTGTGTCTTGTTTTGTCTTGGTGTATTGTATTGTCTTTATGATGAAAATATGGAAGGGGTGAGAAGTGAATTACTAAGGGAAGGAGGCACCCCAGTGGAACCAAGAGCAGTTAGGGCATGTGTTGATAAGAGCTCAGGAACTCTAGTCAGAAAGAAGAAAAAAGTTCAGAATAAGAAGGATTATCAGGAAAAAAGTTGCAGCAAAAGGCTATTACTGAATACTTTTCGTTACTGGAGGGTGCGTGAATTGTTGCCGCGGCTGCCAGGTGCACGAGCGGGTCATGGTGCAGCAAGTACTTTCCAAGTGGTGGCAGCCTGCTCTTCCACTGCCGGGAGCCCAAATCCAAACCTGACCCAGAGGCACAGTCTCGCAGGCTCTTGCTCCCTGTGCCCGGTGACAGTTTGAGTCTGGGACACTCCCCAGGGCCATCTGGGGCTGCCTGGAACGCTACAGCTGGCAGAAGACACTACCGGTGTCCCTGATGTTTGGTCATTTTCAGTGCCAATAACTAAACTACAATGGTTCTCCCACACCTGTAAGCTAATGAGTAATGAGCACCATTAAGGCTTATTTCAAATGTACAAAACCTTGAGATAATGTACTAAATTGTTCAGAAGGTTGTTTTCTTAGTGGAATGCTATAGGATTTTCTTTAGCCAGAGTTGCACAGTTCCTGCCTTTGTCCCAGTGCCGGTGAAAACGAGGGTGGAAGAATTTCCAGTGTTGCTGAGAACCGGACGAGACTTCAGATCAAGCTAGCTGCCTGCAGAACTTACCTGGACTGTGATTGACCTGGACTGTGAGTTAATCTATTGAGACACTGCTTTACCTGGACTGGGACAACAAACTGTAATCTACAACAAATTGTAACTTGATATCTTTGTAAACGGTGTCATTGCTGGTATAATTTTTCCAAGGGCTTCTTGCATGGAGCCATCAATTGGCTTGGTATTGTGGCATTTTGTATCCTCCCCTTCTGCTTGTAGCAGGTTATTTGTGGTGTTTCTGTAAAAACCACTATGGTCGTTATTTTAATTAAAAAAAAGGGGGAAATGTTAAGGTCTGTAAACAAGTCAAAATAACACCTGGTATTTTACCAGGGGAATGTTAGAGTTCAAAAAATGCCAGAGGGAGTGGTTTGAGAAGTAACAAAAGCGAGCCATTAAGTGCGGAGTTTCCTTATTGGTTGACTGCTGTATCTAGTTTATGCTAATTAAGATAAGCTGTGCAAAATGTATAAATACCGCTCCTGTCCTACAATAAACGGCTCCTACTCCTGCTGTATCAATCTACACAAGTTATTCGTCACCCCCCCCAGATGGGCTTTGGCAAGATGGAAATGTTCCTCGGGTGATCAAGCAAGGAAGTGTTCTCAGGTTCAGCAAGGTGAGGGAAACGGGTGGGGCAGGGAGAAAAGCTAAGCAGGAATATGATCTCAGCTTTAGACAACTAGACCAATGGGACAGAATCTGGAAAGAGATTCGTACACATGTGATTGTCTTCTCAATTCTTAGCCCTGGATCAACTAGATACAAGTTGGAAGATACTAAAATATCTCGCTGTACACATAAAAATCTGAAAAGGCATAGACCTCAATGTGAGTTTAACTAAAAGACCTCTAGAAGAGGGGCTGGGGTTGTAGCTCAGTGGTGGAGCGCTTGCCTAGCACGTGTGAGGCTCTGGGTTTGATCCTCAGCACCACCTATAAATAAATAATAAATAGATAAAGAAAGGTTTTGTTTCCATCTTCAGCTAAAAAAAATACCTAAACAAACAAACAACCTCTGGAAGAAAATATTGGAGGCTATTTTAGCAATTTTGAGGGTAAGCAAATGACTTTTTTAGAAAAGACCCAAAGTACACTAACTACAAAGATATAAGAAAAGACAAATCACACTTCATCAAAATTAAAAAAAAAAAGAAAGAAAATCCTGTTCACTAAAAGACCCCCTTAAGAAAATGAAAAGACCATTTAATCAGAAGTACCCTCAACACATACGTCATGGGAATTGCACCTGGAAAATATCCAACAACACCTTCACAAATCAATAAGATAACTTGATGAGCAGGCGGAGATGAGAATGGATTCCTTTGGAAGAAGACAGTCTCGAGAGACCTATAAGCACGTGAAAAAGTGCTCAATACCATTCCTCATCAGGGAAGTGCAAAAAAACCCACCATAATAAGATATCAGTTCACACCAAACCAAATGGGCCAAATTAGAAATCTGACAACACCAAGTGTTGGCAAGGATGTGGAGGAACTAGCATTCTCACATCATGGTGTAAAACGGTGCATCCACATTGAAAAACTCATTGGCAGCTTCTCATAATATTAAGTCCTGCACCCCACCCTGATCACTGGGCCATTATACTCCTACCCATCTACCCAAGAAAAATAAAAACATAGGTTTAACAAAAAATGTTATACAAGACTTTATATAGTAGCATTATCCATAATAGCTATAAATTGGAACTGTTCAAATTTCCATCAACAGAAGAAAAGACAAATGGATTGTTGTACGCTCATATAACTGGATGCTCTTCGGCACTGGGAGATGAGTTACTGATATAAAAAACTGTTAACAAGGCCACTGTTAAGCTGAGGGAAGATATCTACAAAATAATTCATATTGCACGACTCCACATAGGTGAAGTTTCAAGAAGAGACAGGACATTAGAGCAGTGTCTATGCAGAAGGTTGGGGTGGACCGGAAGCGGGCAGCAGGCGGTGATTGGCTGGGGTGTTGGTGACATTGGAAAGCATTCATAAAAATGCACAGAACTGTACGTTTAATCGCTGCATTTTTTTAGTGTGTATTTTCTGTAAATTTAATAAATACAAGACAGAAAGAAGAACATGATAACTGGGGACGAGAGGGAAGCTCAGCCTTCAGGAAGGGGTGTCTCCAAGTTGGTTGGGAACGATTACCTGGAGTGGGGGTCATCTGTAGGTTGTGGTCAGCCAACCGTGCCACTGGGGCGTGGGGTGCATGTGCCTTCCAGAGAGGAGAGTCAGCCCTGGCTGCCCCGTGTAGCGTCTGGATCCATTTACTTTTCACATAAATCCATTTTTTCTGTGGACCAGATCTCCAAGATTCTGGTTGGTTTACAGATTCTGAAGCAATTTACAAGTAGAAGGTAGTGGGGTCACCAGAGCTCCCCACCCTTGCAGCTGGCCTCAAAGCCACCCCTGGTGTTCATCACCTTGCTCTTCCGACCCCCTTTGTAGGTTCCCCTCCTCCTGTGCTCATTTTGGGCTGGTCTAGTGGGGCATCCGGATGCTCATCCCGGACTTCGCCAGGCTGTGGGTGCTGTTGCCCCTTCACAGTGACTCCAAGGCGTGGTGGTACCAAGAGATGCTCCAGAGAATCACCCGGGCATCGAGTGTCTCCAGCACGCGGCTGCAGCCCGATAGTGTCCTGATGATCAGGGTGGATCACCTTCACCCGCAGGGGACTACATTCCCCCACCCCTTTTGGCCAACTGGTATAAGTTGCCCAAAGTGACCAGGTTGAGCTTCGTGGGATTATGACTGTGTTCTGGGCAGAAGCAGTCTCCACTTGGTGCTAGACCCCCTGACCCTCAGGGCTCCAGGTTGCAGAGATGGGGAGCACAGAGTCCACGGGTGAGTTGCTGGTGAGGGACAGTGAGCAGAGCCTTCTTGCTCCTGTCTTCCCACCATTAAAATGTCAGATCTCGGGGTCGGCTGCTGCTCTCCGTCTCATTCGCTACTTTGTCCCCTGCAGCCACAACCCACTCGGCAGACGCCGATCAATCAAGATCCAGAAGTTGGCTCGATGCTGCACAGAGTGTGTTTAAGGGGCGTTGCAAAAATACCCGTGTTCCTTCACGTGTCCCGGGTTTATCAGAGAGAATTTCAAATTCCAAAAAACTGGAGAAAATCGACATCCCTCAGAGATGACCTGTTCATCCAAACGACCGCCCATGAAGGGGGTCCACATGGGTGCGGGGGCCTTCCTGCACAATTCTGGAGCATGGGAGTTTCCAGGCAAGGGGTTCCAGGACTTCCTTTGAGAATAAAGGGGAAAGTGTATCTTTTCCAGAGCAGAAATCCCGTCCCAAACTTTCTTCTGTTGGAAAGGAAGGGCTTTCGATGAAAAGCTGGCCGGGTTCATTGAGCTGACACCCAGTTCCTATCACCATCCATAAACAGAGCAGAGGGTCTGGGGTCCCCTCTCCCGGGGGGGGGGGGCAGTTTGCGGCTGGCGTTTGCCCGTCCTCTGCATAGACGCCTTTCTCCCGGGAGCAGAGCAGGGTTATGTGATAGGAAAAAGGAACCTTGTGCTGCCAGAAACCAGATGCTGGCGACTGGAAGAGGCAGCGGAGGTTGAGAACGATGAATAAGTCATGTTCAATCATCTCTGACCAACAGAAAGGGATATAAAAGATCAGCGCAGAGGAGAGTTCACCCCAGTCTCCGGGCTGTCTGGGAGCATGATTTAGATTAAAAGAAGAAGGAGGAAAATTTTAAAAATCTCCAGAACCCCTGCAGCGCCATCATGTGTGTGACACGGCTTTCCAGGACCTGGATCTCAGTGCCCATCATCGTGACCTCTTTCCTTTTTGGAAAGCCATTTGGATGTCTGTCCAAACAACCAGACCTGGATGCCACCCGATGCGGTTCTGAGTCGGGCAATACGTCAAGGAGCTGTGACAGTTCCCACCCCGTCAAGGTCTCAGGACCCAGAGGGCAGCCTCCTGGTCGCAGGGCCCCCCCTAGTGCCAGCTTCTCAGTTGGTGCTCAGATCAAAAAGAAGGCCCTGCTCCACTGTGCGGGGGGTCTGTTGCCTGGTGGAGAAAACCATGCTGGGCCCCGCACCGGGGGCCTGAACGCAGGCTGGGAAGTTCCCGGGTCTACGTGCATTGGGCAGACCCACCCTCCTGCTGTGGTCTCTGGCCGGTTGCTGCTTTTCTTGGCTTCCTTTGGTTTTGCTGATCACAAGTTGATTTTGCACCTAGCGAGTGAGTTACCACTCAGTGGGGCTCCGTGACAGAGAAGTGACACTTGGTGTGGTTTCACTCTTTAACTCTGGTCATTCTTGTGGGGATAGAGTAGAGTCCATGTTGGTTTTGAGGGACATTTCCTGGTCATTGATGATGATGGATATCTTTTCAGTGCTTATTGGTTGCTCAGGTAAATTCTTTTATGACATGCCAAATGTCCATTGAAGGAGAACGGGCTATCATGGGTGCACTGTGGAACACTATAGAGCAACCAAAAAGAAACCAAATGCTGTTACAGCCACATGGAAAAATTTCAGACATGTGCACACACACACACAAATGGAGATAGATCTCTATACGTGTATATGTCTCTCTATACACACATACACTATGGCAAATGACCAGTCAATCCAGAAACTAGCCAAACTCAATAAGAGTGTTGGAACTTGGGTTAGATAAAAGTTCCCCTTTGGGGAGAAGAGGGGAATGGTGGTTAGTTGGGAGGTGGAATGGCAGGGGGCTTAGGAGGTCGCAGCCAAAGTTCGATTTCTCCATCAGGGTGAGCTCTTTGTAGTATTTGATGGGGCCGTATGCTTGGGATCTGTGCATTTCTCTGTATGTGTGTTATACTTCACAACTTAAAAAGAAGGAGAGCAGGGGGTGGGGGCAGAGAGTTGGAGGGAGAACATGGGATCCAGGGAGAGAGACCCTGGGTTCAGGCCCAGGCTGGTGGGCTGGGAGCCCACACTGGGTGTTCTCAGCCAGGTCACCCTCCGACCACTTGGGGGGTAACTCACACTCCTTTCCCTCAGGCCTCCCTGGGCTGGTCTTCCAGGAAGCAGTCAGGCTGGGGCAGAGCTTGGCCTGTGGGAGGCAGATGGGGTGCCCTGGGGACGTGCGCTGCGGAAGGCACCACAGCAGGCAGGAGAGAGTCGGGTTACCTGGAGGCCCCAAGGGGAACTTTAGAGCAAAACCACCCTCTTATGGTGCGAATGTGAGTTGTTCCCCCAAAGCTCTGTTAGTGCAGGAATATTCAGGGGGGAAATGAGGTTCTGAGAGCTGCAACCTGATCAGCCCTTCCCAGCGTGAATGGGCTGCAACTGTAGGCAGGTGGGGCGTGGCTTGGAGAGGTGGCTGCTGGGCGTGGCTGGGGAGGTGGCTGCTGGGCGTGGCTGGGGGGAGGGGCTGCTGGGCGTGCACTGGGAGGGTGCATCCTCCCTTACAGCACCTCCCCACCTGCTGCTTCCTGACCCTGCTGTGAGCTGACCAGTTGTCTGTCCTCCACGGGGCCACCCCCATGATGGGGTGCCCCACCTCAGGCCCAGAGCAATGGAGTCAGCCGTCCATGAACTGAGACCTCTGAAACCATGAGCCCCAAATAAACTCATCCTCCCCTAATTGTTCTTGTTGGGTATTTTGGTCGGAGGGACGAAGAAACTGACCAGAGCCCATCCTGTTGGAGAGGTCCCTCCTGGGCAAGGGGGTCAGGCCTTTTACCTCCTCATAGATTGGCCTTTGGCAATGGGCCTGTCTGTCCTAAAGGTTCCTTTTTATTCTCATGCTTTGACACCTGGGAATTCGTCTCGCCCTAGACGTGCTTTTCTGACCGGGACTAGCCAATTCCTAGGGATAAAAACTGAGTAGACTGTGGAGGCACCTTGCATGAGAATCACCTGTAGCCCACTCGGCAGTCCCCTTCCCTCTTGACTCTCGCACCTGGACTGCTGACCGCCTGCCTTATAGACACCGGGGCTCGATATCAGACAACTGGGCACAGCCCGGCACCCAGAGCTGCTGATCCCATTCCAGTGGCCTCCCTCCAGCTGACATTTTGCTCCGCCCACTCTGCCTGCGGCACCCCGGGTCCCTCCAGGGCATCTGTGGTTGAAAAACTCCTGGGTTAATGGAGGTCATCTCCCGTCTCTTGGCCTTTCCATAACTTGAATGATAAAACCCACATTTTTTAATTAAAAAAATTGGTGCACATTAATGATACCCAATGGGACGCTTTGTTGTGATGTCCTGGTGGAGACATAAAAATGTACTTTGATCCATCCTACCCCCAGTGTCCCCAACCCTCTCCTCCGCTCTCCCCACCCCCTTCCTCTACCCAGGGGTCTCCCTTCCAGTTTCAAGGCATCTCCTCCCACCCCCTGAATCACCCCTTATTTACACATAGGAGAGGAAACAGGTTTCTTTCTAAGGATGACTGATTTTGTTCAAAATTATGGCCTCCAGTTCTACCCAGTTCTTCCCCCCATAAATGGCTGGATAAAATGCCGTCGGGTCCACAGTGGGCGAGTGTTTCTTTCCCCACAGTCTCACCAGCGCTTCTGTCCGCGGGGACCCTCGGAGGGTGCCATTCTAACTGGAGTGGCACACAGTCTCCATGCAGTTTCGGTCTGCATTTCCCCGATGGCAAGAGATGTTGAGCATTTTGTCCTATGTGAAACCCGCCTTTGCAAGTCCACCCCTGGCGGGGGCGTGGCCCTGGAGGGCAGCTCCCTGCATCGTGAGGCACTCCTGAGGGGCTGCCAGCTGGAGACCCTCTGTCTTCCTTGAATGGTGTCATCTGTGTCCCCCAGGTCTAAAGAGCCCCCATAGCAGGGCTTTGGCCTTGCAGAGGTGAGGGAGACTCTGTGTGCTCTGAGGGGGTGCCTCCTTCACTGGTGGCCCCTACATGTCTCTCTGGTGTCACCCCCCTCCCTGCCTTACTCCTCTCCCTTCTCTATCTGGCAGTTGGAGTGATTCTGGGTCGCACACCTACCTGGTTTCTTTCTCACTCAGGGTGAAAGCCAAGGCCTCCTGTGTTCTGGAAGGCCCTGGAGAATCTGTCCTTGTCTTCCAATAGTGTCCCCCTGGCTCTTTTCCAACCTCCTGACTATTCCTTTACAGGCACATCCTACTCAGGGCATTTGCACGTCCTGTGCCTGGAATGCTCTCCCTCTAGATCTGCCCTGGGCTCACTCTTCCCCACCTCTGCTGGTTTTGATTTAAATATTACGCCTTCCTTGTTCACTTGCTTTAAAATTCTGACCTTTCCCAATCTCTGTAACTGCCTATTCCCCTTCTCCGTTTTATTTTTCTCCACATGCATTTCATTTGCCTTGATATTTCATTTAAACATAAAAGGCTTGGGGGGGGGGTGAGGGGAAGGATTTTGTCTATTTTGTCTATTGATGAGCCCCCATCGGCCCCACCAAGGCCTACCTGGTAGGATAAAGCTCAGGGTTTGGAGGAATTGTTGGGGTCTGCTGTCCTGCACCCCTGGGCTAACTCCAGCCCGACACCTGGAGGGACCGGTTAATTAAAGATGCATCTTAATTTCTCCCTCTGTGCTCTCTGCCGCTCTTCTTTCATGTCTACCTCCCCCTCCTTGTTCATATCCATTTTCTTTCTTTTTCCCACTCCTTCCTGCTTTTTCGGTACTTGATGGAATCACATTAAACTAATAAACCTTTCATTACTTGATTGTGGCCGTAATTACGCACACTGAGAGCCAGGCTTGTTTTGATTTTCTGTGGACTTTGGGTCGCTGAGCTTTTGAACACTTGTTTTTATTCCTCGGTTGCCACTTGACCCACCCGACACACACCCGTTTTTAAAAAAGGATGAAAAGCTTTAGAAAAACATCAGAAATATCCTTTTATTTTATTCCCTCCGCAATTGATTTGGAGGGTTTTGTTTTGATTTTCCTCTTGGTAATGGTGGGTGTTAAAAAGGGATCACGCGTTTCTAAACTGGCCACCAGGTCACAGCTTCTGAGACGGCAGGGAGATGGCTTCTGTGGACCCGGGGGCTCGGAAGATGCCCCTCTGGAGGCCAAGTTTGGCGTGATCCCACGAGGTGCCGGTTGGAGCTGGAGGAAGCTGGGCAAGATCAGGGCTTCTCGAACTCGGCGCCGTGGACTTTGGGGCTGGAGGATTCTTGCGGGGGGGGGGGGGGCTGTCCTGGGTGCTGCGTGGGGCTTGGTGGCATCTCTGGTCCCTATTACTTAGTCCCCTGGAGGAAGAGCTGTGTTGAGAGCCGAGGCCCCCCCACCCAGAGTCTCTCCTCCTTTGTGACACTTGAAACACTCTCTGTCCAAAGGTGGGAACAACCCAAATGTCCATCAGCGGAAGAAGGAATGATGTGGTCTGTCCGTCCAGGGACATGATTCAGGCACGAAATCAGCGAGGTGCGGACCCACCCTGAGAACCTCCTGCCAGGGAACACCACCACCCCCCCCCAAGAGCAAGGCCTCAGGCCATAGGATTCCATTTATGCAAAATGTCTAGGACAGGTAAATCCACAGAGACGCAGGCAGAGGGCTGGAGGGTGACAGCAGGGGGGGCGGGGAGGGAGAGCTGGGGTGGCTGCTAGTGGCTGTCAGAGGCTCTTCTTGGAGGGATGAAAACATTCTGGAACCACATCCTGCTGATGGTTGTACCGCGTTAGGAACAGACCTTGTGTCCCTGGAGTGTCCCCTTTAAAACGGTTATGATGCTACACTTCATGGTCTGCGTGTTGTATATCGCAACATATAATAATTCTGATATTATTCGTGTGACCTGCGCTCGCTGGGTGTAGGGCAGCTCTTCTCGCCCATCAGAGCCCTCAACGTGAGAGGTGGGGTCCTCTCCCCCCCCCCCCAGCCCTCCATCCCCTTACTCCACCCCCGGACTAAGGATCACCGATTTGCATGAATCAGATTTGAAATCATTAGCCGTGGAACTCTCTCTTTGGGATGGATGTTTGAAGGGAATGATTTCAGTTGCCCCTTACAAGGAGGGAGTGGCGTCAGTAGCCACCGTTTCTTCTCACCAGTGTGTAGAGGGGTCGGCAGGGATGACATTTCTGTTCTGTGTGGTGTTGGCTGGGAGCTTGCCTGGGGCTGGGGTGTCCCAGGGGACTTTTCTTACCTACTGTTACCGGGCAGCAGCCAGTCCTGGCTTCTGGCTGGGGACCTCGGTTCCCAAGGCACCTCTCCCTCCAGCAGGCCAGACGGGCTCTGTGGCAACATGGTGGCCTGGTTCACCTCAGTGGTGTGTCCAGAACACGTGTCCAGGTAACGGGGCTCAGAGGTGGCTCTCAGAATTAGACCCTCTCCCTCCCGCTCTGTGTCTACCTAGCTCCCTCCGCCCTGAGAAAGGAGTGATTTCTCTGTGTCAGACTTTCTTCGTTAATTTGTTTTACTCAACAAGTGTCTGTTGAGGACCAACTTGGGTCAGGCGGTATCTAAACCCAGGGGAGGCAACCCCGGGCAGGCTCTAGGGGGCTCCATAAGAATTTTCCTGTACTCAAGATTTTCTATTTTTTTTTTTTTGTTTTGTTTCAAGCATGACATGCTTTTAAAGTCTAAAAACACAAAATAAAGCTTTGGAAAATAACATTAGAGAAAATTCAGGAAAAAAGAATCAGGGGGTCCATGAGGAAGACTGTTGGGATTATCTGGCTGGGAAATGACATGAACTTGAACCAGCTGGGACCACATCTCAGAGGGCAGGGGGATGAAATAAACAGAAAGACCTCAAGTCTGCTTCTGGCCGTGGTAGGCGGCCCGGCCCTGTTGACCTGTGTAGGTTGCTATGGCCACCTTCCACATGACCATGCTGTCATGCCCACAGGGACCTAGTATGATCTGGGCCACGATTCCAATAGTCCCCAATCCTCCAGGGGCAGTGTTACCTGAATGCATTACCTCCTCATTGTGTCAAGACGTGATTTCTATTTGACAAAAATCGTGCACATTTATGGTGTACAGCATGAGGTTCTGGAATAGGTACACACTGTGCAATGGCCACGTTGAGCTGATTAACACACGCATTACCTCATGGATTTGGTCTTTTTCTTTTCTTTTCTTTTGGTGGTGAGAACACTCCAAATCTATCATCTTTGGTTTCTGAAGCCTGCAATACGTGGCGGTGGACTCTAGCCTCCGTGTGTCTAACTGACATTTTCATCTCCATGTCGGTCAAAGGGTAGATGATTAGGTTCACACGAGACACTCTGTGGAGAAAAATAATTCAGACGAGAGATCGTCCTGGATAAACCAGCACATCAGGGGATGAGCGCTGGATTAAGAAGGTGGCGTCCTTACGTGGGTCTAGAAGATTCTTTCAGAGGCTCCATATTGTCCTTAAAACTTTGAAGTGACAGCTGTCATAACCTTGGGTTCATCTTCTCTATTCTTCAGAACACAGGCACGTGTGTGCACACACACACACACACACACACACACACGCACGCACAAACACACAAATAACCAGGAAAACAAGGGAGATGATACAGAGGTGATTGTGGAGAACCAAGAGAAACAATTCTTAAAGTCGATGATGAACATTTTTCAGAAACAGCCTTGCAATTGAAGAGGCTCCTCCCTTCTGAGGGAAAAACGTGTCAGATGGTGAAAACTCTGGAAAAGAGTCTTTGAGACGGTCACCTTCCAAATCCCTCAGGCAGACAGAGGAGGAGACGGGGGCTCCCGAGGGCATGAGGTTGGCCCAGGGACATGTGGGACGTGAGCTGCCGAGTTGGGACTACAGCTCATGTTTGTTTGCCGTGTTTGTCTGACTTCTTGGCCAGGACCCTTGTTCCAGAGCCAGAGAGCTCCAAATGGCTTCACCGGCTGTGGAGGTGGCAAACGTGGCCGCGGCTGGGTCCCAGGTGGCCCTCAAAGCGGTGGTTTTGACCTGGTGGTGCCCACGAGACGGTTGTCTTCATTTGGGAAGATTCGTCAAGCCTGCCTGGCAACATTTGGGAGGAGCTGAGACATGGTCCCTGTTAGATAGGACAGGAACTCTCCAGCGACCGTGGACACGCCAGCCCTTTCCTGGAGACAACCGCCAGGCACCCGAATGTGCGGCCTTTGGTTCACAGGGACACCAAAGTGGCAAGTCCTGTCCCCAGACCGTCCAACCCAATGATGCTGATTCAGAGGCAGAAAGCGCAATTCCTGGCCTGGTGCCACCCTACCACAAACTGCCCGAGGTACCGTGGGTTAGGATCCCCATTCGGAGGGGCTGAGGTTTTGCATTTTAACCAGCACCTTTGACTCTCGTGCGTCCAAGGCAAAGCTGAGAATCACACTGTGCCAGTCTCTGTGTGCTTGTTAGTTCTCTCGCTGTCACGCCCCACCCTGTGTCCCCATAGACATATGACTTAGTGAAGGGTAAATGCTCAGATTCTCAAGCCATCCTTCGCAGGTGGGGCCACCTTGGCTGGTCGTTCCTCCTTCGGGGACTCGGTATCTCTGCACGATGGCACAGGGATGTGGGTTGGTCCCTGGTTGCTCCTTCCAACTCCAGAGCCCACTCACCCTTCTCCCTCTGCTCCTGGTCTGGGGGTCTGAATGCATGCACTGCACCCCTGGGCTGCTGTTCCCATGGGGCCTGGGCCCCCTGGTGGGAGGTTTGAGGGCAGGGAGAAGACGGGGAGAGAGTATCTCCCCAGCTCCCTCCAGCCAGATGTAATTAGGGGACATGCCGGTGTTCCTCCCCGGCCACATCTTCTGGGTGGTTCCCCTCCACGGTCAGGTCCTCTCTGGCTCCAGGAACGCTCTTCTCCTGCATTGGCCAGGGGTGGAGATGGCTCCCCATTATGGCTGGCTCCAGCAATTTTAGTGTGTCCTGTGCTCGTTCCTTGAACCCTGTCCATATTGGTATGAAAACTTCCTTTACTAAACCCTCCTCAATTAAACCCGGGGAGTGGTCAGTGACTTCCTGAGGGAACCTGGGCAGATGATATTATCCTTGAGATTTTGGGGAGGTCATAACACATGACCTGGCACCTAGCATTTGTGCTCTGAACACCTGAGCGGTCATCATCAATGCTATTTTCCTTTTTTCTTTTCTTGATAGAAGTAGAATCACAGGCTCTTATCATGGAAAAGAACCACAGAGGTCTGTTCCAATCGGACGCAGCTCTTATCTCACTGGGAAGCTTTGGGAGTTCTCCTAGGAGAATCAGCAAATCTGGGCTAGGGTATCGAGCGCCTCGCTGTTCACAGCAGAGGGGCCCCCAAGGCAGGAGTCTCCGGATACAGGATTAAGACCGTGGAATCGGAGCCACAGACGCACACCCCTCCCAGGGTCCTTGCACAGTCCAGGAGGAAGAGGATGGTCCCCACTGCTGTCCGCAAGTAGCATCCCCAAAGCTGGAAAAGCATCGGGAGGTCCCCGGGATCCACTATGCTAACCTTCCCCCAATTCCCAGCACCGATCCGTCGGAGACCCAGATGGCTTGGGTGGTCAAACTACCTGGCAGAACCAGCCACAGAGGTGAGAAGGATGTGCTGGGGACTTCTCTTGGGGACCAGGAGATAGTTTGAGAGACTCTATGGGGTCCTTACAGATTTTTTTTTTTTAACTGATACCTTTGTGGCTCTCTCAGGAGATCTGTGCTGCAGATGCCGAGCCCAGAGGGGGGAAATAAATAAATAAAGGCCGCCGCCTCGGCTCAGCTGGCAGCTCTGTGGCCCCAGGTGCAGGGGTCCAGCGCCTCATCTTGCCTCTGGACCGCAATCAATGCAGCAGGCAGGAAATGAGAGGAAATTAATTTTTCCCCCCTCTTCTCTTTCCCTCCCCAGCCCTCCCTTCTGTTTTTACACAAGGGCCTTTTAAAATGTTGGTTCCTCTCTGATTATAGTGCAATAGAGGTTCCAAACAGCCTCTTTTGGACGAAGCTCCCTCTGCCCTTAACCAGAATGATTGGTTGGTTGCCTTGGTAATCGAACTCATTCGCTGTGTGGAAGCCACAATTATGAAGGTTTTCTGGGTACCGATCCCCCCTTAGTGCCTTTTTCTTAGAAGTTCACGACAAGATGGGACAAAGGAGACCTAATAGATTTTATTGCTCCGGCTTCTTTCAGTACGCAGGAGCCCACGGCCTGCGGACAGGAGCTGTGAGTGCCATTTAAATTGGTTGGCTGTGCCCGGGGAGAGTGCTTTACGCTCAAGAGTGGCTGAGGTTCTATTAGCTGGAGGGCCAGGGCCGGAGGATGAACCCACGGGCCGGGCTCCTCTACCTCAGCTCATAATGGAAACCCGAGATGGGCCCAGCCCAGGTGGCATCTGGGGCCGAGGGCCCCGGGCACTTAACCTTTCGCTGATAACCGAAGGAAATGGACATGTAACTGCTCTCTTGAAACTCCTGCCTGATTCAGGTTCAAGGCAGGGGAGGTTGTGGGTTGTTGAAATACCCAAGCTGGAAACGGTGTGGGCAGAGGCGGCCCTCCACCTCTAAAGAGGAACAGGCCTCCATTAGCTGGGGTAATTGCAAAGAATGAGGCGGGAGGAGAAGATGATGCTGATAATCATGGTCACAATAGCCACATAATTCATCTGTAGAGGGTACAAGATGCTCTCGGTCATTACCTCAGCCCGTTCCCACGGGAGCCTGGGGGTGGCCCGTCTTTTCTGGTGGATGGGGAAACTGAGGAATGGGGAGGCAGGCGATCTTGTCCAGGAGGGAAAGCGTCAGAGGTCAGAGACGTCTCACTACTGAACGGCGTCGAGCACGGAGTACGACCTTCCCTAAGATCAAATCAGGTCTAAGTAGGGATGAGCTTGGGGGGTCCAACAGCTTCTCACCCACAGCTCTTTCACTCCGATAGGGAGTGGTTAGTGTGTGGAGAAGGATTCTGAGGCTGCACTTGGGGTGACCAAGGGAGGCCGCCATCTTGGTCAGTGCTGTCTGTCAGTCATGAGACCGTGATGGGGAAAACCCATTGCGCACAGTGTGGCTCCGGTTTGATCTCAGAGTTTTGGAAAATCATTTTGTTTGGGAATAATTTCAAGCAAGGAAATTTCAAAAATAAGAACAGGACAAAGAACAGCCCAGGGCTTTCCTCGGGTCTGCCTCCTGGTAATAATCGACTTGGGTCAGGTTCCCCTTTTCTCTCTCATAGGTGCTTACATAACTTTGGGGAAAACTGTTTGAGGGTCAGGGTCACACACACACATCATGGCCCTTTGCCGTTGCATATCTCCGTGTTTGTCTCCAAAGACTACGGACAGCTCCCAGGTGACCGCATCACCATGGCCAGCTTCGGAGCATTGAATGTGGGTGCCCCCTTTTCCCTTGTCCTCTACCCTGTAGTCAGTGTCCTTCTCAGAATTCCCCCAGAGCCAGTCCCCAGTATGGTGTTTAGCTGTCACATCTTTTCAGTTTCCTTTCTGATAACTGGCATCTTTGACATTTCCATACTTTTGAAGTGTCCTGGTAGAGAGATTTAGAATATCCATTTACCAATTCCATACTCTTAAGAACCTCATGCTTATGCAGTGCTAGGTGCTGAGCTTCTTGCAAAGACGAGTTTGACTATTCTTCTCCTAACAGCAAGAGCATCAGGACAATGGATGCCGCTGGTCCGAGTACTTGCGGGGTCAAGGGCTTTACCAAGCCCTTCACGAGAGGCTGATTGTTCTCAGTTGGAGATGGGGAAAATACACTGAGGCTCAGGCATGTTAATGTCAGCTTGCCCAGGGTCACGTAGGTGGCAAAGAGCCCCAAGATGTGATCTCAGGTGTCCTGGCTCTAGAGACCACACTTTTAACCACTGCATGGTCCTGTGTTGGGGAAGTAAATTCAACAGATTGGTAGAGATGAGAAAAACATTCATTGATTCATTCATTCATTCATTGTTCACTGATTAAGTTACACATTCTTTATTCACTCATTCATTGACTATTGACCCATCCATCATCCATCCATCTATCCATCTGTTCATCCACTATCCAATCTTCCATCCAACCCTCCATCCATTCAGTGATCCATCCATCCGTCCAACCCACTCCATCCTTCCTGCTGCAGTCTGGCTGCAGCAAACTAACTGGGGGGTGATGAGGAACTTGTGAAGGTTGATACAGCAGGAGTGGGAGCCGTTTATTGTAGGACAGGAGGGGTATATATACATAACTGAATACACAGCTTAACTTAATTAACATAAACTAGATACAGCAGTCAACCAATAAGGAATCCTCCGCATAATGATTACACACAGTTTAACTTAATTGACATAATCTAGACACAGCAGTCAGTCATTAAGGAATCTATCATCTTAATGGCTCTCTGGCCATTACTTCTCAAACCACTCCCTCTGGCAAAACGCCAGGCGCCATCTTGACTTGTTTATGGACTCTGACACCTTCCGTTTTTCCACGTCTCTAGAGTGAAAGACACTGTGCCTGTCTCTGTGGCTCCATTGGCAAAACAGGACAGATGAAGTTCTTGGTCCTCATGAAGATGACCGACCAAAGGGAGGAGATGGATAATGAATAAAGTGTCATCCGTCTACGAGAGTAAAATATGGGGAGTGGGAAAGTCAAGCCCTGTCCAGAGGGTCAGAGAAGGTCCCCGTGTCAAAGCAGCATCTAAACAAAGTCCCAGAGTCTGCGAGGGAGTTAACTGAAAGAGGAAGCGTTTGACTGTGCAGGAGAAAGCAAATGTGCTTCCTGGAGAGGTGGTCCAGGGCTGGGTGTAAGGCGTGGGAGGGACGTGGAGCTTCAATGTGGGGGAAGCACTGGGCGGGGGGATAGTACAGGCAAAGCAGGCCACGTGTGGGAATGCATTCGGGAGGTCTCTTGTGATGGCGTCTCCTAGTTGCCAGACTCCCAGGGGCTGTCCGTGTCTCCAGGACTGTTGATGGAGGAGCTGTGAGCTCAATTCACAGCCTTCCTCAGTGCGATCACATACATCGGGCGTCTGGATCTTTCATTTCTGTGACTCAGTCTCCTACAGGGGCACCATTTGGGGTAGAGAGCCCATCCAGCAAATTTAATTGGTGATCTCAATCGCCAATTTCTTTGTGATTTTAATGGAACTTTATTCGGAATTGGCAAAGAGTACTCTGGAGTTTGAGTGCAATTGTCCAGATGGTGGAATCTTTGCTCTTGGCACGCAGGTGACCTAGAGTCTTCTCTGGGGAGACTGGCCCCTGTTCTAAGGCTCCGTCTCTGCATCCTTCAGATGAACGGGCCCAGTTACACGGCAGCCCTCAGAGTCTTAGCTTCCATGAACCAGAAGGGCAGAGGCACCCCGAGAGCTGGGTGGCTGCGTGGGGTGAACCTGGACCTTGGTGGTGGCTGCCTGTTTTGCCAGGGGCTCCAGAGGCGGCTCCTGCCGGCTCGCCCTCTGGCCTGATCGGAATCCTCTTCAGTCGCCTTGGTTTTCTGCACTTTGACTTACAACATAAATTATTCTTCCTCTAAGTGGCAGGCGTAGGGAAGCTACCAAAAGGTCACTTGGAACCCCAATCAATCCCGGTGGCTTTGATGGCTTTATGCTCTTCAGGCTCCCGTGCGTGTCTGCCGCGCCAGCTCTGAGAAGGGGCTTGGGGACGCTTTCTGCAAAGGTGATTGAATTTCCTTTGGGGAGAGTTAACTGCTTGGTTTGCCTCGGGGGTCCGGGAAGGGGAAGGGCAAGTTCTGGACTCTAACTAAAGATGGTTTCCATCTATTTAGGAACAGAGGCCAAGTTCTGCCTTTCCCTTCTGCAGACCTGTGTCTCGGAGCTGCCCCAGTGGCTCTGGCTGTGGGCTCCCACTCACGTCCTGGACTCCGGGCCCCTGGCCTCCCTGGTCCCTCAGAGCAGGTTTATCCTCAGCCCCATTTTGCAGGGGAGGAAACTGTGGCTGGGAGCCGAGTACCTCAGCCCCAGGCCCCAACACGTCAGGTCAGGGCAGAATGGGGCTGGACTTAGTGCTCCTTGTGACTTCTCAGCTCCCAGCTGACTTGGCAGGCCACTCTGGGCCTCAGTGAGAGCCAGGGCAGGAGTGCGAGAGGCCCGCGGCTGGTGTCTCAGACTTAAATGTTACAACAGAAATCAGCATGCCTTTGAATAAAGTGAGTCCTGGGTTCCAATCCTGACACACGTCTCATAGCAACAAAGTACATGCATTATGTGGGTAAAAGATTATATTATTATATGATATTATAATACCGTTATATAATTATGGTATTATAATTAGAATATTTTGTAATGTAATATATGAATATAATATATAAAACATTTTCCATAATAAATATATTTTACATTATATATATATTTTTCATGTACATTTATTATATAAATAATATATGAATTAATGTAAATATAATATATAATATATAATAAACTGTACAGTGCATTATGTTTATATAGAATATAAAAATTCATATTTATAATATGTGAACATATGTTTACAATATATTTATCATGTATATATACATGATATATATTTATATACATGATAAATATGTACTTACTATATATTTATAATATATAATCATAACTGAAGTTTAGCAAAATATATCAAAGATGACAGTTTAATCATTATTGCATGACACGACATGCAGCTTGTGGGCTGGCGATATTAGGGTGAACAATAAAGTGAAGACATAATTCTCAGACAGCTGTATATTCCAAATTAAGACTCTATTTTCTTGCTTTCATCTCAGTATCGTGACTAATTATAATCAATATTTTCAGAAAATTGTGATGTACTGACAACAATACTAAATTAGGGAAACTTAAAGCATGGTATTTTTAGGTAGTTTTTTTTTTCTGAAATTAATCTGTTTTCCCATTTTTATTTGTCTTATTGTCTCTATAACCTACATGCAATAAAGTGTATATGATCCAACTGTCACAGTGGGCTGTGACAGATTTATGTGCTCAGGTAATGACCATCTCAAGGAAGACCTTCAGAGTTTTAAAGATATGCACTTCTACTTGGAAACACTGAGTTCTGCTGAGGCAATCGTTACTGGAATTGTCAATAAACCTTTACAAGTAATTCTATTTGAGAAAAAAAATTATGGATTTTAAATTTCACATTCAAACATATAACGTTGCCACTTGTGACACATCGTTCATATGGCAGAAAATGTTATGTTTATTTTACTCTGTGCGTCTCCCCAGGCCTCTTCCTGGTCCTGAGCAGACTGTGGGCTGTGTGTGGCCAGAGGCTTTCTGTTTTATTGACCACAAGGTGTCCGATCCCTGGAATCGTGCCTGGTGCTAAGTAGATGTTCAATAAACTCTCGCTCAGGAGTAAGCGGAAGTTGGGCTCCCGGTTGTTCTGAGCTCTGTGAGGTTCTGCCTAATCTCAAACGGGACACCTTCATTTTATGAAAAGTATTTGTAAACAAAGTTTGGTCTGCTGTCGGAGAGACAACACGGCACCTGACGCCATGACCCATGTACTCGTCTGTATCTCGGAATGCCAATGCGCGCCTCTGCCCAGGGAGGTTCACGGTGGGCCCCTGGGCTTGCTGATGGTTTCCCGCTCATGGTCCGTCAGGTCTGCCCCGTCAGAGGGCTGTGGAGAGCAGCTGTTCCTTCTTGATGTGCTGAGGGCAGAAGCTCTGCTGCAGGGGGTGATTGACGGCCCAGGGCCGGTGGGCCTTCTCTAAGATGGTCCCTGGGCCCCCCTCCTGTGCTCTCACTCTGTGCAACCCCCTTTTCTTTGCATGTGGGCAGAACCCGGACCTTCTTCTAACCCATGGGACATGGAGAAGGTGGTGGCCGTCACTTCCCTCTCTGCCGTCTTGCCAGCAGACTTGAGTGTTGATACGGTAAGTCACCATGTTGGGGAGGCCCACGAGACCAGGAACTGGAGGTGGCTTCTGGCCACCAGCCAGCTGGGAGCTGAGGTCCCCTGCCCAATAGCCCCAAAGACTGGATCTTGTCAAGGCGACCCAAAGCAAAGCCTCCTCTTGCTGAACTTTCAGGTGAGACCCACCCCTGGCCGGGAACCTGTAGGTTGACAAGAGACTCTCAGAGAGCACCTGGGTCAACGTGCCTGCGTGGACTCCTGGCGCACAAGCCCGTGAGACGGATGCGACAGTCCTTCCCGGACTTGAGCCAATTGGAACTTCTCCTTCTCCAACAACCCGGTGAGCTTGGTGCCGCCCGCGGGCTTGCTCTGCCCTGGGTTGGAAGCCTTGACCTTCATCTGTCAGAGGCCACGTGCCCGTCCCTCAGAACACAGCTCACGGTGCATCCCGTGAGGGCCTCCGTCCAACTCACTGTCCCCGTTATTGGCATGCGTCCTCCACTAAACCATTTTACACTGTATGAAGTGATCTCTGCCCGTGTTTGTCTTTTGGATCAACTGCTTAGCTCATGGGGGGCCGGCAGTGTTAGGGTGTAGATGGGAGGTGTCCCCAGAAGCTGTGAGACAAGGGTGAGACAAGGTGAGAACGTTCAGAGGTGAAATGATGGGGGTATGGGAGCCTTAACCAGATGGGTGCACTAGTTTCCTGATAGGGATTAACAGGGTGGTGACGGTAGGCAGGTGGGTGTGGCTGGAGGAGGTGGGTCCCTGGGGACATGCCTTTGGGGTTTATATTTTGTCCTTGGTGGACAGAGCTCTCTCTGCTTCCTGGGGACCCTATCCTGAGCTGCTTTTCTTTGTCACACCCTCTGCCATGATGTTCTGTCTCCACTTGGGCCTCATCAATGGGCTGAAACCTCTGAAACCATGATCCCAAAGACATTTTTCCGCCTCTAATTGTTCTCCTCAGGTCTTTTTGTTACAGTAAAGAAAAAGCTAAGTAAAATAGGCAGCAGGTGGGGGTGTGTGTGTCTTGCTCATCCAGACCCCTGGGTGTCGTTAATCCAAGCTTGTTGAACAAATGCTATTCTATAGAGAAACCAGAACCCAGCAGTGATGAGTTCAGATGCCAGAGCCAGGCTGGCTAAGTTTTAAAATCTTAATCTCTGCCATTGACTAAGCTGTGCAATTTAGGCAATTAACGCAGCCTCTCTGAGCCTTACTACTCACCCAATCTTTGATGAGGATTGAACCATGCAATGAATATAAAATACCCAGACAGTGCTCGAAGCATCGTCAGTATTCAACTGTTCGCTGCTACATATTGTTGCTGTTCTGCGGTTATGTGGAAAAGCAGTGTTCTAGAGACACGGCAAACCCAGTATTCATAGCTCTTATTTAAGGGAATGCTTCCAACCCGTGTTTCAGTTTCCTTATCTAGAAACCAAGGGTGGTTTCTCCAAAGACACCAGCTAACCAGTTTCTCTGTTTGTATTTTCCATCAGCTGTAAAAGCCGTGACTCACCCCTAAGTCACCACGGTATTCCTCCCAGTCTGACCAGTTCAGCCTGTTGGGCACCCTGTCCCATGAAGTGTGTTGGGAAAAATAAACAGAACACACTGTGCCCTTCTTCCCCTCCCCCAGGCCTCACGGAGCTCCTGGTCTTGACACCTTTATCATTCCCTGAGGTCGGAGGTCGGCCGCTTCCTCCCATGGCTGTGGGACTCGGAGGGACCTGGGTTCAAATCCCAGCCCCACCACGTCCCCACCTGGATATCATGAGTGGTCTGCCCTGCACCTGTGACAGGGATCCGGGTAGGTGGGCGTGTCTCTGTGTCCCTCTTGTCACACGAGATCACACACATGGAAAGTCACGGGCAAAGTCCGCACATTAAAGTGGGTTAAAAGGTCTCTGGGCCTGACGTCGGCCAGTCGTCCTACTTGGTTGGAGGAAGATCCCTCTGATTCCCTTTCCTTCATCGCCTCTGGTTCCCCAAAGCAGTTTTTTTCCCAAGAAACGTTTCCTCAAGGTCAAAGTGATTCAGGCAAGGCTCCAACCGAACCCAAAGGTCACTGGCCATCTGTGGCTGGTGAGAAAGGGCAGTCCCTGGCGAGGCTGGCCGGTGACAGCTGTGTCACCTTCTTCTCTAGGACGAAGCCTGTTGCAGGTGCATCTAGAAAGCTCCTTGGGTCCCCACATGCCAACCATCAGAGGCCCAGCCTCCGCCTTCTTGGGTCCTTGATTCTTGACCTTTGAAATGCCCTGGAGCCGGCCTGGCTGCCCTGGGCTCTGCTGATAGAGCAGGGGCTGGGACCGCTCTGACCCCAGAGTCCTTCTCAGTGCTCTGTGCATCTGCCCCAGTGACCACGCAGAGTCCTGAAGTCGCGAGGGGACAGCGAGTTCTCCCCTGGATGATGGAGGCTGCTAGAAAAGGGTGTTGAGAATGTCATTGTTGGATGTGGGAGAGCTGGGGGTCCTCCCTGGTGGGGGGAGAGAGCCCCTTGGTGCTCAGCTTACCTACCACAAAAGTGACTGGCGACCCTGCATCTGGGAGGACACTGTCCCCTGCCTGGGGGACCAGACCTTGGGAGGAGCTATCAAATCTCTTTGTGTGTGTGTTTTTTTTCCTACATAATTTAATTCTTTTAAAATTTTTATTTATTTATTTTTTACACGAGTTCTGTTATTATTATTTGCATTACAATTCTTAATACACCTGCATGCCACAACTTATCATATCTCTGTATATGAGATGACACCAAATTCACATCTTCGTACATGGATTTTGTAGAATGATGAGGGCCTCTTTCCACCATCCATGCAATTCCCTTTCTCCCTCCCTTTCCCCTCCCACCCCTCTTCCTTATCTAGAGGCAATCTTCCTCCCATGCTCTTCCTCCTTACCGAATTTTGAGTCACCCCCCCCCCCTTATATCAGAGAAGAGGATGTGGGGAAAAAGGCACACCCATCCACTGCTGGTGGGACTGCAAATTGGTGCAAACAATTTGGAAAGCAAATTCTTGTTAAGCTGGGAATGGAACCACCATTTGACCTAGCCAAAACAGGATACTATAGGGACACAGCCACATCAACGTTTATAGCAGCACAATTCACAATAGCTAAACTGTGCTTTAATGGATGAATGGATTAAAAATGTGGCATATAGACACAATGAAATATTACTCAGCACTAAAAAATAATAAGATCACGGCATTTGCAGGGAAATGGATGGCTTTAGAGCAGATTATGCTAAGTTAGCCAATCCCCAAAATCAAATGCCCAATGTCTTTGTGTGCTTTTATAGAGCGCTGACTGCAGCCCACTGTGTCCAGGATGGGCTCAGTAAATGCTTGGTGGACCTGAGTACTCATGCGTGGGGTTTTTTATTAAAGCTGGGTGTGGAGGAGGGCATTCAGAAAACACACCCATCACCAGAGAGCCCAGGTGAGTTGGTTTCTGTTTGAAACTAACTTGAATGCGCAGCAGTCAGGGGCTAAGATTCTGTTTTGCAGACGACGGACGGCTGGGGTTGTGTAAGTGTGTGTCACACCCAATGACAAGGACCCAGGAATCTGGGGTCGAGATCTAATGGATTTGGCTCTCAGAGTCCTGGGTTAGAGCCTGGAACTCAAAGTTGCTGGTGTCTGGTGGGTGGAGGGGATTCAGGAAGGTCACAGCAGGTTAGCATCTGCCCTGGGGAGTCCAGAACACCTGAGCACCCATTTTATCATTTCACGTTCTCTAAAACTCACCAACACCCGGTGACAAAGGAGCAGCACATGACCTTTGACCCAGTGCCCTTGGTTACCTACCTTGCCAAGTACTGCGTACCCCAATCTGCCCTCAAAAAGGTATTTTTAAATGATCATGGCATTATTATTTCTGCTATTATTGTGCAGCACAGTGACGGGCTTTTTGTTACTATTAGTTTTCCAAAGGGTAATGACCGTGGCCTTGGCCGTGGGGGGGGGGGGAGGCACAGGCGCCTGCTCTCTCAGGTCAGTAGCTGGAGAAGACCTCGCTGCTTTGGCACCCCAAACGGAGGCCAGAAGAAGGGTGCTGACATGAACGGGGCACAGAGCCAGAGTTTCTGGGGCTCCGTCTAATTATACCTGGCAGCTGGCGGCCCCGCCCCCGCCCCTGCCCCCAGGAGCCCCTCTGCCTCCCGAGCAAGTTGGGTTGTGTCGTGAAACGTCCTCCTGCCCTCTCCACTCGTCCGTCCATCGTGCTTGGGCAGCAGCGGGAGGTCTCAGCCCGGCCGGGGGAGGGAGACGGGGCTCCAGGGGACGTTGTGGCTGTGGGTGGACAGAAGCTGCTGAGCTCTGCATTGGAAATAGAGTGACCAGGAATGCTCAGCTGTCCCAGGGTCAGACTGACCTCGTCCCAGGCCAGGTCACACATGGGCCACTCACTCACGCCAGCAGAAATCTGACACCAGGCACCGCCTGGGGAGGGCAGCGTGGGGGAGTGTCACAGCTCCGGCCCTGCTCAGTTAATGAGCTGGTGTCTTCCCTGGGTCCCTGCCGACGCACTGTCCACCCTCTACACCCTGTGTCCCCTGCCATGGGGCACCGACTTCTGTCACTGCATGGTCAAGCCCCATGGCCCCTTGGCACCCTGTTGGGGTCAGAGGGAGGGGAACGCAGGGTCGGGCCTCACCCCCAGCTCCCTGCCTGCAGGTGGCGCTCTGCTCCTCCAGGAACTGCTCCCGCCCGTGCCCCCTCCCCTGAGGGGGAAGTTTTCCAATTTCCTTGGTGTGAGAACTGGGACTCGGGGTTCCATTGATCCGGTGGGTGCCGTGGCACCGGGCCAGGACACCTCACTTGGCAGACTTTCCTTCCTTCGGTCTCCGTAACGACCCTGGGAAGCAGTTTCTTCTTGAGCCCATTTTACAGATGAGAATGCTGAGGCCGAGCAGGGTGAGGCCATCTTCCCAAGGCCACCTAGGGAGTCAGGGGAGCAGGACCCGTTTTCACACTCAAAGCCTGAGTCCTTGGCCACGAGTGCCTTCTGCCCACTTCAGGACGCTCTCCCTGGAGGCCCGCTGGCCCTACTGAGCACCCCCATGGTGCTCAGCCCGAGAGAAGCAGCCTGCTGACCACATTAGCTGCCTGGACGCAGGGCCCAGCGAGACTTCTGCTCCTCCCCTGGCCGTTCCTCCTCCCCCCTCGGCCAGTGCTGTCCAGCCACCTCCAGCGCCAGCTGCCATCGCAGGGCAGATCCACATGTCACCCCAGATGGGGGCTCTCCTCCCCTTCACTGGGGCTGGGTGGTCCCAGGAGGGCCTCTGCCCGTTCCCGAGGTGGCCAGGTCGCAGTGTCCCCAGCACGGAGATGAGGCTGGCAGCTTTGGGGACCCTGCCTTCTTTGATTTTCTACCAACCTTCAAGATGTTGGCCCCAGGAATGAGCCTTGCAGACCTCCAGGGACACGGAGGTCACTTTCCAGGGGCTCAGCTGCCACTGGGACATGCACTGCTTGTTGGGGCTGGCTCTGCAGAAGGGTCCCACCCATGACCCAGGGAGAAGGGGCAGAAGGCAGGCCCGTCCCTGGGCCACCAGGGCTCCTCCGATGATGACTCTGGGCGTCCATGAGGGTCTTCAGGTCCTTCCTTGGGCAGCTCAGCAGTCTAGGATGCTCTGCCTCCCGCTGCTCCTCCCTTGGGGCCAAGGTCAAGAGCCTCTGTCTCTCCCGGCTCCCCTCCCCTTTTCTTCTCCCGCGGCATTTCCCACCTGGCCTCTCGTCCCTGAGACCTGGACTCACACAAGCACCAGCACCGTGTCCCACGACTGTTGGGGTGTTCAGAAATTGGTTCACAGCAGCTGGGTTGGAAGCCACAAAACCCTGGGGCGTCATGTGGACCTTTCCGAGTTCCTACCTGTCATTTCTTCCTCCCCTCCAGATTGCTGCAGGGGAGGGCCACCTTGGAGGGGCATGTCAAAGCCGCCCCAGGCCACCCAGAGGAAGCTTGGTCACGGGACCTGTGCGCTGGTGATGTCCCCTGGCCGACTCCACCTCCCTGATCTCAGTTCCTCAGCTGAGAGCTGAGGTATGGACCCCTCCCTGCTCTCGGGGTGGCTAAGAGCAGGGGTGCGTGGGCTTTGCACTTTGGCTGGCCATCAGGCAGCTCTCGGGACAAGGGGACAACTAGGGGTGTGGTCGACTCACATCCCTGTTAACGGGCTCTTCTGTTTCTAACGAGCCGGGCCCAAAAGCCAAAACTTCCCAGGATGCTTCCACCCCCCAGCCGTGTCGGAGGGTCGAGAAGCCCGAGGTGCAGCTGAGCCTGAGCCTCAGTCTGTTCATCTGTAAAGTGGGGGGGTTTCTCTATCGCACACACCACCCAGGGTTGTTGGGGGTCCAAGGGGTCAGTAAGGAGCAGCGGCTTCTGTGCTGTCATTGCTGCTGTGATCCGTCATTTCTCTCAGAATGTCACGAAGCTCTGATTCCTGGACAGCGCCGACCCTAGGGACTGAGAATTCGGGAGCGATCATCCGTCTCGGCTGAGCGAGGGCAGGCGGACCCCCACTTGTCTGAGTGTCTGTGAGTCCCCCGTCTCCTTTCCTTTGGAGAATACAGAGTACTGAATACCGAACCACCCCCTCATGGATCTGGCTGACCGAGGCCAGCAGACCTTGAGTGGTTCGAGGTGAGTGTCCCTCATGTCACGACTGGGGCTCCTCCTCCCACGATCTTGGGGTGGTTTTGTCCTTGTTTTGAACCCCGGTAGCTGTCGGCACTCCCGGCTCTGTTTCCTGATCTGCATCGACGGGAAAGAGCACAAGGCTCTGGTCTCTGTTGGCCTCTGAGATCTCCAAGCTCCTGTGAGGACTGATGCGTGGGCACGGCCAGGTTCAGAGACTGCCCAGGCCAAGAGCACTCCAGGGCCACCTGAGGCCCAGGACTGAGGACCTGAGTGACAGGGATCAGCTGCTGGAAGCTGGTCTGTGCCGGACCTGGGGCGGGCTGTTCCCTGGGGACCCTTTCACAGGGTTCTGGGTGCCAGCCTCTGAGGCGGGTCACATGGCCCCAGCCCACTCTCTGCCCAGGTGAGAAGACTGGGCTTCGGGAGGCACAGGTGTCGGCCCAGTCCACCCGGCTTCGGCGGCTGGCCTGGGACCTCAGGTGGGTACGGTGCCACCCCTGATCCTGGTGATCAACGTGCCGAGTGCGTCTCACCCCAGATTCACTCAGCAAAGACTCGTTTTTGTCATTGTCCAAGTTCACCCAGCTGGGATGTGACCGGGCTTAGACCTCCCAAAGCCTGTGCCCTTCAGCACCCTCTGACCACACCCAGCTTCCGGCACATTCCCCTGCTGCCTCCTGGCACCCTGCGTGTTAAAGCTGGGGTCTTCAGGGAGCCCCGGGAGCTCAAGTGTGGAAAGGTGGGTGTCCCTCCCGCCCCCCACTCCCCAGCCTGCCACCAGGAGGTGGTGGAGAATGCAGGAGGCGGGGGCTCATTGGAGGAGGAAGGATATGTCTGAGGGGGTGCTGGGACCCTGCCCGGCCTCTCTCTCTCTCTCTCTCTCTGCTTCTGTACCCCATGTGCTGAGCTGTGTCCTTCCGCCCCGATGCCCTGCCTCACCATGAGCCCAGAAATGAGGACCCAGTGACCACGGCTGGCAGCCCGTGAGTCCGACAGACCTGTCCTTCTTGAAGTCGCTCGCTTGGGTTCGTCCTGGTGATGCAAAGCTGTCACTCGGTATCTCTGTGCCATCGCACTAGACAGAGCCGGGACATTGTATCGGACTTTCTGATGTGAAGATCTATCTGCCTTACTATGCTGTGTGCTTTTAAGGGGAGGGAGCACCTCTCTGTTTTGTTCAGGAAACACCCGCGGGCTGAACAAGTTGTGCCGAGTTTTCTCTTCCTGAATCACTGTGGGTTCTAGGAGTTGGGAAAAGTGGCCTTTCCCATCAGGAATCCCCTGAGACTAATCAATGTCAGTCAGACCAGCTTGGAATCGACCGCCCACCCATGTGAATCCTTTTGGAACCTCTCAACAGATGTCGCCTTCACCGAGTTGATTTTCACAAGGTCTTAAAATGGGATCCAGGCATCAGGTCAAAATATCAGATGGGTCAGGTCCCTTCACGGAATTAGGCGTCTCATGTGGTCACTCTTCTTGCTTCATTTGACTTTCTTCTTCTGTTTCCTTGATTACTTCTTTGGACCAAAGTTCTGCTCGTGTTTGGATGAGGCATGGGGCAGACTTAGTTCCCTATTTTCTACCCATTGCCCCTTTCTTCTTGAGAGGAGGGTCATGTTTTGTTCAGAGCAGCAGTAAGTCCAGACCCAGCTTGCAGATCCTGAAAGGTCTCAGTGCTGTTCTCCAGTTTTCCTTATGGCTGAGACAGTATGTGAACCAGGCCTGTCTAAAAGGTCTGTTCCCAGACATTCTGGGGGAACATTTATTCTTCTGGATAAAGATGTAACTGCAACACTCTCCCCTTGTTTCCTATCTTGAATTTGGATGTGATGGCTGGAGCTGCAGCTGCTGTTTTGTCAAAACCTCTGTCAAGATGTAGTTGATGTGTCGAATCAGAACCTTCACCTGCCTTCTGCAGGGTGATTTGTGTTATGTGAGAAAAGGGAATCCCTGTCAAATTAAGGCACTGCAGAGACCTTTCCTATACTTCAAGCTGAATGTGTTCCTAATGGATAAAAGGACATTTCCAAACCTCTTTCTCATATGCAATCTACAGTTCTGATCATTATTGGTATTTTACTGACCCAACCCTTAAAGACGTGAGGACCTTTTATTCTGTGCCAGGGGCAATATTGCTGTGCCCGTTTGAAAGATGGTAATGCAGAGGAGTGAAGAACAGAGATTCGACATTCAAACTTTCAGAGCAAACCCAAGAGCCCCGAGGCGCACACTGTGGCTTCCATTCCGAGACCACGCGCTGTCCCCGGTTGGCAGAGCGCACCGTCACATCCCGTAGGAGGATGAAAGCCTGTCTCGATGCTGCCAGAACCTCAGATGGTGGTTCCAGAGAGTCTGAGGGCTGAAACCCAGCACTTAAGACTTCCAGGCTGTTCTTCTGGCTTGGAAACTTATGCCGCAGCTTCGAGATTCTGGAATCCGTCGTCGCACAGAGACGTCCAGCTGTCTGCAGGAGCTGCTGTGTCTCCAGGAGGTGGCCACGCTCCGAGCCCCTCATGGGTCCTGAGTCCTGCTGGGGCAGGGACATCTGACCGGTGGAGAGCATCCTGAAGGGCAAGGTGGAGGAGGAAGGCCGACCAGGAGACGTCCAGACACTTGATTCCCCAAGGAAACCACCAGGTCACCCGTTCCAAACGCCGGGCACAGCAGAGCTTTTTCTGACAAAGTGGCTGCAGCGTCTGTCCCTCCTCCCAAGTCCAGCCTCTGACGCAGGCACAGCATCGTTTCACTTAGTCAAAGCCATTTTAACTCAATTTGGTTGGCTAAAAATATCTTGGTCCAAAACCTAATCCCAACATCAGAAGACACTTTATTTTCAGATTTGTGATTTCCTTTTTTTTTTTTTCCTTCAAAGACTTTACTTGTGTCATAGTTCAATGAAGATGGGTCATTCCCTTTCTATTTTTTTTTTACTATTTCTATAAGTTCCCTGTCCCTTAGAGTCGATTAAAAAATTCTAAAAAAAGGTAATACTTCTATAGTCTTGGCCATATGCTAGGCACACGTATTAACTCACTTAAGTCTCACAACACGTTTGGGGTAAGTACTATTATTTAGCCCCATTTTACAGAGCAGGAAACTGAGCACAGAGAGGGTAACCAACATACCTGAGGGCATTCAGCAAGCCAGTGGCAAGGCAAGCAGTCTGACGGCAGCTGATGAGAATCATATAGTATTGATAGCCAGCATTTCTGAGTACTTAGCTCACATCAGACTGTCCAGGGAGGCTTCTGCATGCAGCACCTTCTTTAATCACCCCCATAACCTGTGGGGTGCTAATGATCATCGTCACCATTTCACAGATGAGGGACTTGAGGCTCGGCCACCTCCTTGAGCGGGTCCCTGATTTAATAAAACGCAGACACTTTCCAGCGGGAACGCCCTCTGCCCTGTGCCCTCCACACGCCCTGCTTTGCTAGGCACCACTGCCCGCTGCCCTCCCTGCAGACCCCTCCAGGGTCTGAATCAGATGCTCCCAGCTTGGTTCCTTCATCACCCCAAACTACAACAGCCACCTTCCTTATCCGTCTCCCCCACCAGCTCAGGAGCTCACTAGACGGCATATATTTTTAGTGACACAAGTGTTAGAAACACCAAGAATCATAAAACAAGAAAAAAATAAAAATAAAAAAACCCACCCTGCATCCCTGGAGACATCTGGGTGTCCCTGGTTTATATTTTCAGACACAGATGTGTCACAGAGAGATAAAACACAGACGGACGGACCTCAGGGTCTAAGCGTGCGATTCCGTGGTGTTCAGTTCCCAGAACGGAGCCCACGCCGTCTCCAGAACTTCTCCATCACAGCCCACGGGGATCTGGGTCCACTCCCTAAAGAAGGGTCAAAGGAGACCAGCGGCAGGAAAATGAGTGGGGCTGGAGGGCGCTGTGTTAAGGGACACGCGACCGACTCAGAAGGCCTGGGCCGCGTTTTCTCTCATTAGTAGAAGCAAAGGGAGGGAAAGGGAAGGGAGAGGTGGGGATGGATCCCCTGAACATCAAAGGGAGATCCTTAGAGGAAAGGGGCAGGGCAGGGAGGGGAGGAGAGTATATTGCTGGACCCTGCGCACGTGCGACTATGTAAGGATGGTCCCCACCGCCCCGGGCAACTCCGATGCACCGATAAAAATAAGGGAAAAAAGGAAGAAAGAAAGGAAGGAAGGAAGGAAGGAAGGAAGGAAGGAAGGAAGGAAGGAAGGAAGGAAGGAAGGAAGGAAGGAAGGAACTCTGTGTGCATTGACCTGCACCCCAGCCCTCGGTCACCACTGCTGTATTTTCGGACCCTGGACTGGTCCATTCTAGGTACTTCCTATAAATGGAGCCATAAAATATCCGTCCCTCTGTGTCTGTCGTCTTTTGTTAACCACGAGGTTGTCAAGGGTCACCTGTGTCTGGGATTCTGTTCCCGACCGAGGCGGAAGGATGCAGGGTTTGGGGACCTCACTCTGTCAACCTGCTGGTCAGCCTTGGGCGCCGGGGTTGCCTTGCCCTTTGGCTGTTGGGAACAGGCCGGGAGGACGTCTGTGCTGGGGTTGCTGCTTTCGGTCCCTTTGGGTAAGTTCCCAGGGGTGGATCCACACCTGGGTGGGGTGACATCGATGGATTCTCGAGGTGACATTGGGCTTGGCTTTTTGAAGTCCCTCCCTGGCTTCCAGCTGGGGCTGTGCCCTCTGGGGTTCTCACCAGCCACGCAGAGGGTCCCAGTTTCTCCACATCCTCACCGATGCTGGTCATTTATCCTGGGAGCTCCGGGGATTCTCCAGGGGTCTCCACGTGCGGTTCCCTGTGGCCGGTGCTGCTGAGCGTCCTCGAGCTGCTTCTGCTCTTGTGACCGGAGATCCCCGCAAGAAACCAGAGAGATGTCCATCCACGCCCTCTGCACCCTGATTTATAAAGATAATTAAACAAACAAACAAACCCAAAGTGTACTTTACATAGCAACTTCAGCCGTTTTAGCAAACAATTGGATGGTCAAGGAGGACAGTCTGGGAGACCATGTGGATTCACTTCCATGGCTGCTGTAACCATGACCTTGAACTCCACCTTCACGCAGCCCTGTCCCTGTGGGTACAGATCACTTCCACAAGGACGTTCCCCCTGCATTTAGCCCCATCCCTGACAGTCCCACCACTGCTCTCCCAGCCTGAAATTGCTCCTGGGTCCGTGTTTCTTACACCTGTGGAGACCCTATGTCCTAACAAAGTCATAATCATGGATACCAGAGGGAGGACTGGGACACGTCAATTTGGGGGATACACTTGGACCTACTGCCTAGCTCCATAACCAACATACGGAACAGTCCTTACCATGAGCACCCCAATTCCACCATATTTTTTTCTTTCAATGAAAACAAAAATCAAAATGGAGCCTCCCTGTAGAACCCTCCTTGTGCTCGCCGTGAGAGATCATGTGCACCTTTTGCGTGTCCATAAATTTAGATCCAAGTGTCCATCATCATTTAAAATGAGTGCACAGCAGCGATGGTCAGTTTTGTGAAGGACCAGCACCGATTGATTGAGTTCTGCTGGACTCCTCTGGGCCCGGCCCACTGCTCAGCAGGGAGGAGGGGCCTGATACCCGCTTGAGGAGTGAGTGGGCAGAGGCCGGAGCCTCGGAGGCCTGGGGAGGTACTGCCAGGCTGGGCTCTCGGCCTCTCTGGGGCCATGGGCACAGTGTCCAGCTCCTCGTCTTCCAGGCCGGGTTCTCTTGTCACCTTCCCTGAAAACCTGCAGTGACTTTGAAGTCAGCTGCCCGGAGGGTCTGAGATATGTGGTCCCCCCGTTGGGGGCTCTCCCTAGTGGGGCGGAGGGACTAGGCCAACCCTCTCCAGGTTTTATAAGCTGATAGAACAGGGCTGTCAAATGCTTTTTATGGGAGAAGAAACAGGAAGATGGTTTGTTTTGCAGACAGCGGGTTATTGGGTAATCACATTTTTATAGAGCTGTTGTGGGACAGATCACGGTCCTGCTGTCCCCTTTGATGCTAAAAGGCAGACGGCCCCATAAAGATCAGAACAAGGGAAGGTGAAAGGGGTCAGGGGCAGAGCTGCCCCATGGGGTCAGCTTCTGCCTGGAAGTCCCCCCCCCACCACCAGGTGGCCCTTGCGGGAAGTGCCCTCCTCTTGCCATGTGTGTGGCGAGGGTCACGTTCATGCCCACCTCTCCCACCTCTTTTTTTGACTACAGGCAGAGAGAAGGAGACAGCGGAAAGATATTCACACAACAGGCCAACCGAGGGCGCCAACAGAATTAGTTCCCTCACTCGCTCACCCACCCCTTGAGCCATGCACAGAGATGGGTGGATGCTTGCTGGAGAGTCTGAGCCACATCACCTCTTTTCCCAGAGGGCCCCTGTATTTGTTCATTCAGTGCATATGAGTTGAGGGCCTACTACGCGCCCTGCACTCTGGCTGTAATGTTCAAGACAGCAGAAGCAACGGAGAAGGCCATCCGTAGAGAACTGCACCCATCTCAAATACAAAACAGGGCATAGGGACAATCTGGGGTGGGATGGGCCCCCAGGAGCCCCCATGAGGCACGTCAGCTGATGGGACAGTGGCAGGTGAGCCAGTCCTTGATAGACAGAAGGAGTTGCCCGGGCTGGGGTGGTGGAGCCTCTGATGGGGAGAGAACATTCTAGATCAAGGGCGAAACTCCACCCAGGCCCCTTGGAGAGCATGAAGCTTCTAAGAAGCTGTCCAGGCTACTGTGGCTCATGGGGAAGCCCGGCCTGCACGCTCTGCCTGGGGCCGAGACCAGGAACCCTGGGTTCAGTCCTTGTCTCTGGTTCCAAGATGACCTCCCTCTGCAGAGGCCGAAGGGGCTGCTGGGCCGTCATGTCCTCCCCAGCCAGAAATTCAAACCCAAGTCCTGTGGGGCACCAGTTTGGAGAAGCCTCTCAATCTTCCTCTTTCTTGGGGCTCTGGAAGTTTCTAGAAGGTTCACTGCTGTTCCTTTTCCTGGGAGGTCTGGACCAGAGCCGAGGGCCTGGGCTTTTACTGGTCCCACCTGGAGACCCGTGTTTGGAATCCAGCTCTTGTTTAAAGAGGGCTGTGTCTTCAGGACCCCCCTCCCCACCTCCCTGGTTTCCTGCAGGAGACAGGCACCTTAGGGAAAGGCGATGTATTTGGCCGTTCAGCCCCTTCCTCCTGTGTTGGGTTTCCCGCTGAGACCTCCAGCCAGAGTCTGAGGCCTCTCCCTGGGTGGCTCTGTGCTGCTTGCCTGCTGTGAGCTGGGAACCCTGCGGCAGCTTGCCCCAGGGGTCTTCCCCTCCTCTCGCTCTGTGCCATTCGGGCCCTCCAGAGCATGGCTTGCTGGGACTCAGGGGCCCCAGCCCTGACTGTGCCCAGATCCTCGGGGCTGGACACCGCGCAGCAGAGGCCCCGGGAAAGTTCAGCTGAGCTTCTGAGGGATCCGTGCCCCTCCGCTGTCTTGGTGGCCAACAGAGGCCACAGCCCTCACTGAGGTGGGGGCCAGGACCAAGGACCCAGGAATGGTTCTGCTGACCTACTGTGCTCCTCATTGCCACCACGGCTCACTCTGTGCCTGTTGCCAGCACGCCCCTCTCTCCCGCTCTTGGCACAGCTACACCTAGGAAGGGTGCAACGTGTTGGGTGACCCGGAGGCAGGGCTGAGCTTGGTGTGTCCTGGGGTGGGGGCTGCAGACAGCCACTCCTGGGTGAGGTGGTGGCCCACGGGCAGGTTCGAGCCACAGTGTCAGGGTCTAGCTCTGAATGGATGCTCACGGCAGGGAGGGCCATCACTCCTTCCTGTTGTGGTCAAACGCTGGGAAAGGGTTCTGTGTTGGCTGCATTTCATAGATGCCAAAACACAAGCACAGAGCGCTCAGGGTCCCACAGGGACTGAGGGGCCGAGCTGGGATTCCATCCCGGTGGCTAGCACCCAGGCTCTCTGTGCTTCCCAGAAGCGGGTGAGGAGCCCTATGAACTTCATCTTCCTGAGCCTCAGTTTTTGCAAAATGGGTAGGACAGGCATCATGCTCGCCTTCTTTCACAGAAAACACTGTTGGCAGAACCCAGTGAAATAAGTTGCAAAATGTGTGTATACATCAAATCATTAAAAAAAAAAAAACCCAGCTCTGATTTATTGAACACCCAGGGGGAAGAGAATCCCTGCTCATTGGGTTTTGTTTAATGCCAGTGACTCGGATGCTACTGTTATCTCGAAGAGCCCGGCTCAGAGGCAATGATCCAAAATTTGAAATGAATTCCTACAAAGGATCTCATTGGATTCTTTTTTTTTTTTTTTTCACTAAGGCTTCCAAAATTCTCTGTTCTCAGATTCCTCATCTCTAACAGACATGATATCTACTTCCTAAAGAGGTTGTGAGGATGCCCCACGGTCACCTGGGTCCCCTCCTAGGAAGCAATCAGTTACCTAGTTCTTACCTGTTCTTCCAGATACTGTATGCAAATAATGACATGCAAATAACTTACCTAGTATCAGGTATTTGCCATGCAAATGCTGTCAGATAATACTTTTGCTCTTTTCACATAAACATGTCACTTGGAGATGATTTCATCCTGATGCATGTCAGACCACTTTGTCCTTTATCGAATCGCTCCCTAGTATTCTATTGTGTGGCTGTTTCAAGATTTTATTTATTTTTTTGTTATTAACCAGCACTGCAGGGAATTCATTGTATGCATGTCTGCTGGCACATAGGTGAGGAGCTCTTTGGGTAGACACCCTGAAGAGGACTTGGTGGGTCAGGTTATACATGTATTTAAATTTTTGATTGACATTGACAAATTGCACATCAAAGAGATGGAGCCAGTTTATATCATCCACCGGTAGGTGCGTGAGAGTGCTTCTTTGTCGACAAGCTCGCCGACGTAGTGGTATTTCGCATGTATGCCTAAGAGACAGAAGAATATTCCTACTCCCAGTTTCTATAATGGCAGCTAGAAACAAACTAAATGCCTGTTGGTGAGAAAGCAGATTTAAAAAGTGTTGTATTTGTAAATAAGGAGACATAACGTGTTGGTCAAAAAATGGAGGTGGGAAATAATATGTGGTGGCCTTCCATGAAGCTGGCACGGTTGGCATGCATCCTGCCAGCAGCCCTCCTGGATACATCTTTGGTGCCCACCAACTGGAGCCCCCGGTACCGTCTCCATCACAGACTGGAAGTGCCAGAGATCAACACTCCTGCTGAGCAATCCTGCACCTTGGACTGACACCCTGGCTCCCTCACGGCTTGGGGAGGTCACTCTGAGGTTGTTGTTCCATATCCTGGGCTTTTATTGGTTGTCTTTACTTCTTGGTCTCATTTCTTCACTTCCTGTGAAAATTACTTGTGGGAGAATCCTTGTTTCAAGTCAATGGTTGGAGCAATCCAAATAAAATTGATTGCAAATGTCATATTAGTTTTTTTTTAAAAAAAGTTCCCAAGAAATTGCATGCAATCTCATCCCTATTTATTAAGTTAAAAAACTAAAAAGAATAACGATTTTTAGGAATACGTCTTAGATGTGAAAAGACCCTAGGGAACATGCAAGCAAGGTGTTCATGATCGTGAGATCCAGGGGGATGGTTTCCTGAGGGGCCTGTGGGCTGGATGTGAGGTGCTGTAGGGCCTCGGGTTTTGTGGGGTGGTGTTGAGTTCCCGTAGCTGATGATGTTATTTTAAAAATGACTAATAGAACTATTAGATAGAAGCATGGTTCAAAGATGAGCCATGTGTCAGACCATATTGTATCCAATTCTATGCAAATAAGCAATGCAAACTGACTCCAAAGAATCCAAGTTAGCAGGGGACAGTACTTACATTTCCTGAGTTCTGTGACATAGGCTGAGGAAAGAGGATTTTCAGGAAAGCGGTTTACCGTTTACATTGCGTTGACTTGAGAAGGAATTTAATGCACCCTTCCTTTCTCTTCCCTGAAGGACGTAATGCAGACGCCCATGAATAGGGAATAAGATACGTGAATGACTGCCACTCTTCATGGCTGGCATGAAGCTGCCACTCAATCAAGTTAGATTGACCCATTAATAAGCAAAGATGTTCTTGATTCACTATTAAAGAAAAAGGTTGAAGGTTAAAAAGGTTAAAATCATGTTTTACTTGATTTTCATATTTTTGAAGAATTTTTTAATGTAAAATATCATTTATTATATATGTCCTATATAATTACATATATAGATTATCTATGCATATATTATAGGACATATAATTAAATGTAACCACACTTTATTGATTCATGAATCTATGTGATTGTATACTTCACTGCCTAGAAAAAGATTTGAAAATAACTTACTTGGGGTTGTTAATAGTGCCTTTTCTACAGAATTAAGTCATGAAAAATGTCTAAGTTACGCCTATCTATGAAGATGAAATATTGTTAGTCAGAAAAACCGATGAAAATGAAGTGTCAAAAATAACATGTTACTTAAGTGTATACAATCACAGGGAGTTCTTTTACCTGTATCGTTACTGTGTGGCTGGTTATGGTTATTGTAATCATTATTTACTTGTGTGGTTACCTTATTGCTATGGATGTTGTTGTTGTTATTATTACTAATTGTTTCACTTGTGTGGTTACGTGGTTGCTATGGTGATGGTGGTGGTTGTTATTATTATTTACTTACTTGTGTGCTTACTCACTGTGCTCTGCCCAGTGCACCCTCTGCCGTTCTTGCTCAGCCCTCACGGGATACATCCTCAGTGTCTTTTGAATCCAGCTGCTTCCCTCTTCCAGCATCTGCGTTTTATCACCATGACTCTTCTTCCCCATCTTAAAAACTCTTTGAAGAGCGTCTTTTCTCCTCTGAGCTTGCTGCTTCTTTCCTCTCGCCTGGCCAACTTCGGGTCCTGTGGTCTAGAGTTGCTCTTGTTATTGCTATTATTTTTTTAAGACCGGTTGCTATGAAATTCCATGTTCCTCTGTGACATAGATAAATGGGAGCAGCCTGGCTGGGCCCATCTATAGCACCATGACAGGGTTCTGGGAGATTCTGCAGGAGGAGACATCTTCTGCCTCTGACATTTGAAAACCCAGGAATGTAGCCATTTTACAAAATGAAAAGCCACGAGAGAAGGAAATGAAAAGAGTCGTGTTTTGTGCCAACGGGCTTCTTCTCTCCTGTCCCATCTTGGCCGAGTGGTTTTTCTTATTTTTTTCCCTTCCTATGTTCCTTGGAAAACTGTTCTCCTTCTGACTCAGTTTGAGGACAAGGGATTTTTCAATAACTGAAATGCTGAGAAGACTCATTTGTATTTTGAAAACTTCATTTGTATTTTGAAGGCACCTTGGGAACCTTGCTGCTGTGGAGCAGGAGTTTGGGGGCATCTTATCCAGAGCCTGGGGTCCCTTTGGTGCAGAGAAAAGCTGATTTATAAATAGAATGTGCTCTTGGAACCCCCGATCAGAGCAGGCTAGGTATGCAAATTTCTCTTCCCATCTCCAGAGTTCTTTGTCTGATCTAGACCACACAAATGATTTCTGAAAAGCTTTTTTCTTTATTAACTTATCCTCTTTTCTTTTTTTGTGGGTTTGTGTCTAGTAACAAAAAGACCATTATTTTTTCTGCTTGAAGAAATGTGTGTCTTTCCTCTCCGGCTGTTGGATTTCTTTGATCACATCTCCCGTCTGGGGAATTACCACAGCAGGGTTGGTTACTAAGCAGCTACACATTTTCGGTCCAGTTCACATATAATTCTTTGCACTGGACACTCACAGCATTACCTGTGTCATGGTCTCACCAAAAATAAATAAATAAATGAATTGACCCAGATTCTATGAAGTCTTTTTCTCCAACTGCAATTTTCAGGAAACACAGAGGACGGAGGAACGGGTGAAAGCAGCACCATGAGGAAGCACCTGCCTATCCTGGACTGTGGGTGTTCTATAGGGCAAGGTCCCTGGGGCAGGTGGAAGGGTGCTCTCCAGAATGTCCAAGCCCTAATCCTGGAATCTGCACAGAAGTTGGCTCTCATGGCAGGAGTCATTTCAGTTGCAAAGAACTAAGGTTGTCAATCAGCTCCTTGAGATGGGGAGATTTTTCTGGGATTGTCTGGATGGCTCCGATGTCATCACAAGGCTCCTTATAAGCAAATGAGGGAGGCCGGGTGAGGAAGACGTGATTGCCCATTGCTGGCTTTGGAGACAGTCGGGGGCCTGAGCCAAGTGGCCTCTAGAAGCTGGAAAACACAAGAAAACCAAACCTTCCCTAGAGCCCGAAGATAGGAACACAGCCCTGCCCTGATTTAAGCTTGGGGAGACCCGTGTCTGACGTCAGCTAGAAGATGACCAGTTGGTGCTGTTTTAAGGCACTAAATTTGTGGTCATTTATTACAGCAGAAATAGGCAACGAAAACATGCCCTGCTTCTTTAATTAAGGAAAAAACACATTCCAAATGGAGGTGGCAGCTGATTCTCCTGGTGCCTCTCTGTGCCGTGCCCCCGGAGGTCTATGGCATGCAGCTTCTGCACATACCCATGGTGTCCTGTCCTGGGTCTGTCTGCCTGAGCGTCCCTGTGTGGCTGAGGCTTGCTGGCTCAGTCTGCCAAGAGGCAGAAGGTCCTCAGACTCATGCCCCTTGCTTGGGTTAGGTCTTTGGGTCACAGTGATGAAAAGCCAACTAACGCATCACCAACAACGATCAACTAGAACAATTATAACACTATACTATAACAAAAGTTATGTGAATGTGCTCTCGCTCTCTCTCAAAATGTTTTACTATACTCTACTTGTCCTTCTTCATCTTGTGATGAAGTGAGAAGACACAGGGTTTGTGTGATGAGATGAAGGGAGAATGATAGAGGTAGGGTGCTGTAGCATTAGGCTATACATAAGGATTTTTTGAATAAAAGCAGTGAGATACTATCAATCTGGTAACCTAGTTGGCTACTAAGTGACTAACGGGTGGGTAGTGTATACAGCATGGATACGCTGGACAAAGGCAGGATGGAATGATACTTAATCATTGTCCTCAGAATAAAGTGTAATTTAAAATTCATAGATTTTTTTTATTTCTGGAATTTTTATTGACTATTTTCAGAGGGTGATTGGCTGTGGGTAACAAAGACCATGGGAAGCCAAACCATGGATAAGAAAGAACAAATGTAGATGAAAGACGAGTAGCTGTGAGATGAGAGTTGTTGAAGCTAGGAGATGAACAGGAAAGATTCGTTACACTACTTTTTGTACTTTTATATGTGTTGAAAATTTACAACCCCAGATGATCTCTGTATGGGGCTTGGGCAAAGTGGGAGACCAAGGTGTAGGGTGGGGTAAGTAATCGAGAAGGAGGTAAATCCAGGCAAGGGGAGCTCCATCAGCAAGGGCGCAGAGGGGGAAATCGGCAGGAAGAACAAGGCTGAGGTTCTGAAGGTGTGTCAGTCAGGGTTCTGCAGGAAGCCAGACCCAACAGCATGGTGTGTGTGTGTGTGTGTGTGTGTGGACATGAAGCAAGAGACTGACACTTATTTTAAAGAATTGGCTCATGAGATTGTGGAGCCTGGAAAGTGAAAAGTCCGTTCTCCTGTGTGGAAGCTAAATAGTCCATGCCACAGAGGCCGAGAGTGACCCAGTGGATCCTGGAGCCTGGGGACAGCGGGGAGGAGATGGACAGGGGTTGGTTACCGGGTACAGGTGCAGCCGGACAGGTGCATTCTGTAGCACAGTAGGGTGACCGGGGTTGATATCAATTAATTGAATTATTCAACAGTCAGGTTGAATTAGAGGTTCTTGAACATTCCCAATGCACACATGTGTCTGGGATGATATGAGATTGCGGAGCCAGCTGCCATCCCTCCACGTCCCACACCTGCACTGAGTTCTCACGCCGTGCCCCCTAAATATGTAGGACCACTCTGTGTGATCTGGAGGCAGAAGTCCCTCTTCCTTTGGGGACCTCCGTCACAATTTGAAGCCCTTCAACAGATTGCACGAGGTCCACCTGGGTTATGGAGGGCAATCGGCTTTAGTCCAGGTCTCCTGGTTCAAGTGTCGGTCTCATCTTAAATAAACAAACAACAACAGCCAGCTTTCACCAAAGGGTTGGGCCGCACATCTGGCCTGTATGGCCTCGACCAGTCGACATGGGTTCCACCATCCCAGGGGCCATGGTATTCAGCCAAGGCGCTGGCTGAGACCGTGTTGAGACAGGGATGGGACCGTGCACGGCTGAGGAGGCAGAAGTCACGTCCCTGGGGGTGGCTCAGTGGCAGGCCCAGTGTCTAGCCTGAGCGATGGGGTCGAGGGTGGGAGCTTCACAAGAGGGTGAGACAACGGAGGAGTCCAGGTTGGTCTCTGGCGGTGGCTTCGGAGTTCCTGACCCTGCGCTGAGCTCTTGGGATGAGAGAGCCAGAGAGCAGGCGAGCTTCCTGTCCACCGTCCTCAGTGTAGTGACCCTGTGGGCAGCATATGGGGACGCTGGATGGTGGGTGTGCTGGGGGCTGGGGGAGGCATGGACACCCCCCCCCCCCAGGTGGGCCAGGGAACAGCGGGGACAGAGTGGACCCGGCCAGAGGCTCAGGGAAGCCCCAGCAAGGGACTCTGAGCTGCCCTCCAGAGGGCAAGTGGGAACCTGGGCAAGAGAAGGGGAAGCCACAGCTCAAGACAGGTCCCAGGGCCAGAAAGACCGCAGAGAGCCCAGAGCTGTCAGTGTCATGGATTCGTTTCTTTTATTAATGGGTAATCATTCCTTATCATTTTTCTTATAGGCAAGTGGTACATTCCCACGTTGGTTTGCTATAAACTTATGTGTTGAGAACATCCAGGACTCTCTGACCTTTCTCAGGTTATTAATAACAGTTCCTCCTCAGAGGCTGAAACTAAGTATCATCGGGGACTCCTTAAGAGGCTGACAGGCTTCAAAATCAGATACCACCCTCAATGTGTAAAAAGATCAACCAGCAAGGACTGTGTCACATAGTGAAATAGAGATCACCTGGAAGGACAGCAAGGGTCTAGCCCAGACTCTGCCACTTACCGGCTGTGTGATCTTGGACAAGTTGCATAACTTCTCTGAACCCTTAGCTTCTATGATATTTTGTATCAGAAAAATATGTGTGTGTGTGTTGCTGGGGGGGTGGTGGGGGGGACTGGGAAAGATCATTTCTAAGATGTAGGATTTTATGATTCTATGGGTAGGGTGATGTGTAATAGGGAAGAATCCACAACACCCACAGAGAATTTCTGAAACATCAGTATTTCTGTTTTTGTTAGGCATCTGCTACATGCTGATTGTGCCAGGCTGGGGAGTTAGTGGTGAGCAAGAGACAGATCCTGCTCTCCAGGAACAGACCAGAGATAAGATAACCAGGTAGAACAAATGCACAATTGAGATAATTGCAGATTGTGATGAAGGCCATAAAGATAGACAGGATAGTGGGATAAGGTGTTTGTGTGTGTGTGTGTGTGTGTGTGTGTGTGTGTGTGTGTGTGTGTTTCGTGAGGGAGTCGAGACAGCTGATGTAAGTAAGGAAAAGACACAGAGCTGACACTGACTGATCAGAGGGACCTGGCCATGCAGAGAGCTGGGAGGATTCCAGACAGGAGGAATAGCAGGTGTAAAGGCACTGGGGCAGCATTGAGTTGGCACATGTATGAGGACATAGAAGAGGCCCAGGTGGACAGAGAAAGATACACTCCCTCCGGGCCGTAGAGGAGGACCCTTCCCTGTCTCTTCCAGCTCCGAGTGGCTCCTGCAATCCCTGGCCTCCCCTGGTTTGTGGCTGTGTCACTCCCAGCTCTGCCTCTGGGTGAGGCCCTCTGTGCCCTCCCTCTGCAGGCGGGAGCTGGGTGGGGAGTGAGCCTTCTGGTCCCACCTGTCCTTGCTGAGGATGCTCCTGTGCTGGCCCAGTGCTGCGCACTTGGGTTTAGTGGAGGGTGAGATTCCAGAGTGTCTGTACCGTCGGCAGGGGGCACCTGGGCCATGGACTTGGCTTGCTAACAGGGGGGCCTTTCCCAAGATGACCACACCCAGGAGTGAGGGGGCTAGGAATGGGCCCTGGACCTGCAACCCTTGACAGGCCAAGTCCTACCAGGGCTTACACTGCCCAAGTACCTGCAGGCACACTGCACTGCTCCAATGCCCACGAGGCCCTGCTGCCTGGGTGCCTCTGACCACAGCCTGTCCCTCATGTCCTGGCCACTCCCTGCTGCTGAAGCCATAAACCCAGGACACGCAGGCTGCTTCCACCTATCTCTCTTTGCAGAGACTGAATTGCAAAGGCGTCATTGCAATGGACTGAATGTCTATGTCCCCCAAGTTCATACACGGAGACCCTCATCCCCATGGTGATGGTTCCAGAAGAGGGGCCTCAGGAAGGGGATTCCTCCTACTGCATGAGGACGAGGCAAGAGGGTCTGTCCAGGAGCCCCAAGGCAGATGCTGACTCTGCCTTATCTTGGACCTCCAGCCTCCAGAACCGTGGGAGAGAACTCCCGCCACTGTACGCCACCTGGTGGATGGACGCTGCCATGGCAGTCTGAGCACTGCAAGCCAGCTCTGTCCCTCACCAGTGCCAGCATCCGGGTCGGTTGCCTCCCCTTCCTCCGTCCTAACCCCCTTGACCACGGTGGCAGACCTCACCCCCTGTGCCTTCCACCCGCCTCTGCGCCAGGCGCCCCGAGCCCTCCAGGTGCCCCGGGCTCTTGTTCCCAGAACTCACCACGTGGCATCAGGACAGGTCCCGTCTGCTCCGGGAAAAGCCAGGTGTGTGTGTGACATGTGGAGCTTGGATGCATCTCCCGGGGGGCTGATGAAATCCCACCCTCTGGTGGCTTGATACAGGTGCAGGGGGCCAGGGGCTGAAGGCAGGAGCCAGCGGTGGGTCGCAGGGCCCCCTTGATTATTTCTGCAAAGATCCTGTTTCTGAATAAGGCCACATCCACAGGTCCCTGGGTTTAGGACTGGAATGGATCTGTTCAGAGGTTCAAAATTCCACCCAGGACGGAGCGCCCTGCCATGCATTCCTGGACAGATTGGATGGACAGACGGACGGCTGACCGCAGGGACAATGCATCGGTGGATAGCTGGGGAGACCATTTCTCCCAGAAATGCTGAAAGTGTGTTGCCCGTGGGAAGGGGAACAGGAAACAGAAACAGAGGAGACAGGTAAGATTAAAACACACAGGGACACTCGCCTCCCTCCCTCCTTCCCTCCCTCTGTCTGCCTGTCTGTGTGTGTGTGTCTGTCTGTCTCTCTGCCTTCCTGCCCAGGGCAGCTCAGGGCTGGAGGGAGGAGAGGACCCTGGCAGGACCCTGGGCAGCCATTCTGCCCCTCCTTCCACCCCTTCCTCATCCCCGGGGCCACTCTGTGGTGGGGCCCTGGCACCGTTTTATTGGTTGTGATCCACTGAGGTTAATTCCCCTAATCCAGCCTCGCTGGCCTATAAAGCCCAGACCTCAGGTATTGGATTTCCCTCATCAAAGGGCAGTGCGTCGGGGGCCGCCGCTCAGGAGGGCTGGGCCAGGCTCGTAAACAGGCCCAGGACACACACACGCACCCTCCCAGAGGTGGCCCATCAGTGGCCGGGGATCCCCCATGAAACAGAACTAACTGCTGCTTAAAAGCTGCCCCGGGATTTACTGCCTGGTCTTAATCTGCCCTGCTTGGGGCCTCACCTCTGCCCTCCAGCCATCCAGGGCACAGCGCTGGTGGGGCCAGAAGCTAATTCCCTGGATTAAAGCAGAAGGAGCCCCCAGCGTTTGGAAGTGTCAGGGACAGTCTTAAGTGAGGGCCAAATGTCCCTCCCCATCCCTGCGAGTGGTTGGGTCTTTTAAGCAGATGCCACACAAAAGCACCCGGAGGCAAGTGCCTTTCACCCAATGCAGCTGGTTTCCTGTCCAGCTCAGACCCGAGGGTACTTAACTACGGTTGTCCCCCAGTGTCCACGGGGCGTGGGTTCCAGGACCCCCCAAGGTACTAAAATCTCTGGCTTCTCAAATCGCTTATGTACAATGGCACGGGATCTGCATGGAACCTGCCCACACCCAGGACCTTAAATCATCTCCAGGTTTCTTATGGTAGCTAATAAAATGCGAACCCTCTGTGGATAACTGAACTGTGTGGTTCTCCTGTTTCTTTTTTTTCCTTTTTGGTTCCGGGGATTGAACCTGAGTGCTTAGCCCCATCCCCAGCCCTATTTTGTATTTTATTTAGAGACAGGGTTTCACTGAGTGGCTTAAGGTCTCGCCATTGCCGAGGCTGGCTTTGAACTCAAGATCCTCCTGCCTCAGCCTCCTGAGCTGCTGGGATGACAGGCGTGTGCTGCCCACCTTGCTCAGGGTCTCCACTGCTGGGGACAGAAGCTGAGTCCTGATGGCCACCTTCCGTGGGCACAGTCACTCAGTAGAAACTTCATGCACATTTGTCACACAAAGCGCAACAATCATGGCTTTTGAGGATAACATGGTCCCATTTGATCTTTTGCCTGTTGGCTGATCCCTTCCTCTTTCTGTATCTCTCCCTGAGAGCCTTTGTCACTATAAAGCACCATGATTTATTCATTTATTTAGCAAATATTTATCCAGCTGAACAAATTCCAGGGGAACCTTCTTGTCCAGGAGGCTAGGGCTTCTGTCCCCTCCCGCCCCGGGCACCTTTGGTCAACTCATGGTGTGAACCAGGCCATTTCTTCTACGTGACCTTCAGAGGTGTCACCTCTAAAGTGGGGCGTGGGGAGCGAAGGGTCCTAGGACCCTTGTAGAGGTAACACTTTGTGACTTTCCGAGTTCCCAGGGGACGTTGCTCACCTCACAGCCTGAGCACGGCACGACAGGGAGACGGATGGTTCTCGGGGGCTTGTGACTGTCCGGTGGCTGACGGCGGTGGCTGTCTTAACCTGGGTGTAGCTGCCTGGCCCCGGTTCCTGGGTGCATTTGGACTTATCCAAGGTACTGATGGGGGAGGCTTTCTGGAAACCCGTCAGGATGAGTGACAGAGGGGACTCTGGGAAAAGACGGGAAGAGCTGAGTGCCCCTAGGAGGGCAGGGCCATTCTGACCAGGGTCCCCATGGGCTGGAAGCCTGGCCTGATCCCCAAGAGGCTTTGGGAAGCACAGGCTGAGTGAGTCTCCCCAAAATTTCTGTGTTGAAACCCCAACTTCCAACGTGATGGTGCTGTGAGGGGGGTCCTTTGGCAGATAATCGGGTTTAGATGAGGCCATGTGACCGGAAGCCCCCGTGAGGGTCTTCGTGTCCTCCTAAGAAGGAGGGGACACTGGAGCTTCCTCTCCCTGCAGCTTGAGAGCAGCAGGCAGACAGGCCCCTGCAGCCAGGGGCCTGAATTGATTGGCACCTGGGCCTGGGACTTCAAATCTGTGGGATGAGAGATAAAGTTCTGCTGTTTGAGCAAATTGTCCCCAGAGCAGCCCACGCAGGCTCAGTGACCTTGGAAAAGTGGCAGAAAAGCCACCGTGTCCATCCATGGGGGACTGGATAAGCAAACAGAGAGGGACCCGCAGGGTGGGGTCACTCAGTGGTAATTCCAGACAGCCAAGGGAAGGAGGCCAGGCCACACCCTCTGCGACCCTGGCCTGCTGTCACGGCAGCGCTAAGGAGACACCAAATACCTGAGGGAAACAACTCTGAAGAGAGAAGATTGATTTTAGCTCACGGGACGGAGGTGTCCGTCTTTGGTCGGCTGCTGGCTCCATGGCTTTGGGCCAGAGGCCAGGCAGAGCCATCATGGTGGGACAAAGATGCTCAGGTCATGGCCGCCGGCAAGCAGACAGAAGGGGCAGGGCCAGCGGACACACTGGGCATTCCCAAATACCCTCTCTCCCTAACAAGCTCCCAAGTTTCCACCACCTCCCCCTCATCCACTCAGCTGTGAACACTGGGTGGATGAATCCATCTCTTGATCCAACCACACCCCGAATCCCACCTCCAAATGCTGCTGTCCCGGGGACCAAGCCTGCAACCCCGGAGCCTTTGGGGGCACCCCAGTTTCAAACTGTAGCAATCGTTTGAACATCAGCCATTGCCAGGGGCCAGGCAGAACGCAGGGGAAACTGTCCTGTGTGGCCCGTGATGGAGGACGGCCGTCACTGTGCGCTTGTCCAAGCCCCCAGAACTGCACAAAGCAGACAGTGAGCCCTGCTGACCCCTGGGGACCTTAGTTAATAGTCCCGGAGCAGCGAAGGGTTCATCAGGGGTGGCAGCAAAGGCCCACGGCTGCAGGGGTCCACCTTGGGAGCTAGCTGGGTTTCTCTGTCCCAGTTCCAGAGGCCAAGTGTGGTGGAGGTCCCTGGAGAGACCTGGCCCCCTGGGACTCCACACCCTCCTCCTTCCCCAGAGAGTGCTGACCACGAGCTGTGACTCAGCCTTCCCTTCTGACCTCCCACTGGCTCTGAATGGAGCAAGGACGAAAATACCCACTGGGGACTCACCCGCCTGCTATTTGGTGAATTACCTCATCTCTGGGACTCTCGTGGCTGCAAATGGGGCTGATCATAATTTTTACTTAACTTCCTTATGAAACGTTTGTTCCAGGACACCGTGAGTGTGTCGTTTCCTCCAAGAATATTCAAGCGACCACCGTGGCCCGAGCACTACTATTAGGGCCGAGGAAATGGCAGTGAGCGGGGCAGGCAGACCCTCCTCTCTCTGTGAGTGGACATGCTTTTATAAATAGGGCAGCCGTGGAAGACCTGCCTGCCAAAGTGATATCTGAGCAGAGGTGTGTGGGACCCGAAGGTGTGAGGCATGCAGATATCGAAGCAAGTGTGTCCTAGGAAGAGGGAGGTGTGAGTGCAAAGGCCCTGGGGTGGGCTGTGCTTGGCGCATTCAGAGAACAGCTGGGAGGCCCGTGGGGCTGAGGCAGAAGATCAGGGCACAGGAGTCCAATCAGATAGACCATGCCAAGACTCCATTCTGAGTGACGTGAGAGCTGCGGAGGGTTTTGCATAGACGGGGAATCTGATCTGACTTACAGCTTCTGAGGTCAACTCTGGTGGCTATTTGGAGAGAAAAACTAGAGGAACAAAGGTGGGGGAGGGGGATCAGGTAAGGGACTGCAATAGTAACACACACCGCGTCGTTGATGATGTTTCCAGGAAACTCACACCACGTTACGGTGTAGACCTGAGGTGCTCTTCCAAAGCTCACGTGTGAGACCATGCGAGAATTTTCAGAGGCGAAGTGATTAGATGACGAGAGTCGCAGCCGAGTCCACGGACGCAGATTCACAGGTGGTAACTGTAGGTAGGTACGGTGTGTCTGGAGGAGGTAGGTCACTGGGGGAGTGTCTTTGAGGGTTTACATCTTGTCCCTGGAGAATGGAGCTCTCTCTGACGTGTCCTGAGCTGTTCTCCTCCTCCAAGGTACTCTGCTTCACCTTGGGGGCAGAGCTACAGAGTTGGCCGACGGTGGACCGAGCCTCTGAAGCCATGAGCCAAAATAAACTCTGCCCCCTCTAGACTGTTCTCGTCAGGTCTTTTGATGGCTGCAGCAACAACAACCCCAAACCTAACAGAAGCCCTCTATTAGCTGTAGGCATTGATTTTAAGACATATTTGGGCTCCAGAATTTTTTTATTTTAAAGTTAAGGACAAATAACGTTTACTTTTTTTTTTTTTACTAAAAGGGCTAGTACTGGGAACTCAATTCGTATTTCAAATTGAATCTCCTTTGGAGATTTTAGTAGGTTCCTATTTTATAACCATGTTTTCATAGTATTATTGGGTTTGCATATACACATACACATATATATATATATATATATATATTACTATATATATCATATAGTATATACCTACACATAGAATTAACTCATTTGATCAAGATAAATTTCATCAAACAAATCACTAGGGTTGGTGGCTACCCCAGTTGATGGGCAGCAGGAGATGTACTCGGGGATGCTTTGTGGAAGAAGAGACCCTGGTCGTGGCCAATCTAGTGTCCTGATAATGTGAGCTTTATGCTTTACAGAACTTAGAGATGACCCCTAACCTTAGTGATACCGAGGATGGCGTGGGAATCGAACCTTAGAACATCGGCTTCGCCCACGATGCTCCTAATGTTGTGTGGAGACCAAGGGCTTTGGCATCACCTGAGACCTGGAAAAGCAGTCTCAGGTGTCACCCAGAACCTGCATTTTAATGAGATCCCAGGGATGTTTATGCTTCTTCTAGTGTGAGAATTGCAAGTCTGGTTTGAAGTCAATTCCTTGGTGCTGGCTGCGCGTTCCATCCCTGTGCTGAACGGTCGCCTTGGTGCCTGCAATGATCTTCCGCTCTTGCAATGCACCATGGGCGTCTCCACTTCTGCTGGAGCATGGGCAGGATCGGTGACTCACACTAGCAAGCTCAACACAGCAAAGAGGAGGGCACAGCTCTCCTGTGATTGCTACGTGAGCTTGCATCTTGCTATCTTGCTAGTGGACTCTCTTGCTGGCTTTGGTGAAGCAAGTTGCAGACACCCACGTGACTGAGAGCCAAGGGCAGCCTCCAGCCAACATCCAGCAAGGATCTGAGACCCTCACCCCCTTGACCTGCAAGAACCAGATTCCCGCCAACAACCTGGGGGGGGGGGGCTTGGAAGTGCACCCATCCCCAGCTCAGCCTTCCCAGAAAACCCCAGCTCTGACTAACACCCTCATTACAGTCTCCTGAGACCCTGAAGCAGAGTCCCCAGCTACACCCTTCCTGGGTCCCTGACCCTTAGAAGCTATGAAATAATAAGTTTGTGCTTTTTTAAGCCCCTACATTTATGGTACTTGGTTTTCTAGCAACAGAAAACACATAGAATGATCTAAAGAACTTCAATAAAAACAAAACACAGTAACAGCTACCAATATCCAATCACAACTCGGGACCCCGTAAATCCAAACCTCCAGGGGTGGGTGCAGCATGTCAGGCCTCTCCCCACGTGGTGTTCAGGTGCAGTGTGTTTTAGGAGTTGCTCCTGGAGACCAGGTTCTGACGAAGACAGGCACACGGGGCATGTGGACGTCTGAGCTCTCTGGGCGTGTATCTCCGGGTTACCTGGGGTTTCATGTTTTCTCCCCCCAGTTTTATTCTCCTTTTCTGCTCTGGGGTGAGGGGCTTCCAGTGCCCCTCTGTCAGGAAGATAAAGGCCCTTGGGAAGATGGCATCAATGCAGGGACCTGTGATGGAGCCATCTGTCCATGGGAAAGGCCACTTAATGCAGATCCCAGGGCCCAAGAGGCCAAAGACTTGGTCCTCGGGGCCTTTGAAATCAGAGCTTTGATATCATATTCACACATCTGAAACCAATCAGGGGGTGAGGGACAGCCCCAGGTCAATGGCCGGAGAGGATCTGGTAAGAATGATCGTCCTGGGGACAGATGAGCAAAGACCCATGTGACATTGCTGGGACATCTCTCTGGGTCAGGCCATTTTGGAAGGGGGAGGGTGAGAGGGTTGGGTTCTTGGCACCACCCAGCAAGAATGTCAGGAAGGAGACCCTCGACAGCAGCCGGTCCTCCCCCCCCCTCCCCCCCGCCCCGTGGCTCATCCAGGGTCCTGTCTTCCAAAGATAAGCAGTCAAGGGGTGTGTCCGGGATAGAGGATTTATAATGGGTGAAATACAATTTCTCAGGCCTGGCTGCTCCCTGACCCTTCCCGGGGCTGCCAAGCCTGACTTAGGCAAGGATAACATTTCTGAGATGACTTCCAGGATGCAGGGCAGACGGGGTGGGTTTACACTCAAGCACCGGCGCATTTTAGGAGCTGGGGAGGGATGGGGCATCCTGCAATACGGCTGTTGAACAAGGGGGTCTGAGCATAGAGGGTCTAACAGCCCATAGTCCAAAGCCCAGCTCTGCTCCTTGGAGCTGTGGCTTAACAAACCTCAGTGTTCTCATCTGCAAAATGGGGTCAACAGGGGCCTGTCGATGGGAAATGGACCAAGTGCTTCCGTGAGATCTAATAAATGCAAATATATGAAAACCCCAGTGTGGTCTCTGGAAAGAAATCGGCGCTCAGCCAAAAGGAGCTGCGAACCCAATTTTTCTTTTCACGACTGGGGGGAATGGGCCATTGAAAGGGGACGTATCCTTGGGATCGTACCAAGAGGGCGCGGGGGGGCACACAAAATACCCTGCAGAGCTCTGCCTGTGGGCCCGCAGACCCCCTGTGAGCACTCTGCTTCGAGATTTGGGGTTCACTGCAGAACCCCATTAACTAGGGATTTATCAGATGATTTATTCCGTGTTTTGTTCCAAAGCTTGTTTGTCCCGGGTGTTTCCAGAAGGTCTGATGCCTTAGAACTACATTTGCCTCTTGGTTTTCTCCTTTGCCTCCTGAAAGAGAGTGCAGAAGCCAGATCAAAGCTCCGCGGGTGTGTGGGCTGAGGGTGGCCAGGGTTGGGTGGTGGAGGGCCCGAGAGGCAGCTGGAGGGAGCAGAGGAGCCTGGTTTAGGGTGGGGAACAGGCAGAAGGGACCCTTCAGCAGAGAAGGCAGGTGCTGTTCCAATGTGAGGGGGTGGCCTTGCGGGGGCCCCTCGGCTCGTTTTGGGTACGATATTGGAGCCCTGCACCTCGCGGTGGGGACTGTCAGCCTTGGGAGCCTGGCAAGTCCGAGCAGATTGTCCCTGCAGTTGGCTCCATGCCAGCACCCGGATGTGCTCAGACGGTGTTTGCTCAGTTGTTCAAGATCTGTCTGTCCCAGGGCCTAGAAGACCCCGTGAGTCTCACTCCTGGCTCTCACAGCCCCACTTTCCGGCAGGACTTGGGCTGCCCACCCTTGCACCAGCTGTCTCCACACCTGACCCTTGTCCCCGCCAGCATCCCACCCGCTGAACTCCTAGCGGACGCCTGCCCCATCAGACAGGACCAGACAGGACCGTCCTCAAACACTCCCCACCACGGGTGACGTCCCCTCGGGTGCTTGCTTAAGGTTTGAAAGACCATTTATCTGTGCAGTCAACGGAGCCATCAGCCCAGGCTGGAAGGGATGGCATCTGTGTATTCTCCACGTGGTTTTCTCCAAGCCCAGAACAGTTCCTTGACGCACAGATACGCGCAGGAAAGGCTTATGGGAAGGGAGACCCAATGACAGGACCCTGAAGTGGCCCTTCCCATGGCGTCTCGCTGAGGAGCACAGCCCTGGAGAGGTCCTCTGCCCACTGCCCGATCAGCTTGAAGTCAGCTGGGAGGTGCCCGCGGCCTGGCGCCCGCTGTGCGTCTGGGAAGCCTGTCTGTGTCCCCGAGCAGATCCCAACAGTCCTGGGGGGCCCGTGCTCCCCTCCTTGAGATCCTGAAAAATCCCTGGATGATGGTCAGGGGTCCTCAGAAAGGTGCGGAGGACCCTCGGGAGCGGGTCAGGATGGAGGAAGGGCAGAAAGCAAAGCGAGCACCTCTTTTCATCTTTCTCCCTTCATCAGGGGACCCCGGGACCCACAGAGGTGGTCCCAACTCACTCAGGAGTAATGACAGAGGTCGGTCTCCGAGTGCTGCTTTGACTCCAGGCGTGGCACAGAGAAGGGCCAACGATTATAAACAGACGGAGAGAGAAAAACTCCAGGGACACGGGGGTGGGGGGGTGGGGGGGTGGGGGCGCTCTCCACTCAGGAGTCCACCTCCCATCAGAACCGTCCATCAAGGAGGTGTCATTGTCATCATCCCCATTTTGGAGGAGAGCAAACTGAGGCTCAGGTCCTCCTGGAGCAGCCGCAGGAACATGATCCCTTCTGCCCTCTCCGTGTTTCTCCCCCCGCTCTGGGTTCCGGACCTCTGAGTTCTTCTCTGACTTCATCCCGCCCTTCCTGGCTCCCACCGGGGGCCTGCCCCGGTTCCCCCTCTCCAGACCTCTGTGGCTAGCTGGGTGGACCACGGTCCCACGGCCCTCGGCGGATGGGGTTGTACAAATTAGAAGGACAGCAATGAGGCAGATGATATTATTATTATTATTATTATTGTTCTACCCATTTTAAAGCTGAGGAAGGTGGAATGCGAAGACTCGCCCAGCACCACATCTGTATTTTTTCTAGGACTACTGAACGTGGTGGCTTCAAACAACAGAAATTGTTCAGGGACGCTTCCTTGCCCTGTCATTTCCTGGTGGCCCCTGACATTCCCCTGCCTGTGGCCGCACAACTCAGGCTCCACCTCCGTCTCCCGGGCTTCTCCCGGAGGGTCCCTGGGTGTCTCCTCTCTAGGACAAGGACGCTCATCACTGGACACAGAGCCCCCCGATCCAGATGCCCTTGGGTCAAGATTCTCGCCCAGGTGAATACGGTGGCACCCTGAGGCTCCGGGTGGACATCACTGCTGACCACAGACGGGACTGACCCCTCAGCCGACTGACACGGGAAGCAAGGGTCAGTCCTCTGGAATAGGACAAGGACAGTGAGCACTCGGTAACTCATCAGGAGCCTGAGTCCTGCCGCTCGCGCCTCTGGCTCTTTCCTTCTGGTGACACTGAGTTTGTATCCAACACAGATTTGTGATTTTCAAGGGAAAGAGAAGAGACTTGATCCATCCCCTTGCCCTTGGCCATCATGCCCTCCTGGAAGGGCCACTCGGCAGGAATCTGACCCCCTCCGCACTCTTGTCCCACACGGAGGCCATGACGGTGGCATCTGGTCCAAGGAGAGGAGAAGGGAAATATGGACGCCGGCCCTGGGCAGGGTGTGCAGCCCACCACGCGGCCAACCCGCAGGACGCACAGAGGGAAATGGGAGAACGAGAGGGAGAGATTTGTACCAGCCCGGCCCATTTAGTCAGTTGGAAAAAAGTGGATTATGGAGGATCCTGGGGCGGACTCACCCTGCAACTCACACGTGAACTTGGCTCAAACTCTTTCCTTCGTGGACAGGGGGTCCACACTTGTCTCCCACACTTTTCTGACCCCCCCTCTCTGAGGTGGTATGATGACGGGGCTAAAAGTGGGTTCCGGGAGCAGACAGATGTCTCCCCTATTGCTGGCTGTGCAAAGTTCGGCAAGTGACTTGACTCTCCTGAGCCTCGGTTTTTAATCGGTGTGATGTGAATATCAACCCCAGGTTGATGGAGGGGGGTCAATGACCTGTTAGAGACAGAGCGCCCGGCATGGTGCCTGGCACATGGACGAAGACCCCCTCCCTATGACCATCTCTCTGCCTGACCGCGGCTTTTCCTGTCTCCCTAGCGTGAGAGTGAGGAGGTGACTCATGCCCTTTCTCCCACCAAGTAGGGCAGCTGGCCGGAGTCCCTGGTACTCGATGTCCTTGTGTCCTGATGCTGGGACCAGCCCATGTCACGGGCGGCCATGCCCTGGGGGAGCATGCAGCTTCTCCCTCTGTTTGTTCTTTCCTGTTTACCCAGAGCTGATGTCGTGAGTGTAGAGGAGGCTCCCAGACACCAGGTCTGCAGCCCTCAGCGGGCTCAGTGTTGGTCCTCGTAGCAGCTCAGGGGTGCGTGGCGATGAGGGTGCACGTCACATGACAGCTGAGCAGTGACGGGTCTCCACTGCTCGAATCAGCCCAGGGAGTTCTCGACCCTCCTTCTCTCGGGTCACCGAGCCCAGTGGTCAGCACCGTGTCTGGAACGTGGCGCTAAACTCGCGTTTGTTTTTTTCATTGTTAATTTGACGACCATCTTTCTAGTGGGCCAGGCTCTGGGCGAGACCGTGAGCACAAAGGAGGACAGGCCGACGGTCATTCTGGGGTGATGGAGGTGGGAATGAGTGACCACGGCCACACGGGTGCAGTCTGGAGGAAGTGGGAACCTTGTGAGAGCGGTCTCCTCTGCCTGGCGACGGGAGGGACGGGTCAAGCTTTGGAGTTGGGTCTTGGTGGAGGAGTGGGGGCCCCTCGCCGTAGAGTGGGCAGGAGGGTGACCCCAGCAGCAGGCAGAGCAGCATGGAGTCACAGAGGGGAGAAGCCCCCTGGAGTTCTGGAGAATGGCAGGGACTCACTGGGGCCAGAGCTCGGGGGTTCTTGAGGGAGTGGCTTGGGAGAGATCCTGGAAGGTGACAGGCCACTGTGAGAGGACTTCCTATCTGTGTTCTCTGAGGACCACGGTGCAGGTGGGATGGGGGAGGAGCTGGGGATGTGATCAGACCCTCCTGGGGGCATGGCCACCTCCGTGTCCTTCAGTACACCGCGTGCTTGCTCGATGGGCTCTGGAAGAGACCCTTGATGTGCAGCAGCCGCCCATCCCCACAGCCAAGTTCAAGCCACCCACCTGCTGCTGCTGGACGTGGAGCTGTGGAGACCCGGAGCTGAGCTCCCGGCTGGGAACCACCGTGGGAAACAGCAGAGCCCCCTGCCAGGCTGTTAGGGGGGTCTGTGGGGGGAACGTGTGGGAAGGCCCTCAGGGTCCCTCACCAGGTGGACATGGCGGTCTCAAGTCAGCCTGGCGACGTCAATCTGCTCCTTTCCCATGATCGCTGCTTGGAGTGTCCCCAGAGGGATCTGTTTCTCCTAACCATGGGATTCGGTGGGACTGTCCCCAAACCAGCCCTGAGGCCCGGCTGTGCGAGGCCATGAGCCCATCCCCCCGCAGCTGCGGGTCCAGCCATCAGCGCTGAGCTAATCGGAGCTTTTCCTTCCAGGGAGCTATCGAGGACACCCTGTCTCCCCTCAGAATGAGGAGGAACCATGCAGCAGCCATGTGGCTAATGGAAAAGAAAAGTTCCCGGATCATCATGAGCCCAATGTGTAAGGGGGATGGAGGGTGGTGTTTGAAGGGGGACGGTGTTTGAAGCAGAGACCTGAAGGATCAGAAGGCGTGATCCAGGGCAGGAGACGGGAGGAAGAACCCGCTAGACCACCAAGAAAGAAGGTCATTACGACGGACAAGGGGCCTGGGTTCGAGGCCTGGAGTAGACCCGGCATGGCCAAGGCAGAGGGGGAGGCTAGCAGGCAGGAGGCCAGAGGAGGAGGAGGAGGACTCGGGCCTCACGTAGGACGCTGTGGACCTCAGCAAAGTTCCTAGAAGTTTTCCTGAGTAACGGGGCCCATTAGTAGGAGCTGGTGGCTGGAAATGGGGTCTGCATGAAGGAGAGGAGTCGGGGGTACCTGGGTGTGGTTTGACTGAGTTATTGGTCTTGGTTCTTCATGTCCCTGGTCACGTCCAGCCCTGCCGTGGCCTGGTGGTGGGTGGGCATTAGTCAACGTCTTCATCACTGTGACCAAAAGGCCTGACAAGAACACTCAGAGGAAGAAAGGCTTATTGGGCTCACGGTTTCGGAGGTCTCAGTCCATAGATGGTCGGCTCTGGATCCAAGGTGAGGCAGAACGAGATGGCGGAAGGGGACGGGGGGAGGAACACGGCTCAGGACGTGGCATTCGGGAAGCAGAGAGAGAGAGCTCTGCTCACCAGGGGCAAAATATAAATCCCCAAAGCACGCCCCCAGAGACCTGCCTCCCCCACCACACCCCACCTGTTACCGCCCAATTAGTCCATGAGAGGACTGACCCATCCATTAGGTTAAGGCTTCATGACCTGATCACCCACCTGTGACCCTTCCCGCAAGGTCTCACACACGCGCTCTCAGGGGACACCACAAATCTCCAAACCGTAACAGTGGGGCTGCTTCCCTACACCTTGACTCTGGGCTTGGTCACGTGACTTGTTTGGCGAATGGGACTCTAGTCTCATTAGCTGTGCCGTGGGCAGAGGTCAGAGTAGGCTCTTGCAGGTGACTCTGGCACTCCCGTGACCGATCATGTGAAAGACCGTTCCCAGGGAGCTGCTCCTCTTTGTACAAAAGCCATGCCGTGGTGGTGGCTGCTGGCCACGGGGACCTACGCGGCATGCTAACTAGTTAATCACTTCAGGACTTAGGAGGTTGTGAGAGCCAGGAGTGGGGGGTGGGAGAGAAAGAGTGTTTGTATCCGAGGAGGAGTCGCAGACCTGAGCTCCGCCATAGGACTGGTGAAGCAGGACCCCATGACCTGGGTGACCCCCTGGTCCAGGGAGAATGGGAGATACACGAAGTAGATCTGAACCGAATATAACCAGTTTGGAGCCCAGAGTCAGAATCTGGAGTCTGAGGTCCACCCGGGTCTGCCGGTTGTAGTCAGCCCACAGGTCTGTGAATGTGAGGAAAAAAAAGGTTTGCCATATAATTTTGGAATGGCTTGTTATGCAGCATTATGGTGGCATTGCTGACTGATACATCTGGCTCCGGTTGCTTGGGCGGTGACTCTCTTACTTGGCACTGCTGGATCACCACCCGCCTCTGTGTTTGCTGAAACACTCTCCTCTTTAAATTTTGAAAACGTGCCTCCCCGTGAACCTAGCAGACTTGACTCTGTTAACCTCTTTTCTAGATAACTTCTGTGTCCCACGGTGGACGGGGCTTGTGGGCCTGCCATAGGAAGCAGGAACCCCTGGGACCACAAATTACTAAAGCAGGAAGTCCCTCTCCGTACCACCTTTCACCCCACTTTTCTGCTGCCTGTTAAGCCAAGAGATTTAGGGTACCTCAGAGCTTTGAGCGATTTGAAATGTATTTGGGGGAAGGACCCGGGGAAGGGTGACATGTGGAAGAAGTTACTCCTAACCAGACGTTCGGCATGGATGATGTCACCGAGGCAGAGGACGACAGAAGCCCGCCGGATCAGCGCGGGACATTTCCTCCAGGAAACAGTGAGTCTTGATGTATGGAGTGTTTGACTGGGTTAGGCACGAACACAACTTAGCTTTTCTTTTTATGAAGGCAATGAACATTTATAAAAGTCCACCCCTTCCACCCTTCACCTAACTTATGAGTCATTTAGCTCTAACCTCCTTATGACCCGCAGCTTATAGAGACCCAAGTCATTTAAAACTCAATCCAAAGCGAAACACGTTTCAGTCATGGTAAAATTAATTCTCCCCCTCTCTGCCTTGGGCCCAAGACCTCGTGGGGGGATCTGTGGCCAAATGGGGGTGGGGGGAGAAGGAAAAGAAGGGGAGTCTTATGAATAGAAAGGGAGACTTCTAACAGGAAAAGATGTTTATAAAGCTGCCTTTGGGTACTGCTCAGTTTGGAAGGAATTTGTTCAAATGGCAATATATAAATCTTTGAATGGCCCCATAAATCATAACTTCATGCCCAGCCAATCAGAGGCCATGAAAATCGGGCGCTTTGGAACACTCAGGCGTTACTAGAAAGACCCTATGTGGCTCTTTGGAAGTCGGATCGGAAAATCTGGCGACGTTCGGGGGTGTGTGTGGAATGTCTTGAATTACTCCTCAAACATTTTAGATTTGATAAAACCCAAGACACGGCTTTTTTCAGCCTGCATTTCCCCTCTTCCCCGACCCCCGGTAATTATTAAACCCATGTGTACATCAAGAGGAGCGTAATCCATGTGTTTCTGATTCATTTACACTTAACTCATCAAAATATTGTTTTTTAAGGGGCTGTTTGTTGTCCAAAAAGCCTTTTCTCCTAAGCTTGAAAGCTTAACTTTGCAGAAGCAGGAAGCCGCCCCGTGCCAAGAGTAAATGGGCGAGAAGTCCGAGGGGCTCGGGGTTTTGAAGTTTGTGCAAAGAATGCTCCAGCAGGTTCTGAGCGGAGCCAAGTCTCCTTCTCTATCTCCAGGAGATCTCGGGAGACCCAGGGGCGGAAGTATCGGGGAACATCACCCCTTCCCGAACCGCATGCAATTGCATTCCAGGGAGAAGTGGAGCCAAACCAACCGGGATCCAAAGTGCAGGGACGGGAGGGAGGGGGGCTTCCAGGGTGACCTCGTGGAAGCGGAGAGAACGGCCTTCCAAGTCAGCAAGATCAGCCGTGGGGCGTGTGTGGGAGCTCCTGCCCCCGGAGCTGGCCGGCCCGCGTCCCGAACTCCTGGGACAGGCTCCCGGGGGAGGTGCCTCCTGACCCCTGCCTCACAGAGGGAGCGGCTGAGTTGGGGACAGTTTGAGTGACATGACCAAGGACCATCCACTGGGGACGTCGTGGAGCCCAGCCGTGAACCTGCTTTGCTTCTGAGATCTGAGCCAAAGCCCATCACGTGGCGCTTTTGTGGTTCTTTGGTGACTGGGTCATCCGCTGAATGGATATGGATGCAGGTCCTACTATGTGCCGCTGCCACACCAGTCCCCTACAGCCATGGAACTTAGTCTGAAGGACGGAAGTGGAAACAATGGGCCTGAGTTCCGAGAACCGCAGGAGTGACGGGGGACACTGGGTCTGGGAAACAGGGAGAAGGCCGTCTTGGGTAAGTGCCAGTTGTCCAGACTGGAGGGACCGTGTCCTGTGGGTCTCATTGGGTCTCCCTCCCCCCAGCAACGGTCACAGGTTGACGTTCCAACCCTAAGTCCTTCAGAAGGTGACCCTGTTTGGCATTGGGGTCATCGCAGATGTGATCAGTCACGATGAGCTCCTGCTGCGGAAGGCTGGCCTCCCCGTCCAATCCGACCGGCCTCCTCGGGAGACGTGGAGGCAGACACGCAGGGAGAATTCGCCGTGGGACCTCGAAGGCAGAGACTGGGGAGATGTGACCAAAGGCCAGACCTCCAGAAACCAGGTGAGAGGCAAGGAGCAGATCCTCCTGTGGCACCTGGAGAAGGAGCCTCCATCTCGGACGTCCGGCCTCCTCCTCGGTGAGCCGACTCCAGGGCTGTGTCTCAGCCACTCAGCTCGGGACGCTTTGTTATGGCGACTCTAGCAAAACCAACACAGAGGGACAGGTGTCGGCCAGGTCACGGGTGGGAAGTAGGAGGGACACAGGGATGGCACAACCTGGGAAGGAGGAGCCGCATCAGCAAAGACCGTGGGACACCCTTGGTAGAATGGGCCCAGAGAGCCGGGGGAGGGGGGGGTCATCGGGGAGGGGACTGTGGGAGCCGAGGCAGGAGGAGCCGACCCTGGCCTCTCTAATACGTCGTGTGGCATGGTCGTCAAGGACAGGGTAGAGCCTGCAGGGGGTTGAACAAAGGCACAGACATGGTTGGCTGTGAATTCCAGGAACGCGGCCCAGTGGGGAAGGCACTGTGGTGGGGCTCAGCAGGATCAGCTCAGTTCTTTGGCTCCATGTCCCCTCTTCAAAGTCTGCTTCCATCACGCCACTTCTCCCCTCAGGGACATGTATTCGTTCACTTAACCAAGTCACGTCCCCCATGCCTGGCCCTGAAATGACACAGTCCAGTATGGTGGCCGCCATATTGCCCCGATGAAGTGAGGACCAGAACGAGAAGCCAGGTGTGGCCGTGTGTGCACCCAGGAGCCCACCATTTACACAGAGTCGTGTTGGACGGCCCAGTTGTGGGGAGGGATGAAGAACAAGGCGCCACTCCTACCTTGTTTGGGATCAGTAGGGGAATTCCAGGCATCGGGCTTTGGTTGGCCAGGGAGAATTTTTAAAAAATAAATAAAGAGAATGAAAACGCATCTCAGAGAGCCAGAGGAGAGGGTCACAGTACACAGGACCAACACAGGACTCTCTGAAGAACAGGCCACAGAATTCCACACCCCCCCCCAAAAGAAAAGAAAATGAGAGACGGCATGACAGAACAAGGGGTGAGAGAGCTGAACAGGCAGCTCCCGAGGAAGGGGAGGCCATTCTCACGGACGGAGCGATCCTAGGAGAGACGGTCCCATTAGCAATCAGAGGCACTGGTCACAGCTGCCAAAAGACGCTCTGAGCCCCTGGGATGGTCCAGATGATGAGGTGTGAGCTCTTTCTTTGGGGGTTGAAAGCTTTCTAGAATCTGACCCAAGTCAACCTGCTTCGTGGCATGACCTCTTTCTGCCTCCCGGGTATGAAAATTCGGCTCCTGCCCCATACGGATTCTTTGTCCTCACATCATCCTCGTGGGCTGGATTGATGGGCCCACCTTTTATTCCTGTTCCTTTATTATTCCATAAGCCCCTTCTCCATGAGCTCTCCCCCGATCCCCCATCTCCATGCAGCTCAGGCTGTGGCTTCCTGGATCTCCCATTGCCTTTCCTTTGAATTCCCTTAACACAGGTGACTGCGCATAGACTCTCCATTACTTAGACCTAGATTGACCTTAACAAAGAACCCCAACGTTTGCTTGCATAAACAAGTTAGACATTTACCTATCACTCTTAAAAGTCCAGAGGTGAGCCGTTAAGATCAAGCCTGCTACTCTGCCATCCAGGCCCTCTACTTCCAAAGTTACCTCATATCCCCCAAATGGCTGCTCTGGCTCAGTCATCACACCCTCTTCTGGCTAGAAACAAAAGCAAAACCACCTTTGCTTCCTTTGCTTTGACTGGGACATAATTATGTCACAATACTTGTAAAAGAAACTGAGAAAAATAATCACCCTCATTCCTTCACCAGTACCATGTGCCTGTGGAAGGAGGGGAACATCCGGAGCTCCTGTGATTGTGCCCACTTCAGCTCTGAGCCCCAGCCTGTTACCTGACCCAGGTGGTACCCACCTGCTGGGCAGGTTCCTTGTTCTCGGCTCAGTATCGCTTAGGTTGTGCTTCGGGAAAGCCTCCCTTCTTCCAAGGGTGAGGTTCAGCTTGAGGTCCTGGGAGACCGCTGGACTTTCCAGAACACTGAAGTCCAAGGGCAGCGATGCCCCGGTTGACAGCGGTTGGAGCGGATCCATCCAGATCTGAGCGCCTCCCTGCTGCCTGGCCGCCGCACCCTGCTTCCCATCTGCTCTGAGCCCATTCCTTGGAGTTTATGAGCGATCCAGTCATCTGCTAAGAATATCCTGCTTTGCTGTGTAATCCAGAGTTGGCAACTACTGTTTACCACGGGGAAGCTCCGGCTGAATACCCACGTATGTGTAGCCAGGGCTCATCAGCAGATAGATGGAATTAATCAGTGGGGATCACAGAGCACCCCCCCCCCCGTTTCAGAAAGTGTTCCCGCCTGAATTGGATCAAGACATGGATGATTTATACAACAGGAGGCGCCACTCCAAGAGGAGGGGACCTCGGAGCTCATGGGGTTTTGGATGTCACGGCCCGAGGTCCCCCGCCCCCACGAGGGTCTCATGATTTCCTTGCCTGTCAGACTCATAAATCTGGGGCTGAGAAGGTAAAAGAAACCCGCTCCCCAGAGGCTCGGGCCCCCTCCTTCCCTGTGATGGATTCTTTCTCTTTAGATGCTCCTTGGTTTGGATCTTTGCGAGGGCTGCCCTCTGCTAATGGTGGCGTGCTTATTTCTGGATCATCAAAGTCACCCTGAAGAGTGGGACCATTAAGCCAGTCTGTTAAAAAATTAAACGCCGGAGGAGGGTCAGGCTGCTAACTCCACTTTTCCTAAAATGGGGTAAGGTGGGGATCGTCTCTGTCATCCTTCCTGCCCGATTTCAGCCTCCGACGGCATGATGTCATCGGAGGCCCCAACTTGGGCTCTTGAGAGATCTGGGTAAGTGCCGACTCAGGAGCACGCTGAATTCCAGAAGCGCAAGTCGATGGACCGGGATGAATACGTGTTTTTCCAGGAAGTGATGCTACTCCTGGGCCAAGGTCCCCTTTTTGTGGTTCCCCAACACACACCCCCTTCACAAGCATGCTTGACACACACACTCTCATACATGCCCATGTCTCTTTAAAAGTAAAAGGAAATGATTGCTAATGGAGTTGTCTTTGAAGAATGGCATCACAGGGCCTTTCTCATTCCTACCTCTCATCCACCTTAAATCTTCCCTTTTCCATGAGCATGGTTCGTTGTATATTTCCGCAAATAATTTCATACCCACGAAAGAGTAGGGATACCTCACGAGGGGATGGCCTGCCCAGGGCAGTACGATTGTCACCCTTTAATGGCAGTGGTTTTAGAATATTAGTATTCACAAAGTTAATGTTGATCCTTTAAGGAACATATTTAAACGGTGGTTTCTCGGTACAGCTCCAGTCTGGACGTTGCGTGAGGGCAGGGTCTGTGCTGACTTGTGCCGGGATCCCCAGATGAGAAGAAAGGAAGGGGAGACCCACGTGGTGAGGGATTCAGAAAACGCACCCCACATTCTTGGCTTTCAACCAAAGCTCTGATTTGGCCAAAGTTTCTTCTTCCCCACTTGGTTTTCTCATCTATAAAATGAGAAGATAGTCCTAAATTTTTCCTGAGTTGGGGATCGATGGGTGCATTCTGGCCCATGGGCCAAATCTGGCCCGTGACTTACCTTTGCCAATAAAACTTTATTGAAACTATCCACACTGGTTCATTTGCATATCCTCGATGGCTGCTTTCATGCTTACAATGCTTCCCTTGAGTGGTTGCAATAGGGATCTGATGATTTGCAGCATCTAAAATGTTCCTTTCTGACTCTTTTTAGAAAAAGTTGCGGGGGGGGGGGCCTGGTCTTGATGCCTCTCGATGGAATCCATATGTGGATCTGTGTTGCCTGGGGTTTGGTTTTCCACTCCTGCAACTTTAGGGGTGGTGCTTATGCTTCACCCTCTGATAGAACCTCAACCCAACCAGCGAGGGGGAGTGGGTGGTCCGGGGGAGCCTTTGAACTAGCCACACTCAGTGCACCATTCACTTGGCCCCACCAGTCCCACACGGGAGGGTGAGCAGCATGAGCCCATCTGAGAGGCGGAATCTGAGAGGTGGGGAGAGACAAATCCCCCCCCTCGGATGATGCTCTAAAGTTAGAAATGTAACCGAGTGTGCCATTAGCGCCTTTAAATGATCTGTGAAGAAAGCACTCAGGCCCTTCCTGGCTTCTTACGCCAGCTTGTGGATGTTTCCAAACAGTGTCCTTCATTGATTCTTGGAAACGCTTTTCTTTCCTGTGCAAAACGATCGCCATCATTTTCCAGAAGACGCTTGAGGGGACGGATCGCATCTTGCCTGTGTGTGTGAGTTTTCCCGTCTGAGGCGGTTACACTACATGGTCCCCTTCTCTGTGCCATGTAATTGGTCCCCTGGACTCTGAGACCATGTCCAGGGACCCTGCTTTTTTCCCACATGGAGCTTTGTAGACAAATCAGTGCTGACTCTCTGCACAGATGACCCACCTGTGGTCATCCAGGGCCAGGGCGTCCTCCCACTGACGTGGCAGCATCCGTAGGCTGAGTCTTCCAGGGCAACAAACCGGTGGCTTGCGAGGTCTGGAGGCCCTGAAGCGGCATGACCCCTGCTGGGAACGGCCCCTGTTCTGGAACATCACAAGAGCTTACTACAAAACACCCCCCTGCCGCCATCCAAGCCATCCAAGCCCGCGGGTCATGACTCAGTGCGGGGCCATGGGTCTTGCTGTTCCCTGGGGGAGCCTGTCCCTGTTTGACTCGGACTCCTGGGCGGAGATGACCAACCTTTCCTCCCTCCCAGGCTGACTCCTGTCTCCTGACCTCATCTCTGCAGCCCACGTGCTCACTGTGTTTCTCGGAGGCTATTTAAAGAAGTTGTTGTGCATCCGAGACGAGGAAGAGGATGCAGGAGGCCCATTTGCAGGTCCATCCCATCCTCGTCTTCCAAAGATGAAATAAAAGAACGGGTAGAAAGCGTTTTCTGAGCTGTGAGTCTTATCCTACGAGGCCCACGGGTCTCCATTAAAGACAGGTCTGATCCCGTGGGTTTGGGTACGGCCGGGAATTCTGTATTTCTCCCAAGCTCCCGCACTGATGGGCTGGTCTGAGAATCATCCTTTAGATACACTGAGGTAACATACCTGGTATCTGCCCTCCAGGTACCCCAGATCTTCTGTAGCCCCGAAGTGGGGCCGGGATCTGACCCCAGGGCTGCGCTCTGGGACTTCTGTGTGCCTTCTTCAGCTGGAGGAGACAGGGTGGGCGTGGGAACTGACCTAAGACTCTGCCCAAGCAGAAAACAGCTGCCAAGCTTCTCTCCACCCTTCAAAGCCAGAGATGGTGCTGGGTTTGGCCCCAGGGTCCTTTTAGATAACTTTACTTCTGTCTCAGTGTTGGAACTTGGGCCCCTCCTCAAGTGCTCTTTCTCCAGGGCCACCTGTCGGCCAGGGACAGTCCCCAGAGGACAGGACTGGCCTTGTTCACTCTTACTGGCTAGGTGCATGGTCGGGGATCCATAAATGCTTGTTGGATGAATGACTGACCCCGAAGGAAGGTCTTCAGAGAGCTATGCAGGGACAAAGTTGGTGCTGTGCCCAGTGATGCTTTTTCCTCCCACTCAGCAGGATTTAGGGGAGATCTGGGACTACCCCCAGGGTTACCTATGACCTCGTTTAACCACAACCACCTCCTTCAAGGTCCAATCTCTAAACTCGGTGGCTTTGGGATGAGTGGGGCTTCCGAATGTGAGTTTAGAGGGTGAGCTTCCCCGTGAAGGGGCTTCAGGGTCTGATCCCGTGGGTTTGGGTACGGCTGGTGTTCTGTGTCACCGCAAACCAGCTCCCGTGCACACTGAGCATCTCCTTCTGGGTCTCACTTTGAACTGTTCTTTCTGGTCTGCGGGGCACTTTATTTTGCCCCTTCATAGATCTTATCACCCTTGACCTTAATTGCTTTTAAACTCTCAGCTCCCAGGGGCAGAGGCTGCATGGACTCCCCCCCACCCTTTCTCATTGCCATAAATCCAAAGCCTTGAAGATGCTCAGAAATATTTGCTGTCAGAGGACCAAGTGCTCAACTCCCGAGCTGGGTGTGCTGCCTGGATTTCTTGCATTTGCAAAACCAGCAAAAAATATTTACTGAGCATTTACTATGTGCAGGGCACTTGCCGGGCCCTGGGGACAGAGAGGTGAGCGAGGAAGACAAGGTGCCTGTCTGCATGAGGTCATGTTCTCTGGGGCTGTGGAGGGGGGGCAGATACGACTCCAGGAAGCTAAACAAATAACTTATAAGAAGACTTTAGACGAGGGCTGGCGCTCCGAAGAAAATGAAACAATGCTGACCAATGCACAGAGTCGGCACTTAAAGTTTGCTGAATGAATAAATGAGGGAGTCTTTAAACCCTGCTCAAAGCTTCCTAATGGGTGTTTCCTCCTCTGAGCTGCAGAATGATCCCACAAATTCATTGCAAATGCGGATGAATTCCAGAAGTCTCAGAGGGCTTTAGCCACGGCTGCCTTTTTAATTGAGATTCAGATGTCAGACAGGTGACACTCTTGATGAAATTCCACCCACTGAACCCATCCTCACGAAGGGGCAGAATGTCATCAGGACCTCAAAAGTGCCCCCTTGAGGTCCTTTCTGCTGTGATTGACAGCACCCTAGCTTCTAACTTTTGCTCCAACAGGAGGAGGGTGGAACGCGGCTTCCCATTGGTGGAACGCGGCTTCCCATTGATGGAACGCGGCTTCCCATTGGCGGAACGAGGCTTCCATTGGCGGAAAGCGGCTTCCCATTGGCAGAGCGCAACTTTGCAACTCATTTCCCCAAAATGCATGCGCCTGCTCTGTCCCCCGCTAACTTGTTAAAGTGGTCCTGTCCCTTCTCCTCACACTGGCTTCACGAGCTCTGCTGTGGCTTTGGTCTTCAGCAGACAGCCTTTGACCCACGAGGAATTCCTTAGACGCTCTTCCAAACCGAAGGCCTCAGGACTCATGCAACCCCCTCCCCCGCCCCGTGCAGGGCTGCCCTGGCGTGGGAGAGCTGGGGGAGGATAGGCTGCATTTAGTCATCTGACACCTCCTGTCCCTGTCGCTTGGTCTGTGATCTTGACTCAACTGCACTCGAACACATTTTCATAGAGATGCAGAAGGGTTCTCAAGTCAAACTCTCTGACCCTCCAGAATCTAGGAAAAATTCACAGGACGTTATGTTAAAGGCCTTGGGACCGGTTGGTGTCCAGGGAAGGCTGGGAATTCCTGCCGAGGTGCATGTCCTAGAATCTACATTCATTCCCACGCAGGGCTGGGGCCCTGGCCTGGAGTCCTCGCCAGGAGCCCTGGGGTTAATCTTCCTAAATGACAATTAACAGGTGGGACATCTTGAAATCCCCGTGGCAAGACCTCAGGGTCTATAAATCTGCACTGGGGCCGATGCTCTGAATTCTTAATCAAGCCTGTTTCCTTTATTAATCTCCAGGAGCGGCAGTGATTTATAAGCAAGGCTTCCATTTGGTCTAGAAAATGAAATTCATTTCACAAACCCATAAGTGTGGTCCGAATCAATTGGCCACGATCCTTTCCTATTTCATGCTCTGTGTCACACTGATCTTTTAACTTGATTGTTCTATTACCAAGTATTCACTTAAAAGCCTCGGCTGGGTTTCTGTACATCACGGAAATAATATTAGCCCCCGCCCAAAGATCGTTACTGATGGTGCCATTGGGCTCCTAGACAGCTGTGATTGCCGGAGGGGTCGCGGATGAGCTGGGGAGGGGGCCGATGAGGCCTGGATCAGCGGGGGACCAAGGTTCCTAAATGACAGGGGACCAAAGGATCACAGAGGTTTGTGTAAATGCAGGTTTCTGGGTCCCACCCAAACCCCCCTCAGGCAGTATCTCTGGGAATGGAGAGATGATAGCTTGAGACATCTGGAACTAAAGCCAAGGGTTCTAGGGATCTTCTAGGGGGCTTCGATCTCAGTCCAGCAAGACCAGCTGGTTTACTACCTCAGAAAATGTTTGTTGAGCATCTACTGCATGCCGGGCACCCCGGAAGGCCCTTAGGATACACCAGTGAACAAGAAGACAGCGTCCTTGCTTTGTGGATATGGTGAGTGTGAAAAGAGAATCCTGAATATGGACACTCCACTAAATATGCACTAAAATATCTCATTGAATCCCGACCATGGCCATCAGTGGTACATGATGCCTTCTTTTTAGAGATGGGCAAATTGGGACTCAGGAGGGTTGAGTTACCCAAGGTCGAAGGAGGTGGAGCAGGGAGCGGAGCCCAGGTCTGCTGAACCAGCCTGCTATGAGCTCTGTCTACGTCTGCATCAAGGGCTAGTGTGATTCTGGCTGTGGGGTGGTTGGAAGGTGTCCCCCACATTCTGTGTGTTGGAAGTTTGGTCCCCAATGCAGGCAGCATGGGACCCATGGAGGTGACTGGGTCAGCCCCTGGGAATGAGTTAATCCAGTCGTAGACTAGAGGGCAGATGTGAGAGTGACTTTGATAAAGGCCACTTGTCCTGTCTCTCCATGGGATGTCCACCAGAGTGCTGGACGCATTGGGAAGGCCCTCCCCAGCTGGGAGGCAGATGCCAAGGCCACACTCTCAGACTTCCTGGCCTCCAAAACCATGAGACAAACAAACTTCTTTTACCAACAACCTGATCTCAGGTGTTTTGTTGTAGCAACAGAAAATGGACTGAGACAGCATGTCATCCAACCCCCTGAATGATGCTTCTGTTCAAGCCACAAACGGTCCTGAGCGTGTGCTCCGAGTAGACTCCTTCATCCGAGGTGGCGAGGCGAAGGTGAATGAGATAACACGGTTCAGCGGATGGGACGCATCAGACACAGCACGATGCATATGGCGAGAGGGGCAGTGGGGTCCTAGGATCCCATGGGGATGGCCTGTCCAGTAGCTCTCCAGGTCCAGCCTGGGGCAGCGAGAACTGGTGGGAGATGAAGTCAGGGAGGTAGGAAGGAGCCAAGGTCACCCTTGATCATCGTCTAGGGAATTCAGATCTTCCAGAAAGCGTTAGGAAGACAGGGAATTGCTTGGCAGCCTCAGACTCAGGCTGAAGAGCGAGCCTTCTGCCGAGGTGGGTCTGGAGACAGCTGAGGTGCAGGGAGAGCCCATTCATCCAGGTCAGAGGTGGTGGGAGGACGCGCCTCCAGGGGCTCTCCACCTCCTCTTCAGCGCCTCCTTGGAGGGACAGTGCCAGGGCCCCCCGGGGAAGGGGCAGCGGCCATCTGGGGAGCATTATCTACCCTTAGGAGCAGCTTTGAGGAGTCGAGAGCCAGCAAGGGCAGCTTCTGGTTTCACGGTGTCACCCCTGATAGCCCGAAGGCCTGGCGGTTGGTGCTGACAGTCCCCAGGACACTTGGACACGTGCACCACACATCAGCCGGGAGGTGGCGGCTGGCTTTGGGCAGAAGGCCAGGAGACGCCAGGCAGGCAGGACACCCGGGCCGATAGGCTGGACTCAGGGTATTCCACTGCTATCAGAGGAAGGAAAGGACGGGGACCAGGGACAGTCCTGCTAATGGCTGCCACCTGGTGACCTTTGGGTGATAATGGTGTCAGACACATGATAGAGACTTGTGGTGGCAGGAAACACCCCGTGTTTACCGAGCAGTCCTCTCGGCCCGGGTTCAAAGTGCAAATTGCTCTCGCTGATCTGGAGGACCATGGGCCGGGCTGCCGGCCGGACACTGGGCAGTACCTTTCAGCAGCATCTTTAGCACCTTCTTCCTCGTGGTGCTGCCACTTCTAGGAGTCCTCTGTGGGTCAGGCTGTGCCAAGCACCGGACGCATCCATGTCCTTATGGTGGCCACAGGGCCCTACAGGATCAGGCCCTCGTTTCTCTTTCTGGTTGATGAAGGTTAAGGGCATGATGAATCCGATGCTCAGAGAGCTCTGTATCTCAGAGGTCATTTGACCTCCTGTTATGAAGGAGGGGGTGGAGGTTCAGAGAGGTTAAGTCACGAGCCCCAGGTCACACAGCCACTGATGAGAAGGTGACTCTAATCGTGAGGAAGCTCTGGTGCTTTGTGAGTGCGGGTGGAATCGTGCGAGGCCTCACTCAGCCAGCTTAGTTGCTCCTTGAGATGAAGAAAGACATTCATGGTCCTGGGCCAGCCCCACAGGTGTCTTAGGAGGTGCACCTGCGTGGTAATGCCCACCAAGGTGGAGACTCTGGGGGGCAGCAGATTCCAGGATAAAACTCCAGAGGGGAATAGCCCATCCGGATGAGGTCAGTGGGAGTCACAGAGGTCACTGCCGTTAGCTCTGCCTCTTGGAGTCACTCTTCCTGGATTCTAGAACTTTCCATGTGGGAACCCGGAACACTGGATGGTACCGATCCCTTTATGAGGCCGCTGTTCCTCCTGCCCCCAGCGCCTCTCTCTCTTTTATCTGGAAGAAGTCCTCTGACCCCCCTTTGGAAGACCACCTCTGTCCACTCACAGGCCACAGGGCTGCGTGGGGCTGACCTCTCATCAGATCCTCGCCAGGCACAAGACGTGGGCTGACCAATCCATCTGTGGCCTTGGTGATCTGGAGGGTGGTGCTAGACCCAAGTGGGTCCAAGGACAGTCTGCCCTGGGATTGTGGCAGGATGGATCAGAAAAGGCTTATTCTCTTTCTACTGGTTTCTAAGCTGACAAAAATGGATGTTTGGGGCTACTGAGGGCCTTTGTGGGAACCACACATGGGCAGCCTCCCTGGGACTGAAATCAACAAAGAGGAAGAGGAGCCGAGAGCTAGAAAGAGACAGATTGTTGACAATATCATTTGAGCCCCTGGATCTAGCCATACCTGAAACCCAAGCTTGTGAACCTACAGGAGCCAACATACCCTCTCCTAGGTTCAAGTGGTTTCAATTTGATTTCTGCACTCTTAATACAGATGGGCTTGGGCTTTAAGTTGGAGAAAGAAACAAATGGAAGGGTTGGTATCTTAACAGCATCATGAGGAAGAGCCACCAAAAAACCCTACTATGTCCTTCCCATGTAGAGAATTGAGTGCCCTGTGGTCTCCACAGGGACACCCCCTCAGCCTGCTTGTCCTCTGAGTTGATGTCTGTCTTCTTCTCTTCTCCTTCTATGTCCTACTCCCAGAGTCTTCGACAGACTGGAGGGACTAATTCACACTAAAGTGTGAACGGCCCCCAGCACAATGGCTGAAGTTAGGTATCTCTAGGATATTTTTATAGGAAATACTTTAACCCCAAAGATGGAAGTAGTGGGAACTGGTAGAAGATACTGGGAGAGAGAGTCAAGGAGCAGTGACAGTCCAGGCCCCGTCTCTGTGTCTCTTCCCACACGCCCTTCCTAGAGGGTGGGCGCCAGGGGCGGCTGAGAATAACCTGGCTCGGGCGCCAGAGGTCATCACCCCCACCAAGGACTTGGAGGGCAGGACAGTCCCTGCCCCGTGGCAGCGGGTTTTCTACCCAGCACCCGATAAGCTGGAGCCAGCTTCACCCAGCCCGTCCGCTGGGACGCGGCTTCAGGAATAAGATGTTCCTGTCGCTGGGCGGAGGGGGTGAGCCGCTGCTGGGTTAATGCATCGCTGGCTCCGGCCCAGGCTCCGGCGGCCCATTCCTCTCAAATTCCTCTGTAATCAGCTAAATGAGCCCATTGGAGGGACAGCTCATCAAGGAGCGGCTGGGGGGACGGATTGATGGACGGTCACCTTTTCAAGGAGCTCTGGACGGGGGATAAATGGCCCATTTACTCATGAGGTTGCAATTGAGTGTTTTCCTCAAGTCAATAATTTTTCCCTTCCTGCCCTGGCTCTTCCTAGTCCCGGGCACAAAGAGGCCCAGGCCCCGTCAGGGCCCATGCAATCCCCGGCCCGAGGGCAGAGATCTGGCCTGACTCGCTCCCCGCCCACCCGAGCAGAGGACCCTCTTGGAGTGAGGTCTTTCCCTTGTCAATACTTTGTCTGCCCAAAGACAGGCAGCGGCGCCTCCCAGATTATCCTACGGGCTCCCGGAGCTGCTGAGGCTCAGGTCCCTGCAGGGTCCCCAGACTGTAGGCACATCTGGGAACGACTTCAGTGTCCAACGGACTCCTCTGGAGGCTTCCAGCAGGAACCAGTCAGAATTGAAGAGAGTGAGCTCTTCCAGGAGGCCTGACTCAGAGCCGCTGGGATGGAGCCTTCTGAAGCTCACCCACAGGCAGCAGCCAGGTGCTAGAGGTCTCAGGTGTCGAGCTGATCCCGGGGCTAAGGCGTGACAGTCCCGGTGGAGCGGAGCTCTGGGTGCCCTGTGACCTGGGGGAACGTTCCCAAGGACAGCTCAAGGCACGGATGAAAAGTGGCACACCTGTCATCCCAGTGGCTCCGGAGGCTGAGGCAGGAGGATCGCAAGTTCAAAGCCAGCCTCAGCAATGACGAGGCCCTAAGCAACTCAGTAAGACCCTGTCTCTAAATAAAATACAAAATAGGGCTGGGGATGAGGCTCAGGGATAGAGTGCCCCTGAGCTCAATCCCCAGTACCAAAAAAAAAAAAAAAAAAAAGTGGCTGTTTGGAAACAACATGGGCAGGAGCCTTGGTGACCTCACTGGCACACTTGGTGGTACTAAGGAGGTTCTCTGAAGAAGAAAATGCAGGCACCAAGCTGGGATCCCCAGGGGGTCAAGTGCACTGGACCTGTCAAAAGCGCTGACAAGTCCTACTTACGGGGCACTACCGAGCAAAACTAATGCCACAGCTCCATAAATTACGAGAGCTTAGAATCTTTGCTTTAAACAGAGTACTTTTTATTTTATCATGCAAAACAAAACACAAAAATATTATCTCAGGAACAATTTTTGAAACACAAAATTGGGGGTATCAGGGAAATTTCAAAAGGGCCAGGCACCGTGGCTCGTGCCTGTCATTCCAGCGGCTCGGGAGGCAGAGGTAGGAGGATCTGAAGGTTGAGGCCAGCCTCAGCAATTTAGCAAGGTCCTTCACAACTTAGTGAGACCCTGTCTCAAAAAAAAAAGGCAAGTAGGGACGATTAACGTAGGGCCTCCTTCATTGCCAATGCCCAGTCTTGGGAGCACACAGTGGCCTTGCTGGTTCCCACTGAGAGATTCGAGAGACACACTCACCTGCAAGCCCAGGAAGGAGTCAGCATCTAGACAGCTGGAAACTTCTGGATTCACGTGCCTCCTTCAGGACAGCTTCAACCATTAAACAAACCCCCGCCCGCTGCATTTTCACGAGGAGGGTCAGTCCCCACGCGGGAGGAATTCAGCTATGGTGCAGACGGCGGGTGGGACGGTGCAAATCTCCCTCCACCCGGGTCACCCTGCAGGGCTGGTTCCTGGGGAGAGGTGGGCGGGTGGGACGGTGCCAATCTCCCTCCACCCGGGTCACCCTGCAGGGCTGGTTCCTGGGGAGAGGTGGCCTGACAAGATGGGTGTTTTTGAGTGCTCAGTGTCTACCAAGCAAGGTGGAAATCGGGGCACGCTGTATCTCACTCCACCTTGCAGCACATCAGGGATGAAGGGGGACTAGGGCTTCTCTGCTTATTGTGCAGAGGAGGCCACGGGGCACAGAGGGGCTAAGAGAACCTGAGGTCACTGGCCTAATTCTTAGTCGAGCTGAGACGTAAATTCCAGCTTGTTCCGCTTGGTTTTGAAAACACACACACACACACACACACACATCACTCACACACACCAAGTAGGATCATATTTTCTCTGGTCCTCGGTGACGTGTAAGACCTCAGGAACACCCTTCCTTAATGATACCTGCAGCTCCGGTTCCTTCTCTCCAACCGACGTGTGGGTTCCATTATTGGGCAGAACATCATTTATTGGACCAGATCCACGCTGATGGACATTTAGGAAGCGTTCGTCCATTTGTGACTCTTTCCTGTGTCCCTCCTGGGTCCAGAAGGGCTGGGCTTCCTCCAGCTCCTGGGCTGGTAAGAGGAGAATCAGAGCAGTATCTCCATCAATCTCAGCTACATGGTCTTTAAAAATACATAACCCCAAAAAATAAGTCTCCATTAAACAAACTTATAAAATATGAATGGGTTGCTTATCCTGCCCTGCCCCTTGCCCAAGAGCATGAGGGTCAGATCCTTGGAACCCGGGCCAGTAGAACATCTGAGATGATCTTCCATATATTTACCAGAGGGGTCTCACCTTGTCAGGTTTGGGGGTCCTGGATCCAGTTAAATCATGAACCTTAAATGCAAAGGACTCAAGTAATTTGCCAAATAGCAAAGGAGACTCAAATACACCTGAATGTGTGTGTGTGTGTGTGTGTGTGTGTGTTGAATCTAATCTCATACTAGACCAAATGTGCTCAGATAAGCTCCGGGTAACCCAGTGAACAGGCCCCACCTGCAGAGGGGCAGGGTAGCCCTGTGGTTAAGGTCCCAGATTCCAAAAAGCCTGGTGGTCTGGTCCGGAGACCTCCTCTGCTCTTTGTGTGCTTCATGAGTCTGGGGCAGGTGACTTTATCTTTCTCTGCCTCAGTTTCCTCATCTGGGGAAATGGAGATCCAGTCCCTGCTCATGAAGATTACGTGAGTTCAGACAGACAAAACAGGAAGTGCCTGGCACAGGTCTCCCTCGGGGGATGGGCTTCGCTATCGGGGACAGACAAACTGTCTGAAATCTCTGGGGCTTAGGTGGTTGATGCGCGTCTACAGGAAGAGCCCCGTGGGTTAGGAAGAACCACCTGCCACAGGCTCATTTCTTCTGATCACCTGTGATTCCCCGCCCAGAGAGGGCCACTGTGAACACTTGGGTCTGGAACGTTCCGAATATTTTCCGCGGTGGGTGCACACATTGTCACCCACACGCCCATGTGCACCCACCCCACACTGCTTCCCACCAGGCACACCGTGTGAAGGCACAGATCTGCTATCGTATACGCTCTTTTAGAACTCGAGTTTTGATTTTCCATCTGATCATGGATTCACTAGGTTAGTCTCAGTCAGGCACCACGGACTGGGCTGCCTGCACTGCAGAAATAGCTCTCCTCGCAGTTCTGGGGCTGCAAGTTCAAGGTCAAGGTCCCCAGGGCTGGTCCCTTCTGGGGTCCCTCTCCTTGGCTTGCAAAGGCTGCCTTCTCCCTGTCCTTCCCACCCCCGCCCCTCCCTATCTGTTGATGTCCCAGTTCCCTCTTCTCGTAGGTCAGCCCGGATGGGAGCCCACCCCATGCCACCCTCTGACCTAACGACCTCCATCCCCACACCGAGTCACATGGTGGTGGGCTAGGGGTCACGGCTTCAAGGAGCGAGTTTTTCAGGGGGCGGATATGACTCAGTCTGTGACATCCACCGCTATCTGGGACAGGACTGGGACCTGCGTCGTGGAGGGTCCTGAGTCCTGCCTGAGAGCCGTGAGGAAGACTGAGATGGTGTCGAGACCTGGGGAGCAGTGTGGTGGCACCGTGTCACGGGCTGTCCTTTGACCAAACCCTACTGGGGCCAACCCGTATCATGACTGGGTTTTAGCCCGCCCCGTCGTGGGGTGGCCACAGCTGGAATGTGGTTTTGCCCACACTGGCTCCTCATGCTGGCCCTTGTGGTCACACCAAGAAAAGGACCTTCCTAGTGACGGTGGTGGCCGAGGACTGGGTGGTCACGGCAGAGTCCATGTGGCTGACACGGCGGGCCACAGAACACCAAGCCACCTGTGATGGGCTGCACTGGGTTGTCCACCCTCTCAGTGACCAGCTGCCGGGGGCTCATTTGGCCACTGTGGCTGGACTGTATTCTGGGTGTGGCTCTGGTGAGCAAGCCCCAAGGTGTGTGTGGGGGGCAAGGAAATGGAGCCCAGGCACCCACCCCATCCCTCGCTTCTAATTTGTGTTCAAACGATCATGATAGATTCACCAATATTTTTTTTATTGTAATTTCCAGTGATTTGGGTTTGAGCAAGAAAAAAAAAAAAGATGTATGAAAATCGCCTTTCTGTATGGTTCATTCCTTTGCTCCGGACCTTAATTAATTTAGTGCATATCTGTTGCGCACTGACACGTAAGATGCTCCATGAAGAAACAATTCAGCTCAATTAAGAAACAGAAGACGGAGCAGAAAGCAGGTGATGGGGTTTTCCTTCCTATCCGACGGTGTGTCCTCCCAGGACGGCCTTCTCATCACTCTGTCTCCTCCCTTGTAGGTGGAAATGCCAGGAGGACGCTCGCACCAAGAAGGACAGCAAACACATCAGAGCACGGGGGAGTTAGAGACTTTGTCAAGGTCACTCAAGGTGACAGCTGGTGGCAGGTGTCACTCAGGACCCAGATGTTCTTATTCTCGGCTTCACTTCACCAAATAGACTCTCCCAGGACCCTCCAAGGCAGGAATCAGGTCCCGTCTCATGGGTGTTTGTCCACCAGAGCCGCATCTGGAACTGCTCTGTTTAAGGGGAGTTGCTGGACATTCGCGGAAATGTTTCCAAAGTGTTTTGCAGAAGAGAGAGATCGATCCTGTCCACGAGAACACCCCGGCCACCCCAGCTCCATTGTTACCGCATGTGGCCATTCCCAGCCAGATCCACCACCGACACAGATCTTCACGAATTCGATGGGGAAGAGAAACGGAGCATCGCGATTGTGACTGTTTTTGCGGCTTTGATTCGCTGGGCATCGGGGTCCACGCTTCCTGGCTTACTAATTGCCTGTGTGCACTGATTCTGCCGTGAGTCGCCTGTTCCTGTTCTTCACTCGTTTCCTTATCATAGGGCCTCCGCTGTTTTGTTGGTGAGCAAGCCTGCTTCCGCAGAACCGGGGAGAACGCATTCTAGAATGAAAATGCTAACTTTCTGGATGCTGCAACCGTTTGACTGTGGACTTTTGCCCGTCATTAAGCAGCACTGCTATTTTTAAATCTTTGCCTTCCCCGTGGTTACCCCACCAACTCACTTCCTTCCTAATTATGTGTATCTGCCTTATTTTTTTTCCCCCTTGATTAAACCCCTGGGAGCCTTGTCTATCTCTTTTTTGGGGGATTTTTTATCATCCAAATTCATGATTTCTCTTTTTCCTCTGGTTCATAGTTCCTGGGGCTTTGTTATGTTGTTCTTTTCCGACTTCCTGAATGGACACTCAGCGTATTTATGTGGATCCTTTTTAAGTATAATAACAGTAGCATTTCATACTATGATTTTTGCTTCTGATGACAGCTTTGGGCACTTCCGAGGTGATTTTTAGGATGCGCAGCCTTCCCATTATTGTTATTTTCTTTGTTGTAATGATCGGTTTCGATGGTCCCTTTGTCTCACGTTATCTGGGAGAGGTCTCCTATTTCTCACTGGTCAAGGCTTTGAAAAATATTTATTTACTTATTTTCTAAAAAGGTAACTTCTCGTTTTGTTTCCTTGTGGTCAGAAAACTCCCTTTCCAGTAACGGCTTGCTCCCTGTTCGACACCTTGAGTTCAGATGCCCCTGGATCTGGAGACAGACCCGAGAATGTCCCTGCTCTTTGGGAGGCTTAAAGTCGGAGGGGGCACCTGATCCCGGATGGAGTCGAGACATCTGGCGTGTCCCCACGGTTCCTGCTTGAGGCTCTGATGTGGATTATAGTGATGGCCATTGAGGAATCAAGGGTTTGAGGGGCAGACTCAGAATCTGCTCTCGTCCCTGCTCTACATTTTAGAGCTAGGAGATACCTGGTGTCATGGGCCGTAAGAATGTTCTCCTTTTAGGCGGATGAAGGTCTGAGTGATTCAGAGCATAACATTGCAGGTCTACGGGGATCGAGGGTTCGAGGCTGCTCACATCTCTTTATCCAGAGTCTCAGAGTGGCCAGTGCTTCTGGCAGACTTCATCTTGGCTTGTGGCTGGGTTCCCACCAGGCCCCAGAGGGACGGTTGGTCCGGCTGATCACAGCTGCCTGTCCACCGTGTCTTAAGAGGGCGCCTGGCCCGTTAGCTGGAACTACCTACTGGATTCCCTGGAAACGTTTGTTGAACCATGAATTTTCATTTGATTTTTTTTTTAAAAAAGTGTTGCTCATTATAGAATCTGCTTGAAAAGAGAGAGTAAAGGAGAACTTTTTACTTCCATATGGATCATGTTAAGGTGCGTGCATGTGCGTGTGTGTGTGAGTGTGTGTGTGTGAATGCATATTCATACATAAGAAAGAGAAATGGCCCTATTATAGGGAGCCTCATTAAAGGGGCCTGGAACAGGTTAGCCCATTTGCAGACTATACATCTTAATCTCCCCATGCAGCCCAAGAACCTAGAGAGAGAGAGAATCTATGGCCAGAGAGACCCTGGCTGCCTTCCAAGCCCTGGATCAGGTAGACCTGGCCTTCCCCGCCGGCTACCCCTCATTAGCACTGTATATGAACTCGGGGAAACCATGTTCCCGGGGGGCTCCCAGACGGGAAGCCCTTGGAAACCAGTTCAGAGAGTGCAGACCCTTCTCTCATTTGCCGACAGGTGCTCTGGGGCTTGGCCCCTGGCTGCGGGGAGCCCAGGCCGGAGCGCGTCACCCCTCGGCGCGGTGCTGATAGGTGGCCGGCCGTTCACCTGTTGCTGGCTGGTTCCCATCTGGGCTAACAGCTTCCAACTGGCCTCATTATGGGAGAAACCGGAGGCCCCTGGACGAAGGCCGTTCTCTGAGTCTGCTCTCCCGGCCAGCTTTGTAGATTTATGTTCCCAATGGCATCACGAGGGAGTGGAGAGGGTGGGCGGGCGGGACGGGGCCCTTCAGCCTCAGTCTCTCCACAGGGAAGGGGCGCCTGGGGATGCAGGGTGGGTGACGCAGGTGTGGGGGACAATGGCAATGCCACCCGCTTCTTCGCCCCGTGGGATCCAGGAGGGACGGCAGGGGCTTTTTATTTTATTCATTTGTTACTCTATGGTGTCACACTGTAGCCTGCCACTTTCAAATAGAGGCTCAGAGGTGCCCATTTCCCTTCCTCCTGCGCCCGCCCCCTTCTCCTCAGCCCCCTTCTCCCTGACCTGCACTCTGATTTCCAGTTAAAAGGGAGCCCTGGGAGAGAACAAAGCATATATTCTATTTCCATTCACAGGCCCCAGTCCCCATCCCTGAGGGATTCACAATATGGGCTCAAACACTGGTTGCCCTGACCCGGGTCTCAGCAGGTTGGAGCAGGAAGGTGTCGCTGAGATGATGGTTGAGGATCCCTACGTGGCAAACAGGCCCCTACTTCCCTTTCCTGTGCCCAGGGCAGACATCACTAATGGATCACCACACTCTTCCTCGGCTGAGCTCAGGTCTGGACAGAGCATCAGAGACCGTCACCAAGGGACAGAGTGTCAGGTCAGTGTTGGCAGAGCCGGCCTCGTCCACGTCTCTTGGATGCCAAGGCTGCTCTCTGGTGGGTCTGTTCTAAAGAAGCCAGCTCAACGCAGCCACAGTTAAGCTCTGGTGGTGGGGACGGCCCCATGTCTGGAAGGTGGACGGTGTTCTTCACACGCCGAGCAGTAGTGCTGACTCCGAAGCCCCATCCCCGAGCTCTATGCCCTGGACCTTGAACTCAGCACCAGACAAGGTTCTCTTGTCTGCATCTTTGCTAGAGGGCCCAGGAATTTTCCTCTTGGGGCATTGTGGCAGGCAGGACCAGTCCTGGCTTATCATCTCAGGCCTCTGAGATTCCATTCAAGGACTTGTGGGGCTCTCGGAAAGGGCGCGCTCTCTGTCTGCTGGAGTTGTAACTGAAAGGATGAGAAGCCCACAGCTACTATGAGAGCTGTAGAGAGAGAATTTTCCTGTGGATGGATCCAAATAGCTCCAAGATAGGGGGAGGAGTGGGCAAGAGAGATAAGCAAGAAGCCCTAATGATTTCCCTGGAGGCCCTGGATCCAGCCACGCCTGAAGCTGGTATTAGTCAATGGAGCCAGTGAGTGCCTTTATTTTTGCTTATGTTAATTGAAGTCCGGCCTTGGTCTTTTCCACAGAAACTGTCCTGACTCAGGCAGAATGAGAGTGGGGTCTCTAAATTATCCTGTTGGATTCCCGTTGCCATGAATTCATCAGTGGAAAAGGTTAAAGTCCTGGAGAGTAGGAGTCCTTCCCCACAGTGCCCGTCCCACTCTGCCTCCCCCCCGGCCTGGCCGTCCCTGTCCTGGTGGGGAACCCTGCTGGGCCCACTGCACCATTGGCCACAGGGGGACCCCTACAAGGCTGGGGCCCGTGCCCCCTGCGCTGCTGGCCTGAAGCTCATCTGCTCCCCAGGAGCCGGTGCTGACGGTCAGCAGGTGCCTTCTGTTCCCCATTTTTTATTGATCGAGTCCAGTTTTCAGAAGATGCTGCAGCAGACGGCGTCCAGGGATGGATGTGGGCGCCATGGGGCCACGGTCAGGGGAGGTGTTTTTGACCTTGGGGGACAGCAGCATCCGCCCCTGACACTGACTCACGACCGAGGGGCGGGTAGTAACTTCACAGCAGAGAAACCTGCAGGCACCGCCACATGATCAAGACGCACGTCACCGTGGTGAGACCCGGGGACACTTGGAAGCCTCTGACACTTGGTCCCCTGGTGCCCTCGCCCACCTGCTTCACCTCCTGCCCTCCCAGGGACAACCCGTGAGTCCAAATCCGGGAGCCTTCTAGTCTAGGACTGGCCGCTCCTCTGTGAAGGGGTCATAGAAATGCAAAGAGAGATGGGGGTCGGGGACTGGGAGGGGGACTTGGGAGATGCACTTAGGGGGTGGGATCCTGGAATAAAGAAAAAAGTTACCAAAAAACGGGTGAAATGCAAATAAAGTCAGATATTCTGGGATAGCACGGTCCCCACGTGACTTGGCCGCTTGGTTCCATGTCACCGTAAGGGGAAGCTGAGTTGAAAGTATGCCGGGAACTTCCTCTACTATCGTTACAACTTTTTGACAAATCTCAAATTATTTAGGAATAAAAAGGTAGATTTAAAAAACAAAACAGTATTGCGCATCTTCATTTATTTGAAAGTCAAAGATGGGAAACATGGTCATTTTCTGTCTGCCAGGAGCCGGTAACAGATTGATACACGGATCCGGAGGACAGCAATGACCGTCCAAGGCCTTACCTGGGTGACCTGGTCTCGGCTTGGCGATCCTGCTTCCAGGGGTCAATTCCCAAACACGGACAAATGAAAGACAGAATGGGGTGCAAAGCTGTGGGGACAAGATGCTTGTCACCGTGCCATTTATAACGTGGAGAACCAACAGCCCTATTGTCTGTAGCTGGGAGTGGGGTCCGTAAGTCATGGTATATCCACACAATGGGGCAGGTGGACGATTGTTCAGAACAAAAGAGCTCAGGATGTTCCTGTCTCCGTGAAGAGAGGCCTGTTTCACGTTTGAACGTTGGATAACAAAGTAATACATGCAGTCTGATCCTATTTATCTAAAAGTTGTCCTTACGAAGGCACACACTGTGATCCCAGAGATTTGGGAGGCTGAGGCAGGAGAATTGCAAGTTGGAGGCCAGGCCGGGTAACTTGGAGACTGTGTCCCCAAACAAAACAACAACAAAATGAAAACAGAAGAAGAAAAAAGGGTTGTTCAATCCTCAGTGTTGCAAAAAGCAGGTTGAAAGATACATCAAACTGTAACTGTATAAAGGGGGGCGATGGGATCAAGGAGACATTTTTATCTTCTCCATTTTTGAATTTTCACAATCATCGTTTGTGGTGGGGGAAGGAAGTTTCACAGTTTGAGAAGAAGGCATTGGGGTGGGGATGCTGGGAACCAAGTCCCTCGCTCTGCTCTTACACAGGTGGGACTTCCACGTCTGCCCCCATCAGCTGGAGCCTGGAGCTCGGCTGTGGGAGGTCAGGACCAGTGAGCAGGCTGCAGATCCAGGTGCTCTCTGCTGGCCGGGAGTGGAGGCGTGGGTCTCATCTGGCTGATCTCCAGGGGGAAGTGGTGTGGCCCGCCAGGGTGGGGGTGGGGCTCCTAAGAATAGAGACCCCACTCCCTGGGGAGGCCCTGTCTGAGCCTCTCCAGGGTAGGAACTTGGGGGAGGATGAACTGAGAAGGGGCAGGTACACCAGGGGGCATTAAAGGGCCCTTGTTCCAATCTGGGCCTGGCACCTGCAAAGGTTCCCCTGGGAAAGGGAAGTTGGATGAGATCTGGAAGATGCCAAAGAGGTAACCGTGGAGAATCTCTAGACAGAGAGAACGGCTTGTTCAAAGGCCCTGGGGTGGGTTGCAACCGGGAAAGCTGGAACTCAGAGAAAGAGACGACTTCTTCTGAATGTTGGCCACACACGCCCTTGTCCAAGCCTGCAGGCCCCGGACAGCGTGGTGGAGGATGGGACTGGAGAGGTGGGACTTGGGCCAGGTCGGTGCATCTTGGAATTTACTTTATTCAGGGGTTGATGGTCAAGGAAAGGGCCCTGGAGGCTGGACTACACTTTCTGTGCCCTGGGGAATGCCCAGACGCCTTGACCTTCTCCCGCTGGGCCGTGCCTAAGAAACAGCTCCAGCTCCTTCTACACAGGGCCCTGTTCTGGCCAGGAAGACAGGATGTCACCACCCAGCCCCCCAGGATTACAGGAGCCACCCAGGGGAGTGCGGAGGAGGAGGGGGCAATCGGGAGCTGAGGGGTGTCCCCAGAAGCCTCAGTTTCTGCCCCTGAAAGTGGGCATAAGAAGAAAGGGTACCTGGGTGGATGCAGGCGTTGTGCACAATTCGGGGTGCTTGCCCCCCATTGTTCTCCAGCCAGGGAACGCAGCTCCCCCTCTGAGAGAACCCCAGGTCCAAGCAGGCTGTGACTCACTGCTGTGTCACACTGGTGTGTCCACACCCCCCCACCCTGCACCTGCCACATTTCCTTTAGTTCAATTCTGCTAACTCTTAGGTCTAGCTTCAATCACGTTACACGTTCTATTTATCTATGCCACGGATAAAGGCTTACTCTCATTCTGTGGTTCCAGTTGTGCAGCCTTGTCTCTTCTACTTGATCTTTGAGGGCAGAAAGATAAACCCTTCCTCAAAACTGCAAAATGGCTGCATGGGCTCCAGACCTCACATCCTTTCAACTTCATGCTCAGAGAAGCAGAGAGCTTTGAGTTTCATTGACCTAGTTTGTATTAATTTTTTACCTCCAAACCCATCATGGTATCCAGAGGATGGATAGTTAGATGAATGTAGACCAGAGATCATCCAACAGTTTTTCTCAAAGTGCCAGATAATAAAAAGTTTCCACCAAGAACTATAGGGTGTGTCTTCTACCCACTGAACTGTGCTTTAGAGCATGAAAAATGTCAGAGATGATATATAAATGAACGGACGTGGCTGTGATTGAATAAAACTATAGGAACAGGTGACTGACCCCTGGGCTGTAGTTGGCTGACCGAAAGCTTACAATAATTGAAGTTCATTCTTGGGCAGGGGAGGGCAAGGGCATCGATGCTTTCTAAACTAGAGGCATTGAGGGTGTGAAGGGTTCACAGGAAACGAAGGGAATTTGGGGTACTGCTTACCCTGAGCACAGTCAAAATCGATGGGCAGAAATGAGCAATTGATTGACTCCAAGGTTCAAAGCCAAATAAGGGTCCCTGAGCCAACCATCTCCTCCAGTGCCTTCTAGTGGCAAGAAGAGAAGCGGGTCCGTCTGCTTAGAGAGACACTTTACTCCCAAGAGCAGAGAGGAGCAGGAGACCGGATGGCGTGCTCTCATCCTCTATCCTCTCTCTTTTCAAAGTTCTTAAGTTATAGCTTCACAGTCTTCCTGGGGACCACCCAGTAAAACATAGTCTTTCCCTCACTTTACAAATGATGGCGCTTGACCCCGAGGTATGGAGGCAGAGACTTGGAGAAAGAAACGACATATTCTGAATGTTGGCCACACAAATCAGCAGCCCACACCCCTGCTCCCCTCCCGCTACCATGGCAGGCATCAAAAATCCATCACCGAGCTTCTTCCCACCAACCAGCCGAGGTGTCTCGAACCCTTGCCAGGACAGAGTTGCTTCCGACTGCCCAGAGCTGGCACGCGAGAGGAAGCCGTTAGCTGTGTTGATGTGACCGCGTGGTGCTTGGGCAGTGACCAGGGCCCTCGACACCCCTCCTGCAGCTGTTATTGATGGAGGACTTGCTGGGGGCAGGGGGCTGCGTTCCTCTCCCTTGCTGGTTAGAATTTGAGGTGGGTGTTAAGGTGCCACAGTGCCCTATTGCCACCTCCTCCTGTCCCTCTGGCTTCGGCCTCAGCAGGGGTGGGCAGTCCCAAGGAAGGCTCCTGGGATTTCTGCATTTGTCCCAGGGACTCCCCCAATGCTCTTGAGAACCTGCTAGATGGCACCCAAGCTCCATCTAGGAGTGGAGGGTTAGCCGATGGAGGACGGGCCAGGACTTCAGCCCGGTTTGGAAGCCATTCTGTACACATCGCAGGAGGCCCCTGCACAATCAGGGCCGTTTCCTGGGGCAGTGACTTTGACAATACAATACGGTCATAAAAGGGCTTTTCTTTGTCCTCATGGGCTCACCCTTGCTTCTTGGACTCACCTTCCAAATGAATGACCCGTACACAGGCTCCTGCCAGGTGCATGCCCGCCAGCCCCGGGAGGGCCTCCCCGGGGCCTCTCTGATACCCAGTAGGACTAACTCTAAGAATTCAGTAGGTCGCCCAAGGTCACACAGCTGGACTTCCTGACTCTGAAGTTCAAGCTCTTACCTACCCATAGGACTTCAGATGGCTGGCGGGCGGGTGGGCCCCCAGCCAGGGTGTTCCGGGCCACTGATGGTCGGTGTGGACTGGAGAAACGGATTGGATTTGGCGGACAGGAACTGGGCCAGTTTTCTTGCCTAAAAATAGCCTCGTGTTTGGTCATCCTGTTCGGGGACATTCATGCTCACCCTGGGAAATGCCAGCCATGTTTCAGAGCTTTGAGTCATGAAAACAGTCCACTAAGTCAGATCCCCCGAGAAGAGCACGGTGGGAGCCCGCCCCTGACATCCCACTAGGTGGAGAGAGTGATGGGGCTTCCCCGGGCCTTCTTGTCTCTGAGCGGTCTGGACCCAGGGCGATCCGTAGGTACAGAGATGGTGGCAGGTGGGCAGGGCAAGGCTTTCTCAGGCAGGATGGGAAATGAGGGCTGGACGGTGTTGGCCGCTCTTCACTGAAGAGCTCATTCTCAGTGCAGCCTGCTCCGCCCAAGGCCCGCCTGGTGGGTCCTCTCTCAGTGGTCAATAGATATCCAGTTGCCAACTCTTCTGAAAGGGAAGAGGGACCCCGGGGCTGTGGAAGTGGCTGGACACACACACACACACACACACACACACACACACACACACGGAGACACATTCTGACCCTCCCCTCGGGAGGTGGGGGACATCCTGGGGGAGGGTGGAAACTGGCCAACACTGAATCCACACTTCAACCAAATGGTCCCTCGGAAGGTTCTCGGCCCGAGGCTGAAGTGGAGGGGCTGCCGATGCCCCAGATGAAGGACCCTCCCCAGCGTGGGGGTGCGGCTTCCCCGACCCCACTAGGAGTTACATGGAGAGAAAAGGCTGGCCCTGCCCTCGGGGGCCACCATGCTCACCCACAGGGTACGGGGTGCCTGAAACCGATGACATTGTCATGGGTTTACTGTTGTGACACTTGTGCATAGAGAACTTCCGGGGGGGGGCAGGGGATGTGAGCCCATTCTCAAGATGGACCAGGGCTGTGCTGATGATTCCTAATGTGCCCCGTGTCCCTTCTCTGCCTTTCTCAGTGACAGCTCCTGGTGGGGTTTGGAGTAGAAGGCACCAGAAGACTGGCGGGTGAGGGAGACAGGCCCAGGTGTGTGCCCCTCTCCTCTCTCCACTTTCCATGGCTCTTGCCTAGTCCACCTGCCCAGTGGCCCCACTGCTGGAGGGACAGCATTTCCTAGGCTCCAGGAAGCCATCCCAGCCTTTGTCCCTTTAAACCCTGGGCGTCTCGGTGGTCCTCTGGGTCTTAAGCCCTGCGTCCCCTCTCCTGGCACTGTTGTCAAGCTCTCCCCAGGCAAACTCTTCTGCCAGTGCCGGCTGGCTGTTTCCTGCAGGGGTCTCGGCACACCTGGGGACCCTTCCCCAGCACCCGGAGCTGAGCCTACTGGGCACTGTGACTAAGGCCGCTGCTCAGCAAGTGAGGGCACTTCAGGGTTCAGGCACCGGAGTCGGGCAGACCTGTGTTCGAATCCAGATTTTTACCAATTACGGCCTGCGTGTCTCAGTTTCTCCATTTGAAAATGGAAGTCAAACATCTGACCTCTTGGGATTTTCATGCCAATTAAAGAAGACGATGCATCTAAAGCTTAGCAGGTACCAGTTGCATGATAAAAAACTGACCGTCTGGGCTGCTTTGCTTCTATTATCCCTGTGCCTGGTGGTCTGCAGACCTCCCTTAATCGGGGTGAGATCCTTGGGGATGTTGACCTGTCTGATCCATGGTTTCAGCCCTGGGCCCCCATGTGCCCCCATGTGTTTTACACTGGACAATTCGAGAACTGATTGTGGCAGAGACAGTACCACCAGATCCTGGAACTGCGCTCCACTTTCCTCTGGGTACCTAGGAAGACTGCATTTCCCAGGCTGCTTTGCAGGTGGGACGATGCCGCAGAGGTCTGGCCAACAGAATGTGTCCCTCTTCCAGACAGGGTGGTACACCCCAGCGTGATCTCGCAGTTTCTGGGCCAGCAGGCATATTCTTAATGGTAGGAGCTGGCTTTGGCTTTGGGGACCATGACAGCTTTGTCAGGACTGCTCAATTCTGTCACTGTGCCACAAAGGGTGCTACAGACAAGATGTCAGAGAGTGAGCCTGGCTGTGTTCAGTGCAGCTGTTGGAAGGGCACAGGCTGGATTTGGCCTGTGGGACATGGTTGGCTGACCTCTGTTCTAGTCTCTCTCTTCACCTTTGGGGAAACCGTGGAGGTTGCTTGGGTCTATTTTCTGCTGCTGTAACGAAATACCAAAGACCGGGTGATTTATGGAGAAGACGCATATATGCCTTAAGGTTCTGGAGTCCAGGAAGTCCCAGAGCATGGTGAGGGCTTTTGTGGCTTGATGGCGTGGTGGAAGGGGAGGAAGCACAGGGGAGCTGGAGCAGAGGGAGAGAGCCAGCCAAAGTCACAACAAGCCCGTGACAGCGGAATTAACCTGCTCATGAGGGCAGAGCCCTTATGACTTCTCCACTTCTTCAAGGTCCCCCCTCTTAGTCCTGTTAAAATGGCAACTACCTATCAATGTGAGATTTGGAGGGGACATTCCGACGGTGGCAGAGTTCATCAGTCAGGTTGGTGGCAGTACTAAGGTGGCCTGGGTCCCTGAATGGCTACAGGGAGCTGAGTCCCCTCACCCCACTCCCACCAGAGTGAACATGGTATGATGGATGCTTAGATTGTGTTGGGTCCCTTAGGCACCGTGGTTGTGTCTAAGATGGAGATGCTGTCGGGATCAAAGTAATCACAGTGACACTTTCAGACATGCAGAAGTTTGGCTTCTCCCGTCCTGACCCTCGAGAGAGTGATGGGATTTGGATCCTCAGTGCAATGCAGGAGGCCGACTCAGAAGATGCTCTTCTCTGCTTTTTGTGAATGAGGAAAGGAGGCTGGGGAGGGAGCCTGACCTGGGACTCCCGTGAGCCTCCTCTCTCCTGGTGCCCTGCCTACTATCTGGGAGGTCATTGAATCCTCATGACCCTTTACTGGTTCTCCCTGTGCCATCCCCTGCCCGACGCGTTTTACGTACATCATTTCATCTGAGCCTTAATTTTAAGCCACTTGTCCAAGACCGCAGGAAGACAAGAGAGAGAACGCCATTCACAGTGCCGCGTCCACACCAACGTCTTAGGTAGCTAGGATTCGAACCCTCCTCACTCTAAATGGAAAGGGGGCCCTCTGTGAACTCAAGTGAGAATTTTTTTTAGTAGGAGAGACCTTAGCTCTTTTTAGCTTGATTAAATTTAAAGGCAGTTTTTAAATCCATTTATTCAAAATACACTGGTAGATGCTTCAGCTCCTGGATAATGCTCCTGGATCAGGGGCCAAGGGAAGAAGAGGAAAGCAAAGCCATGTGGGCTTAGAGACCTGTGGGGTCTCAGCCATGTTCAGCTCGGTGACAGTCCAGGTGTGAGTCACCTGCAGCTGGGCTAAGGAGCCCTGGAGAGACCCACCCGAAATCCATCAGGTACATTCTCCAAAGGAGGAAGGGTTGTCTGTTACCAGACCAAGTAGCAGAGTGAGTCTGACTGACCTGAGGCGTTATTGACAGGTGCTTATCCCTGTGGGGAAGGTGGCATTTGCCCTGAAGGAGGAGTGAGAAGAATGGACAAGAGATCAGTTCTCCAAGGAAGAGGAGCAGCAGGCTTCCGTGTCTGGGGCTGGGGGAGCAGAGCTGGGGAACAGCCACAGTGTGGATTAGAAGGGGTAGGAATAAAAGAGACGAAGCCAAAGAAGCATGGCCTTGTTGTCCACCATGCTGAGTTCTCTGGACTTGATCCTGTGGACAATGGGGAGCCAAGGAAGGGCTTAGGTAGGAAGCATGGCATGATCACATTTATGGTTTAGAAAGATGGTGGGGGGACAATCTTTCTAGAAGCCTGAACGGCCATGTGCCCAGGTATCAGGAGGTGCTGGGGAGACCTTCTGGTCTCAGGTGCTCCCTTGGCATATCAGAGAGGACAAGAGGTGAAACATCAATTGTCGTCAACGGGGAGACCGTGTGGCGTCTTAAAAAAAGAAAAAGAAAAAGAAAAGAGAACAGAGAGCAACCACCTTGCGGGTTGCCCCAGGAGGAACTGAGCTGAAGCAGGAAGAGGGCTGGACCCGCCCTGTGGATGGACACCAGGCTGGGTCTCCAAGGGAAGGGAGAGGGATTGGCGTCTCCCCCCAGTGCTTCTCCTCTGCTCCTCCTCCTCCCTCTTCCAGAGCGGTCTCCATTTCCCAACAGTAGATGTCGGTGTGCGTGTGAAGGAGATGGAGAGGGAGAGTCACGAAGTCATGGCGGATGCACCGCTGGTCGGAGCTGTCACTCAGCACTCTGATGGAAAGGGACCGGGTCTCAGTGCTGGCCTCTCTGGTGGCTCAATACTGGGAAGGACGGTTTGGAGTGGGTTTCAGACCAGCTGTGGGCTGAGGGCTCCCTCTCTCCATCTCCCCCTCGCCTTCCCAGTCTGCAGCCACATTCTCCCCTAGAGGGGTGGCTTCCTTCCCAGGGCAAGGCCGGTGGGGTACCAGCAGGACAAGGTCCCTGGAAGCTCTACGCGTCCATCAACTCAGCCTAGCAACCCCAGGGGGGAGAGAACCTCTTCCTCCGCCCTTCAGACCGTAGAAAGGCTCTGATTGGCTTTCCCGAGTCACGTGTGCCACACTTGAGCCAATCACAGTGGCTGGAAGATGGCTTCTACGCTGTGATTGGTCAGGCTGCCTCTGTGATCGACAGTTTCTGTATGAGTACATGGACCTGGGGAGGAAAGTCCTGTAAAACCCTGAATATGTGTCAGGGGAGCATTTATCAGGGGGTTAAAAAAAAGGGTAGAAGGGAAGCTGGGCAGGCAACGGTGATTACGTCATCACCACAAACATCCCTCCTCTTTTCTTCCTCCAGTGCTTACTGGGAGTGTGTGTGTGTGTGTGTGTGTGTGTGTGTGTGTGTGTTACACACCCGTCCTGCTACAGCTCTGAATCGAGGTTGGGGCAGCAGGAGTTTGGGCCTCAGACATGTCTGGAATCCAGTTCCACCCCTCTTAGCTGTGTTCCTTTGGGCAAGGTACACAACCTCTCTGAACATCAGTTTCCTCCCCTGTGAAATGGAGACCATAAATCTACCGTACACGATGGATGGCTGTGAAGATGAAATAAGTGCTTCGATAAGTGGTAGCTGCTGTAAGAATAATTACTATTATTATCGTAATGATTATTATTTCTATCAGGAGGACTGATGTGGGCTGATGGAGGATTCCAAGAGGAGAACTTAGGAGAGACACTGTGTTGGGCTTGCGTTAGAGGTGCCCTCAGCCCGCCCTTTGTTTCAGGGATGGGGAGACTAAGGCCCAACAGACCCCCGTGGACGGAGCAGTGGCGGTGCCGGTCTTTGCAGGAGTCTGAGCCTGGAGCCAGTTGGCCCTGCCAGGAGCTCTCAGAAATTACGAGCCCACAAAAATGCTTTTTGGCTCGCAGCATCCAAAAAGGCCCCACCCATCATGCATAGTGTCAGGCCACCCTCTTCTTGCCACTCGGCCCTGCATGGACAGGCTGGGGAGTCTGCATGTATTTTTTTTTTTTTAATACTTTGTTCTGAAAATAATTGAGGTTGACCGAGTCTCTCTGTGTGGGAGTTGAGCTTTGGAAAGCTTGTTTATGGCGGGACCTTTCCCCACGACAAACGTGGAGTGTTTCCTTCTCCCTCCCTCCTCTTCCCGCCTCAGGGCTTCCCCTCCCTCTCCTTTCTACTTTCTTTGCCTTTTTACCTCTTTTCTTTTTTCTCCCTCTTCTCTTTCAACAGTTAAAGGCACAGGGCCTGTGTTGGGCACTGGGCCAAGGGTGGGGTCAAAGAATCGCTCCTCTGTACATGCACACAATTCCTCAAGTTCATCTTCCATGCCTGGTGCTCCTCCAAGGACCCTGGGCACTGGGGATGCCACAGGATGCAAGCCAGACTGAGTTTCTGTTCTTACGGGGCTTTCCTGGAGTGTCTCCCCTTCAAGAACTTGGACTTTCAGTCTGGGCCGAGCACCTTCAGCGCAAAAGGTGGGTGTGGGGTGAGTGCGGGAGGTGAGAGGGGCCAGAGCATGGGCAGGGGGCAGTCACTGAAGGGTCTTAGCAGGTGAGGGGTCACATGCAGACTCATGCTTGAGGAGGATGCTGCACCCCCGGCCTCCGTGGCACCATCGGGCATGTCTACTTTCCACAGCTCTGTGCTTCTGTCTCTCTGGCGGGTTTGTCCTGTGCCTCTACCAACTTACTAGCCTTTGCAGAATCCCCCACCTCACCCACTGCAGATGACAAGCTCCATGTAGTCAGGATCTGACTGGCACCTAGAATGCACAGTAAGTATTTGTTGAATTAAAAAAGAATGACAGAGTGGATGAATGGTGGGGCAGGCGGGTGAGGGAGGGAGGGAATGAATGAACAGATAGATGAAAACCACCTGCAGTGCTTGGAATGCAACCAGGGAGCTGACTCTTCCTGCTGCTGCTGCTACCTGGATCTTGTAGTTACCTACTCCTCAATGCCTTTTCCAATAGGCCCAAGACCTTAGGAGTCATTTGTGGTCTTAGGCCCACACACTGGGCAGAAATCATGTTCATCCTGGTGTCTACTTGGATCGATTGCTCATGCCTGCTGGGAGCTCTGGACTGAGAGACTTTGGAGGGTGGCTCTGTGCTTGGTGGAGAATGTCACTATCTGTTAGCAATATCTGCCAAGATCCCCTATGGGAAATTGTGAACCTTGGGCTCTTGGGGCAGCTGTCCCCTGATGGTGTGGTTCCTTCGAAATCCTAAAACCGGTTTTTCTCATAGTGAGGGAAGCTCAGTGCTCCCTGAGACTCGAGCTGGCTTGTGGTGGCGATTCTGCTACTTCTGCCTGGTGTGTGGCTGGGGCATTCCCCTGTCCCATTCTTCTCCCCGTCCTTTCTAGCTTCTCACAGGCTTGATCACAAGCCCCTTGAGGGACCACTTAGCCCCATCTGGAAAATGAAATCGACAAATTCAATAGATTATTTTGTCTCTCGGGTTGAAACCAGAAAGTAAATCAACTCCCCCGGGGGAGTTTCTCAAAAGGTAGTGAGGGACCAGCTGTTATCAAGTCGCTGGGAGCGACTTGCTCATCCAAAAGCAGATTTTTTCCAACTCACCCTCCTCCCTCACCTCTCAGTAGCCACTGGGTGATGGCGTTGTGCAGAGAAGGCGGTGGCTGAGGTCTGGTGAGGACAGAGTGAGTCCTCTGGCCTTGTAAAATGAGCTGGGTGGGCAGGAGGCTGAATTGCCGCTCCTCAGCTCTGACCCACAGTTCCCAGTTTCCTTGGGCCAAATCACTTTCCACTTATTTTTAGCATGGGGCAGTAGAAAGGGCAACTGGCTGGCACTTGAAGATCAATTTCTAGTCTCAGCAAGGCTATGTATAAGCATGTGACTCTGGGCTCCATGTTCTCATCTGAAATGGAGTAGGTTAACCCTGTCAGCATCATCCCCTTCACTATTAAAACCACCATCACCATAACTACCACCACCACCACCATCACCATAACTACCATCACCATCACCACTACTACTACCATCACCACCACCACCATCATCACCATCATCACCATCACCATTATTACCACCATCATCACCACCTCTACGATCTCCACCCTCACCACCATCACCATCTCCACCCTCACACCCCCACCACCATCACCCCCACCACATCACCATCACCACTATCACTACCACCATCATCATCACCCCCACCACCCTCACCACCCCACCCTCACCACCATCACCATCTCTACCCCCCCAACCTCCATCACCATCTCCAACATCACCACCATCACCCTCACTCTCACTGTCATCATCCTTATCATCAACTTTAATCCCACATCATCATCCTATTCTGAGTTCTGCTCATGGAACACACGCCAGCCTCCCTGGTGTCCCAGAACAAGCTTCTCCTCATTGGACCCTCACAGGAAGCCGTGGAAGCACGTGCCTGGATTTTCATGCTGTTACTCCAGTGTTACAGATGAGCAAACTGAGACTCAGAAACAGGAAGCCACACTTTCCCAGGGAGTGGGAGAGCTCAGAGCAAACCCAGGCTGGTTCTGTTCTTAATGACCCGATCATGAAGCCTTTCCAGTTCTCTTAAGGCCCATTCCAGGTTTTTTTTTTTTTTTTTTTAAAGCAAAAATTCTACTGTCTTTTTAAGTTTTGCTGTCTTCCGGGTACAACTAGATTATCTGATGTTTTCTTAAGAGCATGTTTCCTGGTGGAGCCAGCCAGAAGTGATAAGTGATGAATCTAATTTATGGGACCATTGTTAGAAGACCTTCCTGATTTTGTCCAGGGGAAACTGAGGCTCAGAGATTCCTGCCTTATTCATGTCCACATGTAAAATTAATCCATCTGGACACCAGTTTCCCTCTAGGCAGGAAAAATTGGCAACATGTCCCTTGGTTAACTTTCCCTTTATAGGAGAAAGAAACTGGAAAGCTGGGTTTGGCGTGGAGTTTAAAATTCTTCCTATTTTCTCAACTTTGTGTGGTCTTGGTTGGTTAGTGACCCAACTGTCTGGCCTCAGTTTCTTACCTCTAAAATGCAGATAGTAGTTCTTACTTCACTGTATGACAATACAGTAGATGAGATCATGTATTCAAAGTACTTACTTAGCATAATACCTAGCACATAGGAGCACATACTTGCTATGTCATGATTATAATCAAGACTATGTTGCTATAATAGAGTACAGTTAATAAACATATATACATATATATTAGTTTATCTGGTATTAAATTCTTTACACAGCTTTTATTCTCTGAATATCAAACTTGTTCACCGTACTAGGAAGAAAAGGCCTCAAATAAATTGAACTGGGTCCAGAATTCCCCTTATAGCTCATACTGTAGATTTTTCACATGGTGGGGTGAAGTGGGGTGGCTGGAATCACGTAGTGGGGCACCTTCGGAAGCCCTCGGACTTGTCTGTGTGTGCAGCTGAGAAATTGACTTCCCCCCAAGTCAAATTATTAATTAGTCGCCTTATTGACTAATTTCTAAGCACTCAGTTGAATTGAGAAACCAATCCAATTTGGACGGGAGAAGAGTGAAAAGCTTTAGTTCATCCATTTTTCAATTGGGCACACTTCATTGTTTGGAGAAAGAGTTTGAAAATAGGGCCTCCAAGCCTGGCTCAGGCCTGGGAAGTCCAGGGATAGGAATTATTAAGCAATCCTGTCTTATCTTCTTTTCTTCTGCTAAACTGATTTCCTTATAGCAGAAGAGGCTAAGAAACCCTTCCCGGTTTAAAGATGCAAAGAAAATGTTTGCAGGGCTGTTACCCCTGCTAAGGTCGAATATTCTATACTGAATGCCTCCTGCGTGTTAGTGCCGTTTACTTATTACTAACAATTATGAGGTTCCTTCATGCAAATCTCGCACATCTATCAAACCATGAAGAAGTCACAATTGGAATGAGGCTGGTTATGGTCATTTAAAAAAAAAATCTCTTATTTTTTATGTAACTGCTGGCTTTTAAGGACTCCTCAGCCCTTTTGCCAACAATTTTCCTGACATCTTCGCTGATAGAATATGGCTGCTATTTTAAAGGTTACGCCTACTGGGCTCAGAAGATCTCAGCTGCTTTCTGAGGGGTGAGGGACAGTCCCCAGGCTGTCGCATGGGCAGGGATCGTGAAGCTGCCTTGGAGGGGGCAACAAAGGGAAGAGAGCTGTGAATCTGTCCACCTGGATGCAGGGGCCGGCACTTTCTCTTTCCTTCTTAGGAAATATGGAAGGGGCCCTGGAGCTCTGTGGGCAAGAGCCGGACAGGCACTGGAGCGCACAGAAGTCCCCAGAGGAGTAGGGGCAGAAAGGGTGGCCGGGCCGGGCTCCCTCTCAGAGAACCCTCTTAGGGGGAAACCAAAACAAACACGGAGAGTTGGCTTTGCATTTGTGGGGGGGTGGGGGGTGGCCTGGCACCACGCCTCCACCCCAAACATGCTTTCGGTCTGGTTTTATTGGCGAGTGAAAAGAATCATTTACTAGTCAAGGGCTACGCGGTGACAGAGTGATTCAGGTAAATGAGCTTCGGTCCTTATGGAGACTGTCCTTCTTCTTTGGAATTTGAGCTTTAGAAAATAAAGCCTCCTTTCCCCACTTGTTCCCTCTACCCCTCGCCCCTAAGCCTTTTTAAAAGGACTTTTCTTTCCCTTGCTAAATCTCTTTTAAGAAGGAGTTCCTTTTCTTTCATACAGAGGGGTTCTGGGGGGAATTAAATTCACCAAAATATCTTAACATCATCAGGGCATCCAGAAAATTCAATGAAATCCAAATTAGGTTCATCCAAAAAAATATGTACAAATACTTAAATATGTACAAATACTTAAATATGTACAAATACTTAAATATGTACAAATACTCCGAGAGAAAGCTTCAAAGCACATTTTAATAACTAACGACTTACCTGCTTCAACCTCCCCCCACCTCGCCCCATCCCAAATGCTCAAAATGCAGTTAAAATGTCAGCTTGTAGTCCCTGAAATCGCCAGCCGTCACCTGCACAGGAGGAGAGTCGGTGAGCCCCACAAGCCCCGTTTTCCACGACTTCCTTGTAATTATCCACCCAGGAATAAGCTAGTGACCTCAAACGCACAGTGTGGAACTATTTAGCCGGGGCTCCTGACAGTGTGTTGGGTTCTATGATTCAAATCTGTAACTGAAACTTTTCACAAAGGTGTAAGCTCCCTGGCCGTTTGAGTGTTTCTAGGCACAGCCCCGAGGAGCTGCATTGGCCTGTCGGGGTCCCCTCACGCTGATCCTCCAAGTCTTCATTCACTATATGTTCTTGTCACTCTCTCCCGGGGGTCTCTTTATCTGCATCCCCAGTGACGTCCAGCTGGAAAGATCCCTAGGATTCTACGACCCTTATCCTTTCTTGTTAAATAACCTTCTCACCAAACAAGGAATTCAGTGTCTCGGGCGTCCATCCCTTACCGGGGATCAAATGCAATATGCTCATTTCAGGTGGCAGGAAACAGAGACCGGCAGAGGTATAAAATATATAGGGAGAAACAAAAGAAGGTAACCAGGCGAAGGCCGGCCGGTGTTTAAATCATGCTTTGCTATTTAGCTGTGAGAAGCTGGAACTCAGGAAATTTGAGGTTCACCCAGACACTCTGGACTCCTGAATCTGTTGTCAGGAAAGGGGCACAATAGTGTGAATTTCCAGTCGAGCATCAGTTGGGCCTTGAATTTCCTGGGTTTTGTTGAATCCCATCACAGTGAAATATTAGACTCTTTTTCCCCAAATATATATCTAATTTCCTTTACCAAGAGCAAAACATATTTTTTTCCCACCAACTTACAAGAAAAATACACGTTATCTTTCCCAATAGGGGATCATCTATTATTGGTGCTTTGGAGAACTTAAAAAAAAAAAAAAAAAAGCCCTAAACAATGTTCTAAACCCATTTGATTGTTTTTTCTCAGATGGGAAAAAAAACTGATTTTGATTTATTATTTCATGTAGATATTATGTAGACGTTCATGTTTGACATTTCCTGAGAAATATTTCCGTCTCTGAGGTCTTTATAAAAAGCATTTTTAAAGGGACTTTTTTTTTTTTTCTTCCCCTGTGTGTATGCATGGTGGCAGATCAGGGGAACCTTTAAGGTCCTTTATGTTTAAAATGTCATTAACTTAAAAGAATTTACTGGGAAACTATGAACTTTATAAAAGACAGACATTTCTTGAGAGTCCATTGCTTTCAACAGTATTTTTTTTTCAAGCCATTTTTCTATTCTTCCGTCTTCTAATTACAGAATGTTTTAAATATGAGTAATTATACCTTGACGTATCTCGTGATTTAAAATGGACCTTTGAGAATGACAGTAGAGTGATTTCTGCGTTTCGAAGTTCAATAAAATCAAAAGCAGTTAAAAAAAATCAGTATACAACTGGATTTGTTGTTGTTTCAAAATCAGTCATAAATAGAGACCTTCTGGGAGGGGGGGAGGCCGGGTGGGTGAAATTTCAGATTGGAACGAAGTTATAACCCACATCAGGAAAACCGTGCCTTTTAATGAGAGAAATGAAAAAGACTTAATCACCCAAACTCCTCCAAAATGACACTTCAAATTACATCAGGGCTCCGAGCGGTAATGCAGAAGGAGAGTCTTTCATCTGAAAAATGAAATACTTAATGATTTCAATGGGTTCCTACCTCCCCAAATTTGAGATCTGCATCACACACAGTGTCTGGATTTCTTTCATGTCTCTAAAACATGTATGCAAACAATACTTTCTCTTGTTTGTCCTCCCCCCATTTCCTTCAACTGCAATTTGCCTTCTCTAGAAAAGTTTGGGGGACAGGGGAGAAGAGGAGCTCTTACAGTTCGTTAGGAAATACAATCGGCTTTTCCAAGCTATCTGAGGATATTAATGTCGCAGCGCGTCAGATCTGCCCGGAGGCAGGAGTTTAAGATCATTTTTCTCAGCTGAGATTTAATGATCGAATATATTTTGTCGAAAGCGGGGGTGTGTGTATGTATGTATGTTACGGTGGGGCGGTGAATGGGGGGAGGAAATTTTAAAAATATAAAAAAGGTTTCAATGCATAGAGCGTTGCCTAATGAACTCGTTCACATTCTTAACGACCAGGAAAGTCGAAACCTTTCATAAATAAACAGTTTTCAACCACCTTTTCCCCAATGCAGGCAATCTTCCGTGCAGCTCCTTTTTAGCAATTTGGAGTACAGGAGATTAAAGTCTTTTAGAAATTTCCAAGGTCAGACCTCAACTAAAATAGGATTAAGGGGGTAAGGGGTAGGAACAAGAAATGAAGAGAAAGATTCGTGCCCCACTTCCCCCCTTCTCCTAACTGTTGGAAATAAATCGGAAGTGATTTCTCCAAATCCTCCTTTCTCTTGGCCAGTGGCAGCTCTTCAAAAGGTTCTGAGATTGTTTAGAAATTTTCTTGTCCCCCCCCCACCTCCCCTCCCTTATTGTAAGAAAAACAGGGCAGGCGCTGGGGAAGGGGGGGGAAGCTGGAGGTCAGCGTTGGGGTCCCTTCCAGCGGGACTCCAGGGGGCACTGTGACATTAAGAACTTGGGGTAAAAGCAGCTGAGAGTTGGGTCATTACAGAAAGAAGAGCAATTTTCCGAGTCTTCAACCATTTTCTCTTCAGATGTTCCCAACCAGTGTTATAACAAAGGAAATGAAAAAAAGGGAAACCAATTATTCCCCCCCACTTTTCTTTCTGGGTTCCATATGTAATGTTTAATTTTTGCAGCGAGGAACTTGGGAGAAGAAACAGCTCTTCGGCCCCCATCTTTGTACACAGGACTCCCTCTTCTCCTTCCCTCCCTGCCTCTTTCTCATCCCCCACCTCATAAATGTTTTCTTCTTCATTTTCCCTTCCTTCCACACCCCTCCCTTGCCTCCTTCTCCCTCCCTCTCTCCTTCTCGCTTCCATTCCTCTCTGCACATAAACAAGCAACAGAAATCCCCACGGCATCTTTCCATCTACCTTGTTTGCATTTGTTCTTGTCCTGAATTTCATCCATCCTTTTAATCAGTTTTGCTGGATGTTGCTTGTGTTTTCCTTCGTCAGCTTTGAGCAGGGAGCCCTGTCTCCCAGGACATTTTAATAGATCTTAACAGTAATTACGTGGAAACTTCAAAGCAAAACTATTTGTATGCGCTCTCTTTTTCTCTTTCTGTGTTCTCTCTCTCTCTCTCTCTCCTAACCCTGCTAAATCCAAACAGCAACAAAAAAAAAAAAAAAATCCTTTTCAAACAGGGCATAAAATCATGTTGAAATTAGCAGCTGGTATTCTGAATTCGTAATGAGGACAAAAATCTCCCCAAATTTCTAGGGGTGAAGAATGAAGGAACGCTGCAAAGAAATACAAGTCTTTATTTGATGAGCTTCCACTAAAAATGTTTCAGATCATGCCTGGAAATGTCGACATTTTAGACAGGGACCAGACAAAATTTGGGATGGTGAAAGGTGAAGCTGAGAGATACATTGAGTTAGGATCCCCGGAAAGTGACTCGGGTGCTGACAGCCCCTCGCTCCCAATGTGAAGGATTTGGTTCTAGCAAATTTGTGCCTCTGGAAAGGCCGTTTTTATGGCAAAGGGCACATATTTTAAATAAGAGTTTAAAATATGAAACATTAAAAAAAAATAGCCACCCAATTCTGGTTTTGTGTGTGCCTTTAATCAGAACTGCGCCACAGGTTCCAAGGGTGTGTGTGTGGGGAAACATTCATTCAATAAAATAAAGAGCAGCAAAGCTGGGTGTCTCATTGACGAAATGTTTTCCAGGGATCCTGACTTTATTATAAATGAGGTTTTATCTCAGGAACTAAAAATACGGGAAAGGAAGGAAATCAATGCAGGGGCTGAAAATACTAGGAAATATTAACCAAATCTTCCCCTTGCAGAAAGATCAGGAGCTGGAGGTGCTCCTGAAAGCTAGGGCGAAGCCTAAACAAAAGGAACTATTAGAATTCCAGAGGCTTGTTTGGTGTAGAAAATAAGTGTGTGTGTGTGTGTGTGTGTGTGTGTGCATTTCTTCCATTTCCCACCTATTTATCTAAATCTATGTAGATGGTCATTTAGGAAACTTCCTTGGGGTGCATATGGAAAGAGAATATTTGATTTTTGTACGCTATTGACATACCTTTTGAGGAATATCATAAATAAGACCGTGTCTTCCCTTCTTTTAATGAAAGCACCCCCCAACCCCTCCTCTATATCAATTTTGGCAACTCTTTGACTAAATCAAAATCTGAGGATTAGAAACAAAATAAACTTGAGAGGACATATAGGCGTGGGGTTTTCTGTTTTCTTAGAAGAGGCAAAATTATCTAGAAAGGGAAACATACAGTGGTTTTTTTTTCCTCTCTGATTTTTAATGGACTATAAAATTGGAATAGCTTGGAAAAGAGAAATGATTAAATATAAATGCTTATTTTCATGTGAAACACATATTAACTTAATCTCAAAATATCCCTGCCTGAATCGAGTTCTTACTCCTTTGGAAATGGACTCACTCCTTCATTTCAGCTTTGTTTCTCTTTTTTCTACTTATTTATTTATTTGTCTTTGTTACGGGAGGGTTTTGTAAAGTTACCGAGGATCATGAATCCTTTGGTAGAAAGGATTTAGGGGTCCAGGTTAAGAGTGTGCGAAAATTGAAGCTCCAAAGAGTTTATTATTATTATAATAATTATTATTATTTATCGATCTAACTGTACAAGACTAATAAGAGTAATAAGAACAAGGACAGTAATTAATAAAAACAATTATAAGCTAAGTTCCTGTCTCCCAGATTTATGATCTCGCCTTTAAATATCTAAAAAAGAAAAGAAGCAAAAGAGGCTGTATTTCTAAATGTGCATTCCCACTAATACGTAATAATGGGACATTAATACAGTAAAGAGCTCGGGCTCCCGCGCCTGAAGCAATTTTGGCAGCTTTGAAATGGGGGAACTTTTTGGCCGCCTGGGCTAAGCAGGAGGGAGACTTATAGAAACGGCCAGTAGATGGCACTCCAGCCCCTGATTACACCTCTTGGACTTGATTTTTGGTTCTGTTCTTGGTCTTTGCAACTAGGGTGTGGACAGGCACTTGGGGTCTGATTTTGGGGAGTCAACCATATCATCCAGAAGCCCAGAGAAGGAAGAAAATAGTCGAGTCAAGGAGCTGTGTTTGGTGATTGTTGGGTTGGACAGCTTTCTAGAACCTTCTTGGAACTAGAAGGGAACTTGGTGTGGGTATGTTTTGGCCTGCCACCATTTAGCAGAGAGAGCAGAGAGTGAGCCTATGATGTTCTAGCATTTTCCAATTCCTTTCAGGCATTTAGGGAGAAAAATAGCTGGATTCTTTGGTTAGTAGTGTAATTACCACCTCTTGGTGGTAATGAAAGACATTTTGGGTTCTTTTCAAACATTTTACCTGAAGTTTCTGCTGAATAGAAATCATAACCATGAAAATGTCCGTGGTAAAGGGAGAACAGGGAGAGGAGATGACGGTGTGCATGTGTGTTTGTACGCGTGTGCTACATTGTTCGATGCACGGAAGGTGACTGACAGATGACTATAATGGCTGGATATTGGATGAAGATGAACATGAGCTCTACCGTGAACTAGAATCACATGATGTGAATCCACACTGGGGACACAGGAACCAACCAAGACTTTTCACTGACCACTTCCTGGTGTGAGGCCAGGGAAGGAGTTATGCTTTAGATGCCCAGGACATCCCATGTTACAGGATCACTGCTGCAGAGAGTCTGAAATGGGAAGAGTCCTCCAAATCGGGGTGGTAGGGGGTGGACTTGGCTACCACAACTGTGGAGAAAGGGGAAGAAAAGGAAGTTTTCATTTTCCTGGAGGCTTCAAGGTCTTCATAACAGCTTCCAAGTGCAGTAAAAACCTCAATGAACTGGAACCAGGCCAAAGAGAGCCAAAGAGGCAAGTAACCAGGAAATAAGTGGCTATCAGGAATGTATTAACAGCAGAAATAACAAAACTTCTTGATGATCCATCCTGGAGTCGATATAGACCTGTTCTTTGTCTCGTTGGCATTTCTTGTGGCTCTATATCTAGGCACTACAGAGAAATCTCTTATAGTTTGCTCAGGGTGCTGCTTTGGAACGATGAAGTCTGAGGGAGTCTCACCCAAGCCCTCATTCAAGAAATGGATTCGCTTCAACACAGAAATGATATTTGCTGATGGTAGGTCCTTTGTTAGGACCAGAAGCCGTGCTTGGTGCTTAACATCTATCATCTCGCTTCATCTTGGTGAACATCCGGGAGGGAGGGAGTGCTATCAGCATCCTGCTTTACAGATGAGGAAACCAACTCTCAGAGAGGTTAGGTCATTTGCCCAAGATCACAGAGGCTGAAAGAGGCAAAACTAGAGCTCAAAGGTCAAGGAGAGTGAGTTTCAAATTAGAATATTCAAGCATGCTTTTCTATTTATTTTGTATGTGTGTGTGGGGGGCTACCAGGGATTGAACTCAGGGGCACTCAACCATTGAGCCACATCCCCAGCCCTATTTTGTATTTAACTTAGAGATAAGGTCTCACTGAGTTGCTTAGCACCTCACTTTTGCTGAGGCTGGCTTTGAACTTGTGATCCTCCTGCCTCAGCCTCCTGAGCGGCTGGGATTACAGGTGTGTGCCACCATGCCGGGCTTGGAGCATGGTTTTCAAAGCTATGTTTTGAGCAGGAAAGAGTTCTCTGTTCATGAGGAATAGCCATTGAACCAAATTTCTCTTGTCCTTGACTTAAAGCAATGTCCCAGGGAAGAGACAGGTTTGAGATACTAAACAATGGAAGTGCAGATTCACTGTCCTACCGAGATGTCATTTGGGTGGAGGCTGAGAGAAGTAGGCCATTCTGTACACCAGTGAGCTTTGCCCATTGGGTCTCACAGAACAGAAATCTGATAAAGCGCCAGGTAGGTCTGAGCAAGCCAAGGGTAAAGCGGAGGTTTCTCCCAGGGCTTGGAATTGAAAGAGGGAAAGACACTGAATCTTAAGGCCCTCTGCCACTTCGTCACTGTCATTGTTACTTGGCTTCAGTTCTTTGGTGATGTTTGGACAGGAGTACAACTGTAGACCAAAGCCAAGGTCAGAGAGCCCTCCTGTCCAGGAATTCCTGTCCTTCCACCTCCTCTTTGCACCCGACCCAGCCTGTGGCTTTGAAGTCTCATTCCAGGAGACTTGTTTCAGGAGCCAAATGTGCTGGTAAAGGCTCTGGGGCAAAGTTAGCTTGCTTGGGGAGCTGGGGGCTGGAATGACTTTGTAGGAACAAGTCACTTTCTTTGCTGGGACAATGGCTGGGGAGATTGGGCCTTCTGTGGCCCTGGGGGTGGGACTATGGGATACACCATGGCTGTCTCCATCTTTGCAGTCAGCTCTCAGCCCCAACTGAGTGAGCATGGAGGACGCGGCTTCTTTCTGCCTGGCCGTGAGCTCCATCCTCCCACCTACACCCTCTTCCCATTGACCAACAGCTACTCAACAAGGGCCTGGGCTTTCAGAGTCAGCACTTCAGGGGCTCAGGTGTGGTGGAGATGCTGAGCAGCCAGGGGCATCTATAATAGAGCCAGGAGAGCTGGGGCGGGGGCAGGGCTGTAACTGCAGAGAGGGGGCAATGAACGCAATCCTTCCTGTGGAGGTGCAGGGAGGAAGCAGGAAAGGCCTCATGAAGGAGGTGACACTGCAGCTGATGCCAGGTAGAATTCGCCAGGGGAAGAAAATGAGGAAAAAGAGGCTGTTTCAGTAGAGAGAGGAGAACATGCAGGGGGCTGGTGGTGAAGGGGGAGTGAGATCCTGGAAGTAGCAGAGAAGCCAGCATCTGTGACAAAGGCGTAGGCAGGGGCTCTGTGAGCCACACAAAGGTGTCCATTCATTGTTACCCAGCAAAGGGAACCAGCAAAGGATTTAGGGCAAGGGGCTGACTCAACCAGCTCCAGCAATGGCTCCATGGGTTTGGAGAATCGTGTTTTCTTACAGAGCGCTGGCTCTCCAAAATACAGATGCTTCTCCACCTATAGCTACTGCTGTCCCGGGATCTGAGATGCTGACATGAAAGAGAGGAAACCAAGAGCTTCTGCTCAGAGCTGAGAGGTAATGATCAAACCCAAGCAGTGCACAGGGGCCAGAATGCCCATCCCAGAAGCCGCCCAGAGCAGGAAGAAATAAAACAAACCCAATGAAACTGTATCTTAGGGACTGCTCTGCGTTCTATTTTTGGGAGGGGAAACTAGATGGCAATGAGAAATGATTCTTGGCAGTTCACCGTGAGCAGCCAACATTGGCAAAAAAAAAAAAAAAATCTTTAAATGCAGATGATTTTTACTCCCCCTCCCAAAGTGGACCTGACACTGTGAGCCTCTTTTTTTTCATCTTGCATGTTGTGGCTGAGTTCTCTCCTGCCCCGGCTGCCCTTCCCCAATGGAAATAATTGGGGGAGAGAGGACTGGGAACACAGGCTTTGATGTTTGGGGGAGGGGGGAGACCTTTTCAGCAAATGTCCGTGGCAGACACAGCGATTGAGAGAGGCACATCCGCTTTGGAAAATGCCTGCTAATTAAATGAATGTTTTCAACTAGAAAGCATGTCTGAGCTGTTAAGATGCATCTCCGACCAAGTTGGAAGGAATGCTTCAGATGTTGGTCTGAAATGGAAGTTTCTTGGAGCTTTTCATATACCTTGGTCCCCCCACAAGCCTCAGATATCACCTCTCATTCATTCATTCACTCATTCAAAAATGTCTGTGCTGGGTGCTGGGTGTTTAGTGTGCACCTGGCCATCCAGCTCCCTGCTCCAAGGGAGGACAGATCTTTACCAAGGGTTCTTTTGCGTCAAACATTTCTTCCCAGTAAACATGAATCAACAAGCAATAAACTGGGTCTTTAAAGACTGGCATAGCCGGATCCTAGTCCAGTCTTTCCTGTTTAGGAGCTTGCGTGACCTCGAATGATTGCTTAGGCTCTTCCAAGTCTGTCTCCCCATCTATAAAATGGTCACAAACCAGTACCTATCTTTTAGGATGAGGAGGAGTATTAAATAAGATAGTTGATGGAAAGGGTTCATCCAGTCCAGGGTTCGGTCTATACCACGAACTTGGCACAAGCAGCTTATACTCATTATCGAGAGTAAGGGTATCAAAATAGTTTTGGAAGGTAGGTTCTCGCTCGTTGTAAAAAACAAACAAACAAACTCAACTGATTCACCCCTCAAAGAAATAGTAGAGAGCCCCCCTGGCCAGCCCCGCTTAGGTATCAGGAACAGTTGCAGGTGACCTCCAACAGGCTCTAGGGAGCTTGAGCAGGAAGAGAGAATCTATTGACCCGACAGGCTGAAAAGCCCGGGGTAGAGCTATCTTCACACGGAGTTGGGTCCCAAGCTTCAAGACAGACCTTCAGCCTCTGGCTCTCACCTCTCAGCTCCGCTTCCATGGCGTAGGATTTACCCTTGGCCTCTGGCTAGATGGTCCTGGGCACCTCTGCGCTTAGCTCTCGTCAGAGGAAGGACAGGTGTTTGTTCAGACTTCCAGGCGAGGCTTAGGATTGACTATTATTGGCTAGTCTGGGTCACGTGCCCAAACTGAATGGCTTGCTGTATGTGGGGGTGCCCTTCTTTTATTGGCTGGCCTGAACCACATGTTCAATCTGAAGCACTTGGGGGTGGTACCCTTCTCTTATTGGCTGGCCTGGGTCACGTGCTCAATTTGAAGCACTTGTGGGGCGGTACCCTTTTTTTATTGGCTGGCCTGGGCCATGTGCTCAATCTGAAGTGCTTGGTGGGTGGTGCCCTTCTCTTATTGGCTGGCCTGGACCACATTTTCATCTCTGAACTGAGGGTCAACTCCATCCAAATCACCTGCACTGAGACTCAGAGAGGAGGAGCTAGGTTGGGTTGCCTAAAGAGGAGTCTCGGGTAGTCAAGACCAAAAGATGTTGATCTCGTGCTACCCAGAGGGTGTTACCCTTTGTAGAGGGCGGTTTTTCTTTTTAGGTATGTCAGTATTGCTGTCTCCTGTGCATGTATATTCATCTAGAGTTACTTATGTGTATACATGTTTTCCCCCAAAGTGGGAAATCATGCTACGTCAGTACATGGAGATAAGCCATGTTATTGTAAGTAAAAATTTTAAAACTCAAAGGATCCTAGAACTTATTGACAGCAAGTTCAGAGGGTCTTGCACAAGGTCACACAGCAGTGACTCCTCTGACCCTTGAGCTGGGTTGCTTCTTCTGTCTTTAAGCTCTTCCAGTGACCTCATTGAGCCCTGGGAGGCTGGGGTCCAGGAGACAGGCACTCATGTGTGATATCCAGAGCTCGAGGTGAGGCAAGCTGGATTTTTCTTTGAAGAAAGCTGTTCTTGTTTTGTTTTGCATCTGTGTCTGGCCTTAACTATTATTGTGTACAAAGAGCTAAATCTGACTTGTGTTCTGGGAATGAAAGTGTTGAACAAGAGACTCCTTGAAGAACATGAAACTAAATGACAATTACTGGTAAGATCTGCTTTAAGAAAAACACTTTAAGAGAAAAAAAAAAATATATATATATATACACACACACACATATATGAAATAGATCATATATACGTATATATGTATATATATTTATATTTACTATATATATTTATACACAACTCACATATATACACACACATATATACACATATACACATATGTATGTATGTGTGTGTGTGTGTGTGTGTATATATATATAAATTGGCTGGGGACAAGGTCTCAGACACACAGAAATCTATAATGTCCTAAACCAGGAGTTCACTGCCCTGATTTTTATTCATGGAAGAGCTTGTTAGATCTGTGCTGTCCAATACCATTAGCCCTAGGTGGCTGCTTAAATTTAGATTCAAGAAAATTAAAAAAAGTTCAGTTTCTCCGTTCCACCATCCTCATTTGAGTCAGGAGCCACATGTGGCTAGGGGGGCCCCTGCGTGCTTCTACCACAGCAGGAGGCTCTGTAGCATGGTGCTGTCACAGTCCCACAGTTTACAGTATGGGCCTTGTGCCTGCTCCGCATCCTGGGAAGGGGACATGGTGAATGGGGATTCCTGGGCTCCCACCAGAAAATACAGGAAGGTTCCGGAGTGGGCTGGGAATCTCTATTTTTAAAAAGTACATATCCTTGGTGATTTGGATGAGCCCTTTAAGTTGGAGAAGCACAAAGGTAGAGAAGGAAGAAGAGATTGGGGGTACCAGGAGGTAGGCTGAGAATTGTCGTTTGATAGGACTCAGTGCCCATCCAGGAGCAGTGATAGTCACCCCCAGGACCCCTCCCCCACAACTTCACTTTCTGCAGTTTCAGTTATCCCTGGTCAAAAAGAAGAAGAGTGAGTATAATGAGAGAGAGAGAGAGAGAGAGAGAGAGAGAGAGAGAGAGAGAGAGAGAGAGAGAGAGAGAGATCGATCATATTTGCATGATTTTTATTAGGGTATACTGTATAATTGTTCCATTATTAGTCACTGTTACTCTCTTACTTGCCTAATTGATAAATTAAATGTTATCATGGGTATGCATATATAGGGAAAAGTATAGGATTAGAGGGTTTGTTATAATCTGTGATTTTAGTCATCCACTTGGGATCTTGGGATCTGTCCCCTGTGGGTGAGGTGGGGGTGCTACTGCATTCAGTTGGTCAGCAATGTAATGAATGAATGGTATTTGGTCCCCCCTAGTCCCTAATTCTGGGTGTTCATGTCTTTGTGAGTCCTCTCAGTGCGAGTACGACCTGCCTCCTTGTTCTAACCAATAAGTTATTAGGAAAGTGGTGTCTCTCTCCTGTGACGACGCTGTTCCACTAAGACTCTGTTAGCAGACTTGCTCTAGATTGCTCCAAGGAACTTATAGCAAGAGTGACAGCTTTGTCCATAAAGCAGAGACGTTTGTCCTTAACATCTTGGCAGAGAAATGATATGAAAGGACCAAATGGAAATTTTAGCAGTGAAAACTGAAAAAAAACTTGAGCTAAATGAGGTTAGAGAGACAAATTGAAGGGCATGCTGAGGTTGATGTCTGAGTCCCACTGAGATGGAAGCAAGGGGGTGGGGGCGTCGAAGGGCATCACTGGTGAGTTAGAACCCACAGTCTATTCTAGAAGGACTCACTTGAGAATAAGAAAAATATGTCCCTGAGCTGAGGTCAGAATCTGTCCTTCGCACTGAAATCGAAGAGACTGGGGACCAAAAGACAGTGTTTAAAGAAAGAATAATATTCGGAATCATTCATCAGCAATGGCTTATATTATTCTATTCTCATAACAAAATGGGGAGATTAAGTGCTTTTACATTCTCTTTTTATACAAGAAGCAGGAGACCCAGAAAAGTTAAGCAGCCCATCCAAAACAACGCATCCTGTGTTAAATTTCATGTTTCTGAGTAATAAATTATCAAAAGCTTGGTAGCTTAGAGGAGCATGCATTTATTACCCCATGGTTTCTGCACATCAGGTGTGGAGATAGGGCTGAGCTGAGTCCTCTGCTGAGGGTTTCACATGGTTTCAATAAAGATATCAGCCAGGCTATAACGCAGAGGATTCTAGATATAGAACTGTCAGCTGGAAGATTCTCTTGGCTCTCAGAGGCCACCGCGGTCCCTAGGAGCCACCCACAGTTCATGCATGGTTTGTAGCTTTAAGCCATGAATTATACACTTTTACTTCCCTGGGTCTCCTTCTCAATGGGACTCAGACGTCAACCTCACCTTGACCTTCAGTTTGTCTCTCTATCCTCATTTAGCTCAAATTTTGCATTTCTTTTTTTTTTTTTTTTGCTTCTAAAATGTCCATTTGGTTCTTTTATATTTCTCTGCTGAGATGTTCAAGTCTCCAAATGTAGAGTTAGGGGCTGGTGGAGTCACTAATGTGTCTCGGAGAGACACACGCAGAGTCTGAAAGGACTCTGGTAATAATGGCCAAGTGGCAGTTTTGAGAAGGGTTGATTGAGATCTAAGTTTCCTTCTATGATTGATATATATATATAAACTTCCCTGTGAATGTTTTCTGTTGTTTTTGTAGTGAGAAAAAAATCGATTTAAAAACAGATGGAGGTAGAGGGCTGAAGACTGAGAGATGGACAGTGAGGAACAGGAGGGGGCAGGGAGAGAGGAGGGACGGACGCAGAGTGATCCAGGGGAGGAGTGCAGAGAAACAGAGAACCTCATCCCCTGGGATTGAACACCCAAGTCCCCAAAGGTAAAAGCACTCCTCCCAGCTTTTCAAAACATCATGTTTCTTCTGAACCTGGACTTTCTATTACTCCCAGGAAAGCAGAGCCTGCATCCTTGGAGGATCTCTGGACTGTTCTCAGGTGGAGCTGCGCTGTCCCACGCCATAGCCACTTGGCGCCTGTGGCCATTCAAACCAGAGCGATAGATGCTGTATGGGTCAAGAGCACACTGGATTTTTTTTTTTTTCAACACCATGGATTGGACTCAGGGGCACGTCACCTCTGAGCCACTTCCCCAGCCCTTTCTATATTTATTCAGAGAGAGAGAGTCTCACTGAAATGCGTAGGGCCTTGCTAAGGTGCTGAGGCTGGCTTTGAACTGAGATCCTCCTGCCTCAGCCTCCTGAGTTGCTGGAATTATAAGCATACACCACGGCACCTGGCTCCCACTGGATTTTGAAGACTTACATGAGAAAGAAAAAGGATGTGACGTATGTCAGTCATTTTTATATCGATGACACGAGGGATTATTTGATTTGATTGATTTGATATTATTTGAGGCATATCGGGTTAAATAAAACATTGTCAAAATCCACGTCACCCGATTCTCCTTGTTTTTAAAAGGAAGATGCACTGTGAATATGGCTGGTGTGTTTCTACCCCACAGGGCTCCTCTAGAACTCAGCTCTTGGGACCCCGTGACTGTAGCTGGACATGGGCGTGTGTGGAGGTGGAGCAGATGACACCAATCTCACAACAGGTGCCCTCCTTGCCCTCCAGAGACGCCCAGCTCACCCCTGCCACCTTGCCATACCATCTCTGGCTGCCTGTTCTGAAGTGCCATCTCCATGGGACCTTGAGTGTCAGCAGCACCGAGCCCTCCCCTGTCCGGGCTGCTCTCCAGCACCCTGGCTGGACCTTGGGCTGGGTGCATCTGGGCTGGGAGGCCTCTTCCCAACCCGGAAGCACCCAAGTGCCTGTCCCTTGGAATGGTCCCTTGCAGGTGATTCTGTGCAGCTCTGTGGTCCTAAGAGCTTCTTTAGAAAGTCGAAAATGTATCCAGTGAGTTCAGAGAGATGACTGTGTTTACTGGAACAAATAATTGCTCTTTGTCAGCCTTTGATTATATCTGACTGCACTCTCCTCTCTGAATTGACCTGGGGAGGAAAGAAAAAAAAAAAAAACAGTTCATTTAAGGCTTGAAATGGCTCATTTTTGCTTCCATTCTGCCCTAGCCGTTCTTTCCCGCAACAACCACGTTCATGTCTGCCTCCAGCGTGGCCAAGCCATGGATGTGCGCCTCGGCCCCTGGCTTGCTTTACCCCTCCCTTGGGCTTTGTTCTACCCTGGTTTCTGTCCATCAACTTACCTTGGAGATGATAATCATCATCATCATCATCATCATCATCATCATCATCATCATCATACTCTCTGAGTCAGGGGGGTGCTTTTGGATCCGCCTTGCTCCTTTGACATCTGACATCTGACATCTCTGTGGGGGTGGGGACAGGGGCAGTGAGGCTTGCGTCCTATGTGCTGGCCACCGTACGAAGGCCTTTGCCATCATGGTCTCTTGTGATACCTGCCATGGCTTTGGCAGGTGGGTGCCACCTCAGTTTCCAGGTGAGCTCTGAGGCTCAGGCAGTGCGGCCCTCACCCAGGGCCTCCCGGGAAGGTGCAGATGGAGGACAGATTTGAAGACAGACGTTTTGACTCCATAACAGTTCACGTTTTCCTCTTGTGTGCATACCGGTAGGGCATGCTGGGAAACTGAGGGCCCCAAGGGACTAAAGGAGCCATCGCTGTGTATAATCTCAGACCCAAGGACTAGCAAAGCCACAGGAAATTTGGCCTGGGGTACAGGTTTACATCTGCCCTTTAAATCTTGGGCTTTGTTTTACCAACTCACGTGAACTTTGCATTCATGGTACAGCTGTGGGGTTTTTTTTTTTGGGGGGGGGGGGTTCGTGCTGGAGATTGAACCCAAGGCCTTGTGCATGCGAGGCAAGCCTTCTACCAATTGAGCTGTAGCCCCAACCCACCTCTGTGTTTATTTTCAATAAGGATATTTTATTATTTTTGACTGGAAAAAAATTTGGTATATATATGATGTTGAACTTGATGTTTTTTAAAAAATATTTTTATCAGTTGTTGATGGACCTTTATTTTATTTATTTACCGGTGGTGCTGAGAATCAAACCCAGTGCCTCACACTTGCTAGGCAATTGTTCTACTGCTGGGCCACAACCACAGCCCCTGAACCTGATGTTTTGATACATGTGTACATGGTGGAATGATTATCACCTTCCAGCTAGTTAATACATCCCTGGCTTCATGTAGGTGCACTATTTTTTTTTCTTCTGGCAAGAACACTTAAGATCTACCTTCTTAGCAAATTCTAAGTATACAGTACAGTATTACTAAGTTTAGTCACCGAACTGTGCATTAGATCTCCAGAACTGACCCATCTTAAAACAAACTTTGCACCCTTTGATGGACAGCTCCCTATTTCCTCCATCCTCCAACGCCTGGCAAACCCTCTACTCCTGATTTCTATTCGGTTTGAGATTATTAGCATCTTTTGCTTTCCATACATAAGTGAAATCCCATGGCCTTTCTGGGGTTGGCTCCTTTCACTTAGTGTACCGTCTTTCAGATCCCCCCATGAGGTCTCCAATGGCAGAACCTTCTTCTTTTTAAAGGCTGAATAATATTTGATTATATATGTCACAATACATCTCGTGGTAGATGTACCCAGAGAGCCATACATTTTATATGTACATAGACATTGTGATATAAGTATCACAATATTTTTAGTCCATCTGTCGGTTAACTAAACTTTGATTGCTTCCATAATTATGTTTTCCTAAACCCTCAACTAAGTGGATGCTCGAAGATTCTGTTACTCACAGTGTGGTCTGTGGAAAAGCAGCCCATTAGATAAATAGAGTCCCATCATTTCAACTCAATTCACAGAGGCTACATTTGAACTCAATCCTTGTACACAGTGGAGTTTGATTAGCACCGTTCTACGATTAATCAAATGTGCACTGAGCACCTGCTGGGTACCGGGCACTGTTCTGTGCACTGGGCTGATGAAGCCCCGACCCCATGGATGTCCAGCTGAGTGGGCAGGTCAGAGGTTGAGTAAGTACTTGGAGGGGGAGAAGGGGTACAAACATCTTTGGTGACATGTACGTCTGGGAAGGTGCAGGAGGTCACAGTAAGCTCCCTGGAGCAAACAGAGTCTCACCAGAGACCCAATGGATGGGGGCAAGGTAAGTTGGGAAGAGTCCAAAAAAAACATGATGTTGGTGTTCGGAACACAGGAAATAGTAGGCACCATGGTCCAGGAGGGGAAGTGTGGCTTGTCAAGGTAAAGGGACCTCGTTCATTGGTTGGCTCGTTCAGTAATCCTAGATGAGATGCCTCATTACACTTAGAGCAAGCTCTTGCTTCAGCTGGGGAGGCCCTGGTGGTGGCCAAGGAGACAATGGCAGGAATCAACACTTAAATAGCCAGATGTTGTTCTAAGTTCTCTGCATCTATTAATTCGCTTACCCATCATTAACAGACAAATCCTACCACATCCCTCGTTTGACAGAAAGGGAAACGAGGTAACTGACCCAGCATGATGCCACAGAGCCTAGATAGACCCTGGCTCTGGAGCTCCTGATCTTCATTATTCTGCTGGAAATGAGATTGGCATTGGCCTTCAAGACCCGGCCCACAGCCTCTGCAGGTAGACTTTTCCCTAGGTGGCTTCAACAGCACATGCTGATTCCCACAGCTGCAGGTCCTCTTCACAGACTAGCCGGGGCTCTGGAAGGCAGGCCTCTGGCTGACTGTCAGCCGCTCCCCCTAAGTATGTGCTCATTTCTCCGCATTCCCACCAGGGAGCCTCTCGCCTGGGAGCTGAGCTCTCCCTCCACTCTAGGCCCTGTGACCTTGCGCTGTACATTTCCTGCCCCCGGTTCCTTCTCTCCTCACCTGGCACTTGGGACATCTTTTCAATACCACCCCGGCGTGTAGAGCTCTTGCTAACTTGCATACAACACGCCGCCCACATGCTTCCTTACATTCACACACGTGTGTGACTCATGCTCACTTTTGCCCATGACTCACACACACCTATCCCCCAAATGCACTCAGTTACAGGCACACTCATTCACACACTCATCCAAACCCTCATTGATACATTGGTGCAGACACACAAACACCCCTAGAGACCCCGCAGCCCTGCCCTTCTCCCTGACAGGGTTTCTACCACAGCCACACTTTAGGGCCTGGGTGGCTGCCAGTCACCAGAGAACTTTGAAGTGATGTCAGAAAGGAAAAGTTCAAATGAAAATCGGATCCGGTAATTATAGGATTTTCTACATGCCCATTTTTTTTTTCCCAGGCTGGATTTAAAATAAAAGACACCCAGAGAATAAGAGCCTTTTCTGTGGGTTGGGCGGTAAGCAAAACCACATTTGAGGTAGAGACACAAACTCCTACACTGCTCTTAAAACCCGCTTAGCAGAGGAGGGGAGGATCACATGACACAATTTTGTTGTCAACTGTTAGGTTTGCCTTTTGCGTCTTTATGCAGTAATTTTTTTTTTTGTGGGTTTTTCAGGGGCATGGCCAAGACCATTCCCTTTAAGACCCTGTTTCTATCTGGAATTCCACCAAGACTCTGAATACCACCCAGATCAATGCATTTGGGCAACATTTACTGCATGCAAAATCTATACTACACGTTGAATAAGCCAAAGAGTGTTCAGGGTGGAAGGAGAGAGAAGTTTTACTCATGGTGTACCAGTTACAGGGGACACAAAGCTATTATTGACTTAAAGGGGAAAACATCAACTCATATGACTGAAGCTTCAGGCACAGGTGGATCCAGGGGTTCAGACAGCTAGGTATTCCATAATCACATTAAATATATAACATGATTTACATGAAACACTTGGGCTTCAGGATGGAGAATACACCGGGATAAGAGTGAAAGCTGGAAGATCAGTTTTGGGGGTAGATATTTCAATAGTCCAAGCCTGAAGATTATGGTGGCTTGAACTAAGCAAGCAAGCGGCCTGTAGAATAAGTGAGCAGATGTCAGAAATAGACATGAGGCAGATGGCAAAGAACTGGTGAAGGAGAGTGTGGGATATAAGGAATAGAGAGGTATCAACAGTAGTCAGGATCTGTCTTTTACCTCTAGCTGTCCGAGAGAGCTTATTTCTCTTACTTTAAGAAGACAGCTGAAAAGCTTCTGACTCAGAAAAATGGCCCTATGTGACCTCCATTTATATAGACTTCTTTGTGCATCTTAAGAGAGAATTTGGGGTTGGGTTCCAACAGTGGGAGATGGAGAATGTTTCGACCTTTACCTTCTCAATTTTAGGACCATGTGATTTCACTGGTGATCAAATGGCCACATTAGAGTCACATCAGCTCAACAGCAATTTGGTGTCTAAATCCAAACGTATTTAGACATGCTCCTTAATCCCTCTGAACTTTAAATTCCCATTTTTTTTTAAAAAAGGGGATTACATCTACCATCTGTTGAAGAGTAAATTAATATGTGGTTTCTAGCATTGTCTAGGACAAAGTGGGAGCATGATTAAGAGCTGACCCATGGAGAGAAACTGGAGTTGACCAATTCCTATGGCTAAAGAAATGAGGGTCTTTGTAGATCACTCCCTGCCCAGAGAAGCAGCAGGAGGGTGAACCCAGTACTCGGTGGTGTGTGGTTGGAGCCTGGCAGGCGGAGCTTAAGAAAATCCTTACAGTCAGGCAGAGTTCTTAACCTTTGATGTGGGATGGACCCATTTTGTAGTTTGGAAAAAAACATTCCTAAACACATAATATCAAATACGGAGAATTACAAAGGACCTCAATTATACTTAATGCTGTGTTCAGATTTTTAAAAACCACAACTGTGTGCTATAGGACTATCTGGGCTTTTTTAATAAATGCATCAAATAGCTGGCTCTAGTCTCCTCCTCCTCACGTGGCTACCCTAACTTCAAAATAGTGATGGAGCATGAAACTATTTTGAGATCTCGCTGGCCATGGAGCTGATATGGAGTTATTTATGATCTGCATTGGTGGGAAGTTCACAGGAACTGCTAAATACCATTGTGAATCTTTTTTTTTTTTTTTTTTTTTGCCTATTGAAGGAAATGCTAAATTTTTGTTAGAGATTCAGGAAAGTCAAGATGTATTCTGTTTTTCCATCCAAATTCTGAGTCATTGAATTTCGTCCTTGGACCTCTGGGGTTCACAGGGCTCAGGGTAAGAACACCTACTGGAAGGAAAGTAGGCAGGCGTGGGTGGGGCATCTGTCCCCAAATTTTCCGTCAAAAATAATTCTGTGACTGTCCAAAATGCCGGAGGACCATCATTCCCAGGAAACCCACCAGGAAAACTGGAATCCTGACATCACGCCTCTCTACTTCCTGGCCCTGGCCTTGTGTGAGTCCAGTCTCCTGATGGTGTTTCTGGGGGACCAATTCCAGGACCTTCCCTCAGATGCCCAAATCTAAGTCCCTTATAAAAAATGGCGTGACATCTGCCTATCACCTGTGCACACCCTCCTGTCTACTGCCAATCACTCTTAGATGACTTATGATTGCCGATGCCGTGTCCATCCTAGGTAAAGAGTGGCTACACCGTATTGTTTGGGGACCAAAGACAAGAAAAAAGTCTCTCTGTGTTCTGTATAGATGCAATTGAAAGGTCTTTTTGATTTGCAGTATCTGGGAAGCCTGCAGATACGGAGGGACAACTAATTATACGGACCCTGGGTTCTCACCCTCAATCACCTCCAGGGACAGGCAGGTGACATCAGTGAAGGAGGCTGATACAGGATGATGGCGGCCCTGGGGAAAGGGTTTGGAAAGCCCTCCTGAATAAAGAGAAATTTCCATTTACCATAGTTTCCTGGTGGCCAAACCCAGAGGCTGTGGCCCAAGAATGCTTGGCCAGATATTCCTGGTTGGCTGAGGGGAAATGGTTTGGTGGCCTCAGCCATCAGTTTATCCGATGGCCCCCACCATCAGTTAAAGGTTTGTAGGGTTGAAGAAATGAGCACTTGAATTTGAACCCTCTAGACCTGCACCTTCCAACACAGTCGTCACCAGCTACATGTGACTACTCAAATCAAATTTAAAACTTGGTTCCTGGGTTGTACTGTCTACAGGTCCAGTGGGCAGTGTTTCCAGGTGGCCAGTGGCTACCCTGTTGGATGGTGCACAGATGGCCGTTTCCATTATCTACCAGACAGTGCTGTGGACTCCCAGAGTCTCAGGGCCGTCAACCCGGTTGTCATTCTTAAGAAGGAGCTTGGAACCACACAAATGGCATTAAAGCCTGGGTGAAGGGACTTTCATTTGGGGTCTTGGGTTCCCTCACCCATAAACCAAGGACAAGGATTCCCACTTCTCAAAGCTGTTGCAAAGCGTTTCTGAGTTAATGCAAGCAAAGCCTTTTGTTCAGTGTCTGCCGTGAAGGAGATGTTCCATCAAGAAAAAACAGTTATTATGAAAAGGCAGTAAGCTTCACTTTAGCTGTTGTGACAGAGGCACTTGGGAAGATTTAGACACAAAGGAGGTATTTTAGGAGATCTTTCTGGAAGGGGATCGTGTTTGGTCTAGAGAAAGGATAAATTAAAGATAGTTTTCCAATGGCCACAAATCCTTTCTTGCACAACTTCCATGGAGAGGTGGGGACTTTGGGTCTTTCCCCTTGTATCTTGGGTGGTCTCTGTGGCTCCCTGACCAATTGGAATTGGAGGAGGTGACATGAGTTAGACTTGGGAATTAAAAGGGTAGCAGATGACACTTCCTGTTCACTATGAAAATCCAGAGCAGTCACATGAGTCCAACTGTCCTGCTGGTAATTCACATGGAGAGGGACCCAGATGAGCCCAGCCTTCCAGAATCCCACCTGGTCTTCAGGCACATCACCGTGGCCATTCTGTTAGCCCCTGTACTGCCCAGCCATTGACTAAGTTCAACGGAATGACCTCAACCAAACCCAAGTGGGAACTGTTCAGCGAAGCCTCCTCCAAATTCCTGACCCAGAAAATGACAAGATATGAAAATAATAAGCTGATATTTCAAGTCACTGAGTTTTGGGATAGTGTGTTATACAATGACCGATCATCAAAAGAGATGGCAAAACATTCCTTCTTGAGTTCCAACCGTGACTGGTTTGGGTGGTTGCCTGGGTTATAGTGTTGAGGAAAATTCTGAGGTCGTATCTGGTCTTAGTGGGGGAGTGTGCTGTGATTGATAGGTTATGTCTGCCATGGGTAGGTGATTTGGGGGTGGCAGTATACATGCCGCTCTCTTTTCAAGATACAGCTCAGGATAAAACTGGTTCTAACAATTATTGATTCTGGTTATTTTTTCCCCCCCACCAAAAACATCCGTCAGTATTCTCTATCTGATTTTGGAAATCTAAGAAATGGCTTTGAGATATCTCTCTCTGTGAACCGTTAAGGATCTTTGATCAAATCTGATATGATCCTTGATTTTGAATCATTCCAGGGACAGGGAAGGTCAGGCTGTGAATGGCATTGATTCTGTCATTCAGAAGACAGGGGTGCTCTCGTCTTCTCCTGCTAATCATGTGACCTTGGGCACTTAAGGATCCTGTTCTGAAGCTCAGTCTTCTCCCTTTTAAAAGCTGGGCTAATCATTTTTTCTCAGTCAAACTTCACATGGAGGTGACGCAGGTCAGACCAGATCATAGATGGCAAAACTCTGCATTAGCAAGCTGGTTTGCTTCATTTTCTCATCTCACCCAGAAGAACCAAGAGAGGCAGAGATGACTGGTTTGGGTGCTCAGATGAGGAAAACTGACCTAAAATAGGAGTCGTGGCAGCAGCTGTAATAGTAGCATTGGGAGGTATTATTGCAGAACTGTTAGGGGCTCAGGGCCCAGGGCCACACGCTACCTGTGTTCAAGCCTCAGCTGGGTGACCTTTGGCAAGTAGCTCAACTTCCCTGTCCCTCCCTGGCTCCGCATCTCTAAAGTGGGGTGGTGTTGTCATAAGGTTAAATGAGTCAACACAAGCAAAGCCTTTAAACCCTTATCTGACAGATAGTGTGCACCTAATAAAGATGAGCTGTCCTCATTATCGTGATACCCACTGTCCTTGCACAGACCAGGATGTGGCAATGGAGAAGGTCATCAGAGCTGTGCTGTATTTCCTGACCTTGGGCTGCAGAGGACTGTACTTTCCCGTAGCTCAGAGTCACTAGCGGTCCTGGCCTTCGGACTTACTTTGGCACTAATGTGAATAGGAGTGATGTGGTTGGAAATTTCAAGAGCCAGCCTAGAATCAGCCACAGTCTGTCTTTCTGTCTGCCAGGGGGGGACCCCAGAGTTTCTAGATGTTTGTCCTCATCAGCCTAGTAGTGAAGCAAGGACGTGGGGGACAGAGACCCTCAGCTGACCTACATCAGAAATGTTGTGCAAATGAGAAATAGAGCTTTGCTATTTGAAGAGCCTAAACCCCAGGTCTGCTTGTTACTACAGCAAAACCCAACCTACCCTGACTGACACAGCCATGGGGCACTAGAAAGCCAATAACTAGAATCTTCCTCCTTCAGATAAATATTTCAGGGGTTCGAGCTTCCGTGACATTTTACAATCCTTTCTTCGTACAGATTCAAGTAGAGACAAAGGAAAAAGGAAAATTCTTTAGCCTTTTTGGAAAGTTTCTGTTCCTTTCTTTTCATATCCTGAAATAGATTCTGGGGGGAGGGGAAGAACAGACCTTGGGTTTGAAGAAAACTGTTCGGTTTTGATATGAAATAAAAATGGAAGCTTGTGTGACTGTACACATGAAAAGGAAATCTACCCAAACCACAGAGCCTTTTAAGAGGTTAAAGGTAAAAGAAAATTGACTTATTATGTATCAGTTAAATAAACAAAGGCTTCTTGATCCAGAATGGGAGAGTGTCTGGTCAGCCTCCAGATTCTGAGAGTTGTATTTAAAATATGGCGTTAGACGGATCTGGGGGCTCATTCGGTTTTTGTTTTTGTCCCCCTTCACCACTAAAGGGAACATGAAGGGGCAGAGAACTGGACTTAGAAATGGAGAATTTCAAAATTGAAATACAATCCGGCTTTGGTGGGAGTGGATTGTGAGGATCCTAGAAAAATGAGATTGAACTGAATCATAATCTCTGGAATCATAATCCCCGTCCCTCACCTTTCCGAATTGTATTTAATGCTTCAGAAACATTTCTATGGCTCCCGGAGGGGATGTTTGGGGTTGGGACCTTCCCAAGCCTCTTCCTTGTAAGAATCAGCTGCCAGGCTCCTGAAGCCCTGCAGTCTGTGGCGTCTGGGAAGGAGGTGGGCAGAGACCCAGCCCCGGGAGGCACTCCCATGGGCTTGTCCAGGGTTTGCATGCTGTGAGGACAGTGCAGACGGATTGATTAGAACCCTCGTGTGCAGAGACTGGGCCTAAGTGACCACAGTGGGAAGGGATAGCCTTGAGCATGGACAGACTTCAGTTTGTGTCTCCAGCTTCACCCTGGGCAATTTATGCTACCCCCTCTAAGTCTCAGCTCACTCATCTGTAAAATGGGCCCACTAATACCTCAGGGTTGTCATGAGGACACACCAAGATCAAAATGTAGAGTATGGCTTGTCCTGGCACATAGTATAAGTTCAATAAATATCATGACAATGATAATGAGGGGGAGGAGGAGGAGGATGACAATAATTAAGTGTCACATGGTGGTGACCTGTGATGAGATTAGGTCACACCCTGGTCTATGGTGACACGATTTCCCTCTGGGCAACACCATATTCAAGATGAACCAACCATCACTGAGACACCAGCGTTGTGCAAGTGATATCTGGGAGTCTCTCAGTTAATCCAGCAGCTATGGTGAAAGCCGAGCTCTTGCTTGACCCTGGCTTGAACTTTCACCCTGTGGTTCATATAAAAATCATTTAGTGCTTTTGAAGGCTTTGGTATTTGATGACCAACTCCTCAAAAAGAAACAGCTGTTAATGACCAGGAACCAAATTTCACATGGCTGCCATCTAGTGATGCCACAGATCACCATCCTGGTTTGATCTGTAACTTTTCCTGTCCAAGAGCTCACAGTCATCCTTCCCTGTCTTATTAAATCAGTTGCAAACTCCATATTATAGAAAATAACTCTCTATTATGTGCCTTAGGATAATTTTTCAGCCTTCTTGTGTATTTGTGCTTTCAATTGTATGATGATGGATACCTGTTCCCATCCCCTGACCATGGAAGACATCAACAAACGATCTCAGAGCTCTTCCTCTGACTCCTGACAGTGTTGCCGTTGTCTTTAACGCATGTTCCAGGCAACCAGGACTGATGGGTCTTGGCACTTATCATTCCTCACCTAGGCAGACTGGCTTCCTTTCCTGAACATTCTAGGTTTTTCCTGTGTTTAAATGCTTTTGAGTAATGTCCAGTTTTCTCAGAAACTCCTGAGAAAAACTATCTGCATAGCTAAGCTCCATTCACCTTCAAGATCTAATGCAGCTTGTCAAGTTTCCATGAGTAATTTTCAGGATCTTAAAGATCCCAATTGTTCTTGAGTTAATTTCACAACCTGGTAACAATTTTTCTGGATGACTCAGATTCAGTTGATATTTATTTCCCAGATCTTATATAAAACATATTATATGACTATATTACATTTACTATATGGTTTAGCCTATGATTTATAAAGGTTTGCACATCCTGTCTCGATTCCACTAGATTCTTGTGGGTAGGAGCCACAGAGATTTTTACAGGAGCCAGATCTGAGTTCAAATCCTGTCCTAGCTACTTCCTTACTAAGCAGACCCAACCTCTCTGGGTGTCAGGTTCCCAAATGCAGAATGAGGAGGCCAAGAAAACCTGCCCCTTGGTTTTGTTTGGACTATACAAGGCATATAACTGTCTTGGCCCACTTTCTGATAAATAGTAATGAAAAATGGAACTTGTGTACTTTTGTTTTCTGTGTAGAACATGGGGGTGGGTGGTGGGTGGGGTGCAAACAGCCTTAGAACCCAAGTCTTGGTTTCAAACCCAGTTTGGACCATTTATTACCTTGGAAAACTCACTTCAGAATCTTATCTTGCTCATCTATAAAATGGTCTTCATATTTAACCATCTTTGTGTAATGAGGACAGACCAGTTGGACCCCTTGTGGGACAAAGGTTGGCTGTGACAAATCTGATGGCTTTCTGTAAATGTCCCCCCTTGGCAAAGGCATTGTGGAAATCATGACACACTGTCCCAAATGCAAAAAAAAAAAAAAAAAAAAAAAAAAAAAAAATTCTCATTGTCACTAATTCGTGGGTAACATGAGCATGGAAGTATTTTTCCCAATTAAAAGATACCTCATAATAATGTGAGGCTGGCTTCCTCAGCACTCTCAGTCGAAACCAGCTCAACATGATTGAATGAAAGAGAATTTATTGAGAACCAACAAATAATGGCAGATTTGACTTTAGGTTGAGTTCCATCCAAGGGCTCAAATTATATATTCAAATTGTATATCAGTTTTTATTCTGGTCACTCTTGGGTCCTGCTTTTGCCTGTGTGGGTTCCATTATCCAGGAGTTGTGCCATTCCTGATGACAAGATGGTTACCAAGAGCTCCACATTTATCTCGTCTCTCAGCTACAATCTCTACCTCCCCAAGAATGTCCATCAAAGACCGTGAATGAAGCATCTTCTCTCTGATTGGCTGCCAGTTGTCATGTGCCCATCCAGGAGCCAATCACAAATGGGATGCGCTGATTGGCAGGTTCTGCTTCACTTGTGTTTTCAGGAGACCAAGGATTTCAACTACAGGACTGTGGGAGAGTCACATCCCCTCTGAAAGGGAAAAATGGAAGCTGGCCAGGCTAAGGAAAACAGCTTGCTTTCTTTGTCTTTTTCTTTTTTCTTCCCCTACCATGGCTTAATGCCAAAGTGCCAGAAAAGTACAAGATGGCACTGTCCTTATCCGGGCTTGGTCACTCCCCATTTGTCGTGAATCCCTGGCTCTCATGTTAAAACAAAGGGTGTTGTGTCTGAATTCCTCCCTGGAAGCAGCCAGCTCGTCTGCAAGCTCTGCTCGCGCTCATTAGGACAGGAGAACACTGATCTCTCGCCCCACTTCCTTCTGGCCCACAGAGGACAGTGTGCCCAAGAGGCTTCAGGGCAGGGCGTTGGCGGGGTGCTGATGTCACTCGGGTTTGGCAAGCATTTACACAGTCTTGGGATCATGAAGGAAAGGTAAACCCACAACGTGACCATCTAGGCATTTCTTTCTTTTCCTTTATTTCATTATTATTATTCATTTTTTTTCCCTGAAAGCCCTGGTACTTCCAGAGAAATTTAATCCTTATGTTTCTGTTTAATTTGCAAGATACTTAGGTCATCAAAATGGAGCCTATAAAGAGTCATTTGATGTCCAGGAAGAATTATGAGCTTGTATATAAGCCTCTTAAAATATGTGTGTAGGCTTGAGCATATGTGTGAGTGTGTGAGCGTGTGTGTGTGTGTGTGTGAGTGTGTGTGTGTGTGCACACGCAAGTGCGTTAATGTGTGTATATCACTCGGAATTCACCCCTTCAAAGCTGTTCATTCCCCTGGATTGGAACTGAGCAGAAAGTGAGGTTCAAGTCTCGAAACTGGATGGAAAAAATCCATGGAGACTTTTTTTTTTTTTTTTTTTTTTTTTACTTCTGTCCTTTCTCAGAACTGCACAGGGAGTAACAACAGAAGCATAAGGCACACTTCCTCATACCTGTGGGATCAGTGGTGTTGCTCCCTTTGAATGACAACTCTGGGTGGCTTTTGCTCTTTTCATCGCCTCATGTTCTCACCTCCCATTCTTGACTCCCTCCAGTCTGGTTAACGTCTCCAACCCCCCAATCAGGCCTCTCTGCAGAAGTCCTTGAGCACCGCCTGCCATGATGTTGCTGAATTGCACATCATGGTGCCGCAGGACTCGTAGGATCTGACCATGCAATGGTGTTTTTCTTGCTCCTGTAGGGTCATCTCTTGGCAGCAGCTGGCATCATCACACATGCTCCCCTCTCGACACACCCCCCCCACTTGGCTTGAATGATCTCAGAATCTCCTATGAGTCTACCATGATAGCTCGCTGCTCTGACTGCTTCTTCCTGTTGCTTAACCTCCTCCCTCGAGCCATTAAGTGTTAGAGGACCTCTAGGCTTATCCGTAGACCCCTTTCTCTTCTTATCCTCATATTCTCTTCCTAGTTGACTTTATCCATCCCCACAGAATCAATGCCCCCGGTGGGGAGCTAGGGAGATGCCCTGGTAGAGGGAATGATTCAGATATCTGAAACACATGGGGAGAGGGATTGGTGTTTTTAAAGACAGTGGAGCTGGCTCCTGATTGCTAAATTATATTGATGCCCTACAGAGGAATAGCAAAAACCTGAGGACCAGGAACAAGTATTTAAATGTTAAAGGCAAGAGCCAAAGAGCCTCAGAGGACTTGATTTTATACAATGGGAGAGCAGACAACACAGTTGAAGAGCAGACTCAGGATCTGATACAATCACAGAGCTCCAGAGAGGTTTAAATGGTCAGCCATAGTGATCTGTTATGATAAGGTCGGGGCTCCAGGAGGGAATATCTGGAACTCTGCTATGTGGCCGAGGGACATCGAGATAGGTGCCCCTGGAGCTTTTGATTTTAGACTTTCATGAACTTGAGTTTGAAGAGCTCAACCATCCCCTTCTAGTATGTCCCTGAAATTCTCCCCTGCAGGAAGGTACAGCTCTGGAAACCACAGTATTATCCCCATGACATCCTCAGAGCAGAAATGAAGCTGGGAGCCATGGACAGGAAGAACCCTTATTCCATCTGCTCAGTCACTGTGGAGAGAAGTGGAGCTCAGGCACTTTGGTTATGTTTGGTGGGTGGTGCGGGACCTGGGATGCCACATCAAATGTCCCCCTCTCAGCTCCACTCCTGGATACCAGGTCAATAACAAGGGTCAACACCCAGTGTGACCTGACTGCACCCATGTTAGGTCTGACACTGGAGGAGAATCCCAAGCTCGGTTATGGAGGGATCCAGAGGTATGTGGGTGTGAGCAGAAAACGTCCAACCTGACTTCATAGTCACATTCATTAGTGGCTTTGAAGGGGAGATAAACAGGAAAACGACTCCCAATTTGGAAAGTGGTCTAGGTGCATCCCACTGTCTACTTAGTATGGAAGGAAAAGTGACCTGAACTGAGAATACTTCATTACTCGGTCATAGCTAATCACCTGGCCATCCGGTCAGGGACCTGGAAGAAAAATGGCCAGAAGACAAGGAGGACTGGGATCCACAGGTGTGAATAGAGCTAAGGGAGCAGGTGAAGAGTGAGAAGATCTTTGTGCACATGGTAATGCCCACGGCAGAGAGCACACAGCAAGTAGTGAAAACATAAGCAGATGAGGTGACTTAGCCCATGGACATTCGCAGGAGCCCAATCCAATGGACTTCCGCTTTCCAAGACCAATCTAACTACTGCTACTGCTGAATGGCCAAATGGGTGCCCAACAGAGACCCATGCTGAACCCTGCCCAGACTATTCCTGGAGGAGATAGACCAGCAGCTTGGTGGCCAGGTGATTACATGGAGTCTCTTTGTCCTGAAGGACCAGCAGCTCATCAGCATAGATATCACTTCCAGCTCTGGGTTTACCTTTCCTGCCTGTAGACCTTCAACTGCATTTGTAGAAAGTCCAGCTGCTAGGCATGACGTCCATGGGACAGAGCTTGTGACTCGGGGACTCACTGTACGGGACTGACTTCAGAATTATCACTATATCCTGCCCTTTAGGAATAGCTAGTCTCTTTAAAAACAACTCTCTAAAGATGCAGCTGAAATACCAACAAGGAAGCAATGCTCCAGATGACAGGGTGCCCTCTTTTGGGATGCCCAGCCTGCATTAGATCTGACTCTTCTCAATGCTGGGTCCCCAGTACTGTCCAGTGACCCAGAGGTTGGAGTAGGCCTGGCCTCGCTTATCACAATAATTCTCCGTGATCTTTTGGGAGACTGTGCATCTCCCTTGCCTTTCTACTCTGGTTTCTTCCAGGTTGGAGATCTGGATCCCCATAGGAGCACAAGAACCCCCAGGGAGTGACAAACAACAGTCTGGGTGCTTTGGACTTTTCGGGGTCCAGAAACCAGCCAGAAAAAAAAAAGAAGTTACCACCCTGAGATGAATTCTTGACCCTGATCTGCAGGAGGAGGCAGGGTTTTCTTACACAGTGGGGACAAGGAAGCTCAGGTGATGGTGCTTGGTGCTTGTGGGAGGTGGGGGGTTCACTGGGGCCTCCTGGCACTGCCCGGAATTTACTCACATGGGAATGGACACATACAGCCACCCTGGCTTGAGAAGCGTTCAAAGGCCTATGGAATGAATGGAATGAACGAATGAGGCTTAACCCCTGAGACCACCCTGTCCGCTTGGACAACTAACTTCCCTAAGCATCGGGGGTCAGCCTGTCGGTGGGAGACTCATCGGCGGGTTCCAGAGCTCTCTTCTTTAACCCTCATCTCTGTCCAGCGGAGTCGCTGTAGGGATACCACGCCAGAAATCTGCTCTGCAATTCCAGCACCCTAGGTTCCAGAACTGGCCGCAGAATCCGAGGTCCAGCACTCAGACAGCCACCAGAAACCCCTGCTCCCTCAGGCTGGGTGGGGACACGCAGAACTGGAAAGATTGGGGAGATTTGGGAAAAGTCACGGCGAGGTGCTTTGGAATCGAGTTTGACTTAAATCTGATGCAAACCTGAAGATAAATCTTGGCTCCTGGACTCATCGAAGGGCTAGTCCACAGAACCCGTTGTCCTAGTCATCATGCCCGGTGTCATCCTAACCATTATTCAGATTGAAATGATGGTGCACTTGGTGAAAGATCAGCCTGAGCCGGGCCCTGAGCTAACTCACCGTGTGAACTCATTCACGCTGACTTACCGCAGCCCTAGGAGGCCTACGGGAATATCATCTCTCCTTCTAGAAGAGGAAACTGAGGTTCAGGGAGGGGACGTCATCTACCTAAGCTTACAGCTTTGAGAAGCAGCAGAACACAGCTAAAAACGAAGCTTGTCTTTCCAGGGTTGGGATTCCTAACCCCCATGCTAATTCTATGAACAGCTTAAAACTCTAAAAAACAAACAAACAACAACAACCACACACACACAAAAAACACCCCACAATATTTTTGACACCCTGTTTTTAAGATTAAACTTAGGAGGTCAATTACAGGATGCTGCCACCAATCCACTGATACAAATGTCAAAGTACCCATCTACGTGCTAAGTGTGACCAACATAGTCCCTCGAGCCATCTGGTTTGGCCAGGTGAGCCTATCAACAATTCCCAGTTTTTCATTTGGGGAAACTGAGTCTGGGGCTCCACAAGGAGCTCACAGGGGTGATGGCCAGGGCCACGACTCAGGCTTCAGCCGTCTCTGTCAGGGTTTTATTGAGCAGAGCTGCCTGCCGCCATATGCATTTAAATAATGAACAAGGATCAATACCTGTCTCTGATCTTTCATGTCCACGTTCCCTCGACGATGGCCTGAGAACAAGAGGCCAGACTCACCACGAAACTTCAGCCTGCCGTAGATGCACATTATATCCTCGCCATGGCTGAATCTTCCTCATCAAGAACCGAGCAATATCGGAAGGGGTGGCCGGAAACACCGTAGGGAATCCACCAGGATCTGAAAACCTGAGTGCCGGGGAGCTAATGGGTCTGCCTTCCTAAAGAAACACATCATCAGCAAATGTTTGCTTGACATAATTCCAGCGATGGGGCAGTGTAGCCCAGTGGTTAAGGCACACTCTGGATCCAGGTGAACTTGGGGTCAGATTCCATCTCTGCCCTTCGCCAGCCATGGGACTCCATGCAAGTCTTTCTGCTCTGTTTCTCTCTCTCTCTCTCTCTCTCTCTCTCTCTCTCTCTCTCTCTCTCTCTCTCTCTCTTCCCTTCCTTCTCTCTCTTCCCTCCCTCCCTTCCTTGAAAATTTACTTAGGCATGACACATAGAAAGTGAAGCGCATAAGGTACACAAATGTCCAGTGGGTTTGTGTGCATAACCCCCACCCAAGGTCAAGATATAGCATCCCATAATATTCCCTGCTGCTGCTTCCCCATCTATATCCACCACCACCCTGCCCCCTGCAGAGGTCATCGCTACCTTGACTTCCATCTTCTATTGATTAGTCTTGCCTGTCCTTGAGATTCACGTGAATGGACCCAGGTGGAATGTATTTTTTGGTATCTGGCTTCTTTCACTCAACACGTCATCAGATTGATCCACCCTGGGCCCCATACAGTTGTTGAATCTTTATTTTGGCATAATATCTCATTCGGTGCCAATGCCACCATGCATCAGGTTTCTCTCGGTAGGTATCTGTACCGTCCCGGGGGTTTGGTTATTCTGAATAAGAATTCTATGTCCGTCCTTGTGCTTCTCTTTTTGTCACATAGGCAGCCACTTCCGTTGTGTACGTAAAGCTGGGAATAGGGTACATCAGTCATTTTGCTGCTGTTTTTGGAGCCTCACTTTCCTCATTTAGAAATGGGGACCCGGGAGTTACTTCCCTCTGAGCATTGCTGCTTGGGTTCAGTGAGGTGCGTTGTCTGACATAATCACCCGATAACTGTTGAAATTATTCAAATTGTATTTTAACCCAGAGAGCTTAGAGAATGTTGTCTTGACAGAATCTCTCTCTCTCTCTCTTTTTTTTTTTTTTGTACCAGGGATTGAACTCAGGGGCCCTCGGCCACTGAGCCACATCCCCCGCCCTATTTTGTATTTTATTTAGAGACAGGGTCTCATTGAGTTGCTGAGCGCCTTGCTTTTGCTGAGGCTAGCTTTGAACTTGCAATCCTCCTGCCTCAGCCTCCCAAACCTCTGGATTATAGGTGTGCGCCACTGTGCCCCGCCCTAACTTCTTCTAATGGCCACACTAACTCTTTAATTCACTCTTATGACATGAAGGAGCTGGACTGAGCATGTCAGGTCTTGCCCTGTGCAAAAGCTACCTGGGACATTTACTATCCACCTGCTCAAGTTAAAAGTGCCAAAGTTCCTCCCACCTGTGCCACCTTCCTGTTTGCCATTTGCTTTATTTCACCTGACCAAAGAGAAATCCAAGGGCTTTCCTGCACCTGGAAGCTGGTATGCCTGCAAACCATGATCTCCAAAGAAGAGTTCTTTTGTATATTTGCATTCTTATTTGAAATTTATGCCTCCAAATATTATGTAGATGAATCAGAAGGGCTTCTAATAGATGGGAGAAGCTAAGCCTGATGTGAAGGGTTTTTGAGGAATTTTGAACCGTCTCTGTGGCTGCATGAGGAGGATCAGGTTAAAAGGAGGGCACAGGAGTCATCGCTGGGCCCCTCCAGGCCTGTGGCCATCCCTTGCGTGAGCACAAATGTGGGCGCTCGGATTGTGGTTGGATCCAGAAGTCACCCGCTGAAATGCAATAAATCCAGGACAATTGCAAAGGTGCTTTGTCTTCTGGGATGTGGAAACCTCTCCTTGGTCTCATGGAACCTGCCCCAGGCACGGTTCACTGAGGCACAGGATAACAAGGACAGCCGCTCTCTGCCCCAGCGCCTTTCTCTTCTGCAAATAATGGGATGGTGTTTGTCTCCAAAAATAGCCTGTTGGGCTTGGAACACTTTCTTCCCCTCTTAGGGTTTCATGGCATGATTGGATTAGGAAGCAAAGGGTTTTTTCCTGGCTTCCTGGAATGACTGATGGGTGTTTGGGTCAGGAGGCCAATGGTCGCCTTGGCATGTGGCATCTGTCAGGTTGGATGATGTTGGACTCCACTGTGTTGAGCATTTACTGAGTCCCAGGCACGGTGCTGGGTGCTTTGCTTTCTCAGTCTCGGCAACTTCTCATAATCTGATGACCAACATTTTAATGCCAGGAAGCAAACAGACTGTCACTCAAGGTCATGCGGTGTTTCAGATTGAATATTCATGTTCCCCTCCCCAAAATGCCTATGTGAAAATCCTAAGCTCCAATGTGATGTCATTGGGAGGCGGGGCCTTGGGGGAGGTGGTTACATCTTGAGTGGGCGGGGCCCTCATGATGGACATTTGTGCGCGTATAAGAGAGGCCTCAGAGAGTGGCCTTGCTTTTAGCATCTATCATGGGAAAGAGGACAGTTACCCAGGAACCAGGAGCGGGCTCTCAGCAGACACCGAATCTACAGCCCTTGGACCTTGGACTTCCAGCCTCCAGAACTGTGAGAAATGCACTTGGGTTGTCTCTAAGCCTCTGGTATCACAGCAACCCCAAACTGAGACGTGCCATCAGAGGGTGCGGAGCTGGAATGAATCCCACGGCCCTGGGGTGTTAATCTGGAAGCAATGTCACTTGGAAATGATGATCACTATTATCAGAGTTGAGATTTCAGTTTCCTCTGCCTTCCTAACATTTCTTACTGACATCCATTTCTTTTGATTCCAAGAAAATAGAATTAGGTTTATTCTGACGACTTTTAAATCCCCCTTATACCTAACCCCAGTGCCTGACATAATCCAACTTTAGTATTTGGGGCCAAACTCACCTTCAACTTGTGGTCCATGAAATAAAATGATGACCGGCCAGCCTGCACTGGGAACTCCCTTCTCAGCCTTGTGAGGGGTTCCCGCTTTCCCCAAGGCCGGTAGTGGGCCTCTGCTATTCTTATTGGCTGCCTTGTCTTCTGGGCCAGCCACTTATTCTCCGTGTTACCTCATGGGACTTTGATTCAGGGGCCGCCTCCTCTCCTCCGCTACTCAGCCTGGCCACTCACAGCACCTCCTCCTCTCCGGTGCGGTGGATTGGTGCAGAGGTGGGCAAGTTCATCTTTTGCTGAAATCAAGACAGATGTTGAGGGAGAACAAATTTCCTTCCTTGGACGTGAGGAGCTTCTCTGGGGATCGCCCACGCTTGGCGTTGTTGAGGGACATCTTTGGTTTTTATGTCCACTGGCCTCCAGTGATACCGTCACGGAGGAAAGAAGAATTGCAGATAGAGATGGGTGTGGAGATGAAGGTGGAGAGAAGGAGAGAGGAGGAATGGAACAGAGAGGAGGAGGAGGAGGAGGAGGAGGGGTAAGAACAGGAGGGGAAAAGAAGAAGGAGGAGGAGAAGAAAAGAAGAGGGGGAAGAAGAAGAAGAGGCAGGATAGTCTTAATGACACATTTCTAGTGACATATTCTAACGTGAACTCTGGATCCAGCCATGCCTGAAGCTCCTCTCTCAGCCCCTGGGGCCCCATGAGCAGCATGTAGTTGGAAGTCTCCATCTGCTGCCACTCTGCAGTGTCCATACTCCAAAGCCACACTCTCCCGGGGCTGCTCTCAGCGCCCCCAGCGTCTGCGCATGGCAGGATTTGTGGAGCAGGGAGGGCCCTGTCTACCCAAAGTGGGGCTCCTCTAACGGGCAGCCTTTGCTCTCGGCCTCCCACCGGCCTTTCCTACCCTTTCCTGGAGCCTCACTGCTGTCCGAAACTCCTCCTACCCGATCCTCCTTCTTTCCCTCTTTCCTCTCCCGGGCGTCAGACCTGTCGCCATTTCTTTTTTAGCCTCATGGGGCGTGCACTGGCCCTCTGTCAGGACTCAAAGCTGCTTTAAAAGCCGTGGGTCCTGGAGAGACGTGGGTTCCGGTTGCTGTAGTTCTCCAGGTGGTGTACGCAGAGCTCACGACCCGAGCCGAAGAAGGACCCCCGAGGATGACGTGAGGTTAGCGAGGTGCTGGGCTGGGTTGGGATCCATGCAAAGTGAAGGTCAACGTCTGGGACGGTCCGTGGGGTCCATGTCTACCTCCAGATCTCTTGCTCCGTGTCTCTCCTGAAGTGTCTGGGAGAGCACTTGGGTCTCCCCCAGGTCCTGGGTGGATTCTGCAGGTCGGAATTCATCTCATCCCCCCGCCTCCCCCCCCCCCCCCGACCGTTCTCCTAGTTTTCTCCTCCTGTACTCTTCCTTAGCTTCAGGAATGCCCCACAGCCAACCAGGAACTTCAGGACAAAGGTCTGGGAGCCGTCTTTGACCTTCCCCGACCATATTCTGTCAATCCATAGCTTCTCCTTCGCGAAGGACGAATGACCTTCTCTCCTGCCTCCAAAGGACCCAGCCTCTGCCCGCGCTGTAGAAGTCACTCCCAAACACTCCACGTTGATTTTCATTTCCATCATCCCAACCCTGGCATCCTGGGGGCTTTCATAGGCCAACCATCAGCTCTTGAAAATCGGTAAGAGAGCCTTTCTTTTAATCAAACGCAGAAGGTGGTTTACCCTTCATTTTCTTCTAGGAAGAGACACCCCCTTGGATCTTGAAGACAAGGAATGATTCCCCCAGAGAAAAAGCAGCTTTGTGTCCAAATCAGTGCTTCCCAAACCTTGGAATGTCACAAACAGAGGAATTCTAAAGCCGGTGGGGAGACCCACGTAGGGTTGCCAATCTAAGGTGATATTTAGAAAATTGCTGTCTGCAATGGCTGCCAGCTCGGAAGGGTGCAACTGGATTTAAAAAAAAAATGTGGCACAAGAGTTTTGGTGCTGGGGAGAAGAGTTTAAAGAAATGCAATCTGCACAGCCTCTCCTTGAGCCCCTCCTCCGTGCACCCCATTCTTCACTTAGGTTCCCAGATGACATCAATAAGGACCAGTTCCTAAGACCCCAAATCCTTGCTTCTCCTTCTCACCTCCCCAGGTCTCTTCCACCCCAACTCTCCATAGCTTCTCGGGGTTAGTGTGTCCTCCTGAGCCTCAGCCCCCCCGCAGGGTTTGCCCCCCCACTTCTTCCTCCCCCCACCCAGCTCTTGCTCTGCTTAGCCCCAGCCCCTCTCTCCTCCATCCTTCCTTCCACATGGTGGGATTCTCCTCTCTTCCTCAGGCTCAGCATCAACAGTGACCCATCCCGGACCCTGTCCCGGGGTCCAGCAGAGGAAGAGCCCACCCTCTAAAGCAGAAGGACCCACACTGGCCAGCGCTCGCTGGCCAGCGCTCGCCCGCAGCCTTCCAGCCGGCAGGGGAAGGAGGGGAGAGGGTGGGGGGTGAGTCATTGCAAAGGAGAACCTTTAATACCAATCGATACAGATGGAGCAGAATCCCAGAACGTCCCTGGCATTGAATACGAATACTCGTCTACATGAGGAGCATGCGACATTTTTCTTTTTCCGTTTGCCATTGACAGGTGGAAACTCGCCGGGGAGGGCACTGATTGATCTCCCCTGGGTGGCTTTGGCCTCTTTTACCCAGGTTCTTTAGCTCCAGCCCTTTCTCTCCTCCATCCTTTGTACCTCTAGTTAGCAAAGCCCTGGAGGGGCAGCAGGAGGCTCTTCCCCATGCAGGGAGCGAGGAAGATGGATCAAATGTTGAGTTTTCTCCATTTTCTTACCACATCACCCTCCTGCTTTGTGCTCACACTGGGCTTTGTGATTCTAGGGAAATCAACTCAGGACCTGGAGGGAACTTGACCAGGGTTGCCCAGCTTCTATTGGGTAGAGCTGGATTCAAAATCACATCTGTCTGACTCTGAGACTCATGTTCTTCCTGGGGACATCCTGCTGTGACCATCCTTCTGAGTAGTATCTGTTATCTCCTTGTTTTTAACTTGCGTCTGGTTGAGCTGAAACTCTGGTTCAGAGGCTAGAAAGGCAGCTGGGGTTCGTTGGAGGAAAAGCTCAGAGCTTCGGGAGACTGTGTGTGGGGTCACGCACCGTTTCATCTCAGGACTTCTGCTGATACACCCGATCAATCGCGGACTTCTTATCTAAATGCTTTCCTATGTCTGAAGTTTGGAATTTCTGTCGGCTAAGACCCTTTGAAGTGGTAATGCTGCTGGAGATGACATTAGTGGTAGTGGTGATGGAGGTGGAAGTTGTGGAGGTGGTGGTTACTGATGGTGGGTTTGCTGAAGGTAAAGTGGTGATGGTGATGGTGGTGATGATCATGGTAGTGGTAGTGGTGAAGATGGTGGTGGAGGTGATAATGGTGGTGGTGGTAGTGATGGTGGAGGTGATGATGTTGGTGGTAGTGATGGTGGAGGTGGTGCTGATTGTGGTGGTGGTCATGGTAGTGGTTATGATGGTAGATGGTGGTGGAGATGATAATGGTGGAGGTGGTGGTGATGATGGTGATGGTGATGGCGGTGGTAGTGATGGAGATGGTGATGGTGATCATGGTAATGGTAATGGTGATGATGGCTGAGATGATGATGGTGGTGATGGTGGTAGAGGTAACAATGGTGGTGGTGGTGATGGTAGAGATGTTAATTGTAGAGGTGGTGGTGATGGTTGTGGTAATGGTAGTGATGGTGGTAGAAGTGATAATGGTAGAGGTGGTGGTGATAGTGGTGGTGATAGTGGTGGTGGTTATGGAAGTGGTGGTGGTGATGGTGATGGTGGTGGTGGTGGTGATGGTGGTGGTGATGGAGGGATTGGGGGTGGTGGTAGTGATGGTGGTGATGGTGGTGGTGATGGTGGAAGTGGTGGTGATGGTGGTGGAAGTGGTGGTGGTGGCGGTGGTAGAGGTGATTATGGTAGAGGTGGTGGTGGTGGTGGTGATGGTGGTAGAGGTGATTATGGTAGAGGTGGTGGTGGTGGAGGTGGTGGTGGTGGTGGTGGTAATGATGGTGGTGATGGTGGTGTTGATGGTGGTGATTGTAGAGATGGTGGTAGAGATGATAATGGCAGAGGTGGTGGTGGTGATGGTGGTGATGGTGGTGATGGTGGTGATGGTGGAGGTGGTGGTGGTGGTGGTGATGGTGGTGATGGTGGTGATGGCGGAAGGGGTGGTGGTGGTGGTGGTGGTGGTGGTGATGGTGGAAGGGGTGGTGGTGGTGGTGGTGGTGGTGATGGTGGTGGTGATGGTGGTGGTGGTGATGGTGGTGGTTATGGTGGAGGGGGTGGTTGTGGTGGAGGTAGTGGTGATGAATGCTTAGATGATGGTGGTGGTGGTGACAGTGCTGCTGACAGTTCTGTCATGGAGTCAATATACCCCAGAAATTTGATGCACCTTCAACAAATTTCCACAAGCCTGAGGTAGAGCTCCGGGGCAGCTGGGTGTTCTTTCGGCTCACAAGCCCTCTGCTCTCGTGGCCGTCCCCATCTTGAGTCACGGAAGAAGGCAGACAAAGCAGGAAGGCCCCAGTGAGCTCTGGTACGTCTGTCCTCAGCTACAGAGACACACACCTGGAGAAATTTTGAACCAGGGTTTTATTTGCTCTGAGGCTCAGTTTTTTCATTAATCCCAAAATGCCGAACTCTCCGATTACTCTCAAGATCCCGCAAGGCAACGTGTGTAGACTGCGTGTCGCATTCTGACCCAGGAACATGCAGTCTGCAGTTGGCGCTCGCTGCATGCAGACGGGATTAGATTATTTCTCACGACTCCCTAAGGGATCCCCATTTTAAACTTGTGCAAACCAAGGCTCGGGGAACCATGTAACTTGGGACTCTACGTGACACATACTGGGTGCACAGAGGCGCCAGAGTGTGCCAGACACCACCGCCAGCCATCCCAACACCCCGGGACCAGGGCCCTCATACCACCCGTTCTGCAGGTGGAAAACCCGGGTGCAGAGATTGACTGACATGTCCGGGTGGTGAGAGCAAGGTGCCGAGGTCGCCCCAGGTTAGTTCCTCCAGGACCCACCTGCTGCACCAGCCATTGGAATAGTGGCCAAACAGAGGCCCCCTGGGGTGGCGCTGGTGGGGCATCTGGGAGGAGCTCAGGAGATGCAGCCACCAGCTGAGCCTGCGTCTCTCTCTCCAGGGTCTGCAGCCGGCACATCCTTGCTTCCAAAGGTGGCCCTCAGCCAGGTCCTTGTGCAGGAGATTCTGGGCCAGGCCCCAGCTGCCCTGGTGAGGATGATGTTAATGGAGGGGACGGTCCCCCAGAAGGCTGTGCTTCTTACACCCTTCCCACTGTGAGAACTCACTGGCTCCAAATGCATCAGCCATTTCACAGAAAAACGACAACAGAAGTCCGTACTTTCTTATGGGGGGAGAAAAAGAGATGAAAAGACCAGCAGCGATCCTCTCCCATGCATCTGGGACAGAGGAGAACTGCGCTCCCGTCTGTGGGTGGCCTTCTCTGAACGGCTTCTAATTCATGGAGACAAAAAATACGTAAAACAGTTTAAGGCATTGGCACACTCGGCCGGCAACCCGGCCGGTCCCCGGGGGAGCGATTCTGGCAGGGTCCTCCGGAGGCTGGCCAAGCCAGGAGGCCAGGAGGCTCACGGGAAGGCTGCAGCCTCTTTTCCCCTCCCTCTTCTGCTGATCCCTGCTTGCTGGGCCTGAGAGGTACTGGAGGGAAGTGGGTCGGCCGGGTAATTATCTGGCTGGTAATTACAGCCAGTTGTGGGGGGATATTGCATATTCCAAAGGGCCCCCAGGCCAGCTGGGGAGAGCCCTCACCCAAGATGGATTTACGGCTGGCTCCGCGGCCCGGGATGTGTGTCTTGGCTTGCGAGCTGCAGAGAGCACGGCCACTTTTATTTTCTGCTCCTCTCCTCTCTTTAATCTCGACTTCAGAAGAGAAGGACTCGGTTGTTAACTTGCTGGGATTCGGAATCTGGGCTTTTTCATGTGCGGGAGGCAGGAAGGAGCCGCCAGGGTCTGGTTCACCATGGCGTCTCTGGTGTCTCGGATACTGTGTTTCAGACTGAAATGAATGCATTCGTGGAACAGCGTGAACAAAATACCAACCCGGATTTCCAGGACACGTTCAGTCGGCCGAAGCTCCGTTATGGATCTTGTGTATCGAGGAGTGTTCCCATTATTAGCCACATTTTACAGATGAGGGAACTGAGGCTCAGAGAGGTCAACTAACGAACCCAAGGTCACACAGCCAGAAGTTGAAGCAGGCATCCAAACCTGGGCAGCCAACCACCCTTAGGTAGGGATGGGCAAGAGGCTGGAAGCTGGGATGATAGACAGATGACTTTCGGAGACATGTAATGGAATCCCATCTAGTTTCAGTGGATAAGAGAAGGGTCTGGAAAGATCAGGTTTAAGTCATGAATTTGGGATAGAAGCATGTTGTCTTGACACTTTCTTTGCCTAGGGCTCCTGCCCCACTTCTCTGTTGCTGCATTTTCTCCAGGTCTGGGAAACTTCTAAACCTCAAAAGGGCTGCACGTTCACAATCTTACACTCTCCCTCATCAGGCCTGGGTGCCTCTGGATCCTTGACCCCCAGGAAGGTGACCAGCCATCCCAGTTTGCCTGGGACTGAAGGGTCTCCCAGGATGGTGGGCTTACAGGACTAAACCTGGGACACCTTAGCTGCTGTCTCCCTGCATGGCTTGGTAGAGTTTGATAAACAGAGTCCATCAATAGCTGCATAATATAAGTCTCTCAGGAGCATCGCCCAGAGCCTCCAGAGCTGGGCCTCAAGCATCAAGTAGAGCTGGTGTGCAATCTCCCCGCCCGCTTCCTTACCCAGGAGTGATCTGGGGCATGGTTTTTTTTCACTTCTCAGAACCTCGGTGTCTTCATCTGTGAAAACAGGAATGAAACTTCAATCTGTCTTTTAGGGTTGTGATCGGGCTAAAATGAGATCATGCATAGGAGACGCTCAGCCCAGGACATCCCTAGAGGAATGGGGAACAAGTCCCTGTCTGGGGCTGTCACCGAGTGATGGTCCTACAGAGGGCTGCGGGCTTACTGGGTAAGGCTGCTTTTCTGTGCTCATTCTTTTCTTTTTCTTTTTCCTTTGGGTTGAAAACCCACCTGTCACAGGGGCCAGAGGTGAACTGGAACAGCGTGCCAGATTCTCCCCCTCTGCTGCACGGAGGCCCCATAGGAGGACTCTCACCGCCCTTTTCCAGACAAGGAAACCGAGACCCGGAAGGTAACCCACTTGCCCACCGTCACGCAGGCCCCAGGGCCGAGGTGAGATTCCCACAGGGTGCGGGCTGGGCTCCAAGCCCAGGGTGTCCGTCACAAAACTGCTCATCTTTAGACGATGGCTCCATCACATACAGATGAGGCTCGAACCCGTATTATTTAACTCATTCCCTTTAATTTTGCATTCAGGTCTATTTGTTTTCATTTGGTTCGATTTTTAATATTTTATGTTATACCTCTGGAAGCCACATTGGAGCGAGTGTCCTCTTTCTGTGCCAGGGTTTTTCAACCTTGGCATTCTTGACATTTGGGGCTAGATGGTTCTTGGGTGTGGGGGTGGTAGGATGATAATTGGCACCCCTAGTCTCTGCTGACTGAACGCCAGTGGTACCTCCTTTGATATCTCTAGATATTAGCAAATAATGTCCCTTGCAAGGGGCAAAATTGATTCCCATTGAGAATCACTGAAATACAGCCTTTTTTTGGGGGAAAGGGGTACTGAAGATCGAACTCAGGGGCACCCGACCACTGAGCCCCATCCCCAGCCCTATTTTGTATTTTATGTAGAAACAGGGTCTCACTGATTTGCTTCGTGCCTGGCTTTTGCCGAGGCTGGCTTTGAACTCGAGATCCTCCTGCCTCAGCCTCCTGAGGCACTGGGTGAACTACACCTGTGTTTGCGGTGTGATCATTCCCAGATCCAAGTGTTGGTGCCATTTTTCTTTCTTTCTTTCTTTTTTTTTAATGGATTCTTCATGCCTACTACCCAGCCATCCTCCGCAGAAGTGATACCAATTCGTGAGGCCACCTGCCTCCACATACTTCCAAGGAACCCTTTTGCCCCTGGAATCCTTAGGAGTCCTTAGGAAGCACAGCACCTCCGCACCCACCCACAGGTGTCAGACAGAGAGGTCCTTATAGGTCATCCAAACCTATTGGTTCAAAGAGGGGACACGGAGGCTGAAGAGGGGGGATTTGCACCAGGCCGTGGAGGGGGTAAGCCCAGGTAAGGACAGCGCTCCTTGGACATCCAGGACAGCCACTCGTCATCGGTTTCCCTGGTCATCCCAGATAAGATGGCTTCGTGGAGGCGCCTGTGATGGCCTGGGGCTTTCTCCCAGGTGGTGTGGGGTTCATGATGGGTTTTACTTTTTATTTTTATTGTGCTGGCTGTGGATGAAGGGGGAACTGTGGTGGCGAGGCGGGGAGGGCTGTGTGCTGGGCAGTTGAAGGGTCGGTCAGAATTTATGGGCTTGCCGTCTGCTACGGGCTGGGTTTATGGTCCTTTGTAAATTCCCCACCGTTTCCCCCCCTTTGAAGTCAGGAGCGATGGAATCAGTGGCCTAATTGATACAGGATGGGAAGAGGCTAGGGATGCTCCGCAGAGACGGGGCCAAGGCGCTCCGGCAACCATATGCGTTTGGGCTCAGGAGCTCCTCAGACGGGAATGATCTGCTGGCCCAACACAACTCAGAACGAGCTGAGACTCTTCCCTGGGGCCTACCTGGCCTGGCCCGTGTCTGTCTCTGACATCACCTCCATCCTTTGACTTCATCCTCCTCCTTTCCTCCTCCGGCTCACCATTAACTTCTCCACTTCTTTAACGATCTGCATCTGTTCCCACCTCAGGGCCTTTGCACATGCTGTTTCCTCTCTCTGGGTTCCTTCCCAAGGGTTCTTTGGGTGGCTGGTTCCTTTGATGACTTAAGGTCTCTGTTCATATGCCATCCAGGGGAGCTCGGGAGGCTGGCCCATGATGATCTGATGAAGGAGTCTGAGCAGGTGGGCCACACAGGGCTGCGTGCACTGTTGAGGGACACTCTGGGACTTGAGTCTCTGGTGAGAAGTTGGAAGATGCGCATGAAAGAACAAGAAGCAGCAAGTGACACGGAGTTGAGGTTTACCTATATCATGGAGGAGCTGAGTGGCTGTATCAGATGTTGCTACTGAATAAATGACTCCAAACTCCGTGGTGGCACCAGTAACTGCTTGTGTAGCTAGGAGTTTGGTGGCTCTTCTGGTTCACCTGAAGACTTTTGTGGGCTGCCGATGGCTTCTGTGTCCTCGGGGACCGGCTGGTGGCAGACAGTGACACCCTGCAGCTGGCCTTTGCTCTGCGAGCTCTCTTCTGAGCCACAGCTGAGCTCAGCCGCGTCCCAGGCAAAGCTCAGGTGGCCCAGGGAGGGGACAGAGAGGGCCTGGTCCCGCTCAGTCAGTCGATCACTGTTCAGTCACCGTGGCTGCAGTGAGGCACATGTCGACTTGGGTGGAGACAGCGGAAGTGACACGGAACCTGAATATCAGCCGTGCACGGTTAAGCCAGCCGGGTTCATCCTGGGCCTCCATCTCCTGTCTGGAAAGTGGGGACCCTCGAGGCTTCTGTCCACCCCACTGTTGTGGGAGTCCAGAGCACAGGGCAATGAATGCAATGCAACGATTATTTGGCGCCACTGTGTGAAGTCTTTGTGTTGGAAACATAATGAGTTAGAAAAAAAGATCTATCGGGGAATGGAATCACAAAGGACTCTATAGGACCCTGCTGTAAGAGGCGCTTAGAATTAAAAATATGAATAATGATGCTGGTGGCTCCAACTGTGCCCCTCATTTCCCCAGGCATTCCAATACCCAGTGCCCACGGTGAACGTGGAAATTAGCCTGGTAAAGCAGTTACAAGCTCAGGCTTTCCTTGTGCTTGAATTCTGCTTCCGTCATTACTAGGCTGTGTGATCCTTGGCAGGTGGCTTAACCTCTCTGAGCCTCTGTTTTCTCTGTAAAATGGGGTCTGTGTGAGGGAGAGCTCCACATGGTTGCTGGGGAATTAAATGAGATAATCCATAGAAAGCTTTGACCAAGCCTGGCACCCAGCGAGTGCTCACTAATGCAGAATCGGAGCTCAGCGTATGTATGAATAAATGAAGGAGGAGAATAACACAAGAGAGCCAGGCGGGGACTGGGGTTAGGGGAGTACCTAGATCCACAGGTCTCTGAATCTTCTCAGTCTAGGGAGTGCATGGAACATTCTAGACTCAGAAGATGCAGACATGGCGGCATGAGGATGTGGAGAGTCCCACAGGGATCCAGAATCAGGAATCTTCAAGAGAATAGGCCTTGCCTTCTCTTTATAGTACATAGTGGGCCCTCAACCAGTGTTTGTTGAGTGAATTACTGAGCGTATGCACAAAGATTCATGCGACACATATCATCCTGTCCCCGGGGAATTGAGATCTCCTTCAGGAGACTCCCAACCCCCCAGGGCAGAGCCTGGCACATAGTAGGTCCTCAGCCAGAAAAACTGTCTGTCTGGCCCCGGAGCCCATCAACCAAACTGGTGACGGGTGCTTCAAAGAGGAGATGTCTGCCCTCTGCCCTCTGGGGCCAGGCCTCCTGTGCCTCGGCGAAGTGATTTTCCCTTCTGTGGTTTGAAGCCGGTTCCTCGACATCGTGTAAACATGGTTTTGTGTGGTTGAAAATGTATGTTAAAAATGTCACTAATTACCCAATGGCCTGTAACCACCTAATTGGTCTGTCATGTAAAGACCTAATTAGGGGCCTTGGAGAATGGGCCGATGGGAGGCCCAGCCACCAGGAGGGAGCCTTCTGGAGACTTCTTTCTCTTGAGGCCCTTTACAGACACAGGGGTCCCCTGCATCGGTGGCCAGAGGAGTGGGGGACATTCTCAGGCTTCCTCAGAGGCTCTGGCTGGGGCCGGCACGGAGCCACCAAGTTTAATGGGAACCAACTGGGCCTGCCCTCCCCCGCCCTGCAGAGCCTGCTCCTTCCAACCCAAAGATCCGCGCATGTGAGTGGCGCCCAGCCCCAGCCTCGCTCTTCAGCCTCTGCAGAGGAGGCTGAACCCCAGCTGAGCCCACCTCCAAGTCCTCCAAGGGAACCCCCTGTGCCCGGCACCTCTCCCCCCTGCCTCCAAGGACAGGGGTGGCCCTGGGTGCTCTGGTGAACGGTTCATCCCAGGCGAGATGTTGGGCAGGACTTTTCTCTGTCTCCTTGGAGATTTGTCTTTTTGAGCTCCTGGCCACATGTGGGGAGCGCAGAGCGTATTGATCACAGCTGCTCAGACAGTCGCCAGGACTTCAGAATGAGCCATGTCCGCGTCCCCTGGGCTGGTCCTGCTTCAAAGCGTTTCCCTGCCACCGGATCCCTGGCCTGGTCCTGGGGAGGGCTGGGCTGCCCTGGTCTGGTCAGCACCTGCTCAGTTCCCCTTTTCCCGAGGCTGGTGGTTCTGCCGTTTCTCCCGAGAGCCGCACAAGTTAGGGGCTGGGGGGGGGGGGAAGAGGCCTAAAGGCCCCGCCTCTTGTATCTACAAGCTTGGAGAGTATGTTCAAACCCTTTGCCCTCCTGAGCCTCAGTGGTCTAGTCTAGAAAATGGGTTTGATCATGGACCAGTAGCGAGTTGCTGCAAAGATGGAATGAGACCGGGATCTAACTGCAAGGCAGAGCCCCCGTGAAGGGTCCCTGGTGCTTATGGATCTGACTTCTCAACTGTAAGTGGGGAGAAGCGTCGACCTCGATGGGTCCTGGTGGGGCTGGAAGGGCTTCCCATGCACAGGGGATGACAAGGTGCCCGACACACTTTCAGTGGCCCGTGTGGGGATCACTGACTTCACAGTCCTTGTTGTTGTTAACATCTTTTCATTCCAGGGTTCTGGCCAACATCAGGATTGGAAATGGAGGCCTGGAGGGATCAGGTGACTTGGCCAGGTCATAGGACTGGCAAGTGGCCTGCTGGGATTTGAACACAGCTCCGTGTGGTTCTGAGTCTGAGGTCCCCTCTTTCCACTGTCATCCTCTCTTGGTCCATGGACAGGTACTCAGGTGATGGTCAAGCAGTGATCACAAAGGTAGAGTGTCCTTAAAAGAGGCCAAAATGATTAATTGCTGATTCTGGTATTTTAATCCTGGGGGTATTTTTTTTTCTTTTGTAATAAGACAGTTATAAATATAACATTTAAACATTTTTTTAGAATAATGATTTGGATCTCAAGTGTCCCCAAGTGTTCATAAGCCCAAGGCTGGGTGGGCGGCCTGTGGTGCAACTGGACGTTGTGGAGCCTGTAGGGGGCGGGGCCTCAGGGGAGGAAGTTAGGTCATGAGGGGGGGGCATGCCCTTGAGTGATGGCTCCTCCCCACTGTCTCTGCTGCCCTGTCACCAGCAGGTGAGCAGTTTCCTTTGCTACATGCTCCTCCATGATGTCCTGTGCCACTACAGGCCCAAAGTGATAGGGCCATGTGACAAGGAACCGAAGCCACTGAAACTAGGAGCCCAAACAAATCTTTCTTCTTTATAAGTTGATTGTCTGGGGTATTTTGTCAGAGTGAGGAAAAGCTGACAGATGCTAATTTAGAAACTCAGCAGGTGACGACAACTTAGATGTCTTAAAAAAAGTTTATTTTGAGGTAGGAGAATACCATTTATCTATTTATTAGATGAAGAACCAGATGATTTATTTTTTTAAAAGAAAATTTAGAAACTTGGAAAAAAATAAAAGAAATTTTTAAAGCTCGTCATTTTCTTATGCAGACATTGAACCATTTTGTAGAGGTTTTGTTTCAGGCAATTCTTTTTACAAGAGTTTTTTTTTTTTTAAATACCCAGTTTTAATAATGCTGTAAAGCTAACAGAATATCCCCATTTTCTTGTGATATTTTCACAGAGGCACTTGGTATTATTTTAAGTTTTTTATGAGCCAATTTTTAATCGTTCATCAAAGTAGGGTCAACATTAATCTTGTGTCTCTAATTCTTTGCTTTATAGACACCAATACAATGAGCATCGGTTTTTGTACTAAGTTCTTTTTTTTTCTTCCTTTCTCTCTCTTCTTCTCCCCTCATCTTCTATTTTTTCTTAACGCTTAGATTTTTTAAAAAATGAATTCTTCTAAGAAAACTGCAGAGCCCAAGCTGTGGACATTTTAATGCCATAAATATCCATTGCTAAGGTTTGTTTTGGGGGGTGGTTACCAGGGATTGAACTCAGGGGCACTCGACCACTGAACCACATCCCCAGCCCTATTCTGTATTTTATTTAGAGACAGGGTCTCACTGAGTTGCTTAGCGCCTCGCTAAATTGCTGAGGCTGGCTTTGAACTTGTGATTCTCCTGCCTCCGCCTCCTGAGCTGCTGGGATGATAGGTGTGCACCACCCCACCCAGCCTGCTGAGGTTTTTTAATTTTTGCTTTTGTACCAGGGGTGCTTAATCACTGAGCCACATCCCCAGTCCTTTTCATATTTTATTTAGTAACAGGGTCTCCCTAAGTTGCTTAGGGCCTCACTAAGTTGCTGAGGCTGGCCTCCAACTTGTGATCCTCCCGTCTCAGCCTCCGGAGCCAACCGGATTACAGTTGTGCTGGTAAGTATGTTTTTGCCAAGATGTTCATGTGACATCTTGAGGTTCCTCTAGTGGTCCAATTTCACAAGCACGGGACCAGGTGGCCGTCCATTCTTCCTCCATGTATTTACCAGCACCTCTTGCGCCTGCGTGTCCTGGCGGGGTTTGCTAGCATGTTTCTCAGGTGCAGTCACTGGGCCTCCCCAGCTGTGGGTCAGAAATCACAGTGAGACAAGGAAGTGGCTCATCTTGGATTCTCAATGTTTCCCTGAGGACCGCCGGGCAGAGGTCTCCTCTGGACCTCTGGCTCTTTGTGGGGAGGTGCCGGGTGACCCAGCACTTCCAGGAACCCTGCCCTGATGTTCGCCAGCACCCAGCTTCGTGGGGAGAAAAAGCCGCAGATGCTCATTGTTTGAGCCTGTTGGAGGGAGGACTTCAGTGTCCGCCGAGAGAGCCGCCTCCTCGTTACCTCTTCTCTCCAACAAAGCTTTTATACAGAGCACGAGCGCCCATAAATAACGGACCAACCTATAAATAAATACAGCTGGGAGCCCACAAAGGCCCTTGACAAATGCTGTTTATTTAATTTCTCAAGTGTGGTCCATTTGGGATCCAATGCGGGGGGACCGCTAAGCTTTTAAAAGCCAGCTTATGTGCTTAATCTTGATTTTCCTTTCGAGGGGCCGTCCTGCTGTCTCCCCCACACCTGCTTAGTTCAGTAGAGCTGCAGGGCTGTCCGCGAAGACAGGAATTCAGGACAAAGATGGGCTTCGGAGGCCCTTCCCAACGAGGGCCACTCAGGTGTGGACAAGCCCAGTCATGCCCTCACTATTGATCTGGCGAGCACGGAGCTGGTCTGATCTCACCCATGGTGCTGGAGCCACACTGGCCTTCTTGGAAACAATCCTGCCCCAGGATGTTTGCACATGCTCTTCCTTTGCTAGAATGTTCTGCCTCTGGCCCTGTATGCAGACTCCTTCTTATCTGTTAGGTCTCAGGTCCAATGTTAGTTACCTCCCCATACAGGCACCATTAGCCCAGAATATCAAAACTCACCTACAGACACCTATTAGGCAGACAGTCTGTTCTATTTCCTTACAGTATTTAGTACCATTTAGAAATATTTTATGGGTGCTTTTATTTCTCTTTTGACTGTTTGTCTCCAATTCCCCACTAGGAATTTTCATATGAAGAGAAAATATTGTTTATTGCTGATTTGCAGGACAGTGTCTGGCACATAGTAAAAGGTCAATAAATACTAGTTGGAAGACTGGAGATAGGATTTATCACAAGGAAGAAATGGATTATGGTAGAATCATGAAACAAAAAGCGATTCCCCACTCTTTAGGCAAACTGTGCAGTGGTTTTGCAGTTCTTTCCATCAAAAGGTAGAATCAGCTGCCCCACAACTGAATCAAGCTGGGCTTGTAGATTTACTCTGAGCCCATAAAATAGTGCTGACGTGACAGCATTGTTAGTGCCCAGACTGAGCCTCCAGAGATCTTGCTTCTAACCTATCTCATGGAAATCTGCCTTCACTAGGAGAAACATATGGCCCATTCACCTCTGTCACCTAAGAGCCAGTCAATAGCCAGACACAGGAGGCCATCTTACACATGCACCCCTAGCCAAACAATGATGCACAGGAGAATCCTACTGAGATCCAATGGGCCTGTCCCAGAGCAGTAACATCAGCCACGGAAACATAGACTTACAGAAATCTACTGAGCTTGGGGCACTTTGTTATGCAGCAACAGCTATCTGATACATAGAACACACACTTTCATATTTATCTTGGTACACAGTAGGTGCTTGATAAATGGTAGCTACTTAATGTTGTTGTAAGCATGCCTTATTTGGTGACTGAAGAGCCTTCTCCATCTGCGCCGTCAAAAGTTGAATCGTGAGCTATGTAGTCATATGCTGACCAGGCGATGTGTCCCCACTAGACCCTGCACGGTCCATTTCAACTAATAGAAAATATCTCTTGAGCTTTGCACTTGGTCCCTTGACCTCAGGGTCAGAAGAGCATTGAGGACCCGGGTGCAGACCTGGCTCTTTGTGGGGCCTGAATAATACATGCACTTTTTTTTCCTGTTGCTATGATGTTTTTAGACCTTTGATTTACAGTGATGAACATGCCCCTCCGTTTGCCCTGGCTTTTGTTAATGACCCATCATGAATTATCCACGGAAGAAATGTTAAACGAGCTAATTAGGCATTAACCTTACATTATAGATCAACCACACAATTGGATCCTTCACAGTTAGCCCTGCGACAGCACAGAGCATTAAGTATTGATGTCCCAGGAAGGGCCGGGAGATGGAGGGAGAAAGCGGAATGAATCTGGGCAGGGAAACAATGAAGGCGCCTCCTGGCCAGCGGCTGGCAGGAGGGGTGTCGGTGGGAGGCCCTTGACCTGCCTGGGGTTTGACTCTTAAAGGACCCATTCATTAGCTGGGTCACCTCATAAAACAGGAAGTGATAACGACTCTCCCATAGAGCAGTGACAAACGGGTGACACCATGTTCTGAGAACCCGCCATGAACTAGGCTCTTGAAATACATTCTCCTTTTGGATAATTGGTCATTTGAGCCCACTGTTAAGGAATGCCCATCTTTCCCCTCCCTGGGCCACTCTGTGTGGATACGCCAGGCAGAGTCAGGTGAGTGAGGTTAGCATCCTGAACACAAGTGTTGACAAACTAGTCCAGCTGGATAAACGCCCCCCCCCCCCCCCCCCGCCCAAGCAGCTAGGTGACCTGGGTCAGTCAAGAGAAACAGGTGGATAAACCATGTACCGAGGGGTTGATACGTGGACACACACCAAATATATTATGTATAGAGAGGAGATAAATCATATATTGATAAATTGATATGTTGGTGTATATTAAGCGCACACATCAACTTTATAGCTTATAGGAACTTTCTTCTCTCTGATGGATCTTGCTTCATAGAATCTACCAGAGATGTGCTCAGGAATGGCTTTGTGTTCTCTATTGAACAGATGCAGAAATTAAGGGCCACAGATAACAGATGATTTGTCTCAGGGGTGGAGACACAGGTTGAATTTGGTCTTATTCCAAGTCTAGTTCTGTTTTCATCACTTTTTTTTTTTAACCTCTCCCTCCAAGGCACCTCCCTTTGCTGGGATAAGATTCTCAATTATACAGTGGGGGGGGGTGTTGGGGGAAAGGCTGCTCAGCCCACACCCTCTTCTCAAGGAAACCATTGGCCTGAGTCCTTGGTGTGTAGGAAGCCATGTTGTTGATCACATGACCTCATTCCCAGCATTCACTTTTGCTGTAACTGATTGGATGAGAGGGAGGCACTTGATCCAAGGCAGCCAATCAGAGGGTCTTCCATGAGCAGAGGTCAAAATTGACCAATCAGATGATGGAGACACTGTGTTGTGGCCAACTCCAGGTGTGGGATGCTCCTGCCTGTCTGAAAAGGATACCAGGCCACTTCTCCATCCTGCATGGTGTCAGATGTCCTTGTAAGACAGGAGTCTGCAAAGGCCCCTGCTTGTTGCCCCTGAGTGGATGATGTATTGTGGAAATGCCACCCATGTTACCCACCATGTCCCTGGAATCAGATGTCCTCGCAGGACAGGTGCCATCAAGCATTGTGAGGAAGCAAAGCCTTCAGTGGGATGGTGGAAAAATAAGTGACATCAGGTGACATGTGGTTTCTGGCCTGCCACCGCAAAGATAGTAGGGCCAGTATTTGAGATTTCCACTGCCAGGTCTGGAGGGGCCCCACATATTCTGCCTCAAGAGCTAAAAGGGGAAGGCATGAATCACATATTGTATAGGATGCTTTGAGTTTTACGAAAACTGAAAATAAATCTACATTAAGGGAAAGTGGTGGCTAGATTTCATCTTGCAAGATTTGCTGCGGTTTTCCTACTTTTTAAGGCTGTTTTTGAGGGGAAAGCATATTGGAAACCACCAAATTACCCTTATAATCCTTTCTTTTTCTTTTTTCTTTTTTTAGCCTCAGTTTCACATTGGCATTTGGAGCAGAGACTGGGGATATAGTGACACTGTCACCACAGGTGTGTGGGAGGGTGACTGGCCACCTCCATTCTGCACCCTTGTGGGAGGAGTGTTCATGCAGGATTCTGCTAAGCCCCCTTGGTCAGGGGAGGGGGAGGGCAGAGTTTAAGAACCCAGGAGGGTCCTGCCCTTTCTAGGTGCTCTGGATGGTCTTTCCTACTTTTATTTCCCAGATGCCTCCTCTGTCTTTCCTTTCGTCCTGATTCACTTTTCCCTTTTTATCTCTCTTTGCTTTTTTAAAAATTATGTCCACAGACACATAACATAAATTTTATGTTATTAAAATTTGCCATTTTAATCTTTTGGGGAGCACAAGGTCAGTGGCTTGCAGTGGGTTCAAGTTGAGCGTCCCTGTCCACCTTCCATCTCGAGATATTTTCCATCTTCCCAGACCGAAACTCCGTCCCCATGAAAGGACAATTCTTCATGATCTCTGCCCCGAGCCTCTGAAATCATTCTGTTTTCTGTCTCTGGGGACTTGACTGTTCTCGGGAGCACATGTAAACAGGATCGTGTGATTTGTCCTTTCATGTCTGGCTTCTTCATCTTAGCGTGTTTTCAAGGTTCATCTAAACTGTATGGGAATTTCCTTTCTTTTTTTAAGGCTGAATAATATTTCATGACATGGGTGGACCACGTCTTTCACCTCCCCGCCACGGATGGACATTTGGGCTATTTCCACGACTTGGCCGCTGTGAGTGGCGCTACGAGGACATGGGCTTGTGGCATCTCGCTTTGCCTTTGCTGTCTTCTCCAGGGAGGTATGTTAAGCTCACACAGTTGGCCAAGTGTCCTCCTTCTGGGGCTCGCCCAGCTGCCTCTGGCTGTGCGCCTCTGGCCAAGGATCCAACAGGAGCTGTCCATCAGCTGGGCGCCTCGTTCTGGAGTGAGTTGAGCAGAGGAGACAGGATAAGGCCTTGTCCCTTCCAATAGTCAGGGGACAGTCAGAGGTGGATCCTGACAGGCCATGGAAATTCTAAAGTGGCAAAGGAAAATGTGGAGGAAGAAAGTCTGGACTTGGTGTCTCCCGGCTCTGGAGTCCTTTTGGGCCCCGACACCCTGACTCTGTCCTCTGCACCCGGGGCCACGCTGAAGATAATAGGAAGCAGCCCGTGCCAAAGGCCAGGCCCAGGGAGGTGACAGGGGACTCTCAGCAGCTTCTTGCCTCATGCAGCCCAGGAGGGCAGAGGCTGTGGTCTCGGGCAGGGAGGGTGGGAGGTCGGCACTGGGGATTAGCTCTGGGAAGGGTGGAGGCTGAGGAGGCTCCAGGCTGCGGGGTTCCTGCAGGAAAGTCTCCTTTGGTGGCTCCTGCCCTGGGAGACCTTGCCAGCTTCTGAGGAGCTGTGGACCGAGTTCCATCCTCTCCAGGTGGGTACCCAGATCCCTGTGCGGCCACCTGGTCTGGAACGCAGCCTTTGGAGCCCTCTGTGCAGAGCTGATCTTGCTCTTTCATGCTGCCATTTCACTTCTGGGGCGAATGGCCCAACACTGGGAAACGGGCCTCCCGTTGGGGGATCCACCCAGCAGTCGGGGAAGGGGAGAGACCCAGGCTCCCACGTCCTGGTCCTGGGTGCCAGCGGGGCCTTCCCCAGCTTAACTTGAGGCCTCTATTCTCTTGAGTCCAAGACGGAGGGAGTCCTGGCCCATCTCCTGTTTTCAGCAGAAAGGGGGCATGGTCCTGTGCTTTGGCTCACTGACAGGCATTTCCTGAGGACCGACTCTGTGCTCAGCTTTGCGTGAGGTGTGTGGGTGCAGCGACGGGCGTCAGCTTGCTGTTCTCATGGTTCTTGGGTCTCGAGGGGAGGAAGGGGACAGTTCAGAGCCCAGGGGTGAGGGGCATGATGCGGGGAGGCACCAGGGGCCCTGGGACTGGAGACAACAAGGGGCCTCTAAAGCAGGGAGGCTTCCTGGAGGAAGGGGTGGGACCTGAGCGACGTGGGCAGAGGCAGCTGAAGCAGCCATATGAAGAGACACCAGGAAGGTGCTCCAGGAAGAGGGAAAGGGACGGTGCAAAGAGCCAGATGGGAGAAGGAACTTGGCCTTTGGGAAGTTCAGAGCAGTCGGGCCTGGTGGGCAAGGGAGCCATGGAGGGACGGGGAGTCTGAGGGCTGAGACCCTTCGGGGAAGCAGCGGCCAGCTCTCAAGGCTCCCGCAGGTCCAGGGCTTTGGATTTGGTGTCCAGATTCGGAGGAGGGGGTTCTTGGCAAGAGAAAGAGGGGCCTCCCCAGAGCTGCCCCAGAGCTGGGCCTGGCTGGATGGCAGAAACCATCCAAAGACAGGCCAGGCAGCAGAGGGGCTCCACACTGGGCCACTGCCTGGAGCCTTTATTAGACACCAGCTGTGTGTCTAACACGTTGCCAAGCTGCGGCAACAGGCACAGGGAGGCCATGGCTCTTGCAGGGGTGAGCGTGGGCCTGGCTGGGGCGGGGGGAGCAGAGATCTGAAGATAGAGGCCGGGGCGGGCGCTGAGGGCCAGGGAGGTGAGCTGGGCCCGGGGCTTGGCATGAAGATTTATAACCCTCTGGTCCTGCTCGGGCCCCGCCTCCCCTCCCCCCAGCCCAGCGCCTTTCTCTTTCTGGCGGTGTGTTCTAGAGACACCCATTATCTCTATTAATACCAGCCACAGGGTCATTTACTCAGGCACCAACTTTTCCTCCAGCATAAATATTTATACAGGACTGACCTGTGGCTGGTGCGTTTTCCTTTTATTTGATTCCTGCCGCTGTTTGTGTCTTGCTAGTCTGTCGGCTAACGTGTTTAGCTCCTCTGTCTGGAACCTTCGGAGCCAGCCAAGTCTCTGGGAATGGCTGGGGCGGGGGTAGCGGGCGGGGGCGGGGGAGGCAGGCGGGTCCCTCTCCTGCTGGGCCTGTTGGGGCAGGTTGGCAAAGCCGCGGAAAAAGGGGCTCTTTGCTCTCTCAAAACTGCTGCCCCCCCAGATCCAGGCTAGAAGTAGACTCGTGGGCAAGCTGAGGAACTCAGGCAGGGGACCCCCACATTAGCAAGAGGCCCTTCTCAGCCCCAGTGGCATGTCGCGGAGTGTTCCCGTGGCCACGCTTTGCAAAAGCAAGATAGTTCTAGCAGCTTTCTCTGAGATGTCTCTGCCCAGCTGAACAAGATGTGGCTCCCCGACTCCCCCAGACCTGGATCTATTTGTGGTGATTTAAGTTGCGAGTGGGTAAATGCTGAGATGGAAATATCCCAGTATTAAAGTAATACCAGTGTTAATCATGATGATAATCATGACATCCCCGCTGCATCCCCAGCCCCGAAGACACACATTATCCTCCTGGGGATGCACAAGAGGCATTGGGGGAGATTGTCACAACCCATAGCTGGAGTCACTAGGGCTTGGATCCAGGGTTGCCGCTGCCTTCCTTGAAGCCTCTAGAAATGGGAATAGTCGGAGTCATGTATTGAGTGTCTGCCGAGCACCAAGAATTGGACATACTTTTTAAATTTTTTTCCAAACCCTCTGTCAAACAGTCCTGCAAAGTAGGAAGAGAATATTGGCTTCGTTTTTGCAAAGGAGAGACCAGACGCTGGGAGGGGAGAGTAGAGTTGCTAAATCAATGCGGCCGATGCATGGCCAGTCAGAAGGGGAGGCTGCCGTGTCTGAGTGTCGCCCCACGCCAGGAACCTGGCCACACTGCAAGCAGGTCAGGAAGGAGCGCCCCCAAGTGCGGGCTTACGTGTGGTTGTGCAATGAAGAGTGACTTTCCCCCCACCTTTAACTTTGTCTTTTGGGTTGTTTTGGAAACTTCATAAGGGAAATTCCATACGGTTCCTAAAGCACACCAGAGATGCTATAGAAACTTCTGTCCCTGTGCCGGTGGATGGCATGTGAGGCCAAGCTGGAGGAGGCCAGTCAGGAGCAGAAGGTGCCACGGGTCAGAGTTGGGGTGGGCACAGGCGCAACTGAGACGGAGGAGGGCGGCTGATTGGGGGCTGAGGATGGTGTGTTGGGATTTGCTCTCTGCTCCCAGATCTCCACCCTCATGCTCCCTGTGGCCCAGACCCCAGCGTGAAGTGTCTGCTGAGACCGGCCACAGCCTGCTGGCTCCTTTAAGGGCAGAGTCCTCAGACCCAGCCCGTTCCCTGGCCCAGGGTAGGTGCCTCATAAGGACTGGCATTCACGAAAGGCAGGAATGGGTGAGGGAGTGACTTCCAGCACGGACCACCTCTTAGAAGCATTTGGATTTCAGTGAAAGCTCTGAAGACCAGGCCTGATACTGACCCCGAACACAGCAGTAGAATCTTCAAGATTTGGGGGTCAAATGGCCATTTCCTTTGACATTTAGCTGTGAAACTGTGTCTCTTTCCCAACTGGGGTGGATCATAACAGTTCTAGTGGCAAGGTGGACCTGGCTTGCCGTGAGGGGTAGAGAACAGTTGGGTTAAAAAAAAAGCTGACATTCTGAGCTCAGGCCATTGCCTTGACCAGCATTAGCTGGGTGTTCAGTGTGCAAGTGACTCAACCTCTCTGTGCCTTGTTTGCTCATCTGGAAATGGTCACAGTGTCTCACTGAGGTTTCATCAGAATTAATTTAGTTGATACTATAAAAAAATATAAAGCTATGAAAACAAAGGTTGGTACAGAACTCATGATCCATGATTGTTGTCTATGGTTATTATTTATATTTATGAATCGAATACTCATTGTATTCCCAATCTTAATCATAGCAGCTGTCTTTGGTCAAGTGCTTACAATATGCAAGACGTTACTCTATTGTCTCCTGGTAAAACTCTATAAAACATTTACTTTTGTTTCCATGAGCTCCATTTTGCAGATAGAGAAATCGAGGCTCAATACAGCTAAGCTGCTAGGCCAAACACCACAGCTTCTAGATGGAGGCAAAAATCAAGCCAAGTTTGACTCATAATAGTGAGTGTTACTACAAATCCGGATATGCCCCCAGACCAGGCCGGTGACCAGGGGCTGGCAAAAGATCAGGGATCAGTAGCCACATGGGCTCCGGTGGTCAGGAATCAAAGTTCCATTGACTTTTGAATTTCAGCTGATTCTCAAGCGTGTCTGCTCTTTGAATCACTTTAAAAAAAAATACTTATGCGGGGAGGGGGGGGCTGTCATTTGGACAGCAGGCTCTCTGTCAGTTTCTTAGTGAGCCAAGGTGGAGAGGCACTGTTTAAAAGCACCAAGTGGGTCGCAAAAAAACGTGCTAGTCACTGTGTTTAGCAAAGGGACCATCAATTTACAGTGTGACGTGAAGATAATGCCTCTGAATGAGGTGAATCAGTCCATCCGTCTTCTCATTGGTTCACTGTCCAACCACCTACACCCCCGTTCAGAGGTCCCCCCTCCATTCTTCCATTGATCTATTCATTTATCCTTCCATCCATCCATCCTTCCATCCTCCCATCTTGCATCTACTTATTCCTGCATCTACCCCATCAACCCACCCACACGTTATTTCCTCCTCCTCCCCACTCGCCTGTCTATCTTTCCCGTCTCCCTGTCTCCCCTCCACTCCCTGCCTTCCTCTCCCTCAGTTAGGCCCCCTCTTCTGCCGCCCACAGCCTGGCGCACCCTTGGTCCAGCCCTCGTTGCAGTGGCGCGAGCTCAGCCTCTCCCCCTCCTCTCCTCCCGGTTGCTCCTTTTCTCTGATGAAGGTGCGAGTGAGTCTCTCCCAGGCGCCCGGAGGAAGCTCGCCAGAGACAGAAAAGAAATCTGTTTCTGCTCTTCCCCTGCGTGACCTTTCTTTCCCGAGGAGGAAGTCTCTTATAAACACTTGCAGCTCCTGAGCGCGCCAGGGCTTTGGAGCGGCTCCTCCAAGTCGAAAGGCAATCTCGAGTGCATACCTGGTGTGCGGCCATCTGCATCCAGGAGGAGGTTTAAGTGGGGTGCTGACCGTGCAGCCCGGGGGCTGTCTTCTCTCTTCTCCACCACGGCAGGCATGGTGGGATGGAAGAGGAAGGACTACAGAGATTGTTCCTGAGTTTCCAGAGTTCCGGAGTCTCTCTCCACCCAGACTTGGCACTACTGATACTTTGTGCCACACCGTTCTTTGGTGAGGGGCGCTGCACTGTGCTGGGCATTATAGGATATTGCGCAGCATCTCTGGTCTGTCCCCCCTAGAGACTCCCCGCTAGATACTCCAGCCTCCAGAATCCAAAACATCTCCAGTCATTGCCGGATAATTCTTAGAGGGAAAAAAAAAATCACCCCTGGTTGAGATCCTCTGTGGTGTTGGAGATGGAGAGCTTCTGCTTTGGGCGACTTGGGAGTCCACGTTTATCCAAAACCTTCACCGCTTTAATCTGTCACCCCAGAACGACACTAGCATTCACTCCTCAAAGCGCCTGGGTTGGGAGGGTGAATGAAGTAGTCATCCACTTGTGCCTGTTCAGCCATCTTACTGGTCCTTACGGACAGAATCCGCTATTGTCTCTTACGCTGTGTCTTAAAAGCAAACAAAGAAGACTGCATGTGTCCCTTCTTTAGGAGATGTGTCCATCTGGGGTCGGCGAGGGGGCTTCTGCTTGTTGAGGTCACTCTGTGACCTTGGCTGACGGAGCATGGACCAGCTCTGATCTAACCTGGGTCACCCTGGCATTTGGATGCTACATCCAGCTCAGGAGAGAAAGGCCTGTCGTGGATACTCACGCCTCATTGGTCGGAATGAGTCACATGACCCTCCCAAGCCAAAGGGGGACTGAGAGCAAAATCTTTCTGATGCCTCTAGACACACACATTCTCCCACCAACAAGCCCAAGTGCACACACACACAATCATGGAGTTCTGATCACGCTGTGTAAATTGGGCTTCACGTTTTCGCACAATTTCATTTCTCTGATCTTGGAATCTTGGTGGATTTGTTTCAAAGACGTGATGCTCACCGTTGGAAAATGTTCCGTTGGGAGACTACGCTTTATTTAATTGGATCTTTATTGCCTTTTAATTTTTCCCATAATTCTTGCAATCATCACCTTACACATCAATCTCTCTGGGTGCCTCTGGTTATTTCCATAGGTGAACGTTCTAGGGGAGGAAATGATTGGCATAGTCGTTTGGTTCAATGTGTTAAATTGCCACGGTAAGATTACACCAAGTCACCCTCCTTACACCCATCCCTGTGCCCACCACCAGGTTATGGGAAAACCTGTCCCCTGCCCTTCCCGGTGCTCGCCATTAGCATCTCACACCATCTTTGCCAATTTTGAGAAGAAAAAACTATTTTTCCTCTTCCATTTGTTTATTCACTATAGAAATGGAACTTTTTAAAAATGGTTCTTTGCTTTTGTGGATTAATTGTTGATGTGATTTTCTGTTGGGGCACCATTTTTTTGACTTAGAGGAGTTCATTATAATTCATCATCATGAGTTCACTGTGACATAATTATACATCGATGACTCACACGATTCCTACATCCCACCATTATAAACTATAATCGTTATGATGAATTCAGCCTTGGTGATCATAACTTAGAAATGTGTTTCCCTCCATTTTCTTAGCGGTCTCTCTTTCGTCCTCAACTGGTGCTTCTGTTGGGAGGGTTTGGGATTTTGCTCTTACAATGGCTCACGATGCTCATGGAGTCGGAGCTACTGACTCTCTCTGGCTTATGGCTCCCGCCACTGACTTTATAGTTGGAAAGCGCTTTCCGACTCATGGATCAGAAACTCTTCCTATTTTTGGACCATTCACGTGAACCCAGCGAGCCACTTGTGACTTAGCTGTTTGACCTTGGGGAAGTCACTTACCCTCTCTGTGCTTTGGTTTCCAATCTTAACCTGGGAATGATAATACTACTTCATGGGGTGAGAGAGTCACCAAGCCAGTCAGTTCACGTCCCTGTCAGCACCTGGCACAGTCGGCACAAGTGTCAGTTGTGTTCGTTCGTTTATTCAGTTGATTATCAATCATTCCTAATAGCGTGGCCTAATGGTGACAAGTGTCCTGACAGCACTCGCTGAGCCACCTGGCTTTCCAGTGTGTGCCGAGGTGTCTGTTTTCTGTCCATTACCACCCGGTTTCCAGGCTCCTCGGGCAGCTTGGGGCTGATCTGACTGTCAGATGGTATCGGCCCTCACATGCCCTGCCCCTGCCTTCCAATCCCGTGGTTACTTTCATTCTTTTATTTATGTGTCTTTGGCTAAGAGTCCTTTCATCATCGTCTTTTTAAAAGCATGATTAAAAGATTAAAGGGGATGAGGGGGGTGATGGCTCTCGGCTCCTTGGTGTCAGAGCCCAGGGCTGGGAAGAGGCTGGACGTTTGGGGCAGTCCCACACACCGCAGAGCGACTCAGTTCCCAGCAACGCCGGTGACATCAGGGATGGCCTGGGCCAAGGCCAGGTGGGTGAAAAGTTCATCCTGTGCCCTCCGGTCTAGACTCCAAAAGGACCATGGCCCTGGCCCATGACCTCCTGATCCTATTAGTAACTTGCTGTGTTACCTTGATCAAGTGACTTCACGTCTCTGTGCCCCTATTTTTCTCGTCTATGCAATCCGTGGAATGACACCCCCTGATCTCCCTGTGGTTTTAAGAGGTCTCAGAGAAATACTGCCTAAGTCTGGCCATTATTTTTGTGGTCATCACTACTACGCTTAATATCGGTAACATCGGTGGCTGCCATTGTCATCGCTAGGTTTCCTTCTCTGAGGCCTTTTCCTGGGGAAAGTTCCGGGAGGGCTCCTTGGAATCTCTGCATTTATCCTGCGGTTTCCTAGGCAACCCAGGACCACGGAGCAGCTCGCGGTGGAACTGTTGGCCAGTTAAAACTCAGGCTAGGCTGAGGCCTTGGCCGTGGGGCTGGGCCTCTCTGGAACTTTCTTGGGGCTTTAGTGGTCACGGGGGTAGAACAGCCATCTCCAAAAAGAGGCGTGCACCTCTTCACCCTGTTAGAGCGAATGTGACCTTATTTGGAATAAACCGTCTCTGCAGATCTAAATGAAGGATGCCCAGATGGGGTCATCCTGGAGTCCCCGGATGGGCGCTAAAGCTAATGGCAGGTGTCCTTAGGAGACGAGGCAGAGGATGGTTCAACAGTAACGAGGACCCAGGGGCCTAGAGGGCAAGGTCAGGCAGATATGGAGGGGAGACTGAAGCCATGATGCTACAAGCCGAGGAGCCAAGGGAAACTGGAAGGGACCAGGAAGGGTTCTCCCCGTGCCCTCTGGAGGGTGGGGTCCTGCTGACACCTTGATTCGGGACTCCTGGGCTCTGGAACCAAGACAATCAGTCCCCTGCCTTGGGAGCCAGCCGATCCATGGGGCCCTACAGACTCCACCTGGACCCTCACCAGGAGCAGCTTTGCAGATGCAGCTGGGGGAGGAGTCCCAGGTGAGAGGCCAGGAGTCCTGGGTCCCAGGCCTGAGTCCTTCTTGGTGGGTGACCTCGGCGAAATCAATTCACCTCTCAGGACCGCAGGGTCCCCATCTTTGACATGAGGAGTTGTCACAGTCAGGGGTGGATGACAGGCTCTTCCCAACCAGACCTTTTTACTTGCAAAAAGTGCGTGAAGTGGGTTGGGGTGGGGACGGCACCAGGGAGAACCGGCCCCGGGGACCCAGGAGGCCCTTTTCCCTCTAAAGGAACAGTCATGGCTCAACTCCAGCGAAGGGCTGCCAGACGGGAATTCCGGCTTTGCGTTGCCAGAGCTTCTTGTTTTTCGAGAAAAGGGAGATTTTTATGTAAAAACCTGACTTTTGAATGTCTGCCGTGGATTCAGATTTCCTACCAGCATGACACGGGCCAAACAAAGCAATCCTGCAGGCCAAGAGCGAACTCGGATCTAGTTCAACTCCACGGTCCCTCTCCAGCGCCCCGTGCCAGGACTTTCTCCCTGTGGGAATACCTGATCCTCCAGAGCCCTGTTCCTGGCCAGCCAGGAGGGCAGCCCAGGGGGCTGGGCAGGGACCACCGACCCAGGAAACCTGAAGCCGCGTGGGCCACCGATGCCTGCTTGGGTTCCTTTTGTCCTTCCTTGAGAGCCGCCTGGTTTCAGGTAGCCGCTTGAGTTTTACGTGCAAAACTTAAGCCCACCCGTCAGCCGGGGCTCCGTGGTGCCCCGTAAATCATAGGCTGTTTTTATTATTAATAATAAAATCCAGCTGATGCTGGGAACGCTCAGGAGCTGGGCGGTAGGAGGGTGGCTCTGCACCCAGGAGCGGATGGCTTGAGAATTCCAAGGGTGGCCTCCGAATGGAGTTTTATGTCCGTTCACTCAACGGGCGCTTAGGAAACACCTACTATGTGCCAGGCAGCTTGTGGGTGCTCAGAATACAGCAGTGCACGAGACACGGGTCTTCCTTCCGTCCTGGAGGAAAGAACGGAGTGAGGAGCCTGATTCCCGAGGACTGTGACCCAGGCAAGGGCTCCTGGGTCCAAGAGCCAGGAATGTCCGTCACTCCTCTGTGGGCAGATCGTCCCGTATGAAAAATGGAGGCCCAAACTGGACAGTCTCTCTGGCCCTTTGAGCTCTGAGACCTCTTGGGGGACAAACGGAGATGGAGATGGATTGGGACATCGCAGCGTCTGCTTAACCTGAATGAGATTGAAACCACGGCTCTGGACACTGTGGAGGGTGAAGCGAGTCATTCCCACTGCCACCCATTCAGGCCGATGGTAACGGCGTGGGCCTTCAACGGTCCTCGAGATTTGGCACCAGGCTCAGAGTCCTCCCTGTTTCCACAGCCACAGTCACGAGCTGGTGGCATCTGCCATCTGCCAGCCATGTGCGTCCCTCGTGGGCACCGCGGATATTTCCCAAGCATCTACTTACTTCTGCGCACGGTGCTGCGTGATGGAAATATCAGGGCAGCAGCTACGTGGGCCGGAAAACACGGGCAGCAGATGAAAGGATGGAACTGAAGAGTGAGTCCCATGGAGTGGAGGAGAGAGAGGAGGGGAGGAGAAGGAAGAGGAGACAGAGCTCCAAGTGGTGCCTTCACAGATGTCTCCTTGGATAGTTGACATCTGAGCCGAGAGCCCTGGAGATGCTGCGGAGGCACCGGGCAGGAGAGGTCAGGGAAGAACATTCTAGAACCAGGGAACGCTAAGTGGCAAGGCTCCCAGGTGGGACAAACGGGGCCTCCTGGAGGAGGAAGGTGGCAGGGTGTCGCAGCTCAGTGACCAGGAGTGTGAGGCTGGACTGGAGAAGAGGCTGGAGAAGAGGCCAGAAAACGGAGGCTTTCCTTTCCAAGTGCAGCGGGAGCCTCCTGGAGGGGGCTCAGCCCGGGGAAGAGGGAGATCTGATTTTAGTGGCATCTGTCCAGTCCCTTTTCAGGGTCTGGCTCGCCCCCCAGGATCCAGCCCTTTCCCAGTGCTTTGGGTGAGAGGCCTGGTTGGTGCAGTCTGGTTGGGTAACCCCCCCCCCCCCCCCCCCCCCCCCCCCCCGCCATGTCAGATCCGGTGGACTCTCCCCGGGAGGGATCAGCGGGGCAGAAGGCGCCTCTGGAACCCGCTCTGGGAAGTGCGGCTCACCAACCCCTCTGAACGCTGCCCGGGATCTCGGTGCCCCTCCTGCTCCTCCGATGGCTTCTAGCTTTCCACTTGTGACAGCTCCGGTGATCTCCTATGACAGGGGGAATATGCAGCCACAGGGATGCAGCTCCGTGCCCGGGAAATGTCACCTCGTATTGATGTCACAGAGGAGAGAGAAGCAATTAAGGCGCCAGCCCATTCTTGAAGCTCTGGCTCCAGGCAAACCATAGGGGGGGTGGAGAGGGAGAGGGAGGAGGAAGGAACCGGAAGGGAAGCAGTGGGGTTGGGAGGGCTGGCGGCGAGGAGGGGAGCACAGTTCCTGGCGCAGAGTAGGTGCACAGCGTTTGTCGAATGAATAAGGGAAAGTGTGTGCTGGGAGATGGGTCACCTGACCTCCCCGCTGTGGAGCCACAGGACCCTCCGTGCCTGCTCCAGGGAGCATGAAATGTCGGTGGCTCACAGCTGACCCCTTGTAACAACTGCCCTTGGCCAGAGGGAGCTGCTGGGCCACTCACCCGGGGCGCCTCCATCCAGTGACCAGTTGGGTGTGCACAGACCCAGTCCCTTGGCCTCCATCCAGAATTGCTCTTATGGGCCACCCAGCTCCTGAGCTCCCTAGAGGACGGATGGACGTTCCCTGTTCCAACTGCCCACAACCCAGGTTCTCCACCGCCCCCCCCAGCTCCCATAGTCCTTTGCAGGTGCTCCTGCCAATTCTGCTCAGTGAACACCCGCGTGCGAATCTCTCCCCCAGAGACCCCCGCCTGGTAAGACACCCCACAGGGACGCACACCATCCGTGTGTGGCTATTCATGGTGCTCCTCCCGCGGCCCCCCACTTTCCAGACTCTACGAGGGAAACACAGCCGGACTGAACTCTAGCAGCCCTTTCTGGTGGAGAGTCTGGGTCAAACCCGAAATGGAGAAAAACCTAAAGAAGTCACAGAGGCTGCTAAAATGACGTTGAAGAAGCCCCCCGGGGTTTATGTAAGGGAAAGAGAAAATTTGTGAAAAAATGGAGTTTATTTAAAAGAGACACACACACACACACACACACACACAGAGAGAGAGAGAGAGAGAGAGAGAGAGAGAGAGAGAGAGAGAGAGAGAGAGAGAGAGAGGGAGAGAGGTTTTTCCCGTGTGGCTGATATGTGAATGGGGCTATGGAGAGAAGTGGGAACAGGATGGAATTTGAAAGGTGTCCACTGTATCATGATACACTATGCCGTCCTTCCCTGGGGTTTGCCTGATGGAGTGAGCAGAGATTTGGAAATCTCTTGCTTTGATTTTTGGCCTTGGAGACTGGGCCCCATGGGATCACGCATCTATCTGGGTTACAAGTGTGACCCAAAGGAAAAAAATAATGGAGGGGAGATAATAAAATGAAGGGAGAAAGAATAACAGATCAGTAGGAACAATAAGAAGAGAGTTAGACCCTACCCCCATGGCCAGGAAAGCGTCACATAGAAGGAAAGAGAAACAGGATGAAAAATCAGAGAAAGACATCTTCCTCGTAGCTCTGGGACTGTCGGCCGAGTCACCAGCATGCCCGACGTCCTGCTGTGGTTGACATCCCCTGCTCCCAGCTCCTGGTGAGACGAGAGGACACAGGCTGGTCTTGGTACAGAGGTTGGCATGAATCGGCCAAAGAGTAGCCTGTTAATTCAGCTGAGGTCCCAGATGGCACCACAGCAGGGCCCTAGGCGAAGTCTCTCCTCTTTGGTTGACAGACCCATCACAGGCTGTCCCGTGGCGAAGGAGCCCCCGTCCGAAGCTCCTTCTGTGCCATTTCTCTGCGTTAGCACGTGGCATCCTTCCTGCCCAAACGTGGCTGCTCCAGTTACTGCCATTAAGCCCACATCCTAGGCAAGGGGAGAAAAGGGACCCAGACTTCAGACTTTATCTTCCGAGGACGGGACGGATTGCTTCTTCTGACTTCCCAGGGACCAGAACTGGTCACATGACCGAGATTTAGATTCATGGGAAGGTGAAAAAAGAATCATTTAACCTTGATGGCCCTGTGCCCCGTTAGATTGTTATGGGTTCTGCTACTAAAGGAAAGAGGAGGGGTTCACCAGCCGTCTCTGGCATAGACGGGCATCTGCTCTATTGTGATCCAACCACACAGAGACTGATTAGAAGCTGATGGAATGATCTACAACAAAAAATAGCTTGTGGCAGACTAAATTTGGGTGGAGGTGAGGCATGGGGCAGTGGGGCAAGAGAGGAGAAGGGGGTAGGGGGTTTCTGAAGGAGAGAGGGGCAGAGGGAGCGGCCAGTTCTTGGGCTGTGAGATCTCTTTTCGTTCTTAGTTCTGACCATAAAGGATTTTTTAATGTATTTTTTTCATCTGCTTTTCAGGTTAGAGGATGCCAACTCCAGCTCAGGCAATAGCTAAAGTTGGGTCAGGTTTCCATTCACCCGATTTCCTGAAGGTGGCTGGAGAGGCTTCGTCCCGATCTCCCATGGTGCTTCTCATGCACTGATAAAAGACCCAAAGGCTGGATGCTCCAAAAGTTCTGAGGAAGGGAGGAAGAACAAATAAAAGGAGAGCCACAGGTTTCCAATATTTTTAGAGAAGATGCTTCCACAAGTGAGTTCCACGGTGTTTGGGGGAGACGACATGGCTCAGGGTCCCAGGAATGACTTCAGGGAGAACCCAAAGTCATCAGCCACACCCTCGACAACCCGCCTAGGGGAGTCGAGGAGAGGAGTGGGGAATTCCTAGTCAGCAGGGTTGGAAGGGCCACAGCACGGGAGTGACCGGCCAGATTGGAAATGGATGTGCATGGGGTGCTCTGCTTGAGGGCTTCATCTAGGATGGCAGAGAGGAGTCACGCTAAGGGTCCCCTTAGAGCACATCTTGACTCAGATCCCTGAGTAGTCAGCATCCCTGAACTACTTAGTCTACTCTGGAACCTTCTTAGTTTCACCCTCTCTGCCTTCGAGGAGCTGTTCCTTAGCAGTTTGGATATCACTCCTCTTTTGTGTGACTCCTTCTAGAGATGGGCCGAGTATCTCCTTCACCCCAGTTTTCTCAGAAGCAGCACGGCAGAAAGATAGAGACACATCTCTGAAGTTGAAGCAGAAGTAGCTCTGAGCCCTGAGTTGGAACTGGCCAAGTTAACTCAAAGACACGGTTTTCCTTTTCTGGGCCTCTGTTTCCCCATGGGTGACATGAAGAAAAGAAAAATCACTTCTACTGAAGTCAATGATCCCAGGATCAGATTCAATAGATCCAGGATGGTGTTCATTCTGCATCTTGGAGGAAATCTTGGAAATTTTCTCTGGCTCTGATTTCTCCAATTTCCACCTTTTCTAGTAAGATTTCCTTGGCCATGTGCTAAACGATTCCTAAGCATCAGGTACAGCTGGGCTGGAGGACAGTGTCATGCTCACGTGGCTGCTCAGGTACAGGTGGCATGGCTCAGGAACCCTTCTGACATTCCTGAGCTTGTATTCTGGATCCCTGACAGCCAGGTAGTTGGAAGGTTACACCATCTTCTTTCAAAATGGCGCCCTTCTGCACAGGACGAGATGGATTCCTGGAACTTCAAGGACAGATCTAGCATTGACACCTACGAATATGTGATTTCTTTGTGATGGAGCCAGAGCTGGCAAAAGAGTGAAGGATCCAAGAGAGGGAGCAAGGAGGTCATTTGAAATCACCATCCTGTTCAGATTTTATACCCCCATCTGGATTCTCCTGCTGAGAGGCAAGTTGGGCATTCAGGCCTGGAAACCTGTGCCAGAAGCTAACTAAGTCCTAGAAGTCAGTTCCTGATGGTATTTGGCAACCTCGGGCCTCTCAGGGCCAAGGGTTTAGTGCCAAGAGTAATTGTGATTTACACTCCTAACCCCTTTGGGTGCAAAATGGTTTTGATTAGATGCATACCATGTTTATTAAACCTTGCACCAGGCAGGCTGGGGGCTCGGCGGCCCTGCCATGGAAGGGAGGGAGATTTACACGGCTCCCTGCAGGATTCATTTAATCTCTTGGGGATTTACTGACCTTCAATTAGAACTGTTAAGTACTGTTTACACGGTCCCTAATTCATACAAGACCAATGTAAGTTTGAATTTTGCTTTCATTAAGGACCTATGAATCAAGAGAATAAAAACATAAACTCTTTGCCAAGTGAGATGTGATTCGGGTAAAAAAAAAACATCAAAAATAAAAAGCCATTAGCAACTGAAAACCTAAAACTTTGTCATTATGTAGGAGTGGCTCGATAGAAAAGAGTTGATATATATTTTTTTAGGATAGGTTTAAAACAAACAGAAATCCCCACCAGACTTGAGATTGTGGGGTGAGAATTAGCTTTATGGTTTAAATCTCTTTCTTACAGAGATCTGGAAAAGATGTTCTCTTGAATTCTTTTCTGTTGTTGAAAAAGCTGGATTTGTTTGGACCCATGAGAAGGAACAGTGACTTGTGACTAGTATCTCTTACAAGGTCCGTCTTGCACCTAGCTGGGTGCTCAGAAAATTGCGTCTAGCTGCACTTTCAAACTGAGGTAGATGGACTCCAAGGAGGGATGTGGAGAAGACTCGGGCTACAAAAACTAGCAAACATCCTTCATGGAGGTATCATTCAGGGTTTTTTTTTTTTTAAGGGAAAATGCACTTTAAAAAAAAATGTTGGGAAAAACACAATTGCATTGAATGCAAAGTCACAAATGCAGATACTCGGTGAATAGGCCAATGTGACCATGAGAATTCATTACCCATCTAAATAGATAGTGAGCTGTGGGCTCCGTGCATACTGGTGGTGGAATTATCTGAAGTGGGCATGTCTGACAGTTCTTGGCTTGGGACTGATTCCTGAAGAAGAACCCCAAGCAAACAGCTCTGAGTCACAGCTCTATGCAGGGAGAGAGAAGTCCTTTTAAATTCTTTGACGCATTATGGGTCCTGCTTTCTATTTCTGCCTTGGAAACAGAACATGTAGGTTCTGACAGCCCCTGGGGTTGTATAAAACAATTCCACCTCAGGACAGCATGATAATAGCAATCGTCAAGGCCGGCGCCCATCAGAGTCCCCATGTGTGAGCGTCTTGTCTTCATCTCTTCCCTAAGATCTGACCCACATGGTTGTTGTTATGGTCTGTATTTGACAGATGAGAAAACAGGATCAGCAAGGTGCAGTCACTTACTCAGATCACTGAGCCAGGAACCCACCATGACACTCGATCCTGGAGCCCTCCGCCTGTGTTCTGGGTTATCGAGAAGCTTCGTGATGCAAGCTGGGGTGGAAATCCAGGATTCCTTTCTACACCACCTGGTCTCCATCTGGAGCGGGAGCGAGGAGCACACAAACCGCTCTTGTTGGCATCTCCTCCTGTGGAATAAGTCCTTCCCTGAAAGATGAGCAGTTTGGGGACCAGGCACGAGCCAGAGAAATCACAACGCCATCTCCTGCATCCTGAAGCCCATTGCTAAGGCTGACATGGGTCTGCTTAGCTCATGTTCCAAAGCCAGAGGAACAACAATGCTGGCTGAAATGATGGTGGGGACCGTCACCTACGTTGGTGGCTTGCTCATAAACCATATCTTTCTCCTTCTCCCAGTCCCTGACGTTCACTGTTTTACTATCTGCTTCTATCAGTTCGACCTTATATAAATGTTTTTATGAAGTATTTGTCCTTCCATGACTGGGTGATTTCACTCAGTGTGGCTGATGGATATTCTGTGGTCTGAATGGGCCACATTTTCATTATCCATTCATCCACCCGTGGACATTTATGCTCTCTCCACTTCCTGCTTAGTGCAAATAATACTGCAAAGAACACAGGTGTGCGAATATCTCTTTAAAATCATGTTCACGGTCCTTTGGGGAAATAGGCCACAGGGGGACTTCTGGGTCATGTGGTATTTGGGTTTTTAATTTTTCAAGGAATCCCTGTACTGCTTCTCCTAGTACCGGCACCAGTTTGCATTCCTACCAAAAGGGCACAAGGGGTTCCAATTTCTCCACATCCTCACCGGCAGTTGTTATTTCCTGTTTTTATTTTATTTTTAAAATGATGACCATCTTGACAGGTGGGAGGTGACACTGTGGTTTTTCTTGGGTCTCCCTGATGGAGAGCACTGTTGTGCATCTTTTCATATATACAGGGGAATCACGGACAGGACTTCTTTGGAGAAATATCTATTTGATTTCTTTGCCCATTTTAAAAGAGGTTATTCCACTTTTGCTCTTGAGTTGTAGAAGTTCATTATCAGTTGAATGATCTGCAAAAATTTTCTCCCTTCCTGTAGTTTTTGACTATTGACTGTTTCCTTTGCTGGGCAGAAGCCTTCCGGTTGGACATAGTGCTGCATGTCTGCTTTTGGTTTTGTTGGTTGTAATTTTGATATCATCCTAAAACATCATTGCCATTGAGCTAAGCTCTTGATCAGATAAATCCCAGAGTGTCTTTTTTTTTTTTTTTTTTTTTTGGTGGTGGTGGTGGGGGAGGTAGGGGCAGTGGTACCAGGGATTGAACTCAGGCACACTCAGTCACTGAGCCATATCCCCAGCCCTATTTTGTATTTTATTTAGAGACAGGGTCTCCCTGAGTTCCTTAGCACCTGGCTTTGGCTGAGGTTGGCTTGGAACTCACGATCCTCCTGCCTCTGCCTCCCAAGCTGCTGGGATGACAGCTGTGCACCCCTGCACCTGGCTCCCAGAGCGTCTTTGATGAGAAAACTGCATGCTTTACCATCGTAAACTCTGTTCTTAGACTAGCATCTTTCAGAAGCAACTTGGATTTTTCTTACTAAACTCAGATAGTTTAGTAAGAAAGAGGAGTAGGGACATGAAAAGAGTACCTTCATGAGCAAGTGACAACCGTGGGCAACTGGGGTCTCCCCCACTGGTACAGGTTGCCAGAGAAAGTGCAAGACTCCTGAGGAATCTGAATTTCAGTAAACAAAGGCGAATGTTGGGTGTGCGAGCCACGGACGGCACGGGTCCTGCTCGTATCAACATCGCCTCTGTGCTCATCAGAAGTTCGATTTTAACTGGTTTGCTGCATTTTATTTCCTTAGCCCAACAATTCTCTACTAGGACTCCGGGGAGATGATGAAGAACATCTTTCAGAGCTGTCCGGTGAGGGGCAGGGAAGCCGGAGTCCCTAACAGCCATCACGGGACAGGGCTGCTCCTGGGCCCATCAGCTCTGCTCTGTGCAAGGCTGAGCTGGCTCCTTTGGTCACAGAAAACCCTTAACAGCAGGACAGAATGTTTGTACCCCCAGGACTAAGGTGGGGGTAAAGGTTAGAGGTGCTTGTCAGGCACGAGAGCCCCAGTGGTGAAGGGTAGCCTGAGCCCACAGACCAGGAACCGCAGGATAAAGGATTCCAGTGAGGAGATGCCTTGGCCTTCCCAGAGTTTAAGGATTTTCCTTTGACTCAGGGTTCCCAGATTTTAGAAGGACCCTCCTGCTTTACGCAGGGCAGGGTGGATGCCCTGGCTGGTGTCCTTGGACCCCCTGGGCTCATGGCGACGTGCCCTTCGGCCTTCATTCACATTGACTTGCGGTGGCCCCGTGTGATGGGGCATACCGTGTCTCCTCCGTGGCCATCAGCTCACAACCATCTCCTCCAGGAAGCACGAGGCGCCTGTTTTTCTTGGAAGAGTCGGTGCTCATGAGAGCATTCTGCGTGGAGAGAGGAGATGGCCAGGCGGGGTCTGCCCAAGCTCAGGGGCCAGGGGTGCTCTTCACCTGCTCCTGTCTGATGGCAAATGTGGAGGACGGCCACAGGGAAGGAGGTTCCTCCTCTGCTTCCTTTCTCCCACGATGTCGTCCATGCAGTGAACGTGGACAGAGGGTCTTCTAAGTTCAGGAAGCCACAATGGGTCTTTTTTATATCATTTGGAGGTGTCCGTCTATTTTAGGTGATGGAGTGTTTTTAGTGCCCTGTTTTCAATTCTCAGGAGAAGATGGGGTTCTTCTCGGGTAGGTTTTCTTATCTCTTGTGCGGTGGACAAATTCTTCCTGTTATTTAAAGCCTTCCTGTAATATGCATATCTTCATTTAAGTGCAAACGAATGTTTTATCTACATGGAATAGCGGCGTGGAGTATGGACTGTGGGTTCGGACAGAAGTGGGCATGGATCCTGCTCCCAACGCTTGCTGGGCATGAGATCTAGAACCAAGTGGATCTCTCAGCCTCTCACATCGATGCAGAGAGTGGATGACCGTGGTACTTACCGTGTGAGATTCATACCTCGGTAATGACCCGCCTCTCAATCTCGAGGGCTTGAAGCACAGGGTTAGTCCTCCCTCGTGCTCCCTGCTGTTGGCACACTGGAAGGATCTCTTCTCGGTCATCCTCACCGTGGGACCAAGAGCAGCAATCAAACCCAGAAGATGACTCGAGACAGGCAGAATGAATGACTTGGATCAACACCCACTTTGTGGACCGGGCATCGAGTTTAGATAGACAATCCCCAGATGGGATTTTCATTGCTGTATCCTCAGTGGATTAAAATTGCCATTTTTGAGGGCAACCCCACCCCCTGCCCACCCCACCCCCTCTTCACCTGCCCAAGCAACTAGAATTTGAGTGCAAGAAATTTGGGGGCAAGTGATTCCAGCAGTACCAGTAGGAAAGGAGCCAATGAGGTGTGTTAGTGGGCAAGCTGGCTCTCTGGGCTCTGGGAGCCCCATGGTGATCAAAGCCCCACCCACCAGAATGGCATCTGCCACTGCAGCAAGAAGACTGTCTGCATCAGGGTGCTGCACTGGCCATGAAGCACTCCAGCCAGGCGGTCAGAGGTGGAATTCTCTTCCACACGCCATTGGCCGGAAGTCGTCACGTGGCCCAAGCTGATCTCGAGGGTCACAGGAGTCTTATTGTCCTAAGGGCAGAAGGAGAAGCAGACATATTTTGAGCAGCACTCATATCCCAGAACACCATGGGGATTCCATGAGATCCCTCACAAGGTCTGTGGCACAGAACCTGGCACACGGTACGTGCACAATGAACATCAGGGGCTCTTGTAATTGGGAGACTCTCTGCCCACTAGAGTCTGAACAATTTCCGGGGAGGGGTCTTGTCTTGCTTCTAATAATACTAAGAATTTATTACGGGATAGTTTCCAGGTGATGGACACATGGTCAAACGGTATCCTTACAACAACCCTGCAGGGCAGGTCACTGTGGTTCTCAATCCTCCTTTACAGATGGGGAAACCAAGTCTTAAAGAGGCGAAGTAAACCTACTGATGGGGCTCATGGAGCAATGAATTGGCACCACACTAGAGCACCTCCTATCCCTATTGCCCCTGCTGGGATAGCAGAGATAGGGGCCATGCGTGTTTGCACAAGTAACCGGGCCTGCTTTTTCCCTAACTTTGTAGCTGCGCCAAAGACCTTCCAGCTGCTGCTCCTCTAGCATGTCTTCTCCCCAAAGATGGCAGTGTCCCTGATTTCCCACGGGATTAGCCAACACAGCCTTCCTCTTGCCTTAAACTACTGTGTGGAATTTCGACACTTGGCTTCTCCATGACCCGACTGCCTGTTGGCTCCATTCCTGTTGCTGGTCAAACTCAGAGATTTCTCCTGCCAGTTCTAGTACCAGGACACGTGCCTAAGAGCCCCGGCACTCTTAGGGGGGGGCCGATCTTTTTCCTACTCTGACCATCTTAAAAAAAAAGAATTCAAAAAACCACCTTGGAATCTCATTTGGGGGCCCTCTGGGAATCTGACTACCTCTCTTTCCTTGATTCCGTTACAGGCTGAGGATCTCAGGGGCTCTTATCTGCCTTCTGTCTATTGACATTATGTTCCGAGGAAAGCCCCCTCCCACTCGGCAATTTTTAAACATTTTTTTGGGGGGGGGTGGGTGGTCATGGTAGACAAATAAAAATAACTCTGAGGTTATCTGAGAGCTGACATCCCACACAATAGCAATACGAACGTTTTCCAAATTTAAAACTCCGATGGAGGAAGTGGGTTACAATAGCAGCAACCTTTGACCCTGACCAGTCATAATGGTTTCCTGGATTCAGGGATATTATGGGCTGGAGCCAAGGGCTTGAGCAGAGAGAGCGGGCGATGTGTTAAACTTAGAACACAATGTGTGAGTTCCGGGTGGGGCTGTCACAGAGCTATCTTTCTTTCCGGTGGAAAAACGATGCCTTTCCAAACAAGGAACTGGAGCTCTCTCGTTTTTTTGGCCGGCGCCTGCGTGTTTGTTCTGGTACTGGTTTGAAGAGGATTATTATTATTATTTTTTTTTATTCCTTGAGATCATAATGATTCAGAAAATTTTTACTTTCAGGTCCATTTTCTAGGAATTATTTATCATTGAAATATTTATTGAGTGACTCCTGTATACCAGGTCCTGTCCTCAATACTGGGATACAGCAATGAACAAACCAAGAACCAGCCCAAGGCCCGTCCCTGCGAGGCTTTATTCCATAGCACAGTTCCTCACCCTGAGCGCTCTTGTTCCGGGGCGGATGTTGGGGAGGGGCTTTCTAGAATGTTCTGTAGGCTTGCTGATCTTTCAATCCCAGAGCACCTCCTCTCAGTTGTCACAACTGGCCATGTCTCCACAGGTTACCTGTTTTGCACCCCTAGACAGCAGTGGCTGGAGACGCTGTCCTCTCTAGGGAGAACGTGCTCTAGGGTGGGAGACTGTTGCCATTTAAATGTGGCTGGGGAAGTCCCCATTGAGAAGGTGACATTTGCAAAGAAGTAGGGAAGTGGGCCAGGCGGTAGAACATTCCGGAAGGAGGCAGCCAGGGCAAGGCCTGGAGCATGGTCTCAGGCCACCCAGGGCATCAGTATGGAGGAAGCTGGAGACGATGCTCAGGGAGAAGTCTGAGACGACAGGGCGAGTGTTCAGAGCATGTAGCACAGGGGACCCTGTGGCCATGATCAAGGTTTTGCTTTTTCTGAGTAAAAAAGAAATGGTTGTCTACTTTGAGCAGAGGTGAGATGTGATCTGCTGCTTCTGCCTTGATAGCACGTTTTACTGGGGGCAAGGACACAGTCCAGACCTTTGCTAGTGCAACTTTGACTCCAGATAGACAAGGGGCCTAGCTAGAGATCTAGGGCCTTCTGCTGACGTCACTCGCCCCTCCTTAATGTCCCTGCAGGGTTCAGCTGTGGCTGCTGTGACACGGTAGACCATTGAGGGAAATTAAATTGGAGCTTTCTTTAATTTCTTTATCACCTTTTGTTGTTAGAATCTGCCCCAGATGAGGTTCCAATGTTCACTTTGGAAATAAGGTAATTGTAATAATTAATAATGCACAATAGAAATAATAAGCTGGGAGTTCCCGAACACCTACTGCGTGCTGGATGCTGTGCCAAGCTCTTAGCATTCATCATTTCATTTAATTTTGACAATAAGCTTGTAAAGTGGGTTCTTATCTCATGTCTTCCACAGTCTAGATAAGGGTGTGTGTGTGTGTGTGTGTGTGTGTGTGTGTGTGTGTGTGTGTGTGTGACTGGAAAACTGTCTTAGATGTATATAAAACACTGGAAAATGGCAGTGATGGTGATGATGGTGATATGATGTTGATGATGAGGTGATGGTGATGGTGATGATGGTGATGGTGATGGTGGTAATGATGGTGGTGATGGTGGTGATGGTGGTAGTGGTGGTGACAATGATGGTAGTTATGGTGATGGTAATGGTGGTGATGATGATGATGGTGATGGTGATGACGGTAATGATGGTGATGGTGGTGATGAGGTGACGGTGGTGATGATGGTGATGGTGACGGTGGTGATGATGGTGATGGTGGTGATGATGGTGATGGTGATGGTGACGGTGGTGATGGTGGTGATGGTGATGATGGTGGTGATGGTGGTAGTGGTGGTGACAATGATGGTAGTTATGGTGATGGTGATGGTGGTGATGGTGATGGTGGTGATGATGGTGATGGTGGTGATGATGGTGATGGTGGTGATGATGGTGACGGTGGTGATGGTGGTGATGGTGACGATGGTGATAGTGATGATGATGGTGGTGATGATTAAGGGGGGGCAATGAGGAGGAGAAAGAGGAAGGGGAAAAAGAAGAGGAAAATAAGAAATAGAAGAGGGTGAGGAGGAAGGAGGAGGAGAGAGGAGGGAGAAGAGGAGGAGGGCGCTGATCAAGATGATGACCATGGAGAAACAAAGGCCCACAGGGGAGGTGGTACGCGGCTGACCCTGGGCTGCTGGACACCCGCTCAGCCAGATCCACAGTGAAGCCATCATCTTCTCTCTACCTTCTCTCCCGCCACCCAGTGGACAGTGCTCTCTGGGAAACCTCTGTCCCCCACCTCTCCTACACAGCTGCCAGGGAGTCAGTGAGCACTGAGCACCAGCTCCCTGTGGATGTGGTAGAAGGACCAGGACACGTGCGATCCGGTCCTCCCCAGAGCTCCCCACCCCTCTCTCACACGGAAAGCCCAGTTTCCATCTGCCCACAGAGGTTCTGGCCGTTTCCCCCTTGGACTTCCCCTTGGACCCTGCCACTGGACAAGTGGACGCACAGCCTTGGGACCAATCTGGCTGTTGTCTCCCGACAGTTACTCAACTTCCTGTGTGGGGTGGCCTATTTCCTGTCTTGCTCATTCACTCCAGAACACCCTGTTCTTAGATCAAAAGATCTGGAAGTCTCCAAGTCAACACATGCCGTTATGAGTTTCTACTGCAGAAAACATGCGGAATTCAACTCTAATGAGGGGGTCAAAGTTAACTCTTTAGAAGGATGAACTGAAAAAATATTAACTTGGTTGAAGAGAGGGTCAGAGCTGGGAGAGACCTTTGTGGTCATCTCTTCCAAGTCTCCTTTATTTTACAGGAGGATAAAACAAGGCACAGAGAGGTCACTTTACTAGCAGGTGTTATAAAAGCTAGAAAATAACATAGCTCAGAATATAATTCCCTTCTCTGCTCTCTCAACTGCCTTTCTTGCTCTATTAGTATCTCCCCCCCCCCCTTATAAGTCAAATCACTGAAAAGGCACCAGGAGCATCCTTTGGTCAAGGACAAATCTTTTTGTGAACAGTTGCTTCCTCGTTTAGTTCTTTTGTAAGTCTTGCTTTTCATGTATCAGGGAAAAAAAAAAAAAAAAAAAGAAAGAAAAATCAGGACAGCCCTGTGCTTTAAAATAATGAAGCTGTAAAGAATTTCTATTTAACCTCAATGTCACCAAAAGCACGAAAAGTACATGTTGAAATGAATGGTCGATTTTTCATTCTAAGATAAAATGTAATTCATCTAATTGATTCGATGGAATCCATGCATTCGGAAGCTTTGCTTTTTCTAAGTTAAAATGGCCAACCTGCCAAGCTGTGAGAGAGAGAGAGAGAAAGAGAGAGAGAGAGGAGGAAAGCCAGAGGAAAAAAAGAGAAACTGTAGTAAAAAGAGAAAAAAAAAATCATAGCTTAAGTGTATCAAACTCTCCTTTCAAAAGCACTAGAGAGAGCTCATGGGAATTCAAGAAAACCACATTTTTGGCACCCATATGAACCTCAAAATTATTTATTTGTGTTTATTTATATCTTGTTTTATTCTTGCAGGAAGACGTTGAAGAAACAGTGCCCTTTCAGAAAGATGAATACACAGTGCTGATCGACCATGTAATTGGATGCCAAGATTCACATGTATCTGATCCCCTTCCACTTGTCTACCCAAGTGACCGAAGGAGGGAACGACTCTTGTCTCCATTTGAAATGGTTGAATGGTGCCCCCCGACTCTTCCCCAAAGATCTATCCAATCTGGAACCTGTGAACATGGGCTTGTTTGGAAAAAAAAAAAAAGTGTTTGCAAGTATGATTAACATAGGGGTCCTTGACAGGTGGTCATCCCAGTTTCCCTGGGTGGACCCTAAATCCAATAACCAGTGTCTGTATCAGAAGAGAAGAACAGGCACAGAGACGAAGCCATGTTAGATGCAAACAGAACTTGGATTGTGGCATCTATGCCCAGGACTGCTCTCGGCCACTGAAACTTGGAAGGAGGCATGGAAGGATGTCCCCCCAAGAGCCTCAGAAGGGACTGACCATTTATATCTTGAACTCCACAATGGAGGAAGAGTGGATTTCTGTTGTTTTAAGCCACCCTGTTTAGGTCGACAGGTTTCGGCCATCCTAGGAAATGAAGCCACCATTTTATAGACTGAGGTATAACTCTGAGAAGTTCAATGACTTATCCGAGTCCTAAAATCCCATGTGCTGTGGCTGGGATTCAAACCCACAGCTTCACAGCTCATCCTAACATGAGGTTGGGGATTTTTAAAGCAGCATAACGTGCATAAAGTGGTGCACGGAAAAACAGTTCCCCAAGTGCTAATAATGGTGGCTCTCAGGATGCCCAGATTTCAAACATTTTTTTTTCCAAACATAACTTACCTTCTTCAACATTCTTTTATTATTATTATTATTATTATTATTATTATTATTATTATTAGTGCATTATAGTTATTCATAATAGTGGGGTTCATTTTGACATATTCATAAGTGCACATACCATAGTTTTCTCCATTTCAATCCCCAGTACCACCCCTCACCCCCCCACCTCCCTCCTCTTCTGCTCCATTTCCTCAGTATTCCTATAGATTCTGCTTACATTTCCTAAAGTAGCCACACTGACCACTCCATTTGAAAGAAAAAATAAGGCAATTTTGTGGAGGGGTAGTATATAGCAACACACAGGGTCAACTGAAAAAGACAACGTGCAGACGTCAGGGAATGAGCCTTTGCTACCATTGTGTGTACCGGTCAGTCCTCAGAGCACTCCTGAGGGGAGTACTGATGTATCCCTGTTTTGTAGGTGAGGAGCGAAGTTAAGTGGCTCAGAGTCAGTAAGTGCTGGGGACGTTGCATTTAAAGTCTCCGTCGGAGAGAGTATTCCCAGCTGGGTGCAGTGGTGCATGTTTGTAATCCCAGCGTCTCAGGAGGCTGAGGCAGGAGGATCACAAGTTCAAAGCCAGCCTCAGCCATTTAGCAAAGCCCTAAGCAACTTAGCAAGACCTTGTCTCTAAATAAAATATTTTTAAAAAAAGGGGGGCTGGGGATGTGGCTCAGTGGTTCAGTGGCCCCTGGGTTTAGTCCCCAGTATCAACGGGAGTTCTCCTTTATCACCACCTGCTCCTTGGGTTTCCCCGGGTTCAAGTTATTGGCCCCCCTGGAAGCACACACTTTTGATCTCAGACCGATGGGTGTTCAGGCCCCCAACTCACAGAAGGAGAGAGGCGATCATCATCTTGCTCTCCCTGCTCCTTGGCCCAACCAATTCCTTGTTGCCTGGTGGAAAATCTGAAAGTTCCTTGTGTGAAAGATTGATTTGGATTTGAAGAGAGAAAATTCTACTTCTGCTCTTGAAAAAACCTAGGGAGAGTCCTGTCCTAGGAACCACCGACGGAATGGGGATGGTTTTCACTGGCAAGTTTAAACCTGCCTCTTATAAGCCACTTATACCCATGGTCTGGGTCCTGGTGGCTTAGGGCTGTCTTCTCTGGGGCCCAGGGTTTAGCCAAAGATATGAAGGAAAATTCAGGCTGATCTCTTGTGTTTTGAGATGGGCCCCAGCCTCACTTGGAGTTCCGATGATCATAGAGCTCCGAATGCAGAGGATTGGACTTGGAGGGCATCTTAGCCGTGACCAGCAGACCTCATCATTTATGTCCCCTACTGCCCATGCTCGGTGTAGACCTCATCTTATGGAGGCCTCTGGGTAAGCCTCAGAGTGAAGCTCCATCATCTGCAATTTCCAACAGGAGAAATGAACCTCTGTAGGACATGGAGCTCGAAGGTGGCAGAATCAGAGACCACCTCTGCAGCTGCCTATCTACCCCTGGACACCTGGCGCCACGTGCAGGTAAGTTAGAGATACACAGAATGAAAAGTCCCTCCTAAGTTCCGGAAAGACAAATACTATATGATCTTATTTCTATGAAGTATCTAAAATAGGTTTATAAAAGCAGAAAATTCAGCATTTGGCATTTGATTGTTTTTACAGTATTTTATTGGTGTGGTGTGTGTGTGTGTGTGAGAGAGAGAGAGAGAGATAGAGAGAGAGAGAGAATAAGAGTGTGTGTTAAGATAAGCAATAGTGCGTGGAGGGGCTTGATATTCCCACCACCCAAGAAAGTTTTCTTATGCCCCAAATCCTTCCCCTTGACCCTGTCTCACCATTCTGACTTGCATTGCCACAGATGATGCGTTTTCCTTCTCCTTGAACTCACGGAAATGCATCTTGCAGTTTAGAATTTCCTGCACCTGGGTTCCTTCACCCACCCTCAGGTCTATGTGATTAATCCACCCCATTGCACGTGCCAGTCTTTCCTTCATTTTTATTGCTGAATAGCATTCCATTCACGGATGTGCCACAGTCTGCCCATCCATCTGCTGTCGATGGGCCTCTGCTGTGTTTCCAGCTCGGGGCTACGATGAACTCAATTGCTCTGAAGGCTTATATCGAAGTCCTTGGGTGGCCGTACGCCTTCATTTCTCTAGGATGTAATTTTTAGGTCACAGGATACAAGTGTCTTTCTAACTTTATTAGAAACGACTGAAGAGTTTTCCATTTGATTTTCACACGAAATGGGGCTGGGAAGCCACAAGATGAGAGGGTTTCCCATGGAAACCCCCCCCCCCCCAGCATATTTCTTTGTCCGTCAAGGACTGTCCCTTACCCTTACCCCTCAGGCCCCACACACCCCAGGACAGCTGTGCCCAAGGATCGGCCCCAGGAGCCTAGTACCTGGATGGCAGGTCCGGCCTCCCTCCTCCTGCAGGGGGTGTGTCTGTTAGGCGGCGGTGCGGGGGCTAATTCTTTGCAGCTTGCAGGTTGCTGGTGTATTTGAGCAGACAGGAGGGCGCCCTGACACTGTTAAAGATCACAAGCTTTGATAACCTGCCCTCCTGATTTATGATCACCCGGGTCTCTGCGTTCACCTAATGAGGGGAACTTGGAGTGTCAATCGGTTTATTAAATGCTCAGAACCATGTGTGAACGGGACTCAGGCAAGAAGTCAATCATATTTTCATTTACTCTGCGCTTGCCCCTCCCGTGGGCCCAGGCCCCTCTCCCCGAAGACTGTCAGCTTGCCAAGGTCTTTCTTTTCATCTCCAGAGGGCAGCCGCTGGAGGACAGATCATCTGTGGAGACGGTCGGTCGGGGGGCGCCATGTTTGCACCCGCCTACTGATTTCGGAGGTGTTTGGAAGTTAATGATGCTCAGCACCTCATGATTCTTTCCGAGATGTCAAACAAAGACATGAAAGGGAGAGTGGCCCGTGGGGAGAGGCCGGGGGTGCAGAGAGGGAGGGTCCACCTCTCCCTGGCTCTCCCCCCACCGCCCCAGCGCTGCCCAGGCCGGGGAGTCTCAGCGCAGATGCAAGATGGATTCATCTCCTTTAATCTCCACTTCTCACCCCTTTCCCCCTTGCGACTTTGGTCACTGTCATTTTCTTAATCTCGGGAGATTCCGCCCCGATTCCTTTCAAGAGGCATCAGCCCTGTCTCTTGCGTGGGGTCTTCCGGACATGGCATGAATACTTCTGCCCGTGGGAGGCCCCCGGCTGGATTCTGACCTTGGACATGGCTGGGGGAGGGGACAGAACAGGCCACTCTGAAGTTTTTTTTTCCTGCCAGAGCATCTCTGGACAGCCCCGTCTGGAGGCCCTGAAGAGTTCTGGAAGCTTCCATGGGATGGGGAAGTTGTTGCCTTCAGCACCGTTGGAGGATTCGCTGGGCTGCTATCCTGGGACCCAAGGCCTCCTGCCTGTTTCATTTAAAATAACCGCAGGGGTCAGTTTGGGGGTAGTGGGATCTTTTCTCCCCATTCTTACTTAGTTCCTGGGCCAGCGCAGTAGCTGAGCCCGGTCCCCAGCCCTCATTCAATTCTCCACTCTTGCCCCCTGGGGCTCAGTTTAGGCAGATGCTACATCAATGTTTGTTGAACGAATAAACAAATGGAGGGGTGAACCAACCGGTGGACACGAGGAGAGTGTTCGTCGCACCATCTTTCACTGAACCTTGGTCTTGATTGGTGTTTGGGCGGTGGGCATAGAGAGAGCCTGGCTCTGGGCAAACAGGGACGGGCAGTCGTGGCCTTGGGAGCATCAGTGATGGCCAGACCTGATGGGGACCGAGGTGAGGCAGAAGCACTCCCTGGAACTGGGTTTGGCTGCTCTCAAGTTAGCATCCAGCGCAGGGCACTGAGAGGGAGAGAGTGGGAAGGGCGGCTTCTGGCTGGCGCGGGTCTCCCCCTCCGATTGACACCCTGGAGCGGGAGGCGGCCGGAGTGGCTGCTGGCCAGCTCACTGCCGGACAGGAGGCTGTCAGCTTCTGATGGATCAAGGACGCCGGGGGCCAGTGTCATCTCTGGTCTCTGGGGCTGAGCTCCCCCATGAGGCCACTTCCCCCATCCTGAGGCTTCCCTCTATTTTAAGATGAGAATAAACCCAACCCTCGAATCGCTGCGGCTCTGTACCTTGCAGGCAGCATGAGCGAGGAGTCCATCCACCTCTCCCTGAGCCACCCTGGCTCCCCGTCGTTGCTACGGTCAAGAGTTTATCCAGAAAAGTAGCATCTCCCAGTTGAGTCCCTCCCTCCTTCTCTCTCACTCTCTCTCCCTTTCCTTCCTTCCTTCCTTCCCTCCCTTCCCCTCTCCCTTTCTTTCTTCCTTTCTTCCTTTCTTTCCTTTTTTCTTTCCCTCCCTCCCTCCCTCCCTCCCTCCCTCCCTCCCTCCCTCCCTCCCTCCCTCCCTCCTTTCTTTCTTTCTTTCTTTCTTTCTTTCTTTCTTTCTTTCTTTCTTTCTTTCTTTCTTTCTTTCTTTCTTTCTTTCTTTCTTTCTTTCTTTCTTTCTTTCTTTCTTCTCCTCACTGGATCCTAAAAACGCAGGCAGCATCTCACACTTACAATGTGGTGTCTGCTCCGTGATGTCATTTTGATCTTGACCTGCATGACCTCAGGGAGGGCATGAGGTGGGACCTATTGCACCAGGATGCAAATGATCACGAAGATGGAGGGGAAAATACATCGTCCAAATCCAGGCTTAAGGCAGCATGACTCATGGAGCCACCCCGCCACTGGAATCTCAGGTTTTCGATGATCTCCACAAGACCTCTGGTGAGTCATCCCACTTTTCTGAGCCTCAGTTTCTTCATCTCTAAATGGGTGCTAGTCATAATGATAGGGTGACTGTGAAGGTCATAAAAGATGTTCTGTAAAGCACTTAGCACACTGACGGGTAATAGAAGTTTGACATATGGTGTCAAAGACAGTGGAAACTCCCTTTCTAGCCTCTGGTTAATTGAGTCCACAAAGGGCTTCCCTCTGCAAACAGACCAACCCTGGTGCAAACCTTATTGCACACTCATAGGTCTGAGATGACTGTATACATTTGCTTTCATTATTATTCAGTATGTGCATTTATTACCCAGTGCCCAGGGTGCGTTCAGACCTGTTGAACCCAATTATACTTTTTCTCAAGGAGAGACGCTAATGACAGTTAACCTTCAGGATCTTCTGCAAAGACCCCTTCCAAGGCTCTAGGAGGAGACTAGCAATGTGTTCACTAAGCCATGATGCTTAAAATTTAAAAAAAATTAGCAAGTTTGATGTTTTTTAGATCAGGTTTAAGTTCATAGCAAAATTGATAGAGATATTCCACATCCTCCTATCACTACATACACAAAGTGGCCCACTATGAACAACCCTCAGCAGAGAGGCGTGTTTGTTACAGCCGATGAACCTGCACTGACACGTGATTGTCACCCAAAGCCCCAAATTTGCATTAGGGAGTCCACTCTTGCTGCTTCATATTTTATGGGTTTGGAATAATGCATAAGGACAGACATTCATTATTATGTTATCATACAGAATAGTTTTCCTCCCCTAAGACTCCGTATTCCACCTCTTCATCCTTCTTGCCCACTAATCCCTGGCCACTATTGACTTTTTACTGCCTGCACAGTTTTGCCTTCTCTAGGATGTTATTTAGCTGGACTCAGACAGTATGGACGCGTTTCAAGTGGGCTCTTTCCTTTTAGCAACATGGATGTAAGTTTCCTTCATGATTGTCCATGTCTGCTAGTTCATTTCTTTTTAGGACTGTATAATATCCTATAATATAATATTCTACTGTCTGGATATCCAAAAGTTTTTTGATGCTGTGAGGTGAAGGAACAGAGCCAGAGAGCCTGGTGCCATAAGAAAACTGGAGCTATGTGGGTAACTGAAGAATAACTCTGAACTCTACAGAGCCCCAAGCCACTCTGGAAAATTCTCTGAATCACCAAATACATAAACTGTAGGAAGAGAATTCAGTTCAAATGACAGTGAGTCATAACAGAAGCTCGTTCTTAGCAGGAAGATGGTCAAAACCACAGCTTTAACAGGTATCCATACTCCACGTCTCTTCCTTTGATGAGATCCATCTAGAACAGATTTCATCCATTTCTGACAGTCCAGGCCACACCTGGAACAGTAATACCAAGGGCATCTCCTTCTCTAGGTGAAGTCGCATATTTTATGCATTTTGAATTTTGAAAGCATTTTGATCAACCAGGTTAAAAACCACTGGATTATATTCTAGTTTTTCTATAGAAGATGTTATTATAAAATTATTATCACATAAAGAAGTCATCGAAAGTTTATAGTTGGAAGTTGTAGGGATAAAAGTATTTTACAGATCTGAGAGGTCATTTATTTGGTGGGGGGACTATTGGGGATTGAACAAAGGGACACTGGACCACCGAGCCACTCCCCCAGTCCTATTTTGTATTTTATTTAGAGACAGGGACTCACTGAGTTGCTTAAGGCCTCACTTTTTGCTGAGGCTGGCTTTGAACTCGCGATCCTCCTGCCTCAGCCTCCTGAGCTGCTGGGATTACAGACAGAGAGGTCACTTATTAATAAATATGTAATTATCTCTTTGCCTGGATTTTGTGGTATTTGTAGTCTAATCATGCTCCATACACTGACCTTGCGGTCAGTGATGGACTGCATTTCAGTGGTCCTGTGAGATTCTGTTGCCTAGAGACACTGTAGCCGTCTTAGGCTGGGCAAGTCCACTCTGAGGGACACCTGATGGTGGAGTCACTCAACCGTGCACCTCTCAGCACTGATTCCTCTTGGTAAGCCACACCTGACTGTCGCCTTTCTAACAAGTAGGACCTTGTGATTTCTCTTGTATCTATTTTATATTTCTAATTTCCTATTCTTTTGACAAAGTCCCCAAATTGTCTAAGCTTCAGACCCCACAAAACCTGCAACTACCCTTTCTTCTTAAGATTGTGAAACTTAGGGAAATTTCACAGAAGCCCGTGAGAGGTGAAGAGCATCCACAGAGATGAAATCGCTGGCCTCAGAAAGTCCCCGGTTGGGCCTGCGTTGCTAACGAGGACTGCAGGTGACTCAGGCACAGACGAGCACTTGAAGAGGTGAGGGGACGTCACCTTGATCCTCTAGAAGGCTTCTCCCTTAGACACTCGACAGTGGCTTCAGTTCCACCCCATCCCGGAGGAGCCGACACCCTGAGGTGAGGGTTTCGCGAGTTTCACAAAAGATGTCACCTGAACACTTGTGGCCAGAAGCCACAACCAAGAGAAAACCTGTTTGCCATTTTTTTGCTGGCCCATTCTAAAGATGGGTAAACTGAGGCCCAGAGAAGCAAAGTGTATTTCCCAGGGATACATAGTCACTGAGTGGCAGAGTGGGGGGCCCAGGGCTGCAGACTAGCCGTCCTTCCGACTCTATGCACCAGGGATGGTGTCTGAAGCTGGACAAGGCGCTTGGGGAAGGGAGGGGGCAGGCAGAAGCAGGAGCCTCCCCAGGCTGAATCGCCAGGGTGTTCACGATGGCACGGTGCAGCAGGACGGGGGGGGGAGCCTCGAAGACCCCCAAAGGGCCTCTGATTGCAGGGTGACCCCCTGTATTCTAATGGAGGCTGTGGTCTCAGCCTGAGTTCAAAGGCCAGAGGCCAGCGGGTGACCCTGGTGGGGCTCTCCCAGCCATCACCATGCACAATGTTAGGTCCAGTGACCAGTTCTGATTTTTTTAAGAGCTACCATCATTTTTTTTTCCCCAAGGGAAAATTTCCTACTTTTGAAGTGATGGGCCACTAATTCCCATGGTGGAAAGCACCACCTTGGTTGAAAAGTCGCTTTGGGGACCTGATACCTGGTTTACAGCAACTCCATCCCACCAGCTCTGACGAAAGCTATCAAATAAATTAAACGACACACACAACTAAACAACGCAGGACAGGTGACCACCGGGGGCCTACCTTCCTCCAATCGACATCCAGGAAGGAGTCTGGAAGATTCCTGTCGCCATATTGGAGGATGGGCTGTGTTCCCAGAGGGTCCCTGCTGGTGGGTCTCTTGTCCATGAAGGCCCTGGTGCACAGTGAGAAGGACGGTCCAGGCCCTGGGGCTGTTGCACTGGGGCTGGGGGTGTGGCCTTGGCATGGTGTGCCTGGTGGGGAGCAGTGCCCTTGAGCTTGGCTGAATTCTCTAGTGCTCCCTCCTCAAGTGGACAGGCCCAGGTTTAAGGCTCAGGGGGCCACAGGGCAGAATCTTCCTCCTCCCTCCCTCCCTCCCTTCCCGGGGGGCTCAGAAGGCCAAGCAGGTCTGGCTGGGAAGCCACGGTTTTGGTTTTTGGAGGTTCTGGCTGCGGCTCCGTGGGGATGGTGCTCCAGCTGCCGTACATAAAAGAGCCAGCCCTTTAAAATCCCCTTGCAAAGCCCGAGCCCCAATAAAAATTGCCAGTCTGGGTTTGGGGCAAGGGACCCACAGGCCAAGGGCACTGTAATGAGGCCCAGGGGGAGGCCCAGGCCCTGGGCTGTGGCCCCTTGATGGACTCCCCCCACGGCAACTCAGCGCACATGAAAGTGGGGTGTACGCGAGCCGAGACCCGAAACATCTGAAAGACAGAGCCAAGGAGCCACATCAAACAGCCACGGGGGGAGGCCGAGAGGGGCCCCAAATGGTCCATTTACAAGAGACGAAATTCCTGAGCCTTAGCAACTTGGCTACAGCTTGCCGAGAGCTGCTTTTTCAAAGTTTCAGGAGAAAAGATAAAAAGTCGAGGGATTAGAAAGTGACAGCCTTCTGGCAGCTTCTCCCCCAGCGTGTGCCAGTGAGACAGGGTGCCTTGCACACCGCGGGTGCTCCCGGGAAGCTCGGTGAGACCCAAGAACAACGGGGTGTGACTTTCCCGACCAGCACATCTCTGGATCCCAGGGTCTGAGTCCCCACACGCTAGCCCTGCGGTGGGCAAGGCCGCCCAACGACGGGAAGGCACCTCAGGCCACTCGGTGCTCCCCACATCCAATTTTGCAGCGTGTGCTTCAGAGCAGGGTTTCCCAACTGCAAACTACAGGGGCCAGCCAGGGGGGGAAATAGGGAGCAGGAACTCAAATGGTTTAGAAGCCCCACATGAGCTGAAAGGTGGCTTTTGGGACCCGACACGGAGCCCACAGCAGTCCTGTTGACCCGTGTGTTTAGATAGATCTAGAAAACCAACGGTTTGGGAAAGCTGCACTGTCTCTTCTCCTTCCTCATCTCAAGTCAGCCTTGGACACAGAATTGGATTGTGTGGAGGTTCCAAACAGAAAAGAGAAAAAGAAAGCAAAGAAAACCGGAACCATCTCTCTGTACCTCAATTTGCTGGTCTGTGTCATGGGGCTATCACGTAGCTTGGATGTGAGGACCGAGGGAGTGGATCCATCTCACTGGTGCACAAGGCTGTTGGGTGCAGGGTGCGGGTGGGAGGTTGGGGGGGCGCTCAGTAAATACCCCCTCTTCTGACTTTGCTCTCTATTTCATCCTCACCTAAATAGGGCCAGACCCATCGGCGACGCCTGCTCCCGGCCCTGGGAAAACAGTCTGTGAATCGGGGATCGCAAAGCTCTCTTCCAGGACTGAAGGTTCTGATTTCTTGGCTCTGCAGAGAGGAAATGAAACCCTGCTCTTCTAAATGGACGGGGAGGAGTAGGAAAAGAGGACCCGTGGGCTGGGAGCTTTTGTGTGGGGCTTTCATGAAGAGATCAACCATGAATCATGCACAATTACCCTGACCTTGGGTGAACTGCGACTTCCCTCCGGGGCCCAGAACACAAACGTGGCCGCTCGCTCCTACCCCCAGAACCCAGGGCCTGGGTCCCACCTGCTTGCTGCTGGGCCTCCGGTGCTCCTCTTTCAACCCCACCTCTGCTGCCCCACTCTCGCGTGTACGGGTGACAGGTGCTGACCTCTCTCTGTGCCTGGGTGTTTTCATCTTTAAAACGGGCTGGACGAGGTCTGTGGGGTCAGGACTGGAGCTGCTGTGACATCTCACCGTGCAGAGGTCCCAGAGCTGCGGTCACTGGGACTCCCCTCCCTCACATCTTTCTTCCATCCCCTCCCTCCCCATTTCCCCTCCCTCCCTTCCCTATTTCCTCCCTCCCTCCTCCTTCCCCTCCCTCCCTCCCTCCCTCCATCTCTTCCTCTCTCCTTCCCTTCTTCTCTCCTCCCCCCTCTCAACACTCTGACCTTACTAGGCTCCAAGTTTTCAGTCTGTGGATATGTCCACCGAATCCACGCAGGGGAGTTCAAGTCGGTTGGGGTCCTAATCTGGAGCTATGTATCCTTTATTGTCCCCAGGGATGCAAATGCAGATTGTCCTATAACAGGACCCTGGGGCGGTAGATATATATATATATAATCTAGGACATTGGCCAGTATATCTGGGATGACAGGACACAATGGGTTACGTGCCTCGATCTCATCTGGGTTTTCAGGTCCTTTTCGCTTCCTTTGTGAAGACTCTCCTCTGTTCCTATGTCACACCCACCACCTAGCTCGGGACTCCCCCGTTCAACAGCCTCAGCTACCACCTGACTGAAGGCCATCGGGCAGGCCGGGCACGTGCCCAGGCACAGGTAACAGAAGCCTGTGTCTCCTTCCACGTCACCCCAGGGTGACGCACGCAATGTCACTTGCCTCTTCTGTTGCGAGAACAGTCACTGAGCTCATGAATCCACCCCAGCTCTGTCGTAGGTTGGCCCTTATTTTTTCAAACAAGATGAAGCGAAGCATTTCCTCCCTGTTAAAAGAGATCCCACAAGTAGGAAGTTGGGCCAGGCACAAAGATACGGAAGCTATGACCACCATTAAGACGCCGGCTGCTGAATTTGACCACCATCCACACGGTGCTGAATTTCTGCCCAGATCCTTCCCCATCTAGAGAGATCTGGGTATTTTGTGGGATCAAACGCACACTTGGTGTATATTTGTGTGTTCTTCTTTGATGTAAGTGTGTCTTCCATGACAGGAATGCAATGTTTCCATTCATTTCTTTCTTCCTTCCCTTCCCCTCCCTCCTTTCATTTGATCAGCACGTATTTTTGGAGCACCTGCTGGGCGCTGGTGACTATGGTTGGTGTTGGGGGACACAGGAGTCAATGGCATGGAGCACAATCCCTGCCCTCAGAGACCTCCTCATATTCTAGTTTGGGGAAATAATACACAGGCAAATACATAAAATATGGAGATGTGAGAGTTATAACTACAATGGAGAAAAATAAAGTGAGAACGAATCACATGTGTGAGCATGTGTGAGTGTGTGAATGTGTGTGAGTGTGTGTGGAGGCTGTTGAGTGTGTGTGTGTGAGTGGTGTGAGTGCGTGGGGGGCTGTTGAGTGTGTGTGTGTTTGAATGTGTGAGTGTGGGGGGCTATTGAGTGTGTGACTGTGTGTGAGTGTGTGTGTGTGAATGTGTGAGTGTGTGTGGAGGCTGTTGAGTGTGTGTGTGAGTGTGTGAATGTGTGAGTGTGGGGGCTATTGAGTGTGTGACTGTGTGTGAGTGTGTGTGTGTGAATGTGAGTGGGGGCTGTTGAGTGTGTGAGTGTGAGTGTGTGCAAGTGTGTGAATGCATGAGTGTGGGGGAGCTATTGAGTGTGTGTGAGTATGTGAGTGTGAGTGTGGGCTGGCTGTTGAGTGTGTGAGTGTGTGTGAATGTATGTGTGGGAGTGTGAGTGTGAGTGTGTGGGGGGAGGTGTTGAGTGTGTGAATGCGTGTGAGTATGTGTGAGTGTGTGTGTGAGTATGTGAATGTGTAAGTGTGTGGGGCTGTTGAGTGTGTGTTTGTGTGAGTGTGTGAATGTGTGAATATGGGGGGCTGTTGAGTGTGTGTGTGTGTGAGTGTGAGTGTGTGAGTGAGTGTGAGTGTGAGTGTGTGAGTGAGTGTGTGGGGGGGCTGTTGAGTGTGTGTGTGTGAGTGTGTGTGTGTGGGAGAGTGTGTGAGTGTGTGTGTGTGAGTGAGTGTGTGAGTGTGTGTGTGTGGGAGAGTGTGTGTGTGTGTGAGTGAGTGTGAGTGAGTGTGAGTGTGTGAGTGAGTGGGGGGGGCTGTTGGAGAAGGCCTTATTAAGAACAAGGCCCCTGGGCCTAGAACTGAAGAAGCTGAGGGAGGAAGGAAGTAGATCTCCTGGACAGAGGGACCCACAGGGGCACAGGCCCTGGGAGGACATGGTGGGTGCCTCAAGGAGCCTCGTGGATGTCCCTGGGGCTGGAAAGAAGTGAGAAGAGGAGGCCGGAGGTGTTAGGAAAGTGTCAGAAAGGCACCCTTGAACTTGTACAACCCTGTAGTTGAAAGTAAGAACTTTGACTTTTGCACAGAGTAAGATGAGAAGCTCCTGGAAAGTCTGGAGCCACGAGAGTTTTACCAATTGCTTTGTGCTCTTTTTCTGAAGCACACTCTTGTTTATTCCAGATGGTTAAGGGACACAGACTGGTCAGAAGCCAGGAGCCCAGTGAGTGAGGGTGGTCGCTACGTTCTGAGGAGGCTCTTGTTTTTGAATGAAGGATAATACTCTGCCCATGGCTCTGGTGGAATTTGCTTAGCCATCTCCTGGAGTTGGAAGCCTGGCCCCTTCCAACTGGGATTCCTATCCACCCTTCCTTAGGGATTGCTTGTCTGCTGATGTGACTTTGACCCATGCCACTGTTAGCCAGCTCTGAATGGCACCCAGCGCTAAAATGATACATAGGCATCGGGTGCATCCACATCAGAAGGTGTGGCTGTGGGTGCTGGGATTCCCTGCATTGTTAACTGTATACCCTGATGTTTCTAGGGCCTCCGAGCCCCAATTTTCTCATCTGTGAAATGAGTGTGAAGTGGATACTGTACATCCCAGGTCAAGCATATGATCAGCGCTTCACAACTGTGGGCAGTTATCACCCACCACAAATACGGCAGTTAGAGATCACAGTTGGAGAGTGTGCTCTGATTGACATATGAGCTCATCTGGGCTCTTGGGTCCTTTTAGTTTCATTCATGAAGAATTTTTCTTCAATTCATATGTTTCACTCCAAATTTAGGTTTGGAGCCACCTTTTTTCAATGGCTTCAGCTACAACATTACTGTTTCTCCTAAGTGAGGCTGTTTGTCCTCATCCTTCAAAACTACAAAGATTTGGGGCTATATCCCATTCCATACACTCCTACTCTCTGTAAAACCACAAAGAAATTATGTCAAATTCCCCCAATGAAAATCGTATACTTGGCCAAGTTGTTGTTGTTGTTGTTTTATTATTATTATGCACCAGGGATTGAAATCAGAGGTGCTTAACCACTGAGCCACATCCCCATCCCTTTTTTTTAAAAAATTTTCAAACAGGGTTTCAGTAAGTTGATTAGGGCCTCACTAAGTTGCTAGGGCTGGCCTCAAAACTGCAATCCTCCTGCCTCAGCCTCCTGAGGCACTGGGATTACAGGTAGGAGCCCCGGCCAAAGTCTTTTTTCAAAGGCACATACAGAGTGACTTAGCAAAAGTGCACAGCGGCAACCAGATTCTCTTGGAGCAAAAGCACTAAAAATCTCAACCAGGTGATACATTTTGGAAAAGAAATATTGGGAGGAAGTTTCCCTGGATGGGTTTTGAGGAAGATTTGACACAGGAAGTGGATAGACTGCAGCCTGTTGTGTGGACACTACAGCTGGAACATGCCACTTGTCCTTCTCCAAATTCCTTTCCATGGGGAATGTGGCTAGGGTAGACACTGAACCCACATCTATGGGATCAATTCATCTATCAGTCAATCAAGTCCCACGTGAATACACGAATCAGGACAGCCATGGGTGGATGCACGTTCTCGGCGAGGTAAGCAGAAGGATGTCGTCTTCTGAGATCTGGGCTTTGGCTGTTGGGGACATTGGACTGGGTTGAACAGGCGAGGTGAATGGGGTGGCATTGCTGAGGGTCTGTGGACCCCTGTTGGAGCTGAGACTGTGGAGGAAGGACATGGTTGGAGAAACTGCTATAGTCATTAGGGAGTTTCCCCAAATAAAATCAAGCTGGACTCTCCCATTCAGAGAAACGAGGTCAAGAGGCTTGATATTCTTTTCCCCAAGACACCAATTCCCCTCGGCCTAGGTGCGTTCCCAGCCATCTCTGAATTCCCTGCAGCTGGTGGAGATCAGACCAAGATCCAATAGCATCTCACTCCAGGCTCTGGGCTGACACGACCCAATAAGATCTGGAGAACAGGAGTGGCATCGGGCCTGCTCGGGAGGTGACCTGCGTCTTTTGTCTTGAGGGTCTCTTTCTGCCTCTTTCCTGGCTAGTGCTGAAGCAGCAGCCAGCCTTGTCCCACAGGCTGGAGGACGTCTTGATGATATCCAGGCTGTTTGGAGCTGAATGCCAGGGAGCTGGGCCCAAGGGGCAGGAAGGACCTCGCCCTCTGTGCTTGTTATCAGTCAGGAGGGCAGAAGAGGCTGGATCCGTCTCTAGTCAACAGCGTGGCTCACTTTCTGTCACCTGCGTTCCAGGTCCCCGTTTCTCACCTGTTGACCTGCATCTCACCTGGTAATTTACATCTAGAAGGTCCACAGATGGGAGAAGATGCCAGCCCTTGCTACCGCGGGCAGTAGCCTGGCAATATGACCCTGCTCCACCCACACCTGCCATGCCCAAAGACCCCGGCGGCTAAGGACGTCGGTGCCAGGCACTTCACCTTTATTCATTATTTAGAATTCTCATAATGACCCCTTTGCAGGGATGTCTCTTGAGTCATTTCTGCGTCTCAGTTGCAAAAACCAAGCCCGGGAGCTCTGGCTGAAGGAGGCAGATTGGGGATTTAACGAGGTGGCAGCTCCAGGCTCCGAGCTGCCCCAGCCCTGGGCTCCTCCGCCTTGTTCAAGGTCGGCTCCTCTTCCACCACCCTCGGCTGCTGCCAGGGAGTGTTTTCTCTCTGAGTCACACATGTGCCTGGGGTCCCCACACCCACCCCACTTTCAGGGCCTGTGGATGCTATTCTTCGAGGCCAGCAGTAAAATGACATTTATGGGGATTTTTTTCCCTTTGAAGTAAGAGTGTTTGCGCATTTCACTTTAAAGCAAGGGAAAAAACAAGATAAATAACTGCAGCCTTGGAGAAAGAGCATGACGCGCGCACACGGCCTCTGCTCTGTCATATCGGGTCATCTCAGACGGAAAGATCTTTATTTGTCTCCTTTCAAGTGACTCCTGATTAACTCCTTGCCTCCACCTCTGATCCTCTACTTACAAAGAAACGGGCTGGTTGTTTGCATTTCTCTCCCCCATCCCCCACCCCCACACCCCTCTGTGGTTTCCTTGTTATCCTATAATTTTCTCGGGGGACCTTCTTCCTCATTCTTGGGCTGCTGCATTTATGCTGAAGATGTGGAATGGGAGGGGATTTCAGGAATACTGGTGCTGCTACTGAACTAGCTGTTCTGAGCTCCAGAGTGTGACATCTCGGAACCTCAGTCTCCTCTTCTGAACACTGGGTCTAATAATGTCCACTCCCAGGATTGTTGGGGAGAGAGAGAGAGACAGACGGACGGTCATTTTAGAATGTTTCACAAGGAAGGAGAATGAATGTACTGTGTGCAGCCTCTCTAGGTGAACCTAGGAATCTCACTGGTCCCCTCCCAAATTTTGATAAGCTCAGTGAAGAATTATGTACTAAGAATTATCTCCTATCCCATCCATCCACCCATCCATCCACCCATCCAGACATCTGAGTATTTATCTGATGTGTATTCAAAATATCCCCTTGAGGCCGAGCACAATGACACACGCCTGTCATCCTAGCAGCTCGGGAGGCTGAGGCAGGAGGATCGCGAGTTCAAAGCCATCCTCAGCAAAAGCGAGGCCCTAAGCCACTCAGTGAGACCCTGCTCTAAATAAAATACAAAATAGGGCTGGGATGTGGCTCAGTGGTCAAGTGCCCAGGAGTTCAATTCTCAATTTAAAAAAAAAAAATCCCCTCCAGTCCTCCTACTGCTGGCCATCCCCACGGGTCTCCTTCTGGATTATTCCAACAGCCTCTCATGCAGATTTTCTGCTCCTATTTGTGTTCCCCATCAGATCTAGTCTCAGAAGGAGGCTAAATGTGCTCTGCAGGAACAAAAGGTCATGTCATGTTCTGCTCTAAACTTGTCTATGGTTTCTGCCTCACCCACGGTCAAAGCCAGGCTTCTGTGACCACCCGGGCCTTGTATCTGAGACCTCACCTGCTGCTTCTCTCTGCCCCAGCCACGCTGGCCTCCCTGTGGCTCCTGGAACCCTCCAGACACCTTCTTGCCTTGGGGACTCTGCCATGGCTGTTCCTCCCACCTGGAAGGCTCTTCCCTCTGACACTCTTGTACACTCCTTTCTCCTTTTGTGACAATCTCGCCTCCTCCGTGAGGCCCCTCTGACGGCCCTATTTAATATTACCAATTCCTTCCCCACCTCCACAGGTCCCATGGCCCTTTCTTTCTGTTAGCCTCTATTATCTTTTACTCTACTGCATCCTTTATTTGTTGTCTCTCTTTACTACTCATAGAAACTCCAGATGGGCAAGGAATTTTGTCTGACTTGGTTTTTCTCTGCAATATTGATTTGCTTACATTTCCGGTATCTAGAAAGCTCTGGGCACACAGTAGATGGTCAGAAAACTGTTGAATGAATGTGAGTGCGTGTGTGTGTGTGTGTGTGTGTGTGTGTGTGTGTGTGTGGTGCATCTGCACACGTTTAACTTCCACAACTACACCCTGAGGGAGGGAAGGATCTTTTCCAAAAGCAATTTGGTGATCCAGAATCTTTACAGTGTGTCTTCTTTTTGGAGTCAGCAGTACCGGATTTTCAACTGTTTCTTAAGAAAATATTTGTGGGTACTTAGTGATTTGGTTCTATAGATGCCCATCTGTGCATTATTTAAAATGATTTAAAAAAAAACTGGGAAACAGCTGGAATGCCCAGTAATTGGGGAATGGTAAAATAAATGAAAGGACATGCAGTAATGAAATGGTACAGAGATCGACTTATAGAAGAATGTCCACACCAGATTAAAAAGCATGTGAATACATGCAAAGGTACCTAGAAGTCAAGATGACAAAATATCAACAGGACTGTCCCTTAGGGAATGTGTAAGTTTTGCTTGTTTGTGTCATTTTATAATTTTTTTTGAGGGGGGAGGGTACTGGGATTGAACTCAGGGGCACTGAACCACTGAGTCACATCCCCAGCCCTTTTTTGAATTATATTTAGAGACAGGGGCTCACTGAGTTGTTTAGCACCTTGTCATTGCTGAGGCTGGCTTTGAACTTGTGATCCTTCTGTATCAGCCTCCCCTGCTGCTGGGATGACACGTGTGTGCCACTGTGCCTGGCTCCTTTTATAATTTTTTTAAAAAAAAACCTCATATAGGTTCTAGACTTAAAAATAAAGTTTTCTGAAAGAAAGCTTAAATATTAAAACAAATTTAAAGGTAATTTTAGGTGAACGAGGGCCAAACGATCTTCCAAGTTCAGAAGTGACCGTAATAGACAGCGAAAGCCAAAGGATTTGCACATTACCAGCTTCTCACCTAACTTACCAAATCTATGTTCTTTTCTGCTTGTTCATATCTGTGTCTCCAGAGGTTAAAATAAAGTAAATAGGGAAGGTGGTTTATAGAGTCCACTCTCTCAGCCAAATCAGGTCTATGGGGACAGAGACCACTGTGCTTGTCGGGCCTTCAGGGCAGGAGGTTGAGGGTTTCCATGAATATAGTACACCCCATAGCCACCCCTGTCTTCCCGGGGCTGGTGTCGGCTACAAGAAGGTGCTGGGGCCGTGAATGACGGGTGAAATCAGTACTGCTCTTCCCTTTTTCAAGAACCCTAGTCCCTAAAAGATCTTACCCTTTAACTCTTTAGAGAGTTAAAAGATTGAGCAAGAGACTGCAATTTTTTTTTCTGCAAAGGGTCTTATAATAAGTATCTTAGGCTTTTTGGATCATAAGATCTTTGCCAAAAGGAACTCATGTTTGTGAGCACGGTATCGAGGGCAGCCATAGCTAATACGTCAATCAATAGGCATACCCGAGTTCCATAATTTTCACGTATCACAAAATATCCTTCTCTTCCTTCCCTGCCTCCCCATCATTTAAAAAATATAAAACCATTCTGAGCTTGTGGGAGTAGGAACGTCCGTGGGGGGCAGGCTCTGGCCCCCTTTAGCTATAGTTTACTGACTTCTGGTGTAAGGAATGAAATGGAGATTTATGCTACTGGGGTTATTATTATTAATGATGTGGACATATTGATTTTTTTAAACTTAAAATAAATAAGTATATGTTTTTTGTAACGCGGAGGCCCAGATGTCATGAAAAGTTCTATTTTTTCTGATGCACAATATGTAATTTTTAAACTGGCTAAGATATTGTGTCAGATCAATTGATAACTGCAATGTATAAAACATATGAAACTAATTCCAGGAAATACCTGATATTTATGTCCTTGGGTCTGAATTTCTGAGCTCTCTCTGTGTTTAGAGATGGAATTTGGTTTATTCAAAGAGTAGCAGGTTATATATCTTGATGGCTACATTAGCTCGATATTTTATTTCCTTTCTGGAGCAGGTAAGCCTTACAGACTGTTTTAGTTTGCAGCAATTACATTTGCTTATCGCTCTGAAACAGAATTTCATTTGAAGCCAGTTATTAATGTCTAAAATGTACTTCCAGGAAATAATTTTGAGCATTTTATTTATTAAAAAGAACTCAATGTTTGTTCAAAGGCATTGATGTAATTTACAGAGTTCGATATTCGGTATTTTACGAGGCAATATAAAAATGCCATTTCACGAGACCCCATTGCTTAATTGCGGCTGGGTCACGTTCAATGTCAGAATAAGGTGCCGCTCTGTATTCTGCCTCGATGGCACTAATCAGTAATTTTATTAAAGGAACAAACAAAGAGAAACCCTTCGACGTTCTCCAACTGTGCCTTCTTTTGATCTGTGGATTTATTTTTATGAAACATCTTCACAAGGTATACGAAAGAAGTCACTTGAGTTAAATGCTTTCAATGAATCACTTTTATGGAAAAAGAAGACATTTGGGAAGTGGCTTGGAAGCTGGACGTTCTGGGACAAACTGTGTCTGACCCTGTGCTCATCTCACCAACAGCCTCTGGCACTCACTGTGTATACCTTTGGTGCCAACTGCCAACACCTCAGATGTGCTCTCTGAGGGCTTCCTCTTGGACTCAGTGAGGGGCACAGTATGTCAAGGAGTCAAGACCCCAGCTTCTCCATCCCTCGGGGGGCATAACTCTAAAACCCACTCTGGAGAGACTTTGAGAATCCCCCAGACTTTGAGAATCCGGTTGGCCGGCATGGGAATCTGCTCCGTACTGCCTGGTATCAGTTATCTGTTGCTGTGAAGCAAGTTACTCCAAAACTTGGGGACTTAAGGCAATGGATATTTTTTATTTTGCAGCAGAGCTGGATTCAGACATGGCTTAGTTGGGTGCTCCGGCTCGGGTCCTCTCCTGAGGTTGCCATCAGGATGCTGACCAGGGCTGTGGTTGCATCTGAAGGTTTGACCGGGGCCAGGGCATCTGCTTCCAAGCTTACACCCGTGGTCCTTGGCTGGAGGCCTCACATTCACCTGGCAAGTATCAAAGCCTGGACATGGACTCCAGCGTCCGTGACTACAGATAAAATAGAGAATTGATCTCTGCAGAAAAAAAAAAAGTATGTCCTATAAATCATGTTTTTGTTTTCTGGGCCCTTGCAGTTTGAAGAGAGAGGGAGAAGTCATAAGCGAGTTATCAAACAAATAAATATAACCACGAAAACCGGCAATAAGTGCCGTTAGGAAAGAGTTGTGAACTGGCACACCTGTTTGGACTGGGAAATCTAGGAGGGCCTCCTGGAGGTGGTGATGTATATTCTAGCGCATGGAAGTTGACAAGGACCCAGTGTAGCAGGAAAAGCATCCCAGCAACAAGGAACAACATGTGCTTTTAAAATCAGATGGTTGGCTTCAAGGAGGGGCTGTCAGTTCATGAGGATCCACAGGAGAAGGTGGAAGCAAAAGGCAGTCTTGGAGGTTGACCTGAGATGGTCGTCCCACAGCTCATCCTGACCCAGGGGACATCTTCAACACAGAGGAGTGTCTGCAGGGTGGGCCACGAGCCCCTCTGAGGGTAGACACTGCCCTTCAGGGGAAAACAGCGACTCCATTTATGGAAGCTGAAGTCTCCTGCAAAAGATAGAAGGGCATCTATGGAGCACCAACTGTATACCAGATGATATGGGTCATCCTTGGCCTTGAGGTCGGTCTCATGAGCCTTTTTCTACAGGGGAAGAGAGCCCACCCACTTCCTGGGTGACCAAGACCCCACAGGACATAAGTCAGTGAACTCTGAAGCACCTGCCATTTCCATAATGGGGTCTGGTGCCCTTCCTAGGGTATGAAGAGAGTCACCTTCTGACACTAACCATTTGTCCTTCCTCCCTGTCCAGGGCACTTCTGTCCTCTCTGTTATTCGTTAGGGAGACCAACTGAGAAAGAAATGACAACGCCCCCCCCCCAAAAAAAATTCCCCAAATCTCCATGGCTTTTTTCCAAACAAGTGTCCTGCTCCCTTCAGGGCAGGTGGGTGACATGGGAGGGGCTCTGGAGCGTCTCTCGGGACCCCAGGTGCCTCCCTGCACTCCTCCTCTCCATCCAGACAGCAAAGAGCAAGAGCACCCACGTCCTGAGAGAGGCTTTAATCTGGGCACCTGTGTCCGCCAGAGAAGCCGCTGCCTGAGTGCCGCTCAAGGTCACCTCCAGAATTCAATCCTGGGGTCCCTCCTAACTGGGAGGGAGGTGGGGTGATGCCATCCCTCTGGTGAGAGCCTGGGTGAGTTTGGGGGAGCAGCCGGACAGGCTCTGCTACTTTCTAACAACACCCCCCCAAAGAGACACCCATAAATACAAATAGCTCTCTTGACTGAGCACCTACTGGCTGAGGTCCAGGGCAGCCACAGGGTTGCTACAGGAAGTCCACCCCCGGGGCCACCTCACTGGGGAGTACCCTCATCATCTGCTGTTTGGAGATGAGGCCACCTGGACAAAGAAAGGTTCCGTCACTGGCTCAAGACACAGCTCAGCCCTGGGGGAGCTGGATTGGAACCCAGGCTGCCTGGCTCAGCCCCCCTGTCCAGCTCCCGGTCACCCAGCTTGGGTCTGGATCTGAGCCCCAACGCTGTGCCCTTTGTGAGCCCCGCCTGGAGGAGACGCCCAGGACAGCACTGCTTGTTTTGATCCTCCTGGAGAGCCGTGAGTGCAACCGCCCTGTCCACAGTGATAAAAATCTCTGCAGCCGCTGGATCTGGAGAAGGCTCTTCCCAGACCCCCCTCTTCCCCTTCCTAATGAGCCCGGAGACGCCGGCCCGACGGCGGCAGCCAATGGACAATTAGCGGAGAGGGCTGTCCACATGGGCTGCGCCCCGCATCGGGGCCTAAGTGTCTGCTTATTAAATCAGGGCTCTGCCTGGAGCCGGCTCTGCCCCCTCCTCCCCCCGGGACGACACACACAGCCCAGGGCGAGGCAGGCCCCTGGGATGCAGCTCAGCCCACAGGATCCGGGGAAAACACAACCAGAGAAAGACAGGAAGACATTCCGGCCAGCACAAAGGCTCCAGCGTCAGCAGGGGACGGGTGGGCACATTCCTCTGCACAGCAACAAAGAGGACCAGGAGCATCTCCTGGGTTGGGTGTGAGGTCAAGCTCTTTGCCACTAGGACCCTCGGTTTTCTCCTCTGGATAGAGGTGGTGGTTCCAGGGTCGGATCCACTGGGCTCCAATGCAAAGATGCACATCAAGAGCTTAGCATCTGGCCCACAGCAGAAAAAGGAGCCGGTGCACCTGGTGCTTCCCAAGAACAGGCAACTCCCTGTGCCCAGCTCCACACCCATATGATCAGCCCTGGGGGCTGGAGCCAAGGAATTTGCATTTTGTGCACTCTATACCTGGCTCAGATGCACAGTCAAGGTGGAATAAAAAGATGCTTTCTATTTGGGGATCAGTAAACTTTTCTCTAAGGATCGGTATTTTGGTGTTGCCGGCGCCACGCCACCACCCCCACTTCTCAATTCTGCCCTTACCATATGAAAACGGCCACAGACCATAGCAATTAAATGGGCGGGGCGGTGTGCCAATAAAACTTTATTTGTAGGTACAGAATTTTAAATGTCTCATGGTCACGTGTCAGGAAATAGTTTTCTCTTGTGTTTCTCAACCATTTAAAATAGCAATCTGTCAATATTATCTAACTGATCAAATTATCAGTTGAGTTTGAGGGAGCAGCCGGACAGGCTCTGCTACTTTCTAACAACACCCCCCAAAGAGACACCCATAAATAAAAATATCAGATGATATGATTATTAGCTCATGGGTCATAGGAAGAGAGGCGGATGCCAGATTTGGCCTGTGGGTTAGAACAGCTTGGCTACTTACAAGTTGAATGTGAGGCCCCTGCAGAGTTTTAATTGTGGGGTGGGGGTGGGGGGCTAGGGGATGGGGGGAGGCACATTTCAAAATAAAGCAAAGTACTTGGAGTATCGCCTAATGGTAGAGCACTTGCCTAGCATGAGAGGCCCTGGGTCAGGTCCCCAGGACTGGAAAAAAAATATCTATGAAGCCATTTTAAAAGATAATGTGATATAATATAATATGCAAAATGTCATTGTCTTAATATGCATTCAATATAAAGTATGAATGAGATTGTACGTGTGGCTTTGTGGGTGTACCCCATCTCCAAAACCTGGCATCATTTCACACCTGCGGCCTTCTCAGCCAGTCCGGCCCCCTGCAAGCACCTCACAGCCACACGAGCTAGGGGGCCCCAGACTGGACAACACAGGGACAGTACCTCACTGTGACCTTCCAGGAGTCAGGGAACTGTGCTGGGGAGACATGGAAGACCATCCTGGGAAGAGGTTACCAGGATCCTCCCAGGGGCTCCATGAACCTCCCTGCAATTCCAGAAGTGGATATGGCCATGGGCCTCACTTCACAGATGAGGAGACTGAGGTTCAGAGAGGTCACCAACCCAATGTCACACAGCTGGTCGAGTGGCAGAGGCCTGACCTGCTTCAAGACCAGAGGTGCAGTCATCCACCAAGCTCTATCCATTGTCTGCCTGGGAAAGGAGGACATGGCCTGTACCAAGCACCTGCCAGACTCTAGACTCAGGCTGTGTCTCTGTCCACAAGGGATGTGGGAATCCCGGGCCTGCCTCAGCTCACCCAGGTGCTCATGCCTCTGGCCTTCCCCTTCCCAGCCCACCTCTCTCATCCCACCTCCAACAATTCCCGAACCCGCAGAGGATCCCCGTGACTTCTCCCTGTCCTTCTCCTCCTCTCGCCCCACCTCCGCCAGCTGAATTTCCCAGACCCAGTTCCATTGCTCATGCCCTCCCCCCTCTCCCTTATACATGCCTGAATGGATGCGCCTCTCTGCCTTGCCTTGGAGACCCGTTAGGGTGGTGAGTTGACAGGGACCCCTGATCTGATATTCCATCACACACTAATGAGGTGTTGTGCGATGAGACGGACACCTACCATCCGTGGACTTGAAGTCAAGGATCTGGGTGGGTCTCGTCTAATCAGACAGAGACACTAGGAACAGAATCTGAGGTTTCTGGAGAAGAAATCCACCATAGTCGCATGCCACCTTCTTGAATACTACCTTCTTGCAGGGGGTGGGGGTGGGGGGTGCCTGCGAGTACTCTAGGGGATTGGGATGCATGTTCAAGACCGGGAACTCTTGCCCTAGAAGATAGCAAAGACATGAGAGAGAGGCGCCTGGGTCCCTGAAGGAGCCCACCACACCTCCGCGGACCCACAGTGAAGCTCCCGAGTTTGAGATGTTGTTTGCTAACAGCCCCCACTACAGGGCATTGCAAGTAACTGGTGCCAACTAGGTGCAGAAAAGCAGGAGCAGATTATTCCAATGGTTCTCACAATTCTTTCTTCCTTTTTGAAGGTTCAGCATGAGAGTTTGAGGGAACATGGAGGGGCTAGATCCCAGGGGCAAAAATGGGGCAAAAAGACATACACGGGGGGCCCTTGGAGCATTCACAACCAGAATGAACTTCTTTGTGCATTGCAGCTGCCAGGGGTGGGGTGGGGGCCATGGGCCACAGTGTGACCTCCCAGGCAAGGTGGCAGGAAGCCGGAGACAGGCATCAGCCCAGAGTCCTCCAATTAGCCGTCCTCCTTGACCCCAGCCAGGCTGGAGGAAGTGCTAGACCTTTCCGGCGCGCGGGCCCACCTGCCTGGAGGGCTGGGGGCGCAGCAGCTGGGGCAGCGGCACCTGAAGGTCCAGGCCTAAGAGTCCCGCTTATTCCAGGGATCTGCAGAGGGTTAGGGCTGGGAGGCCGGCGGCGGGGAGGAAGCATGGGGGGAAGAGTCCCATGAGGTCAGGGTGACCTCTCGGCCCAGCCCGGGGGCAGGCAGGCACGTGTGGGCCAGGCCAGACCTTGCTCCAGACCTTGGGGGAGGCGCTGCTGCGAGGCAGTTGAGCTCCGGCTGCCCGCGTGCGGCAGGAGGGGAGGGGTCATCGCGGCCACCCTGCGTTTTGGTGGGAGAGGGTTAGAAGGCATCCAGGTTCTCAGAGCCACCTGGACGCCCGCTCTTCCAGGGTGATCTTCCCACTCCTGCTCAGCTGCGTGGGACCCGTGGACCACACCCCATACCTAGAACACGCGCTCCCAGCCACCTGGCTCTGCATTCCAGAGACAAGGTGACATGGTGACATGGCTGAGTTCTGAGCTAGTTAGGCTGACTCCAGGCACACTATTTTTGTTTTTATTATTGTAAACGGTATATAACATTAAGTTTACTATTTTTTTTTCATTTTCAGTATGGTATTGATGATATTTGCCACCATTGCTGCCTTCCATTTTTAGAACATTTTTATCAACCCCAAATTGATGCTTTTTATTGTATTTTATTTTTGGGTTCCGGAGATTGAACATGGGGGCATTCCACCACTGAGCCACATCCCCAGCCGAATTTTGTATGTTATTTAGAGACAGGGTCTCACTGAATTGCTTAGCGCCTTGTGCTGAGGCTGGCTTTGAACTCGAGATCCTCTTGCCTCAGCCTCTGGAGCCCCTGGGATTACAGATGTGCTCCACTACGCCTGGCCCCAAATTGACACTGACTGCCCTCTCTCCACAGCCCCGGCCTACCACCATCTACTTCCCGTTTCTATCGATTTGACTACTTCCATGTCTCACATCAGTGGAACCCTACAGTATTTGTTCTTTCATGTTTGGCTCATTTTAATTAGCATACTGTCGTCCCCAAGGTTCATACATGTTGTAACAATTACCAGAATCTCCTTTTTTAAGGGCAAATAATATTTCAATGTATAGACATACCACATTGTTTTCTGTCCATTCCACCTTTTGGCTATTATGGATAATGCCACCATCAGCATTCCTGGGCAAATATCTGTTTATGTCCTATTATTATCGGATCAAATGTTGATTCCGTGTTTAGGTGGTAAACTCCACACTGGATTCCTCAGCAGTGGTACTGTTTTGCATTCCGAGGCAACGCGCAAGGGCAGGCTCCACTCTTATCGGGGACATTGCACTGTAGGTCTGAGCAGCAGCCTGCATTGGTCCAGCAACTGAGGAGGGACGAAGCCTAAACTCCTGATACCAAAGAGCCTAAAGTCCTGGCAAGAATAATACCTGGTCTTTATCGAGGTCAAGCCTCATAGGAGTGAGAGGTGGGCCATCTGGCATTACCATTCCGTTATTATAGAAGGAAGGCGAGGCAGAGAAATGATGCAGTTGGGAGGGATGGGGATGGCTTTTCTTGTTCTACCAGCCGGGACCTGGAAGGTCACAATAGTACGCAGCTGGTGGGGCCCCTACCGGACATCAGGGGGTAGGCACCAACCTACCCCTCTGGCAGTGTGCAAGACCAAGGCCACGCCCCCAGGGAAGCTCTCAGCCAATGAGTGCACGTGGAGGTATTCGAGGGGCGGGCCCAACCTGAGTACCTGTCCTGGGTACCTGTCCTGGGTACCTGCCCTGGGTACCTGCCCTGGGTACCTGTCCTGGGTACCTGCCCTGGGCACCAGGGTGTTCAGTCGTGCTTATTCTTACGCCTAAGACCCTAAGACGGGCACTTGACTGAGCTTCAGTCTCCTCCTTTAACCAGGGGAGGAAACTGAGGCCCAGGGGTGGGAGGATTGCTCACAAAGAGCCGCACCCACGGCACCAAGCAACAGTTTGGATTTTATTCTAAACAGGATGGGCGCCACCTGAATGTTGGAAGCTGGGGGTTCCATCTCCAAGTCACTGTGACTGCAGAGAAAATGCGGACCAGCTAGGGTCCTGCCCACTAGGGAAGCTGGGTCATTGTCAGGAGAGGCGGCTTTGGCCTGGCTGGGAGGGAGCGGTGGGATCAGGGAGAGGGCTGCTTGGAACGAGTGAGCTGCGCCCCAGCCTGGGATGACACCTCCTGTCCCGGGAAGGGAGGAGAAGGACCCAGGTGTCTTCTCAACGGAAGCAGCCACTGAAAAAACTCAGGAAAGGGTCACAATGTACTGCAGACCGCAAAGCAGAAGGCGAGAATTCTCCTCCACGAGTTTTACCAAAATGCCTTAAAAACGAGTGAAACTTTTTAGAAAAGATATTTTCCTGCTCGTAGCTCTAATGCCTGGGTATTGAATCCAGGATTGGTCCCATAGTTGTTGTGTGACTTTAGACAAGGCCCTAAACCCCTCTGGGTCCCAGTGATCCCATGTCACTGCAATTGGATGCAATGACACCTTTTTCTTGGAGGTGTTGTGAGGAGTAATTAAGATACACACCACAGGACAGACTATGCACCTGGGTGATTAAAAAATACATATATATATATAATATGCATAATGCTATATATTATACATATAATAATATATAAAATATATTAGTATATATTAACAAAATAATGTCATAAATATGCTTTATATTATATATAATATAAATGTTATTTATATATTTATACATTTATAATATTTATAAATATTATGCAATGTATTTTAGGAAAACAATGTATAAACAGCATTGTGTATTCCCAGAAAAATGTATAAACAGCATTGTGATTTTATTGCTTAAAGTAAGACTAAGGAAAAAAAATATGTCATAGCCAGATCGTCCATGAAGAGTGTGAAAATGGGAGGTGGGCCCGTGGCCAGCCGGGGCCTGGGAAGTCCCCAGGTAGTGGATGCAAACGTAGCAACAACTTAGGGTGCAGGTGGCTGCTTCAGACGTGGGTCTAGGGGATGTCTTTGGGGATAGTATTTGCAAGAGATGCTGTGGCTTTCCACGGGCTCCTGCAGTATTTCTGTTTCTCTCCCCCCCTCCCCCCACACTTTCTCCTCCCCTTCTCTCCATCCAGCCTTTACAAGTTTATAAAGACCATTTTGTCCCCATCAGGGCTCTGGACAGGTCCCTGAAGAAGATTAAACCAGATGAATATTTCATGGCATTTGATTGACAGCTGCCGAAGACCTGTTGTGGGTCTGGCGCCCACGTCTGGTTAAGGCGGTGGGTGGTGGGCGGGCAGGGGGAGCAGGAGCCGGCAGAGGAGCCATTGATCCGCGGGTCCAATCTGCCCTGATGAAGCGCTTGCTCCAGGCAACCAGGCCCACGACGGCAAGTAATGGGCCTTAAGAGGTGCAGGGCGGTGGCAGCCGGGCCACCCAGTCCCCTTGAGGCCCACAGAGGCACCACCAGGCCTCCAAGGACCCATTTCTCCGTCTCCAGCTGTGGCCCCTCTGTCCTCCCGGTGCCAGCCCAGGATTCCTAACGAGCTGATTGCAGCGCTTCTGACGCCTGCCACTCACCACCCCATTAAGCCACGTGTCAGGGGACCCAAATGACAGGGTGGCCAGGCGCCTGTCATCCTGCGGCCCCTGAGGAGGTGGCTGAAGACCCCAAATAGCCCCAGCGGCCCCACGGAGATAGCTGTGGCACTGCGGAATCCTCCCTTCCGTCTGACCCTTGGAAGCCGACAGGGATGCAGGGTCCGCTGAAGGGACCTTGCTCTTCTCATCCAGCTGCTCCTGCATCCAGAGCCCGGAGGCCACTTGACCCCACTTCTCCTCACGGAGGTGACTGACTTGACAACACCCTCCAGTGTCTGGCTAGCGGGAATGAGAAGAATGAGTTTGCTAGTCCAGGATTAAAAGCTATCCACCCATAAGAAAGAGCAAGAGGACTACCATAATTTTGGTGAATCACGGGCTGTGCGTCCATCATCAAGGACCCTCGTTGAACTCTTTTAAGGACCTGTGATGACATTGGGGACAACCCAGAGTTAGCTCCCCATCTCAGGATCCTTAACTTAATAGCATCTGCAAAGTCTTTTTTTTTTTTGCCACATAGGGCTCAACATACTTGGAGGTTGCTGGAGTTTGGAGGATGTGGATATTTTTGGCAGGGGGCAGTGGTAGCGTAGTTTGATACCACCTTGGACAGACTCTCTAGGTCCCTACTTTGACGTTTTAACTTGCTGCGACCTTGAGTAAGAACTTCATCTCTCTTAGATTTGGCTTCCTTGCCAATGGGGGACTATAAGCGATGACTTTTAGGTCACCCGCTGATGAAGGGCCTGGCATTTGTAAGTGGCTTGACTCTCAGTGAATATCTGTTATTTGGTGGGCACTGCTAATCCAAGCTGATCCAGGAAACCACTTCCTGCCTGGCCCTTGGGAGTATGGTTTATGGTCTGATTCGATGAGCTTCCTAATTTTTAAAATTTGAACTATGCAGGTTTGTCCAAAAAAAAAAAATTATCTGAGATTATGGGCATTGCTCAGACTGAAAAGGGGGACAGAGGATCTATTGGCCTGGCATTGCCCCATCCCCACTCCCATGCCTTGACCAAGCCCTTGTTGGTACCCATTTGAAACCACAGGCCTAGAATTTTCTGAACTCAGCTTTCTTACATATAAAATGTGTAGGATACAGTCTCCCTTATAGGGTTGTTGGGAGGGCCCGAGATGAGCCATGTAGAGTGCCTGACGTACAGTAATTGCATAATACCTGCACATGAATGCCATTGGTGCATTTTTAAAGATTCTACCCTCTGCTCTGACTGATGCCTGTGTTCTCTCTTGATTTTCTCAGTCCCAGAGCCAACAGATGGGCTGTAGGTTCCATGGGTTCAGCTCAAGGAACTCTCCCCTCAAAGTCCAGTTGGACCTCTGCCCCTGCTCAGTGCCCCAACCTCAGACTTTTCAGGCTCTGGCTGGCCTCTGGGGCTGGCACCAGTCAGGTGTCTCCTTTTGAACCCTGGCCGGGCATTGGCCTTATAAACCCTGCCTTCTCCAGATGCCTGTCTCCATTTGCATGAACCCAGGGGCAAAGGAAAAGACAGGCCTGCAGAGTGAACTTCTTGTTGTTGAAGAGTGGGATTTGAGTTCCCAAGCAAGAAGGGACAGGGTCTTTCTCCACTGGGACCTGGACTGTCATGACCCACCACTGTTTCCTCTGCAAAGAGGCCCTTGGGTGACCACCACCTTTCAGGGTGACTCAGGGGAAATGGCTGTGCTGTGGAAGACCAGCTGTCAGCAGGCAGACCTGCAGACTCTGCTGTGTGTCCTTGGGCCACGAACATCCCCTGTCTGAGCCTGAGCTTACCGGTTGTGACAGGAGGTAAAGATTCCCCTTGATAATGAATGAATGTGAGGGCTTAGCTCAGGGGCCGGCCCCATCCCATAGGGTCAATGATTAGAAGCAATTCCTTTTTATGGTTATTAGCCAGTAATTACTTTTATTATTGCTAGCCATCAAGCAGAGGAAGCATGAAAAGTAAAAACAGACTCTGAACAATACTCAGTGCTAAAGAAGGACCAAGGGCAGACCCAGTTTGAATCTTGGGTTGCAGAGAGAAGAGGGACCACCCCTCTCTTCCACCCCTCAGTTGGAGACAGTCTTAAAGGGACACAGAAGAGGGAGGTAGAGTTCAGCCCTAGCTCTGCCCTTCTGGCCATCACCAGTTGGGGTTCTCTAGGCTGCTAGTGGGGACCAGGACCAGTGACAGTGGTTGCTGTGTGTGTCCTTGTCCTCTAGCCCTTATTTTTTTTTTTTTTTTTTTTGCCTAAGCCCAGGTGACTCCAAACTTCAGTGGAGACTCCCAGGCATTAAAAAATAATGAAGAAGGAAAAAAAGAAGAAAATATAGAATTGGGGTGGCCTGTGAGGTATCAGATAGCATCACCTATTTAAGGTCAATTAGTGTTTTTAACAAGCAATTGCTGTGCCATTCACTTGCAAGAGCAGTCTTGGGGGCATGCCAGCGAGCTCCAGCAGACTGGCTTGGGCAGCCGGCTGGTGCTGGGTGTGCAAAGTGGATTCAGATTGCAGACTGATTGCAAGCTGGCATTGTTCAAGCAGGGTGCAGGCAGCCGGGGGCCAGGGAAAGGGTACCCGGGGAGCAAGGCATTTCACTAAGTGGGTATTTATAGCTGGGCTCTTGGAACAAATGATCCACGGAGAGGGCAGGAGGGGTGAGGTTGCTGGAGGTTGGCCAAACCTTGGGTGCTGGATCCTGCCAAGCTGAAATTTCAGTGGCTTGGGCCACTCCGGGATTCCCAGCTCCCTCGTGGTAGGAAAGATGGGGAAAGCCTGTTGGAGGTGTGAATTGGGGTCAGTTTCACGTCTCTGCCCTTCTTATATTTCGACTGTGGGGACCATCCTCTGAGGTGTTCCTCGGTGAACACATCTTCTGGCACCGGTGCCCTTGGATGGACTTCGCCCACACAGAATAGGGCTAACTTATGGTCACCAGTAGGATGCTCTGGAAATGACATTGATGGCAATAAAAGATCCAAGCCCTTGCTTGGATCCCTTTCTTTGAAGGAAGTCAGCCGCCATATTGTAAGGCACCCAAGCTGGTCTGGGGAGGTCAGCTTGTGAGAAACTGAGGCTTCCTGACACCTCGCCAGCCATGGGAGGGAGCCACCTTGGAAGCCAATTTTCCAGCCCCAACCAGCCCCCCCGACGTGATTACATCCCAGTTGACATTTTGACTGTCACCTTTCTAAAGACCCTGAGCTGGAACCACTCGGCTCAGCCACTTCTGAGTGCCTGGTCCACAGTGATATTGTTTTAAGCCACTGTGTCTTAGGGATGTCTGTCATGCAGCAACAGGTGACACATTCATCAACATATCAGCTCCTGGCACATGGTAGGCATCAAGTAAACAGCTGTTTATGAACACAGGCCATGGTGCTCATTTTAGTCAGCTCTTCTGTTGCCGTGACCAAAAGACCTCACAAGAACCACGTAGTGGAGGGCAATTTTATTTTGGCTCATGGGTTCAGAGGTCCCAGTCCATAGATGGCTGGCTCTACAGCTGGCCCAAAGCGAGGCAGAACATCAGGGCACAGGGCAAGGCAGGGAGAGCAGCTCAGGGCATGGCAACAGGGAATCAGAGACAGCTCCGTTCACCAGGGACAAAATAGAAACCCCAAAGGCACACCCCCCCAGGGACCCACCTCCTCCCGCCACACCCAGTTAATCCCCATCAGTAGATGAATCCACTGATTAGGTCCAGACTCTCACAGTCTCATCAGGTCTCCTCTGAACACTCTTGCGTTGTCTCACACGTGAGCTTTTGGGGGGGGGACATCTCCTACCTAAGCCACAGCAGCACTATTTCCTGAGGCTGACATTTCAGGGACATGATAGTGCTCTTGCCTGACCCAGAGCGAGGGCTCAGTAAGTCGCCACTCCAGCACTCCCATTGGGTGGCATAGTAGGCAGCAGGTTTAGGAGGGGTGGGGTAGGTCCTGACTTTGCTCCACTGAGCTTCAGTGAGTTCTACTCTTCTTGAACCTATTTTGCCTATTGTGAAATAGAAGGTTTGGATCATCAGTCCAGCTCTGGATTCCAATGGGGAACTAATTATTTTTTGAAAAAAAAATTTGTTTTTGGACATTCTCTTGGGGAGCTGAAGAGTGGGGTTTGCTTAGACAGGTAGCAGAGCAGACTTTGGTAAAAGGAGCTCTCAACATAGGTCTGGGCACCTCTCAGGGTCTGATAACCCTGCTTGTGCCCCAAGACGTCCATATTGAAGCCATGTTGTAGGACGGATGTCCTGCAGATATTCTGTTGACTGTTCTGGTCGTATGTGGCTAGATTGGGTTCCAACTCAGTCATTCCCATGCCACCCTGGTTGTTAAGGATAGGTGCATCACTTCCGGCCAGAAGTAAAAATTCAGTAGAGATTTTTCTCTTCCCCACTTCTCTCTAGCTGGCCAGCTCTACACACTTTGAATTTCTTGGGCCAGGAAAAGGTTGCCGTGTGCCCACTCTGTACCAGAACCCTGGGAATTTCATGAAGTCTGGGATGGACACAAGAGTGTCCTGGGTGAGCCTGAGGTTTTGCAGGGACAGGTGGTCAGATACGGTGAAGGTTACAAATGGTGGCTCTCAGGCAACCTGGAGGTTGGGAATCCAGGAATCTCTCCAGGGAGCAGATGTTGAAACTGAGCCCTCCCCTGGGCCTGGAATCTGGGGAATGGTCCATATGCCAAGGCAGCCCTTCAGCAGCTGATGGTCAGCACAAGAGACAGTCGTAGCTCAGCTAGAAGCTGCTGGAATATGGTGCCTGAGTTCAGGAAATTCAAGGTCACATGAGGACTCAGTGTCTGGGCTAGGTCAGATGCAAGACAAAAATCCCCCCTCAACTGCAGCTGGGCCCCAGAGGGGATTTCTGGACCCATATCCAGGAGTCAGGAGGTGGGGACAATCTCAGAAGTTTCAGGAAGTAGTAAGCTGGCACGTGTTCCCACTGTGTGCCACCACCCCTCTTTCACTCTCCTTGTCTCGGGGTTTGGCTTTACACTGTGTTTGACCTATTCTCATCCTCAGAGAGGATGGGCATCCGGCCTTCCCTGGAACTGCAGCTGGAGAGAGGAGAATGTCTGCAGCCATCCAGGGCTCCACCTCCCAGCCCACTTGGCCACAGAGCATACAAAATCCCAGGGAAGGACTCTGATTGGTCTGGCTTGGGTCATCCTCCAATCAGGATCCAGGAGTGGCAGCTGTCCCTGGGAAGAGTCACCCTGAAGATAGGGGACATTTTTTACCAGAATAGCAGGGAGGTGGTACTCGGCTGACTAGACAATCTCTGTCTCCTCTACCCAAAGCCACCAAGTTTCACAGTCACTTGAAGTAATAATATACTGCCAAAAAAACCACTTTGGCCTTTCCCTAAATATCAAAACTCCCCATATTTGGTTGGGTTAGACCATCACTGTGGTCGTCGCATGTGTTTGTATTTTCTGCTGAAGACAGGTTGTTCAAAAGAGGAAAATCATTTCTCAATTGGAGTGGTGGGGTCTTGGGTGCTCCTCAAACCCTGGTGTGCGCGCTGTTTATCTAGGAGCCTGGTTAAAAATCCAGATCGGGTTCTGCAGTTCTGGGGTGGGGCTTGAGATTCTGCATTTCTATCAAGTTCCCAGTGGACATGACCTGGTCTGCGCGTGGGCCACGTCCTGTGTGTAGCCCAGCTTTATATTAATCTGTCTTTCGGACTAGGAAGGGGGGATAGAAGGAATGACAGCTGTTTTAATTGAATCAAGTCAGAGAACAGTCTCAGGCTGGGGGCACGATTTAGAGCTCATTTTTTTTTTTTCCCTGTCCGGTTTCGGATGGGCAGCAGACACTTTCCCTGGGTCCGTGGTGACGATGCCAAGACCTGCATCCCTCCCGGGGGTGTGGGGGGGAATCTCATCTATTGCATCTGGCTGAATTGGAGAGCCGTGGTGTTCTAAAGTGGCAATCAGAGGGCCCCAAGAAAGAGTTAACCCTCTGGGACACGCAGTCTGACAGTCCCAGGCCCATGTGGCAGGGCTGACCTGGCTCCAGGGGTTAATACTATTTTGCTTTCGAGGACTATTTGTTATATCAGGTTAGAGCAGGCAGCGGGTCACGGGGTCGGGGGTGGGGGGGCCGCCACCCCCTCCGCTCCCCTCCCCCGTCTCCTCCATTGGAGCCTCCTGCCTCCTTTAATCCGATGACCCACGCTCAGCTTTCCTTGGGGTCTTCTCGCCAGCGCCCTGAGACTCGTCGCAGCCGACGCCAGTCTCCCTCCGGCCCCCACCCTCAGAGGCAGGCGTCGGAGCTCAAAGGCTCTCTGTGCAAGGGGCACCGTCCACTGCAATTTGGGCTGCGGTTTCTCTGGGCGGGAGGAGGTTGGCAAAAAGGGTCTTTTGGATTTTTTTTTTCTTTTCCTTATTTTCCTATTGTGGAAATTTGTTTTTTTTTTTTTTATTTTTATTTGCATTTTTTCTTCCTGCCTTCATTTTTCCTTTTCTTTGTATCCTCCTTATTTGGGCGTATGCATATAGTTTTTCCTTTCCTCTCCTTTCCCCCCTTATTTATTTATGTATTTATTGTCTGGTTAAACTGGCAGGAACAGGGCAGATTTGAAGGTGGCTAGAACAGGGTTCAATCCCGGCTCCACCCCTGAGCTCGGGAGAATAGGCTCCGGGAGAGAGTTCTTTACCACGCTGGGCTTTGGTGTCCTCTTTGTAGAACAAATTTAAAAATCCCAGCCTTTTGAGCTCATGGTCAAGAGCTCATGGTCCACGCCAAGTACAGCCAAGTACAAGGTCGGTGTCCAGTGGGCAGCCAGGAAGTGTCACTCTCTCCATGTCCCAAGCTGTTCGCTTCTTTTCTCTCTCTTTTGTTTATTTTCTTCATTTTCCTACGTTTCTTTCAATAACTTCCTCTTCAGATTCTGGAAGATTCTCTGTAGGGGAAACATCTCCAGACACCTGGTGTCATAGCAAGGACCTGGGCCTGCCACTTGGTACCTGAACCCAGCTGAACCTCATCTTCTTTTGGAAAAAAGGGACTAGAGCCCTTCCCTCCCGGACATTGGCAAGGATTAACTGAGCCTGGGTGAGGTGTGCTGACCACAGAGCCCGACGGCCAGTACTTCTTCTCTCCTGCCCCTCATTGCTCTGGTCAGGCTCTACTTCCACTACCACACACACTATCAGTCCCTCTGCTGAGCCATTGATTTATCCATCCATCCATCTATCCATCCATCTATTGTCCATCTGTCCATCTATCCAACATCCATTCATTCATCCATTGCCCACCCACCCATCCACCCATCCATCCATCCACCCATCCATCCATCCACCCATGCATTCATCAGCCATCCAGCCAGTCCTCTGTCCATCCCTCCATTCATCCATTAACCACCCACCTGCCCCTCTATGCATACACCCTCCATCCAGCTAGCCATTGTTCACCCATCCACCCATCCACCCATTTATTTATCCACATTGGTTGTGTAATAAATAAATAAAATCAGTCTAAACCATACCGTGTCATAAAATTCTATTTAACAGTTCCACAAACAGAAGGAAGAAATAAAAACAGGATTTGGGAGACCTACTGTCCTTCCTTCCTGTTTCCTTGTGAGCAGGTAGTGAAGAGGGAAGGGGCTTTGGCCTTGGGGACAGGGAACATGCAGTTGAGTGGCTTGGTGCTTTTGAAACAGAATCCAAAGACTCTGTGGCTGTGCCAAGGGGATTCCTGAGGGAGAGGCTAGGACTTCTTCAGGTCTTCACCCTACCTGCTCTTACACGGGTCTCTATTTAAGGTTTAATTTAGAAAAAAAAATTGTTCATTTGCTACATAATTTTTTGAAAATTAGACAACTTCACTGAAAAGATGGAGAAAGCTGAGCCCTCCTGCATCACAACCCTGGTGGTGTCAGCCCTAGACTCAGGGCACCTGAGTGTCCTCACCCAATAGGTAGCTGCTTTGAGTCCAGAGTGTCACTGTTGAGGAATTTTTAAAAAGTACTCCTATAGTTATACATTTTTAGACACTAAATAAAGGTTGAGAAAGAGCCATCTTCTTTCTTGTTAACCATAGAATAAAGAAGAAATCTCCCATTTTTAAAGATTTTCTCAGTGCTTACTGTAAGATTGGCAATGTGCTAACCATCAAATAAACGATGCAACTTAGAGCCCGAGGGGTCCCTGAAACTCTTCCAGAGTCTCCATGGGACATGATCAGAGGTCATTTCAATGTGGACGTTAAGCAGATCTGGTTTCACGTTTAGAGCTGCACAGGCTGTGTGACTTTGGGGAAGTGACTCTCCTTCTTGGAATCTCAGCTTCCTTATCTGTAAGAGTGCAATACAAATAATATGTTATGTTTGGAAATTAAATGAGAAAATGCATCCAGAATGTTAGAGCTGCCTGGCACATAGTTACCACACCAAAAAAAAATTAGCTACCATCACCATCTTAATAACCATCACCATCATTACCACCATCACCATCACACCATCATCCCCATCCCATCTCCATCATCACCATTATCATCACCATCACATCACCACCATCATCATCATCATCATCACCAACACCATCATCATCACCATCATCACCATCACCATCGTCATCACCATCATCATCACCATCATCAACATATCACCACCATCACCACCACCATCATCACCATCACCATCATCATCATCACCATCATCACCACCATTACCATCATCATGACCATCACCATCATCACCATTATCATCACCGTCACCATCACCATCACCATCATCATCACCGCCATCACCATCATCACCATCATCAACATATCACCACCATCACCACCACCATCATCACCATCATCATCATCACCATCACCATCATCACCAACATCACCATCATCACCACCATCACCATCATCACCATCATCTCACCATCATCATCATCACCATCATCTCACCATCATCTGTGTCCCATAAGAGTCTGTGTGACCAGAGAGCCCTAAAACTAAAGATACAATTTGGAAACCAAAGACCTGGACCAGTCTGTGTAAGAATCCTTGAGGCTGGAGAGAAGGAAGACCACCATCGGCAGTCCATCCCAGAGAGTGATTAATTTTCTGTGATCTGTGTTTAGGTCTTAGAGTGACTTCCAAGATTCCCTCTGGTGCTCACTGATAGCATCGCAACAGACTTAGAGCATGTCGGAGCTGAAGGTGGGAACTGGTTTGAAGTCCTGCCACCTTTTCTCATGAGGGGGATCTGGAGTAAGAAAATGTAAGTTTTCCCTTTTTATGACATTCAGACATATTGAAGGAGGGGGAGGAAGAGAAAAGGTGAGCTTCTATCCTTCTAGACACTCATGAGAGAGAAAGAGAGGAATCTGGGGAATCTCTCAGACCACTCTGAGCCTGCAACATGGAGCAAGTACTTCCAAATACGGCTTCCTTGCAGGGCTAGAGGGGGATAAAGTCAGAAAAGGCATCATTTGCTGAAGGGCTTCTATGTCTCAGGTCAGCGGCTTTCACACACATTCTCTCTCTTTATCTTTACCACAAATCCATGAAATAGATGTTATTACCCCAGATTTCATGATACGGAAACTGAGGCCCACAGAGGTAATGCAGCCTATCTAAAGACGGGCAGCTAGAAGACATCATTCATCCCCTCACCAGTATTCAGTGCTGGACTCTGGAATCCACATTCCTGTGTTTCAACTTAGGTCCCCAAGCAAGCTCAGGGGCAAATAAGATGATCATATGAGGTGGAAATTGGCTTTTCCATTTGTGACTGTTATTATCCATTGAATTAGTGGCATGGCAGTGGTATTTTTGTTGAGGACAGAAGCAAGTGAAGATCTCCTTGCGTTTGGTTTCTGTATTAAGCTATGCCACTGTTGCTGATGCTCAGAATCATTTGCATTCACGGAGCACTAACCAGGCGCACTTTCTTGATCTGACAGCTTGACACAACCGTCTTGTTTCCAACTTCAGCACAAGGTACTCTTTTATAATCACTTCACAGTTAAGGAACTTGAGGCAGTTGGTTGATCCCTGCTTTGGGAGCACCTACTATGTGCTATTTGCTGCTCTAGGTCCTGTAAGCACAGTGGTGGCAGGAATGCAGCCACTGTCCTCCATGTACTGTGCTCCATTTGGTGCTCTTTTTGGTGGCTGGGTGGAAGCAGATTAGGAACACATCGATGTCAATCAATGAGCCATTGTCAGCACCAGTAAATGCTGAAGAAGAAAAAATAGAATAATAAGAAAGAAGGCTTCTGCTTAAGGAGGCAAACAAAGGTGATCCCTTTGGGGTCAGATTTGAAGAGAAGGAAGTAATCGGATAAAAAAGAAATTTAAGCAGAAGGAACTGCACCATACAAGGTCTGAAGAAGAGGGAAATGTGGGAAGGTGGAATCTGGAGAAGATACAGAAGGGGAAGATTGAGTCTGAGTAAGATGGAAGCTGGGAAAGATGAAGACTGTTGGATGGAGACTGGGTAAGATGGGGTATGGGTAAGATGGGGTCTGGGATGATAAATCTGGGGAAGATGGAGCTCTGATAAAGATGGAGTCTGAGGGAAGACAGACTCTGGGGAAGATATAGTCTGGTGATCATGGAATCTGAGGATGCTGGAGACTGGGAAAGATGGAATCTTAGAAGATGGAGTCTGTGTACAATGGAATCTGGGGAGGGGGGAGATTGGGGAAGATGGAGTCCGGGGTAGTGGAGATTGGGGAAGACGGAATTTGAGGAAGAGGAAGACCAGGGGTAGAGGGAATCTAGGGAAGGTGGGCATTTGGGGAAAGATTGAGACTGGGGGGAGAGAGTCTGGACCTGGTGGAGACGCTGCCTGCCCGCTCTGGTTGGATTTCATGCTGGATGAGTGGACTCCACACTGTCTTGTTTTAAGCAGACACACCCAGGATGTTTGGGCCACCTGTCAGGTGGGGATGTTTTGTGGCTGTAGTTGCCAAGACCCCTGCTCTGCACCTTTAATGAAGCCCCAGGTGTTTGGAGGGATCTTGGGTGTCCCAGGAGTCCCATCTCTTGTCTGTGCCCTTTGGGAATCTTGACCGGCTCCGCTCACCCTGAACTCCCAACACCTCCAAATGCAGTGATCTGGAAGAATGAGAAGAAATGTCTCAGGGGCCACCAGGCCTGCCAGGCCCACTGTGAGGTGCTGCCCATCTTGCACGTGGGCTCAGGGATGGCTCCGGCCAGCCTGAGGACAGCCAGGTGGTTACATAAGTCACTCCAAGAAGGGGCCTGGCTGGACACCCTGGCTCCTCCAGGCACATACCAGGGTCAGGGCTTGTTAGAAAGGTTTCATGGAACAGCATCCTGCTTGGGGGGAGGGGAGGTGCTGCAAGGACATTTGTACCCACCCTCAGCTTTTCCTGCCTGCTCCATTCCAAAGCCTGCCGCCAGGTTCTACGCAGCACCTGCAGGAACATCTTGGCCACTCTGTCAAAGCAGAAATAATAAATAGCAGAGAATAATCAAATATCAATAGAGGCTGCCCTCCCCACCTCGCGGGCAATGGGCATGAGAGAGCGGGAGAGGAAGCTCAGAAGCATCAAGGATTCCCCTGTCTCCCTGTCCCCCAGCGTCCCCCGGGCCCTCCCTCCCCCCTCCCCCGCCCCCTCCCCCAGGAGACGGGAGGAACTTGGCAAGCCATCTCGTCGCCAATCAATCTGTGGTGTAACAATTAGCACTTAGGCACCACTCATGCTAAACACACGCTTAGAAAACACTTAAAAAAAAAAAAAAAAAGGTTGGTGGGGCGCGGGAGGCGGGGCGCGGAGTCCTCCGAGCCAGCCGGGCGCAGCGGCGGGGCCTGGCAGGGAGCGGAGCCGGCAGCAGGCCCGGGAGGAAACAGATCAATGCCGTGCGGAATGGAAGGCATCTAATACCCTATTATTGACGAGGCCAGAGCACTTTGAGGCGTGTTTCCACCGTGAGCAATTAGTCTTGGAGACCGCAGGAGTTAAGCTCGCGCTGGTGGCCCCCCGCCCGCCATCGGGAGGACACTTCTCCTCGCGCTGCCCGCCCCCGCAGCCGTGGCGCCAGGCTGCAGCCGTAATGGGGCCCATCCGCGGAAGGCCAAATGCTCCAGCCTCCCAGAAGGCCCCCCGGGGGCCCCCACCCTGCCGGCCCCCCGCCCCGGCACCCCCAGCCCCCGTAACAGAATCCAGTCGACGCGGAGTCTGTCTGCGCCCGCGAGCTGCCGAAATTGATTGTAATGGTTTTATCGCGCGCAGAGAGAGCTGGCTGTTTTCTCGCCTCTGCTGTCGGCTTTCATCAACGCCCAGGCACAAGGAAGTGACTCCTCTTCGGGCAGGCGGCACTGGATCGGATGAAAGGCGACTTTTGTTTGTGGGCATGCAGCAGGGACAGCGGGGACAGCAGGGACAGCGGTCTCCACGGTCGCTGCTGCTGTCTGGAGCCCTCCTGGAGGGGGGCTGCTCTTCCCCAGGGCCCAACTCTCTTGCATGAGAGAGAGAGAGAGACAGACAGACAGACACTGTCTAGGACAAATCTCCCCCATACTGCAGGGGCTCATCCAGAGCCAGTTCTGGCCTCATCCCTAATGGCTTGAGTACTGGGGAAGAGGGATCCAAGCAGAGATGAATTAGAGAGAAGAGCTGATGATTGACAGCGGTGGCCAGAGGTGGGAAGCGCTGGGGCTTCTTTCTCCTGCCCCAGCAGGTCCGGTCCAAGCACTTGGGGTCATTCTTTAAATTCCGACAGCAACTCTATGACGTAGGTGTGATCGCTCCCATTTTACAATAGGGAAACTGAGGCATCGAGAGGCGATGGGAAATGGCCAAGCGTGTCAGTGAACAGCTAGGGGATGAAGGGCCACCGGAGCCGGGTCCTGCTGATTCCCAATCTGGTTCATTCTCCATACTCTGTTCCTGCTTTCTCAAATCTGGTGGGTTGAGTGGATGTTACAGGGTTGAAATACCTCAACTATTGGGTATTCCTCAAGTATTGGGAAATTGGGAGTGATTCAGGCTTAAAAGAACCCAGATGGAGCCCCCTCTCCCCCCACGGGGAATAGGCGAAGGTCCAGTCCCACCTGATAACTTGCCAGACTTTTCTTCTTGTCACTTTACCTCTGTTCCCTGGGTTTCTGCTTCCTCTGTTCTCTCCACCCAGAATTCCCAGATCTGCCCTGGGCTGCCCCTGGAGAAAACATAGACAGTCTTGCAACTTGATTTCTCCAAGGAAACCTCTCCTGGTCACAGTCATCCTAGACTTCTGCCACACTTCTTCACACCGTATTTTCTTGGTCTCTGCCTTTTTCACTAACGTTAATTCAACACCAATTTGTCAAATTCTCGCAAGGTGCCCATTTCCATATTATATTGAAAGCTCATTGGGTATGTCTTTTTTTTTTTTTTGGAGGGGGGAGGTGGTACCAGGGATTAATTTCAGGGGCACTGGACCACTGAGCCACATCCCCAGCACTATTTTGTATTTTATTTTGAGTCAGGGTCTGGCTGAGCTGCTTAGTGCCTTGCTTTTGCTGAGGCTGGCTTTGAACTTGTGATCCTCCTGCCCCAGCCTCCTGAGTTGTTGGGATTACAGGTGTGCGCCACTGTGCCCGGGTCTCTGTACATACCTTTGGATGGTATTTTCCAGAACTGTGGCTTTATTGTGTGTCTTCTTGAGTAATGGAGTAGTAATAAATTCCATGCAAACAGCGCCTCATAAACGTGATTTGTGTCCTGCTGGGCACCGCTGTGACAGCACTCCAGGCCGGAGATGGGTGAGTCTTCCTAGAAGAGCTATCCTTGACCATCCAACCTGCCACTTATCCATAGGTATGCGGTTGAGACAGTTGAACCTGGACTCCCCACATCAGCAGGACTTGACAACTTAAAGACTTAAGTGTTCATTGCCTGGAGGTCCTAAGTTTCAGGTTAGTTTGTTAAGCAGTAGTACTTACCATACATGGACCTAGAAGCACAAAATTCGTTCCTGCAAACCAGGCTTTGCAACGAATCACCTTCAGCGACGGCCCTTGAACCCAAGAATCCTTTTGCATGTTTTGGGGATGAGTGGGGCCAGGGTGTATTTTATTTTTATGTTTATTCCTTCTTCCTCCTTTGGGAACCCTTCGCTAGTTGGGAAAACTGGGCAGAATCAGTGCAAAGGGGTGAAGGGCCAGTCTGCAGTAGCACTTGGAGGAAGGACTGAAGACCAGCCAGTTGGGTGCAACAGCTCTGGGGATTATGTCTGGATTTCAGAATTCAGGGCATCTACTAACTGCATTAGCACGACTAACCAAATCAGGATGGAACCGTGAAATTCTGTGTCTGCCCGTGCTTGTTTATGACAGGGTAGAATCAGGTCTGTAAAAAAACCATAGGAACATGCACTTCTGTCCGTTTGCATCCCTGCAGTGGATCAGGCAGATGGAAGGAGGTCCCTATGTGCTCTTAAAGACTTCTCCCTCCTCTTCTTCTCTCTCCTCCCCCATTCTCTCTGGTCTCTTCTCCTCTTTCATGTTCTCAGGCTTCTGTGAATTTCTACCCAGACCCTGGGGTCAGGGATCAGCGGTCTTGGCTGCACCCAGCACAGTAGGAGGAACTGTGGGAAACCGTGGGAAGTCAAGGTCAGAAGTAATTCCCAGTGGAAGGTGCTGGCTCCCCGCTTCCCACAGGAAGATGCCAGGGCTCTCGTGGACACTTGGGTGTTGGTGGGGATTTCTTACCGACATCCTGCGGGAAGCATTTAGGGCGAGAATCCAGGCAGAAGCAGAAGGGTTGGTGTGAAGACCCAGCTCTCAGGAAAAAAGGAACATAATAACCAAGGTCAGAATGGACAGACGGGTTGTGAGGGAAGAACTAGGGCTCCTGCTGCACCCCTTAAGCAGGACCCAGGCCCGGGGTGATAGCTGATGTGTTACAGCCCCATGTCTCCAAGAATAAGGTGGGAAGGTAGCCTCTGATGATCCCAAGGACTGTGCACTCTATGATTGTCACACAGGGGTGCAGCCCCCCATCATGGTGGATGAGGAGGCCGAACAGCAGGTGGCCGTGTGTGTGCGCCTGGTGAAGTCCTCAGCCCTTCACAAGGGAGACCTGGGAGCATGAAGGCACCGCTCTCAGTGCAGTTGGGAGCGGAGCTGTCTCAGGAACCAGACCGGGTTGGGGACGGGATGGAGAAGACTGACAGGTGGCCTTGGGTGAGCTGAGTGCCGGTTTGGAAAGGGACATGCATTTTCAACTTGGCTTTTCCCTTGATGGGCAGCGGGGTTCTAGCTGAAGCAAAAATGGAAGCAGAGACTGGTTTAAGTAATGAACACGTGAGCCCTCTGAACCCCAGAAAGCACACGCAGGCACCCTCAGAATGAAGGAATGAGCACAGTTGGTTCATGTCCTGGGGCTGCTGGGGCAAAGCTCCACCCCCCTGGGTGGCCTAAACAACAGGAATGTATTGTCTCTTGGTTCTAGAAGTCCCAAGGTGTCATCAGGGCTGTGTCCCTTGGAAGCTCCGGGGGGACATGTCACGTGTCTTTCTCTGTGTATCTCTTCATGGCCAACAATCCTCCATGTTCCTTGGCTTGTAGGTTCATCATTCCGGTCTCTGTTCCCTCGTCACATGTGTCTTCACACTGGCTTCCCCGGTACCTGTCAGTCTCTGCCCTTCTCCTCCGTTTTTAATGGACGCCCGTCACACTGAGTCAGGCCCACCCTAATGACCTCGTCTTAACTCAATCCCATCTGCCAAGAGCTTATTACTAAAGAAGGTCGCATTCACAGGTGTGTGGGTTAACAGCGTTTCTTTGGGATGGAGACACGGTTTAGCTCACAACAGCATGGGAGAAATGAGTCCCTCCTGGGAGAGGTGTGGGCATTGGCTGCTGCTCAGTTGAATGGCACATGATGACCCACGGCTCATCCCCTCTGTCGTCCTTGGGGCTCAGCCAGCTGCAGTGGGGAGCTCCCTGCAAGTTCAGAGTCAATTTAACCGTGCAGTCATCCCCCCCCATTCATGAGGGTTATGTGCCTGCAACCTCAGGGAGTTTCAAAGCCTGTATATACTATGTTTTTAACCTAGGGTAGTCACAGTGATAAAATGTAATTTATGAATTAGACACAGTAAGAGATTAATAGCAATACTAGTAACCTAGATCAATTATAATAGTGTGCTATAAATGAAATCACCAGCATCACGACTGTAGCTTAGGATGAGGTTGAAGCCCTCGCCATCCGGTCATTGCCTAAAAGCCCTGCCTCTGAACCCTGGTGCATTGGGGACCACGCTTTCAATTTGTGTGCTTTTGGGGAACATTCCAGATCCCAACCATAACACTGAGATGCTTGCGGCTTGTCATTTCGCCCTGAAATGTAGGGACTCTGCAATCAAGTAGCCCCCAGCCAAACTAGGTGGTCTTGCAGGGCATAGAATATCCTTTGCTTCTGCAAAAGCATCAAGGGGCTGGAGTGGTCCTAGGAGGGTTTTAGATGAGCCAGAGGAAAGGGATTTCACAAAGCTGGGTGAGTAAATGCCGAATCAGACTTTTAAGTGGGAAGGCCACAGCTTCAGTCTCCAAATTAGAGGCTTCCAGGATCCATTAAATGAGAACTGTGTACCTGGTATGGTGCCTGCTGCTAAGAGGTTTGGGGAATAAGATGAGCAGCCTGTGCATCATTTGACTGAGAAAATGGAAAGTATATCTGAAGCCCTCAGGAGGAAAAGTGCATGAGCTTGCGTCATCAAGGAGAGATGATCTATTTCCAACTCTAACTTCTGAGGAAGATGAGAAAAAGTGGTGATAAGTCACACAGAGTAGATGGACTCTTTTTATGTTGTAAGGAAGAGCCAGGAGATCAAATATACAGCCCACACTGTCATCTCTCCTTCCTTCTCCCATGACAGACATCACTAATCTATCAGGATCCACTATCCTGAGGACTCCGGCGCAGGCCTCGTGCTAAAGGCATTGGACTGCACAAGCAGGTGCTCCTGGAGGTGGTGTGGAAAGTGGAGTCTCCAGACTCCAGACCTGCAGGTGATCGATGAGGGTTTATTTTAGAGAAATACAGGACGTGTGGAAGCACTGGAATGGGGCATTCACAGATTCACTTACATCCCGATGTTTCCAAGAGTCAGATACAGAGAAAGCCCTCCTGGTGGAAAATGGGACAGTGATTTGTTTCTCTTCTGTATCCACTGTCGTCTCCATTTCCCCTGGCATTTCCCAGAGAGGAGGGAGGAGGGGGATGGGGAGGAGGGGAGGGGGATGGGGAGGGGGAGGAGGGGAGGGGGAGGGGAGGAAGAGAGGAGGAGGGGAGGAGGAGGAGGAGGAGGAGCAGAGACACCAAGAGACTGGTGATTGGCGTCCTTTGTCACCAGGCAAGAGGATGTGTCTTTGTAGTAGAGAGACTGTCTCCAAGGTGCCTCATTCATGGCTGACTCTTATCATGAAGCCCTGTAGCATTTTGCTTGAATGGCAACAATTTAGCCAACTTAACTTTGATGAGCAGGACCAGGTGGGAAACATGTCAGGCATGGTGGACTGTATGGACTCTACCAACTGCTTAACCCTGCAGCATCAAGACAACCACGGAAGGTCGGGGTTTGGCTCAGTGTTAGGGTACTTGCCTAGCCTGTGTGAGGCCCGGGGTTCCATCCCTGCTCCTGCAAAAAATAAAAGCAAAATAAAACAGAAATAAATGACAACCACATAAAAAAAAAAAAACTTCAAAATAAATAAATAAATATAGACAACATCTGAACAAATTCAAGTTCAATAAAATGTTATTTACAATGACAAGTAAATAGTTTGCAACCCTCGCTTCAACCAATCAGTGTGGCCAGAGTAGTGGGATCATCGATCCCCATAGTGACATCTTTATAATATAAAAGAAAGCTACAGCCCTTGTGTTTGGGAGATATTCGCGAATGTTCTGGACGGGGCCAAAATCTGCCGCTGGAGCTGTGCTTCTTATGTGCAGATTCCAAAGGATCTTGTGAATTTTAGTACATCAGATTGCATCTCTGTTCGATTTGTTTTCCTGGGGCCCTGTTCCTTTTTCCATAGAGCAGGGATGGTAGACTCCTGGTCTGCCTCTCTGGCTTGCCGTGGCAGACATCACTCATGGATCACAACACTCTCCCTGAGTCTACGTGGGCCTCAGAATCCTTCTTAACCTAGGGTAGTCACAGCCACTCAATCAGAGGTGGTCCTCACCACAAAACCAGCTTGCTGTTAAGAGTAAGAAAAGAGTTGGAGAATATCAAGTTCAAATGTCATTCAAACTCTGATTCCTAACGCCCTGGCACCCCTGGGCTCACCCCTGCGCTAACAGACTTACAGGAGACACCCTGGGCAGCAGCCAGCAGCTGATCCCTTTTCCTGTTGGGCACATGTTCTGACTCCCGCTCTTTCTGAGGGACCCTGGGTGGCTTCTGCTCCCTGGGGGAGTGTTTGCGTGGAGTCTGGCAAATCCTTGCAGCCGAGCAGGGAGAAGCGTTTCCGCGTGGACTTTTGTGATCCTTCATGGAACTCCGGGGTCTGCAGCCAGACTCGGTTCTCCTGTGCGTCAGGCCCGGGGGCAGCCCCTGCTGAAGCTTGCCTGCTGCTGAGCACCTGCAGAGGCCCACCACGTGGAAACAGCACCTGGGAGAACACAGCTTCTTAATGCTTCCCCTCCGGTCAGCACCTTCCCACTAGGAGGAGGAGAAACCGGCTTTTCACGCCACCCAGTGACCCTCCGTAAGCACCTTCTTCTGCATTTGACCTTGCAAGGTGGGGTGGGGTCAGCTCGGGGCCTCCAGGAGTGAGAGGCCTTGGGGAACAGGGGCAGTCCGAGGCAAGGCTGGCGGGGCGGCCAGGGAGCTCACCTGGAAGATATTTCAGGAGAAGCTGTCACGGGGTATTTTGAGCGCCCACAATACGCGTCGGGGAAATCCACCGAGTGCTTTCAGGAATCAGTCATGTTCTCTTGCAGAATCTTGCTGGCTTCTTAGTTAGGGCCCCAGAGGGAGCTGGCTGGCATTGAAGAATGAGCCAGAAGAATTGGAGCAGGAATTGTGGGGGATTCAGCCTCTGGAGGGCTGGAACAGGGACTTTTCTAAAATCCTATTTCCTTCTCTCCCTTCTAGACTCTCTGACCCCAGGGCTGAACGTAGCGAAGAATCTGTCATCTGTGTCCCCCTGCTCACAGAATGGGGTGCCATGGTTCAGAGCATGGGGTCCGGACCTGTGCTTCTTGGGTTTGTGTCCCAGGCATGTCACTTGTTAGCTGGGTGACCTTTGGCTGGTAACTCAACCTCTCTGTGTCTCAGTTTCCTCATTTGTGAACATGGAGATAAGAGTAACAAGGACCTCACAGGGTGGCTATGAGGGTTGAAAGGGTGAATTAGGTAGAGAGTTGAGAACACAGGAGAAAGCGTGTGTGTGTGCATGTGCGTGTGTGTGTGTGTGTGTGCGCGCGCGCGTGTGTTTCAATCAGGTTTATTGAGTATAAAATATGCCCAGTGAAATATGCCCTTTTTCAATGTATAGATCGACACGTTCTGAGGAATATTTATGGTCATCTAACCACCACCACCACCAAGACACAAAACATGAAAATTTCCTTCTTGCTTCTTCTCCCACCCCATCCCTTGGCAACCACTGATCTGATTTCTATTCCTATAGATTTCTATTTTTATTCCTATAATTCTATTCCTGTAGAGTTTTCCAGAATTCCATGTGAACGGAATCGCTATGGTGTGGCCTTATGTCCCCTGATTTTTGCAGCTTTTGTGACACTTTTGAGATCCACCCACATTGTTATATGCGGTAGAATTTTTCTTCTTGCTGTGTAATATTCCACGGTATGGCGGTTCCACACTGCGTCTACCTGTTCAGGAGTGGATGGATGTTTGGGTTGTTTCCAGTTTTTGCCTTTGTGACCATCACTGTATGGGTCTTCGGGTGGACGTAGGCTCCCTTTCTGTTGGGTTAACATCTTGGAATAGCGTGGAAAGGTGGCAGGAGAAGAGTCCCTCCTACATAAGAAATGGCCAGATGCTTCCTGAAGTGGCCACATGTCCCTCTGCATTCGTGCAGCCGTGCGTGGAAATTCTACTTGCTTCGTGACCTCGCCGGCAATAGTACTACCACCAGCTCCTTTTCTCTTCATTTTCTTTTCCAATTTTAGCCTTCCTTGCAGGTGTGTGGTGGTTACAGTCATGAGGAAATCCAAGTCGAAGCTGACTTCAGTTCCCTCATGACCAATAACGGTGACGTCTTTCCATGCAAGCCTATCTGTTGGGTGAGCACTTGGCTCTTGCAGAAGTGAGAAGAGTTTGGACAAAGCCACCCGCCTGCTCCTTTGTCCTTAGTTTCCCTCAGTCTGGGGATCGAGGCAGAGGTCCCATAGATCTGTTTGGATTCATTCGGTTTTGAGTGTGCTGGGCCCATGGACAGAGGATGGGGACGGCTGGATCCGGGCATCGTTAAACCTGGACGTGGGGGGCTCTTCTTTTGCCCTCTTGGTTCCTGGGGACGAAGGGCAGACTCTGCTCTGAGCACCTGGAATCCTGAGTCCCATACACTAATGTGCCAGGGTCCGTGCGGACCCCCACCCACTTCAAATCCACCTCCCAGTGGACACCGATGTCCCTGGTCTTGGACCTAAGGGATGGTGGTGAAGGGGGTGGGGGACATGGCTGGAGTCGGAGTGTGGAGATGAGACCTAGGAGGAGGCCTCGGGTTGGGGCACGGACTGGGGTGGAAAGAGAATCTGGGGGTGCATTCCTCACTCACCCCCCCATTCCCGCAGGAAACTTGGGAAACCTGAGGAGTCCAAAGCCTGCGGGACGTGTGTCCCCTCCTGAGCAAACACAGTGACGGGTGTCAGGGGCATCGCTGGGGTCCTGGGCAGCTTCACTTCCTGTGGTCAGGGGTCTGCACGGTGCATCCCCGTGGGCTCCACACCTGAAGCCCCCATGGGAGGGCTGGGCTTCCCTCCACCCAGGGACATCGCTGAGACCACCCGTGACCAGGACACCAGGGACGGGCTGGCTTTGGTGGAACTATCAATGGCTTTGATCTATCACACAGGGGCAGGTCCCCAGCCTTACCCCGTCTGGGAAAGCTCTGGACACGTGTGTGGCTCACCTGGGGACCTGGCCGGTTCTGACTGGCACACGTGGAGTGGGAGGTGCCATATTTCGCAGTCCCCCGTGTCACCGATGCTCAGGCCACGTCTGGAGCAGTGGGGACACAGCTGGAGCATAAAATAGGCACTTGAGCCACGGTGGCCCTGGTCACCGACATCCTCCCCCGTCCCCGCCCCCCCAGGGCTGTGCTCAGTCTCCCCCAAACATTTCCAAATGGGGTCATTTCTGCAGAGTGATCGCCAACTCAGGAACAATGAAGTGGCCTGAGACGGTGGCACTCAGGGACACGGTGGCCACACGTGCTTCCCTCGGCAGGTGTGGGGTGACGGGGGCCCAGCTGCAGGGGAAGCCTCTAATGGGCCCGGAAGTCACCGGCTGCCACAGGAAGCAGGCAGAAGCCCCCGGGCTCCAGGGCGACCTCGAGTCTGTGCGGAGAGGAGAGAAGGAGAGCGGAGCCCGGAAGCCAGGCCTTTCCTGGTCCCTGGACTGTCCACGGCGGGAGGGCCCCAGCCACCCGTGGGCAGATTCAGATTTTTCCAAACCACCTGCATTTGGTTTCCTTGGCTACTGTCAGGAGCCACCAAACACTCGGTGGCTGAAAACAACGGATATTTATTTTGTCCCAGGTCTGAAGTCAGCATCCCTGGGCCAGACCCGTGCTCCCTGGGGAGGGCCCTAGGGGACACTCTGCTCCTGGCCTCCTCTGGCCCCTGGTGGCCGCCCACTGGGCTCACCCACCCCTTCAGTCCTGAAGGATTCGAATCTCTCTGGCTCCTTCTTCTCGGCCTCCGCCTCCCTCCCGTCAGGAACCTGTTGGGGCCATGTGGAATCATCCAGGGCCACCCCTGCGCTCCAAGGTCCTCAATCACATCTGCAGAGACTTCACAGGCGACAGAGATTAGAGGGACATCCTCTCCATGGGGTGCTTCTTCCTCAGCTTGCAGTGTTACCCGTCTCCCCGGCTTAGGATTCACAAGGGCCCAGAGGACATCAGGCCTGTTCACTGGCCGGACCCTGGTGCCTGTCCCAGTCTGGGGGCATCAGAGACTTGGGAAGTGTTTGCTGAGTGACTGCATCAGCAGATGGACTTGTGAGACAAGGAGGAGGGCTGGGCTCTGTAAGGGAAATCTGTCTGGAATCATCTCGCAAGGATTTTTTTTTAATAATCTGCATGATTTTGCCGTCAACTCTTGCTCTGAAGAAAGTGAGTCTCCCTGCATCTTTCCCTGTCCCTGGGGACCCTCCCCGTGCAGCTTGAGGGGTGGTTCCCATGAAGAGCCACAAGGAGCAACGGGGAGAGTGGCAAGGAGCCCTGGTGTCTGGGCAGAGTCCACTGTGCACTCTGCAGGGTGGAAAGAAGCACCTTTAGCTCACAGCAGGGGCCCTAGTCCTTGTCATACCTAGATTTTGAAAAGTTGAAAAGTCCGGGTGTCCTGTCACCCGACGTCTGGAGATGCAGTTCCAGAGGTGTCGTCTGGAGACGGCCTGCCTGCCCTCGAATCCCAGCTGGTGACCTCAGGTGAGTGTCTCTTCCGTGCTCAGCCTTGGTTTCCTCATCTGTAAAACTGGGAATCATGCTGACCCCCCGGAGCTACGGTGGGGATTTCATCACCTGCTCAATCTCTTTTTCCTCACGGGGGCCAGGCCCTGGGCACACAGTATGGCGAGAACCAGCTTAGGTTCTTCCGTGGGAGGCCGTGAGTGCCAGGGATCGGCAGGGCACTCAGCCCTGGCGAGACAGGAGAGGCTGATTGGCATTAAGTCAGGCAGGAGGGAAAACCCAGCAAGCAAGATGGTTCTGGTGGATCTGTGGACCTCAGGGCTAGCAAGCTAACAAGGTCCCCAGATGCCTTCATCGTGTGTGGAGTCCAGGCCACCAAGGCTGGGCACATTGGAACAGAGGTGTGTGGCTTCAGCTCTAGGAGCCCTCTTGCAGCCCAGGTCTTGGGGACAAAGAAGAGAAGAGTCTTGGAAGCATGATTTGGGCAGAGAATGTTCTTCCTCAGTTTCTCTGGACAGTGGCAGCAGACTATAGGTACATGGTGCCTATTCTCACTGTTTCTTCTGTGTTCTACCTTTTCACATTAGGAGCTCCCTGAGGGGAAGTGCCTGAGCCTGTCTTGCTCATAGTAGGCACTTACATTAAGAATTACAGTTGGCTCCGAGGAACATAAAATCCAACTCTTTACACATTAAATAGACAATGGCATGATTTTCTTACACAGCAATAATCTCCGAAGAAGACAGAGGATGAAGTTAATGTAACGGTTCACATATGCCTTCGTGAGATTCTTGGCTTGGTTCCCTTCATGTTGAATACCTCATGGTCCCAGTGGAGCTGCTGTGATCGACGTATCACATCTCCTTTCTAGGTTAGATGGAGAGGAGAGATTCCAAAGGGCCTCGACTAGCCACATCCATCCCCATTTTCATGAAGAAGAAAAAAAAATGCTCTTCCAGGATGCTTTTTTAACAGCTGTCTGTTTCTATATCCTTGACCAGAATGGAGCCACGAAGCTGCAGGGAATGCTGGGAAACAGAGTATCAGCTTTCTGGCAAAATCCTGCTTATACAGGTAGCCCGCGGAATAGAGGGTGGGGAATAAGACTTGCACTTTAACAAAAGAAGGAAGAAATGGGAACTTGTCTCAAGGATGAATGAATGAGCCACTCGGTGACGGGACAGGCCCATGACCCCTTTTCTTAGCTCAGCCAGTTCCCATGACAGACTTTCTTCCAGACCCCAGAGTCATCGAGACCACGGGGCATCAGGAAGATGTGGCTCCCGTGATGTTGGATTTCACTGTGTGGTCGGCTCCTTCGCGGCTGGCTCCTGGGGGTCCCTCTTCAACGGGGACAAGTCTTACTTTTGTGCATTGGGGTCTCCTGAGGATGCCTTTCGGGGAGGGGGGTGTCCACAGTGGAACCTGGGGCTCTCCGGGTCTCCAGAGGGAGAGAAGGCAGTGCTCGGGGTCCTTGTCTTGCTTTCAGTCTTAATTATCTGTGTCTTTGCCCCGGCTCCCGAGTTGGCTAGTGTTTTGTCCTCGAGCTCTGAGCCCTGGCAGAGGAGAGGAGTTCAGCCGGATTGAACTGGGGCATCTCTGCCCACCAGCTCCATCTCCTAGACCCCCGGGGAGGGAAGTCTGGCCAAGACCTTGTCCAACGGGGGCATCTTGGTCCAACAGGCTTTTCTCAGAGGCCCTGGGGAGGGAGACGTGCCCGATCACTTTTCAGAAGTAGAAATAGAGGAGTGTGACCTTGGCCAAGCAAGCGAACTTCTCCAGGCCTCCCCTGCACCGGTTGGCTCTGAAACTGAAATGAAGCGATGTCTCTGAAGCATCCACAACAGGGCCCGGTGCACGGGAGCACTCATTCAAAAACAGACTCCCTTTCTCCTCCCCCGCATTCTGCTCACACCACACGTGGGGAAAACCTGGCTTTGAACATTCAGTCTGCTGCTTATTTTTGGGTGTGGGTGTGGGAGGGGAGGTGCTGGGGATGGAACCCAGGGGTGCTTAACCACTGAGCCACCTCCCTAGTCCTCTTCTGTATTTTATTTAGAGGCAGGGTCAGTGGCTGAGGCTGGCTTTGAACGCTTGATCCTCCTGCCTCAGCCTCCCTAGCTGCTGGTGTACGGCCCATTGTTTATTCTTTTGCTATAATTTTTTTTTCACATAAAATGGGGTCATGATAGAAGTTCCCAGGGATTGGCCACAGGAAGATTAAACTCAAACCCCAGCTCTGCCTCCTACCAACTGAATTTGTAGAAGGAAATGCCTTAAAACATGGAAAGTGCTCAGAGCAGCCCCTGGTCTGTGCTCAGTGCTCAATCTCTGTGTCTGGTTGCCGGGCGTGATTGCTAACATCAGCAGCGTGGTTGGGGTTGTGACGCCCGCAGAACCCAATAACATACACATGATGTCCTCCTGCCCGTCCCTGACGGATCTGGGCAGCCAGGGTCAGCCACAACTGCCAAATAAAGCAACTGTGATCTTAGCGAGGAGTAGAGTGATTGGTTGACTGTCCTACCACCTGGTAGTGACAGATAGGGGACAGATACCCGATGCCTACCTCCAATTGTTGGATCCCTCTGTCTCACCAGGTTGGAGTTGCAGACCACTGGGATTCCAGGGAAATAGAAGCATCGTGGCTTCCGATCACCCCGCCTTTCACTCATTCATTTTGTGACTCTTTTCAGCAGCCACTTTGTGCCAGATGCTGCTGTAGGATCCAGAAGACAGGTGAGATCCCTGACTTCCTGGCACTGTCGTCTTGGAGGAAAAGATCACCAACAAATATGCAAGTCCCCATCGTGCTTGTGATGTGGGCTGTGCAGATAGACAATAGGAAAGGTGTGAGGCCAGGACTGGGATGGAGACCAGGAAGGGCATTCAGGCACAGGGAACAGCATGTGCAAAATCCCAGAGTGTGGCAAGGTAGAAACAGAGCTTAGGAAGGTGCTGCCAGGTAGCCCATGGGCTCAGATGGATCAGCAAAAGTTGAGCATGGAACCTAGAGTCAGAGATGGAGCAGGACCAGAGCACATGGACCTGAGGGCCGTGGTCAGAATTCAGCTCTGACTCTGGGTGAGATGGGAGCAGGGGAGGATTTGGAGCAGAGGAGGGCCGTGGTCTCATTTTTTTTACTTTTCAACCTTTAACTGGATTGTCCTCTTAGTATCAGACTGAGAGGGGCCACAGACAGGGAGCAAGAGGCTACTGCTGTTTGCAATAGTTTTAAAAGTGGGGCTGGTCCTTTTGGGTTTTGAGACGGGCTCTGATGAGCTAAGAAACCAGAGATAAAGGCTCTGACACAGCGAGTATTTGACCATACTACTATACAGATTTAATGCAATTCCAATTAAAATAAAAATCCCAATGACATTGCTCATAGAAATAGAAAAAGCAATCATGAAGTTCATCTGGAAAAAGAAGAGACCCAGAATAGCCAAAGCAATCCTTAGCAAGAAGAGTGAAGCAGATGGCATCCCAGTACCAGACCTTAAACTATACTGCAGAGCAACAGTAACAAAAACAGCATGGTATTGGCACCAAAGTAGACTTGTAGACCAGTGGTACAGAATTGAGGACATAGGAGACAAACTCACCTGAATAAAGCTATCTCATAATAGACAAAGGTGCCAAAAACATACATTGGAGAAAAGATAGCCTCTTGAACAGATGGTGCTGGGAAAACTGGAAATCCATAGGCAACAAAATGAAATTAAGACCTCTCTCTCACCATGCACAAAACTCAACTCAAAGTGGATCAAGGACCAAGGAAAGGAATTAGATCAGAGACCTTGAGCCTAATAGAAGAAAAAGGCCCAAAACTTCATCATGTCGAATTAGGCCCCAACTTCCTTAACAAGACCCCCATAGCACCAGAAATAAAATCAAGAATCAATAAATGGGATGGATTCAGACTAAAGAGCTTCTTCCCAGCAAAAGAAACAATCAGTGAGGTGAAGAGAGAGCCTACAGAATGGGAGCAAATTTTTACCCACATGCACATCAGATAGAGCACTCATCTCTAGGATCTTTGGAGAACTCAAAAACCTTAACACCAAACCAAACCAAACAAACAAAAAAACCCAAGTGACCCAATCAATCAATGAACCAAGGAAATGAACAGACACTTCTCGGGAGATGATCTATAATCAATCAACAAATATATGAAAAATGTTCAACATCTCTAGCAGTTAGAGAAATGCAAATCAAAACCACTCTAAGATTTCATCTCACTCCAGTCAGAAGAGCAGCTATTATGCATATGAACAACAACAAGTGTTGGCGGGGATGTGGGGAAAAGGCACACCCGTCCCCTGCTGGTGGGGCTGCAAACTGGTGCAGCCAATATGGAAAGCAGAATGGAGATTCCTAGGTTGGCTTTTGTTGTTGACTCTAAGAGTGCTTTATATATTCTAGATACAAGTCCTCAGCAGATCTATGACTTATAAATATTTGCTGTCATCTTGAAGATCGTCTTCTCTTTCTGTCTCTTTCTTTCTCCTCCTCCTCTCCTCCTCCTCCTCCTCCTCCTCTTCTTCTTCCTTATTCATCACTTTTATTTTTAGTTATTTTTTTTATTTTTGGAAAGAGTTGTTGGCTTTCTAGGATGAGCAATGATGTGGATTTTACATTTAAGTAAGTTCACTTATGTATAAAGAGGTGAAGCAGTAATTGATCCCTTTTATTAATTAATTAATTAGTTAAGGTCCAAGGGGTGCCACATCTCCAGCCCCCCCACCTTTTTATTGATAGACAGGGTTTCATTAAATTGCTTAGGGCCTCACTAAGTTGCTGAGGCTGGCTTTGAATCTGTGATCCTCCTGCCTCAGCCTCCCGAGCTTCAGGGAAGACAGGTGTGCGTCACTGGGCCCAGAAAATCCCTTTATTTGCAGATGAGATGACCAGGGGCTGAGCAGGCTGAGGCAGATGTGCGTCCACCAACCAGCCACCTGCCCATTATCCGCACCTCTTTCCAGTCCTCCCTAAGCCATTTGGCTTGGGCAGAACCATGTGGATTTGTGAGCTGAGTCTGCAGCCTTAGGCTCTATTTCCCATGGGCTGCCCGCAGACACCCGGGCTCACACATGGGCCCCTGTGCACACACCCATTACATGTGAGCCCTCAGCAGGGGAGGGTGGCCATTAAAGGCACGCTCTGTGTGGGCCAGAGCCCAGGAAGTTCCAGGTGGGACACCCATGCTCAGTACCTTGCTGACCTTGCTGTTTGACCTCGAGCTTCTTGGGGCTCAGTCTTCTCATCTATAAAACAAAAGAAAACTGGACTAGAGCAGCTCCCCCACCCTTAAACTTAAACATATTTGAAATAAAAATTACCCCTGAGCACACTAGAACGAAAACTACTAGAGCAGTGAACTGGCCGACAGTGAACGTGCTCAGCTCTGTGAGCCATGTGGTCTGGCCCCACCACCCAGTCCTGGTAGGTAATGGATAAAGGAAAGGGCTATAGTTATTCTTCATGGACACAAACAAGAAATTGGCCCTCTATGGCCCCTGAGCTTTTATTTGCTGACCTCTGGGTTAGAGGGTCTTATTTCATAGCTCAGTTCCTATTAGCTGTGTACCCTTGGACAAGGTACTCAACCTCTCTGAGCTTTCGTGCCTTACTTGAAAATGGAGAAAATAGTTGTACCTCCTTTGTTGTTGCTGTGAGAACCAGAGGAGATGATTCACGGAAAAGCCCTTGCATGGTGCAGGTGTGTGCGGGTGTGTGCAGGCCTAGCACACACGGCAAGCATGGAAGGTCATGGAACTGTGCAGCATGGGTGTGCACGTGTGCTCAGCAAGCAGAGCCCTTTGGTGCAGAGAAGATGTATACATGGGATGTCCGTGTACTGGTTACAAACTGAACAGACGTGCAAACCTAGACGTGAGCAGGCCGAGCCTGTGGGTGTGCTAAGTCTGCATCTGGACAGGAAGCCGAGCAAGCAGAAGAGACCCGGAAGGACAGAGGTCAGGTTGAGCATTATGGAATAAAGGGAAGATGGCAAACGCCTGGTCTTTGAAGAATTAAAATATAGGGCAGAGGAGACGGGTTCGACCAGGACTTAACAGGGAGGAGACTGGGGCCCCCGAGGGGCTTGGCTGGGGCAGGTCTAGAAGATTCCAGTAACCAAATCTTGAGCAGTCTATGCAACAGGACTTTGTAAAAATGTGGATGTTTTTTGCAGGATCTGTGCATCAGGCTGCATTCCTGTGCTGGCTGTAGCCCTTGCTTGGTGAGCGAGTACCTTGGTGAATTGCTTACCTTGAGACGCCTCAGCTTCTTCATCCAATGCCGCTGCCTGTTAAGGCGGCTGGGAGAAGATCAGTGACGGAGTTCCAGGAGCACAGGAGAGTGCCTGGTGTGTAGTAGGTGCTCAACAAACTTCACTTCTTGTTATATGTCTTTGTCATTTTCTTTTTGCATCCAAATGGCCCTTTCGAGGTATAGTGACTAGTGGCCACCTTTGGCACGTGCCATCAGTGCAGTTGTTAGAGGCTGATTCTAGTCTCCTGTTTGAGTCACGTTACCCCCCCCCCCCCGTTGGACTGCCTGCCCTTCGAGGGCAAGGGCTATTTTGCTAGGATTTGGCCATCTCTCCACCTGGCCGGGCGTGCTCAGGGGGAGTGGGGCCTATCGGCCTCCCGCCGAAGCCAGAGCCGGGTGCCACACCCTGGGTGTCAGTTCCTGAAGTGCAGGAGGGGGGCCTGCTGGAGGTGGGCAAAGGGTGGACGCATCTGCAGCAGGCACCTGCCCCAAATCTGCCAGCCACTTTAGCTTCCACCTTCAACTTGACGAGGCCTGTGGCCTCCACCTAGGATTAGCTGGTAAGTGATTGCCAAGCTCTTAAAGCTAAGCACCCGGCGTGGAGACATGAATAATTGCTCGTAATTGCACAGAGAATTAACTCTCTCCTAAGGCCCTGGGACCTCCCGCGCCCAGGTCTCCAGGCTTGCAGCCCTGGGATCACGACGCTAACGAATGTCGCACGAAGAAGAAACCGGGGAAAGCCAGAAAGAGGAGGGAGGAAGGCACCTCTGAGTTGATGTGGAAACTAAAGCCAAACCCCAAAACTTGAGCCCAGAAAGGCTTCTCCTGGGTGGTTTTGATTCTGGCTTCAGACAAGATTTCTAGAGCAGAGTGGGTTTTGCCATCACTGCAGGCTCCTGAGTGGACAAGACCTTTGTCCACCATTGACCAGCCAGTGAGCTTGAATAAATACGTAGATCCTTTAAGACTCAACTTCCACGTCTGTGAAATGGGTTGAGATGCAGGTGAAATGGAGCTCACAGAATGTTTATGGAAGGACGAAGTGGAATCCGGGGAACGCACTAACTGTCCAGTTAAATAAGTAACACAAAGCTCTTCTGGGCACTATCATCCCCTCTCACCCCTGCCCCGAGCCCAGCCCTCCGGCTGCCGTCTCCATCTCTGGGGTTTGGAATCCGTCCTGGTTGCTTGGGCTCCAAACCTCAGCCACCGTCCTTGGTGGCTTTTTCTTACTCTGCTGAGATGGTGACCCCACCAGGAAGTCCTGGGCTGCCCCATAAAACAGATCAGCGCTCTCTCCTCCGCCAGAGCCCTGTCCCCACCCTGGTCTCCCCTGGATGACTTCTAAGAATGGGGGGGGGGTCAGTGAATGGCAGTCCTGGGCCAAATCTGGCTCGATGGCCCTTTTTGAATCACTTGGAGTGGATTTTATGTTTTTCCATGATGGCAGGGAAATCAAAAGAAACATGACATTTCGTGACAGGTGACAGTGATGGGCATCCCAGTTTGGCGTCCACCAAGCTCTGTGGCACACCCTGGTTTTCTGAGCCGAATGTGGCTGAGCGCGTGTGACAGAGCCCGTGCGCCCGCGAAGCCCAGACTGTTCCCCTCCGGCTCGGGGTTTCTTATTGCACAAAGCCCTGCCCATTGGCAGCTTCCCGAGGCCCCTCTGCGAATGAACGGACGGACGACCCAACGACCCACCGCGCCTGAGCTCGGCCACTTTCTTCCTGCGTCTCTGCACGCGGTGGGGGGGCCCTCCCCGGCCGCCCCCCACCTTCCCTTTGCAGGAGTCTGTATTGATGTAAGTGGACAAGCAGAGGAGTCAGTCTGGGGATCAGGGAGCCGGGAGAAGATGGCCTGCAGCAATGGAGAAGACACAATTACGCCAGAACTGTCCGCCCGACCGCAGTTCAGAGCCTCCACTTAATGTAATTGAGTGTGAAGGGCGGCTGGAGACACCGGCGCCCCCGCCGCCCCGCTCCATAATATAGACACTATTGGTTGCTAATTGGCGCCAGTGGGCTGGTGCTAATTGTCCTAATGCACTTGGCTTGATGGAGGCCGAGGCTTTGCAGGCCGGGGCGGGGGCTCCTTGGGAAATGGTGTGTGGGGGGGTGGGCACCCAGCTCCAGCAGACTTGGCTCATCCAAGTTGGAATGGGCTTTAATTCTGCATCAAATATTTAAGCAGGTTTGGGGCGGGTACGGGGCAGCGGGGGAGTGGATCGTGGATGCTTTGCTTGCGGTAACCCACAAGGGGTCTGGGGAATAGGCCCTCCGCCACCCCTATCAATGGGTTATCCACACGGCCGGGTCCCTGGCATTGTCTAATTAATTGCGTGAATTTCTAATGGCCCTTTTAGCCCCCCCCCCACCTGCCAGCCCCCGCCCCCCCTCCTCCTCTCTCTTTCCTCTGTCTCGTTCTATCCATTTGTGGACACTAAGCTTCAGCCATGGGACTGGACACCACCCACAGAGGGAGGCGGCATTGGACAGAGAAATGTCAAGAAGCTGGGCTTGGCTTTGAGCCCATCCAATGGCCTCTGTAAAATCACCTCCAGCCTCCGGACCTCAGGAGGTCACTATTGGGCCAGGGGGAGCTGAGGTCCCGTGTCCTCCTCCTGGGTCAGCTGAGCCTTGCAGCTAAGGTGGCACCAGTGCGTAGGAGAGGAAGCACAGGGACATCACATATTGTCTATACATATCAGACGTCTTTCCTAATGACACGGAGACGCGGTGTGCGGGGGGGATGTGTGATAACAAGCTCTCCAGGAGGGAGGAGAGCAGTTCGTCGTGTTTGCAGATTTGCATGGTATAAATCATCCCCCGCCCCATGGTTGACTCCAGGTGCCATCCATTGGTAGAATTTAATTTTTAATAAACCATAACAAAATTCCTGGGAATTCAACGATGGTTCTCACAGGTCAGCCCAGCCCATCTGTGTGTGTGTGTGTGTGTGTGTGTGTGCGCGCGCGCATAGGTGGGGTTACCCCAAGTGGATTACGGGTGATGGTGAATTCTGAAAAGGTCTCATATAGAGCAAACTTGGGTTGAAATCAATTTAAGGAAAAGTATTGAGTAAATCGTGGCCGAGGTGATTTGTGTAAAGAGCAGAGATGGTGAAGTTGGTACTCCGTAGAGTTTGAGGATCCCTTATCTGAAATGCTAGGGACCGGGAGTGTTTGGATTTGGGATTTTCTCAGGTTTGGGGGTATTTGCATCCACATAATGAGATATCTTGGGGATGGGACCTAAACATAGACACACACGTACCTTGGACACGTAGCCTGAGGGTGATTTCAGGGGACAGTTTTAGTGTGCCTCTGTTCTGCTCGCCACCCTCAGGAGGTCAGCTGTGGAATAATCTGAAAAGTTCCAGATCTTGCCGGCTGGCTGCAGTGGCGCACACCTGTCATCCCAGCGGCTCAGGAGGCTGAGGCAGGAGGATGGCGAGTTCAAAGCCAGCCTCAGCAATGGTGAGGTGCTAAGCAACTCAGTGAGCCCCTGGGGTAAAAGGGGAAAGGGGAACGGGTGCGGGGGTGTTTTATATCTCAGGCCCCACACTTCTGTCCTCAAAGCATCTCACGGAGCTTTGCCTAGGATCTGCTTCTGAAGCCATCATGGCTGCATTTTGGTTTTCCATGTGGGTGGGCGGGGGGACTGCAAATTCAAACACCCAGAGGGGGCGAGCAGGGGTCAAAGGCAGGCCAGCTGGAGGCCAGGGAGGCTGGGGAGTCTCCTCCCCTCAAAAGGGGTCAGAGCTCCTTTGCCACTGGGTGCTGAGGGTGCCAGAGTCCTTCACCAAAGCTCGGAGAAAAGACTTGAACATGAGCTTTCCTGAGCTTAAAATCACAGGGAATCCCACTCCTTGGTTTATACCCAAAGGACTTAAAATCAGCATACCACAGTGATGCAGCCACATCAATGTTTATAGCAGTTCAATTCACAATGGCTAGACTATGGAACCAACCTACGCGTCCGTCAACAGATGAGTGGATGAAGAAATATATATACTCAATGGAATATTACTCAGCTTTAAAGAAGAGTAAAATTATGGCATTTGCCAGTAAATGGTTGGAGTTGGAGAATATCATACTAAGCGAAATAAGCCAATCCCACAAAACCAGAATGTTTTCTCTAATATACGAATGCTAAATCACAATAAGGCAGGGGACACTAGGGAAGAACAGTGTTACCTTAGAATAGGTAGAGGAAAAAGATGAGAGGGAAGGGGAGGGAATTTGGGGTTAGAAAAGAGCAGAATGAAACAGACATTATTACTGTAGGTATGTGACTGCATCACCAATATGATTCTGCAACATGTACACTCAGAAAAATGAGAAATTGTAGCCCATCTATGTATGATATATCAAAGTCCATAAATGCATTCTACTGCCATGTCTGACTAATTAAGACAAGTAAAAAAAAAATTTAAAAAGTCATGAGGAGCCAAACACAGCATGTTTATGAGCTGCACATGGCCTGTGAGAAATCTTAGAAAACATGGAAAATATAAAGAAGAAAACAAAGCAACTGATGTTTCTAGCAACCAGATGTGGTATTTGAGTGCTTGGGCCAGACTATCTATAACTTTTTGGTCCTAGGTGTTTTGTTTTTTTTTAACCTCAATCTGGCACAAACTTAACCATGCCTTTAAAAAACCTCTTCCTTGACATGCTCGTTAATGACGCCGTGACATTGCATCATAAGGAGATGGCAAAACTGACTGAAGGCTTTGAAGCTGGCTACACAGTCCTGGACGCGTTGCCCATCCAGGGGCGCGTCATGGCCTGTGCTTTACGTCAAGGCATATTGGTCTGTGACTTGGATGGATCAGAGAGAGCAGAAGTAATGCTGTGCTCACCTCGTGGCACAAATGTGAGGAAAGTGGTGTGCTCCGATTCCTTTCTCTTGCAACATCAATGTTAGAGACTTGAACCATTGAGGAAGTCAGATACCGAGGTCTACCCTGGTGGAAATGCCACGGAGATGGATCACAGCTCCAGACTGATCTAGCCCCAACTGTGAATCAGCCCATCTGAACCAGAAGAAGGCGTCTCCATCCAACCCCGAATTCACAAAGAAAATACAGAATCGAGGCTATTGGAAGTCACTACATTTTGGAATATTTTGTATTTAGCAAGAGATAACCAGAGCTCTGACTTAGCGTGATCCTGAGGTTCATGGTCCACTTGTTTCAGATTCTTCACTCTTAGATTTAATACCCCAATAAGCACTGTGTTTTGCAATCCTCTTTTCCTCTATTTCAGATTATTTGCTTAAGTGAAATTTCTGCAGGAAGAAATGTTGGATTCATGGGTCTGGACATGGTTGAGGGCCAAGACAACTACTGTACCAGATTCTTCTCTTGGTAATTCGTCTAATCCACTGGTGGTAATTACTCGGCCATATTACTTGACCTGCCAAACTGAACCAATTTGCACTTCAACCGGTAGTGAATGAGAATCCAGCCCTTTGGCCACTTGGATATGTGTGTGTATGTATGGGTGTGTGTGTGTGTGTGTGTGTGTGTGTGTGTGTGTGTGTGTGTGTGTTAAGTATGTGGGCATAGCTCATTCTGAGTTGTGCAGAAAAGAAGAAGAATTGGAATTTAAGGGAAAACAAAACCTTAAATTCTCTGATCCTCTGATCAGACAAATGTCCAGTGACCATGAAAAATTCATTCCTAGCTGAGAAATCACTGTCATTGAAACTGAGTGGCAGTTTATTTTACTGCAGCTGTAGGAAGGATCCGCTGAGCTAATTTCTTAGCACAAATAGGGGGTCAGTGCCTGACCCTGGTGTCCATCTCCTGCCTTCATTAAAAAAATCAGGTATATTCCCTTCATACCTTGGGTTGCTATTGGCATTGTACCAAAAAAAAAAAAAAAAAAAAAAAAAGAAGAAGAAGAAGAAGAAGAAGAAGAAAGAAAGGAAAACCCACAGCCAATCGCCTCTCCAAGATCCAGGTGCATCTGTGGGCTTGTTATTAGGAGCCAGGATTTGACTGGCACAGTCCAGGACAGAAGCCACCTAGACTAGCTGGGGCCGGCTGGGAAGCTCTGGGGCAACAGAGGCTGCCCAGGACAGGAAGTACCTGGAGAATACCAACCGCAATTAAAAAAAAAATGTGTGAAAGAAAAACAGCAAAGGCTTCACATCGTCCCTAACAGAAGAACCAATTGATAAGTTGCGTCTGGAGAGAAGACAATTTTGATCTGGTCGTGGGACTTACATGGAAAGCCAGTGAGAACACATCTTGTCTTCCTTCTCCTCTCCATTATTATCATCACATCTCCAGGTTCCTTTAATAGAAATGTCCCTCATTGTATACACTGGGGGCAGCATGAAGTTGAGCAGTATCCCAGTTGACCCTCTGAGGCTCCCGAGAGGGAGGCTGAGTCTTTGCACCCACTTCCCAGAGGGGCAAACTGAGGCTCTCGGAGATAAGATGACGTGCTCGGGTGCTGTTCTCGCTGTCCCAGCCCTGGATGCTGCGGGAGCATGTGGGTGGTGGGATGGGCTTGCCTTCCTTCCTTCCTTGTTCATTTCTCTTATTTTACTTTTCTCTCCCCACCTCGTTGCTACCTGAAAGGAACATGAAGGAAGTCAAAGGAAGAGACGGAGAAGCTCTTTAGAAAGTCTCAGGTCGAAGCGGGTCGCTACGAGGTGCAGGACCCCGCTCCATCATTTGCAGGGTTTTGTGCAAAAAAATGAAAATGTAGGGCTTGGTGCAGAGAGCGGGGGACAAGTAGCACTCGCGACACACGCACACGCACATGCATGAGCTGTCTTCTTCCCTCTCGACTCTCCCTGGGGTTATAAGTCAGCTTGCTCCAATCAAAGAAAAACCAGAGTGGGAACATACTGGAAAGATTTTACTTATTATTTAGATAATTACTTATTATTTAGCTCGAGTCAGGAGGACGGGATGCCAGTTTTATCCGCAGAACCCTGAGCACTTGATTCTTAGGCAGAATCCCAATGGCACATTCTGGGCTGGGGTCTTGTTCCCAGAGGGCGCCTCCCCCCAGCCAGAACCAACAGAAACCAGAATCCTCCCAGGCCCAGAGACAGTCAGAGCTGTGCATCTCCAGCCTGGGTAGACCCAGGGGTGTGCATACTCGGACAGGTGCCCTGGGGACTTGCCCTGCCTCATGTCTGCTGGGCTGATCCCCGTCCTCCACGCTTCCCATGGGCCACGGCCCCCAGGGCACTACAGCTTCTGCACCAACTGGTGACAGATTCTGGTGGTGGTGATGGGAGGCTGGTGCTTCTGAGTGTCTAGCTCTGTGCAGACTCTCCCCAGGTACACTGAGGTACCGCCAGCCTAGGGTGGGGACAGTGTGGCCAGGAACTGCTCAGACATGCGGCAGGATTCACAGCCCCACCCTGACTCTCGGTGTAGGTTCAGGCCCCGCTGTGGGTGCAGGGCAGGCTGGGCTGCCAGGCGGGGCAGGGAGAAGAAGGTGGGCGGAGAGAAGCTGGCCAGGGACCCACTCCAGGCCAGGGGGGGTGGTGGCATGGTACATGAGTAAAGCCCCTGGGTGTGCTCTCTTGTCCCCTTTCATAGATCATTCAACTGATCCCAGACCATAGGACCCGAACCTCAAGTATGTAAACCGTAGGGTAGGGCCCGTGTGGTCGCACTGGTGCTGACCCCAAACCTGGCCAAGCAGGAGGCCATGGTACTAGCAAGAGAGAGCTGGGTTGATATGAGCCTCTGGAGTCTCAACTTTCATTCTCATCCCCTGGTGAGACTTTCTCCTTAGGTGATCTCATTTCCCCACGGGCCGGGAATAAGGCCATAATAAAAGAGTTAGTACTTGCGTGAAGTGCATGACATCAATGCCCACGTTAACGTCCGCAGTGCTGTTGCTCATCAGGCTAAGTATTGTTTATTGAGCATCTATTACATGCTAAACCCTTGTTCCAGTGGTTTTGCACACCAAAACTCTGTGGTGAGGATTATTGGGAACCCATTTTCAGACGTTGGACCCCGAGGTACAGAGAGACAGAGCCTCTTGGACCCAAGTCAGGCATCTGGGAAGTGCCCAAGCTCCTGGCGTGACCTTGAGCAAGCTGGCTCCAGAGCAGATGCTCCCCTCATGGGCTTCCTCTGCGTCTGTTGAATGACTGAACAATGGCCTTTGTGGAGGCCTGGAATGAGAGGCAGCGTGGGAGGTGGGGACATGCGGAATGCATTGTGGATGCTGGCCCATGTTGGCCGATGGAGCAGAGGTGAGAGGCAGAGCCCCCGTCTTGGGATTCCAGGGGACGGTGAGACCCGGGGGGGGGTGGTGGTGAATGGGCTCCACATCCGGGTTCCCATTGTCCTGGAGGAGAATGAGTGACGGAAGAGGGACGAGGGCGGAAGTCAGAAGCGCTTTCCAGGGCCCAGAGGTCAGCTCTGACGCCGCCGCCCCGCCCCAGGCAGGATTGAGTGGGTGTCACAGCCGCCTCCTCTCCCGGGCAGCTGCTGGCCCTGCCGCAGACCTCAGCACCTGGGGCAGGAGACGACAGCAGTGCTGTGAGCCGGAGTGACTTTGGCTTCCCTTCCCTGGGCCTTGGAAGATGCTCTGATGAATTCTTCCCAGCCACCGCACCTTCCCGCCTCTGCCGTTCCCACGTCACCCCTCTGGGGTCTGTGACAGGGACACCATGCAACCTAGCCGTGGCTGGGCAGTCCCCCCCGCCCAGGGCCAGCCCTGGGCTTGGCAGGGGTGACTTGGCAGAGAGCCTGAAGGATCATAAAGTGAAGCCGACTTGACTCTTCCCAGGTTACACATCAGAATAACTAAGACTTAGAGACCCCCTGGCCTCTGTGCACCAGAGGCCGACGTGAACGTGGGTCTTGTCCTGTCCTCACAGCTCCTGCCTTGCAGGGTCTCTGGAGCTGGCTCAGAGCATGCCCTCTGGATAGGGTGACCAACAGCCCCCATTGCCTGGCTCCCAGCTGCCTTGGGTGAGCTAATGAACCTGCCTGGGCCTCAGTTGCCTCCTCTGTGAAATGGGGCTGATGGTAGTGATTGCCGTGTGAGGAGTGAAGCATTTTGCAGCAGCACCTGGCTACGGGAAGGACACGGGGCTAGCTCCCTGTGGTGCTTTTGCTTTTGTGGTGGTGGCTGCCGGTTCCAAAACGCAGAGGCAGTTTGAGCCCCGTGGTTAAAACCTCAGCCTCCGTGGACGGGCAGGTGGGTACCTCCCTGCTCCTCCTGGGCTGGCCGAGAGGCCTCGCAGAGTTGCCCGAGAACTTGGCTCTGCTGTCCGCCGGGGCTGAGGGTCCTGGTGGGCAAGGGCCTGGCATGGGCAAACCTTCAGTGAATAGCAGTCGCTTGGATTGTCAGCAGCTGTCTTCCTGTAAAAGATGTCCCCTGTCCCCCTTCCCTGACACACAAAGCCCTCAAAGGGATTTGGAAGGACAGTCCAAGTCTTGCATTTGTTTCTCCCAAGGATTTCGGGAATCCCACTGTGACCACCTGGATCTGCACCAGCTCCCTGGCCAGAGACTGGGTCGTGTCCAGCTTGGTTGGTTCTGGAGGAGCCAAGGTCAGCGAGTTCTGGGGCAAGAGGCCAGGCTGCTCCCCCTGGTTGTTGGCGGGAGGGGTTAGGGTAGTCAACTCTGGGAAGGGCGAGACCTTCAGGCACAGATCAGCTTCCCGTCCTGGCCAAAAGGATGTGGCCCTGCTTTCCGGCTGGAGTCAGGTGCCGTGTCTCACCGGAGTGTCCAGTGGATCATTCATTCACTCACTCAGTCTCTTCCTTGGACCCCACTGTGCACCGGGCCCTGCAGGCTCTAGGAACCAGGCAACTCCAATGTCCCGGCTTTTTAAGAACGTGGAGAAGAAACGGTCAAACGTCTCAGGATAGTATTCCATGCATCCACTTATAGAAACTATTTGAAATCACTTCCTATAAAAAATATTCATTTTGAAATTTGCTTTCTCCGTCCCACATTTTTTTTTAAATGGTTTTTGTTTGTTCGGGGGATTGGCTTATTTTTCTTGGCATCATATTCTTCAGTTCCATCCATTTCCCATCCATTTGCCATGATTCCATCCTTCTTTAAGGCTGAATAATATTCCATTGTGTATGTAACACATTTTCTTTATCCATTCATCTGTTGAAGGGCACCTAGGTGGGTTCCATAGTTTAGGTATTGTGAATTGAGCTGCTGTAAATATTGATGTGGCTGCATCACTGTAGTATGCCTCTGGGTCTAAAGTGAGGAGTGGGATAGCTGGGTCAAATGGTGGTTCCATTCCAGGTTTTCTGAGGAATCTGCACACTGCTTTCCAGAATGGCTGCACCAATTTGCAGTCCCACCAGCAGTGGATGAGTGTGCCTTTCCCCCACATCCTCGCCAACACTTATTGTTACTTGGGTTCTTGATGATTGCCATTCTGCCTGGAGTGAGATGGGATCTCAACCTGGTTTTGATTTGCATTTCTCTAATGGCTAGAGATGTTGAACACTTTTTCATATATTTGTGGATCCATTGGTTATACTTCTTCTTTTGTGAAGCCTCTGTTCAGTTCTTTAGCCCATTTATTGATTGGGTTATTTGTGGGGGTTTTTTTTGTGTGTGTGTGTGACGGTTCCTGAGTTCTCCCTGTATCCTCGAGTTTAGTGCTCTAGCTGAGGTCCATGTGGTGAAGAATTTTCCCCATTCAATCCCCCAAACCAGAGGCCGAATGTTTTCTCTGATAGGTGGATGCTAATTCACAATAAGGCGGGTGGCACTAGGGAAGCACAGAGGTCCTTTAGATTAGATAGAGGGGAGTGCAGGGAGGGGAAGGGGTTTGGGGGTAGGAATGATCATAGGATGAGTGGGACATTGTCACCCGATGTGCGTGTGTGACTGCGCGACGGGTGGGGTTCTACGTCATATACGACCAGAAGACTGACAAGTTGCACTCCGTCATGTCTTTCCACGCCTCCTCCAGACGGGTGTTTCCCGTGTCTGATGGACAAAGGCTGACTCCCAAGAATGACGCACACCTGTCGCAGGTAGCACTGGGCACCGTCCGTCAGGAGCAGACGCTGGAAGAGGGCAGGGATCTGAAGTCACCCAGGGAATCCCCCTGCTCGTGGTGGGGTGACCAGTGGAGCTGAGGGGGAGCTCCCACCAGCCCAGGGTCCGTTCTAGCCCCATGAACCCTGGAAGTAAAAAGGGAGCACCCTTTGACCCGGCAATTGCACCCCTGGGAGTTTTTCCAGTCAGACTCATGCGTGGGGCAAAGCCACAGGGTGGGGTTCTCAGGAAGCATCGTAGCTACAGCCCGACCCTGGCCCCACCAAGTGGTCGGCAAAAGGGGAGAGAACAGACCCCTCAGGGCAACAGCCGGAGGATACAGTGGCCGAGCGCCCTGTCCCAGGGCCTGGGTTCGCATTCTGAATTTGTCACTTTCTTATACATATTTTGACCTATGATCCTTTTTGTGAAGCCCGAAAAATGAGAATCCTGATTATGATAGAGTTTCTGAAAGCATACTGTAGGGGGTTAATTGTGGCTTCCTCCAAATTCACCTCCATTCCCAACCTGGCTGTCTGAACTTCTTTGGCAACGGTGTTTTCTTGTTAAGAATCTCAAAGTGAAGTCATCCTGATTTGGGGGTGAACAGCTGTTTTGAGAAGAGAAAGGAAGGATTTGGATTAGACACGGGAAAAAGCAGGTGATGTGAAGACTGGCAGGACCTGGAGACGTCTCCACACCAACGATGGCCAGAGACAGGAAGCTAGGGACAAGCAGGGACAAGCTCCTCCTCCCCCAGAGCTTCTAAGAAGGAACCCCCCTGCTAACACCTTGGTTTTGGACATTGGACCTCCAGAACAGTAAATCTCATAGACGAAAAAGTCTGAACAGGGATGGTGCTAGTCAGTTTTGCATCACTGTGACAAAATGCCTGAGAAAAGCAACTTAGAATAGAGAAAGTTTATTTTGGTCCAGAGGTTTCAGTCCAAGGTTGCTGGACTCCATTATTCCTGGTCCTGTTGTGAGGTGGAGCATCACAGCAGAGGGGAAAGGCATGTTCAGCTCGTGGCAGCTGAGACAGAAGAAGGGGCCAGGACAAGACAGAGTCCCCAAGGGCATGTCCCCATGGCCCACTTCCTTGAACTAGATCCCACAAGGACAGCTTTTGCCACTTGATAATAGTTTTGATTTTGAATCTTATCAATGGATCAACTCATCCATGAGGCCAGAGGTCTTGAGATCGAATCACCTCGGAACATCTCTCCAAGACAAGAGCCTGTGACATTCAAATCGCAGCAGTGACTCGGGGTCCCACACAGGCTTACAGGAGGGAGACAGAGGACAGGAGGGGAAAGGGGAGGAGAAGACAGACAGGAATCCTATCCCGCTGCTGGCTCTCTGTCCATAGAAATGCCTCAGGGCCTTTGCACCTCAATGCCAAGGCCCAAACCCACAGCAGGACACACCAGCGCCCCCTTCCTCTGCGTATCACAACCTTCCCTTCAGAGCCTTGGCCCCGGGACACTCATGGGGAAGGCAGAACCCTTGGGGAAAAAAATTATCTTATTTTTTGAGAAAGCAAGATCCTACCATTTTATTTCAGGAGGAACACAGGCTATTCATTCTGAATCACTGCATTGTGTTGTTGGAGTTCTTCGTCTCCACGCCCCCTGAGCTGGAGGGTGTTTGAACCGCTTGTGATCCTTCTTTGATGCCAGTCCTTGAAAGTCTAGCCTAAACACGGGGTGTGCACGGCTGGAAGGACCCCGATAGCTTTGTCTGACGCTCCAAAGGTCTCTCTCTCTGTCTCAGCCTCCCCCACAGGGAGAATGATAATTCACGGCAGATTCGATGATGACACCAAGCTTGGTTACCTCTAGATTTCTCTCTTTACCACGTCTCCAGAAGTTTCTGTTCGCCCTCGGAGATCCTTCTTCACTTGGAGTCAGTCAATACATTTCAAGCTCTGGCGACGGATGGGGAAGACCATGATGTAAAATGAAAGACAGGATCGAGATCATCCTGTGAAGTAGCTTCGATGGCTGGTGTTTGTTTCGGAGATGAGATTCAGAGAGGTTAAGTTACTTGACCCAGACACCCAGCCAGAAAGTATCAGAGCCAAAATGGGACCCAACAGGGATGCTCAACGGCATCAGCTTTCTTTTTCTTTTTTTCTTCATGTGGGGCCCCACACAGGGTGATGAATATCCTAAATTCTCTATACATAGTTGCTGAGGGTCTAACACTTCTATTAAGAAGAAAGGATTTAGGAGAAAGAAAGGGCCAATGTATTAATTGTATATCAGCTACAGCCTGGTGAGCTGCTTCCATTTCTCACTGTGACCTCTCAACAAATTAAGGAGCTGTTTATTGTTCCTGACGAACAAATGGAGACTGTGAAGTTCAGAGAGATCAAGTAACTTGCCCAAGGTCACACAGCACAAACAAGGCAGAGCCAGGAGGCCCCTGTGCCTCTTTATCCTGTCAGAACCTCCTTGTTTCTGCCGAATGGACAAGTCTGGGGAACACACTTGGCTTTTGGCCATCTCAGAGGTGGGAGGAGCCAGTGGAAATAGAGAATCTTTGTTCTACCTCAAAAGCAAATAATGTTGCGTTCTCAGACTTGGGCCCATAAAGACAAACTTGTCAGGGCCGCGTCAGGAGAGGTGCAGCGGTTTGTCTGTGCTGGGGGCTGGGAGGTGCAATGGATGTGGACCCCCAGAATGGCTCATGAGCCTGGTGGCTGGGTGACCGTGGGTTCACACTGCTTTGGAAGCTCTGGAGCAGCATTACAGATTCGTTACGGAAACTAACTGCTTCCATTTGTGCATGCGCCAAGGGCTGGGTGGCCCAGGAAAGTGCATGGTTCCTTTGGTACAGAACTCTGCCCTCTGGAAGCCAAGTCCTAGGGAGGCCACCCCTCGTGGGAGCCAAGAGACAAATTGCCTAAATTGAAGGCCCCTGTTTGGGGAAGTGGTGGCTTTTCTGTGCAGGCCTGGGGAGCTTGTGGGCTCCGTCATGGCCTGCCTGCCCTTTTTTTTTGGTACCAGAGATTGAACCCGGGGTGCTTAACCACTGAGCCACATCCCCAGCCTTTTTTTTTTTTTTTGTATTTTAGTTAGAGACAGGATCTTGCTGAGTTACTGAGGGCCTCACTAAGTTGTTGAGGCTCACTTAGAACTTGCGATCCTCCTGCCTCAGCCTCCCAAGTGGCTGGGATGACAGGCGTGTGCCACGGTACCCGGCAGCCTGCCTGCTCGCTCGCTCTTGAACAAAATGTGTCTCTAGAATCCCAGTTCCCTGGCAGACACACTTTGCCCCATGGGATCCCCTTGTTGGAACAGGGCCTCGGGCACCTCAGTGACCATCAACTGTGAGCAGCAACTGGCCAGCCTGACTTCAATGCATGAGAGATCTGGTCCCATCCAGCAGGAGCCAACTGGAGGGGGAAGGGAAGACACAAGGGCTGAGCCGAAAGACCAGGCAATGGACACCAGATCAGAGTGACCATCCCTGACAACGAAAGCTACGGAGAAGCAGACCTCATAGGAGGAGAGAATAAAGCAAACACACGCAGAAGCAGAGATGTCAGGATGGAGAGGTCGGGGAGATAGCAGAAAGGAAAGGGGAGCGCTTGCCCAAGCCTCGCTTTTCCTCAAGGTCAGGAGTGACTCTGTGGCGACCGTGGCGTTTTAAGAACATAGTGGGCATCTTTGGTCAACACTGGAGTCTCAACACCCCCTGACTTCCGGGCAAACACTGTAGATGCCCTAAAGAGGCCGGACATAAAGAAACAGCAAACGGTGCAGACTAAGGGAGCCCTGGGCAGAGGGCAAGCCCGTACCGAGCTCCGGTCAACACTGGCCATTAGGAGTGTCCCATGCTGGAAATCTGGATGGAAATATCGATAGCTCCTAAGACGGGAAGATTGATAGCCAGTTACAAAATACACCGAGGGCCAAGCAAGCTTACTTGCACGGACACTGCAGCCTGGCGCTCATCCCTCTTTCCATACGGGTTCTAGAAGCTTCTCTGCTACTGAACGGCATTCCGCAAGGGGCGGATGCGACCGTGAGCTGCTCCTGGGTGCTTCGTTAGCAGAGAAGTGAAAGTCACTGGATAGGAAGCATTTTTCCCTAACTCTACTTCTTTCCGTTGAATTCTGTTTCATTGACAACTTCACAGGTGGCCAATAGGATTTTCATGGAGTTAAAAAAACAAAAAAGAAAAGAAAAAAATCAAGCAAGTGTCTTGCATCTACTCCTGAGACACCAAGCTCAGCCTAGCATCTTGGGGTTGATATATCGGTTTGTAACGCAGCCGGTTGAGGTGGTTCTTTTTAAAACTTAACTGGTTTTGCTTATTACTACCTTATTTCCCCCGCCCCCCCAACAACTTATAAGCTTCCCAGTATGTATCAGAAAGCATCAAAACTAATTTTCTTTCCAAATGCCTTATTTTTTACGGTTGTTTTAAAATAATTTCCCTTTTTCCGGATCTGACTTAATTAGGTTTCACTTTATTTCCTTGATTCAACTGTCTTTCCCCCTTAGAGACTAAAAACTTCATATTGTAGTTGATTTGCTGACCAAGATGCCTGCCTGGTGAGCTGTGGCCGTCGGTCATATATGCAGAAGCAATTTGCACTATTCTTAGAAAAATCCTGCAGTCATCGGGGTGTTATGTTCCTCTGGTTCCCAGCTCTCCAGAGCGGCTCTAGGCTGAATTTGGAGAGCAGTTCTGCAGTCTGGATTTCTGCACTTGCAACTTCCTCCAGTTCTTGGTCTCATTCTCTTCTGCATAGAAGGAGGATAATAATGCCCCCCCCCCCCCGAGTCATTGTAAAAGCAAAAGCGAAATGAAAGAGAAGTTCAGTTAAAGCTCAGTGGACCTATCAAACTTGAATTCAATACCCCTGTGGAAGTTGAAAGGCTGGCTCCGGAAAACTCAGGACGTAGGCAGTGTCTATGTGTTGAGCAAAATGCTCAGCACGAGGAGGAGATTCTGTTCAGCACGGGGAGGAGAAGGTTTTGGGGGTCTTTTTATGTACTTGGGAAGTTTTTGCAACCCACCTTCTGTACCCTGTTCTTTTTTGGAGACAGGATCCAAGGTGAGTCATGATAGCCAAGGTCTGTGCTTGCTTACTGTCTGGGCTGATCAGTGCTAGGGGGAGGGAAATCAGGACACACCCCCTGGAGGAGGTGTCCTCTAACCTGTTGGAGTTAGCTATAATGGGTTGGCGTTGAGGGGCAGGAAGAGCCGCCCAGGTGGTCGGAACACCATGTGTAGTGGCTCAGAAACAAGAGAGCCTTTGGAATTTTACTAATCACCCACTGTCACACAAGGAACTGCTATGCTCAGAACAAACAGAGGCTCTCAACCACTGAACCGCACCCCCAGCTGGACAGGGTCTCAAAATAAGTTGCCCAGGCTGCCTCCAAACTTGCCATCCTCCTGCCTCAGTCCCTGAGATGACAGGTGTGCACCCCGTAGCTGGCCTCAGAATTCTTCCCTGTAAAGTCGTGAACACGTCCCCTGGGTACACTAAGGTCCTCGTAACCCAAAGACACGGGCAAAATAAATGAGTAAATAAAGGTTCACTAGAAAAGTATCTGCTTAAAGCAGGGGCCAAATGCACAGGAAAAGGACCAAAACTTAGATTTAGACTTGACGTTGAAAAATCGAAGTAAGGATTTAAATATCATGTTATGTCATAATGTGTTTAACTGAAAGCGAGTTTTTGACCATAATCCTTTAAGGAAATATATAAAACAACCCACAGGGATGACTTCTGTTTCTGTGGGTCAGGAATCCCGGGGGCTTTGCCTGAGGTCCCCACTCGCTATTGGATGGAGGCATCAATTTCTTGCCACTAGGGTCCCTTTGTAGAGATGTGAGAAACATGAGGCATCCTTTCACTAAACGGAGGGGGGGGAGAGAGAGAGAGGGGTAGGGAGAAGTGAGAGAACGTGAGGATAAGAGTGTGTCACGGATTCCAGATGACCTAACCTTGGAAGTGACATCCTAACATTTCTGCCCTAGTCTGTTTATTATAAGGAAGTCACGAGATCCAGCTCACACCCAACAAGAAGAGATCAACACACACGTGGATCCTGGAGGGACAGTCCTGGGGCCATATTGGAGGCTGCCTGTCAGAGGCAGGTCCCTGGACTGGAAGTTCATTGATCTGAAGGGCGAGGAAGGGCAGTGGGAGAAGACCTGGGGGTAAGTGGGTGCCAGATGGTACAGTCCCGTTGCCCATGGTAAGGTCCTGGGATCTGATCTGAGAGGAAGAGGGGAACTTCCAAGAGATGTAGGGAGAGCTGAAACGGGATCAGATGTGTACCATAGGAAGACCACTCTGGTAGTAGTGGGGAGTTGACTGAAGGCAGGCACGGGTTGTTACGAGAACAGTTCTGCCTTCTAAGAAAGCAAAATGGCAGCCTGAATTGGGGAAGCGATGGAGAGGAAGATCAGAAGTAGGAAGGAGTCCAGGATATTCAGAAATTCCAATAAGCAGGACTTGATGGGTAGATGCTTTTCCTAAAGCATCAGTGGGGGAGAAGTGGCAGGGGGGGTGATGGCTACAATTCCGAATTGGGTGGTTGGACACCCGGTGGGACTATTTCTTGAGGCAGGGAAGGGGTGTACCTGGGGTTGATTTTGGACATGCTGCGTTTGAAGGGCCTGTGTCGCGTCCAAGTGGAGATGGCCAGTAGGCTGTTGGCTCCTTTGGTCCTCAGAGCAGGAGGGAGGTCCGAGTTGGATCAAGATTTGAGAGTGACCGACATCTGGTCACTAATTGAAGCCAGGGAACCGTAGGAGGTCTCCCAAGGAGAAGCCTGGTTTGCTTCAAAGGGGTGCTCCGAGGAAGACCCTGGACGCTGGATCAGGAACACAGGAGACCTGGAGCCAAGGTACTGGGCGGACTGGTCTCCACATCACCTGCTGGAAGACAGAGAGAGATTCAACTCCATGGCTCTGGGGCACTTTCTGGACTTTAGTTTCCTACGGTGCTTTATTTTCTGAATTATACCACTTCTGATTATTTGCAGATGGCGAGTAGAGAGAGAAATTCTGTTTTTCTTGGTCTCGCTTTCATTTGTGTTCTCTGGAACCGTGGTTAGAAGTCAGAGGATGGGGAAGGGACGGGGCGGGAGGGAGACCTCATTCATGTACCACGACAGGCCTGTCATGGACCCTGGTCTCAGCACACAGATCTTTGGGCTGTGAAGTGCTCCTCTAACTCGGATCTTGGAAGGGTTTGAGGAGCTGGTGGATAAAGACCAGTGCCTTCCCCTACTTGAACGTGAGGGATAATAGAGAGTGGCGAATAAACGCGTGAATCCTAGAGTCATACCGCGGAGATTCTAATCCCGGCTGGAAAATGATTCGGCGTATCTGTTTCCAAGTTTCCTCATCTATAAAAAGGACTAATAACAGAGTGTTTCATAGGGTTTTTCTAAGTGAAGGAAAGACTTCACATGGCACCTGTCACATAAAAAGTGCGACACAAGAATCTGCTAAATAAAAATAGACCAGCGGCTCCAGTGGACACATTTTGAACTGACTGCCCGACCCATAAACCTCCATTTCTGAGTGCTTCTCGCCTGCTGGGATGGTCCTTGGTCGCCATATGAGAGTCATGTGACCCTCCCTGGCCACACCTGATGGGATCGGACGTAAGTTCTAGAACCTAACTGGGCCAATCAGGTTCTTTCTCACAGGACAGAGTGACAGTCTGTTGGTCCCTTTGGGCCCGGGGTGGGGGAACATCGCTGCACCACTGGCCCTGGGTTTCCATACAGGCTCAGGCTCTCCCCAAACCCGGATCTTTCTGCTTTTCACTGCGGTCTAGTCAGGCCTCTGTCTCTGTGGTTTCCACATCAGCAGATTCAACAGACCACAGATGGAAAACATTTGGAAAAGAAAACAGTTTTGTCTGTCCTGAACATGTACGGGCCTTTTTTCCTCAACATTCTATCCTAAACGAGAGGGTAAATAGGCATCTCCATAGTACTTCCATTGTACTAGCGGTGAGTCATCTAGAAATAATCTGAAGTGTACAGGGGCAGGGGGTGTTGGTGCTGTGTTTAGTAGAAGGGACTTGGGCAGCGTCCGAGTTGGGTGTCGGTAGAGGGCCCTGGTACCCGTCCCCTGCAGAGACGGAGGGACCCCTGCACTTTTAAAAATAAACTCCTCCTGGAGGGGCCAGTCTCTGCCTTGCTATGGGTGCTTTTTGTGGATTTGCTTATACACGGAGGCCCAGAGTGTTCCGGCCCAGGGTGTCCCCTCTGCCCAGCAGCATGGGGACTGCAGGAGGAACCCTGCAAGCTGGGACCTCATGAGGCCATGTGAATGCATGGGAGAAACTGCAGCCCTTAAAAACGATTTGGTAGAACACTCAAACTCCCTTGTCTACTGGCTATCAATGTGTCGGGAAATGCAAAGAAAGAAACCCACTAAAACTATCATTTGGTACACCAGGTTTTAAGACATGAAAGATGTCGAGACTGCCCAGGTTCTCTTTCTGAGTGAAAATCTTACCCTGAGCGGATACAGCAGTACTTTGGGGACTGCTTTTCAATGATTTGAGAAGGCAGAGTTGTTTTTTTTTTTTTCTCTTACATTTGAATCAGCTTCTGATATTTTATTCTTTGCACTTTCAAGGTTGTGAGCTCTCTCCCAGACTATTCCACCACTGTGAAGCTCCTTTTCACTGGTCCCATTTTTAGGACACCTCCGTCACTTTCTTCATCCATGTGACCAGATTCACCTTCACCAAGTCCCTCCGGCTGTCTGTCTATCTAGCGGCTTTCACAGACGGTCAGCAATTTCTTCTATTACCCTGTTTACATATGCAGATTTCACTAGGGGCAGGATCAACACCTTTGTTGGCCAGGTCCTCCTTTGGTAAAATGTAATGTAAAATGTCAGTGGATCTGTCCCCAAGGGGACAAGGAGGTGACACAGCTACGTGCTTTGCTGTCCATGTGTGTGAGCTGAATAACAGATCCACCATCAACAGCCACCTTCCGGCTTGGCAAAGGCATGGTGAAGTGGGTCGCGGATCCTGATAGGCATCTGGTATTTCCACAGTGACTGAAGAGGAAGCGGCTAGGTTTGCACTTCATACAATTACATGCAATTAATACACTGTGGTAACTGAAATGTGAACCATGTCATTGGGGACTGCTGTAATTTAAAATCTGTGCTTATTGGAATTATGCATATGGAACTGTGCATATCGGAACTAACCACCAACTTCCTGTACCCTAATTGACTGCTTACTTATGTTGTTCCAGTAAATTATAATCTCCTAGAAGGCAAAGACATGCTTTTTTTTTTCTTTCTTTCTTTCTGGTTTTATATTTCCAGCATCCAACCCAGAAGATAGCACAGCTTTGTCACCTAAGAAGTGAATAAAAACCTCAAGTTCTTCACCCATGAACATGTCCTAAGCAGTGTATGGAGATGTGACTGCAGCCCAGGGGTCAGGAGACCCAGGCGCCCACTCCCTGGTGTGCTAATTAGGGCTAATCCCTTTGCATGGCGTCCAAGTTTCCCCATGGGTCAGCTGGGTGGAAAGAGTTTGGTTTTGGGTTCCTCCTTCTCAGGACAGTTTGAAAGCTGCTTCTCAGAAAGATTCCGTGCTCAAACCAGCTCGGGAAGCATTGCCTACTTCACTTCCCTCTTAGACTTTAGTGTTTCACAGAACTTAAGGCAGAATTTCCTCTCTCCCCGTCCCTCACTTTGCACTGTTTTGCACACAGTGCGGCAGGTTTTCCCTACAACATATTTTGGGGACACTCATGTGCTTTTCACTCTTCACGTTTCATGGGTCTGGACCTCAAGGGGTTGCTACAGTACAGGGTGCCCTTGACCGTCTGTTGGGCAGAAACTCATCCCTCGGCAGGTCAGCTGGAGGAGCATCTTGATGTCCCTTTGAAGGTGTTCTGTCTGCACCCCCTGCCTTCCTGCACCCGGAACTCTGCTGCCCGCATGGGGGCTGGCACACGTGTCCTACACCTGTGGATGCCCCTGGCGCTCCTTCCTGAGCAGATTTCACTTTCCAACCAGAACCATGGGTTTGCGCATCTCTGTGCTTCCATTGTGACCTGCAGGTGACATGTGCCTTATCTCTGCGAGTCTTTGGGAGTCAGAAGAGAAGCCTAGGGTATTTTGCTTTTATAGATGTTTCCTGAGTGAATTGAGGTTTTGGCGTGTGTGTGTGTGTGCGTGTGTGTGCGTGTGTGTGCGTGTGCGCGCGCATGCACCCGTGCGCACGTAATGTATAGGTGGAGATATTATATATGTAGGCATGTATTACCTTGATCTGTTTTCGGTAGATCTTGATAAATCTTTCCCCTTCATCTAGTTGACCCTCAAGGCTCCCTTGCAGGTGATCTCCATTTGAAAGATGTGTAGACATTCTCGTGCCATTTCTGAGATCCCCTAATAATCGTCACCCTGCTCTGGAGGAGGATTGCAGAAGGCTGGGGGTGGGGGATGGAGTGGGGAGGTGGTCAGAGAAGGAGGAGTTCAGGATGGAGTGGGAATGAATGGTCAGGGGCAGTTTGATGGATCAAGATCATGTGTGAGCAAGGACAAGGTCAAGGTGAGGGATGCTGCTGGGCTTTGCATGCCGACTGCCTGTCTGCTGACCCTGTCCCTGAGGAAGGAGCCAGATGCATGTGTGGAGTCGTGGAGTTGTATCCCGCCTAGAGAAATGTAGGTCAGTGTATGTGTTGGCTTTTCCACGGTCCATATGGGTCTCATGTTCCTGCCCCAGAGTATCCCACATTTTGATGAATTTTCTCTGTGTGAGCACGTGTGCAAATTCACACATTTGGTCTGCGGTTCTTTGATCCTTCTGCCTATGTTTGGGCTCTCTCTGATGTGCATGTTTCCACGATAAATTCTTACCAGACTTTTCCAACACACCCGATGGTCAGATGGAAGCAAATTATCCACATGGCCAGACCCGCTCAAAGATACACAGAGCAAGGAATAAAAGTCAGCGTGGACATAATGCACCCCACCAAAACCCTCTTTCACCAAGATGGCGGCTTTGATGGTCAAGTGGATGGAGGGGAAGGGTGTCTCCAGAGGAGCACGGGGCCTGGACTGAGGGTAGAAGCAGAAGTTACAAACAGTAGTGTCCATGGTGGGACCAAGGAGGGACAGGTCGATGAGAACCATCAGACAAGCAGAAAGGTCATCAGATCAGCTCAACAAGGTGGAGCAAATAACAGCCACAAGACCTTCTGCATCTGGCTGTGCAGCCAACCTACAGAGTGCAGGTTCCCAGGACCCCTCTGACCCTTCTGATCATACTTTCTAGGGCTGGACACTGGAAGCTGTCCTTTTGGGGACAGTTTTGGGAGCTACCTCCCCAGGGGCTCTGTCAAGCCAGCGGGAACCATCATAGGATGTGTCTAGGTACCTCCACACCAGCCACTTGATTAGTCTTAAAGCTGTCATTGGAGACTCGTCCCCACCTCTGGGCCCTTAATGGCAATCAAGGGCAAGAAAGCCCACCTCCCAACACCAGGAATAATGCGGATCTTATTAGTGATCTTTGGAGACTCTCCTTGGGTTTCATTTTAAGGGTCACAGCTTATATCAGGGCAGGAAATAATTGTCTTCTATTTCTCTCGTGTTCCACGTCTTTCTGGAGAGGTGACCCAGAGCTGCAGCATAGTGGCTTAGTAGCTATTCCCTGCTCCCTAAATGCCCAACAGTAGTTGGCAGCCAAGGCCGTATGGGGTGAAGGAAGGAGAGCCCGAGTCCAGGTTGACTTTGGCCTGAGCCTGTTGAGATGGCGAGTCAGAAAAAAAAAAAAGCCTGGCATGGCTTGTGATCCAGCCCAGGTGACGTTCGAGCCCTGCCTTGGGATTTGGCACCAGAGCCTCAGCTAATTGCACAACAATGTTTCGCTTTCTATTTGTCTGGGGTTTTTTTTCTTTGAAGTCACCCCCTTGGGGAAAGGGGAAGTGTCAGGACATGGTATTTCTGGTTCCCTCTCCAGAAGAGATTCTAAATTTATCCCCCGTTCCACCAAGACCTCTGATGCACACAGCCAGTACTCGGATGAAGGGAGCCACGTTGACATGAAGACCTACTATGCACCGCCCACTTCACCTCCATCTTCCCCCGACCCTTACGTAAGCTTGTAAGCTTGGCATTGCGTTAGACCTGTTTTGCAGAGATGGGATCTCCACGGGTGGTGGCTTTTCCTTTCCTGGAGGGTTGGTGGAGCGTGGAGCAGGGATTGGGGACTGGGCCCGGGTCTCCTCAGCGTAATGCTTTCCTCGACAGGATCTCGTGTCTTGAGGGCAACTTAGAACCTGGTAGCCTCAAGTTGGCATCACAGAGCCAGAGGGGAGATGAGCAAAGGGAGAGGCCCATGTGCCCTGTTCAGTGTCACTGCGGGTGTCTCGCTGCCTTTGGCAAAGAACCGCTTCCAAGTCCCCGAACTCCCCCAGTGTCTGAAAGTCAGATTAACCAGACCACAAGCTGACTCACAGGCTCTGGGCCCTGAGGAATTTTTGCGAGGGTGGAACAATCGCAGTATTTGGGGATTTTTTTTTTTTTTTTTTTTTTGGTTGGGTGCTGTACCTTAGACCACAATGTCACCTGGTACTGACACAATATCTTCTTGTCATGAGTTGGGAAACAAATTTGCTGTGGATTGGCAGTTTGGGTGAGAATTTGGAGGAGGCTGGGAGCATGGGTTTGGCAGGGGTTTGGCAGGATCAGGGCGTGGGGGGAACAGGGTGACCGCACTGAGTGTTTTCCAAGTTCAAAGGATACTACTGTTTTGTTGCTTTTCTAGTTCTTTCTTCTCCGGGCCACTCAACAAGATCTAAGACATGCCTTTCCATTTCTTCCTTCCCCAATTAGGTGGGTTGTTTAGATGTTCAGAAGAGAGTCGGGGCCCCATACTGTGAGCCAGCCTTCTTTGAGAAAGTGGGTGGATAGGGGTGGAGATATTCCTGCCTTTGAAGGTGTTGCTTTGGAAACCACCACAAAGACCACCAGTCCACGACGGGGGAAGTCACGCAGAGCCATTTTGGTGGAGCCGTTAAGGACGGAGTTTCCAGAACCACCACCACGCTGTTGGAGAGAACTTTCTGTTAAAGCTGGGTCTGTTCCAAATCTGCCTTCTCCGAGATGGCGGCCCAGCCACCGTGACCAAGCCCTGGAAACGAGGCTGGTGTCATGGAGAGTTGGATCACTTCATGGCGAGTGCCTGAAAATTGAGGAAATCCTGTGTAGCTCTTGGTTACCATGTTGGAGTCTGTGGATTTCAAGAGTGCAGACGCTGCTTTTCCCAGGTGGAACCTTGGGAAGCTTACGTGGCCTTTCTGAGCCCCTGGTTTCTTCGTCAGTAAAGGAGAAGAGAAATGGGGTCTGCCGCTAAGGTTGGTGTGAAGACAAAGTGGGGCGACTTCTTGCCATGCTTAGGCGGCCACCTGGAATCCTGGCTTCCTTTCAGGTCAGAGAATGAAATCTGAGAGGGGAGGAGACCTTGAGGCGGGAGCTACAAGATGCTCTTGGGTGTGTCTATTCAACTCCATCCATTCTGCATTTTTTTTTTTAATGAATTACTGAGCTTCACGAGAAGGTGGGTCCCTCCCTGACCCCCATCCCACAGGAAGGTAGGTCCCTGAATCACGCCTGGTCTAAGCCAGTCCCTTTGGTTTGCGGTCCCAGTGGCCTAAGTGATAAACATACAGCAGCCGGCTCTCCCCAGAAGGGGTGAAGGAAAGATCTCGATTCCTCGTGTTTGCCGGTTCCTCTGCTATGACCACTCCCACCACTGCGCGTTTTAAGCTACCCACGTGGGAAGAGGTGTGCAGTGGTGTCCGGTGGTGTCACGATTTCTACCGTACAGATGGGATGGACCAAACCCCCCCCACACACACACCCGGAGGAGAGCATGGATCACAGGAAAATATACAAAATCATCAGGAAGCGATGAGTTTTGAGTGTTCATTACCTCTGGCTGTAATATGATTCATTTCAAGGCAAGCATATGGAATTTGATTTCTTCTCATGACCGCGCTTAACAACTGATTTGAAAATTCCTCCACGTGTCGTAGCTGACTCCAGGCCACCTCCAGGACCCTCCTGACTGTTTCCAGTTCAAGTGTCATCACGGGTACCATGCAGGTAGGCCATTCAAGGACCCCCGGGAGTTTGGGTGCCTGGCTGCGTCCGAGTCTGATGTGACCCCTGGGGTCAGATCCATGCTGACTGTCACCTCCTTCAGCTCTTGCCATGAACAGGCTCCCCCGGGGGCTCGGTGACTTGAAACAACAACCCGCATTTGTGACCTCACAGATCCCGCAGGTCTGGAGTCTGGGCAGTGTTCACCTGGGCGACACGCCACCGGGTCTCTCGCGTGACTGCCATCGAGGTGGCGTGGTTCATGGGATCCTGGGCCAATCCAGTTTCTGTGGCCTGTGGGGCCTCGGGCCTCGGATCCTCTGTGGTTGTCCGCTGGAGGTCCACTTCGGTTCCTGGCCATGTGGGACGTCTCTGAATTGTCACCTCGCTGCAGGAAAAAAGCGAGGGTGAGAGGCTGTGCACACTGCGTGCGAGACGTTCTGCTGATGTGCCAGAAGTCATAGCAATTATAGCTTACCCGTGGAAGTGACACCCTCTGACTGTGCTGTCCTGTGTGTCACAAGCATGCTTACGGAGGGGAGTGACACACGGCCAGGTATACTAGGAGGTGGGGAATTGGGGGCCCTCTTGGAGGTATAGCAACCCTGGCTGCCAGATGACTTGAACGTCACCCCCCATCTTGCCTGCCAGATTCCACCAGGGCCGACACGAGGCTTTGTCTGTGACCTTGTTCCTAGTACCCAGTAGCCGTCACATAGTAGGTGTTACACAGTGTTGTCACATAGTAGGTGTTACACTGCTGTTCCGTCTTGTCTCATTCTCCAATTTCACTTTCCGCCGTCAATCAGCATGAAAACGAACGTCTATTTGTGAAACGTGCTTTCCCCGACAGATGCAACTTCAAGGTCACCTTGGGTTCTATGGGCTTCTGTGCTACTGCTTCCGATGCTGCAGTTCTGATTCCCAGAGCAGAGCCAAGAGCCGACTACGAAAAGGATTCCCCTGCTCCCCCAGGCCTGGGGGACTTCAGTTCACCACAGCATTCCATCCCACGGGCGGTCACACCTAACTCAGGCTCTCAAAGTCATTCGCTCACCTGGTACCCTGGCTCCCCAAAGGCTCCTATAACGGAATGGCAATTTTCCGTAAGGAGTTGAGTGGAAAGGGGGGCCCCCAATGCTAAAACCTCAAGGATCCAGGAGCACGTATTTCCCCATCGCACCTCGCACCAAATCCCTCAAACCATGTATTAAAATAAAACAGCCTTGAATAGCTGGGAAACCCTGCGAGAGATCATAACCTAACACTGCAACCCAATTTCTCCTGGTACCTTGGGGGGAAATAATTTATTATTATTTTTCTATATAACTCATAAAACAGAGAAGTGATTTAATACACGGAGTAAGACTAAATTGTTTCCAAAGTGGCCAATTTTTTCAGGACGTCTAAAACAATGTCGCGCGCCCCTGCCTGGTTCCAATATCCTTTGACACGTTGTAGAGATTCGGGGGAATGTCACCCAGCATGGGGGCGGGGGAGGGGGGGGCTCTGGCTTCCCTGTTTCCCTGTCGGGTTTCGGAAGCATCTGGGCCTTCTGGAGGACTATCGAGCCGGCCCCTGGAGCCATGCTTCGAACACAGACTCTGGTGGTTCTGTGACCTGTCATGGTCCCTCCAGGCAATGGTCTTGCTTTGACTTAAGTACCGGGATGCACCGAAACCATTTCAAAAGTTGCAGACGTTAAATGTGGCTTGGTTTAGCGCTTTGAGCCAATTTCCAAGAGATCTTAGGGGAATCAAGGTGGCACATCCAATGTGGCCCACGTGCAAAACTGGCAGAATGGCTTTCCCCAAGTCTGTTTCCAGTGTTTCTGGACATAAAGGTTCCTTTTATTCTTAGAAGAACCTGAGGAGAGAGGAACTCTTGCTATCCCCATTTCGCAGATGGGGGAAACTGAGTCAAGCAGGCTTGGTCTCGGAGTCTACCCTCTAAACCGCAATGCAATGCTGCTTCTCTAGAAAGCTCTGGAAGATGAGTCGTCTGTAATTTCCTCAAGAGTGTGGCTAATAGAAAAGGGACAGCCAGGATGACGTATTGCCACAAACTCACTAGAGGCCAGTGATATGTCCACAGGGCTTCTCCATTGTGTGAAGTCCATGAGCTGTTGGATGGGAGCTGTGGGGTTTTGATCAAAATGTGTTCTCCTCCAGGATGGAGTTTCACTTAGAGATGGCACATCCAACGTGGATTGCCACCTTCTTAGAAGAAAAAGAGATTTATGGTTTAATTAGATTTAGGGATTTCTCAGAATGGTGGACCAAAGTCTCTGGAGAAGATTTGCAGAAAGGAAACTTGTTTTTTAATTTTATTTTTTTAAAAAAAAAATCGTTTCTCAGACTTAACAGAGCGTGGGGTTCTTCTGTGGAGCATCTTCCCTCTGCCTTCCCTTCCTGGGGTCGTCCAGGAGCCCTGGGGGAAGGATCGTTCCATCTGAGTGTCCTGGGGGGGGGTGGTCTTGTCTCCCTGGGGAAAGCAAGGAACCTGTTACCCTCAGGGTCTAGCAGAAGGGAGGTGGATTCTCATCAGTGCCAGTCCCCTCCAGGGCTGGATGGAGGTTTCTAAACCAACAAAGAGAGGGAAAGCAATCTCCGGAGAACTTTCCATGCACCCCCCACTATGCACAGAGCCGGATGCACTTGGATCCTAAGTAGAAGAGGAGACAGCAGCAGGTAATCTCCGTGTGTCCTGTTGACTGTGGGTGGGTTTGAGCAGTGGCCCTCAGAGAGGTGCTGTGGAAATGAGCTCTCCTGTCTTGAGCCCCACTCTATGGGTTCCGGATACTTCTCTGCCCTCCTGATGAGACCCTGTGCCCCCCCCCCCCCCGCTGGGCCTAGCCCACCACTGAGCCTTCTCCTTCGCATTCCCTCTCTCCTCTGCGGGTGTCAGTCCCGCCTGGAGGCAGAAGGGTCTTCCTACAGCTCCTGCCTTCCCCCCCATACTCCTCCATAGTCATTTCCCTCAACAGTTTGCTCACACATCCCGCCCTGTTTTGGAGTCTCTTTCTCTGAGGTCCTCACACAGCAGCCAAGACGTCTGCTACCCATCTCGGAGCTTGGTGGCCGTGGTCCAGTTGGGATCCTGTTTGGTGGCCTAGGGCAGGGACCGGCCAAAAACAGTTGGTCAGTCTTGCTGCCTATTTTTTGCAAATAAAATTCTATGGGAACACAGATGAGCCGTGTCATCTATGCGTTGCCTTTATCTTGTCTCGTGCGACGATGGCGGAGATGAGGAGTTACAACGGAGATCACGCGATCGGCCAAGTCTGCAGTGTCTGCTCCCTGGCTGTTGACAGAAAATGTTCCAGCCCTGCCCCCCTTCCCCATCTAGAGCAACCCGTCTGGTCTTCCAATAGCATTTGTACAAATAATCTGTCCCCTGGTCTCGGTATATGTGTTCATTAAGAAATAAGGAACCCAAGCATTGGTGATCATTTGGCAATGAACTATTTGAGCATCCTTATTGCTCGGCAGGACACAAATGTTTACTGAGCACTTTCTACGTACAAGGTGCTATGACAGGTGCCAGGTTGGATACATTCATTCATTCTTTTGACAACAATTTTCAAAGCCAGACATCACCTCATCTGGAGAGAGATGCTATAGTTCATCTCCTCAACCCTTGTTTCTTTTTCTTTGCTAACAAAACTCCAGTCTCATTCAGGGTGACAATGAGTCAAGACCCAGAGCAGGATCACAATTCTTTTACAGCCACGTTGGCAAACCACTTCCCTTTGGCCAGTGATTAGGAGTGAGTGGGCCACTCACTTCTGGTCAATAAGATGCAAACTCAACTCTGATAAAGGCTTTCCACAAAGATTTTCTTCCCTAAGATAAAAAAAAAAAAAAGTTCATAGGGAAGAAGCCCTTCTCCATTTACTCTCTTTCCCCAGCCTCTTTGGGTTTTACCCTGTGGGGGCTTGATGTCCACAGTGGTGGCAGCTACTTTGTGACCATGAGGAAAAGGCCAAGAGAATCTAGATATATCCCCTGATCTTGCCATCACTGGTCATGTCCACAGTCCTGGAACTGCCTTGATAGGTGCTTGCTGTGTGAGAAAAGTGATCTCCTATTTGTTTGGACCACCATCAGCTAGTATTTTCCTCCTTGCATCCCCAAAGTGACATCTCTAAGTGAAACTCCATCCTGGAGGAGAACACATTGTATTCAAAACCCCACAGCAACCACCTCCAAGCCACCCTTGACAGTCCTGAGACGTGCCTTCCTCTCTGTCTATGTGCTCGTTTGGTCTTGGTGAATACTCTTGGGGTGACCAGTGATTCAGGTTACACAAGGCAGATCTGCAGAGTGCTACGTCACTTTGGGAAGTGTCAAAAGGAAGGAGAGATCTGGTTTCCACTGGCACCTCGGAGCCTCGTCTTGCAGCCGACAGGAGCCCCTGGGGGGTCAGGAGGAAACCTTCACGGAGAAGCCCCCCCACCCCAGCACAATGGCGGTTTTCAGAGGGAGACGGAAGGGAAGAGAAGGTGGCTTTGGCTGTGCATGGCTGTGGCAGGCCCAGGGGACTCTGAGGAGTGGGACTGGATTAGAGAAGCAGTGAGTCCTGGGCTGCTGGGGCCGGATGGGGACACTCACCCTTCAAGCAAATCATATCTCTCAGAGTCACAAGAAAGAAACGGATGCGCAGAGGCGATTGCATCGTGACCTGTTTTACCACCTTTGCAAGATCTGGCGAGACCGGTGTTGGCATCGCCGTGGAGCAGATGAGGCTCAGAGAGGCGAAGCAATTCCCGGGCGCAGAGTCGGGGCTCAGATTCCCAAGGTCCCAAACCCACATTTTACTCCAGCTTTGCCCCTCTGTGACCTCCCAGGACTTCAAAGGCATCCAGAGTGCGTCTCTTTCATCCTGCAATCAGGAGGGACCTGGAGCGTGGAGAAACCTCCTAGCCCATGAACTTGACCCTGCAGCCAAGTCAGAAGGTAACAACGGTAAGGACCGCCTGGCTGCCACTGAGCATGGACCAAACACGGCGCTGGCCCCTTGCTCGGCATCCTCTGGTTCGTGACTTTCCCATGCCCACGTCCACCCTCTTCGCCCCCAGCTCAGAAGCCAGAGGGGCACGGGGGTGTGTGTGGGCACCAGCTCATTCCGTCTTCCAGTTGTTCCAGGCTGGGCATGACTCGGGGCCTTGGAAACTGAAGTGGAGGAAGCAGAGCGTCCCCGGGGACCGGGGAAGGGGATGTTATTAACTTCAGGCTTTTCTGGGGAGCCCGTGTTAACTATTATGAGCCAGCAGGTCAAGTGCCATAAGACCGCCACATCTGGTTAGCAGCTCAGCTCACTCACTGCTTGCAATTTGTGGCTGGGGATTTTGCAACCCCCCCTCCCCTCCCATGGAAAAGCCAGATGAGAGATGAATAGAGTTTTAAAGGGTAAATGACGGCACGGCACTCAGAGCGGCCACAGACGAAGGCACGCCCTTCATGGACAGCCCCGTGGCCAGGTGCGCCAGGAGGGAGATTTAGGTTGTCTCCGGGGTCTGTCTGCCTGCCTGTCCTGCTGTGTGGAGGAAGAAGCCTCTGAGTGAGGCTGATGGTCTTCACATTCTATTTGCCACCTGAGCAAAGTGGGGGACTCATGGGGCAAGAAAAATCAAGGCTAGGATTCTGAAGACTTCGTGATACATTCTTGAACAAGCAACTTGGTGGCTCTGAGTCTTCCTTCAGCCAGTGACGGCTAGGAGGGTGATTAGGACAGTTATAAGGCAGCTATAAAGTTTGCATGAGGTGCCAGAGGCAAAAAGGTTTGTGCCATGCTGGCACATAGTAGGTGTTCAGTTAATGATAGCCATCCTGGGGTTGCGAATTTTGGAGGAAGAAGACAGTTCCGTTGTCTCCCTTTGGAACCTCCTAAGGCTTATCCCAGCCCCCAGAAGAGTGTTTTCTACAAATCTGGAGTTTACTCAGCTTGCACGGTTTTGAATAAATGCACATATTTGGACCAGCAGAAAAGCCACCTAATATGGTTCACAGGTGCCAGTCGACAGTTGGAGAGCAGGGATGACTTCTGATGTTCTATAGCATGGGGGGGTGACTGTGGTCGACAACCATTGGTTGTCTATTTCAAAACATCTAATAGAAAGGATTCTGCACGTTTTCAGCACAAGAAATGCTACATGTTTGGGGTCCCTGAGATGCCAGTTGCCCTCGTCTGACCAGTACACGTTGTATACAGGGACTGAAGTGCCACACTGTGCGCCATGAGTGTGTATCCTTACTATGGATCAAAACTTTAAAACATGAAAAGGCACCTGAGAGTCATTTTTAGAAAAGGTAGGAATTTGAGAAAAGTAAGAATGAAATAAAAAGCCTATCCCATCCAATCATGACTGTTTCCTCTCTGGCTGTCCTTTAGCGCCTGGGTTGACTATTTCCCCCCCACCCCCTGTAAAATGCCCAGTAGAGATCTCTTCCACTCTGCAGCCATCTGCTTCTGTCCTGTGTCTCAGCGCTGCCATTGGAGTTCGGAGGCACCTGCTGATAACAAGTTCAATAAAACTTGATTTTTTTTGTTTGTTTGTACTGGGGATTGAACCCAGGGGCGCTTAACCACTGAGCCACATCCCCAGCTCTTTTTTATTTTTTTATTTTGAGACAGGATCTTGCTAAGTTGCTTAGGGCCTTGATAAATTGCTGAGGCTGGTCTTGAATTTGCGATCCTCCTGCCTCAGCCTCCTAAGCCACCGGGATTACAGGCATGTGCCATCGTGCCTGGCCAAAACTTAATTTTTGAACCTTTCAATTTCATAAAACTTTCAGGGTTCTCGAAACACTATTCTTCTTTTAATTTCTCCCACCAATCTTTAAAAAATGGGAATAAAGCTTTCTTAACTTACAGACTATTCCAAAGGAGACAGTGAGGCCCATGATGCCCATAGGCTGCGGTCTGCCAGTCTCTGAATCTGTGCCTGAAGACTGGCATGCGTGGACCTATGAATTATAAATTCAGGCTCTGACCGTACGCACAGTTCTGAACCCTGGTTGTGACGTTCATATAGAGGATTCTTCCATGCTATCCAATCTAGGAAAGCCTCCTTTTTAATGGTCGCTCAGTATTCCAGTGGACGTCCATCACACACACACACACACACACCCATACACACCCACCCCAAGGAGAGAGAGCAAGAAAGCACACCCCTGGCCCATCCAGCCTGTGCCGATGTCCCCTGTCGGAGGAATTCAGCTGCATTCGACCTTTCGGCTTGTTCGCCGTGTACGTCAATTTCCTCCCTCCTCAGAAAACAAATCCCAGTGTCTCTTGAACTCGCGGGCACCTTCCCTTCCTCTTCCCCCCGGTTTAACGTCTTCCATATGTGTGTGAGCCTGGGGGGACGCCAGCTCCCTTGCTTCCTGAGATACCCGATGCCTGGGGAAGGTTCTCGATGGCATTTAAAACCCCGCCATACAGAGAGTCTCTCTCTTTTCCTTCTGCCCTTTCATAAATGGGGGCAAATTCTGGGGAATCTCATTTCCTTTGCCAGCTCCTTTACGATCAGCACGCAGACCTGGCCGACGGCTGGTGGCCGGGTCTCTGAAGTCACTCCCTGTCCCCCGTGAGAAGGGAGGAAGGCCCGGGGAGGCAGCGTGGGACTCCCTGAAGGGCTATAAATCGAGGGCCAAGGACGGCCGCGGTGGGAATAGTCGTTTGCCATCGGGAGAGACCTTCGAGGTGGTCGACACTGGCACATGGGGAAATGGAGGCCCTGAGGGGTCACCTTAGCTTGCTCAGCTTAGGAAGGTGCAGGGGGAGCATCTGGGTCTCCCAGGTCCGTCTCTTGGCAGGCCACCTCCTGGAGACCCAGTGACAAGAAAATTCCTGACGTTGCGCACAGCTGGGGTCCTTGATGACACGTGACTTTAGCTGTCATTCTTCAGCTTGGGGTCTTCCTGTTACGGGTACCATGACGGTGGCAGAGGGGAGCCTCTATCACCCTCTCTGAATTGTGACCTTATAATGACGAATGTTAACATGATGTGATGTTAATGTCAATCGACACGAATACGTATGAGCGTCTCCAATGCATTTAAAGAACCAGTAGAGAGAGAGCTGAGCCGGAGATGAGGGGGCACAGGCCTAACGTATTCAAGGCCCTGGAAAAAATTTTTTTAAGAAAATCAAAAAGAGAGATTTAAAATCATGGAGTGTCTCTTGGAGGCACCAGCCCCGGCCAGCAATGCCCCTTCCTCAGAAATTAGGAAGCCGGGCTTCTGTCCTAGGGGGTTCTCTCCTCCAAGCTGGAGAATTCTGCTCTCTCCCCTGGAGTCTGGAAGCCTAGAGGGAGTGGCGGTTTCCTAGAGCTGCTCCTTGGAGAACTTAGCGCCGTGCCCCAGTTCCCTGGTGAGCAGTCATATGCAATTCCCCCTGTTAAAATGACTGGGTGATGTCCATCTCCTGACTCAACGCTGACCGAGGCAGCCAGCTGTCACCAAGCCCCACAATCTGTAACCACAAAGGGTGGTCGTGGCCACTCTGCAAGGGCTCCGGGAGCCGAGGGAGCATGGTCGCCTTCAGGAAAGGCATCCCCAAAGAAGCAGAGCAGTGGCAGTTGATAGAGGAAGGCAAGGAACAGTGTTCCAAATCCGGGAACAGCCTAGGTAAGGCCAGCAGGAGAGAGTGGGACACACTTGGGCCTTTCTGTTCGGTGGACTGTGAGCACCAGGTGGTGACCTTGGGGTGCCGAGGGGGTTGAAGGCCGCAGCCTGAGCGCATGACGGTGGACGAGCCAGGTTAATGGCCAGCCTTGTGAGGAAACAGAAATGGACAGGTGCTGAGGACTCTGGGCCTGAACTGCTCTGTCTTGAGGTGGGAGCAGGCCCAGAAGACCTCACCCCAGCGCTGCGGTTCCCAGATGCGCATTGGGATCAGACGGATGATTTTGAATTTTCTAATAGCCAGATTTTAAATTTTGGGAAAAACCAGGAAGAATCCATTTTCATGATCTTTTATGGAAACCACTAGGTCTAAAATATTTTCTTTTTAACACAGAATGAGAAACACGTATGAAAGACAATCTTATGTTCTCCTGCCTTTTGGTCCAGTGTGTTTTGCAGTCATGGTGCATGGTGCTGGCTCTGGCAAAGGCCCTCTGGCTGGGGGACGTCATGGTGACTCAGCAGATTAAAATCTGGGGACTGGAAGGAAGGATGTTTTAAGAAATGTGGGTCAGATCCCACGTTGTCAATTCACGTCGACCCCATAGGGTTCATGGGGGTCATAGACTAGTTCTAGAATCAAGGACCCTTCCGTCTCCGTCCCAGTGCCCCTCCACCACGCTTGGTGTTCCTAGGGACTCTGAAGCCCTTCGGGTGGGGAGATCCTCATCCAAACAGGGCTGTGTCCTATTCTTTCCCTGGTCCTTGATTCGTGTGAGGGTGAACTCTAGTCCAAACAGAGTTGGCTCTTTGAACTGTGAGGACCCTGCTCCCACACCCGGCCCGATCCCAGCCCAAGCCCAGCCCAAGCCGGCTCGTGCCCACAAGTGCCAAGGATTGGCTTCTTCATCTTTCCTGATCCTGGGACATGGGTGTGCCCCCACACACTCCGGCGCCAGGTCTTTGTGCCTAAGTGAAAACAGGGAATTCCCTGGGATTCGGAGGGAAAATAAACTCGCTCTCCTCTTAACCCCATCTGGACTCCCTCCTCCCTCTCCAGAGGTGATAATGGCTGAGGGCTTAGCACCTCTCCTATCTTTATATATATCCAGTTCTGGAAGAATTCCTGACCTCCAGAGACCACGTGCCCCCAGGGAGCAGGATGGAGAGAGTCCCTTGCCTCCTGACTGTGGGGCTAACTAGAAAGAGGAGGGGACAGGGACAGGTCACCTGGGATGACGCAGTGGGGTCAGAGCTTCCTACCTCTTCCTGAGTCCTCATGTTGGATGGGGGAGGCTCAGGTTTCAGCCTGAGTGAGCCTTTATGGAGAAGAATAAATGGGAGGAGTTTTCTATTGAACTGCTCAAAATGCCAGCCCCAGGGTAGCCCCTGTTGTTCTGAGAACCAGCAAAGACCCACATGGTCAGTTTGCCTGCTGCTTTGGATATCCTCTGGTGCCTTGCTCTGAGCAATCGAGGGGGAAATCTTTCGATTTTATAGGCCTCAGGGCCTTTGCATCTCTATTCTCTTCCCATCACTCTCTACTTTATTGGAGGCCTCAGCTCAAGTGTCACCCCTGAAAGAATAGAAATGACCTTAAGATTCACCAACCCGGAGCAGCCAAAGTCATTTTCGATACGAGCAGACAATAGAACAAGAGGCCATTTTATAAAAGAATGTGGAAAAGCTCTTTTTTTATAGGAATTATAAATAGTCTCCAAGAAAAACTAATTAAAAAGAAAAGAAAGGCCTAGAATATTGTGTATAATGGCTGCCATGTGGGTTAAAACAGAAAAGAAAAAAAAATACACATAACTTGAGTATCTGTGCGTCTCCGTGTGTATTTGGTAGTAATCGTCTACTGGTTGCCTCCAGGGAAGAAGTGGGGGACAGGAAATCCCTGAATTTCCTTTTCAGTTTCCAGTCTATTAATTTACAAAGCAGGTTGCAAAACTGTACATCAAATGGCATCTCATTTTCACATAAAATCATGCACACACTTGCCCAGAGCAGGGCTGGATAAATAGACAACAAAATATAGGGTGTGGTGCGATTTCAGTTGATCTTTCTTTCCCTTCCTTTGTGCTTTCTGATCCCCCCTGCCTCAATCAGTATATATATATTTTTATGACCTGCAAACTAAAACAAGACAGAAGAAATGAGAAGCAGTTCAGCCTACCAATCAAGTAGGAGAGACCCTGAGGCCTGGTGCATCCGTTTGAATTCTAGTGTGCTGCTCACTGGCTTTGTGACTGTGGGAAAGTGAATTGACCTCTCTGTGCTTCTGCTCTTTGATCAGGAAAATGGATGTGATAATCATAGTATGCAGCTCCTGGGGGAGAGGCAGTAGTTGTGAGAACTACATCAATTTATGTAGGTTGAGTTGGTCTACTCTTCATGGCAAGAATAACTCAGAGGAGGAAACGTTTCTTGTCCTAAGTTTTCTTGTCTGAAGTGGGGCAGAACATCATGGTGGAAGGGCCCAGCAGAAGAAAGTGCTCAGCTCATGGCAGCCAGAAAGCAGAGAAGGAAAGCTAGGAGCCAGAGGCAGGATATAGTCCCCAACAAGCTCCCCATGACCTACTTCCTCCAGCCACACCCCACCTGCCTACTGTTACCACCCAGTAGTCCATTCAAATGATGAATCTATCAAATGGATTAATGCACCTATGAGGTCACAGCTCTCAAAATCCAATCACTCAGCTCTGAAAATTTCTACGTGGGGGATCGTACTTTCAAAGCATGAGATTTTTCAGAGGACTTTGCTAGATCCTAACCCTAACACATGTGCACCTAAAATGCATAGGAAGTGCTACAGCAGCTTTTGCGATTACATTTGTTATTTTTCAAAAGCACTGAAACATGCAAAGTGTTACCTATTTAAAAATAGGTAAGATAACTGAAGTTATGTGGGTTAGACTCTGTGTCCTCTATTCTGCAGCACAAGTATTAAAACCAAAAATCAATAAATGGAATGGATTCCAACTAAAAAGCTTCTTCTCAGCAAAAGAAACACTCACTGAGGTGAAGACAGAGCCTATATTGAATGGGAGCAAATCTTTACCAAAAGCACATCAGATAGAGCACTAGTCTCTAGGATATATAAAGCACTCAAAAACTTTAACAGCACACACACACACACACAATCCAATCAATAAAATGGGCCAAGGAACTGAACAGATGCTTCTCAGAAGAGGGTATGCAATCAATCAACAAACATATGAAAAAAATGTTCAACATCTCTAGCAATCAGAGAAGTGCACATCAAAACTACTCTAAGATTTCATCTCACTCCAGTCAGAATGGCAGCTATCAAGAATACAAACCACAATAAGTGTTGGTGAGAACGTGGGGAAAAAGGCACACTCATCCATTGTTGATGGGACTGCAAACTGGTGCGACCGATATGGAAAGCAGCATGGAGATTCCTTGGAAAACTGAGAATGGAACCACCATTTGACGCAGCTATCCCTCTCCTTGGTCTATACCCAAAGGACTTAAAAACAGCACACTACAGGGACACAGCCACATCAATGTTTATAGCAACACAATTCACAATAGTTAAACTGTGGAGCCAACCCAGATGCCCTTCAGTAGATGAACGGATAGGGAAACTGTGGTATATATTCACAATGGAACGTTACTCAGCATTTAAAGAGAATAAAATCATGGCATTTGCAGGTAAATGGATGGAGTTGGAGAATATCATGCTAAGTGAAGCAAGCCAATCCCAAAAAATCAAAGGCCGAATTTTTCTTTGATATGAGGATGCTGACTCAGAATGGCGATGGGGGGAGCATGAGAGGAATGGAGGAACTTTAGATAGGGCAAAGGGGAGGGAGGGGAAGGGAGGGGCAAGGGGGTAGGAATGATGGTGGAATGAGTTAGACATCGGTACCCTAGGTACATGTATGAAGACCCGAATGATGTGAAAATATTTTGTATACAATCAGTGACTTGAAAAACTGTGCTCTATATGTGTAATATGAAATGAATTGCATTCTGCCATCATATATAACAAATCTGAATAAATTTTTTAAAATGTAAGATGATAAGGAAGCCCAATTTAAAACAGGTCGCTACAGACACACCTATAACATCACCAGGACCTGGTATCCTCTCCTGATCCCTCAATGGGAGTGTGTGGTCCCCAAACAAAACATGTTATCTTGATCACCCCAGAGTGTTGCTGCAGACACCTGGGGATAGATGTCCCCTGCTACGGACACACCACACACCTGGAGCTGTGCAATGTCAGGTGCCTGGAGCAGGAGCGCGTCCGGGCTGGCTTGGCCAGCAGGGCTGACACTGTTCGATGGGTGAGTGTGGGGAAGGGGCAGGTGAGGGGTTCTGGGGAAGTCTGCATTGGCCTCCTCTCTTGGAGCCCTGTCCCTTCCCCGGGGAAGGCACACACTGACTCAGGGTGACAACTCGCTGAGCAGCCCTGATTAATTAAATATTTCACTCCGAATTTGCAAAACATCCTCTCCAGCGAGTTCTGCGTCACGTGCAGGACAGCCGGCTAATGAGCCTAGCAGGTCGCGGAGCTGGTGTGCGGCTCCCTGACTCACAGGCCCGGGGACAGGTCAAGGGAGGCGGCCAGAGAGGGGCGGGAGATCTCCTTCCACTCACCTGGAGAGTACTCCAGGGGAGGAAGTCCTACTGTCCGCTGTGTTCCTATCCTCACCATCTCTTCGAACCCTACAAATCAGGACAGGAGTGAGGACATGTTGAGTTTGCAGGGCTGGAGAACTCAGGTTGGCTTGTGTCAAATATGGGCACTTGGAAATCACGTCACTGTCACTTATTGTTGACCACTGGGATTGAAAGCCCCAGGGCAAACTCGCCTTGGGTTGACTGGACCCAGGACCCAGCTGTTGCCTGCAGGATCCCCCTGATTTTTTTTTTTAAAATTCTTTTAAATTTGAATTTGTTATATATGACAACTGAATGCATCGCCATTCAATTTCACATCCTCCTGTTCCTTTCTGTCCTGCGCTGGCCCGTTCCTCACACAGCAAGTCTTCAAGGTCATGGGATGTCTTCCGGGACTCCAGTCCTTACTTCCTCTCTGTTGTGAGCTCCACAGAAGCACTAGCAAGAGTCTCATTAATGTCACTGTGTCTCTTAGGCTTCTTTCCAAGCCCACCCCTGGGTCCACTCATGGGGACAATAGTGCAGATGGGTTGAGGTTCATCAGTGACTGGGATGGGAGTGGAAAAGGGTCCCCCCCACCCCTGAACCACAGAGGGAAGAATTGGGGAAAGGGTCTTTCCCAAAGAACTTCAGAGTACGTTTTTCCATAGGGTGAATGGCTATCGGAAGACAGATGTCTACAACAGATAATCATTATCAAAATGCCCATCCCGCAGGACAGAAATCTAAGATATGGAGAGGTGGCTTTTCTTGTCCTGAGTTATGTGTGGGCATGTGCTTTGGATTCAGGACGCCCAAGCCTTGCCCAATCCCGTGCTTCCATCTCATCTCCTTTTGTGAGGGGGAGGTGCTAGGGATTGAACTCAGGGGCACTCGACCACGGAGCCCCATCCCCAGCCCTATTTTGTATTTTATTTAGAGACAGGGTCTCACTGAGTTGCTTAGCGCCTCGCCATTGCTGAGGCTGGCTTTGAACTCGTGATCCTCCTGCCTCAGCCTCCTGAGCCTCTGGGATGACCGCGTGCACCCCCCCCCCCCCGGCTCTTCTCATCTTTTCCTGCAGCCCTGTCCATCTCACCAGCCTCACGTCAGCCTTTGGCTTTGGCACGATGGACCCCCATGCTTTGCTTTATGTAAAGTTCTTCATTGTCATGCAGTGGAGAGAGCACATCACTGGGGGAACTTATGTCAGGAACCACGTCCCTTCCCCGAGAGCTACATAAGCAGTCATTTGTAAATTTCATGAGCTTTTAATTCCTCTTACTGGTACAATGAACATACGATAAACACATAATGGTGATGACATTAACTGTGACGACAATGACCAGCTAAGCGTTACCCTGTGCCAGATGCTGTGTGAAGTGTGTTCACGTTTAATACTCAGGACATTCCTCCAATTTGGTGGCTACCACTCTGCCCGTCTTACAGCTGAAGGAACAGAGGTACAGAGACGCTGGTCATCTTGCCCAAGGTCACAAAGCTAGCAAGTGGCAGAGCTGGGTTTCCAGCCATCAGTCTGACTCCGGATCTCTGCATGGTATTATCTGTCATCAGTTGAGTGACTTAAAAAAAATCTTAGTGCTGAGTCCTGTGCGTTGAGAAACGCTGAGGAGGAGCCTTTAGAGGGGCAGGTGGATTCAGATTCACAGACGCTTGGAGAGAGAATGACTCAAGTCCCCCACGATAGCAATGAGTCACTTGTGCAAAATAGCAGAATTCTTTTGGATGATATTCCTAAGCCGCCATGATTGCTTCACTTCCTGTTGAGGGCCTTGGTGGCCATTATCTGCCTGGTTGAGTCTGAATGCATCTGCTCTGGTGTCTAGACGGTGGTGGCTGTCCTCCCTAACAAGTGGCAATCAGAGTTCCTTCCCAGTTACTTTAGAATTGAGAGGAATAAAGATGCATAAACACACACACACACACACACACACACACATGCACACATGCACACACACACACACACATGCACACATGTTGAGCCAATAATGTGGATACCGGGTACTGCAAAGTGTGTACTATGCAGGTCAGAGAAGCAGCTGAACCTGTTGTTCTGGAACCAGAGACAGGGGCAAGGGGTGAACAGTGCCACCTGGGTCCCCAGGGGTCTTTTGTCCTGTTCTTGTCCTTCCACCAGGTCAGCTGCATTCCAACCCTAGGGTGACTTAAGACGTTCACAGTCCTTTACCACATACTCTGCCTCAAGAACCTCCGTTGGATTACGTCACTCTCCACCACACCCATCTCACCTGGGCACCCCGCTGGGCCTCGACTGCCCAACTTCTTTGGGTGGGTCAGATCCATGGGGGTCAGGGAATGTTCAGGGACCTCATCAGAGCGGGCCTGGCCTGAGTCCCCGGGGCTCACCTGGGACTGTGGTTTCTAGCAGGCTGCGGGAAACCCTCATCCAGAGGCCCCGGGAACTAACGTGGATTTCTCTCCCCCAAGGTCAGCGAGAGCCGACCCAGTGATTTCCTCCTGTCAGCAGATGGATCATCTTCTGGGGCTGCCTGAGTAATGCCGATTCCGAGCCTCAGATGTCCGCCGAGGAATCCTGTCTCATCTTCTGGATGCCCTGGGGCCCTGTTAAGCCTCTCTCTTCAGCCAGAGGAGTCAATGTCCGATCCCAAAATGGCCCCATCTCCCAACCCGTCCAGGGCAGCAGGCTACGGTATTAAAATCCCCAGTGTCGCCGCTGGAGTCTCTCTGTCTCCCTTCAGTGTTGATAGTTAAAAATTCATGGTTATTTTCAAAGGAGGAAAAAAAAATGCTTAAACTGCTTTCCTATTTGCAAACGTTCCCTCTTCTTGATTCAAAATCAAACTTTCGTCTAGACGGGAGAGGGCTTTTAGCGGACCTCTCTTTGCCAGCTCAGAAGCCTTGAGGGTTTCCAAATGCAGCCCCCACTGCCCCGTCCTGGGGGGAGGGTGGCCGGCACCACAGTCCTTCCAAATGCAGGCTCCGAGCGCTCGGCGCAGGGCTGATGGGGTGGGAGGCCACGCAGCATTCATCCAACCGGCAAGGTGAGCACACTGGCTCTCTGGCTGTCTAGCTTTCCTTTGGTGCCTAAGCAACTGATAAAAGGCCTCTGTCACCCAACTGCTTATGGCTACTTCTCTGTGTCTCCTTCTTTTTCCTTCTCATCTTCTGTTCCAAGTAATATGTGCTCATTGTGGAATGATGAGGAGCTGGGTACGCCCCGAGAAGAAAATAAATAGCCCCTTCTGAAATCCGACCCTTTATTGTCCACACACACACACACACACACACACACACTTATAGCCTAAGGTACCCTGCAGATGTCTATGTAAGTGTGAGGGGGGAAAAATGTATCCCACTTTCGGGTGCAATAGCACACACCTGTGATCCCAGCTACTTGGAAGATCACAAGTTTGACTCTAGCCTGGGAAACTCAGCAAGATCTCGTCTCAAAATAAAATTACACAAGGCTGGGGATGCAGCTCAGTGGTAGAGTACCATTGGGTTTGACTCCCAGTATCTCTCTTTCTCTCTTTCACACACACACACATGCACGTGCCCAAACCCTCAAAAACACATAAAAATTATGCAAATCTTTACTTTTCAGTCAGGAGGATTGTGAGTTCAAAGCCAGCCTCAGCAACTTATTGAAGCCCTAAGCAACCCTGTCTCAAAAACAAATAAATAGATAGATAGATAGATAGATAGATTATTTAATTAATTAATTAAAAGGCTGGGGATGTGGCTCCGTGGTTAAGCTTCCCTGGGTTCAATCCCTGGTACAAAAAAAAAAAAATCAGGATTAAAATTTATTTTCTCATGGTTTCTGTGACTGGGGAACTTTTAGATGGGCTCGTCTGGGCAGCTGTGGTTCAGAATCACTCAGGAAGCTGCAGAGATTGCTGGTGCCGCAGTCTCATGTGAAGGTGCGACCGGGGCTGGAGGGTGTGTTTCCAAGATGGTACACTCCCAGGGTGGGCACGATGGTTCAGGCTGATGGTAGGAGACCTTGACTCCTCACCAGGTAGGCCCTTTCCATCACAGGATGCTTTTGTGTCCTCAGACAACGGCAGCTGGCTTTTTGCAAAGTGGATGATCCAAGAGGAAGCCAACCAGAGGCAGCAACAACATTTTTATTCAGCTCTAACATGGTACTCTATCCTTGCTGCCATACGGTACTTGTCATCCAGACCCATGTCAATGCAGTGTGGAAATGTGGGGGAAGACGACATCAAGGCCAGGGTCACTGGGAGCCATGCTGCTGGCTGGATACCATTATGCAAACATATAATAGCCACTTCTTTTTTTTTTTTTTAAACCAAAAAGCACCATAGCATATATGCCAACTTGCCATGCTTGGAAATGCGTCACCCTGCAGCAAACCCTCGGTCCCACGCCAGCCTGCAGGGAACTGCTGCCCCAACCACATCCAGCTGCACCTCATGGGAGATGCTGAGCTACCACTGCCTAGCCCAGCTGCACTTGGTTCCCTGACCCACAGCAACTGGGAGATCATAAACTTATTGTTGTAAGCTGCCCACTTTCTGTGAAGTGCTCTTTTCAGAATTCGTGCACTATGATCACCTTTTACTGTAAATAAATATGGCATCACTCTTAACGGGTCCCTAAGGGAGCAGTTGAAAATATGCACTGTGTGGGGGATATTCTTGGTTGTCACAGTAACTGGCAGATGCTCTGGAACTGGGTAGAAGCCACGTAAGAGCCGTGGAGATACAATTATCGTTCACCTGCATTTCTAGGTCTCTTCTTCTTTAGAACATAGGAAGGGAGTGCGTTTTCTTTCTCACCTTAAATTAATTATGACCCAAGTCATTGCTTGGAGGGTGGACATGAGAGGAAATAATAGAGATCACTTCCAAGTGGGGAGCATATAGGTGCCAGTGCTCAGATCCCCAGCTCTGTCGTCTGTTGATGGGACAGTCACAGAAGCCATATATGGAGAGGGCCTTTGTCAATGTGGGCTACCGAACAACAATGACAAACAGACCCTTCTCCCCCATTGACACACTTCTTGTATAGACCACAAATCAGAGAGTAACTTTTGCTATTTCAGGTCACAGGTTAAGGGTGTTTTTGTTACTGGGGCACAACCTAGCTCATCCTGACTAATGCAACGTCCCAGGGAAGAAGGACAGCCAGGTCTCTTTAAAGGTTGGTCCAGACCCCCTCTGCTGCCAGATACTTCCTCCCCCTTCCCTTCTCTATCTCTATCGGACTTAGAAGCCTGATTGCTGCAAAAAGAGACTCCACAAGGGCCTGCATACCTGGGAACCGGCCTTGGCCTTGAGGGATCAGGAAAGACCTCCTTGAAGGAGGCGCATTTGTAAGTTGAGATCTGAAGGATAAACAGGGGTTATGGATGGGAGAAATGTTGGGGACTCCCTGGCGCGGAGGCAGGGGCTGGCCCAGCTGAGCTCTTTGCAGCCCCTGATGCTGCGAGCAGCCGCATCCAGCAGGGCTGGGGCGGGCTCTTCCCACCCTCTCTGTTCCCTGGCGCTTCTGCTCATTGGCCCCCAGTGACCGATCACCAGTTGCCTTCCATCTGGGAGACGTGGATCCGTCACCGACATTTCTGAGCACCAGTTGGCTCTGCGGCTGCTGTGGCTGTGACTCCAGGGGGCATGTGGTGTGGCTACATTGAGTTCTTGGCTCCTTGACCAAAAAGCCTAGAGATTCGAGAGCCTCCTTCCATCCACCGTCTGTTTCCTCACTCACGCTCTGAACACCTGCTCAGAACCCAGCTCATTGCTAGGCCCTGGGGAGGGGAGGCAGTGACAGAATTAAGTACAACAGTCTTGTCTTGAGGGACCCAGCGTCTGATGGGAGAGGGGCCACCAGAGGAAACAGGGCCCCTGTATTTCACGCAGCACCCAGGGGGGGCAGGGTTTGCCTGGTGATCAGAAGAGGGTCCTCACAGGAAGGGAGGTGGGTCAGGGTTTTAAGGGATGAGTAGGAGTTTGGCAGGTGGAAGGAGATGAAGCACTCCAGGTTGTGGAAATGGTGTATGCAAAGGTGTGAGCTCAGAATGAAACCCGCACATTCCACAAGCCACATACAGGGGCTTTGAGCTAAAACAGGGTACTCCAAGTTTAGGGTGCATGTTTGGAAGGTAGGAAAAAGAAGGTGTGAAACTAGAACAAGGCCGGGTTGTGAAAGGCTTTCAATTGCAGGCTTAGGAGTTTAGACCCAAATATTCCAGAAGATCAGAACAGAAAAGTGCCACAGCTTGATCTGTACTTTAGAAAGTCCAGTCCAGCTAACGGACACAGCAAGGACTCATTCGTTTCTAGCGTGGGGAATGTACTAAACAAGACATGTATGTGTGTGTGTGCCTATGACCACGCACACGGTGGGCATTCTGAGTCTGCGGATACCACAAAGCATGGATCAAAACCATTTCACAAGGCTGCGCGTGCACTGAGCACGCAGACTTTCTTCTGCACAACATGGTTCCCTACACAATTCAGTGCAACAACTATTTGCATAGCCTTTGCATTGCGTTAGGTATGGCCAGTCGTCTAGGGGTGATGAAGAGGAGCACACGGGAGGATGTGTGCAGGTTCTCTGAAAACACTGGGCCAGTCTACATAAGAGGCTGGAGCATCTTCAGATTTGGGTACCCACAGGAGGCCTTAGAATCAGGCTTCCAGGGTTACGGAGATGGCTGTGCATGCGTGTGCATACACACACACACACACACACACACACACACACACAAACACTCAAAACACGCACAATGTTGCTAAGGGCCACAAGGAAAAAATAAACAGGGCAATATGATAGTGACGATCAGGGGCTATTTAGATAAAGTGAAGACACCCCGCCCCTGGGTGGAAGGTGGGTGTTCCACAAGGAAATTGATCCTTTGAGATAAAGTTACCTTCCATGGAAAGAGATAGGATGAGATTCTTATGGAGGAACGACTGGAATTAATTAAGAAGGGGAGGTTTGGAGGCTGGGAGAAGACACACCCTCAGGACTGGACACACGGAGTTTAGGTAGGGATGTGCCTTCCCCTGATTCTGTTTTATTTTTTTTCCTGGCTGAGCCACAAGACTACATTTCCCAGCCTTCCTCTAATAGGACTGGCTTCTATATCCTCCCACACAATATTCTGCACCTTCTCCTTGCTCACCCGCCAGCGTGGTGCCAGAGACACAGCGGTGGTATCGGACACCCCAGAGCAGGTTTTCTCAAATACCCATGTTCTTCGTTATGGAGACCTGTGTCCTGTGTCCTGCGGTATTTTGAGCATCATCCCTGACCTCTCTCTAGATGCCAGGTGTCCCTTCCTCCAGAGAGCCAAAAGTATCTCCAGACATTGTCACGCATCCCCCGTGGAGAACACTGCCCCTGCAGGAACAGAGCCAGAAGACAGAAGCTCCTGGATCCCTGAATGATTCCATGGAGCAGAGCTGGCCCTGCTGCTACCAGGTGGTACAATATGGCACCTGGGGAGGAAAGAGGCTAGGCCATAATGCTCAGTGCTCCAGAAATATTCAGAGTCAAATTAGTGGACAAGTAGGTTTTATTCAAAGCTAGCTTTGAAGGAAGATGGATAAAACTTTAATTGTTTCAAAATTTCCAACTTTAGAATATTTGAAAATTAACAGAACTTTTAAAAAAGACAAGGCCATGAAGTGACAAAAAAAAAAAAAAGAGAGAGATGCACATTTGTAGATTTAGTTAGCCTATTAGAGGGGGTGACATGGACAGAGGTGCTAGAGTGACAGACGGTAATCTCACAGCTTATGCTTCTTTCAGAATCCCTAGGGGCTTCCTCGTCATGTCAAAGGGAACCTAGAATTCTTAGGGCCAGCATCTGCACCTTCTTCATTTCAGACAAGGAGCCCCCAAAGTCAGTTTTTTTGCATTACTGATCCATGCTGAGCTGAGATGCAAATAAATGAGAAACACGTCTTCACTGTGTTAGGCCACAGAGAATTTAGGTTTCTTTGTTACAGCAGCTTCACCTACCCTCATACCCCATTCACACATGTAGAGCTCCTCAAGGTCTGGACTGGAGCTCTAGATTTTGAAATTATCAATCAAAGCTGTGAGAGAGCCTGGAATGACCAAGATTAAAGAGCCAAGAAAGGGCCTGAGGACTGAAGGCTCAGGAGAAGGAAATTTTGAGAGATGGATAACGGGGGAGGAGGGAAAGGAATGCCCAAAGGAGTCTGCTGGCGGGAGGTGGGAAGTGAGCCAGATGAGGCTGGGGCCATGGATGTTGGAGCAGGGAAAGGGGATAACAGGAACTTGCTTGAATTGCCAGCTCTTTGGTGGATGGATGTTAACTCCAACCCAGAGACTTCAGGATCAGATAAATAAATAACAATCAGCTGGGAGGGTCGGCAGCTGGTTTCCAGTCTGGGCACATTCCTTGGCTCTGGAAGCAAATCAATCCTCCCTCCAAGCAGTGTCTCTTGGTCCATTAGACACCCTCAGCCTCGGCTTTGTGGATACGGGAGGCAAAAAAATCTCCCCAAGGCTTTTATCTGCCTCCTTCCCTCTTTCTGGGCAGCCCTGGCCCTCCAAGCAAGGTGTTGTATAAATAAAAAATACTGTTATTACAATGTGCCGGACAAGAGCTTGATAAAGATCAGAGGAAGGCCAGGACCCTTCAGGGAGGCCCAATTCCACCCTCGGGTTTCAAGAGACACGTTCTTGCAAAGGAAGCCACAGGGCAGAGGCTCCCGGGATGGTTTAAAAAATGAAGGAAATTCCCCATTTCCTGGTTGTAAGAAAATATGGGTGGAACGAGTCTTAAATGAGCCCTTGTGGCTCTGACTTTGATGTTGGATGAATGACAAGGATCTCCAAGGCAGGAACACAATGTAATGAAGCAGGCTTTTCCATGCAAAACAAAATCTCTGAAGGGGCCTTCTGTTGGAAAACAAAGGCACCCTGACCACAGAGGTTGGGGAGGAAGGCCAGGGGTGTCCTCAGACCATGGCAAGTGGGAAATGAAGGCAGAGGGCTGTGGGGCCCAGGCGGTGGGTCTGTGCCGGATTTTACGGAGGCCTCTGTGCTATTTAGTTGAGCAACTATTTGGGAAAAGGTCTACTACGTGTTGGGACCCATCCCTGAGTTTTTTCGATAAAGAGATCAGTAGGAAAGTTTATGGTGGAAGGAAGAGTCAGGACACTTGATTGATTTCTCCCTTTCTTTTCTTTCTTCCTTCTTCCCCGCTCCCCAGAATTTATTGAGGGCCTACTATGTGCCAGTCACCATGAAGGTGGTCTTCAGGAGGCGCCCAAGCCTCACTGGGAAGGACAAAGCATTAAGTGAGGCTTGGGATAAAGTGTGTCGAGGACCCCGAGGTACAGAGAACTCCTAGTCCTCCCACTGGAGAGAGGGCGACCCCAGGGGGCAAATCAGTTTGGTTAAGCTTGAGGGGTAAGAGGGAGCGAGCTGTCAGGTGGACCACGAGGAAGGGCATCCCAGGCAGAGGGAACAGTAAGACTAAAGGTGTGGAGGTTTGAATTCATGGCCATGGTAAAGGGCTGTTGGAGCAGAAAGTTTGAGAAATGGTGACAGAGAAGCCAGATCGCGGAGGGTCTTTTAGCCCAAACTGAATTTTATTCTCAAAGCAATCGGGAGCCAGCGAAGGATTGTGAACAGGGAGCAACACGGTTGGGTTTGTGTTTCGGATCACTGTAAACAACAGCCTCCAAGGAGAGACTGCCGAGGAGTCCGGAGACAACGTCCTACGTAGCCCCGGTGGTACCAGGGGAGGGTTCTGAGGTCACAGATATGGAGAGAGGACGTGAGCATTTCTCAAACTGCCCACTTCTTACCCTCTCGTTGGCTGGTGCTGGGGGCCTGGGACGCTGTGCTTTGACTTTAACTATTGCAGAGTGACATATGCAGCTGTCAATCACGTGGTCAGAGTCCCAGGTAGGTTGTCAGAGGGACAGGATGGGATGGGGGCCAGAATCAGATCCGCTACCCAGTTCTCCTTGCTGGATATGACTTTGCATCCATGCCTGAGTGTGGGCTTGGGTACTCCTGCCTGGAGACACAGGGAAAAATGGACTTCAGGGGTGGGGGTTAGCTTCCGGGGTTTCAAAACCACCTCTTCAGAGGAGAAGGACCCAGAGCTTCCTGGTCAAGGGCCTGCATTGATCCACCCTCTGTTTCTTAACGATTCTGCGATTTGGGGGTCCTCTTTCAGAACCTCAGTTTCCCTGGCTAATAAAACGGGCACAAGTCTGGCACATGCCTGGGGAACGCTCACTCAATATTTCCGATTATCAAGCATGTGCGCTCTGGAAAAACAAGATGTGCTTTGGGGTTTTCTCTGAGTTTCTCTTTCTTATGTCTCTATCATTTTTTTTTCCCTCTCATCAAAGCTCAAGCTCAAGCAAGTTGTCACCCATACCTAGGTCCCTTCCTCTGTTGATGGAGGGAGACATTGAACTGGGGTGCACCCTCCGGTTAGGGCTTTCCAGACACAAAACCATTAGTGAGTGTGTGTGTGTGAACACGCCTATGGGTGCTCATGGAAAATTATTGTATGAATTTAAGGAATTGGATCACATGACTATAGGGCTGGTAAGTCCATCAACCACAGGGGAGGCTGTAAGACTGGGAACTCAGGCGGGAGGCAGAATTTAGTATAAAGGAATTTGGAGTTTTGGAAATGAACCAGAAGCCTGTTCCTGCACTGTATCCCTGTTGAACAGAAATGTGTCCCCCAAAATGCCCTTAAGATATTCTTAGCAGCAAGCAACTGGAGTCAACTTAAATGCCCTCCAATAACACAATGGATACAGTAACTTTGTTGAATTCTCTCCCTCTGGAATACTATCTAGCACTGAAGAATGAGATGCTACTACTTGCAACAATGTGAACAAGTCCCACACACATAATTTGGAGAAAAAGAATACAAGCAGAATAAAGCTCCATGATCCCATTTATTTTAAAGTTGAAAAGGCCAGAACTAAACGGTTGGGAAGTAGCCTGCGCACCCATCCACCCTCTCTCTGGCAACAGCACCAGCACCAGGGTTTTCTCTTGAGCTTCCCATCTCCCCCGTCTTCCCGTATTTGACCTGGCAGGGTCCTGAGCCTACTTCCTGTTCCAGACTTGGTGGATCAGTCCTGGACCCCAGAGATAGGCTCAAGGGTGGTCATGTGACCAGAAGCAGTCCAATGGGAATCAAGAATCCCAGACCTTTGGGAATCATGAGAAAGAAGAGCTCTCCTTGGCCCTGAGGTTGCCTAACCAGGAAGGCCTTTGCTGCAGATGGCCAGTGGGCATCTTGCCTTGGCAGGAACCAAAGTCAAGCTGGGCTGAGAGGCCGGGAGTAACTGGCTTCAGCCAGTCTGCTTGGCTTCTGTCTCCACTAGGAACTTCCTGTCACCCCCTGAATCAGCCGAGACTGGGAGAGGAGGCTGGGGAAGAGACTGATGAGGCGTCCCTCGGCTGTTCCTCTCCCTGACCCATAAGGATGCAGGTCCAAAAAACCACCCGAAGTCACCAAATGCCACAGGCCATCAGAAAGCGCATCTCCCCTCCGTGTGCACCAGGCACCAGGCAGAGGAGCCCTGTCCCCATTTTCCAGTGCTGACACTGAGGAAGGCACTGATGCCATCCCCTCTGCATATGGGGACACCAGCTTGGGTGGGAAGGGCACATCCTCCAGGTCACGAGGGATACCACATCTAGGTGAACCAGGGCCAGAATTTTAAAAAGAACGTGCTTCCAAATGGGCAAAACCTCATGCTTTCCAAATGGCTTTATCTCCTTGTCGGGTCCTTGTCTGATTTTTGGAACTGCTGGCTTACACCCACTGAACTGTCAGAAAACTGAGAGGCCACAGGGGACAGAGAACCGGCCCAAAGTCCCACAGAGCTGCTGCTGCTAATGGTGACCGCACCAGGTTACCTGTAGGGAGCCCTAAACTCAGTCACAGATGCCTACATTTTACAAGAGGGTGGTGTGGTTAGGATGGCCATTTTACAGATGAGGAAACCGAGGCTCACAGAAGTACGCCACTCACTCCAAGTGACATGGCGGTTAGGACAGAGGGGGATGGAACCCAGGTACCCTGGGCAGGCCTACCCCTGTTTCCAGTAGTAGGCTCTGAAGGTCGTCCCCTGAGCCCCTGGGACCACACACTGTCCTATTATTTTAAAAGAAACTCAGCCAAGGGAGGGCAGGGGAGGAAACGCCCAGGGCCCCCCCTCATTGTTCGGCACTTGGCAGCCCCCTCCGGTTCAGGTAAATAAAAGGGATTCCGTCATTGTTTGTCCCTGGTCCTAATGACTTTCGTCTTTGTGTCTTTGGAGCCAGACCTCACCCCTGGGAAGCTGGCCTGGGGCCTGAGAGGCACCAGCCGCCTCTGGGAACAATGGCCTTTGTTCTTCACACTTTCCCTATCAAAGCCGCCCAGCAGGGATGGCCTTCAGAGGCCACGGGGCTGTGATAATTCCTGTCCCAGAGCTGGGGAGGGGGCAGGAAAGGAGGGGGCAGGTGCAACTTTGACCCAGTTAAGTGACTCTGGGGTCCTTCTGCTGTTCTCGCCCTGGTAAGAGCCGAGGCTCTGAATAACCTGGGCTTATTAGCTCACCCTGGCTCCTGAGGATTGTTCTCTTGTTGTCTTCTGGGAGTGGAGGCTGGGAACGGCCAGGGAGGGCGGGGAGGTCTCTGTCACAGCAGACCACAGGAGACTGAGGAGGCCTGGCTGGATTCACTGAGCACTTACTATATTCTGGGCCTCTGCTCTATACAGTGACGTTTAATTCTAACAATATCCTTGGAAAATAAAAACCTATTATTATTATTATCTGTATTTTTCAGGGAGAGGCAGTAACCTGCCCAAGGTCCCCAAATTGGCCTATGAGAAAGCAAAGCCCGCGCTCTCACCGTGGGTCCAGGTGGCCTTGGTCATGAAGAGCAGAGGGGGCAGAGGAGAGCGCCTGTGCAATGCTGCTTAGCCAGGCCACGGGCCCTGGGGCTACTGGGGCTTCTTTTAGTCTCTGAGGCTCTTTCCCTTGTCTGTGAAATGAGATGGGGTGTCCTGCACTTGCATGCAAGGCCGGCTCCCTGAATGGACCTGGCTGGTCCAAATGTGTTCCAGGGACTGCTTGCAGAGGGTGGGTGGGGCTATGCAAATGAAAGGGCGGGGCTATGCAAATGAGCAGGGGCATCAGTTTACCTCCAGAGGCCGAAGGAATGAAGGAATGAGAGACATCAAGGAAGGTGACTGGGAATGGTGCTGAGACAGGAAGGAAATGGAAGAAACGCAGCCCCCTTCTCCCCTAGTCGCTGTGGATCCCAGGCAGAGGAATGGAGAATAACCAGGGTCCAACTTCCAGGGTCCTTGGGAAACAGACTGGTGCCATGCCGGGTTGGCTGGAGCCAGCAAGACCAGAGCTTCTAAGCACCCACTGAGCACCAGGCACCGGAGGAGGCCCTTGGTGTAGCACAGCATCATTTCTTCGAAAGAGGACAAACAGCATCCAGGGGTAGATTCTAAAGGGGAAGTTTCTGGAGCCATCTGCTCTCCTCTGTCCCGTTTGTAGTACCCCCAGGGAATTCATGAACCTTCTTGTGCCCTGTTCAGCAAGGACAGCAGTACCTGTGCACCTTACAGGGGGCCAAGAAGGACTGAATGAGTTAAAGGATGTGGAGACGCTGGCCCTGGTCCGCCCGAGTTAGTGGGGGGCTGTGGTTGTAATGCTTACATTCAGGAAGAGCTTGTCAGACACATCAGCTGAGTACAAAGTGTGATGTGTGTTCTCAATCTAAGGACTAGATAGATATTGATTGGGAAGCAGAGACAGGAAGCCTGTTTCAATCAAGTGAGTGGAGGAGGGCCCCTCTGCAGAGGTGACATTTAAGCCGAGACCTGGAAGATGAATGAGAAGCCTCTAGGCCCAGAGAGGAACAGGCCTAGAAGCAGGAAGAACAGGTGCAAAGGCCCTGAGGCAGAGTTGACTTGGGATGTTCAAGGAGCACCAAGCTGGAGACAAGGTTAGTAGTTGTTGTGGTTTGAATATGAGGTGTCCTCCAAAAGCTCAGGTGCTGACCCAGGAGGTGGGAAATTAGATTTTAAGAGCTGTGGCCTCATCAGTGGATTATTGGGTGGTATCCAGGCAGGCCAGGTATGGTTGGAGGAGGTGGGTCACTGCGAGTGTGCCTTGGGGGTTGTTGTTGTGTTGTGTGTTGTTGTGTTGTGTGTTGTGTCCCCGGCTCCTTGTGCTGTCTGTGTTTCTGCGTCACCCTGAGGTGAGCAGCTTTTCTGTGCCTCTTTCTTCTTCCACCATGTTCTGCCTCACCACAGGCCCCAGGCAGCAGTCAGCCGACCACAGACAGAGCCCCTGGAACTAGGAGCCAAGATGAACTGTTCCTCCTCCACGTCCATCTCCTCAGGTGTCTGGGTCCCAACTCACAGAGTCAACAAGGTTAGAGAGGTCCTGGGCCTTGGAGGCAGGTGCACTGAATTTGCATTTGCTTCTGCTAAGAGAAGAAGCTTCTAGAAGGGGGGATACTGAGAAGATGAGGTCTGGTTCCTAGTGAAGGAGCGAGATTGGGAAGATCGGGCGGTGGCCATGTGGTCTGAGGAAGGCCCTTCAAAGCCTGGGGCCATTTGGAGCTGTCCAGGTAATTCCGGTTCCTCTAGAAATGGGCCTGCCGTGGTGCCCTGCCTCTTTTGCCCACTGGCCCGGGGTGGCCCCTGGGAATCATGGCTCCTGTCAATGCAGGGGGCTTTCTGATCTGGACAGCCACAGCCCTGCGTCCACTGGGCTCCCAGGGCCAGCCATGTCCTCACGTCGCCCACCTGGCTGGCGGCTTGGCCTCGCGCTTGGGCTGTTTCAGGATCAGCTGGGAAGGTGAGCAAAAGGGAAAGGTCATTGACCATAGAAGGTTCTAGAGCCGCACCCAGAGGTGGGTGGGCAGCCCCGGGGCGGGGGGGGGGGACTCAGCGGGGGCCAGACAGAGACGTGCGCCTGCCAGGGAGTCGGGCGCTGCCCGGCTCCGTCCCTGCCGCCCGGGGCCTCCTGACACCCCGCAAGTCCCCTGTCTCCCTGGAGGAAGTCAGGCCTGTCGCCGGCCTTCCTGCTATTATTGCCCCGACTGGATTTAGGTGTCACGGTCTCGCTAAGAATAAGCCCCGACACTTGAAAGAACGTTTATTATTGTCCTAATTTGTGAAGAATCAGTTGTTGCTTTTTAAAATTTTTTTTTTTTTTGAATTTTCCTTTCTCTTCTCCCTTTCCTTCTCTGCAGGGTCAGACTGGAGCCAGGTCATTGTTGTTAATTTTAGATCTGAAACTATATTGGGCCGCGGCTGGTGGAGCGAGGCTTTCACTTCTCCAAACAGGAAGGAAGGCCCCAGCTGGGGGCCTGGGAGAGACAGGGAGCTGCCCAGGGCTGGGTTGCAGGGGAAATCACCAAGTGTGCGAGGAAGCACCGGCTTCAGAGAGACCCAGAGGGGGGTTGAAAAAAAAAATCCCCTGCCCCCCCCCCAACCATCTGGTACAGCTGAGGACCAGGTCTGCACCCCCCACGGGGTTCGAGAGCAGGAGGTGAGACCTGTATGTGTGGGGAAAGACCATCAAAGGTCTTAGGGATTAAAAAAAAAATCCCACAATAAATCAGTTATCAACTGAATAAACTTACTAGTTTACTTACCTAGTAAGAATTATCAAGAAATAGCAAGAGACATGGAATGAAACTTGCTAATGTTGACTGATCACTTTCTTCTACATGGCCGGGGCTGAGCCAGATCCTTCACATATGAAACAGATCAGCAGGTCAAAGAGGAGCTCTGGATCAGGTCGCCTGGTTTACAATTCTGGCTCTGCCACTTAGAAGCTGTGGGGCTTTGAGTTGGTTACTTTACCTCTCTGGGCCTCCATTTATTCACTTGCAATGTTCTTGTGATTTGTTCATGTTTTAAGGAATCAATTTATGTAAAGTGCCTGGTACTTCGGAAGCACTGCTTATGTGTTTGCTGTTGTTGATAAAATCACTTTCTTGAAATACCTCGATCCCCTGAAAGAAATACTGTTTCCCAATTACAAATGACTGGCTGAGGCTTAGAGAGGTTAAGCAGGTCGTATGAGGACACAGTGTTAGTTATCTATCGCTGTGTAACAAGTTAGCCTACGACACCTCAAAGAGGAAATATATATATATATATATTTGCATACTTTCTGTGGGTCAATAATGAGAGGGATGACCAGCGTCTCATTGTGGGGGTTCTTCTCCCTGCCCAGGAGGATATAAGCCATCCCCAAACTTAAAGTCTCAAAGAATTAGTGAAGAACAAATCACAACTGGCCAGAAATATATTTACAAAAGCAAACCCCTGGTAGAGCTAGTGCACATGGGCTCTGGAACTAGTCAAAGAAAAGATGGCCCCGGTGATTCACTGAAGGGGTACATCAAAGGCAGGGATAAGGTTTCCAGGGCCGAGTCTTGCTCCATGACGTCCTTGGCAGGTCACACCCATCTCGGGTGCCGTGTGGGATCTCTGGCAGAGCTTGAGGGGGAGTTCACCTGCCTCAGATGGTCAGTCCCTGCGAGGGGCACCATGGGAGGGTCCCAGTGCCACACTTGTCCCCTCACTAGGCTGCGATGCGCAACCCAGTCCACACACAGGTCAGGAATCCTGGAGCGGCTTAGCTGGGTGGCTCTGGCTGAGGTGCCTCTTGAGGCTGTGGTCAAGATGTTGGCAGGGCCTGCGGCCATCAGGGGGCGCCACTGGGGCTGGAGGGTCTGCATTCAGGATGCCGGGCAGGAGGCCTTGGTTGGTTGCTCTGCTACCTGAGCATCGTCACAACACGGTGGCTGACTCTGCCTAGAGCAGATCCAAGGACAGCGAAGCAGAAGCTGTCCTCTCTTTGAGGACCTAGGTTCAGGGTGACATGCTACCACTTCTGCCGTATTCTATTGGCCAAGACTGGCTTCATCCTCAGGATAATGGGGGCCATTAAATAGTTTTGGTTTGGGAAGAAAAATAGCTGATGCGTGAGCCCCAAGAACAGAAGATTCAGGATCACCAATAAGAGATCACCTCAATTTCTGTCAGATTGAAGATTATGGCCAGATCCCTGTCCATCTCAGAGCCCCAGGTCCTCCCATCTGTTAAAGGAGGACAGTCATAATACTGACCGCATGGGCTGTGAGGCCGACCAGGCGAGAGGTGTGGGGATGAATGGAAACCCCAGAGGTCCCCATGGAGGAGAGTCCTCCTCTGAAATCATGGCTGGGGTGTTGGTGCAGCCAAGGGCAGGCCAAGAGGCGAGGGAATGAAGCGTGGGAAATGGGAGACACACTGGCTTTGACTGCCAGGCCCCTTTCCAGCCTGACTTTCTCAAGGCACCACTTCTGTTTGCCCATCAATGGGTAGGGTGCAGAGGATCATTCAAAGGATCGCTCCCAGACAGACCTGCAAGCCAGGCTCTTGGGCTATACTTACTAGAGGATAATGTTACCGCTGTTGACCGGTGATGAGTTCTTGCTTCCCCGATGTTGAAAAATAACACCAAAGAAGCACGCCGAGGCAAGGTCAGAGTAGAGATTAGAAGTTTATTAAAGGACAGAAGAAAAGACTTCTCCCAGAGGAAGAAGGGGACCCAAGAGGTGGAATCCGTGGAAGTGCGGTTGTCTCCCCTTTTTATAGTTCTTTTAGTGATGGAATGTAGGTGGGAAGGCCCGAGGGGTGGGACACAGGTGGGCCAAAGAAGTAGTCTGAGCAGGAAGGACTTCATTAACACTTCTTTGTGATGGGCTATCTTCAAATCTGCTGGGGGCTATTCATTAATACTTCTTCCAGGTGGACTTTGGCCTAGAGCCTCTTTGGGACTTCATTAACATTCCATGAGTTGTCCTGTGTTTTCCCTGAGTCATTCCCAGCATGGCCTCCATTTTAGATTTCACTCGGTATTAGACCCGATTTACCTAACTACACTGACTACCTAACTTTAAATCTGGCTTCAATAAGACCTCCTAGATAATGAAAGCTAGTACTGCCAGAATCCTGCCTTCCCACCATGCGACCTGGAGCTACCAGTTAAATGCAATAACCTGGAGTCATCAGTTAAATGCAATAACCCAGAGTCATCAGTTAAATGCACTGACCTGGAGCCACCAGTAAGTCACTCAGCCTTGATTTTATCATCTATAGAATGGAGATGCCCGTGGCAGCACCATGAGGTCACAGATGTTTTATGCCTTGTTCATTATTGTGTCCATAGTAGGGGCTCATTAAATGTATATTAAAGGAGGAGAGGAAATCTCACTGTCCTGATGGTCTGGAAATCTAGGCTCTGTGACAATAGGGTGACGTCTACTGCATCTGTTCCTTCTTACCGCTTATAGTTTTCCCTCTTGTCCCAGAATGCCCCTCCCCATTTCTCCTTCTGGGTGAGTAAAGCCCAATCTTCAAGCCTGCTATGTTGGAATGGCCTCTGTTTCCGAGTCCTCTATGACTCCGTGAGAAGGGACCCTGGGGTCCACCTACTGGGACCTGTGACTTTGGACAAGATCCACGATGTCTTCACACCTCAGTTTCCCTCTCTCCTCACCTGGGGGACAGGGTCATTTGGAGGTCAGGGGGAGAGAGCCCTTCTCCAGTCTCCTTTTTCTGTGTGTCTGTTTGGGCACATCGGGTCGACCCTGGTGCTCACTGGCCTGGCTTTGGTTTCCACGTGTGTTCCCGAGAGCACAGGTTTTTGAGCATCGTGTCCCCGCTGTGTCTCCAGGACTGGGCACCCAGCGTGTGGCATTGATTCACCAACCATGGAAGGGCTCAAGAGTCTGTGTAAGGAAGGGCAGACCCGCTTTTCCTTTTCCCAGTGGGTCCTTCCTATAAAGTTAGAGCTGTGGATCCTTCTCCAGGACTCAGAGAGGTAGACCCTCCTTCAGAAGACACACAGCCCCTGAGATGGCAAATACGTGAACAGTTCCCATTCCATGCCAAGATGGTTCTAGGCCACTCATTCTCTAGGAGACGTGGACTGGGGCTGTTGTAACAGAGTGACACAGACGAGGTGGCTTGAGGGACACAAATGACTGCCTCTGGGTAATTTGGTGGAGACCAAGGCATGGGCAGGCTGTGTTCCCTGGCCTCTCCCCTCACTTCCGGGGGCTCCGGCCTGTGGCAACAGAGTTTCCATCTTTACCTGCCGTTCCCTCTGCCTGAGTCCACATGTCCCCTTTTCTGTTGGGTCAGGGACCCCCTTGCTCCAGGAGGACCTCATCTTCCTACATCTCAACAGCCCTGTTTCCAAATAAGGTCACCTTCTGAGGTCCTGGGTGTTCGGATTTCAACCAATGAAATCTGTGGGGACACAACTCATCCCGCACCGAGAGGGAAAGGAATCCATTGTCATGAAGCGCGTTCTCCAAAGCGAACGCAGCTAGGAAGCTGTGGAGCCAGGACCGGAGCCCTGGACACTGGGACTCCATGACCCTGCCCCGTGACCCTCCATGCAACATGGAGTTTGGATCCTCAGAAATGGGTGTCTGCACCCTGTTGGCCCAAAGGGAAAGTGGTAAGAGAGACTGAAAGAGGAGAGTCCCATGGAGGAGGATGGGTGCTGTCCGGAGGCCGGGCCTCCTTCTAACAGGGATGAGGAGAGGGCTTCCCTAAGCAGGTGCAGGGCTCAGGGAGATCGGCAGGTGGTGCTCCCCTCCCCCTCCTCCCTGCCTTCTCCCCTCTCACTGCTCCTGACCCCCATCCCTCCACCTGGACAGACGGCAGGAGCCGGCTATCCATGGACGGCAGGACAAGGCGGGATAAGGCTGCCGATCGGGGCAGAAAGACGGTGCCCTTGAGGACTTTAGAGCTGTCCCTGCGTGGGAGGACCTTCCCCTGCTCTGACGGGTGGGGTGAGGCCCAAGCAGAGGTAACAATCTCTCTCTTCCTTTTGCATAATTCAGGTGCCCGACAATCACCAGAGGGGACGGAGCCAGGAGGGGCTGGCGATGGATGGAGGGGAGATTCGGGGGAGAATCTGAAAACGTGGAGGACTGACTCCTTGGCCCCCCCACCCTCCTGGCTGAGGCAGGCTTGAAGGAGGCCAAGTGTCTGACGTGCACTTGAGACGCGGTGGGGACGTCACCTTCGTGGGGGCCTTCATGGGATTCGCGGGAGTCGACACCCTGCCGGGCGGTTCACCTTCCCGTCGGCAGACACGGTCTGGAGGATGTTCCCCTCCTCTTTGCCCTGATGGACGGCCGCACCAGCCCTGCACCAGGTCTCTCGGCTCCGTGTCGCATGGATTAATTAATTAATTAATTGCATGGAGCAACCAGAGTGGCCCTCGGGAAAGAAATCTGAGCAGTTCCGCCAAAAATTAGAAATCGGATCACGGTACGACCCGGCCATCCCACTTTTAGGTGTTCCCCCTGGAGAATTGCCAAGTGGTGACCACAAAGAGGAGCTGAGAGATGGGCAGACTCCACCGGATCTCCCAGGCTAAGGTGAAGATTGTTATGATCTTTTTTTTTTTTTAATATTTATTTTTTAGTTGTAGGTAGACACAGTATCTTTATTTCATTTTTATGTGGTGCTGAGGATCGAACCCGGGGCCTCACGCATGCCAGGAGAGCGCTCTACCGCTGAGCCCCAGCCCCGGCTCTGTGATTGTAATCTTAAAGCCGTGGGCACTGATGAATTTTAAGCAGTCGATGACCAGCTCTGTGGTGGCTTTATTATTTGTTAATTTTAATGGTGCAGAAATGCACAAAGCGTCCTATTTATCACTGTAACTATTTGAAGCAAACTCCTATGGTAGTGGTATTCACCATAGCCCAAAGGTGCAGGCCGCCTGTGCCCACTGATGGACGCGGAGGATAAATAAAACGCGGAGCATCCTCACAATGAGATGGAATATCATTAGCCTTACAGGAAGGGGGTTCTGAGATATCTGCAGCGTGGGTGAACACTGAGGGAATCTGGCTGATTGAAATAAGCCAGGGGACAGGCCCCGTATGATTCCTCTTGCACGAGGTCCTCAGAGCAGTGGAATTCACAGAGGCAGAAAGTCAAATGCAGTTGCCAGGGACCTGGCGTCTCACAGGCACAGAGTTCTGCAAGATGAATGAAGGGTTCTACGTGGGTGGTGGTGACGGGTGTCAGCAATGCGTGTTTAACAGCTGATCCGGATGCTGAAAATGTTGACAGGGATAGATACCATGGGAGGTCCATTCACCTCCACTAAAATTCGAAACGACATAGGAAAACCCCTCAGATCTAGCTGTATCAATTGGCTGTTGAAAATTCAGTAGGGATGTTGCTGTAAGATTAAAATAACCATCTTTACCTTATCCTGTGAGATCCAGGAGGCCTCTGCCCACATCTCTCAGCTCAGCTCAGTTCTAAGGCAACCCGGGTGAGTTACCTTCTAGTGTCTGCAATGGGGTGATGGGGTGGTCATGTGCATCCCAGGGGACAGACCCCAGGGTGGTCCCATGAGCCCAGAGGCCTATGGCTCATGCCCTGGTTTAATCCTCTTCCCTTGAGTGTGGACAGAACCTGCAACATCCTTCTGAATGAACGGAATAAGAAAGAGACAATGGATGTCACTTCCATAACAGGGCTTCACCCTGCTGCCCACTGTCTGTGCTGGCTCCGAGCAATCCAGCAGTGATACTGGGGGAGTCCAACTGGCCAGGAAGAGGTGGCAGCTGGGCTGACCATCTGCAGGAAGCTGAGCTCCCAACCCAGCAGGACTCAAGGAACTGACTTCTACCAACCACCCTGTGAGCTTGGAAGTGTATCTTTCCATATTTTGAGCCTCAGATGAGACCTCAGCTCCAGATGGCACCGTGACTGCAGCCTTGAAGGCCTTGAAGCAGAGGACCCAGCTCATCAGGGCCTGGATTCCTGATCCACGGATCCTGGGACAATTTGTTACTCAGCCACAGCTGACCGATACAGTGCTGCTATTGCTGCTGCTGCTGCTGTTGATCGTGCACTTTTAAGAGCTGGCTAGCCTTTTGTGGCTTCCAGGTCCAAAGTCATTCCTTCCTCTGTTATTTAGCAGTTCATTCAATTCTACCAGGTCCCATAGGAGCTCAACAGTGCTGCTTCTTTCCTGCCTCCCTGGGAGGGGGGGTACCCAAGATTGACCTCAGGGGCACTCGACCACTGAGCCCCATCCCCAGCCCTATTTTGTATTTTATTTAGAGATAGGGTCTCACTGAGTTGCTTAGCACCTCACTTTTGCTGAGGCTGGCCTTGAACTCACGATCCTCCTGCCTCAGCCTCCCGAGATGCTGAGATTACAGGTGTGCGCCACCGCATGCAGCTTCAACTTTTGTTCTTATTCCCTGAGTGACCTGAGTCAGGTGCTTGGACTTGAGGCCTTGGTTTGCTCCTGTAGACAGGAGGCTGAAGGGCCCATCTGCCTGCAGTGGAGCAGATGCTGCAGCCCAGTGTCTTGTGCACCCTGCTTCTTGTCCCCTCCTCTCTGTCTGCTGTGACAGGAAGGAGCAAGGCCACGCTCTGCCTGCACCACACTCTTTGTGACTGTGCATCTGAAGGTCTCCCTGTCCAGCCAGCATGGCCTGAGCAGACCCTGGGCCACGGATCAGCCCACACACCGACTGTTCCTCCTCCTTGGGACCTGAGTCCATACTCCTTGCAATGGGAAACCTTGGGGCCACTGAGTCCCAAGTCCCTGCTGCCTTCTTATCCCTAGGTGTAGGCAGAGGGGGTGGGACATGGAGGCTGTGTGCCTGGGAGGGAGGAGTCCAGGGTCCTGGGTGCTGATGAAGTGGATGGGAGGCCAGGGTATCTGAGGCCAGGGATATTTATCTTCTTCCAGAGTAAAAAGACGTCCTGTCACTGTCCCTTCTTGGCCTTCCTGTCCCTGGAGGAGCCTTCCTTGTGACATTCCCCCATGCCTGGGCTTCTACCAGGCATTGCTGTCCTGACCCCCAGGCATGCCAGCTGGGCACCCCCTTTCAACCTGATCTCCTCTGGGTACAGGGAAGGGGCCGGCAGAGAGATGCGGGTGCCCTTCCTGTTCTGGGTGGGGGGCTGAGACAGGCCTATCGGGAATATTGCTGTTGGCCTTCTACCCTCTCATCCAAGAATTTCTGTAAAAAAGAAATCAAATCAAAAAGCAGCCCCAAAGTGCAAAACCTCCCACCCAATCCCCAACATCTCAAACCAAGTCCACTGACCAAGGGAACAGGCTCCGTGAGGGGAACAGGGCTTCCAGGGCCTGCATTTCTGTCTTGCAATTAACTGGGTCATCAGGACCCGTGACGCTCTCTGAGGTTCCGCTGGGGGCACCGTGATGAGGGGTGACAGTGCCTAGGCCATCTTTAGCCTGGGGGCCTGGCCCACTGTTCGTGCTCCGCCAGGGCGTCTGTTTCTCCAGCTGGAGGCCCAGGCTACAGATGATCAAAGGCTACAAACACGATTGGATGTCCAAGACCTTGTCCTTGCCTTCTGGGGGACCCTGGACCCTGGACGTGGAGACGGAGGCTCTGGTGGAGTGGCAGGCCCCTGGGCACAGCCGAGAGCCACAGAATGGAGGTGTCTGGGGCACTGAGCTATCAGTCCTTCTAGATGTGTGTGGCTGTCCTTCATGGTCATGTTCTTCACTTAAGGTCCAGGCCTCTCTGCGGTAGCCATAAGAAAGTCGCCGTCTAGCGGAACCAGGAGAAGACAGCAGGGTCCCAAGGAAAAGCAGCCTCTCTTCCTGGTGCACTTCCAGTTCCCTCCGAGAAGCCAGGGGAAGTGCAGACTGACGGTCCGAGGTGCAGCCCTGCGGTCAGAGACCGGCCACTTTCTGGCAGGCCTTGACACCCTCCTTCCCACTTCAGCTTGCTCATCTGCAAAATGGGAACAGATGCACATCTGGCCTCGTGGGTTGGCTGCAGAGATTAAAGGGAGCAAGTTGAGCGTGGGGCCCTGGCACCACCAATTCCTCCAAACGGGGAATTATTTCTCTATTTGTATTTACCGTCATCCATTTAGAGAAAGGCTTATGGGTCTGACCGTTTTACGGCGCGGATCCTGATCGGGGGTTCTTGAAACCTTCCAGATGGGCTGAAAATTGACGGTGATGGATGATGGCGTCGAATTGGGAACAAATAATTCATTCTCTGCCAGCCACGCAGATGATGTACAGCGCAGAGCGCCCCCCTCCAGCCTCCCCCGCCCCGGGGGAGCTTCCCTTATTCTCTTAGCAGGTGTTGGGTACCCCCTGGGCCCCACATCCACAGGAGCAGGTCTGGCTTTATCAAAGGAGGGGAAGGTGGGATGTTTGGGCCGGGCATGTGGAAGGGAGTCCCATAGCAGACAGGCTGGCTTCCATGTGGCCCCGTGGCCGGCCAGCCGCTAATCCTTTTACCAGGTTCTCAGTGGAGAGGACGACTCGCGTGGAGGTTTGGTGGGGGATCCGGACACTGATCATCTGCTTCGCAGGCCTTACTGTGGGGTTTCCAAGGGGCTCTGGCTGGCATTCGGCTTGGAATCACGTTCAAGGGTTTTGCCAAAACTATAAAATACAGGCACCCCCTAAACGGGTTCTCTTCCGGACTCCAGAGCTTGAGCTGGGCGGGTGACCCAGCAAGAAACGGTGGGGCCCAACAGAGGCCCGCAAAAGTAGCATCCAACCCATAGGTTAGATCCACTGACCAACCACGGCCCCAGGGGTCACCTGGGGGTATTCAGTAGGGTACACGGTATCCAGTGAGACAGAGCCTGCTGGTTACACAGAACTGGGCTTCAGAAGATTGATGAGAATCTCACACTCCATGAAATCCCATTCACCCCGTCTCACCCCAGAGCATCTCCACGGCTCTCAGAGAAAACCCTCTGTTAACCATCACTTCCACCTCCTCCTACCGCCGAGCCCTGGCCGAGCCCCAGTCTGCTTTCTGCCGCTATGAGCAGGTCGACGGTGGACACTGTTTAAAAATGGAATCAAACAGTAATATTATTATTTTTAATTGACTCTTTTGACTTAGTAGCATGTTCTCCAGCTTCATCCACATCGAGGCCTGTATCAGCCCTTCGTCTCCTTCAATGAATGAATGAATAGCCTTCTGTCCCACAGAGGGATCCTGTTTAGTATGTCCATTCATCCAACCTGGACAGGTGAGTTCTTTGCATCATCATTATGGTCAATAATGTAGCTATGCATGTTCCTGTACACGCATTGGTTCAAATTTCTGTTTTCAGTTCTTTAGGGCGTGTGTGTGTGTGTGTGTGTGTGTGTGTGTGTGTGTGGAGTCGCTGGGTCTTATGATAATTGTGTTTGGGAAACCCTCCTTTTACTTAATCATGGGGCCTGATTATTATTTCTAATTTACAGATTCACCTTTATCACAGGTACATAGGAATATAGGAAAATACAGTTTATGCAGAGTTCCATTCTATCTGAGGTTTCAGGCACTCACTGGGGGGTCCTGGAATCAAGGGAGACTATTCGATCATCTGTAAATGAACGTCCATACTAATGACTTAAAAAAACAACCCTTTGAAGGCTTTCATTAGTGAGAAAATGATATGAAATATGGAAAACACCCTCCTCTGTCTAAAAGAGTTTCAGGCGGGGCATGGTGGAACACATCTGTAATCTCAGCGACTCGGGAGGCTGAGGCAGGAGGATTGCAAACTGGAGGCCAGCCTCAGCCACTTGGCAAGGCCCTAGGCAGTTTAGTGAGACCCTGTTTCAAAATAAAATAAATACATAAATTTTTTTAAAAAGGCTGAGGATGTGACTTAGTGGCTAAGCGCCCTTGGGTTCAATCCCTAGTACCAAAAAAAAAAAAAAAAAGAGTTTCAGGGTGGCTCTGTGCCCAAGGTTTGCCCCTCCCAAGCCCACCCTACCCCAGCTTCTACTCCTGGGCCTGGAACCACAGTCATGGCGCTTCCTATTCTGGGTTTAGTCGTCACGTAGCATTTCCCGGCACCTTACAAGGTATCTCTGTGTTTGCCCCGTCCTGTGTCCTGAGCTCCAAGCTCCACAAGGGCACGGAGGTCACCATTTATTTTTCTGTTCTTCTTTGCTCTATCCTGTGCCTAGTGCCCAGGAAGTCCCGAAGAAAGACTCCCTGGATCAATGAACAAATCAATCAATCAATGAGCGAGTGCTGGCTCAGGAAGTCCTTGGTAGCCGTCACCAATTGCTTCAGAGGCGGGGGTCAGTGAAGAGTCCCCCCCTGGCCTTTTCTGGAAGACCCAAGTTGGGGAGGAGGCAGACCCAGCTCAGCTCCCTGGATTTCCCCCGTTCCCGTCGGCTCTGTGACGTTGGCCAAGTCGGTGGGCAGCTCCCTCCTCATGAAGGGCAGCCGACGACCTCTTCCAGGCACTCAGAGCTCTGTGAGCAACAGCCAGGCTAGACCCTACCTGTCCCCCAGAATGCAGGCTGCGGGGGCTCGGGGGCCCCCGAGCAGCATCTCACCACTGAGGAGTGCCCTTCTGGTGGGAGCAGCACCGATGTCCTCTCATCCACAGAGGCTGTGATCCAAGACCCGGAGGATGCGGGAATCCGTGCATAGTACCAGACTCTCTGTAGGCTCTGCTTTTACTGATATGCACATACATAGGAGCAGGTTCACTGCATAAACCAGGCCCAGGAAGGGCTGCCTCCAGTTACTGATGACAAAAGAGAACAAAAACAGCAACGCACCGTAACAGAGGTGGGGTCAGGGGGGTCTCTCTCAGAACAGCCTACTGAGACCACAGAAGGAGAAACTGCAGAGAAGGGTGTGACCCTGTGGGAAGGACAGCCCTCTAGACAGCGTCACCAAGGCCCCAGGAGTGACTCTCGCCCACGTCCTAGGCCTCCACCCGGCCCCGTCCCTGGCGTCTGGTCTGCTGAGTCGTGATGCTGGCTGGGCTCTTTCTGGTACCTGCATTGATTCCGTATTTGCTTCCCATGATGCCTTCTGCCGGCCCAGGCCCCTCCGCCTACGTGAGGAACGGCTTGGGAACTGGTTTTCAACACGCATCCTCACTTCCTCCCCGTGCCCAGGTTGGCACAAGTGGTTTTTTTCCTGGGCTTCTTTTATCCTTCCCAGTTCGGTCGTCTCTATTTTACCGCGTTGCACCTTTTAATTTGGTTTTTCTTTTGCAGTTTACCCCTGAGACTCTCTGCATCCTGGCACCTGGGCACCTGGATCACAGAGATCTTCTAAGAAATGGTGTGGAGGGCATGAAGGGTGGGGTGCTTTCTGTTTCCTTCCATCACTCAATAAGCCCGACTGAGGAGTATCCCCAGAAAAGAAGGTTTCTGCCTTTCATCTGAAGACGAGCGGGTCCTCTGGGAAATTGATTGGGTTGTGTGCAGACATTTTGAATCACACCAAGTTTCTGATTTCTCTTTTCACATTGGCTGCCAGGTAGCTGAGGGGCACATTCATCCTGGCAAATGAACCAGATATGGGAGAGGCATCAGCCTCTTTTCCTGCAGTTTTTAATGTTCTCACCATTGAGGATGTTTTTTTGGGGGGGGGAGCAGGGAAATAGCCTGAGCCTAATTTTACCTTTGGTTGTTTCGTTGCAGTTTATATATCATTGGGAAGGGACCTCAAGATCTTCCAAAGAGTGAAGCAACACATGAGCTAAGCATATCCGTTTCTTTTTGCTGCTGTAACAAATTACTGCAAACCTAGGTGGCTTAAGATAGTAGAAATTTACCATGTTACAGTTCTGGAGAGTTCAGAAGACCAAAGTGGGTATTACATTGGTAAAAATCAATGTATTGGGAGATAGATTTTTTTTTTCTTGAAGCTCAATGGAGATATCATTTCTTGTCTTCCCAGCCTCTAGTGACACCTTTGTGTTCATCTTCACATCTTGTCTCACTGAGCTTCCTGCTTCCCTCCCTCTGAGATAGACCCTTGTGATGACGTTGAACCAACTCAGATCATCCTGGATACCCTCCCCCCCCCCCCCGCCCTCCTTGATTTAATCACATCTTCAAAGTCCCTGGGCCAGGTAAAGTCGCAGACCCACGGGCTCCTGGGATTCCAGGGATAAGACAGACAGGAGACACCTGGGCGGGAAGTCTTGTGACTCTGCCTACTGCCCTGGACTGCCAAGCACCTCGCTAATCATTCACAGAACGAGGGTAATAAAACATGGAGAGCCGGCATCCGCATCGGGTGGTGGTAGTCATTATCCTTTAGGACCTTTTAACAGGAACAATGATCAAAAGGGAGTTGGAGTTTAGGTTTCCAGGGAAATTGGGGTGTAATACTAAGTCCACGAGTGTAAGGATCTATCTGTCCTGAGTCCAGGTTCCCATGGCCTCCCCTTGCCACGGCTGGCCTCTCCTCCCGGCCTCCCCTCGTCCCCTACTTCTTCCACCTGGAGGAGCTTGCATTCTGAAGCTGTGGCTCCCAAGCTTGCATTCTGAAGATGAGGTCCCCCTCTGTGCAGTGTGCCCCGGAGGGCTGACACCTGTCCTCTGGGTTTGGAAGCTTTGCTGACACCCAACCTTAATTAAACAGCTGAGGAAGCGCCTCCGTCTGAGCAGAAAGTCAGAAGCATTTGGAAACAAGTTCTTGACAGTTTGGTTCCCAAGGGGAAGCCCAGCCTGCCTTTCTGGTTCTCGGTGTTGAACCCTCCCTTTGACGACTCCACAGGTCTGAGCTTCTCAGGTCCTGTCAGGAGGGAGGCCTGGGAAAAACCCTCTCTCCTCTTTTTTTCTTCCTATCAATTCTCCCAGGGTTGCCCTGGGTCACGCCCCTCCGTCCCCGCTGAGAGCGACTTGCTTGGTGAAATCTAGTCCCTCCAATGGATGGAGCAGATATTTCTGGGTGTGACAATCCTCTCCAGGCCCCGGTGGGAACAGAGGCATTTTATGTCGTTCTTGTTCCTACAGTGTTCACTCCAGGCACCATGGAATGGAGACATCTAGGGGGTCATTCCAAAAACAAATAGCTTAGGGACCCTGCTTCTCTTAAGAGACTGCGTTTCCCCCAGTTCTACCTGGTCCACAAGAGTCAAGTTCGGGGAGTGTGGCTTGAATCTCCTGCTTCACCGATTGGCTGGGTGAACGTGAGCAAATTATCTGAACTTGCTGTAATTCCGTTCCTTCCTCTGGGGGGTGGACACACACACACACACACACACACACACACACACACACACACACACCTGGGAGAATTCCCAAGACAACAAAAATAGATTCCTGAAACTTGACTCCTGCTATAAAACTTTAGATACATAGGGAGAAGCTGAACAGGTGGGGAAGAGGTCTATTCCTAATTAAAGTGTGATGCTACCGTCAGGCAGCTGTGTATTAGAACTTTCATTTCCTCTCCCTCGATTTCCTCATCGATAAAATGGCCACAACCATATCACCTTCAGAGCTGGTGGGGAGTTGGGAAATGCTTAGAAGACACCGTCTGGCACATCAACAGTAAGTGTTATCATCCTCATTAACCGTCTGCGTCATGGAGCCGATGGAAAAGGCTGAGAGTCGGAAGGAATACCAAAAAAAAAAAAAAAAAAATGTGACCTGCGAACATCACAGTGTGTCTTTGCACTTGGGACTCCATTTAGGAGAAAGGTGTCAGGGTCATCGGAAAGGTTCAGGCAGAAGGTTTCAGTTTGCAAGTTCAAAGTGATAGAAAGGCTTAGAGGAGGCAAGAGGAGTCTCCTGCAGGGGGAGGCCAGCTGGCAGGAGGTCCTTAGGGGTCCTGATTGAAGGGGCTGAATCGCATACCCAAGCAGACACAAAGCAAAGCCTCCTGGCCTTGGAACTTGTGTGCTGCAGAAGACAAATGATACAAGTAATTAAAGACCAATGGAGCTAATAGGAACCGTTTGCCTTTTAGCTCCTCAGAAGCCAGGAGCTGCTTTTCATTGGTCAATATCTACCTCCTGAGTGGAGGCCCGGGAGTCGATACTCACTTCCTATTGTTAGCGCGTCTGTTTTCTGTACACTACACGTAAGCGGCCTATACACCCAGGCCCCGATACATGAATAGCTGTTATCAATAGAAAATCAACAATCATCATTTATTTTTAATGGTCCTCACCCACCGAAACACCAAACAGTGCAACATGCGCAAGACATGGAGGAACACTTAGCGTGATAGATGCCCGTGGATAATTGATTTAGGTTAACAACTTCCTTTCCTAATGGTGCTAATTGCGTTAATCAACGGGCTGATTTCATCAGAGGCTTTCAAAGGCCCGTTCCTGGAGGTGGCTAGCTCGTTCTCTGGTTGCTGAGTTAGTTCCCCAGGTGGAAACACCCAGGCTGGATTGATAACCATCGACAGAACTGTTTCAGCCACCGACTGGCTGTCCAACCTGTTAACCCATTCAGCAGTTGGGCCTCTGTTCAGAAGCCCCCGGGGCCTGACCAATTGAGGGGACCGGACTGTGATTCCTGAACATTCCCTTTCATCCTCTGGGTCTCCCAGATCCACTGATGGAAAGCCTTCTGGTCTCTGTGGCTTCAAGGCAAACAGCCCCGACTGGTTTGGTCACCTAACTGACTTGGTCATCCAGGCCAATTAGAACAGATGAACAATGGCTGCATGGACTATTGTAGCCAGTGCATTCTCTTAATTCTGTTAAGAAGGATTCAGAGGATTCATCCAAGAATCATGGGAAGAATAGTAAGCATTTGACTAGCCATACCTGCAGAGGTAAGTCTGCTCTTATAAATGGGGAGGGGGCAGCATGTTATAGGTGCCTAACAGATGCCAGGAATCTGGGGACATGAAGTACAGTGGGTGAGGGAGAAGGGCCACAGAGCCAGCAGGCCTGAATTCATGGCCTCTTCTCCCATTCGTTGCTGTGTGTTCTTGGAAGAATCACTGAACTCTCTGTTCCTCCGTGTGTGTTCTCAACTGCACAGTAGGATACAAGTCCCCGCCCCCTCGCCAGGAATAAAGTTAATAACATGTCAAGGACTTAAGTGTCGTCAAGTGGCATGTGATCGGCTTCCACGGGGGCTTGCCGTTGTTGACTTGGGGTGTAGAAAACTATACCCCCTGGGCAGAGCATGAACGCCCCAAGAAAAATGAATGAATTGCAGTTTTGAGGCAAAACAACCCATTCCAGAATATTCAGCAGATTAAACTCTGTGGCTAGCACCACCATTTCCTCGATTTGATTCTACGAAGCTGTCGTTCCCCTGATATTTGGGTGCAATTTGGGCTCAGATTCCCTTTACTGGGTTTTATACAAATGTTCTTTTTCCTCTTTCCGTCTCTCCGCACACCACCCAGCCCTGTATTTAACCCAGAGTTTCTATTTAACTTCTGCTATATTTTTGTAAACGGGTCATTCGAAAATCTCTCCTTTTGCCTGTGGGGTTAATTTATGTTGTAGTGGTGTGTCCCCCACTTCCCCCACCACATTTCAGTCTTCTTTCTAGGGTAAAGACAATAAGTTATTAAAAAAAAAACAACAACAATCATCTGAAAGCTTAATTTTTAATCAGAAGCTTGTGTAACAAATTTTCATCCTGACCCAGGAAATATCCTAAAGAAGCACTGAATACCTGCGGTGTCTTTCCACCTCCCTCTTCTACAGATGAACCCTTTATTACAAGAGCTGAGGTGCGTTCCTCTCTCCCTGTGACCCTTCATGCATTTTCTCACTGGAGCATTCCAAAAGCCTAAGCCACAGAAGTCCCTTCCCCCATGTCACATAGGAGGAAACATAGGACGCCCAGAGCAGCCACCCCCAAGGTGACAGGTAGACACCAGGACTCCAGGGGCCAGGATGCCCAGCTGCCTTTAGGAGCTCCTTATGCTCACAGAGAAATAAACACAGGAAAGCAAAAAAAAAGAAAAAAAAAAAAGAAGAAGAAAATAAAAGCCACTTGTCACCTTTCAGTTCTTAACTCAAAGGGTTCCCGTTGCCAACCTAGGGGACTGACAGTACCGTGGCTGGCGTTCTGGAACTCCTGGTTGGTTCCAGGCCCGTGGCTGGATTATTGTCCTGGTTTTCCAGGCACCAGAGACACAAGCAGAGGGTGGACCTGTTGCCAAGGCCAGCGGGGGCAGGGGGGCGGCATGGAGATGGGGGTCAAGGGACACAGGCCCGAAAAGCACCACTGGGCAGGTTCTGGTGTGCTAGGACACAGAGCGGGTTCGTCCACCTGCTGTTGACGAGACTGTGACATGATCCCAAAGAGCAGGAAGAGAGGCGTTGGAAGGTTCTCCTCCCCAAGGGCTGGTATTTACACAGCGACTGCACATACAGAAACACCAACCCCCACCCCGGAACATAGACAATTATTATGCGTCACGTTGCGTCTTTTGGGGGGGTCTCCAGAAGGGATGGCTTGACCCCAGCCAAGATGGAAGGTGAGAGTGGTCTAGCTGGGGATGGTCCTGGAGGCTCTGGGTGGACCGTGGGGTAGACCAACAGGAAGGCGGCCAGCCCAGGGGGGTGGTTGAGCTGATGGCCTCTGGGGGGGGCCGGGGAGTGACAGGAGACCCACCCTGGAGCCCTGGGAGGTCCTGGATCACACAGCACAGGGAAGAGGCCACCTCCCACCACAGGGAGGGAGGGCCCCTGGCATGGGCGGACCAGGCCCTTGCTGAGAACCCAGGAGCCCAGACTGCAGTCTGACCCCTCGCATCGCAAAGATGAAGTACTTGGAGAAACAGACGTCCACCAAGTTCAAGGTGATTAACTTTAGGACCCAGCACCTGCAGCCAACTTGAAAAGCCAAGGCCCTGTCTAGTAAATGATCTTGGAGGAAAGTCGTGGAGCCGCTGCTCACCTGGGTATTCTCCAGCCATCTCTCTCTCTGCTTTTCTTTCTGCAGGGCTGGGGATCAAACCCAGGGCCACGCCCATGCAAGGCCACCGCGCTGCCCCTGAGCCCCAGCCACACCCCAGCCCTTCCCAGTCCTACTTACTCCCCTGTGCAGGTCAGACCTCCATCCCCATCAGTCTCAGCAAGTCAGGAAGTCTCGCTTCCTGGAAACCCATCATCAAGGACGATACATTACCCTGTTTTGATTTGTTTTGCTACCAATTTGGGGGGACTTGTCCAAGACGCTGGCTCCTGCTGACTTCGGATTCAAAAATGACTTCAATTTAGTCTCCTCCCTCCCATTGAAGCCCAGTACATTACTATTAGTAAGAGTATTGATTTTTTTTTTAATGAGCCTGTTACTGAACCTATTTAACAGCTATTGAACTTCCCATGTTTAAATATTTACTCTGCGTGCTTCAAACCTGTTGGTCCTTCCTCGCCTCTGACGTGGGATGGATCGCCTCCCCCAGAGGGAAGCCCCCCACAACCACCCCGGAGAAAACGTCAAACATTACAACATGAATCAGTACGTCCAGGGACCCGGGTGTTTGGAGAAGGTGACTTTTATGTGTAGCTGACACTTCCTGGGAAGCCTAGTGCCCAGCCCAGCCTCAATATCTTCGATTCTTCTGGGTAATTTTTGCACCCCAGTTCCCAGGTTCATGGCTGCATCCATTTCTCCTGTGTCTGCTACGTTCTGGGCACACAGGAGTGAGCCGGGCCTGGGGAAGACAGTGGCGCGTTTCCTGTTGTGCTTTGGTCCTCCTCATCTCAAATATTGTTCCTCATCCAGGTGGGAAGATTCAAGACTGAATTTCTGAAAAATTTTCAGCTGCTATGAAGGTCGGATGAAAGGCAGTGAGCTTGCCATCCTGTGGTCCGTTTCAGCAGGACCACACACAGGTCCTGGGACTCTGGGAATCGGAGCAAGAGCTTGGGGGAGGTGCTTCTTGAAGCTTGGTCCCTGTTTACCAAACTCCTCGTCGATGAACAATTTCTCCTCGTTTGTTTTCTGAATCTTGAGCTGGCTGAAGGATATTTGGTGCATCAAAAGCTTTGGGTACTTAGAAATTTACATTCCAAGTGTTGGTTCATCTGTGTTGCTCAGCTATTTATTTATTGTTATTGTTTTGTGGTGCTGGGGATTGAACCCAGGGGCCTGGGCATGACTGGGGGCCAGCACTCTACCACTGAGCCTCATCCCCACCCTCAGCTACTCACAAGTTGACTTTACATGTGCAGCAAAAAAAAAATGTGCTCTCTGCTTTCAAAGCTAGTCTTACCTTATACTCAGGACAAACAGATTCAAACCCTTCATCATTGGCTGGGCTGGTGCACACCTGTAATCCCAGAGGCTCAGGAGGCTGAGGCAGGAGGATCACAAGTTCAAGGCCAGCCTCAGCAATTTAGCGAGACTGTTGCAACTCAGACAGACTCTATCTCTAAATAAAATACAAAACAGAGGCTGGGATATTGCTCAGTGCTTAAGCACCCCTAGGGTCCATCCAAAAAACAAATAAACAAACAAATCAAACGCTCTGTCATGATTTGTGAAGATTTCTCTAAAAAGGTAGAAATGATCCCTCTCAGCATTTAAACCTTGCTCAGAATTATTAATCCTGCACCCCCTACCAAGCCTAGCCAATTACTTTGCATAGAACGGAACTTATTTGAAGGCAGTTTGACATCTGGAATTCTGTTTTTAATTGCAAGATTTAAATATGCCTAATGTCAGTCTGTTTCTGATGAAACAAACAGTGTATTTAAATTATGGAAAACATTAAAATACACACCCATAACACTTTGCAAATATATACCTCTACCATGGCTTTCAGTATTCATCATATCTTATATTATATATTGAATTAGTCCTCTTAAATCTGGCAGCAGCCCTGTGAGACAGAGAATATTATGAGAAGAGGAAAGGGTGAGGGGGAAGATTCATCTACCCAAAGAAATCCAAGTCGAAAGGGGCGAGATCTGCTCCAAAGAACCCCAACACCAAATCACAGATTTTAAAACTACTACACTGTCCGCTACCCAAGTTCAGCTTCTATCAACATTTTAGTCTTTCCTTATTATTGATTTTCCAAACTGACTTAAAAATGTAAAATATTATTTTGTTCTTATTTCCTTTTGTCCAGCATTAGAAGTTTCTTTTGCGTGACCGTAAAAGCCCTTTTATTTATCTTTAAACACTGCCCAACAGCTTCTTAGCCATTCTTTCATTGATGGACATTCAGAATCTTTCAAATATATGAACACTGTCAGGGACATCGTTCAGCACGAGTAGAGTGATTTTGAAAATCAGATTGTGGCTTCGAGTTTTAAAGCGCTGGGAGTGGGGGCTATCTCGTGTCACCTAGAGGGGCACAGAACTGAGCAGCAGAGAATCCCAAGGTGTAGACGTCCCAACCTGTTTGCAATGAACCTTGAAATGTGTGATGCGAATTAGAAGAGCAGTTTTACCTTATGAATTGGATTCAACTGAGAGAATACAAAAAGAAAAAGAAGAAAACTATGTCACATCCTCCAACAATTGGCTGACTCCAAAATGGGTAAAGGGGTAGAGAAATATTTGCTATGTAGGGAGAGCAAGCCCACTTGGGGCTTCCTTTAAAATCCCATCATACCTTCTCCCATTCCCTACTTTGCTACAGGATGTTACAGTTTCACTCTCCTCACTACAGCAGGGGTTCAGGAAGCCGTGCATTCCATCTGGGAGACTTTGGCATCCCAGAGTTTGCAATCCAACATCCAGCACAGGGTGGGCCTTCAGAACTTGTGTGAGAATGTTGGACCCAGCAGCCTGTCATCTGAGGGCCTCAAGAGGCTGAGGCAGGAGGATCTCAAGTATGAGGCCAGCCTCAGCCGCTTAGTGAGGACCTCAACTACTTAGAAAGAGCTTGATTCAAAATTAAACAAAAATAAAGGGCTGGGAATGTGGCTCAGTGGTAAGGCACCCTTGTGCTCCATCCTCAGTACCCACTCCCTCCCCCCCCCAAAAAAAAATGGCATGAGAAAGAAGCAAAGAAATAAGAAAACCAGACCTGCAGAGTTTGGCACAGTACTTAGTAAATAGCTCTGCTCACTAGGAATCACCCAGCAATGGGAGACTTTGAAACTTCAAGCATCAAGAGTGAGAACCTTGTAGGACCATAAAGACTCTGGGGGGGCCCTGGGTCCAGATGATGACCTTGGGTGGCATGGCTGGGTTAGTTTAATCCCACCATCAGGTCACAGGGGGCACTAGCTCCCAGGCCACTCTGAGAGGGGAGACTTCGATGTGATTTGACGGAAACCAATTCATGCTTCCTTGTCTCTGGAAGGAGCCAGATCCTGCCCGGCAGGTGGGACAGGCCCTCTCCTGCCCCTTCTCAGAACCCTTTCCTTTGACTTTTCCATGTAGCTTGCCACGAATCCACAGAACGTCACCGCTAGGAGGGACCCTCTAGGGTCAGCCTCTTGCTAATTAGATAGGCTGGCTCCCCACCCCTGTGCAGTCCCCCTCTGTCCGGGCCTGATCACCCGCTTGACCCTTTATCTTCTGTCCCCCTCACTGGAGGACAAGAACTTGTAGCTGGCGCTGTGAGACGCTTTGGCCTTATCAAGGCCTTCGCCTCCCGTACCTCCCTTTGGTTGGTGACGGTGTTTATGGTGGAGGAGTTTATGGACTTGAGGGAGGGGGCAGGTGAGGAAGGAGGTTGTTCTCGGGCTGCCAATTGCCTGCTGATCTGTTGGAGCAGCTAGGACTCCTCTGATGTGGACAGGGAGGGGGGCCCTTCCCCTGGAGCCCTATCTCTGCCGGGAGATAAATTCACAGTTAATAAAGATAAGGGCCCCAGAGAAATTCCATGGTCGGCCCTGCCTTGCCAGCCCGCCCAGCCATCAAGCCCAGCGGTGACTAACTCCCTCAGTGGGGAATACCTGGGGTCAGGGAAGGTTTCCTGTCACATGTCACGGGGCCCGCTGAGCCAGAGCGAGTGGGGGTGGCGGTGGCGGTGGTGGCGGCTGCGAATCCTGATCTGATCACTTGGTGACCATGGGACCTTGGGCAAGTATCTTGGCCTCTGTGAGCCTCCATCTGCTGAGGCTTGACCCTTGTTTCCCCGGTGTTAGGGCTCTTGGGAGCATGGTCCGCGCTGGGCACAGAGTAGGTGCTTAAGAAACGTCATTCCTCTTCCCCTTCCTTTGGGCCATTGACAGTAGGTCAATGTGGGCTGCTGGTAATCAGTCCACTCATGGTCACTGATTTCTGCCACAGACACATGAAGCCCCTCCTAAGTGCTTAGGATCTAGGCTCAGAATAGAGCGTGCAGAGCGGAGAGGAAAAACACCAGGCGTGAAGGCCTCCCTTATTACCTGTGGCCTAGAGCAGGAGAGAAACACTGACACTCACCATCTATTCCACGTTTACCGCGGGCAGCGCTTGTCTTGTGTGTGCTCATTGATTGACGTGCCGTCTAGATCAACACCGCTCCCCCACCCAGGGCCTTCTCTGCACCCCGACTCCCTGGGCTTCTTTGCCCTCAAGACCCCTGGCTTCCTCCTATGCTTTCTTGGTACTTTGGAGTCTCAGGAAGGTCATGCTGGACAAATCCTCACTTTCATTATCATCCTCTCACCCCTCAGGACAGGGATCCCCTATCTTTAAAAAGTTATTATGGATCGTCATCTCCTTTGAATATGACACCTTGAAACTGGTGGATTCCGTGCCATGCAAACTATTTATTTATTTGGGGAGCAGATTGAGCTCAGGGGCACTCGACCCCTGAGCCCCACCCCCAGCCCTATTTTGCATTTTATTTAGAGACAGGGTCTCACTGAGTGGCTTAGCGCCTGGCTTTTGCCGAGGCTGGCTTTGAACTCGAGATCCTCCTGCCTCAGCCTCCGAGCTGCTGGGATGTCAGGCGTGTGACACCACCTTCGTTGGCAAGCTGTTTATTCTTTAAATTTCTGTTTTGTTTGTTTGTATCGTTTCCACTTCACCCGTGGAGAAATGCAAATCTTCTCAGAGGGTTTCCACATCCAGCATGGAACGTACTAGAATGAATATGAAATCCACTCATCCCGTCCATTACATGAAGAAATGGTTCCTTCTCTCCCAAGCTCACAATCCACATGGGTGGACCCAGGGGTGGAAACAGGAAGTGGCTCAGGAGAATCAGCAGAGCCTCCCAGAGGCACGACTCGAGGTACAGGCTCCTGAGGGTGCCTCTATGGTGGGCCCCATTTCCTCAGAGTCCAGCGTGGGCCCACTACCGTCCTGAGCGGATTCAACAAAGGGCCCAGAACTTGGTGCTGGCGCTAAGACCTCACTCACTCTCAAAATAAAGTTCCAGAACTTTCTTTACTCATGGCTGCCTGTCAAGGGGAGGTTCCTGCAGGGCCAGGTGAGATAAGAAGTTCATTCCTCTCTCTCTCAGGTCCTGTCTCCTCACATCTCTTCCTACTCTGTGAGACACCTGGCTCCTGAGAGCTGCGTCACAGAGGGTGTGGTGCCCGTCACCAGGGCTCCCTTCTCTGATGCCCTGATGGGTATTAATAATTGATTTATATAGCACCTTTTACAAGCCTGCGAGTGCCCTGTACCATTTCCCCTGTGTGGACACACGCATCGCTTTTGCCCGCAGACGATAAGCTGCCACCTCACAGGGGGAGGCGGCGGTGGCGCCAGGCACCTCGATGGCGCCAACAACATGACAGCAGACAGTTTGATGCAGGAAGTAGGGCAGCGCGTTATCTCCCCTGGCTGGGGTAGGGACGTGGGTGGAGGCGATCCTAGGCCCTCATTAATAAGTCAAAGGATTCCACCTCTGAGAGGCACAGTCCAGGAAGTGTGCTTTGCCCGTGTGGCCCGAGGGCCGTCCCATCATAGAGATGAGGGAACCCTGACGTGCAGGTGGAATGAGGGAACACATCTGTGAGCCCTGTCAGTGTGGAACACGAGGCTCTTGCCCAGGTGGAGTACCAGGCGGAGGTGGTGATCTGGTACCCAGGCCATTGGCTGCCCTATTTTATGGGGCTTGGGATTCATCTTTTATTTTGAGGCATCCTAAGTTAGTGTTTGGGGAGATCTGAAGTTTTTGGGGGGTCCCCGGTGTATTAATAATAATCTTGGTGTAGTTCTGACTATTAGAGTTCACTTAAGATTTTTAATTGCTTGGTATTTTTGAGAGAACCAGCATCATGGGGTTTAAGAATTCAGGATGAAGTCCATTTTCTGGTCGGAAAAGAGACCCTTCAAGTAGACACAGGTTCTGCAACAGCTGAGGGATCATGGGAAAGACGGATCTTCCCATAACCTCAGTTTACCCACTTATAATAGCAGGTACTTCACAGGGGTGTAGGACAGGGCCTGGAACTCTGTATGTGCTCTGGTAGATGAGCTGTTGATGATGACATCATGGTGACAGTCACCAGTCTCTCCATCCTGCTCTTTACAGGACAGCATTCTCCTAAAAGGAATTAAATATCTTATTTCCAAAAGGAACCCAGCCACGTAGGAATGCACCGCAACAAATCTTACTCATATATACAATTATACATCACTAATTAAAATACTACTAATCATAATAATAATGGAAGAGAGATTAGTTAGAGTTGGGGAGGCAGATTAGGGAGATGAGGAGGAGAAAGAGTGTGGGGAGGGGAGGTACTGGGGAATGAGATTTGTCGTATCATATGAAGTATGAATGTGGCATAACAAATCCAACTATTATGTATAATCAAAACACACCAACAAATTTTCTTAAAAAACATATGTCCAAATTAAGAAATGAACAAATGAACTTAACAACAACAACAACATAACAAACCCCAGTTTCTTAGAAAGGAAGATTGAGACAGAGAGAAAGGGTCCTATGGCTGTTCAGAGCCTAGTGTTTTGCTTCCTAGGAGGTCAGCAGGGGAAACCCAGACTCACCCAAGAGTAAAGGCCAAGTGCAGAAATGAGTCAGAGCACTTGGGTGGCCAAGTGGAAGAACTCAGAGGCCAGGAATAATGTATTGATTCCAAAGAAGCCAGGAGATGGGGTGTGGACCTAGATGAGGTGGAACTTGGGACTCTGGCAGGAACATCTACATCGGGGTTTTCCTAATTCATTCTGCCCTCTTCCACTCTGCTAGTTCATGTTCCATGGGCAAAGGACAGCATGGTCAAATAAGACAGCATGGCCTGCAGCTAACTTCTTTTCTTTCTTGGATGGTCATGCAACTGATCTATGGAGTAAGATCTTGGAGAAGTCCTGCAGAAAAAAAAGAAACCCAAAAAACAAAAAAACACTAAAATTTGGTTTAGTTCAGTATCTCCCAACCCATTTAATTGAATCTCCTCTATTTATTTATTTCATGAAAGCGTACATACTTTCCCTGAACATACTTTGGAAGAGATTAAATTAGAACAAGAGGATTTGGAAGAATTTGGTTGGAAAAAATATAGATTAAAAAACCCCGAATTATGTTTTTGTAATATTAATTCTGTCTAAGCATCATTTTTTAAAACAAAATCTTGTAAATAGACTCACCACCACTTCTAAGTTATTGCTGTTGTTCTTGAAAGTGTTGGGCTGAGATTTGGTAGCTATTTTAAGAACTGAGGAAGAGCTGTGTTCCCAGTCTGTGATGATGTCTATAACATTCACGAGAATGTCAATACAGTATTAAGGAGGACTGTTAGGATGGTCATCATCGATGACGTCCTGTCTCAGTGCCCGTGGATTATCTTATGTGGTCCTCCAAAGAGGAAGCTGAGGCTCAGAAGGGGTAGGTAGATAGTTTGCCCAAATTTATATTGCTAGAAAGAGCAGAGCCGACATTTGCATTCAAGACTTACCCTTGGAACAAAGCCACAGTTCTCATCTGGTACCCTATGTGGGCCTGCTGGTTCTCCTTCCCCATCCATGTCCTGAAGCTTCTCAGTGACTCAAGGGTCACGATGACTGTCAACCAGGATGGCCCTGAGTAGTTGGAGGCTGAGGTCCAGAAGGCTTGAAAATCTTTCTTGTCCTTTCTTGCCTAGAAGGCTGTTGAGTCACCAAGTGCGTGCAGTGGTGGCCGAGACACTGCCATGAGAGTGGATGTACGCATGCTCCTGGCGCTCTGTCAACATGGACCTTGCCTCTATGTGTGGCATGGCTATGTGATGCCCACGTGCCATGTGCATGCACACAGAGACTTGACATGTGCACCCGCACCCTGCATTGTGTCAAGAATGCCAGGCAGTGGGGTGGGGACAACAATTCTGGTGTGTCCAGGACTGTCCCAGCTTTAGCACTAAAAGTCTCACATCCTGGAAAACGCTTCAGGCCCTGGAGACCTGGGACAGTTGATCACGTTAAATAAGTCCTGTAGCCTAGATAGAGGTTGACAAGTAGGACTTGTCTTAAGGCAAGAGGAAGCTGAGTTCAGGGTCTTCCAAAGTAAGCCAGTTTTGCAAGGAAAGGCAGCGAGGTCCATTCCGACTATAGGAAAAAACCAAGAACTTCCATTGGAGAAAAAAAAAAAAAGCAAAATCCTAATAAAGTCTTCTTTCATGACATCCAGCCTTTTACTAATTCAATAAATGTGCTTTTAAAATAATGCTCTTCGACTCCTGTGTTCTCACTAAAATGCTTGCAATAATAATAGCTTTGGGAGTGTCCCTGAACGAGCCAGGTCCCTCGTTCAGCCATGACATACTGTACATTATCAAGTTTGCACAACCACCCCGCGAGGCAGGAGCTCATTTTATGCACGGTTTGACAGAAGAAGAAACTGAGACTCAGGCTATGAGGTCACTTGACCAGATTGCAGCTAGGAGGTACCTGATGCAGGTAGGCTGTACTCAGGTGACCTGAGAGCAGACTCCAGGCAACACCCACGAAGCCACACACGGCTCCCTCTGCCTGCTAGCAATGGGCATTTTGAGGATTCAAGAAAAAAAAACCACCTTTGGCTCATAATTCATGCCAGAGTTTAAGCTTCTGGAGGGAAGCTTTGGATTCATCACTGAATCCTCAGGGAACCTAGCATGGGTCTGTATACTTAGTAGGTGCTCAGTGAACTGTTGTCAAATTGGATTAAACTGAAAAAATCTATATATGTTGTGTTCATAGCAAGAAATATTTTGCAGCAGATCTGATTTATTTCAGTTGGCTGTTTTCTTTTTTTTTTTCCACCAGAATAGAACCCATTTCAATATGTCTGTCTCTCTATTAGATGTTCAGCTTTTGTCATATACACAGTAGTCCCTTTCATCAGAGGGGTCTATGGATACAGTGTACAAAGGGATGATTCACGTCCCTGCAGGGATGAGGGAGATGGCACAAGATTTTATCACAGTACTCAGAGTGGCGTGCACATCAAAACTGATGAATTGACATTTGTGGAATTTTGCTCTTAAGATTTTTGGACCACAGGGGACTGCAGGTTATTGAATTCATGTAAATTACTACAGGTAAGCCCGGTAACTGTTGTGTGTGTTCCTACGTACACATGTACATACACAAAACACGATAGGCATCATACATACATATGTGTAATACATAAACACATGATTATGAGGATCAGCTCACACTGTCTTGTTTTTTACTGCCTGCTGGGTACCTCACACCCAGCAGGGGCTCAGTAAATCTTTGTGGATGGGAAGAATGAATACATCTAAGATGTCCAGCAAGAAAACACCGAGAGAGTTACTCAGCTTCTAGGGAAATTTCCCCACCCAGTTTTAGAAGAAGGACATACGGGCATTGTCTGAGTCCAGCAATTTCGGTAGAGGCTCGGCCTGTCTCAGTGGTGAGTATATGGTCTCTGGGTTCCTGGGTCCCAGAAGAAAAAGGCAGATAGATTCTCCACCTTGTCTCTAAACCAGTCAGACCCACAGGGAAGTGGCAGCGTGTAGGGACTCACGTTTGGGTCACAGCCTATCAGCAGAGGAAGAAGCCATCCGCTGAGGACAGGCAGACACGTCTATAGCTGCTTGTCCTGTGCTGAAATGGTTCTGTAGAATGAAGCCAATTCAGCATCACAGCTCTATGAGGCTGATACAATTTAACTCCCAACTTACAGATAAGAAAACGAAGGTACAAGAGGTTACATAACTCGCCCAAGGTCACAGGACTCAGTCTGGCTGGAGTCCATGGTCCTAATCCTGTGAAGTGCTTCCCACCCACCGCAAAGAAAGTATAGAGACCAGCCGGGGTCTCTAGATGAGGAAATCGAGGCTGAGCCAGAAGCAATGACTTCTCCAAGGTCAAAACATAGAAAGATATAGAGCTGGGATTTTCTGAAACCCGTGGATAAGCTCCAACACCCACCAGACTTCACTGTCTTAGAAATAATAGGAAAGTCGGGCGCAGTGGTGCACGCCTGTCATCCCAGCAGCTCGGGAAGCTGAGGCAGGAGGATCACGGGTTCAAAGCCAGCCTCAACAATGGCAAGGCACTAAGCAACTCAGTGAGACCCTGTCTCTAAATAAAGTAGAAAATAGGGCTGGAAGGTGACTCAGTGGTCGAGTGCCCCTGAGTTCAATCCCTGGTACCCCCTTATCCCCCAATAAATAAATAATAGGAAAGGCTGGTCTCAGCCCAAGAGAATTCCCAGGTGGCTTTGCTGCTTCTGCAAAGGCAGCAGGTGAAGTTCAGGTGTGAGGCACAGAAGCACCATGCTCTGCAAGTCTAGAACCTCTCCCAGCTCCCCGCCCACCTTCTAAATGTCCCAGGTGATCTGTGACCCCGAGTCCTGACTGGGGGTATTGCTCATGTCCCTGCCTCCATCTCTACCTGTTCAACCGGTCCTTCTTCACCGCTGCCAGATTTCTCCAAATTTTACCTTTCACCTCCAGTTGTACACTGGCGCACGCTCCAATCCTATCTAGCGCTTCTCCCTTTTATCCTAAATTCCTCCAGCAGAGAGGAGGAGCAGCCATTCTCTAAGCTGTTCCTTGGACAAAGAATGCTCTTCCCTCTGTAGCTGCAGAAACTCGCTCCGTCCCACTTGGGGAAATTTACCAAGAGACCTTGGCAGAGCTTAGGTTCAGAGAAGCCATGGGGTAGAGAGAGCCACCTTTGGAACAGAGCCATGGAGCACTTCCCCTCCCAGCCAACCTCACTGTTCTTTGGCAGCGACATCCGGTTGGTGGAGGACACTGTTGTAGCTGTTCGTTAGTGGACTTGCCTCCTCCGCCTCACCCTGAGTTCTCGGCGGAGGTCATTCCTTGGTAATCTCTAGATCTCAACGTCCGGGGGTGGTCCACTGAGTTAAAGAAGTCTCCTAGGCAAACCCAAGCAGAGGCAGAGCTACCCAACTGCATGGAGATGCCACAGAGCGGGGAAGCTTAGTCCTCTCTCCGCCCTCACGGCCTCATTGGGCATTTGGCAACATTCACATGATAAATAATAAGCTTCTCAGCCATCAATCTCCCCCGGGATGTGGGTGCCCCCAGGATGTGACAACTCAAGAGACTCGTCACTGAACCCATTTTAGCTTCTCTTTCTAAATTCCCAGACTTCTGCCGTTGTGAGCTGTCTCCAGAACCTTCCCAAGGGGGATTTTCCTTGCTCTTGTAAATTGGAGATTTATGTTCCTCTTGCGGACTTTTCCCAGCTTAGCCGAATTCCTAGCTGTGGGTGTTTTCCTCGCAGCGGAGGATGTTGGGGAGCTGCTTTGTAGTGATTGCTTGGACTAGTTCTTACCTGCGTGCGAGGGGTAATTGGCAAGGAAGCGCGGTGTCCTGGTGGAGCGGGGGAGAGGTGGGTTTGTGGGATCAGAAGAACGCACGGGATTTGTCTCCTGTAGCTCTTGGAGACTTTCTGATCCTCCTCCACATCCCCACCTGGGAAGCTGGAGCAACAGTGCCTGTCACCTGGGAGGATGCTGGGAGGACCACTGTTAGCAGGCATCACCTTCCTTTGCAGCCTGAGACCTGTCCTTGACAAGGTCTGTCTTCTGCTCTCTGTCTTCTCACCAGCACCACACTTCCCGTTCACTCTTGGTGGTTTCCTTGAGCTGCATGTACCTTCCGGCTGTCCCAATGTCTTCCCATCACTTGCTTGCCCCTATCCCACCTGTCATTAAAGTCAAAGGTACAAGAGCGCCCGGGAACTTGAAATCTCTCAATGAACATTGACAGGCCTGACTTAACCTATCATCAAAAAAAAAAAAAAATCTAAATTTCTGTTTATTGATGGGGAAGGGAGGTCTTCTTGTGTGGACGTGAGGACATCAGTGGGTTTAACTGAAACACGGTGAGTTGGCTGGACCTGGGATTTGGAGTAGGCATTTCTGCTGGAAAACAGGTTGAGATGTGTGTCTCAGCCTCCCCCTCCCCCACACTTGGCGTTGACTTTGGTGGTTAAAATCACCTTGGGTCACCGTGTGTGCCACCCAGGACCTCCCATACCATGGATTTTGTGGATCCATACCTGTTTTCTAGAGAAAGAAGTTAGAAGAAGAACATGGAGACCAATAGAGTCAAAGCAGAAGAGAAGAAATAGTTAACATAAAATCAGAAAATAAGAACCCAAATGGCCATCGTTTAATAAGTAAGATTATTCGATATTCTTGGAGGAAAAATATTGTAAAGGGTGTGCTATTGAACTTGACAAGAAAAAAAAATGGAGAAACCAAAATTTTCCAAGTTCATAGTGAGAAACAATAAAAGAAGTTACAAATGAAGATATTCATTGACTTTTAAGATAGTGCTATGTACATTTCTGCACCAGAGTTTCTCCTCCTCAGCATGATTGATATTTGGGGCTGGAGAATTCTTTCCTAGCGGGCAGGGGGTTCTGACCTCTATAGTGCATCTCTGGCCTCTACCACCGAGACTCGAGGTCAAGGGTCAACAGAATCTTCAGAGGTGTGGTAGGGCTGAAAGCAGTTTCCAAATCTCAAACACCTCCCTGTGCACGGTTCTTTGCAGGACATTTGGAATGAATTGGTTCGGACCAAGAATATTGTCCTTGCTTTTTTCTTAAAAATTCAAAGACCTCCGGAAGGTACAAGAGTGCCCGAGAACTTGAAATTTCTCAATGAACACGGACAGAACTGACTTGAATGGAAGGCGGGGGCAGGAGAAGATGACCTCATTTATGATATCAGTGTTGTCTCAAGAGTGCAATGAGTTTTATTTCTGGGGTTACTGTATAACCAGGACATGAAGGAGCTGGGGACGGGACATGCAGGATGCAGGCACAGCCACTGAAACAGGTGAGGAGTGGAGTATGTCACGCACAGAGCACCTCCTCTAAGCACAGCGTTTCCCTCGGGTTCACCCTTGAAATAGCCCTCTGCTTGGTGGGCAGGCTCTTGACTGGCTGTTGATCCTATTAAAGGCCTTTACTCATTCATTCACCCCTGAGCCGCATGGTTCAACCTCAGGTTTCTATCATTGCTAAGAAAACAGTTAGGTAATGCAATTTGCCAGCAACTCGGGTTCTTTATCATACTTCCCGAAATGGTGGCTCTGGGCTTTTCTAGCGACAGAGTGACGGATGTTCAACTGCCTGGGGATGGAGAGCCTAGTGTGTTCAGGACCCTGCAAAGAGCACCGTGACCATGGTGGCAGAGGAGGTGACTTGCCAGCAGGGGAGACATTCTTGGGGAATCTCTGAGAGGTCTTGAACTTGGCAGTGGATGGGCTTCCTTTTATTGCCTGAGGAAGTTCCATTAGCAGGGAGTTAAGAACTCCAGGTAGTTTTAAATCTGCTCCTCTTCAAGGGGGTGGAAATGTCAGCTGTATCGGGTAATGGCTGAAAGATCGTTTGCAGGACGTTGCTCAGGGCTGGGGGTGGGGGTGGGGGTGATCAGCCCTGAAAATGCTTGACCTTGGAATCATCAACTGAAAAAGGACACGTCTTTTCTCCATCTGTGTATTCTTGATAGCTTGGGACAAAACCTTCTTGGTGTCCACCCCAAACTCTCTTCTTTCTCCTCTTGGTAACAAGCTGTTACTTTTCCCAGTGTCTCCAGGAGTTGGGTCAAATCAGGGGGGGCATTAGTGATATTCCCAGTCTTCAATCTTGGCCTTGAAAATGCACCATCCTGAACACTGCCCCCGTCCTCCCATCCACTTGTCCATTAAAGGAGACTCCCAAGGGCAGAGAGGAAGACAGAGACTCCAAATGGCAAGATCCTGGGTGCCTGAAGGAGCGCATGGAACCGAGCCCTCTTCTGACTTGTGTTGTAGAGAAGGTCACTTTACCACGATACACCACTGAGACTTGAGAGTTTTACTTGTTACAGCAGCTAATTTACCCTACTACACACCTTGCAGATAGATGGATGTGCACCCCTGGAATACCAGGGAAATGGATAAAACGCAAACTGAATGAAGTCTAAGATAAATTAGGAAAAGATATTTCTGGAGTCCATAGGGATGGATCTTAAGAATATCTGCCACAAGGGGATAATAAATGTGTTTACCCCAAAGAGCTTATGTGAAGAGGAAATGAGATTTGCTTTCAGAGACCTTGGCACGGGGGGCTCTCTGATCATGCAGAGGCTGCTGTTAATAATGGCTGGTTCTTACTGACATGGTGACCAGGTCCACTGGGTTTCAGAAGAAGGCATTTCAGGGTATGTGGTACAGGAGCAGAGGGTGGAGGCCAGAAGGACAGGAGACAGGAGAAGGTATGAATGGCAAGAGATGCTGTCCAGAGACAGTGTGGTGACAGAGACGTCCTGCTGGAAGCTACGGGGGGTGGGGGGTGGGGTGGCGGGGGCCACAGAGGAGGGAGATGAGCCCAACAGCACCAGGTGGGGTGGTTGCCACTTGCCACCAGGCACACACCTCTGCACCACACTGGCGCCTCAGCATATCTCCACTGTGATTTACAAGAAGCTCAAAGGGCTTTCTGGAAGTTATCTGCCTGCTGGACCTAACAGCCCCGCGTTATCAACTCCCATCTCACCAGGGGAAAAACAGGACGCGGAGCGGTAAACCTACTCACCCAAGATCAGAGCGCCAGGCAGCGGTCCGTGCGTAATCAGATTCTAGAATTCTCCACGGCAGGCTCCTCCAGGGCTCCTCTGGGCTAGCTCCCAGCCGAGGCAGCCACGCAAGCTGCCTTTCTTCTTCCTCAAAGAGACTCAGCTGGGCAGTCAGAGTGTTCATGCAGTTTCGTTATTAGCTAGATACTGATCTTTGACAAGAAGTTTGATTTACAGACCCAATATTCTCTGAGGTGCTGGTGGACCTCTTAGACTTTCATGCCCAGCATTTATTATGAAAATGTTCAAACAAACAGAAAAAAGTTGAAAAGAATCGAGTCAACACCTGCCCAGCCCTCCTCTAGATTCTGCAATGGATCCTGTGATCTTATTCTGAGCTAGCCCCTTGCTAAGCAGAGAAAGAAAGCTTTTAACGAAAACAATAAAGTCATGTTAGGAAGAATCTTTTTAAATATCTGCAAATATTCTTTCCAAACAAGTTTTAAAAACCTTTCCGCTCCTTAACAGCAAATTAGTGTGTTCTCTGAAAACGAGTAGATTTCAATATTTCATTTCACATTGAGGATCTACTTATTCTAGCATGAGTATTTCAAAACATCATAGAGCTGTACTATTGTCTATTTTTTCTTTCTTTTTTTTTTTAAGAAAAACACAACCTCACCCCCCCCACCCCCCCCCAAAAAAAATGAAAACAAAGAACAAAGAAGACAACAACAAAAATCAGGACTTGGGACAGCAAATGTGGCCTGCCACCGGAGATTAAAGAAATACTAGGTTCCTTTTATGGAGAAATGCATATGAGATTAGAGAAAGAAATGGCATGGTCAGAGGCCTGGAATGGTCAAAGAAACCTTTTAGATCTTATTACCTATTTTATGGATAAAGCCCAGAAAGGGCAAGTGATTTGACTGAGGTCACACAGCAAAGGTGTTTCAATGAGAGAATTAGACCAATCATTTCTTATACCAGAGGCAGAATTGGTGAAAAAGTACTCTCATGGATACAGCACTCTATCAGTGTCACCTTCCCCCAGTCTGACCATCCTGGAAGTTTCTGCATGCCTGCTCTGTCTTTACTGACAAGGACATACATGTACCATCAGTTCAGTGCTAATTGTGACTGCAGCTACCAGAGTAGGAGCCCGAAATATGCTTTCTCAAGAGATGGTGGGAAGAAGCTGCTGCCAAGGAGTGTTCTTTAGGAATTACTTTCTCTGCCCAGTGGCTTTGCCTGGGGTCCAGCTCCTGAGATGTCCATGCCAGGCAGATTCCGCCCTGAGCTGATGCACCCACCACCAGACATTGCTCCCAGGAAAACTGGATGCACAAATACAGCCTGCATCACCGTCTCCTCCCTGGTGCTCTAGAGAGTTTATCCAAGAGCAACAGGGCTGAGCTGATGCTGGGATCCCTGCCTGCCCCGGGTACCAGCCGGACCCCCAGGCTGAGAAACCCAGCCCCAGCTCTGACCCCTAGAGCAAGGGTGGCTCCTAGGCTCCTGGCTGGGGCTTGCTGTGCAGGAAGGAAGCCACGCAGGCTCCTGTCCCTGCGCTATCAGGTTGTCATCTTTGGCCTGTGCAACCCAGAGACCGTAATCTTTTGGGCGTCAGTCAGATCCTGTTGCAGCACTAAACTCTTTTAAGGAAGGGGGGTGCATATTGCTAATGAAGATAACCAAACAGCCCCGGCTGCCCCACTCCCTGACCTGCCCCCAGGCGGCCTTAATGACTGTTTGTGAAGTGCAAGCCTCAGATGAAAGGCGCCCAGGTGAGCGCCCCTGCCCAGGGATGTCAGGACACCTGCCCGGTGCCGCCTGCAGGGGGTCGGGCTGGTCCCCTCCAGTGGCTCTGGAGGGCTGGCTGCTCCTGAAGGCGGGCATGCAATGGGGGGGGGGGGGAAGTGTCCCAGGATTCTGGGACCAGGGGCAGGGGACAGGCAGGGGCCTGGGGGAGGGGGAGGAAAGGATGGAGGAGGCAGAGGTCAAAGAGCAAAAGACAAGAGAGGAAAGGGCTGAGGGCGACTAGGTGAAGGATGGAGGGAAGAGGAAGGAGAGAGAAAGGGAGGATCCACGGGGAGAGGGCGAGGAGGAGGAGGAGGAGGAGGAGGAGGAGGAGGAGGAGGAAGATTTAAGAGAGAGGCAGAGAGGAGAGAGAGAGAGACCCTGGCAAGCGGGAGGCTGGAGGAGGGACAGCGCGGGGACAGCAGAGGGGCCGCCGCCGCAGTCCCTCCTGTCCTTATCAGGGCCGCGGCCCCGCTGCAGGTGCGCTGGCGCCGCCGAGTCTGCGGGGCCGCGGTGGCCCGGCGGCCGGGCGGTGGCGGCGGCAGGCAGGGCGCGAGCAGGGCGCGGGGGCGCGGCCTCGCCTTCGCACGCAGGGCGCCAGAGCCCCGCCACCGCCCGCACCGGCCACCTGCGGCGACAGGAGGCCCGGGGACACCTGCCAACGCCCCCGCCCTGGACTCCTGCGAGCCAGCGGGCCGGCCTGGGACTGTGGGAGCGACGCGCACGTCATGCAGGTCACTAGGCTGCTGCTTTGGGCCACAGCTCTGGATGGATCCATGGATTCTATGCAAAGATGCGGGGCCTTTTCCTTTTTCTCTTTTTCTGGCTTTGGTGCGCGATGCCTTAACCCTGGGCCACCGGGGTGCACCTGAGCTTGGCCATTTCCAAGCTGTGGCCCTGGGTGAGGGTCCGCACCTCAGTCTCCCCCTTGGTGCAAGGGGGAGCATGAAGGCTCCCCATTCCCAGGGCCGCTGGGAGGCTAAAGGTCAGAGGTGTCCGGGCTTCAGCGTCCCACCATGGAGAAGTCGTCCGTCATCTGTGTTGCCTTATTATTGGGGTGTGGGGAGAGACCGTCTGAGATGCAGGGGAAACCCCCGACTAAACCCGCAGGAGCGGTGCCTGGCCCGGTCCTTCCTCCAGGCTTCAGGAGAGGCCATGAGACTGGGCATCCTCCAGGGCTCGATCCTGAAGGTCCAAGTCAGGTCCTGGCTCAGGGTCTCCTGCTCCTCCTGAGTACAGTGTGCCCCGGGCCACCCTGAGCCCTCACTGCTCCTCCTCCAGGGCTGCTGACCCTGCCAGGACAGGGTGGCCCCATGCGCAGAACTGGGATCCAGCTCTGGTGGTGGTATCTGGCTCCATCTTTACCAACTCGGGGACTCTGGGTCAACGCACCCCACTTGGCCCACGCAGGGTTTCTTCCCCTGGAAAAACGGGCAGTGGTACCAGCAGCTCCTGGGAGTTGCTGAGAGGGTAAACTGGGTGCTGCTGCAGGGGCTGGGCCACCCAGACCTGCCTGCTGGAGAACAGAGGACCAAATGGGGAACCCCTCTGCCAACCCACCTCAGGTTCTGCCACCACGGGGGACCAGCTCTCCCAGACCCCCCAGCCAAAGGTGGAGCCCATACTGGAGCCCAGCTACTCTGGGGACACCCGGATGGATGCGCAGTGTTGATGTACAAGTCCCATCACTCTCGAGAGGCCTTCTCAGACCCGTGACCTCAGGCTCCTCCTGCTCAGTCCTCCCTTCTTGCCCTCTCCTTCCACCTCGGGCCCTGCTCCCCTCCCCTGTATCCTTCATCAGCATCTCCCCCCACAAGGCACCGCGGCACACACCTGTTATCCCAGTGACTGGGGAGGCTGAGACAGGAGGATTCTGAATCCCAAGCCAGGCTCAACAACTTCGTGAGGCCCTAAGCAACTTAGTGAGGCCCTGTCTCTAAATAAAGTACAAAGAAGGGCTGGGGATGTGCTCCGTGGTTAAGCACCCCTGGGTTCAATCCTCCATACCATGAATAAACAAAGCATCTCCTCCAATGAGTCTCTTAGCCCATCTCATTCCTTCCAAGTCTTTCTCTCAGAGGATCTGAACTAACACAATGAATTCATACGTAGAGGACTCACATGGGCAGCCCCCAGCAGGTGTTAGGTGCCATTATTATTATTACTGTCGCCACTCTGTCTCCCTGGTACTAGTATTCGGGCTGGCTGCCCTGAGTTATTTTCTTTTTAATCTCATTCTCTCTCTATTCTGCAGATACTTCCCAAGACAGTTTCTCTGGGCTGCCAGAAGGCATGTGTCACACTGGGGTCACAGAGCTCAGAAGCAATCTCTGTCCATACTGAGCTTACTGCCCAACAGGAGTGACAAAGAAACAAAGCTTTTGATTTGGGATGATCAGAGCGGGGGGGGGGGGGGGGACAGAGTGGAAAAGGCAGTAGGCGGCAGAGGGGAGAAATCAGGGAAGGCTTCCTGGAGCAGGTGGCATTTGTGCTGAATCATGAGGGATGAACAGAGTTATTCAGGTAACCCAGACAGACAGAAAGTCTACTCAAATGAGTTAGGCAAAATGAAACACAGACCTGGGTGGGAATTTTTCTAGAAGGCATTGAAAGCCTTGAAGGAAAAGGAGACATAGAAGGACTGTGTTGCCTAATGGTTAAAGGTAGGTGGAAAGGTCCCAGAGACCCGAGGAAGGTGGCCCAGGCTACTTTCCAAATCTACTCCAAAGTGGCTGTCATGTGGAGAATCAGCCCCGTGGGCAAGGTTTTCTGCGTTTTCAAGAAGAACTGGACATTTGTATGTGAAGCTTCCTATTTTTTAAAAAAATTGTATTATTTATTCATTTTAGTGGTTGATGGACCTTTATTTTTTATTTATATCTGGTGCATGAGAATCGAACCCAGTACCTCACACATTCGAGGCAAGTGCTCTACCACTGAGCCACCACCTCAGCCCCGTATTTTCTTTATCTTGATGATTGATCAAAAAAGCATTCACAAAACAAAACAAAACAAAAAACAAAAAACCATCACACATGGTGCAGAGTCAAACCAAGGGCCAGATTTGGCCCTGGAGCCACCCACCGGAGACCTCTGGGGGTGGTACCTGGATGCTGGAAGAGAGGGCAGACAGAGATATCAGGGGATCCAGGACCTCAGGGATCAAGGGGCACGCCAGACCTCGGGCCAGCCTTCTCCCCTGAATGTGAGCTCTCGGGGTTTCAGAATTTAGCACTGCACTTCAACCCAGCTCCTGAAGCCACCCGCCTCCTCCGAGAGGACTTGGTGCAGTGACCATCCTAGTTTCCAGTCCAAACAGGGAGGCCCAGAAGCTCCCGAGGTTGCCGCCCCCCCTGGGTCTGACCTCTTCCCTCGGCCCCCAGCGTCTCGTGGGGCAGGAGGATGTGGTGCCTTCCACAACCAGAGGCCTGCCTCTCCTTCCCCCTCACTGGGATGATGGCTCTTTCCTTAATCCTTTCTTGGGGCTACCCCATCTTTTCCAGTATCCATCATCATTAGGAGTGGGGCACGTTGACCCACACGCTGAAATGAAGCAAATCAAATGAAATATAAAGAGACCTGTCGAAGCCCTCTCCAGACAGCCCAGGGGAAGTTCCCCAAATGAAGGCAGCGCCTGTGAGCAGAACAGGCAGAGAGAAAACCTTTTAGCCCAAACCAAGAATGTTCTGGCTCGGGTATTTCATTATAATAATGGTCCGTCTTGGAGGGGCAATCTAGGAGAGAGGTTAGCAGCTGAATGCCGTTCTTCCCCTAAGAGAGTCAGGTGTCTGCAGCTGGAGGAGCCTGTGCCGTCTTCAATTGGAGGCCAGGAGTCTGAGTCAATACGTGGAGCTTTTAGGTGTATTTGCCCGGTCTCCAGGCCTGTGAGTTGCAGATAATCTTTGTTTTCACAATGCCAAAGGAGGCCTGGCTGTCGGACAGTGATGGGAGTCTTTGATTACTTCCAACTAGCCATTAGTTAATTGCTCAGAGGTGAGGAGCTTACAGGGCAGGGCCCTGATGATCCAGGGGGTACCCCACTTAACAGCAGAAAAGTTACAAGCCTCCAGGTCCCTCCAAATTCACACAGTCCTCACCATGTGTCCCAGTGAGAAAGACTCCAGCAAAATGAGCCCCTGTGGGGCTGGGATGGTGTGGCTCCATGGTAGAGCGCTTGCCTAGCAAGTCTGAGGCACTGGGTTCAATTCTCAGCATAGCATATAAATAAATAAAATAAAGACCCATTGACAAGTAAAAAAAAAAAAAAAAAAAAAGACACCCTCACCTTGAATGTGTGGTCCTGGGCCTCCACAAAGTGTGTCAGGCCTAAATGAGACTTAGCTAATATGGAGAAAGGCCTTCCATTCACGCATGCAGGCAAGAACTCCTTTTTGAGGGCCTACTGTGTGCTCCCCATGAGAATGGCGGTAGGCAAAATGAGACCAATGTCCTCCTGGGGTTGCCACTTTTTTGGAAGAGGTTCACTCCAGAAGCACACAAATGACTTTGTTCCAGTATAACCCTGCAATTAAAAAGGATAGGATGTGTATTAGTTTCCTGTTGCTGCTGTAACAAAAGTTCCACAGACTGGATGGCTTAAAGCAATGATTATTTATTCCCTCACAACTCTGGAAGCCAGAGGGCCACAATCCAGGTGTCCGAAGGGCCATATTTCCTACAAAGGCTTGCCAACAGAATCTTTCTGGCACCATCTTTGGCTGTATCACTTTAAGGTCCGCCTCTGTTGTCACACAGCCTTCTCCCCTCCTGTCTCTTTTTCTCTGCTGATAAGAACACCAGTCATTATTGGTTTAGGGCCCACCTGATCACTTCCTCTTACCTGGATTTCATCTGCAAGGACCTCATTTCCAAAGAAGGTCTCATTCAGAGCTACTAGAGGCTTGGACTACAGTTCTCTATTTAGGGGACACAATCCAACCTATAATGGCATCATTGGGGAGATTCATGTGGCTTTGAAGGGCAGTGGGGTGGGAGTCTCCTCTGGAAACCTGCAGCTTTGAGGGTGTGCTGTTTGTTTGTGGGGCCTGGAGAAACTGTGGCTGGAAAGAGTCAGGACCAGGGAAGAAAGGTCACCAAACCCCAGGAGACTGGCTGATTCCTTCAAAGGCTTTTCAACCTGTGCCATCATCCTTGCAAGGAGATTTATTTTTTTCCTCCATCAAACCACAAATGATATCTGGGTACACTTTTATTTATTCCTGAGAAATTCCTTTGTGCTGGCTTTATGTCTTCCCCTGTAGACAGGTCCCCCGCAAAGTCATTAAAATCCATCAGGGCAGAGAAATTCACATCAAATCAGCCGTGTTCCTTGAGCATCCTGAGATGAGGGAAAAGATATAGCTCAAAGTAACAGAGGAGTGAACAGGGAAAAGAGAGGGGCCTGGGGATGGGGAGAAATAGGTTTGAACTCTACCCTTGTTGCTCCTGAGCCTGGGGACCATGGAAGGCAGCCCATCCTGCCTTAGTTTCTTATTAGTACAGTGAGTTACTTACGAAATCCCCGTGTTTCCAGCTTCTCAGCCAGAATAGGTCAATTCCAGTCAGCAGAGGACTCCAAACCGTGGCTGGTACAGTGTGAGCCCCCAGTCACTGGTGAACATGAGGAAGACTTTTCTTAGGAAGGAAGTAAGGAGATGCAGCCTCCCAACAGGAGAAATTGAATCCTAAAAGATTTAAACCAAATAGCAAGATGGGGGATGGGATGGGTATCACCTGGCAGAGTGTGATTGACAGCCCAGTGAGTCAAGCAGACACTAACTGCTAAGAAAGAAACTGAGCTCATGGGGGGTGTAAGGACGCATTGGGCTTGCATGGGCAGAAGGGTTTGGTCATGCAGGTGATTGCCAGGGGACAGGGTGGTGCATTCCTTCCAGAGATAAGGGGGTGCATGGAGTTTCAGACTGGACAAGTTGGAGGTGTCATTTTTTTTTTTTTAATAATTAGTAGAATAGTTTGACTGGAGACCAGTGACCTGCTTGAGAAAGGAAATTCTGGCCCATCTGTTTGAAAGTGAGTTGGGGACTTAGAGGCTTCGAAACATCCGCAAATTCCGATACCCCTCTTATCAAGTAGTGGACGGCAGCCCCCTCCCCTTGACTATGAGCACTTTTTTTTTTTTTTTTGCAAGTTGCCTGGCAATGAAGCTGCCAAGTCTGGTTCTGAAGGTCACCAGGAGATAAGAAGAAGACACAATTGTCTCTGCTTTACTACTCTAAGCTCAGAGCGGTTTGCTACACAGCCGTACATAGCCAGAGCAGAGCTGGACAGGGAAAATCCACTGGAAGGGTGGAGATTTTAAACCGTAGCCAGAGGGAGCCACAGAAGATGCTTGACCTGGGAGCCACTTGATCCAAACGGTGCTTTGGGAAGACGAATCCGGAGGCTTCTGCCAGGTAAGCCCAGCAGAGGCGGAAGTGAAGTGTCACCTGTCAAGGGGTAGGAAGAAGGTGGAACCCTGTCCATCTACCTTCTTCCTCCTATTAAATAGAGTGCGGTCTAATCCATAAGCTGTCCCTGGGAGAGGATGACGTGGCCAGGACAGTTGTCTGCAAGTAGGGCCCTGCCTGCTGCGGGGAAGGGAGCGTCAGAACGGCCCGAGGACAGATGCCAAGGAGAACAAGGGGTGGGGACAGGGATTCAAGAGGCATCGGGTGAGGTCCCCCGGCCCTGCTCCCTCGTTCCCAGCTGCCAGTTCTGGGGGTGTGTGAGCATGTTAAGTGAGTTTGGGATTAGAGGGCCAATCTTGGTGAAATCTCAAGTGTGTAATTTACCACATGAATCACCCAGCAGAGCAGTAACATGAAATTCACAGCCCGGGGTGGCAATTAGCGTGAGTAAGCAAGCCCAGGTTGCTTTGGAGTCCGAGGCCCCTCCAACACAGATGACCTAGACATAAACTAGGAGAAAAGTGATTCACAGGCTGGTTCCTTGCGGGCAGCCACAGGATGTCCAGGGCGATTTTTCTTTTTAATGTAGAGCTGGTTTTGCAGGGAGGGGGTCCTTTGGTGTCTTAGATGTTCCTCTTGCAAGCTGTAGCAGTTCATAAAAGTCAATTAGTGGCACTGAATAGGACAGTGTTTTGCCGAAGCCGATTCCATTCCAGTTCTACCTGCGTCGGACTCACCTACGGTCAGATTTCTGCAAGCAGAGTTCCAGAACCATCGCCATCAAAGGGGCTGGGGGCTGCACCCGGGAATGGCATTTATTAACAATCAAGCACCGGCTCTGAATGTGTAGAAACTTGGTCAAAGTATTTTAGACAACATCTCTTCGTGGTTTCCTATTCCAGTTTGCACACGGAAAGAGTTTGCGTTTTTGGGTTTTTTTTTAAATTTTTTTTAAAGAAAAATTACAAAAAGTAACACATGTTCACTGTAACCAATTAGGAAAAGCTGGTCTGCTTTTTAGAAGCAATTAAAGACGGAACAGTCACCCCGTGATTCATGTGGTGATGCTCACAGAAGTGTTCCCTGCTTAACCAGCTTACATCCCTGAATGGAGATTAACCAGCGAGGTTAGCTCAGGGGACGAGAGGGTAGGACGACTCTGCCTCGTCTTGGAGGCCAAGTGCAGGGCTTCTGCCAAGCATGAGAACTTCAGTCTGATCCCTTTTGAGGCTCCTGGGACGTGCCAGGCTATAATTGAATGGGCAGAAAAAAGCCTGCCTAAGAATGTTTTTGGGTTATAGCCAGAAGCTGGGCAGATCCATCCATTTAACAAGAGCACCTACTTGTGCCAGGCATTTCCTAGACACCAAGGATGCAACATTGACCGGGTCTGACCTTCCCTCAGTTGTCTCCCACCTGACCCAGGGACTCAAAATCCCATTCATTCCCTTTTTGGGAAAAATTTCCTCATTCTTTCTAGGTTGGACGAAAGACGATTCCGTGAAATGAAGATATGGATGTGAGACGGTCTCATGCTTTGCAAAGCCGCGGTTGAGGAGCAACAGCTCAGATGCGAACCTTGAACCATTGCCTATTTGATGGACAGATGGCCGTGCTCAGTGAATTCCTTCACTTGTAGGCTCTCTCCCAAGGCTTTGGTGGTGCAAGGGCGGGGCTGTGTAGTTGGAACAAAGATCCTGTGGTACACAAAGTCAGAAATATTTCTCATCTGACCCTTTCCTGAACCAGTTTGTCAGTCACGCCTCAGACTATCAGGTTTCCTAAGTGCCCCGTAGGATGGGCCAAGCGAGCCTTCCTGGCCATCCCAAATCAGAAGGATCTCTCCGTCGCTTCCCGCCTCTGTGCTCCTGAAGGGATTTTTCCTGGGGGGTGTTCCTGGACTTGTAGGCATCGGTGACAACTCTATCAAAGGCCACACACCTTCTCTGCCACCAAGCCCTGGGTGGCAATGTAAGCCTTGTTGGGATTTTCCGCTCTGTGCTGCAGATCTGCAGATAACCGGGAAGGACAGCTGTCTTCAGAGCCGGCTGACAGAGCTCAAGGTTGTGTGGAAAGGCTGAAGGTAGGATCATAACCACCTTGACAGGTCGCCAGCCAAGCCAGCCACTGTGGGGACTCTTTGTCCTCCATTGGCCCAGATTTCTCGTGTTTGGGACTGTAATTACGGGTAGCTAGGATGTGACAAGCCGGTAAGCCCCAGATTGACTGCACAGATCTATTCTCTTGGTGTTTTTGTTCTTTTATGCTCCAGTAAATTGGTCAACTGCCCACAAAGTCCAAATCATGGCATATCCTGCCCCCTGGGAGGTGAGTGACACTTTGTGAAGACTGCCACCTTCCATGGGGACTACTGAATGGCCCTAGAGCTGATCTTGCAAGAGTTTTCCAAGCTCGCAACTCAAAGGGCTCTGAGGGCATGGATTGGGAGCAGGAGCTGGCAGACCGCGGGCAGAGGTTTAAATCTGACCCTCACCCTGGGAAACCAGAAAGGACAACCTGAGAAGGGACAAGGCCTGCTTAGACCTCAGTTTCCTCATCTATCAAACAACCGACCTAATGCAATGGTTGAAAGGAGTAAACTGAAGGTCATACGCTCTCAGCCCCTTTGTAGATGTTCATTAAAAGTGAATCCTGTCTCTGGCAAACTCTTCTGTTCTAAAACTTTATACAGCTCCCATCTACCCACCAGGCCATACCTAAGAGGAGATGCAGCCAGGAAAGAATGGAGAGATTGGTATCTCAAGTGGAGACAATAAATGCAAAGGCCTATGGGCTGTAAAGGGTGTTTAATAAGCAGCGGGAGAGGTTGAGACTTGGCTTGGTCAAGTCAGCAGGGGCTATATAAGAAATTTGGGTCTGATGAGCATCTTCATCTGTGGAGGCTTTAAGCAGAGGGGGAGGGGGAGGTGAGGAGGACTTGATCTTGCAACAGTTAAGATGATGGCAAGGACCATCCTGGAACATCCTTCTTCAAAGGGCTCAGCACGGGACTTTGTCTGAGTGAGTTCCCTGATGTCTGAATTTTAAGAAAATCTGCAGGTGCAGACAGGCAAGAGGGGTGGGGTAGACCTGTTCCTATTGAGAATTCTCAAGGCCAAGCTGGGGCTCTTGGCCTGATGCTGTATAAAAGCCAGATTATTCTCTAGGAAAGAAAGGCCTTGGGCACAGGTGCAGGTCAGTCCCACGTCCCTCTTGCAGGTTGCAATTCTCAGAGCTGCTTTAGCCCAAGATGAAAGAAGCCCAAGATGAGGAGAGACCCAAACCCATGCTGTGCTCTCTCAGGGCTTTGGAACCAGACAGACCTCACTTCCAGCTGTGACTCTGTTGCTTCTTAGTGACAGGCCTCGAGGAGTCTGTATTTTTCCACCTGTGAAATGGGAGCCGCGATAATCTCAATATCGTAGCACGGATTCGAATGAATGGTATGGATGAATGGTATGTGATACATGAACACGTGATATTCATTCAATTACTGGAATCTCTTGCCCTTATTTTTTATTAGCAAGACCACAGACTCCAATTTGCTCTTCTTTTGAGAAGATTTGAAAAATAAGGTACAAACATGAATGATGGTTCCTGATCATACCTATATCCAGGCTTCTTAACATCTAGTCTTAGGTGTTGGTTGTAAAGTCTCCTAGGGTTTGCAGGGCTGGGCACTGCCACAGTAGAGAAGCTTAGATTTTATAGTTAAATAGATTGATTTGAGCCCTCTCCTCCCTGTGTGGCATTGGGCAATGTGCTCTCCTCCTATGAGTCTGTTTTTTTGGTCTTTGAGATGGTCAGTACCTCCTTTAGAACAGGGATAGTTGATTTTGTTTGTTGGTTTGTTTGTTTTGTTTTAGTGGCTCTGCAGATTGAACCCAGGACCTGGTGTGTGCTAGGCAAGTGCTCTAGCACTGAGCCACATCCCCAGCACAGAACAGAAATAATTGGTAAGAGACCCTGAAACACAGTGGACTCCTGTGGACATTGTTGAGTGAGTGAATGAAACACAGGCTGGCAGCGCTGTTAAAACTTGCTCTCAATTCCAACCCCTCCTCCACAGTGGCTTGGGAAGTTATCCCTGGAGCCCAGAGCCTTGTGAATGGGGCGTGGACTGGTTTGGATGGAAGAGTACTGAGCTCTGCCCTGGAGAACCAAGATATTGTTTTCCCGGGTCACCCTGATCACATCTGCTGACCATGCTGAAGGGAAGCCTGGGATGAAGGCTTTGTGCTCCGATGGGGGTTGGGCAGTCTCCTGGATCTTAATCTCTCATCTATGACTTTATTTTGGAAAACTGTGCTTCCAGCTCCACCCTTTTCCCCAGTCCCTGCTAATACCTTCAACTTGTTGATCCAAAGATCTCTGGAAGGGGAAGCAGGGCTGAGTGGTCCATCCAAGCCAGGAACCCCACCTGGTCCCAGGGGGTGGAGGGGGCAGTGGGTGCCGCCCCCCATTCAGTCCTGCTATCAGCTCTCCTCCCTCCCTTGGGAATCACCACGTGGGGGTGTGGAACAATGGGAGTTTGAAGAGGAAGAAAGGTCAGGATAGATTTAGGGCCCTGCCCCTAAGCCAAGTTTCCCAACCTGGACACTGTCGACATTTGTTGTTGGTGGTGGGACTGTCCCTTGAGTTGTAGGATGAGGAGCAGAAATCCTTCATTCCACAATGGCAACCTTAGACATTTGGAGCTGGGTGGAGGGGAAGGCTTTATGACAAGTCCCCGAGTGCCAGTGCGCAGGGATTCAAAGGCGTGCCAGGCCAACTTCACCTCTGCAGAAGCGCAGGCTACCCTAAGTCTGGCAAGGAAGCACACTGGGCAGGCGGTCTGCCTGTTATCCCTGGCAGCACTGCCCCTTGCTCTGATAGGAGGAGCTCAGGCTTGCCTTCTACGTGATTGGTTCATTTTAATATTGGGGCGGGCAAAGGGGAGGGCTATAGTTAAAAGAGCCACAATTGGATCCTACATCCCAATGAAAGCTCAATAGTATATTCTGAAAACGGACCGCAGGATGTTCTGTTTCTCACAGCATCAGTGGAGATTTTCATCCCTGTCTATGATTTAAGAAAAAAAAAAAGAACCCTTGGGGTAACAAGGCAGGTTCTGAAATTCAACCTTAAGTTCTTCACAAGAGTGACCTTGGGCAAGTCCATGGGCGTCTCAGGGCGAGTGTCCTGATGGCTGACTGGTTTCTGCATACGCTGTCCACTCACTTTCTCCCTCTCATGTGTTCATCATCAAAAACCTGGCCATTGCACACCTATGAGGCCCGTGGACCACTGTCTTCGATGTCACCACCTGCTCCCCACCCTCACACCCACTTCCTTCACGGTTCCCAATATACCCAGCAAACTCCTACCTGGGGGCCTTTGCTGGCCTTCTGCCTGAAACTCTCTTGGGGTTTGTTCTCACCTTCAGTTTTTGTCTCCAATGTCACTTCCTCAGTGAGGTTTCTCTGGGGTACTCTATAAAGTACCCCAACCCCCCCACACACACACACACATTCTCTCTCTCTCTCTCTCTCTCTCTCTCTCTCTCTCTCTCTCTCTCTCTCTCTCTCTCTCTCCCCCCTCCCTCCCTCCCTCCCCATCTCCCTTCCTTGCTGGACTGTTCTCCATGTGACTGTCATGAAGTTTTCCTGCTCTCTTGTTTATGGTCTAACCTGTGGCCCAAGAATGGAGTCTCTTTCCATTCCTCTTTGCTCGTGCCTGGAATGTTGCCTGCCCCTGGAGGTTGGCACTCAAAAAACACTTGAACAAATGAATGATCACATGAATGAGAATGATTCTTATCACCCTTATCGGTTTGGGACAGGGAGGCTCAGAATGCTCCCATCATCGTTTGTCACAGCAAGTAAAAGGCAGAGTCCAAATTTGCTTCCTCTCTGCCTGCCCGTTGAGGGAAAGTCCATCAAGGTGCCGGGCACCCCTTGCCTAGACAGAGGACCAAGGAGCCAAACACACGACTAGACCCCCGGGCAGAACTGGGATCCCAGCCAGCTGCCAAGGGCACCTGCGAACTCTCCTGCAGAGGTCCCCCAGGAGCCGATTCAGATATTTAGGATCTCGTTTAAGATGGCTTGATCTGTTTAATAAATTAAGGGGTTTATTAGACCCTTATCTAGCAGTGCAATAGGATACCCATGTTCACCGTCATTTCAGATTTGAGCCCAACAAAAGCCCAAACGGAGGGAAAAACATCGCCCACAGCGTGGCTTATCCTTATTGTTTCAAACCCAATGGGTCACGCATTCTGCTTTTTAAATAGACTTTCTGAAAAACAACAATATCCGCCTACTCCCCCACCCCCTCCCTGACGCCTTCCAAACAAAACTGCCATAAATAGGACTTGGGAAGTAATCACTTGCTGCTGCTGCTGCTGCTGACTCCAACTGGAGCAGTAGAAAGTTCAGGCTGCGTCACACAATGGTGGGTTCCTGGGCTGTATGTGTGTGTGTGCGTGCGCACACGTGCACATGTGCATGCCCGCTTACGGGGTGTGTGCACACGGGCGGGGCTGAGGGTGGTTGCTGACATCTTTTCAGTTGCAGATGGAGGCCCTCCCACCTTCTGTCCTCAGTGCTCTGGGGACTGTTGGATTCTAGTGGGGAGGCTCCGAGGCCATGACACCCACAGCTATTGCTGGCAGCATGATAGCAGGCACCCTTGGCCTCCCACGGAAAGTGTCTGATGCACAGGCCCCGCTGTCCTTGGGAATCACTCCTGTGCTCTGCCCTGCCGTCTTGGAATGCCCGTAGCCTTATGCTTTGCAATAAAGACAGTGAACCCTCTCAGGAACGTGGGCGGGGCCAGCCTGTTCCCAGCTCTTCATGTGGCATCCTGATGTTTGCCCTCCTCAGGACCCTTGGAGACAGATCTTACTTCTGCCCCTTTCTATATTTGGAAAGTGAGAGTCAAAGAGGTCCTGGCCCTATTTCTAGGTGCAGAGCTAGGAAGTGGCTGTGCTGGGATTTGCCTCCGGGAGGGGTCATGTCCAAGGACGGTCATGTCCAAGGACGGTGTTGGAAGGTTCCTCAATATTCTTGCTCACGTCTTTGGGCCTCTGCTGGTTTCAAAGACCTTTGACCTGAAAGAAAATGTCAGCACTCTACAAATTTACATACTTATTGACAATCAACTTGACAACTCTGATTTCTGGAAATCCTCACATCCATCCTCTGGAAACTGAAAAACTGGACTCAGGAAAGTTACAACAAAACTTGTGTAGGATTCAAAGCCAGGGAGCAGGTAGAGTCATGATCTGAATCCAAAAATGTCTGGATTAGACTTGTGAATATCTAGATTTATAGCCTTTCCTCTAGTGGCCAACAATTTCACCAACGTATTACTTTCTACCATTTGTCGTAAGCCTGAGCTGAATTTGGTTTTCTCTCAGTTCTAGTTTGTAACCTGGGCCAAATCATGGAGTATCTCTGAGCCTCTGTTTTCTCACCTGTAAAATGGGAATGATAATGTTATTTGCTTTACAGGATCACCACCAGGACTAGGTGAGCTCCTATAGGCTTTAGAATAGTGCCTGGCGTGTGAATAATCATTGATGTCCTACTGGTTGTTATCATCATTATTTCCTACTAGAGGTTGTGTCCCCTTTGACCCAACACAAACTCTTTTGTGGAGTCAGTGCTGTTTCTTTATCGTATCTGCCTGCCCGTCTTTATTTACTCAGGATGTTCCTGCTTCAAACACCCAGGTCCCACCTCCAGGAACCGCTCCCCTCCCCCCAGTCTTTCTAGGTGTGGCAGAATTCTCTCCCCTCTCCACGTCCCTCTGTCCTGTAGCAGCTACCTCGGCACAGAACCCTGTCCTTCTTTGAGCATGATTTATTTACAGAGTATGATTACCCCCTCCTCAACCAGGCACTGTACCGTGTTCCTGTGAGCATGCTCTATTTCTTGAGTGACGGTAGTCTCACTTAGGCCAGGCACCCAATTTTTCCCGGCTCAGAGGGTCCAGAAAAGTGCTGAGGCTGATTGGTGCTGGAAACTGGGAAGAGCACAGGACTCAGAGTCTGATGGGATCTGGGTGCGAATCCTGGCTTGACCCCCTGCATTATGTAACCTCTCAGGTCTTGCTGTCCTGATGAGAATATAGAGGGTACCCTGACTTTTCAGGGTAGTCATTCAAGGTCCTGCCATAGATACTATGTTACAGCCTCTTCAGATCATTAACAGTAGCAACTCAGTTTTGAGCAGGTATTTACCATATGTCGTTTCCTGTGCTAAATATTTTACAGATATTATTTTCTCATTTAAATAAGTAGTCAAAGGATGCCCAAATCACCTACAATAAAAAGAAAAAAATAGACAAACTAGACTTCCCTAAGATTAAAAACCTTTGTACTTCTAAAAATAACCAAAAAGAAAGTGAAATGATAATTCACAGAGTAGAAGAACATTTTTTCTAAATATCCTCGATAAAGGGTTAGTATCTGGAACCCGTGCAGACTCTTACAACTCAACAAAATATAAATAACCCAGTTGAAAAAGGATCTAAAATAGACATTTCTTCAAGGAATGGGTAAACAATGGACCAGTAAACACATAAAAGAGATAGTGGACACCACTGATGGATGGTGGACACCACAGGCAGCTGCTAGTGGCCACCTGCATCCTGGTCCCTGCATCGTATTTTGCTTCTTTGAATTTCCTTCTCTGGCTCTGAATCTCCCCCTCCCCTCTTGTAAGGACCCTGAGATGCCCCTGGGCCTGCCAGAATAATCCAGGACAATCTCTCATCTCCAGGTCCTTAGCTTCATTCATCCACAAAGCCATTTTGCTTCACAAGGTGACAAAACATTTTTATATGTTCTGGGGATCAGGATACAGACACCTTTGATGGAATCAGTACTATTCCTTCTCCAGTTGAAAAGTATAATTATTTAAAATGACCATAAACCACCGTCCCTGCAGGAGGGCCATTGTGATCCTCTCTAAATGCCCTCTCAATGTCATCTCCCAGGGGCTGTTTCAAACATCCCTAATTTCCTCAGCACAAAATGATAAGGCACAGTCACCCTGTGTGGTTTCCATCCCCATTGTGTTTAATTCCTGCTTCATTCCACGTGCTGCGTGAAATGTTTCTAATGGGTCCAACTTGTTGAATCCTCCCTGGGGTCTCACCAGCTAGATACTGTCCTTCTCCCTATTTATAGAGATGAGGATATGAACACAGAGGGGTTCAGTGATTTGCTCAAGGACACACAGCTAGTAGGTGGCAGAGTTCCAGGCTGTCTGTCCAGTGGCAGGGACTTTTGTAAATACTTTGTGGAATTACTAAGTCATAAACATTTAGGGCTAGATAGGACTGTCAGGGAGCGTCAAGCTGAAATATTATAAGTCAAGGAAAAACTGGCAAGGTAATGCAGTTCACTCAAGGTTAGCAGGGGATCTCTCTGGGCGGAGCTTTAGAATAACAACAACTCTTGTGTATTTTAAAATATTATTATTTATTAATTATTAGATCTTATGCATGCTATTGTTGTGCAGATCCACTTGCAAAGTCATTAAAATAATAACTAATGATATCGACAGGTTAAGCAGGCTGGAAGAAGGGTTTGAACCACCCCCCCAAACACTCACGTAACACAACACACACATAACAGCCCCTCCCTTCCTTAGGTGTGTGGGCGTGTGCTTTGCTTTTTCCCTAGGACTCAGGGGTGGGGCCTGGGAATCTACACTCTACTGCAGCCAAACATCTTTGGCACCAAGGTATGGTTTCTTGGGATTGGGTGGTGGGGCAAAGGACAGAGAGAGTGTGTGGGGGAAAAGGATCTTGGAGCAGATGAATGGGGGGTCGTGCAGAGAAATGACGAGGGTGATCCTACCTGGGAAAACCCGGGTGAATTGTTTCCCACTTTTCAAACCAGGAGCGGGAAGGCCCCCGGGGCTCTGCTCCCTTGCAAGCCGGGGCTGGTGGAGGTGGTGCAGGGTGAACCAGGGTGGAAAATGAAATGCCAAAGACCCTCTGGATGTCAGTGGTTCTAAGCCTGGATTTAGGACCTGGAAACTGACCACGGTTCATCTTAGTGACCTTCCAGAGCAGGCTTTCTTCTGTGGGACAGGTTTTTGAAAGGGACAAGGAGAGGACATAGATACCTTAGACCACACAGTGAAAAGTGCAGCCCGTCTTCTGTTCCCACTCACGCCTTATGATTTCTTCAAGTAGCAGCTTTGACGTTGATGCTGTCACTTCTTTATGCTCCTACCCTCGCCTGCCCCCAACCCCTGCCCTCTTTCAATCACAAAGACGGTAACCTTTAGGGACTGGGCCCTGGTCAGAGTTACCCACCTAGAATGCAGCAGCCATGTTTTATATTCTTAGATTTGTTCTTATTGTCACTTAAAGAGCCTGTATTTCCAATTACTGTAGCCACAGATAGTTACTGTTGCCCTTTGAAAGTAAAAATGTATTCAACAACACAGAGCGGGTATGTGGTTGTTGCAGAAATCACCAATGAAATGCAAGAATGACGGATGTCTGGGAAACTGTCAGTCTTGATGAGAAGCAGGGGGATAAAGGACAGGGTCCGCAAGGAGGGTAGGGTAGGTACCTTTTTCTGACTCACATGAAAGTGTTATAAGGTTTAATGGCCTGTTTTCCATTACTATGACAAAAATACCTGGAGAGTCCAACTTACAAAGAGAAAAGGTTTCTTTTGGCTCTCAGTTTTAGAGATTTCAGTCTATTAATTGTTGGCCCAACTGCTCTGGGTCTGTTAGGGCACATCATGGTGGGAGCACATGATGGAGTAGATCCACCTATATGGCCAGAGAGCAAAACAGAGGAAGAGGAAGGAGCTGGGGTCCCACTAATCCTTCAAGGACTCATCCCATCACCTCCTTCCCTCCTTCCTCTTCCCTCATGGGAGAACCAAGCCTTTACCCCATGGACATTTAGAGGCCACTTAAGGTCCATACTGTAGCACTCATGAGGGATGGGTTTGGAAGTCAGCAACAGTAGGGAGCATCCGGGTGGCAGAGGCAGGAAAAGCTTGCTGTGTAACAAGTAGCTCCAATACCCCACCTGATGGAAAGTCATCTGTTTCACTCCTCAGGCGAAGCAGGTGGTCCTCACTGGTGGGATGACTTTCATGCAATCACTTACAGGCTCAGGGTCTTTCCATTTTGTGACTCTGCTGTCCTGTAGGGCCCCAGTTTCTCCACTTCACTGATGGAGGATCCTAGGGGCAGTTTTTGTGGGAAAAGCCCGGATGTGAAGTTGACCACTTCTGCCCCATCCCAGTGGCCAGAACTAGGTCTCAAGCGAGACCCAGCTGCAGGGGAACTGGGGAGTGTCCTCAGCTGTCTACCTGAGGGCAGCAGGAGGGGCCAAGGAGGCAGCTGGTCTATCTGCCCCCGGATGGTTCCGCACTTGTCCCTCCAGTACTCATCGATCACCTGCCGTGCGCTAAGCTAAACATTTTTGCATCCCACTTCATCTAAACAGAGTGACGATGATGTTACTCTTTCCATATGTATGTGCAGATAATTCATGACATAATGGCTGAAAAGTGAATCACACTCCCTGTAGTGGACTCAAGTGTTTTTTATCAGGAATAATCACCCATCGCCAGCAGGTCCTTGAAGGCAAGGACCATATCTTAGACATTATTCTCAAACACCTAGGACTAAGCCATGCACACATTTTTTTTTTAAGAATGTAGAAAAGAATTTTCTAGAAACAATGACTACATCATACCTGCATTGGACTAGCAAGTTGAGATGCCCAATGACAGTGAAGCTCCTCACCTCATCCTGTCTCTGTAACCAGGAACAGACCAGAAGGGAGCCTGGAGGCTGGAGAGAAGGATGCCTTAGTCTCTCCACCTCTCCTGTTGCCATGGGGACAGGCCATCTGGCCGCTGCAGGTCAGGAGAGGGTGGGAACCCCAGGAAGTCCTTGGGTTCTCCTGTTAGGGGGCCTGCTGTCCCTTCTTTTACCTGAACACAGGTGTCCTGTGACCCCAGGCACAGACGGGTGTGACCTTGAGCTAGCCTCTGCTTTAGGAGAGTCCTGGACGGGGCTGATGGCTGAAGGTCACCTGCTGACAGGGCTCTCAGCCCCTGGAGCAGCCTTTTCCTTACAAGGGGACCTGGAGAACGTGTTTCTGGGTCCATCTCAGGGGCTCACCAAGCCCCACGTGCCCTGGTTCTGAAGAACTCTCTTTTCTCATGAGATGGCTCTTTCTGTCCCTGATCCCGCCCCACTAACTTCCTCCCACGCTCAGGGGCCACATCATGCTTGGACCTTTGCATTTCTTTACCTGAAAAGGTCTTTCCATCTGCTTTGATCGGACGGATGACTACCTGTGTTTCCAACCTCAGTTCAAATGTCCCTTCCTCCTGGAAGCCCTCTCTGAATCCCAGGTCTCTTGGGGACTTCCTGTTGTGCCCTGCAGTGCCCCCAGACTTCCCTTTCAGCATTTGCAATGGCAGATGGATTCCCGAGAGCCTGCTGGGGCGCTCTTTTTTTTCTTATTGAACCGCAAGTTGCGTGAGCACAGGGTCTCCCTGGGCTTGGGCTCTTATCAGGAGCCCCTGGCCCCTAGGGGTCACTCAACAATAGCCCCCTTCCTCCTCTCTTCCCACTGGGCTGTGGAAGACCTCTTTCTTTAACACATTTCTTATTTTGACACCAAAAGAAAAATGCATTCACAGGTCCTTGTGTGTTGGACTTTCCATCATAAGGGACATCGAACTGGGGGACAGGTTTCATCGTTTGCCCTTTTAACTACAAATTGCAATAGATTTTTTTAAAAGTGGCTCAGGAAAAAGGCAGACCGAACCTCAGATCCTCATTCTTGCTAGCTGTGTGACCTTGGGTAAGCTACTTCACCTCTCGGAGTCTCAATTTTTTTCATCTGGAAATTGTCTCCACCCTCTTAGATAAAAGGAGACATCACACAGAGCCCAGTGTAGCACCAGGCACAGGGTGGGTGCTCCGTGAATCCCGCTTGCCCCTCTCTTCTCAGAGGTAGGTAGATCCCTGTGCTGACTGCCAACTCTCAAAGACAGCATCAGGTGACAATCTGGAGATAAACACGATGGCTTCATCTTCCGGCCTTCCTTGCTGCCGGTCTCTCTGGGGCCAAGCTTGTTTGCCGTGGGAGATCCTCTGACGGCGCCCCGTGAGGTTTGTTTAACTGACGGGCCTGTGGGGGCTGGGCCAAGGGATCAGGAGACCAAGGGGCACCTGGTCAAAGGGGTTTGACAGGCAGGCTGGGGCAGAAGCCTGGTGAAGCATTGATCCAAAGGGGAGTGACTTGTTAATCTCTGTGACTTTTTTGGAATAATGGTTACCAGGCTGCCTACGGAGGCCTACGGGGCCTCCTGTCTGTTGGTGGTGGCTGTGGCATTTAAACACTCGGGACAAGGGAAGTGGGTTTATGAAGGTGGCCGTCGTAGGCCGTAGTTTTCCCAGGCCCAAAGGGCTCCTGGCATGTCACACCCTCTGGTCTAGACACTGGGAGGCAAGGGCGGGTCCCATCTGTCCCCAAGGAGCCCGGCACCTCTTCTCTGTGTTCATCACTTCCATAGTGACGTCGGCTGGAATCCCAGGGTGCACGAGGCACCAAGATCCATCCAGAATGAGCTGCAGGGGTGTCTACTTACCACTCTGCGGTAAGTGCCCCAGGTAAGCAGGGTGCAGAACCTACTGCGCTGTTCAGTGCATCCAAGGAGCCTTGTGGCGGGATTCTTCAATAATCAACTACGACTTTGCTAAGCCTTCATCTTTGGAATTTGTTAATGTATAAATTTGGATGGTCGGCAGCCATCACCCACCCTTTACTCCTTCACTTGTTCATGTCTGCATGCTTTTTTTTTTTTTTTTTTTTTTTTTGGTACCGGAGATTGAAACCAGAGGTGCTTAAACCACTGAGCCACATCCCTAGCCCTTTTTAAATTTTATTTTATTTAGAGACAGGGTCTCACTGAGTTGCTTAGGGTCTCTCTTTTGCCGAGACTGGCTGAGACTCCTGTCTCAGCCTCCCCAGTCGCTGGGATGACAGGCGTGCGCCACCCCTGGCTTGTCTGTCCCCCTTTATCTATTCTTTCTTTCTTTCTTTTTTTTTTTTTCCTAACACTGGGATTGAACCCAGGGCCTGGCCTATGCTAGCTGGGCCAGGCACGAGACCACTGAGCTACACCACAACTCTGTTCTTTCCTATTTTTGTGTAACTTTCATCTATTCACCTTCAGGCCCTACATTCACGAATCCTGCATCCATCCTTCCACCCGGCTGCCCACGAGTTCATTCATCCACCCGACACCTGCCCATTCACTTTCTCCCCTCTGCTGTATTGTCAGTCAATCACTCCTTCCACAGGCCTTTACGAAGCACAGCCTCTGTCCCTTGTCCTGTTCTCCATGCTAAAAGATAAGATTCGATCTCACAGCAGAAATCAACAGAAATGGACAATTGCCACTTACCAAGGGGGGCGTTAGGGGGCTGGGGATGTGGCTCAAGTGGTAGCGCGCTTGCCTAGTATGCATGAGGCGCTGGGTTCAATTCTCAGCACCACATAAAAACAAAATAAAGATATTGTGTCCACCAAGAGGGACGTTAGGGCTTAAGGTGCCACATAGCTTTATATCAAGCGAATGTCAGCGATGTCCCCAGCTCTGCGTGGCTTAGGTAGGGAAATTGCTTGATTTGAAGGCAGAAGGACCAGCTGAGCCCTAACCTATTCAAAATCCTAAGCTCCTTCCGCGACCTCCGTTCTCAACCCCTTTCTTCCAGAAATCAGCTTGGAAACAACCCAATCGTCCACCTCGAGAGAACTTTAGTACGCACTGGTGTCTCCAAACAGTAGGGAGCTTGGCAAATTTTGAAATTCAAGAGGCAGAACTCTGTGGACTGATAAGGAAGAGGGTTCAAGATCCGTTTTTTTTTTTTTTTTTTTGAGACAGGGTCTCCCAGGGTTGCCTGGGCTGGTCTTGAACTCTGGGCTCAAGCCACCCTCCTGTGCCGTTGGGACCACAGGCCTGTGCCACTGGGTCCAAACAGCTGGTTTTAAATAAAGAAAATTAAGCCACAGAAAGGCAGACCTAGGATGATCCCTGCAAAGGTTATGTGAGATGACAGGTGTGGTCAGGACCCCCACAACCTCCCTCAGGGTCTGCTTCCACCCAGCATAGCATGCTGGCCTCCCAACCCCTCCCTCCAATCCAGGGCCGGGTCTGGCACATAGAAGGCACACAGTCCATGTTTGTTGAATGAATCCATGTTTGTAGGATGTAGCTGCACACGGCCGTTGTTTTCTTTGGAGTACACAAGGTTTTATTGAGGACTTGTGGCTTTCTTTTTGTTATAGAAAACACATGGAAGTTTTACTGTAACATTTTTTTTTTTAAATTTCCAAACAAAATTAAAAAAAAAAATTCCTCAGTCCCCACGCCTACCCTCACCCTCCAGAAAGGAATCCCACAGTGTGGGTGACAGGTCTCCTGTTGATGTCAACCATTTTTCATGTCCAGCGAAGGCAGGGGGGCCTTCTGGGTGTCAGCCTCCTCCTGTCCCATGGGAGAAATGCCAAACCTGTCGGAGGACAGACAGCAGCGTGTGTGTGTGTGTGTGTGTGTGTGTGTGTGTGTGTGTGTGTGTGTTCCTGCCCTGGACTCTCTTTCTGGGCATTAGGGAGCTGTTGACAGTCCCTCTGTCTGACCTCTTGTGCAATTCCAAGGACAGAAGAAGGAAGAAAACAAACAGAAAAGTTGGCTGAATCTGTTTGTTCTGAGGAGACTCAAAGAGTGTTTGACAGTCCGTCAAGGCCAGCTTGGCTTGCTTTAATCTGTAACATGGGGGGGGGCGGTGGCCAGGGTCAGAGGGAGGAGAGGTGACACAGGGAGGGACAGATGGGGGAGGGGCCTCTGGGGGAGGGAGCTCCTTCCAGGAGTGCAGGATGGAACCAGGCAGGAGCCTGTGAGCTCTTAGGTGACAGGGACGTGTCCCCGCCATTTCCTTACTCATTTATTCTCTCATTCTTCCCTGGGTCCCCCCCACCCTCCCTCCCACCTCCCCCACCTCCTTTCTTCTCTCCCTTTAGCCACTCACTGGGTCACCTCATGCCAAGCCCTCAGGGACACGGTGGAAATCAATCCATGGGGACCCCCAGTCTCTCGACGCTCTCTTTCAAATGCTGGGGACATAGCAAGCCATTACAGACACGAAGAGAAGAGATGGCCTGGTGGAGGACGAGGAGTCCTGACCGGCACTGGGCGGTGAGAAGGAAAAGCCACGCAGTTACGCAGGAAGAACGTTCTAGACCGGGTGAGGAGGGGAAGGCAAAGGGCTAGAGGAGAGAGATGGCTGCAGGGTTTGAGGAACAGCAAGTTGGCCTGTGTGGCCAGAGCAGAGAGAGCCAGGGAGGTGCGGGGACATGAGGGTCACGCAGGCTGCGGATTCACTGTGACATGGTCAGTGCGTTGGAGGGACATTCCGGGTGCTGTGCGAGGATCAGAGTGTGGCAGGGCAAAACAGAAGCAGAGCGCATCTGAAAGTCGGGCGACCGTCCAGGCAGGGCCTGGTGGCCCTGGTGGAGGGGATAGGATAGGATTTGGGTAAACCTCAAAGGCAGAATCGCCAGGATCTGGTGAGGATTCAGGTGTGTGCTGAGAGGGAGAGAGGACTCAAAGTGAAGCCCAGGATTTGCACACAGGCAGCCGGTCCGTGGCTTCTCTGTTTCTTGCAACAACGAACACTGAATTCTGGATCCGTGTCCCCATGTGTCATTGATATGTGCTCAATTAATGCTTGTGACTGAGCGACTGAATGAGGGAACGGGAGGTTTTGTGGGTGGTCTTGGAGTCTCTGATGCATTCCACTGACTTTCACTGACTGCCTGCCCCCCCCCAGGGCCCTGAGCTCAGAGCTCTGAAAGAGGTGACCCCCTCCAGCCCCCACACCAAAGGCTGATATGCAAATCTCTCTCTGATATGCAAATACTAACACCCAAAAAAGTGGGAGGGAAGAATAGAAATTTACTGGATTAGACAAAGGGGAATGAGGGAACCGGAGGGGGGTGGGAATAGGAAAGACAGTGGAATGAATCAGACAGAACTTTCCTATGTTCGTGTATGAATACAGGACCAGTGGAACTCCACATCATGTACAGCCACAAGAATGGGATCCTAATTAGAATAAGTGATACTCCATGTATGTATAATATATCAAAATACACTCTACTGTCATGAGGATCTAAAACAAACAAATTAAAAAAGTGAATAATATATAAATAAGGTCTGGGGATAGAGCTCAGTGTTAAATGCCTCTGAGTTCAATCCCCAGGACCAAACAAAAACAAACGAAAGTCTCCTTGTTCTCCTGTGAGCATCTCAAGGCAGAGTCCCTGGGATTTGGGCTTTGCTTACTGCTACACTTTCTCTTGATTTTTTTTTTGGGGGGGGGCACCAGGGGTACTGGGGATTGAACTCAGGGGCACTCGACCACTGAGCCCCATCCCCAGCCCTATTCTGTATTTTACTTAGAGTCAGTGTCTCGCTGAGTTGCTTAGTGGCTCACTTTTGTAGAGGCTGGCTTTGAACCCACGATCCTCCTGCCTCAGCCTCCCAAGCACTGGAAATAACAGGTGTAGGCTGCTGTGCCCGTCTTGATCTTCTTTTGAGTGACCTAGGACACTGATGTGGGTCATTATTCCTCCATTTGGAGGAAATTCATGCAGAACCAACAGCATTCAGCTGTAAGCAGGTCCCTTCTGGTGTCTTTGACAGCTCAGCGGGCAGCTAGAGAGACGGCTCTCAGTCGGTAAAGTGGCTCTTTCTCCCTTCCCAGCATTTCCATTTCCTGTTCCTGTGGACTTGATGCATCTTGCCTGGGCAGCAAGATTCTATTTTTACTTAGGAAAAACTGACCTCAGCTCTGTGCACTTTTTTCCCCACAGTGCCACTGGGCGAGCTGAGGACAGACGAATAAGTTTGCAGGACTCTGGGCACAGGTGGCCCCGGCTCTCCTCTCCTGTATGCCAGGCCCTGGGTGCCCTCGTGAAGCTTACAGGATCCGCGGACAGAGGGATCATCGCTCCACAGTTACCAGACGAGGAAACTGAGGTTGAGGCAATGTCAGCCACTTGTCCACCGTCCCTTGGCACGGTGATTCTTGGGGTCTTAGCCACACCCCCCGGGCACGGGCTCTTTAGAATACGCAGCCCCCAGGCGTCTTGTCTTTCTCAGCTGGAGAATGTGGCGGCTGAACTCCTTCTTTCAGGGTTTCTCATCAAGGTCAGATAAAACCCGGCACGGGGTGGGGGAGGGTGGGGGGGTGGGGAAGGGGGGGAGGGTGGGGGGGTGGGGGCTGCGTTTCTTGTTTCCTGACACAGGTCATTTCCAGGGGGTTCCTCCCGCCGGCTCCTGACCAATGTGAGGCAAGGCTCTCCCGCGGCTGGCCTCAGGGTGGGTGTTTCTTGGGCGGTACAGAGGGCCTGGCAAGTTGGGAAAAGACCAGGAAAAAAACCTGTGGAGGCAGAGAGCCCTGGAAATCCCTCTCCAACATCCCTGTGGAGCTCACCCCTGCGTCAGTTCCTCCAGAGATGGGTTCAGAGACTTTCCGAAGGAATGATAGGTGGGGTTAGATTTTTCTAGAATGTTGAGTACACCCTGTTATTCTCTGCCTGAACGACTTGACTCATTCATTCAACAGATATTGGATATCCAGGTTTGCTGGAAGATAATAGGGAAGGGTTTCTCCTGTTCTAAGCGGCATCCTAAATGATGGTCACATAGCTGCTCACTGAACCCTCCCGGCAGCCACACGAGGTTAGGATGGCTGCGACATAAATGCAGGATTTGGTTATGTGAGTTGGATCCACAGTCTAGCTCTGCAGTCTGTGCTCTGAATCTCTGCATTTCACCGCCCCTCCGTCTCTCAAGATCAATTACCAAGTGGGGAAGGCATAACCCCAGATTAGGGGTGACGTTGAGAACTGCTGCAACATGTCTACCAAATAGGACACCCAGTGACCATTAACTGTGACTATGTAAAGGGCTAAGGCGTTTGGAGAGTTCCTGCAGATCAGAGACCATACCTCCATGTGTCGACACCCACATTTAATGCCACTATTGGAAGGATTCCACCTTCCTCTCTAGCCATGTAGATAGATGAGCATGTTTCAAAGACAGGGTGGCATGATGCTCAATTCTGTGTCCTCTTACTCCGTGAACACTGAACGGATAAGTTGTATGGTGGCTTCTCTCTACCTGCCCACCCCAATATGCGCCTATCATATTAAAATGCATCTCTTCATAGCTCATCATTTTTGAGTGCTTACTAAGTAAGTACTGGGTGCTGTGCTAAGTACATTATCCTAGAGTCTTTATAACTGCTCTGGTTGGAATGATGGTGTCTTTTCTAAAATTCATGTTGAACCTTCATCCACGATGCAATATGGTTAAGCGGTGTGACCTAGGGAGAGGTGATTCACAGAGGATCTGCCCACCTGAATGAGAGTAGCCTCCTGTAAAAGGACCCACAGTGACAGGGAGCTTTCTTTTGCCCTTCTGACCCTTCTGCCATGAGAGGGCACAGCTTGGTCCACTCTGAAGAATGCAGAGACGGGCGCCATTTTGGAAATGGAGACTGGGCCCTC